>NC_060125.1:542460120-544860120 GCF_021461395.2 Schistocerca americana | reverse complement strand
ATTGATTAACGGAAGTTGCTGACCCAAGTTACTTCAGATTTTTACACGATGCGTTAATAAAAATTCAGACGGCCTCTAACCTTCTGAATTTTTATTAACGCATCGTGTAAAAATCTGAAGTAAATTAGTAAAGAACTTTTCGATATTTTCCTAACAATGTTTGCCTATTATATATTCTTCACTAGCGAAGCCGACAATGCTTCAGAACTGATGTGTAGGAACTTGATGTGTAGGAACTTGATATAAATCCTAAACTCCTCACCTCCCCCTCCCTCCTCCGTCCGTCTGCCCATCTGCTCTTCAAGTCATCTCTTTGTCCAATTCCCCCTCCATCCGTGCGTCACATACTCCCACTCTCTCGGTCCAACTCCTTCTCCACCTTCTGTCGGTCTCTTCCTCCCCCCTCTCTATGTGTATTTCCTCTCCCCTCCCTATCAATCCTCTTACCGCTCTCTCTGATTTTGAGCATTTTTTATTATTATTGCTAAAGAAACCTTGATTGGGAACTGGACTCTTTTAAAATGAATGTGTAAATCGGCTGGTAACATTGGCATACGGAGCATGAGAGAGACCTCCCCAGCTGCTTGGTATTTGGAGTGTGGTAACTTCAAGGAAAGTATTTCGCATAGTTCAGTATGCGAGTGGGTAGGATTATACAGGTCCAGAGGTTCACATTTCGTAGCAGTATTCTGATCGTAAGAACTAGGGTGTTTTGCCGGCCGGGTTCTAGGCGCTACAGACTGGAACCGCGTGACCGCTGCAGGTTTGAATCCCGCCTCGGGCATGGATGTGTCTGATGTCCTTAGGTTAGTTAGGTTTGAGTAGTTCTAAGTTCTAGGGGACTGATGACCTCAGAAGTTAAGTCCCATAGTGCTGAGAGCCATTTGAACCATCTGAAACTAGGGTGTTTTAGGGTGACCTTTTGCCTTGCCAGTGTCGCACATACTCTGATCACGCCACACAGGAGGTGAAAACGCATAAGCACCCTTTGCTGCCTCGGACGAGGTTCAAATTTCGTCGACTGATTTTCAACGGTCCCTAGTGGTTCCAACCTGTACACGACAGCAAAAACTACAGTCGCGCTACACCCCAAAATTGCGTGATCACATCTAACGGTGATGCACCCCCACAGTGTCCTTAGAGACGGATTTAAACATCAGGAAGGCCAAATATTGCCAAGAACGCACGGTGAACTGTCGTTTTCGACCGCTAAATGTGTGGGAATCAACGCCCCAAGAAAAGGGGTGGTTTCATTGTCACCCTATACACTAACTCAAGAGGCTTTTTGTGTCGATTCTCAGCGTCGGAGCGTCTGAAATGTTTTCCTCGGCCGCCTTAAGGTAATCGCGTGATTTAAACGCTGGGCTTCGTGGTTATAGCCTCCACTGTAGAACAGAAGGGGTGCAATGTGGGTAAGTGGGGGAGGCGGCAGGGGAGGTGACGACCTTCACACTATGACACGTCCACGGTGCCGTTGGGCAGAATTTTGGTGAAATATAGGGCCATCGTGATACCATTAACCCACGCTACACGTCGCACGAACTTCCCAGGTCTGGTCTATTTTTCGCATGTGTCAACACCTTGCTGCCGGAGGTATCGCGGAGTGCAAGGAACGAATGACGCCACGCTTTTACACCATTACAGAGGATGGTCGCAGGCACCTTTGACCCACATTTCAAACTTCTGCGCCGCATTGGGAGACAGTTACTGGGTTTCAAAAAATGGGTGCTTTAATTCTGTTGCGCAGTGTCGAAACTGTAGCTCGGTACGGGCTTTTGTTGAAGTTTCGAGAACATACCTTCACCGAGGACTCAAGCAGCATATTGCCCCCTCCTACGTATATCTCGCGAAGTGACTAGAAATCTACTCTGTAGGAATCAGCATAGGTTTCGAAAAAGACTATCGTGTGAAACCCAGCTCGCGCTATTCGTCCACGAGACTCAGATGGCCATAGACACGGGTTCCCAGGTAGATGCCGTGTTTCTTGATTTCCGCAAGTTGTTCGATACAGTTCCCCACAGTCGTTTAATAAACAAACTAAGAGCATATGGACTATCAGACCAATTGTGTGATTGGATTGAAGAGTTCCTAGATAACAGAACGCAGTATGTCATTCTCAATGGAGAGAAGTCTTCTGAAGTAAGAGTGATTTCAGGTGTGCCGCAGGGGAGTGCCGTAGGACCGTTGCTGTTCACAATATACATAAATGACCTTGTGGATGACATCGGAAGTTCACTGAGGCTCTTTGCGGATGATGCTATGGTACATCGAGAGATTGTAACAATGGAAAATTGTACTGAAATGCAGGACGATCTGCAGCGAATTGACGCATGGTGCACGGAATGGCAATTGAATCTCAATGTAGACAAGTGTAATGTGCTGCGAATACATAGAAAGAAAGATCCTTATCATTTAGCTACTATTTAACAGGTCAGCAACGGAAGCAGTTAATTCCATAAATTATCTGGGAGTAGACATTAGGAGTGATTTAAAATGGAATGATCACATAAAATTGATCGTCGGTAAAGCAGATGCCAGACTGTGATTCACTGGAAGAATCCTAAGGAAATGCAATCCGAAAACAAAAGAAGTAGGTTACAGTACACTTGTTCGCCCACTGCTTGAATACTGCTCAGCAGTGTGGGATCCGTACCAGATAGGTTTGATAGAAGAGATAGAGAAGGTCCAATGGAGAGCAGCGCGCTTCGTTACAGGATCATTTAGTAATCGCGAAAGCGTTACCGAGATGGTAGATAAACTCCAGTGGAAGACTCTGCAGGAGAGATGCTCAGTAGCTCGGTACGGGCTTTTGTTGAAGTTTCGAGAACATACCTTGACCGATGAGTCAAGCAATATATTGCTCCCTCCTACGTATATCTCGCGAAGAGACCATGAGAATAAAATCAGAAAGATTAGAGCCCACACAGAGGCATACCGACAATCTTTCTTTCCACAATCAATACGAGACTGGAATAGAAGGGAGAACCGATAGAGGTACTCACAGTACCCTCCACCACACACCGTCAGGTGGCTTGCGGAGTATGGATGTAGATGTAGATGTAGATGAGGTAGAGGACGACCAGACTTTTCGCACATTCTGCACTCACAGCACAAATGTGGACACACGCGTGTTAGCTGTAGTAATACAGAGGAGAGAATGCACGCGACGCAGTTTGCATTGAACATTCGCTCTCGTTTCCACTCCGCTGCAGAAATTAATTATTTTACACACCTGCGTTCCCTGTTGTACTGTATAGCAGTAACCGTCCCGATCTCTTACTACCGGGATATGCTTTTGTATCAGATAACCAAGAATAACAGAAGGCTGCCGTAAATGTAGTTGAGCTGAAACAGCTTAACGGAAGGTGTGTTCCACGCCTTAACGGCGCTGCCGAGGTCGTTTGCGAGGCTGAAATGTCGCAAGAGGGTCCCGCGGCCGACGAATCCAATTAGATGGCGCCGGCAAGAGAACAAAGGCTGGTGGCGAAGGGCGGAGGGTGTTGCCGCCTTTTGTGATATTCGCACCGCGCCGTAATGGCACACGAAGACTCGGCCAGGCGCTCTCTATTGTTTTTGCGAGCTGCGTCAGGGGATGGCGACCGCGTGCTGGCCTAGAACATAGACACTGTCTAGTCTCCAGCTTGCTCGAGTACAGGCCGCCGAAAAAGCAGCAGCGCTACGCTGTATGTGGGTTTTTCTATCAGAAAACTGAACTCGCTCGCTGATCTTCAAACGAAGTAACTTTCAATCGCTCTGCGGGATTTATTTTACAACGCTGAACGCTCTCGCTGAAACTAAGTAATCGTTCTCTAATAGTGATGTAGCCATTCTACCTCTTCTGCGGCTTCTTTCAGATAACATAAAAGTTTCTGAAAAATATAACACTAAAGAAAAGTTTGAAAAAGAAAATCGTCAAATGTTTCGTGAAATGATTTCTCTAAAACTAAGAAATAAAATAGATTAGAGAAAGTTTTGACTTGCCTTTGAATGATGTTCAAAACCATGTTCAGGACATGAGGTGAATCAAATTTTATACAAATCATTTTACAAAACTTTTTTAAACTTGTTTTTATTTTTAAGTTTCATTGAGAAAGCATGAAATATATCGTATCTGAAATTCGCTCAGTACTCTATTATCACTCGTATTCCCGCGCGTGGTATCCGAGCGGTCTATGGCGCCTTGCCACAGTTCGCGAGGCTGCCCCCGTCGGAGGTTAGAGTCCTCCCTCGGGCGTGGGTGTCTCCTTAGTGTAACTTAGTTTAAGTTAGATTAAGTAGTGTGTAAGCCTAGGGACCGATAATCTCAGCAGTCTGGTCCCATAGAAACTTGAGACGAATTTCCACATAACTCGTATTAACAGTATTCAGAGGAAGAGAAACAAGAAAAGTTTCAGCTTTCGCTGTTATTCAATTTTTTTTTTCAAAATGCAACAAAGAATACCACAATTTCTGCAACAATATAACTTCTTAGGCACAAAATAGCTAGAGATGAACTTTTTGATACTTCATCTACATAGCTAGCTGCAGCTGCCCGTGAAATATTTAAATTTTCCGGCAGATCACTACTTAAATATTTCTTAATTACTGTGATTACTTTAATTTAATTATTTTGTAAATTAAGTATTTTTCCCCAGCTAGACCTCACGCTGATCGGTTTAGCACCGCACTTGCCCTTTCGGTGCTCACTTCGTGACTATGAAAATTAGGACAAAAATTTTCCCTCAACAGACTCATTAATTTGTCTTCAAATAAATAATCGTCTGCCCAACTACACCTGACGCTGGTCATTTTGATACCTCCACATGTCCCTTTCCCACTCTTCGTTTGGCTATGAAAATTAGGAAAAATCTACTGTACTCGTACAGTTGCTAGACAGTCTTGTTTTCGCTTCGCTCAACTATTTGATCGAAGACGAAATAACAATGAAAACTATTGCAGCCATTACACATACGAATTCTTTGGTAGCTAAATCTGCTTCATCCGATAAATTATATTCAGTTATACAAAACGGCGCATAATAATTGCCTTCGCATGTTCACCGAAACCTAAATTACGTGTCAGTACGGCCTGATTATTCTGTTATATACTCAGAAATCATGTGAAGTTTGAAAAATATTTGGAAGCTACGAAAGGCATTAAGAAAAATGCTAACGTTCAAGTAACGTGAACGGTAATATGCTGGAGACCATCATCCACAAAACACTGCAGCTGTCAAGAGAACTGCAGGTTGCAAAGGAATTTCTAGTAAAAGCTTCCACTTTATATTTTGTACTACAGTCAGTTACTTATAGGAAGATGTGTTATGGAAGACAGATAATAACGGGGCGAAGAAGTACTAACCGTTGTCTATATGATGTAGCTACGTAGCAGGCAGACCAGTTATACAAAAATCCTTAATTTCTGCTGGCACTAGCTTATTAAACGGCAGGTAGAATTGACGTGTACAGTAAAGTTGCTTCTTTAACAACTTTGTATTAAATTTTAAAATTGCGTTACTTTTTTATGCTTATTGGAAGACAATACAAATATTGTTAACAGTAGCAATCGATTAAAAAAATAACACAGTACTTTAAATTACCGAAGTGAACTTCACAAAAGGTTGTGTTAATCATCAATATGAGTTTTAATTTTTGAATACATATGTTTATGGCGTGCAGTAGACTGCAAGCACATGTACTTACAACATGAAGGAAATGAGGCTAGTACAGTGGGTAGTCAATCAAGCGTTGCACGAACCTGAAAAAGATAAACAAGGTTACATAAGGAACGAAAAGAGCTCAACACTTACATATTCACCGCTACGGTCGCAGGTTCGAATCCTGCCTCGGGCATGGATGTGTGTGATGTCCTTAGGATAGTTAGGTTTAATTAGTTCTAAGTTCTAGGATACTGATGACCTCAGAAGTTAAGTCGCATAGTGCTCAGAGCCATTTGAACTTACATATTCAAAGTAAGCTACGAAGGTAAATGTAACGTACAGCCCATTTGTCTGGTACTTGCACGTAGATTATTATTCACAGGTAGCAATACATGAGCCTCGGTGACAGGTGTTCGTACTCAGCGTGGTCATCCAGAATCCATTTCAGACAAAACAGTACTGAAGCTGTTTCACACGCGCGCGAGGGCGCGTGCGAGCACACACCCACATCTTAGACTACAGTCAGTCCCCATTTTTAATTTGGTTACCTTTTTGAATCTGCACAAGTACCGCGAAAAGATCTTTGAGATAGTTCTGCAAACATGAATTAGAACAAAGATAGTAGGAAGGATGGGAGAAGAGTTATATGGGAACATAGTAGATATAATAATCGCTGAAAGACAGCTGCAGTAACACCACTATGGTTGTGGAATACAACTACTGATGACCTTCTAGACACTGAAAAAGAATCTGGCAGTTTACGTAGAAACAACGTATGAAAGTCCCTGTAGAACAGAGGAATATAAAAACAGCCTATATGTAGGTTAAGAGTAAAGTATAACGAGAATTGTGTGAAAGTATGAAGAGGGAGATCAGATTGGCTGCAAACAGCTTGAGGCACGGAAGTACAATGTCACCATTGCTCTTGATTGTGGTGATGAGTGAGAATATGAGCAGAGGGGTACATCAAATTGTTGAAGCAAAGATTAAAAAAAAATGGTGTTCGCAGACAATTTGATGATTTGAGTAAATAGGGAGTAGTAATTGCAGAAGTAGCCGTACATGTGGCAACGAATAGCCCGGACGAAATTTAGCACCAGTAAGTGTGAAATAATTATCACAACGAGGAAGGAAAGAGAGACAATTCAAGCAAAAACTGGCGAGGAACGACTAAGGAAGGTGCTACGTTTCAAGCATGTGGGAAGCATCATATAGGAGAGAGAAGACACGACAGAGATGTAAACGAGTGAGGGAGGCAAACGGAAGCGTTTCGGGAGAGTGTCTTAGGCCTAATATGGAATAAGGATGGCCCTCAAAATAGCAAAAGACTTATTTACAAAGTTTACTGTGTTCCAACCTTGACGTATTCCCGGAGACCTGGGTAACGAAAAGAAGTGGGGGATCGGGGGGGGGGGGGACAAAATTCACGTTAGTGAGACGAAGCTCATGAGAAATAACGTTGGAGCGATAAAGGTGGTAAGATTAAGAAATGAAAGGATCGAGGAATCAGTGGGGAAAGAACTATTACATGATAGGTTAGAGGGACCAAGGCTTCGATGGTAAGAACATGTTAAAAGATTGGAGAAGAAGAAGACACCAAGGAAAATAATGAGATGAAAGGGAAGTGAAAAAGATAAAGAGGAAGACAGAGTTGGCTGAAAGGAGTGAAGGACTAGATGCCAAAGAAAGGAGAAGACTGGGTAAAGAGAGAGGGTGAGGAGCAGATGCACAGGAATAGTAAAGATGGAGGAGACTGGCAGGAAGTAGTTTAAGGGGACACACACACCAGGGAGACGGCAGAAGGAGATGGACAGAGAGAGAGAGAGAGAGAGAGGGGGGGGGGGGGAAAGATCGAAAGAGAGAGGGGGAAAAAGAGAGGATGTGTGCAATAATTGTGACATACATGTACGTGGGCAAAGCTGCGGGTAAAAAACTAGGAAACCTTGTTTATAGGACAAAGCTCAGTGGATGTGAATTGGATTGTGGATACTGTTCTGCATGTCACATCATTGCAAGTGACGAGCTGCTATACTATTGGCCTGTGGACTGGGACCGTCATGAGGTAAGTGAAATCCGTATAAAGTACTAACTGTGTAGAATTTGAACATTGGTTTTGGCACCCATTACTGTAGAAACAGTTACGTCCTGCTCCACATTTCGTACACATGTATACATCACATACACAGCCTAGGTTCTGAGCGCAATAGCTGTCAGCTGGTGTCACTGCTGGGAGATGTTTGCTCCAGTTCGATCGACCCGCCGCAGCTGTGGACACACACCAGCTGCCACATTGCCATCCGAGAACACTGCAGACTTTCATACAGTGCCAGTGGTGTTAAATTAACTCACTGCCCTACACCGCCTGGCAAAGGAAATGAACTAAAACAGTTCAGTAAGAGACCATCTCTCTGGAAGTAACAAGTACCAGCCAGAAAAGTAAACAATCAGATTATCAAATGGTTCAAATGGCTCTGAGCACTATGGGACTTAACATCTGTGGTCATCAGTCCCCTAGAACTTAGAACTACTTAAACCTAACTAACCTAAGGACATCATACACATCCATGCCCGAGGCAGGATTCAAACCTGCGACCGTAGCATTCATGCGGTTCCGGACTGAGCGCCTAGAACCGCGAGACCACCGCGGCCGGCAATGAGATTATTAATATAATAGACATATGATGAAGAAATTTCGGGTGTCCGCCCTGGACACGTTGTAAGATCTCGACGATATTTCGGCAGACAGACTCATTGGCACCTTCAGGTGGTTCCGGTTGACTGCTCCTCTGATGTGGTCGGCGTCAGCGTCATTGGCAATTATTACGAACTTCCGGCGGATTCTGTCTCTGGTTGTGATGAATTTATCCATGGAAGTCTTCGAGAAGAACGCCTGGAGGAAGTCAAACTAAAACCAACCCGTTTCTGCTGTTACGTGGACGATATGTTCGTTATTTGGAGGCATGGATAGGACTGCGTAGGTGAATTTCCCAAACACTTCACCCCAACGTCGAGTTTACAGAGTAAATACTTTTCTCTCGTCCCCTCTCTTGGTCCATCTCTTCCTAGCCCTTACCCCGCCCATTTCCTCCTCTCCGCTGTCTGTCTGACCATCTACTATTATCCCTCTCCGTACAGAAAGCCTACAAAAACTGATTTGCATTCATACACCTCCCGTATCTACCACAAATACCAGCATGAAGGCGTTTTGCGCACTTTTCCTTACAGGGTGTGATCCACCTGCGACCAGAAAAGCTTCAGAACTGATCTGAAACACTTGGAGACAACACTCCGAAGGAATGGGTACAGCAACAAGCACATAAGGTGTACGTCTCCAAAGGCTGTCCCCAGACAACTGCAGGGAGAAACAGAGGAGCACAAAGCGCTACCGTGCATTCCGTTTTTCGTCAGCGCTTACAGAGACATCAGCGAAATCTTGTTAATACGCTACTGGCCATTAAAATTGCTACATCAAGAAGAAATGCAGATGATAAACGGGTATTCACTGGACAAATATATTATACTAGAACTGACATGTGATTAAATTTTCACGCAATTTAGGTACATAGATCCTGAGAAATCAGTACCCAGAACAACCACCTCTGGCCGTAATAACGGCTTTGATACGCCTGGGCATTGAGTCAAACAGAGCTTGGATGGCGTGTATAGATACAGCTGCCCATGCAGCTTCAACACGATACCATAGTTCATCAGGAGTAGTGACAGGCGTACTGTGACGAGCCAGTTACTCGGCCACCATTGACCAGGCGTTTTCAGTTGGTGAGAGATCTGGAGCATGTGCTGCCCAGGGCAGCAGTCGAAAATTTTCTGTATTCAGAAAGGCCCGTACAGGACCTGCAACATGCGGTCGTGCATTATCTTGCTGAAATGTAGGGTTTCGCAGGGATAGAATGAAGGGTAGAGCCACGGGTCGTAACACATCTGAAATGTAACGTCACTGTTCAAAGTGCTGTCAATGCGAACGATAGGTGACCGAGACGTGTAACCAATGGCACCCCATACCATCACGCCGGGTGATACGCCAGTATGGCGATGACGAATACACGCTTCCAATGTGCGTTCACCGCGATGCCACCAACTACGGATGCGACCATCATGATGCTGTAAAGAGAACCTTGATTCATCTGAATAAATGACGTTTTGCCATTCGTGCACCCAGGTTCGTCACTGAGTACACCATCGCAGGCGCTCCTGTCTGTGATGCAGCGTCAAGGGTAACCGCAGCCGTGGTCTCCGAGCTGATAGTCCATTTTGCTGCAAACTTCGTCGAACTGTTCGTGCAGATTGTAGGTGTCGCCCCCGGCGCCAACCGCGTGTGAATGCTCTGAGAAGATAATCATTTGCATATCACAGCATCTTCTTCCTGTCGGTTAAATTTCGCGTCTGTAGCACGTCATCTTCGTGGTGTAGCAATTTAATGGCCAGTAGTGTATGTATTCCCCCCCCCCCCCTCCCTAAGACTTTGACACTACTAAGTTCAGTAAATGATGATTTAGGCCTTCTCAAAGCAGGAGTCGAACAAATCCCCTGCCAGTGCTAGAAAACATACACTGGGGAAACTGCGGGCACGGTAAAAGAGAGATGCCGTGAAGACAGACATCACACTGAATTGCTACACCACCAAAGCAGCCGTGGCCAACCACAGTACAAAAACTGACCAGTTTCCCAACAGGGAGTTCTGCAACCGATGGCTATAGCGCGGAGACTGGCGACTGGAGTTCGCAATATGTCGGCAGCTGCACGGATAGAGACAGAAGTAGAATGATAGAGGGATAAACGGCCAATGTACACAGGGCGCTGATTGCAGGAAAGCAGCAGTCACCAGGGACCATTTGAACATGGCAACTGGTCTCTTATCCGAAATATCGTAGAGTACATACTATGCGACCGAGGAGGACACCCCAGAATTCTACAACTTAGAAATAAGACTTGAAAACAACAGATCACACATATAATAGATACAGGGTGACAATTATTCAACTATATGAAATAAATTCGTCTTAACTTCTGAACGGTTTGTGTTACGACGTTCAAACTGTACGTTGGCCGCGGGGCATGATGGGAATTAGTATGCGTAGTATGCTTTGGTTTAGCGACGAAGCCCACTTTCATTTGGATGGGTTCGTCAATAAGCAGAACTGGCGCATTTGGGGAACTGATCCGCACTTTGCGATGGAGAAGTCTCTTCACCGCCAACGTGTGAGTGTGAGGTGTGTAATATCCTGTATGGAATAATCAGTGTGATTTTCCCTAATGGTGCGTTGACAACGGCACGGTAAGTTGAAGTTTTGGAGGATGATTTCACTCCCATTACCCAAAGTGACCTTCACTTCGACAAGATGTCGTTCGTTCAAGACGGAGCTCCACTCCAACGAAGCAGTAGACTGATGTCTTGGAGGAGCATTTTGGGGACCGCATTCTGGCTCTGGGGTACCCAGAGGCCACTGATTTGTACCTCGATTGGGCGTGTTATTTTCTGGAGATGAACACATGCGACTCCTTTTTGTGGGGCTATACTATAAACAAGTTGTACAGCAATATGCCAAAACCAGCCATTCAGGAGGTCGTCGACAGCATCAATGTTCCGACACTTCAGTGGGTCATGCAGAATTTCGCTATTCGTCTGCGCTACATCATCGCCAATGATGGCAGGCACATCGAATATGTCATAAACTAAACCCGAATAACTGTAGCGACGTTTACACGTTGAATGAAATGCGTGCACGTCATTTTTTGTAACTAATTTATGTTTCTTTTATACAGTTCAATAATTGTCACTCTGTGTATATCGGATGCTTACAATTAAATTGACAGTGTTCCGAATGTTACAATGCGTGTTGTATACATCAAAGGACGCTGAAACATCGTAGGTTTGTTCATTGATTGGTGCACTCGCGGAGTATAATGGAAAAAATGATAGCTCAACTTTCTGGCACCAGGTGAAAACATGGCGCTGTAAGTAGCCAGAATCTGGTGTGGGTACAGGAAAAGAGGAGAAATGATGAAAAAGATGATAACGGTGATTCCGCCACGTTTATTAGGATATAGTCACAAGTTAAACTTGTGTTCGCTACGGTCTCCCGACTCAGAAACATGCTTCATCCGTAACAGGCTTGAGCGACAATTGCTCGCAGCACATTCGATGTAACCAGAGGAATACGTCATCGTATACTATCCTTCACATCAACGAGAGTCCTGATAGACACGATCTTTCAGATATCCCCACAACCAGAAGTCACATGGAATTTAGATCGGGGGATCAGGACGGTCACATATCTTGAAACTGCCTAGAGATGATGCCGTCATTAACGAAGTTTACTCGAAGAAAAGCTGGCAAGCTACATTTGGTGCGCCACATCTTGCATGAAAGTTGTGATGTGAACACAGTTGAGTTCTTGCAAAGCTGGAATCACGTATTGCACAAGAAGGTCCTTATGACATTCAGATGTCATCGAACACCTAACAGAAAAATGGTTCAAATGGCTCTGAGCACTATGGGAGTTAACAGCTAAGGTCATCAGTCCCCTAGAACTTAGAACTACTTAAACCTAACTAACCTAAGCACATCACACACATCCATGCCCGAGGCAGGATTCGAACCTGCGACCGTAGCCACCTAACAAATCCGCGAAGTGTCACATCCTCGAGGAAAAACGAACAGAGAATGAACGATTTTGTGAAACCTCACCACACAGTCACATAAACTGAGTGCATAGGATGTTCCTGCACAACTTGTGGCGGAGCATAGCCCAATATACGACCGTTCTGTTCATTCACGGCACTGTGCAGAGTGAAATGTGCCTCTTCCATCCAAAGAACATTTCTCGGTCACACGTCATCCACTTCCATGTGTGCCAAAAAACGAACGGCAAAGTCACGGTGTTGTAACCTATCTTGAGGCTTCATTTCGTGCAAAGTTTGAGTGTTGCACAAAATGTACCGAAAAATCTTCTGAACTGTTGACCAAGAGAGAGACAATTCCCAAGAGACAGTGCGATCACTGGCTGCAGAATTTGAGGCATGTTCTGCACGGTCGGCTGTGGCTAAAGCAACATCATCAACAACTGCCATGGGAATGGGACGCCCCCCTCTCCCTGCTGCGCTACCCAATTCACCTGTTTCTTTAAATTTCTTGATCATATTACTTAGCCCATTTGTCGACATGGGGCCTCTTCGCAGCGCTTGCTGTTGGCGATATTCCCTCGATGCAGTGCTGCTACGACCTGACGGGAGAATTACGAGAGACATTAGTGGGTTGACAGTGTGTGCCGCGGCATTACCCGTAGTTTTAGGGCTGTATCGATTCTCCAGGTGCAGCCTTTGTGTCTTCCCCGCGTACGTTGCCCGAGCCATATTGTCGCGTTCAGTTGCACTAGCAGCAAGCGCTAATGACTATCCGGATGAAAAACGACTTATTGACCACGTCACGCATAATATAGCGGTCGTAGGCGGTGCCCCTCGAATGTACACAGAAATTAGCCGTGAGAAACAATGGCGGAGAAGTAACAACAGACTTCGACCAAATGAGTTCGTGAGACATAAATTGAACGAGATCGTAACGGAATTATTAACAACTGACAAATAACGGTAACGTCTGCTCATTCAAAATCAGTTTTCTTTGTGAATATGAACTAAACTAAAAACTAAATCCGAATAGGCCTTCGAAGGCCCAACGGTACCAACCGGCCGCCGTGTCATCCGCAGACCACAGGCGTCACTGAATGTGGATATGGAGGAGCATGTGGTCAGCAAACCGCTCTACCAGCAGTGTGTCAGTTTACGAGACCGGAGCCGCTACTTCTCAATCAAGTAGCTTCTCAGTTTACCTCACAAGGGCTGAGTGCACCCCGTTTGCCAACAGCGCTCGGTAGACCCGAAGGTCTCCCGTCCAAGTACTAGCCCAGCCCGACAGCGCCTAACTTCGGTGATCTGATGGGAACCGGTTTCTTTAAGATTATGAGTACACAAAAAATCCGTCACGATTTTCTGCAAAACACGCAATTAAAAGACAGAATGTGTAGGTGACTCACACCAGCTATTCATCTGTATTACTTGAAGAACACGTGATGACATGAAACGTCTTGATTATTTTTTAGCATGAGCGAGACTTTTGAGTCTATTAACTACCGCATTATAAACATGGCAGTGTAAAGTTTTTAATGAAAAAAAGTCAATTAAGGTATATCCCTGTTCGGGAGAAGTTCCTTTAATGTAGGAAATTACTCCAGAAAATTGGGACTACAGATCAGAATTTTAAATAAGGTAGCTTCTTGAAAGTATGAGGAGAAGTAGAGTTAATTATCTGAGGTGCAGGTAGGCACGCGATTTTTATTTCTAAGAATCATTTACATAGAGGAAATTACCGAGAGTTCGTTTAGCTGTTTGAGAAGTTCTTTACAGATACAGGGAGGGCTCATTTACGCCAAATGAAAAGTGTCATTCAAAAGCTTTAACATACCAAGACGCACAGAAACAATTTTTTGGGATCTATAGAACTCTACAAACAATAGGATTTTCCTCTTCAGATTTGATTATGTGTTGAGTCCGTACGAAATACATCAAGTCAGTTTCTTGTGTGGATTTCAATTGCACTTTTTTCGGAGATTGTCCAGTAAAAAGAAAGCTACCGGATCTTTTTGTGTCCTACAGCCCGATAGACACAGGCTTAGGTCATACCTTCATAGATTTATCAATATCCCAAGGTAGTAATCAAAAGATTTAGATACCTCTATTTGGCTGCAAACGCGAGCTGGTTCAAATGGCTCTGAGCACTGTGGGACTCAACATATGAGGTCATCAGTCCCCTAGACTTATAACTACTTAAACCTAAGGACATCACCCACATCCATGCCCGAGGCAGGACTCGAACCTGCAACCGTAGCAGCAGCGCGGTTCCGGACTGGAGCGCCTAGAACAGCTCGACCACCGCGGCCGGCGCAACGCAGCATTCAGAGGTAATCCTGAATGGCTCACTTGGCAAGAATGCTATAATACAGAAAACCTTTATTAACTGTTTTTACGGTTCTAATGTACTTAAATGTAGGCCGTAATTCTGTACTAACACGGAACCGCAAACTCCTAAAGCATTAGAATATAATTTAACGCCAGATACATTGTAACATGAAGGAAAGTAACAATCAAATTAGAAAATTACAGTGCCGATAGTACAGTAGAGTGTGCAGAATACCATTAGACTTCTTAAAATAATGCTTAGCAAGGAGAGAAAACAAATCACCGCACGATATTTACTTCATCACAGAGCCGCGTTATTTTGCTGTGGGTTCTCTAGCGGAGTGCTACGGTACTGCGATGCGGGAATATCAATGTTTACCAGTACGTCGGACATGCGACCTGGAAACAAACAAAAACTTACTTACATAACACCATTTCTTAGACGAGATAAGAAATACTTCATGACTGCCGGTAGTACAGGCAGCTACAGCAAGCAAAAAGGAAACTAAAACAGTTATTAAGTCAGTGAAGAGCGAAGACTGAGAGGACCATACATCAGTGGTGCAATGAGTCAGGTGAGCATCGTGTGTTTCAGACGAGATCAGTTTCCAGCTAGAACTAAGTACTGGTTAGTAATACACAAAAAAGTAATGTAGACAATAACAGGCCATTTTCTTTCCTACAAGTGTTTTCGAACGATTTTGACAAGTGAATGCGTTAGAAGATTGTAACGCACCTTAGTGCAGTGCAGATAATATATTTCCAGACTCGTAGTCTTACTGCAGAAAGAAATGATAACACAGAATCAAAATGCATATTGTTTTCTTTGTGAGAAAAATAATTTTTGGCTTAAATGACAATGTATAAACAGCTATCATATTCTTTCTTGCAAAAGCAACAACTTCATTTCTTAATCTTTGCCCCTGCTGCGTCCTTGTGCGTGGATGTGCCAGTACCTCAACATCACGCAGATAATTGATAAAGATACGCGCCGTATGTGTACGAACATTGTGATTCTGAAAAATGTCTCCACAATACTGTCGGTCGGAATTTAACGTATGTGGATACGGGATGAATGTGAAGTACCGTTATTCCATCAGTGTTGCCACAGTCACTACCGGCCGTGACTTGAAGTCTTACTTAGTGGTTCCGGACATCGTGACGCCAGGAGTAACACCTCTGGTCCTCTCCGAAACAATGGAAAACAATGGTCGTCTTGGGGGGAGGAGGGGGGGTAGTGTAGAACCGCGGTTCATCGCTGAACATGGTGCGACGCAGGTCTGTGTTATCTGATAACGGCAGCTCTCTCTGTCGTGATGTGAACGGCAGCCTACACATGGGGCGGTTATTCCCTATCGCCTCTGCTGCCAGTCTCCAACCAATGGTGCGAAATAACGCAGAATGTTGCACGAAGTCCATTACTTCTTCTAGGATGGCAGGCGCAGATGTAAAAGGGTTCCGCTGCGCTTGGTGCATCACAATGTGGCGATACCCCCCTGTGGTGTTTAGACGTGGTCGACTAGTCCCTTGGCAATGGGTATGCATACCCTCACGTTTCCATGCTCCCCGGCATGGCCACTGTCACACAGAAATAACTCACTATCCGGCCAAATGGAGATCTACAATGAGACACCATTCACACTCTGTCAGATTCTGATAGCACGACCTACACGAGTACGCGGCAAGGTCGTGTCCTTTCCAGTGACCACTCACCAACTGACGCTATTCATGCCCCTTACACAGGGTGTTCGGAAATCCCCGTTACAAACTTCTTGGACTCGACTTGAGGACACTACACAGCGTCGCAGCTATGATTACGATGATGTTACAAACTTTCTAGGATGCTGGTGAAGGACAAACGTATCAGTTTGAGGTAAGAGTCTCTGCACCTGAATCAACTATAAGCGATAACTGTTCTGATACCTTTGACAAAGGAATACATGTACGCTACACTTGTTGCTAACACTGTAGAGTACGCAACTTTCTGTGCTGGTAGTATGGGCCAAAACAAGGAAAAAATGTCCAGTAAACATGGCCTCTAAAATGCACACCTGAGGAGCTCTGTGTATTTGTTCATATTCGCTACCGTGAAACACACCGCCTCTATTGAACAACTGCTCGCAGTTCTTAAGGGAAGCAATTTGGAGCCTATCTTTACTAGATTTTTTTCTAGTTTTGTTTCATACTACCGCTACGGCCGCAGGTTCGAATCCTGCCTCGGGCATGGATGTGTGTGATATCCTTAGGTTGGTTTAAATAGGTCTACGTTCTAGGGCACCGATGACCTCAGATGATAAGTTCCATGGTGCTCAGAGCCATTTGAACCATTTTTTCATACTACCACCTCTGAAAGCTGCCTACCCTACAATCTTAGCAACAACAGTACCAGTACATGTACTCCACTGTCAGAGGTATCAGAACGGTTATCGCTTATAACTGACTCCTATAGAGGGACCCTTACCTCTAACTGATACATTTCTCCTTCTCCATTGTTCTAGACAGGTTGTAACTTCATCACATACTTTCATAGACGCGGGCACCTGTAACGTCGGTGAATGACGTTCCTGGACATGAGTTCCTATTCAATTGTACTCCATCCCCTCTACGGGTCCTAGAAATTTGTAACGGAAGTTACGGAACACTCTTATACCCTAACACACCTAGTAACAACACTAAATACGAAGAGCACTAACGCACTATGATGGTGTGTACTTGTACGAAGTTACTTTGGCAATAGAGAATATCTTCCAGGTGCGTCACTATTTTTGCCAGACTCTGTAATTTAATAAAGCTCGTTTTCTCATTTCCCGCTTGTCTTTGAATCTAACAAGGGGACTGTACGAACGTACCCTTACCGATTTGATTCATACTGGGGTGAGATCAATAGGGCGCTATCAGGTCTTCAACACGCGAAACAGGGTGACGCAACTCTCAACTGTTTTGGAGAAAATCGAGTATAAAAATTTTGAGAGTGGTTACATACTCTGTATGGTCTCTAATATCCAAGGAGTCCGCAGCCGAGCGAGTAAGCGGGTAGTTTCATAGGCACGAGGTCTGTGGATCGAATCTCACTGCTGGTACTTGTCTGTCATTCCCAGATAATTCTAACAACAGATTTATTATGATCAACAAATTATTAACATTTAATTAATCATTTATTACTTTCCCAATAAATAACTTGAGAAATTGGATGTTTCTGTAAAATCTGAGATGTGGTAGCCAATTATAACCGTATTCCTGTAAGTATATTCCGATGAACTCGTAATTCCAGGTATTCCTGCAGGTAGTTTTAACCCACCAGAAACAGCTCCATGGGTGAAAACTGCTTTCGTTCTCTGGAAGGAGAAAAGGAAGAGCGTTCACGAACCTGCAGAATACTTCATTCGTATGTTCGCCCCGAGGCAGTTACCTGCCAATGGTCCAAGATGTCTAATGTTTCGAGTAAATGTAGTATTGCGCCCGGTACTTCGACAGCAAGAGAAAATGAACCTCACTGTAAAGTCGAATTGTTTTATACTGAAGTTTGAAAAGTGCGATTGGAAAGGGCGCTGGAGTATAGTGAATAGCTCTTTCTCCAAAATAAAGTTGTGCCCCATACACCGTGTCAGATCGGTGAGTTTTAAATGGCTCTAAGCACTATGGGACTTAACATCTGACGTCATGAGTTCCCTAGACTTAGAACTAATTAAACCTAACTAACCTAAGGACATCACACACATTCATGCCAGGCAGGCAGGATTCGAACCTGCGACGGTAGCAGCAGCACGGTTCCGAAATTAAGCGCCTCAGAGACCGGCCAGATAGGTGAGGGGAAGCTCGTATGTTGCCCTTATAAGGTAGCAGTCGTCGGCAAATATGCAGGAGGCGCAATTTTTTCAGCAGTTTAATTTTACCAGGTGCAGTCATAAACGTATAATTGCAACATCGAAAAAATTAAACTACTTATTTAATTTTTGTTTGTTTGCATGGTACACATTGATATCCCTACGCCATAGTACCGTAGCGCGTCGGAGAGGAGACCAACAGAAGCAAGAGGCGCAGCCCATTGATAAAGTAACGTTATGCTTGGTAGCTCATTTACTACATAACGAGTGATTGTAATTAAAGAGCAGCTCTTACAGGGGTCCAGCCCGTGTTGTAATTATCACAAGGCAATGAAACTTGGTAGATATTCTAATGCGTTAATACAAAACCGATTTACGCTGAAAAAAATTAATTCCAATTTTGGCCACCAGATTCAAGTCTGGCACTGCGAATGCAAGGAAGAGGTATAGCAATGTTTCCGTATGTAATAAATTAAGAGCATGACGTGGGCAGAACAGGTCAAACAAGTGAGAAAAGTACAACGTTGATTTTATTAATAGCTACCGGTTACATAATTTGTTCACTACGAGCACAGGAGACGTCGACGAGATGCTGCACCCGTAAAACGTCGTCATCATCATCGGCTCGGAGCGGTTCGTGGAATCTGAGCAACGCGTTCCTGTACACTGGCCTTCAGATCAGGTAGGGACCGAACGTGTTCCTCTGAATCAGTCCTATGTGACTCTTCAGGTAGTGTAGAGAACGACGTCACTGCACAGTGGATGACGGCCTCAACACTCCGTATCGACGCTGCGGCTTGGCGAGGAACCCGAATCACTGTCGGTCACATGAGGACTTTTGCTGAGGAGCCAAATTGGAGACCTCTGCGGCACTGTCGATAGTGGTATGACGTGTTAAATCGCTTCCCTTACGCTTCGCTGGTCCTACGGAAATTTCAGAGCTGAGTGTATGTTTTCCAGGAGGGCTATCGTCTTCATGGTTTATGTTAAGCAAAGCTGAAGTACTAGTGGTCAGCCGGCCGCGGTGGCCGAGCGGTTCTAGGCTCTTCAGTCCGGAACCGCGCGACTGCTACGGTCGCAGGTTCGAATCCTGCCTCAGGCATGGATGTGTGTGATGTCCTTAGGTTAGTTAGGTTTAAGTAGTTCTAAGTTCTAGGGGACTGATGACATCAGATGTTAAGTCCCATAGTGCTTAGAGCCATTTGAACCATCTGAACTAGTGGTCACGCGCCGTAAAACGAGGACGGAGTCATCGTTGGCATTTCGCGTGGAAAGTTCTCGTACAAAACGTTGCTCCAAAATTATTTGCACAGTTTGCTGATGTGACGAAACATGAGTTTGTAAGTTTTCCATCGATTGGTAAGGCAACAGACAGTAATTACTCGGTTTATTAAGGGAGAGTCATTCTCAATTGTATAGCACGTTCGCAAGATATACATAGTGTCCCAAGAGGTATTGTCAGTACTTCGGTATATCAGAGAAGTAATAATTCGAAGCAAAAACTGTAGTAAACATGGCCTCTGAAATGCATTCCTTAAGAGCTATGAGCAATTCATCTTCCGTACTGTGTAAAAAATCTCTTCTACTGCAAGCTTCTTGATTTCCATATTGTATCCAGTAAACATTGCATTCGTCAAGAACTATGACCACTTGTCATGAAGGCTGCTGTGGAACACATTTCTTCTACTGAAGAAGTGCACATAGCTCTTAAGGTGCGCATTTTAGAGCGCATGTTTGCTAGACTTTATTCGCCACTCCTTGAAATAAGGTACGTTATATGTGTCTAAAAAAAGTTGGCAGCCCTACTTAGGGTTCACATATAACCGAAAAAGTATGCAAATGAAATCACTTAAAGGTGGAAACAGAGCGAGGATATTCATATAACTGTCGTACCTGTCAGATGCTTGTGTCTGGCAGAGGCTTCATCCATCCACCTTCAAGCTGTTTCTCTACCGTTCCACCCTCGAACAGCGCCCGAGAAAAACCAACATTTAAATTTTTCCGTGCGAGCTCTGATTTCTCCAATTTTATTATGATGATCATTTCTCCCTGAGAAAGGTGGAGATTGAAATTTCAAGAGAAGATCCTGTCGCAATGAAAAAAGTCTTTGTTTTAATGCCGTCCTAATTCGCGAATCAATCTGTGACCCTCTCTGACCCATTTCGCGATAGTAAAAATTGAACTGCCATTCTCTGAACTTTTTCGATGTCCTCCGTCAACCCTATCTGATGCGGATCCCACGCCGCACAGCAATAGTCCAGAAGAGGGCGGACAAGTGTAGTTTAAGCAGTCTAGTAGACTGTTTCATCTTCTAAGTGTTCTGCCAATAAATCATAGTCTTTAGTTCGCTTTCCCCACAACATTGTCAATCTGGTCGTTCCACATTAAGTTATTCGTAACTGTAATCCCGAAGTATTTAACCGAATTCACGGTGTTTAGATTTCTGTGGTTTATCATATAACCGAAATTTAACGTATTCCTTATAGTACCCACGTAGATGACCTAGGTCTTTTCATTATTTAGAGACAAGTGCCACTTTTCGCATCATACATATATCTTGTCTAAATCATTCTGCAAGTAGTGTTGATCTTCTGATGACTTTACAAGATGGTAAAAAGAGAGCATCCCTTGGTAACAATCTACGAGTGCTGTTCAGATTGCCTCCTAAACCGGTTAGGTACGTCTGGAACAGAGAGGGCCTATAACAGTTCCTTGGCGAACGCCAGATATTACGTATGTTCTAGTCGACAGCTCTTCCGTCAATTACTACGAACTATGACCTTTCCTACAGCAAGTCACGAATCCAGTCGTACAACGGAGACGATACTCCAAACGCACGCGAAGTCGTTTGTGGGGAACGGTGTCAAAAGAGTTTCGGAAATCTAGAATTATGAAATCAATTTGAGATCCTCTTTCGATAGCACTCATTACATCGTGAAAATAGAATGCTAGTTCCGTTTCTCAACAATGGTATTTCTTGAACCCTTTTTGGCTGTTTGTCGATCAATCTTTTTCTCCGAACTAATTCCTAATGTTTGAACACCGTATATGTCCCATGTTCCTGCGGCAAATCGACGTTAGTGATATGGGTCTGTAATTCAGCGAGTTACTGCTATTTCCTTTCTTGTGTGTAAGTGACGTCCTCAACTTTACAGTCTTTAGTTGCGCTACTTTGGAAGAGTAAGCGGCTGTATATGATCGCTAATACGAAGCTATGACTCTGAGCACTATGGGACTTACTTCTAAGGTCATTAGTCCCCTAGAACTTAGAACTACTTAAACCTAACTAACCTAAGGACATCACACACATCTATGCCCGAGGCAGGATTCGAACCTGCGACCGTAGCGGTCGCGCGGTTTCAGACTGTAGCGCATTTAACCGCTTGGCCACCCCGGCCGGCAATACGAAGCTATTGTAACAGCATACTCTTAAAGAAACCTAATTCGTATGCAATCTGGACCGGAGGCCTTGCTTTTATTATGCAAGATGCTTCGCTACACCGAGTATATCCTCTTCTAAGTTAGTCATCTTGTTAGCAGTTCTTAATTCAAATTCTGGAATATTTACTTCGTCTTCTTTGGTGAAGGAATTTAGGAACATTGTGTTTAGTAGCTCTGCTTTGGCAGCACTGTCTTCGATGGGATCTCTATTGCTATCGCGCAGAGAAGGCACTGATTGTGTCTTGCCGCTAATACACTTACGGCCAGAATCTCTTTGGATTTCCTGTCAGGTTTCGAAACAAAGTTTCGTTGTGGAAACTATTATAAGCATCTCGCACTGAAGTTCAAAAATGGCTCTGAGCACTACGCGACTTAACTTCTGAGGTCATCAGTCCCCTAGACTCAGAACTACTTAAACCTAACTAACCTAAGGACATCACACACATCCGTGCCCGAGGCAGGATTCGAACCTGCGACCGTAGCGGTCGCTCGGCTCCAGACTGTAGCGCCTAGAACCGGACGGCCACTCCGGCCGGCCGCACTGAAGTCCATGCTAAATTTCCTTTGCCATCACGGAGTGGAGGTACTGATTGTGTTTTGCCGAAGCGTAGTGTCACAATAAGTGAAACCACTCAAACCTGCAGTGAGTGAAAACATTCATGCAGCTGACACGGCCGCAGAGACTAGTTTCGTTCAGTCGCTTCATTGGACTGAAGAAAAGAAAAATGACTGAACGAAAAAGGATCCGACTGGTCAATCGGTTGTTCAAACCAGTCGACTGTCCCACCACTACCCCCGAGCATATGTCAAGGTCGCGAGAAACGAGCGTGCTGTCCGCCTCTAAGCGAGTTGTTAATTCAGTGGCCGTTTCCCGTTGCGTGGCAACCTCTCGCTGGCGAGACGTATCAGGGTGACGGCCGGCCCTCCATTAGCCGCCTCGACGTCGAGTGCCCGCCGTCCCAGTGACCCGACCGCCGGACCTGGCGACTGTGGGCTCGCATCGACCGACCACCTGCCGCCTTATCGTAACGCGGGTATCTGGCCAGCCAGCCAGCCAGCGCCGCCGGTCAATATTTGTAGACTCGTCCCGCCCAGAGGAGGTCGCGTGACGCAGGCCCAGGCCGTCCCAGTGTTTACTGTGTCCCCGTCCTTCCGTCTGCGTGCCGTGTCCGGCGTACGAAGAACGAGTGACAGCGACGGGCCTTTGAGAGGCCTTATTGGCTGAGTATGTGGATAGCTTTACTCTAGTGAGAGCACCGCACCAAAGATAGTACTTCGAACTGCAAGTGCGCCATCGGTCTAGAAAGGTACTCCTTTAACTGACGCTTCACCGAATACTGCCTTTCTACGTCATCAATCTTCTGAGTAATTTTTTCTCACTCTTCACTAAAGAGTGAAGCTGTCGTACTTAGAGGTGTACAAATTCCCTTGCAGCCTGCTTGCCCCTAGCTCCTCTGCAACCATTCATGCAGGTCAGCCTGCCGTGACGTACACACAAGAGTGCGCGTGTACGGAGGCATAGTGGGAAACATCTGGGTTCTCGCAGGCCTGCCAAGCTTCACGGGACCCGCTCAGCTTGCTGCGCCTGACAACAGGTTGCGCTGCCAACCTACCGTGACTAGAGTAGCCAGGTAGTTAGGCCGCAGTTCATTTATCGCAAAGGTGGGGGCAGCACAATAAATGGGTCGAATTTTAGTGAGATTAAAAAGAAATTGACAACTGGCGAATACATGCTGGTAATGAAACAGAGCACAAGTGCCGCATGGGAAACCTTTTCGTGTGTTTACGAGGCCGCTTCAAATAAATCGGTACATGTGTCTCAATGCAAACTATGTAAAAAGCTCTTAAGTGCTTATTCGGGAACCTCGAGTATGTTACGACATGTGTGCAAATTTGACAAGCAGTTCCCCCACTCCGTAAATATCTTGAAAGATTACAAAGATTTAGTGGCCGAAGAGTGCATCGAACTGTGTGCTAAGGACCTGAGACCATTTAGCAGTATAGAGGGAGAAGGATTTCATGGTAACCCGCAAACGATGTCAAAATCTTTTGTAAGGTACTCTATTCCATGCACTGTCCGAAATATTATGTAGACAGTAATGTTCCTCTTGATGGTCAAGTGTGCAAAATTTCTTCAAGATCCGAATAAAACTGTAGGTTGGTGTAGAAGTGTGTAACTAAAGTACCCTCCGCCATGCACATTCAGTATTTTAAGCAGACAGCGCCCTTCATCCTGCTTTGAATATCAAGTGTGCCAAATTTCATCAAGATCGGAATAAAAACGTACAATTTGTCGAATACCGCTTGGTAAAGTAACCTCTGCCATGCATCCTACGAAATTTTATGTAGACTGTGACCTTCCTTTTGGTTTCAAGGTATAGCGTGCAAAATTTCATCAAGATAGTATGCAGTACAAATTTCATCAAGATTGTATGCAATACAAACACACGGACACAATGGAAACGCACTTTCAGTTTTTCTCAAATTTTCCGATTTTTCGGTCGATTTTCCAAAAATTTTATTTCATAAAAACCTTGTCCTGAGAATTACGAACACAGCAAAAAAAAAAAAAAATTAGCCGAATTGGTCCAGCCGTTCTCGAGTTTTACGCATATCAACGCATTTGGCATTCATTTTTATTTATATAGATAATAAGCCCGAAATATACCCGTAGAGGAAGAATGAACAAATAAAACCCAATATTTTTTGACCTTAAATTGGGTTTGTCTTTTGGTGCTCAGGTAAAATAAAAACTTTTAACTAACGTTCATAATACGACAATGACGCACGCAGACTAAACGGCTGCGTAGCGTAGCTCAGCAGTAATATGGGCAGGCAAGAAAGTTTCCCGCAGCCTGCCCGGGTTGGGTTGTGCTTGGCTAGGCTGGGAGTGAAGCAGCCTGCCCGTTCTGTTGACAAACCGCGGCGGCCTGCCCGCCTGGCCACCGGGCAAGCAAGGGCGGGTTAAAAGCGAAACATGTACACTACTGGTCGTACTGGGGGTAATATTCTTTGCTTTCCTTTAACCTTTGGACTAAGAAGGAAAAAGAAACTGCCTTACAAGAAACTGAGGCACCAAAATGGGGTGGAGGAAATGAAATGAAACCTCGTTGGTTCAGTGGGTATGTGATTTTATTTCAGTGATTAAAAGATCGAGTCAAATTTACAAACAAAAATGGTTCAAATGGTTCAAAATGGTTCAAATGGCTCTGAGCACTATGGGACTTAACATCTGTGGTCATCAGTCCCCTAGAACTTAGAACTACTTACACCTAACTAACCTAAGGACATCACACGCATCCATGCCCGAGGCAGGATTCGAACCTGCGACCGCAGCAGCCGCGCGGTTCCGGACTGAGCGCCTGAACCGCTAGACCACCGCGGCCGGCGATTCAAATGGCTCTGAGCACTATGGGACTTAACAAAAATTGGTCTGAGCACCATGGGACTTAACATCTTAGGTCATCAGTCCCCTTGAACGTAGAGCTAATTAAACCTAACTAGCCTAAGGACATCACACACATCCATGCCTGAGGCAGGATTCGAACCTGCGAACGTAGCGGTCGCGCGGTTCCAGACTGAATCGCCTAGAACCACTCGGCCACACCGGCCGGCGTAGAACATGAGATATATTATGTCTAAGTCATTTTATTGACTTAAGTACAAGGTGTTTCAAAATTAAACCGATAAACTTCGAGAGGAGGAACAAAATGAGGATGAGAAATCGTGTCCGGAAACGTCATCCAACGACACTACAGACCGTCGAAGTCATAGCCGCCGACGCCTGTATGTGATTCCGTGATGTTACAAACTTTGATAGATCATGCAGAAGGTTAAGAGTATCAATTTGAGGTAAGAGACCCTGCTCCGAAAACGACAGAATCACAAATTACAACCGAAATTCTTGCTGATACCTCTGTCACTGGTATACATGCACCCGTAATGTTGCTATTAAGATTGTAAATAGGGAACTTTCAGAGGAAGTAGCATGGATCAAAACAATTAAAAAACGTCAAGTAAACATGGCATCCCTTAGCAGATAAGAGCAGATGATCAACGGAGCAAATGAGTTTCACAGTAGCGAAGATGAACAAGTGCCAGTAGCTCCTCATGTATGAATTTTAGAGCCCATGTTTACTGGACGTTTTTGTCCCGCATTTCGACCTCTGAAAGTTTACAACCCTTCAATCTTAGCAACAGTAGTACCGGCACCTGTACCAGACCGTTACCTCAAATTCATACATTTACCCTTCTCCATTATCTCTGAAAGTTTATTATATATATATCATTGGCCTAAACATTTAAGTAGATAAGAACCGCAGAAGTAATTGATAAAGGTTTTCTATAAATAAATTTTATTTTATTTCCATAAATAGTCATAAACGTTTACTGTAGTAAAGCGTTGCTGCCAATTGAGGCATTCAAGATTACCTCTCAATGTTCGCATTGCAGGGATATTGAAAAATCTATGAAGATATGATCTATGCCTGCACTACTGTTAGAGAAACCCTGCGTGTATCGAGTTGCAGGACACAAAAAGATCCGATGACTTTCTTTTTACTCGAGAATCACCGAAAAAAAGTATAACTGAAAGTTCAGATAATATATATTTCGACGCTCTGTAACGTCGTTGCTGACGTTTCTGAACGTGGGTTCCTATCCTCATTTTGTTCCTCAAAACACCTAATGCGACGCGGACTGGCCGCGCGGTTAGAGGCGCCACGTCACGGACTGCGCGACCCCTCCTGCCGGAGGTTTCTCAACATAAGTTAGTTCAAGCAGTGTGTAAGTCTGGGGACCAACGATCTCAGCAGTTTGGCCCCTTAGGAATTCACGCACATTTGAACATTTTAACACTTGCTGCATCTTCTCGAAATTTGTAAGTGAAATTTTGAAATACACAGTGTGAGAGTGCTTGTAAATGAACAAATGAATACAAATTTTGTGGTTGTAAATCTTAAGAGCTTGTGATCTACCTGAATAATGTGATAATAATAATATCTGTAGAGTGCAAACATTCCTCAGTTACTTACGTGTGTATGTTCTATTTTAAAAAATATCTTCTTGGTATTTTTATTTTGTGAACTCCTTAGTACGCAGTTCCTTCCAGATTAATACCTATTACGTGAAACAATCTACCTTTAAATATGATTTTTTTTTAATGTGTGTCAGTTAGCCGGCCGAGATGGCCGAGTGGTTACAGGCGCTTCAGTCTGGAACCGCGCGACCGCTACGGTCGCAGGTTCGAATCCTACCTCGGGCATGGATGTGTGTGATGTATTTAGGTTGGTTAGGTTTAAGTAGTTGTAAGTTCTAGGGGACTGATGATCTCAGGTGTTAAGTTCCATGGTGCTCAGAGCCATTTTTTTGTGTCAGTTACGTATTTTATAAACTCTTTAGTGTGTATTTTCTCTCAGTAGAAGAAAGTTGTGATCATTCGTGGTGCCATTCTTTGTAAATGTTCAATATCGCCTTTTAGTTCTATCTGGTACGGGTGTCACACACCTGAACGATATTCTGGGATGGGTTGCTCGACGGTCTGTTATAAGTTTCCTCGGTAGACTTATACATTTCCTAGAACGCCGCCAATGAACAGAAGTCAATCATCTGCTTTACGTACGACTGACCACGCATCAATATTCCATCTGATATCCCTGCAAATTGTTGCACCTTGGAAATTGTGTGGGTGGACTGATTCAGTGCTACATTCCTGCTTTTTGTGAGGTGCCTACTTTTAAATTTCTCAGGTCCACTGAGAGCTGTCCGCCGCATTCGGCGCGCGGCTAGCGGCCCTGGGACAGAGACCGCTGGAGGGGGGTGAATGGTGGCGACTTCTGCGCCATTAAGCCCTAACAGGACCCCCGGCGTGCCGTCTGTGATTCGCCGCCAGAGCGGCTGGCGTGCCGCGGGTACACAATGGCAGCCAGGGGGGGGGGGGGGGGGGGGAGCAGACCCTCCCTGTGTCTCGTCTAGGAATCGTTAGCGCTAGGATTTCACCCGGAACAAGTCCCGCCCACTAACCCCCGGTTTTCCCGGTCTTTGTTCGGCGCCTGGGCATCGTTTGAGTTGACCCACGTGGTTTACCGCGATCGGCTGCACTTGGAGTGAATGTTAAATTAACATCTTGCTAGGTCTTAAATTTTGCCAGATAGTTAAAAGTCACGTTACAAAAAACGTGCACAATTGGCCTCAGCTGTGCAAGGTACTTCCGCGGCAAACATAAGAGAAAACAATTTAGCACTGAATTCTTTAAATACGAGAACTCAGTATCCAGATGAATAGCCTATAAAGAAACACACTTCTATGTGAGAAAAAGCGCCCAAAGCTAAAACAGGAAAAACCTTCTGTCAAAGAAAAATTTGCTTGGAGAATGAGGAAACACAGTATACTGAACACTTACGTTTCAGAACTCAGACAGTATGTGTGAAACAAGCACCAATGTTGACTGTACTTCCAGGGGGCATCAAAATTACTTTGTTCTTACTAGATCGATCCAAGCTGTTTTTGCGTGTTATTCACTGAATAGTTTTGCTGAAAAGTTTTAGGGGTGGAAGAAGAACTAGCACAGCATGAAGGACGTTTTACAGCCGTGAAACACTGCAGCATTTATTTCCTCCATAACTGCTCTGTGAATGCACATCATCATTATTATTTTTAATAAATGGTATGAGTGAAATTTACGAAATTAATAAATCTTTTGGTTAAAAACAGACAGGACGAAGAATAACGACAGATTATTTTCTTGAGACGTTTGCAACAGCATATAGGACACTAATCACACAGAAACAGCCACAATTCTTTATAACGTCGTTTATAATGCACAGGTATGGCATTGGAAGAATTTACAAGTTAAAATTCACCCATTACCCATGCAAATACTAACGAAATATTTCATATAATTAAATATCTTATTGCTTTCATTAGGCATTTCTACTTTATGGCATTCTTTCACTCTTTAATTTTCGTGAGGTACTATAAGAGCCTACATAAACGAAACGACTTTGACTTATTTCTATATAACGTTGATTTTAGACAACAGAGTTATTCGACTGCATCCATGACTTTACTACCGACATGACAGATTCAAGACCATTGTTTTCGCATTGTATGTTTGCTCTGCTGTTTCCCTCAAATAAACGTCTTATAATAAGTGAATTAGTTAATGAAAATTTGTCATTATTGCCCTTAAATAACACCACGGTACTTTTTGTTTTCTATTGCTGGCGATGCTTTCAATTCTCTATAAATATTTTTATTTCTTGAATTATGCACATTCATATTACATTGCTATTCAGGAAAACTTAAATTTCTTATCATTACTGAATTTCATCACAGTGTAAGATGTGTTGGACTGTGACGATAACAACTTTGATGTAGCTTCTTCCAGTTTGCGGAACTGGCGGCTGTTTAGGGGAGGGCCTTAGACTATGGATAGGCGTAGAGGGAGGTGAATGGGCGGGACTTGTTCCGGGTGAAATCCTAGCGCTAAGGGCACGTCTCTCGTCTACCACCACAACACCGAGCTAGCTTTTCACGAGGCACGGTTACATTCTATGTCAATCCAGATGGCGCCTGTCACGTTATGCATATTCTCAGTATTTACCAAGAGAGATGAAACGATAATTGCAGTTTACTCCAGATAATTTACAAGTATTTTTGCAATATATTTTTAAAGTTGTTCGTGAGCAGGAAACGCACTTTTTTACGTTTATGTCTACGTCTTCATGTCAATCTTTGTACATGAGCAACAATTGTCTGCCGAAACTTCCTGAGGTCATTGTTTAACTTTGTACAATTAGTGTTGAACGGGTTTGACGAAATTCAGTAGGTGGAATAACTTCCCTAGTCTTTACTCACGTTGCCATCTGTTCGCATCGCCTTTCATCACATAACTGAATACACTGAAGTGACAAAAGTCATCGAATAGCGATATCCACATATACAGATGGCGGTACTGTCTTGTTGTACGCAACGTATAAAAGGGCTGCACACTGGCGGAACTGTCATGTGTGTGTGTGTGTGTGTGTGTGTGTGTGTGTGTGTGTGTGTGTGTTGGGGCTTATGGGCGCTCAACGTCGAGGTCATCAGCGCCCTGACACAAATTAAAGGGAACGAATGTGGACAAACCTAATAAAGCTGAAACACATACGCAAAGAAAGCAGGAAAAGAAGGAAAATGCGACATGAGAAAGTAGAACGTAAGGAAAGGGAAAACGTAACAACAAGAATGCCACAGTAAATTGTCATTGGCTGCCCACTTACATAAAATATGGGCGAGCTTGTCACACAGTGAGCAAATTAAAATCCTTTCCCTAAAATCTTTGTAAAAACATTTGACATGGCACAGAACTTTAAAACTTTAACCACATTCGTCCGAGTGTTGCCTAAAAGAGATGGCAGGTCCGCTGGCAAGTCAGCCGCGGCCCGCTGGTCAGAAAATAAAATGCAATCCAATAAAACGTGGCGCACAGTGACCTGGACGCCGCAAGCACCACACATTGGAGGGTCCTCCCGCCGGAGCAGGAAGCCATGCGTCATAGGGCTGTGGCCTATCCGAAGCCGAGTGAGGAGAACCTCTTCCCGTCGACGGGGCTGAAAGGAAGTACACCACACACGCGTTGTCGGCTTCACTATACGGCGCTTATTGTCAGTCACTTCCAGCCACTCATCCTCCCACCGACGCATGACTCGTGACCTCAACACCCACAATGGTATTTGGAGCTTGTGAGGTAACGGGCGAATTGTGGCGTCCTGAAAATATTCTAAGTTGTCATGGCCGCACGGGTCGCTCGACCATCCGGGGCCCAGCAGCAAACACTTGGTGGTGAACGTTAGCCGGACGAGAGGGGTAGCCCCAGTGCATGGTCCAGCCGCGTGGCTGGGAATCCAATTGCGACGCTGTGTCGATGAAGGAGACGCGCTGGGAGTTCCAAAGATGGCGGACTTGGTGAAACCTTAATGGCAGACATTTCACAGTTCATATAGAAATTAATAGTAGCCAGATGAATCATGATACCTCAAAAAGAAACATGTACATTACCATTATTTGCACGACAATTCTGATGGTGTAATCATATTTTCAATACCTTTATTAGTTTAAAGTTTAGTATCTGAGTGTAAATTACATAAGTAACATGCAGCAACAAATATCCAAAATCTAAACGGTTCATCCGATTTCTTCGATCTACTTGTCTTTAGAAAGCTATGAGTGTAAATCTAAATTGGTATGAATTGCAGGCATGTAACTTGAATAGTACATGAGTTATGAGAGGTCCAAGTGGCCAGTTACTATCGATCGTATCAGGCCATAAGTACTCCACAGCTGCACGAAAAAACGGTAGCAGGATGCTTATAAATATATTTATTCATTTATGTCTTTGTTTATATCAAATATATTCTTTTCATGAAGAAATTGGTTAAATATTTACTGTGTTTTAGAAAGCACAGAAACATTAGCCTACTGGCCTACCTTTTGTTCTATTCCTTTGATATATGTTTATTTAATTTGCTTATGTATCTAATAATGTGTGTTATAATAATGTGTGTTAGAGCGTGTTTATGGTCCAGCTGTAGGAATATTTATTTAATTCCAAGTTATTTAAATGTAACTCCAGTATTTTGTATGCGTTTCAATATGTTTGTGTGGGTGCGTTGGCATGACGACACGCCGTAGCGCTCTAGCCAGTCACAGCGCTCGTGAATGGGGAGACTGGATGGAAGCTAGTTCGGGAGGCAGTTCTGCAGAGTACGGTACTAGACACGGGAAGTGCTGGACGCGACGGCGCGACAGACGCACAGTCGCAAGAGGGACTTGGGGTGTGGAGCGGTTTACGCGTAGTCGCGGCAGATAGAAATATTTCGTAGGGGTGACTTGTGCACTTGTGACATTTCCGTGGCTTCTGCAGTGAAGACGTAGTGTGCACTTAGAAGTGAATATCTTGCGAGCTTTGTTGTTGTTCATAACTAATTACGCGCAGTACGAATCTATTGTTTCCTTATTATTCAACTTATATTTTATTTAACTGCTAGACCATCGACGCCAATAAGTGTTTTGCAGAAATATACCGCATTCTCAAAAGTACTTATACTATCGTACTCATCATTTAAAGTCGTGAAGATAGTACCTGCAGATTTTACGTAATTTCAATCTTTCATTTATAAATTTATGTTACTTTCATAATTCGCAATTGCCTAGTGATAGAAACCTTCGACCATTCGATTCATGTGTGTATTCTTATCGTATACTGTAGACTCAGCAGTATTTGGCCTGTAATGCTGCAACTACGTCTCCCAGCCCCTAGGCAATGAAACCAGCAAAACTTACAATATTTCAACGTTGAGTCGGAGGGTACGTAGTTGAGGGCCACACACCACCTCACATCCTTTCATTACTATTGTGAAAGCCCGCAAGCTAGACACATGGGACATTCCATTTCGGAAATCGTTAGGGAATTCAGCATTCTGCGACCCACAGTGTCAAGTGCGTGCCGAGATTTCCAGATTCCAGGCATTACCTCCCACCAAGGACAACGCAGTGTCCGACGGCCTCCACTTAAAGACCGAGAGCAGCGGTGCTTGTGTAGAATTGTCAGTGCTAACAGACAAGTAACACTGCGTGAAATAACTGATGAAATCAATGTGGGAGGTACGACGAACAGTGCGGCAAAATTTGGCTTCAATGGGCTATGGCAGCAGACGACCGACGGGAGTGTCTTTGCTAGCAGCGCGGCATCGCCTGCAGCGCATCACCTGGGTTCATTACCTGATTGGTCGGTCCATAGACGACCGGAAAAACGTGGCCTCGTCAGATGCGTCCCGATTTAAGTTTGTAAGAGGTGACGGTACGGCTCGAGTGCGGCGCACGCCCCACGAATCCATGGATCCAAGTTGTCAACAAGTTACTGGGCAAGCTAGTGCTTGCTCCGTTTGCTGTGGGCTGTATTTACATGGAATGTACTGGGTACTGTGGGCGTTCCACTACTTGGAGACCATTTTCAGCCATTCAAGGACGTCGTGTTCCCAAACAACAATGCAATTCTTATCGATGACAATGCTCCATGCCACCGGGCCACAATGGTTCGTAATCGGTTTGAAGAACTTTCTGGACAATTCGAACGAATGGTTTGGCCACCCAGATCCCCCGACATGAATCCCAATGAACATTTATGGGACGTAATCAAGAGGTCAGTTCGTGCACAAAATCCTGCACAGGCAACACTTCCGCAACTATGGACATCTATAGGGGCAGCTTGACTCAATACATACTCAGATGACTTCCAACGAACTGGGGAGTCCATGCCTCGTCGAGATGCTCCAGTACTTCGGTTAAAAGGAGGTCCGACACGATATTAGGAGGTAACACCATGAGTTTTGCCACCTCAGTGTAAACTATTCGAGAAGGTTACCCCGCCAACTTGACCAATCAACAACCCCTAACACTCTCGATGTTAAACTGTTAAATAACTTACCATACACTGTCCCGCCAAAGAGCTCTCTGCATCATCTTAAAAGTAATACAGGTCAAAGAAAATACGTTGCAAAGGTTTATTTGAGTTAGTGAAACGTAATACTAGTTGCTTTTAAGATGTTTGTGTACTGCTGACATTAATCTGGTATTATAAAATTAAACTTGTATAATAAAATAATTATTTTCTATGTAATTGGAAATCTGAATGGAAGAATACGAAACTTGGTTCTTCTGGATGCAACAGAATCGCAAACATCATTGTTGTTGTTTGCTACGCAAAAAGAAAATCTATAATGTCCTAATTTTACATACGAAAATAAATATTGTACTTACTGATACACGTGACATAAAATGAAGAGGCTGGTACCCCTTAAAACAAACACTCATACATTGGAATTATTACAACCTGTAGAACCGAGCGAGGTGGCGCAGTGGCTAGCACCCTGGACTCGCATTCGGGAGGACGACGGTTCAATCCCGCGTCCGGCCATCCTGATTTAGGTTTTCCGTGATTTCCCTAAATCACTCCAGGCAAATGCTGGGATGGTTCCTTTGAAAGGGCACGGCCGACTTCCTTCTCCGTCCTTCCCTAATCCGATGAGACCGATGACCTCGCTGTTTGGTCTCTTCCCCCAAACCAACCAACCTGTAGATTGTTAAACAACAACAAAGACCTGTCTTCGTTATATTTCACTTACACCACAAATCACATAAGGTTAAATAAGTGCAGTCAGCAAAATGCTGGATAGATTGCTGAAGAAAAAGTCTTAGACGGAATAAAAAATGACTTTATTAATCCAGTAGTTTGCGTTTCGGCATTTACCATCATCAGATATTCTGGAACCTCAAGCAACCAGTGGACATGTTGTAGCGGTAACAAACATGAGCACACTACACTGTGCAGGTGGGGCCATCTCGTGGCATTCAGACTTTGCACTCGGGTCCCAAGCGCACGGATGCGGAGATTTGGTGACGGTGCTATCTTCTGGTCTCGGTTTAGCCGTAGTTGGTCCTCCGCGCTTCCCGTACACAATCACATCACCAACAGTCAACTTGAGCGGCTTTAGAGGAGTAGAAATGTCACTGATGGGTTTGTTACTCGGGTGACGCCCAATCACTGGATCAAAACCACCGGTTAAAACCGTAACGGCATTTTAGTTCTAAATAACCGGTATTTATTCGGTATTTGGTCTCTGTTAAAACAGGTGTTTTGTTTTTTATGTTTTGCTACTAACCACGAAAAAAATTTGTCAATTTGCCATAGTAGTGCTGCTAAAATGTTTGAGTTTAAAAAAAAAAATTTAAAAACAGTAATTTTTATTTGTAAAATTACTGTTGCTCTAAAATATGGAAGAAGCAATCAGTGCTGTTTTAATAATAACGCCTAGTGTTCGGAATTACAACATTGCTGCGACAATAAACTACCTGTTAGTGCGTGATGAGGCCCACTAGACAGGCAGTGTGTGAGAGCCGGCCCTCCTCATCTATACCGTAGTTTCCAGCTGTCGTCCTCGAACATCGTTATAAGAATGGCACCATCCCTAGGCTGGAGGTATGATAGCAATGAAGGACAGTGCTCCACTGGTTTAAAGAATTAGAAACGGGAGGAGGCACAACAAATTTGTGGAGTCATACAAAGAGAAAACTTAAAACTCAACAGTTCATCCACATTCAAATAACTTACGTGAATGCATTTGCCTTGAAACTGACAGTGCGTGCTCCTGTCGAAATATCGGCAGTTGTCGACATCAACCGGCTGCACTCTCGTAAGTTATTTGAACATTATATACGCCCGGAGAATCTATGGGCTCACAGTTCAATCGTTGTTTATGACAAAATTAGAAAATAGCCTATCCACTGCCTGTGTCAACGAAATGTGCTTTTATCTGCTTCTAGTCTCTGCATAAGTACAACATGACAAGAAAGCGGAGTTTTCCAACCTCAGGTTTCACCCTTTAGCACTCACTATTCGTAATGCCCAAACAGTGCACGATTCTCGAAAAGAACATTATTTTTTAGCAGAGTTTTAAAGCATTAGAATCAATGGGAGAATACTGGTGATGTTTCGTAGTACTGAACCCATTATCGCTTTTCGAGAAACTTATAGAACAGTGAACTGCCCATTTTTTTTTTTTTTTTTTTTTGCCTTCTTCATTTAATATTTTGATTCTAGGCATCTTGAAACTTCCAGTGCACTAGTTTGAGGGGCTCTTAGTATTTTTCAGTCTTTGTTCGATATGTACGTTTATTACAGGGAATTACAGCAATAAGCAGCCGAGAATCTGTTGTTTAAGAAACCGGTTATTTTGAGCAGTTTTAAACGTCAGGTTAAACTGGAGCTGAAAAAAGAAAACTAGTTCTGCGGTAACGGCCATCCGTGTTCTCTACCGACAACACAAGACTGCATGTCTCCTTTTATACTAGTGACTCATCTTCTCATGACATCTACAGGTCGGTTCCCCAGTTCCTCAATTGTGAATTTTTTTGTCAGGTATTGTATGCCTAGCCCCTTGAACGCTTGTCGCTTGTGGTTGCTGGAATCCTGCATGGCGTTAAATATGACCCTTCTCAACTTATCGATTCAGTTTCCGCATAACAGCCTTGTGTTATCCCGATCAACGCGAGTAGCATTATCGTCGAACTATAAACTGCGGTCCGTATGGACCACGACTCTGCCACCGTTCTGTTCCCACGAATCCTTGTAGAGGTTTCTCCTTTTTACTGTAACACAATCTTCTCACAAACAACCAATATTCAAAAGTGACTTCTGGGCGGAAAATCCGCTACGTAATATTTCTTTACATAGGATGGTCAGGAAGGGCCTAAAAATCTTGCAATGGTGTTACAGAGTAAGTAGTACCGAGAAAGAGTTGTTAGGAAAAAATTTCGATACGTTACGCCGTTTTCCGAGGTAATTAGCATTGATGTTAGCCGATCGGGTTGTTGCGCACGCAAATTCTGGCGGCTCGCCAGAGACGGTGTCGCCAAAGCTACTCTTTGTTTGGTTTCTTAAAACAGAACAAGAGAGCGACTCAAAAATTAGACATGGGACGGTAGTAGGGATCGAACTCGAACCACAGGCTTAAGACTCTTGTGCGCGATAAAAATAAAAAAGTGTTCAAATGTGTGTGAAATCTTATGGGACTTAACTGCTAAGGTCATCAGTCCCTAAGCTTACACACTACTTAACCTAAATTATCCTAAGGACAAACACACACAGCCATGCCCGAGGGAGGACTCGAACCTCCGCCGGGACCAGTCGCACAGTCCATGACTGCAGCGCCTGAGACCGCTCGGCTAATCCCGCGCGGCTTGTGCGCTATCATCTACGCTGTAAGGACAACTGAAACTAACCGTATCTGCCCGGCCACTTGAATTTGGGCACGCAACGGCGTCATGGCCTCATTTGGCTTACTTCAATGCTAAATAACTCGGAAAAGTTGCGAAATATCGAATTTTTTCTTAACAGTTATTTCTCAGCATAACCTACCCTAGAACAACCTTACAAGCTTTTCAAGCTGTAGACAAAAAGGAAATTAAGACATTAACTGCCAGTGAATTTTAATTTATATTAATGGGGAAAGTTGGAAAAATGTGCTTGATTGGCATTCCAACCCGGATCCGCCACAAAGAACAAACAACAGTAAAATTGACAGCGATTGAAGACCTGCAGTGTTTTCTCTCCCCAAAGTCTTTTACCTTTGTTACTTTTATAGGCCCATTCTAATTTGAAGACCGTTTACGGTAAAGCGCTGTCACAGAAGACCTATGGGACAAGGCCTAACGTTAGCGGAAAATGTGTCCTTATAGCAGCAAATTATTCTATTGGCAGACAATGACGTTTAAGTTTGTCTAGCTATGTTGAGCGTAGGTAGTCGCTCAAATGTAAATCACATCCACCGTTGACAGCGAACGCATGCGTTGTTTCATAATACTACTGTGTTGACAAAAAATGTGCTTAGCGTAAATGTCAGGTGTCTGATAGGCGATTCCGTGTTCATGCGGCATACCTCTGCGAACAGTCAACTCGAAACTATGAAAGGTGTCGTGGTTATTAAACTAATCTTACACATCTCTTTCGAGTTTAATGGCGAAATTGCCTGCTGTCTGAGAATGGATGGCTGTTAGTTCAACAAACACTTCACGACGGGTGGTACAGCAAATGAAATGCATTGCATGTTTCCGCTCGCATTAGGTGCCATTCAAAACCGGTGTAGCTATTTTATCTCTCATAGCTGGACAACACTAAACCTATATAGAATGACAAAAGAATATGGCTAGTGGTGTTTACCATTTAAAACTATATTTTGCAAGGAATTGATTTTGACCGTAAGTCGATCCCAGGCGGTAGCATTAATTTATTTTTCAACTGACGTATTGTTTCGCATGTGTATTAACATGCACTGAAGAGCCAAAGAAACTGGTACACCTGCTTAATATCGTGTACGGCCCCCGCGAGCACGCAGAAGTGGTGCAACATGACGTGACATTGACTCGATTAATGTCTGAAGTAGTGCTGGAGGGCTGTCCATAAATCCGTAAAAGTACCAGGGGTGGAGATCTCTTCTGAACAGCACGCTGCAAAGCAGACCAGTTTTGCTCACTAACGTTCATGTCTGGGGAGTTTGGTAGCCAGCGGAAATGTCTAAACTTAGAAGAGTGTTCCTGGGGCCACTCTGCAGCAATTTTGGGCGTGTGGAGTGTCGCATTGCCCTTCTGGAATTGCTCACGTCCGTCGGAATGCATAATGGACGCGAATGGATGCAGGTGATCAGAGAGGATGCCTACGTACGTGTCACCTGTCAGAGTCGTATCTAGACATAGCAGTGGTTGCATATCAGTCCAAATGCACACGGCCCACACCATTACAGAGCCTGCATTAGCTTGAAAAGTACCCTGTGACATGCAGGGTCTATGGATTCATGAGGTTGTCTTCATAACCATATACGTCGATCCTCTCGGTACAATCTGAAACGACACTCGTGCGACCAGGCAACAATCTTCCAGTCATCAGCAGTCGAATGTCGGTGTTGACGGGCCCAGGCGAGGCGTAAAGCTTCGCGTCGTGCAGTCATCAAGGGTACACGAGTGGGACTTCGACTCCAAAAGCCCATATCGATGATATTTCGTTGAAAGGTTCGCACGCTGACATTTGTTGATGGCCTAGCATTGAAATATGCAGCAGTTTGCTCAAGTGTTGCACTTCTGTCACACAGAAAAATTTTCTTCAGTCGTCTTTGATCCCGTTCTTGCAGGATCCTTCCCCGGCCGCAACGATGTCGGAGATTCGATTCACGGTATACTCGTGAAATGGTCGTACGGGAAAATCCCCACTTCATCGCTACTTCGGAGATGATGTGTCCCATCGGTCGTACGCCGACTATAACACCACGTTTAAACTCACTCAAATCTTAAAAACCTGCCATTGTAGCTGTAGTAACCGATGTAACAACTACACCAGCGCCGTATTCTGCCTGTTCACATATCTCTGTACTTGAATACGCATGCCTATACCAGTTTCTTTCGTGCTTCAGTGCATAAAGATCTTTCATATGACTCATTAATACACAAATTAACTATTAACGTCGTTTATTTGTTCATAGTATAGGAGCGTCAATGTGTAACTTCCAGAAGAAATGAACGTTATGTTATCAAGGTGGTCTTAAGTCTGAATATGCATTCTCTGATGAAAAGTAACTAGACCCCTTTAGTAATGCGGAACTGACCATTACATGCATCGAGAGGCAGATCCGCCAGTACAGGAGGAGGATGGGAGCACCAGTTCGTCAGCAGAGGAGGAGTAATAGAATCGGGGTTACTAGAGCACTGTGACTTCGAACGTGGACCGGTCACTGGGTATCACCTGCCTAGCAAAGCGAGCAGGGACGTTTTAACCCTTCTACGAGGTGCGGGTAGAAAAAAACCGGACATGCTGGAAAAAAACATTTATTCACAATTATTTACAATTTCATGTTATCTCCTTCAATGTACTCTCCTCCTCGGTCTCTACACCGCTCCATACGAATTTTCCACTGTTCATAGCAATGCTGCAGATCATTTTCGGTAAGTCCATACATTACTTCCGTCGCTTTTTCTTTTACTGCTTCAACAGTCTCAAATCTAGTTCCTTTCAAAGCTGACTTGACTTTAGGGAAAAGAAAAAAGTCACAGGCGGCCAAATCACGTGAGTAGGGTGGATGATCTAAGATGGGAATGTTGTGTTTTGCCAAAAACGTCTTCACTGACAACGCACTGTGAGCTGGGGCATTGTCTTGGTGAAGGATCCATGACTCTTTTCTCCACAAATCGTTCCGTTTTCTCCGTACTCGCTCACGTAGGGTAGCCAGGACGCTAATGTAGTAATGCTGATTCACTGTTTGTCCCTCTGGCACCCAATCAGTGTGCACAATCCCTTTGATGTCAAAAAAAAAAAAGCAATCATCATTGCCTTGAATTTCGATTTTGACATTCGTGCTTTTTTTTGTCGTGGAGAACCAGGAGTTTTCCAATGCATCGATTTTGTAAGAAGGTGGGATCACTTTCAATGTTTTCCAGGATGTCAGAACAAATCATTCTTCGGCGTTCCTTCTGTTCAATTGTGAGACACTTTGGAACCATTTTTGAACACACTTTGTTCATGTTGAAACTTTCATGAAGAATCTGCCTAACACTTTCCTTGTCAACTCTTGTTAATTCAGATACTGCTCTGATTGTTAAACGGCGATCTTGTCGAACAAGTTTACCGATTTTTTCAATGTTTGCATCAGTTTTTGCTGACAATGGTCTGCCAGTGCGAGTGTCATCACTGGTGTCTTCGCGGCCATCTTTAAATCGTTTAAACCACTCAAACACTTGTGTTCGCTATAAAGAATCATCGCCGTACACTTGTTGTAACATTACAAACGTTTCACTTGCAGATTTTCCTAGTTTGAAACAAAATTTGATGTTAACACGCTGTTCTTTCTGTACACTCAACATTTTCCGACGCACAGACAAAACGTCAACTACTTAAAACAGACGCCACGGGCAGACTGAGTGCAGGAGGCAGATGAAACTCGAGCAGTAGGCGGAGCGAAAGTCACGTGACAGGCCACGCGACTTTCAGCCTTATTGCATTCGTTTTATTGTTTCACCAGTACTAGTCCGGTTTTTTTCTAGCCACACCTCGTAAAGCCACTCACGTCGACTGTTGGTGGTGTGACTGTGACGCGGAAACAAAAAGGAAACCCATAGCTAAACCAAGACCAGGCAAACCTCATCAACTGACGCACAGACACCGTCGAGCATTGCACGGAATCAGCAGAAGGAATGACTCGCGAAATCCAAGAAGCTGCCAGCAGTCCAGCTACAACAGTGAGAGTCCGTAGGGAGTTAAAAAGAATGCGATACAATGGTGAGGCACCTCCCCACAAGCCACGAATTTCTGCAGTCAGTACTAAGCGACTCTTAAGGCAGAGTAAAGGGAGACGCCACTCGACATTCGATGACTGGAAACAAGTGATACGGAGCGATGAAACGGATGGAAGGGTTTTGGGTTGAAAAATACCTGGAAAACGTTACTTGCCTTTAGGCGTAGTGCCAACAGTCGAAAGGTACCTACCAGAAATCTTAACGGGGCTGCTAGTCTATCTCATAAAGTAAACACAAGTTACACACTGGAAATTTTTGCTGTTATGAAACTCTGTACCTATCTCCGGTTTTATGGACTCGCTCATGTTTGTGTCTTGCCGGAAAATACCTTTTTTCAGTTATGGTGAGCATACTTGGTGGATCGCAATAAGGACTACAACCACTGTAAGTAGGCTGTTTAGGTTTTTATGTTGGTAACGTCACATAGCGCTCTGTATGAAAATCACTGGCTGTGCTGTGTGCAGGCTGTGGCTGGTTGGCATTGTTGGAATATTCACTATTGTAGTGTTGGGCAGTTAGATGTGATCAGCGCATAGCGTTGCGCAGTTGGAGATGAGCCGCCAGCAGTGGTGGATGTGGGGAAGTGAGATGGCAGAATTTTGAGATCGGACGATCTGGACGTGTGTCCATCAGAAAGAGTAAATTTGTAATACTGGATATCATGAACTGATAATACGTATATTATGACTTTTGAATATTATTAAGATAAATACATAGTTTGTTCTCTATCAAAATCTTTCATTGGCTAACTATGCCTATCAGCAGTTAGTGCCTTCAGTAGTTAGAATCTTTTATTCAGCTAGCAGTATTGGCGCTCGCTGTATTGCAGTTCGAGTAACGAAGATTTTTGTGAGGTAAGTGATTCAGGAAAGGTATAGGTTATTGTTACTCAGGGCCATTCTTTTGTAGGGATTATTGAAAGTCAGATTGCGTTGCGCTAAAAATATTGTGTGTCAGTTCAGTGTTGGTCAGAATAACTAAATAGAGAAATGTCTGACTACGTTCAGTTCTGCTCAGCTGTTTGAAAATCAAATAACGTAGAGGTTTACCAGCACTGTAATTTATAAACTTTTCTAAGGGGACGTTTAACCACATAGTTATTTTTAAACTCTGTGAAACACCTCTGGCGGCCGGCTAGTTATTTCTTTAGATGTTTACGAAAATACTTGTTTCAAAAAATTGTTCAAATGGCTCTGAGCACTATGGGACTTAACGTATAAGGTCATCAGTCCCCTAGAACTTGTTGTTGTTGTTGTCTTCAGTCCTGAGACTGGTTTGACGCAGCTCTCCATACTACTCTATCCTGTGCAAGCTTCTTCATCTCCCAGTACTTACTGCAACCTACATCCTTCTGAATCTGTTTAGTGTGTTCATCTCTTGGTCTCCCCCTACGATTTTTACCCTCCACGCTGCCCTCCAATGCTACATTTGTGATCCCTTGAGGCCTCAGAACATGTCCTACCAACCGGTCCCTTCTTCTCGTCAAGTTGTGCCACAAACTCCTCCCCAATTATATTCAACACCTCCTCATTAATTATGTGATCTATCCATCTAATTTTCAGCATTCTTCTGTAGCACCACATTTCGAAAGCTTCTATTCTCGTCTTGTCCAAACTATTTATCGTCCATGTTCCACTTCCTGAAATAACCGATTTTGGGGTTTTTATTCCAGTTATTTCCTGTAGTAAACGCAGAAATCGAATAAAGAGAGAAAACTTTTGAGTCTCAAGATACACAGAATCAAATCTTAAATTAAATAGGCAAATAAAACAAAACCTAGATCGTCGGCCATTCGATGTTTTTCTCGAAAAGTGATAAGTGGTCGAATACCACAAAAAATCACCAGTGTTATCTTTCTGATGTAAATTTTTTGGAACTCTGCTAGTAAATCAAATTGTAATCGGGGATCGAACCATTGTTTGGGCGTTAGGAATAGTCAGTGCTAAAGGGTGAGAACTGGCGCTGAAGTACTCCGTTTTTTATATTAATCTGTTCCTCGCCAAGGGCAACAAACAGATAAAGACATGTTATGTAGAAGCATGCATCAGGTCAGCTACTTTCAATTTTCTTGTATACTGTTGTTGAGTTTTTTAATTTATTACTGTTACCATAATTTCCTTCCTCTTTTATTATTTCAAAGATATGGCAGACTAAATCTTTAATCATTCATTGCTACCTCAGTTCGTAAAAATATTTCCAGACTAGGGCTGGTGGCATTCTGCAGTACAATGGATGTCTGACGACGACAGCGGGAGAAAGAAACGCTGATAACTTTTCCCATTTTCTATAATAACGCAATATTTCAATCCAATACAAATTTTACGAAAAATAGTTACTCTTTTTTTAAAAAAAAAGGTTTATTTAACCAACGAAAATTTAAGCACTACTACTATGGCTAATTGATAGTTTGGTTTTTTACTCAGTTATTAGTAAAAAATAAAAAAACATCTCTTGTAATCGAGACGATACAAATACCGAAGCCGCGTAGAGTGACCGCGCGGTTTCAGGCGCCTTGCCACGAATTGCGGAGCCCCTCCCGCCTGAGGTTCGAGTCCTCCCTCGGGCTTGGGTGTATGTGTCGTTCTTAGCATAAGTTAGTTTTAAGTAGTGTATAAGTCTAGGGACCGATGACGTCAGCAGTTTGGTCCCTTAATCATTCACACACATTTGAACAAATACCGAAAAATACCGGTTATTTGGAACTAAACTACCTGCACCGGTATTACCCTGTCAGTTTTTCCCATTGCTAGCTCTTCTTCGACAATCACTAACAATGTTAACGTATACGCGAGTCCATTTTCACAACAACTAAAAACAGTGTTTAGCGAGAGTCAAATGAAGCCGACAACGGCTTACCCAGCCCATCCCGGCGCTCTCTCTCGTGAGACTGGGCGTCGCATCCGCGTCAACGTTAGCTGCCTCGTCTCGTGTGAGGACGGCCTTAAGTACAATGGAAAGACAATGGAGAGGGAAGATGGTGACTCCTACACAGGAGTACTCGTGTGCGGCAGGAGCGTCTGAGGAGTCCTCGGCGGTGAGTCACGTGACGGCACGCACAGCCCCACGCCAGTAATTTTGCGCGGCGCGTCGTGGCGCCAGTGATGTTGCCGTGCGGCACAAAGTGGCGCCGACAGGACGAGGCGGACTTTATTGTAGCGGCGGACGTCGGCCGCGCACGTGGAAAGAGACCGCGTAATGAGGAAGCGGCGACACAGCACGGGACGGGACGGGACACGGCAGAACAGAGCGCGGCAATTGCTGCCCTCATTAGCGACCGCCAGCGCACGGCAGCGGCCGCGGACCACGCAGCCTGCCATTCTTCTTCTCTTCCCTGCAGCTAGCGACTTCGCTCTCACTGCAATAGAGGTTCCAAACAAGGACAAAAAAAAACTTAACTGACAGAAATAACGGGTTGCTTAGAAACAGTAGTTACTGTGACAACTAGAGTACCGTAGGCTACCGTAGACCATCACATGTAAACATAGAGCACGGTAGGGTTTCTTGTAACTTTGATCATTTAAGGTCGTACCCGCATTACCTGTACGTTAGGCGTGTTGCATACGTGTCAGGCGTTACCTCATAACTATGGCTTTCTTTACGTATCTGATCAATGTCTCACTAGATTCCTCTAGAATTCAGAAGTGGTGAACCATCCGGAAACTGAGTGAGAATATACAAAGGGCCACATAACTTATAGAACATTTGTGATCTACATAGTTATTCTCCTGTCTGTAACATAACAATAACCAGTAATTATAGAAAAATTGAAACTGTCGGTGTTTACTTCAGGTTTTATTCGTAACGTGAATCAGAAGGATATCACAATAAAAACAAAGAAAAAAATGCAGGTTTGTCATATAGCATTATGACGAAATGTCCTATAAAAAAAGTAAAAAAAATAAATAAAATAAAATTGAAAATATATCAAACATCACTCCATTCTCCATCGAACTCACATAAAACATGTTTTTGTTATTCATTAACAACTTTCTGATTTATGAATAATAACACAAAACTCTTGCTTTGATCATTATGAAGAACGTTCTATCCAGTGCAAAATAACGACAAGAATTATACATTCTTTTTATGTTCTGCATGTAAACTGCATTTCCATCAACAGAAACTTCATTAGTTACACAAAACACCAGAAGTTTCACGATCGTTTTGTTACTTATTCTGTTGTTGTTGTTGTTGTTGTGGTCTTCAGTCCTGAGACTGGTTTGATGCAGCTCTCCATGCTACCCTATCCTGTGCAAGTTTCTTCATCTCCCAGTTCCTACTGCAATCTACATCCTTCCGAATCTCTTGCTGTCCCTCTACGATTTTTACCCTCCACGCTCCCCTCCAATGCTAAATTTGTGATCCCTTGATGCCTCAGAACATGTCCTACCAACCGGTCTCTTCTTCTCGTCAAGTTGTGCCACATACTCCTCTTCTACCCAATTCTATTCAATACCTCCTCTTTAGTTATGTGATCTACCCATCCAATCTTCAGCGTTCTTCTGTAGCACCACATTTCGAAAGCTTCTATTCTCTTCCTGTCCAAGCTATTTATCGTCCATGTTTCACTTCCATACATGGCTACACTCCATACAAATACTTTCAGAAACGACTTCCTGACACTTAAATCTATACTCGATGTTAACAAATTTCTCTTCTTCAGAAACGCTTTCCTTTCCATTGCCAGTCTACATTTTATATCCTCTCTACTTCGACCATCATCAGTTATTTTGCTCCCCAAATAGCAAAACTCCTTTATTACTTTAAGTGTCTCATTTCCTAATCTAATTCCCTCAGCATCACCCGACTTAATTCAACTACATTCCATTATCCTCGTTTTGCTTTTCTTGATGTTCATCTTATATCCTCCTTTCAAGACACTGTCTATTCCGTTCAACAGCTCTTCCAAGTCCTTTGCTGTCTCTGACAGAATTACAATGTCATCGGCGTTATTCTGTTCAGATATAAAATACACAATGGGCTAACACTGAATGATATTTGTTGTAATTATGTGCAAAACAAATAACGAAAAAAAGAGGAAACAAAGAGATGATACCGGTTCCCAGTTTCTCTCCGACACATTCATTTCTGTTTCTTTTAATGCTATTAATACTACCGATAATCCTACCATTTACACTGTCATTTGTGTACTGCAATAAAACTACCAGACTGTGGCTTTGATACAGCGCAACTCTAGTAAGAATAGCTCATCTGTTAGCTGAAGCTATTTTAATAGCTGGCAATAGTGTGTCACGCCATTTGTTTACCGATGTGCATGCTACACTTTCACAGCACCCTAGATTTCATTATGGAAAACTGGACAGAGAAGGGGAACTGACCATCTATGAGGTATTCTACACCTCATGGAAATAGCTGTTATACTGCACGCCATTTGTTTATTGAAGTGTGTACTTCAGTTCCGTGCTATTTAAACGCGTATAGTGCCCATAAGGAATTCGTGGTGGCTATGGAAATAAGCGTCAGCAAATGAGTAATCCTGTAAGTTATTTTTCTGTGGCAGTTACTTTTCTCTCACAGATCTTTTTCTCTGGAAGTTATGGGCTATCACTAAAGGTGGCCTGGAAGTTGATAGCAGTGTCCCGGAGACCAAGAGGTCGTATTTCCAGAGGACAGATACTGGAGTGAAACAAGTATTTTCGTACATCTAAGGAAATAACTAGACGGCCATCAGGGGGTTCCACAGAGTTTACAAATAAGTGGATGGTTTTTGTCTGTACCGCGATCCACAATCCACCACATACACAGTTGCTGTTGTTGTTAAATTCTGTGCTCTATCTGTTAGCCTGATACTGTGCACCAGAATTAACTTGCACAACTACCAAATCGAATTAAAAAAAGGTAAATATCTCGACATACGATTCACGGACTTAACTACAGGACCACAATAACACAAACTGAAAAATGAGCTGTAACGCCACACAACTGGGCTACCGTGGCGATGCGTTGCCGGTTGGCTACCTTAAAAGACAGGAATGTGTGGAGAAGCAGTGACAAAACTCAAAGTCCTACCTATAAGAAATACATTGGAGAGAAATAACTCTAAGTTGGAGCCAGCGCATACGCGAGCTGAGGAAAATCTCTTAGCTCACGTTTCGCGGGTGCTCAGAGATACATGCACTGCCATATGAAAAATGTGATAGTAAAAATAACTAGCTGTTGTAAATTAGTGTTAAAAGTAACCGGTGTACAGAAAATCGTATTCGTGATAACTGATACTCCGAAATAACCCGAGGTATATAAAAAAGAAGATGGGCTATTCCAGACCCCGGTGAGCAAAACATTCCCAGATGCCCATGAACGTGTGACGTCACGCAGAGGAGAGTGGTAGTTTTACATTCAGGCATTCAATTGAACACGTACGTTGGTGTGTGCATCCAAGGAAAACAGCTCGTGCTGTGTCAGTATGAGCACGAGTCATCGTAACTGCACTGTGGTGCAGGGCATTAATATTGCTCGAAGGATGAAATATGTTATTTACCGTTTTTCTCTCAAAGACGAGCACTTAGAATGTAAACGAACAGTTCGATACAAACGCTCGAACAATTTTGCATGATAAAGTACAGACCTTACAAGGTTCCGTGCGGTAGTGTAGCGCAATGGTTAGAACATATTCCCGAAGTTGTGAAGGGTTCAAATCACCTTATATCCTTTCACATTCTTATTTTCAAATATTTATCGAAGTAACTTTTGTCATGATTTTTATTCAGTTACTTGACTTAAAAATGATTTTTTTAATTTCTAATTCTTTGCTGTGTCATTTTAAGCAAAATATTACTTTTTTATTTATTCCCATTTTCAACCTCTAATTCCTTTGTGAATATGATTTTAACTATGTGTATTTACCTGTTATAATATTTATAATGTGATACATCAGTTACAAAACAAAAGATGAATTGATCTATTTATACTTGCTGTGCGGAGCTATCAAAAATGTACTTTTTGTAACAAGATGTGAATTTTTTGGACGGTAATCGTCACATTTAAAGTATAAATTATTATTGCACTATCGACACAATAAGATAGATGAATATTTATATGAAGAATGGGATTATAAATGAAACAAAATACAAGCACCATGACGAACACAAATAGTGAATGCTTTGTTGTTATTGTTATGGTCTTCAGTCCGAAAACTGGTTTTGTGCAGTTTTCAATGCCACTCTTTCCTATGCAAGCCTCTTCATCTCCGATTAACTATTGAAACTTACGTCCGTCTGAATGTGCTTCTCTCCAGTACTAAATTGGTGATCCATAGATGTCTCAGAACGTATCCTACCAACCGATCCCTTCTTCTAGTCATGTTGTGCCACAAGTTTTTTTCTCCTTAATTCTATGCAGTATCTCCTCATTAGTTACATGATCTACGCATCTACTCTTCAGCATTCTTCTGTAGCACCACATTTCAAATGATCCTATTCTCTTATTGTCTACACTGTTTAATATCCATGTTTCACTTCCATACAGGCTGCGATCCATACAAATACTTTCACAAAAGACTTTCTGAAACTTAAATCCATACTAGATGTAAACAAATTTCTCTTCTTCAGAAATGCTTTCCTCGCCAAAGCCAGTCTGCATTTAATATCCTCTCCATTTTGGCTATGATCAGTTTTTTGCTGCCCAAATAGCAAAACTCATCTACTACTTTCAGTGTCTCATTTCTAGATCTAATTCCCTCAATGCTATAACCTGGAAAAAATATAAGGCGACAAAATGGAAGAATTTAAATCAATCTTAATACATAAATATAATTAAAATCACATGGAGAAAAATTACTAATGAAAAACGAGCAAATAAAAATGTTAATTGAAGGATTAAAATGATGTGGCAAAGGATTATCAATAACAAAAAACATATTTAAACCAATTCACTGAATAAAAGTAACTGATAAAGTTATTTCGATAAGGATTTAAAAGTTAAAATTTATGTGCAATTGGCAATTTCCGAATCGATACCCCTTTGCACACTAATTAGGAATTATAAACACTGCTCTTCACCACCACTATATCATAATATGATACTGAAATTGTAAGTATGAAAAATGCAAGGAACTGTGAATTCGAAGGAAGTTTATTAACAGACATGGTAACAGAGTGCTACGTCTCTTTACAACATTGTATTGAATATGAACGAGTAACACTCCATAGCGTCTGTAACGCGACGCATTTGCTATGTAACCACGTGTTGTGCTTACATTATTCATAGACGTTGCACTGTAAACAACAGATACAGATGGAAGCGTAGATTCCATCTACCTAGACGCTACATACCTTTCTTCTGTTCCAAACTGTGCACCACTAACCAAGTTACGATCATAGTGAGTCTCTTCGCAAATAGAAGAGGCAGTTATATGAAAACGAGACACATGGGAAAAAGTAAGTGTTTCATTCAATAAAAAGGGTCTCCGTTCGAAGGCCGTGCGGTCCAGAGTCGGTATGTCAATGAGGTAAAATCGCCGTGAGTACTGAAGCAGTCATCCCAGCAAGACACCAGCGTTTAGTAAAACACAGTGACCTGCTCGGTGAAGACGTTCGTAACTGCCTGCTGCACAGCCCTGCCCAACCGGAATTGTCGACCCTCTTTAAGGGACCGAAGAAGTGATGATTGCATGAAGAGATATCAGGGCTATACTCTGTTCGTTACAAGACTAAACGTGATACAAACATTACACTGACGCGTGGCGTAGCCGAGCGGTCTCGAGCGTCTTGCCACGGTTCGCGCGGCTCTCCCCGTCGAAGGTTCGAGTCCTCCTACGGGCATTGACATGTGTGTTGTCCTTAGCGTAAGTTAGTTTACGTTTTGTGTAGGAGTAGGGACCAATGACCACAGATTTTGGTCGCATAGGAACTTACCACAAATTTCCAAAAATTTCATCTATCATCATCCACACTTGGCTCCCATCCGGTTTCATCTGACCCCAAAATTTAAAGACCACATTCGAAGATTTCACTTTGATAGTGATAGAGCGGAGCACCCAGAGGTGAAGTTGTGGCTCCGTCAACGAGGTCGAATTTCCTGCAGTGACGGTCTCAACAAACTGATCTCTCGTTGGGAGAATTGTATGTTCGTCGCTAGGGCGACTATGTTAAGAAATAAATCTGTAGACATTAAGAATAAAAATTTAGAATTCTAATTAAGTGTGTTTTATTTTTAAAAAATTTACAAGTTTTCACATAAAAATTCGCAACCGCTACTTTTCAGCACGCCCTTTCATTCCAGAGGTAAAGCAGTCACGCACTCGGATCTCTGGGCGGGGACCTCTCAGGATGTCGCGATCAGGAAAACCAAAATTGACATTTTACGGGTTGGAGCGTGGAATGTTACATCTCTGAATGGGGTATGTTGGTAGGCCACAGAATTTAAAAAAGGGAAATGTATAGGTGTAATTTAGATATGGTTGGGAACAGAGAAATGCGATGGCAGGTGAGTATATGGGGAGATCTATACAAAATCAAACAGGTGTAATGCAGGAGGAGGTCTAGTAACGGATAAAGAAAAAAGAATGTCAGTAAGCTACTATCAGCAGCGTAGTGAACGCACTATTGCAGCCACGGCTCCAATACAACTACATATGCCAACTAGTTCCGCAGGCCAAGAGATTGAAAAACGTTACGATGAGATAAAGGAACTGATTCAGATGCTTACTGGTGATGAAAATTTAACTGTGATAACTGTGATGGGTGGGTGGAATTCGAAATTAGGAAGAGCCGGTAAAGGAAAAATAATATGGGAAAATGGTCTGCGGAGAAGGAATGAAAGGGGGAGCGTCTACAAGAATTTTGCACAGAGCGTAATTCAATCATCAATAACACTTGGTTTAAGAATCGTGAGGGAACGTTGTACATGCGGAATAAACCTGGGGATATTTGAAAATTTCAGATGTAAGGGTGAGACAGAGATTTGGGAACCAGGTTAGATTTATGAATACCAGGAACTCAGATGGTAAGCCAATAGGGGGGGGGGGGGGGGGTTTGCTGTACCTGGGAAACAGCGTACCTAGGAACACATGATGTCATCTGGGCGGTTTTTCAATCTAATGAGGAGGATGAAGATATTAGTGTTCAACGTCTTCAATCTAATGACTGAACTTAGAGGCACATGAAGGAATGTGTACTAGAAACCCCTATAAGCAGTTTCTGGCATTTTTGCTGTTTTTGTTATTGTGGCACAGTATGATACGTTGGGTTGTGTTTTGTGCAGCGTTTGCAAATAAGTCCTATGTATTTACGTGTTGTGTAATACGTATACTAAAGCTGTCTGGAGGATACTGTTAATTCGTCAGTTACAGAATTTAATGGTTAGTCAAGTTCGTATATTTTTAAAACTAGTTACCACAAGTCTTGGTCTGTTAAACCACAAGGCGTCTGTCTTGCACCATCTCATACCTCGAAACTGAACTAGGCCTTCTGCCATGGAACAAATGATATTTGCATATGTTGTCTTAACAATTTTTCCTTTCTAGAAAGTGGAAATTTGTATCAGTTGCCGAAAGCTTGTATTTCAAAAGGCGTTTAGCATATAACTAGTGTCTGATAATGGTTCTTCTTAATCTGCTTTCAATTACTGATTATTGGTGTGTAGTAGAGCAATTATGCAACGCATAAACTGTTAAATGCGGTACTGAAAAGATTTTCTCGATTGCAATACTTTTAAATTTGAATAGAATATTTGTTCCTAGATGCAAGACCTTGGAACAGTTTTTCACATTTGGAAAAACCTTACTGCTCATGAGTAAGTTTTCAAATTTCAAATGAAGGTGCAACAAACATAATGTGAACGCTACCATTTCAAAATGGAATAAGAAAATATATTAAACTCTGTTACTAGATGCGAAAGACCGGGAAGTGTTCCAAGATACAACATTCTCCCCTGCGACTCAAAGAGCGTAAAGCAGAAACATGGAATATATTGCAAGGTCTGTATAGAGGAAAAACTAGAGGACAATATTATACGAAGGCGTGCTGAAAAGTAATGACTCCAAATTTTTTCGTGGAAACTCTTATGCTTTTTAATAAAACAGGCTTTATTATCGTTCTACATCTTTAGTCGTCCTGTCTATATATTTATTTCTCAACATAATCACTCTGACAACACACATTTCTCCCAAGAAGAGAGCAGTTTGTAGATACCGTCGCTGTAGAATGTCTGACTCTGTTCGCGAAGCCACGGCCTCACCTCTGCTTTCAACACTTCATCACTATCAAAGTGAAGCCTTAGAAACTGTTTTTTTTTTGTTTTATTCTTGGAAACAGATGAAAGTCGGATGGGGTTCACTAGGGACTAGGTGGAAGTTGATGGACGACTGGGAACCCAAAGCGTCGGATTGTTGCAGATGTCGCAGGGCTCGTGGGTGGTCTGGCATTATCGCGCAGAAAGAGATGGTACTCCGGGTGTGGATGAAGTCTTCGAATTGAAATGATTCAAATGGTTCAAATGGCTCTGAGCACTATGGGACTCAACATCTTAGGTCATAAGTCCCCTAGAACTTAGAACTACTTAAATCTAACTAACCTAAGGACATCACACACAACCATGCCCGAGGCAGGATTCGAACCTGCGACCGTAGCAGTCCCGCGGTGCCGGACTGCAGCGCCAGAACCGCTAGACCACCGCGGCCGGCAAGTCTTCGAATTCGAAACTCTATTATGGCACGCTGTTTCTCACGCAACGACATAGTTATGTTACACACTACGATTCAGAGCCCTCTTGCGGTTGGGGGGTGCAAACAAGAAGACACAAAAGTAAAGATGTAGAATGTTAATTACATTAGTTTTATTTGAAAAGCTTTAAAAGTTTTCACTTAAAAAAGACGGGAGCATTACTTTTCAGCGTGTTGTCATAGAAAGAAAAGAGAAAGCAGGTGAAGATGAGATGGAAGGTACTGCGCTACGGAAGACTTATGTGGAGGTCACTGGAAGAACCAGCCATGACGAAACTATTCCACCTACCGTGCAAGATATACGGGACAGGGGAAAACATTCATACTTCAAGAAGAATGTAATACACTGATCAGCCGACACATAATGACCACAGCCCACCGCGAAGCTGGATACCGCCTGGTGACGTTGCGGGCAACTGACGAGCTAACAAAAGCAGGTAAGCGAGGCATACAGGGACGAGGGATCTCTCTAGCGATGCTATGGCCTGCAAATGTAGAAATCCATTGAGATAACCGACTCTAATAAAGGGCAGATTGTTATTAAATAAAACCCGTGAACGAGTATCTCGAAAACGGTAAGGCTGGCCGAATGTTCACGTGCTACTGTCGTGAGAATCTGTGGAAAGAAGTAAAAGGGCAGTAAAACTATCACTATCCGCTAAATTGTTCGACGTCCACGACTCTTCACCAGAACAATGGGTTCGGAGGCTTGTCTGCTGTGTAAAGTAGGAAAGATGCTGATCTGTGGCATCTCTGCGGAAAGAGCACAATGCTGGTGCACGCTCAAGTGTTTCGGAGCACACCGTTCATCGTGTATTGTTGAGCGTGGAGCTCCGCAGCAGACCAGCGCTACGCTTTCACATATTGACCCAAAGATATCGTCAGTTACGATTGCAATTGCGCGGGACCGTTGGAATTCAACCGTCGAACAATGAAAAAGTGTCTACTCTTCGTGTGAACCACATTTTTCCTACACTAGATCGACGGTCGTCTTCATAAATGCCGTCATCAAGGTGAACGGAGGCACGAAATGTGCAGCACGCCACGGACGCATTGTGGTGAGAGCAGTATTATGCTGTGGGAGACATTCTCCTGCGCTCCCGTGGGACGTGTGGAAGTAATCCAAGACACGCTGACAGATGCGAAACGCCTCTATCCCTCCATTCTTGATGTCTTCCCGACGGCGATGTCATCTTTCAGTAGTATAACTGTCCGTGTCTCGGAGTCAGAACCGTGCAACAGTGGTTTGAGGAGCATTACAATGAACTCAGGTTGATGTCTCGAAGACCAAATTTGCCTGATGTAAATCCTATGGAACCCATCCCAGTCGCTATCGGGTTCCATCACCGCGCATGCAAAGCTGCGGAGACGAACTTCTTCTAAATCCCTGGCTCGATTTCAACCAACTTCTTGCACACATCAATTACTGTCTGCAAAGAAATACTGTGGGAGCAAGAACCAGCAACATTTTACTGGAGTGAGCGTGATAAAGCGGCGAGAGAAGGGGGATGGACGAGATTGACTGACAGCAAGGGGGGAGGAGGGGTTGGACACAGATAGGGGAGAGGAGGAGATGGACATAGAAAGGAATCAGGGGGAGATACACAGAGACAGGGGGTTGGGGAGAGACAGGCAGAGAGAGGGGATTAGGAAATGGACGGAGAAAGGTACAAATGTCTCTGAGCACTATGGGACTTAACTTCTAAGGTCATCAGTCCCCTAGAACTTAGAACTACTTAAACCTAACTAACCTAAGGACATCACACTCATCCATGCCCGCGGCAGGATTCGAACCTGCGATCGTAGCGGTCGCGGGTTTCCAGACTGTAGCGCCTAGAACCGCTCGGTCATCCCGGCCGGCGACGGAGAAAGGGAAGACGAGTAGATGACCGGAGAGAGGGGAGAGGAGATGAACAGGAAGAGGGGCCGGATGGCAGTGAGAGGGGGAAGGATAAGGTTGTCAAAGAGAAGGGTAGAAGGGGATGGACGCAGAGGTTGGGGAGGAGAACAAATAGAGGCACGGGAGGAGGTGGAATTACAGGGGAGAGGAGGAGATGGAAAGGGGGAGAAGTAGCAGCTTGACAGGGGAAGGATCAGATAGACAGCGAGAGCAAGAGGAGATGGACAGAGATGGGGTGAATAAACAGATGGACAGAGAGATTGAAGGAGGGGATATACAGAGAGAAGAATGAGATAAATTCATATCCTGGCGAAGCCTTGTACCGGGCTAGTTATGCTGTAATTTTGTGTATTCGTCCTACTACCCGTGAAAACCGGCATGAGTTGTTCTTTTACTTCTATCGCTTCGTACTCTTCGTTGCTCAGATCACTTACTATAAATTGTTACTAAAAGAGGAGCAAATTCTTTCTCGTAATTTCTTTGTAATCTCACAGTTGTTTTATCCGGTCCACTGCTAAGCTACTTTATTTGAACTTCTGCTTCGCGAGCACGTATCTTAACATCTGCCATTTCAGCCCTCTAGCGATTTTCGAAAGAAGGAATCGTATTATTATCTTGTGTGGCGAAACAGTTTCGGAACACCTGATTCAGTATTTCGAATTACTCTCTCTCGTCTTCCGTGTCACTACGATTAAGGTCACTGAACGAGTGAATAGACGATTGCAATCCGCTCACTGAATTTACCCAAATCTGCGATGAAGCTCTCTCTGCTTTGGTAGCAACTTGTTAACATGGCTGTTCAACCGCAATGGATTTTTGCCATCTCTAAAGACCTCGCTCGGAACATACTGGTCTAAGGCGTACTGTACACTCCTTTTGCATTTTATCCACTCAGAGCGGAATGGTTCAAATGGCTCTGAGCACTATGGGACTTAACATCTGAGGTCACCAGTCCCCTAGAACTACTTAAAACTACCAAACCTAGCGACATCACACACATCCATGCCCGAGACAGGTTTCGAACCTGCGTCCTTAGCAGTCGCGCGGTTCCAGACTGAAGCGCCTAGAACCGCTCGGCCACTCCGTCCGGCTCCGAGCTGAATATTTTATAAGTTATCGCAGCTTAATCTCTGCACTTTTTTTTAATTTTTGCAGTGAAATCTAAGAAGTTGTACCGTCTGCTTATAACTGCTGATCATCGTGCATCATGAAATCAAGGAACAACTGGTTTCGCTATGGCGAATCGCTTCTTCAGATTAAATTTAGCTGGATTACATTAAGCCATTAAACCAATAAGATCTCCCAACATACATATCCTAGTACCGTCAAATGTAGTGCATGTTGAAGGATCCATCAATGATATTAAATAATTACGGGTCATTACTGAGGGACATTCTGATTTGGACCAGTGACAAACTCTTGACAGTACTCAGAAAAACAGCTATCTCGGCTGCGATGAAGTACTATCGGCTGCGTCTGCACGCGATGTTACCATTTCTTCACCGCATTCGATACAGCTACTTTTCTAAGTACTGCCAGGAGTTAACACTGGACAGTGCCATACAGAAGGTTGGGAAATTGTATTGGTTTAATGGATTAATATAATGCAGCCATATTTAACCTGAAGATGCGATTCATTATCGTGTAACCGACTGCACCTTGATTCCACGATAAGCGAGGATTAGCAGCTACAAGCGCACTCTACAATTTACTAGATGATTCTCTCACAAAAATATTGAAAAAGTTTTTTTAGTATCCATATTTTACATTGACTACTCAGATACTCAGCAATTTGTATACTGTCACTTTTGTGGAACAAAAATATTTTCCTACTTTTATCAACAGTCCTTACAATACACGTACTCATTGATACTATTCACAGCCTTATGATCATTTATGCCCCCCTGTACGTAAACCGATTCGAAAAGTTCGGATCTGTTAGTTACTAGGAGGTATAAGACATAGTCATGAGACTAGTCGGTCACTTACCTGTTCGATGTAATTTTCAGACCAGGAATACAGAACTACACTCCTGGAAATTGAAATAAGAACACCGTGAATTCATTGTCCCAGGGAGGGGAAACTTTATTGACACATTCCTGGGGTCAGATAGATCACATGATCACACTGACAGAACCACAGGCACATAGACACAGGCAACAGAGCATGCACAATGTCGGCACTAGTACAGTGTATATCCACCTTTCGCAGCAATGCAGGCTGCTATTCTCCCACGAAGACGATCGTAGAGATGCTGGATGTAGTCCTGTGGAACGGCTTGCCATGCCATTTCCACCTGGCGCCTCATTTGGACCAGCGTTCGTGCTGGACGTGCAGACCGCGTGAGACGACGCTTCATCCAGTCCCAAACATGCTCAGTGGGGGACAGATCCGGAGATCTTGCTGGCCAGGGTAGTTGACTTACACCTTCTAGAGCACGTTTGGTGGCACGGGATACATGCGGACGTGCATTGTCCTATTGGAACAGCAAGTTCCCTTGCCGGTCTAGGAATGGTAGAACGATGGGCTCGATGACGGTTTGGATGTACCGTGCACTATTCAGTGTCCCCTCGACGATCACCAGTGGTGTACGGCCAGGGTAGGAGATCGCTCCCCACACCATGATGCCGGGTGTTGGCCCTGTGTGCCTCGGTCGTATGCAGTCCTGATTGTGGCGCTCACCTACACGGCGCCAAACACGCATACGACCATCATTGGCACCAAGGCAGAAGTGACTCTCATCGCTGAAGACGACACGTCTCCATTCGTCCCTCCATTCACGCCTGTCGCGACACCACTGGAGGCGGGCTGCACGATGTTGGGGCGTGAGCGGAAGACGGCCTAACGGTGTGCGGGACCGTAGCCCAGCTTCATGGAGACGGTTGCGAATGGTCCTCGCCGATACCTCAGGAGCAACAGTGTCCCTAATTTGCTGGGAAGTGGCGGTGCGGTCCCCTACGGCACTGCGTAGGATCCTACGGTCTTGGCGTGCATCCGTGCGTCGCTGCGGTCCGGTCCCTGGTCGACGGGCACGTGCACCTTCCGCCGACCACTGGCGACAACATCGATGTACTGTGGAGACCCCACGCCCCACGTGTTGAGCAATTCGGCGGTACGTCCACCCGGCCTCCCGCATGCCCACTATACGCCCTCGCTCAAAGTCCGTCAACTGCACATACGGTTCACGTCCACGCTGTCGCGGCATGCTACCAGTGTTAAAGACTGCGATGGAGCTCCGTATGCCACGGCAAACTGGCTGACACTGACGGCGGCGGTGCACAAATGCTGCGCAGCTAGCGCCATTCGACGGCCAACACCGCGGTTCCTGGTGTGTCCGCTGTGCCGTGCGTGTGATCATTGCTTGTACAGCCCTCTCTCAGTGTCCGGAGCAAGTATGGTGGGTCTGACACACCGGTGTCAATGTGTTCTTTTTTCCATTTCCAGGAGTGTATGTCACGCAAATTTCTGTCTCTGGAATCATTTTAACCGTATTGAGCTGTGCGTGGCTCGCGGTCATGCCGTTTGTTGCTCGTCATCTTGTTTTTTGTGGTTCTGTCGCCTCGATTTCTGTTATTCAATTTATTGACGTCACTAAGTTGCTGGTTTGCTTGCCCGTGAGTGACAGCAGCAGCGCATATCGATAAGTGCACTGACGTACTATCTCTAGAGCGACCGCGCAAGTATTTCCAGGTCGTCGTGTGTCGGGACGCAGCAGCACTGAAGTTCAGTTGGGGATGGAGCGCCAATGAGGTCTGCACAGCCAGTACGCACCGACCGGTGGCGACACACATACACTGTCCGACGGAAGGAGACTTGAGTGGGGACGACCGTTGGTTGGTCGTTCGGTCGGTCGTCTCATTGGGCGACGTGTATTTGGTCTTTCTGGGCCGCGTCAGTTTGTCATCTTGCCGGATATGGGTCGGTTCCTTCCTTGTGCAGAGATGTCGGGTGCCCAATGGGCGAGAGTTCCCTGTGCGTGGCTGGGTCCGAGCCTGCGTGCCCGGGTCGCCGTTGTCCGAGTTCCGAACGAGCATCGGGATGAGTCGGGTTGGAGCTGCAGTGAGCTCCGGACAGCGAAGACTTGCCCGACCGTTGCCGACACTCATACCTTGAACGGGTTTGGTTCAAATGGCTCTGAGCACTATGGGACTTAACATCTGAGGTCATCAGTCCCCTAGAACTTAGAACTACTTAAACCTAACTAACCTAAGGACATCACACAAATCCATGCCCGAGGCAGGATTCGAACCTGCGACCGTAGTGGTCGCGCGCTTCCAGACTGTAGTGCCTAGAACCGCTCGGCCACTCCGGCCGGCAACTTGAATGGGGACGACCTTGGTTGCACGTTCGCTCGGTCGTCTCATAGGACGACGTGTATTTGGTCTCCGACCTCTTATGGAAACTCTGTGTGTGTGTGTGTGTGTGTGTGTGTGTGTGTGTGTGTGTGTGTGTGTGACTTGTCATTTCTCCTTCTTGTTCCACGGTGATTGGTTTTAGGACTGTCGGAGTTCTTGGTGCAAGTGTTTACGCGGAACTGTGTGTAACGTCTGTGATTTCCGCTGAGCGGATGAATGCTGTCTGCGTACTGGAGTAGCCAGTCGGTCGCTTGCGAGAGTGGAAGGGAACTGATCAGGCGGTTGGTTGATTCGTCAGCCGTCCCTAGGTCGTGCTGCGACCCGATTGTTTAGTGTTACGCTTGGCTGCCTGTCTCACCTAAACTGTGGTTAGAGTTTCCTCCCCAGGCCGACCCTTGGAACACTTCTGAGCACCACTGTTTGTTGTTTGTGATTGTCATTTTATTTGGTCGCATGTACTGTGCCAGGCCTTCAGCCGTGTATTAGTACTGTCTGTTTTGTGTTTAGTATATGGCCTTCAGCCGAGCTTCATAACAACTTTAAGATTAGGCCTTCAGCTGTTTTTCATTTAAAATTCTTGTTGCTCTGTATTTAGGCCTTCAGCCGCGTTTGTTTCAGAATCTGTGGCTTTAATATGTAAATCCTTGTCTGTAAGATTTCCCTTTAATTATCTTGAATTCTTGAAACGGCCTTCAGCCTTGTTCTGTAAATGTTTATCTTAAGGTTGTCTTTAATTATTCTTGAGTAATTGTTTGGGCGTTCAGCGGGCAAGATACTTCAAGTTTTCTTAAGATGTTTCTTCTGTTGACTGTGTAAAAGCTAAGCTTTAAAGCCTTACATTATGTAAGGAAATTTTTTTTTTATTGGGCCTTTAGTCGAAGAATTAACTTGAGTTTTCCTTAATATGGCCTTTACCCAGAATTTGCAAATGCTTGGATTTTAAAGAATTCCTTAGCTGATCTGATATATTATTTTGGCCTTTAGCCGAGAAGATATTGTAATTTTGCTTAAGGAAGGCCTTCAGCCGTTACTCTAAATCCTGGTGCTTTAAAAGCAATCATTCAAACTTATTCTGGAGAACCTACTTGGGCCCTCAGCAGTAAATTGATCTTTGTTGTTTTAAAGAGAAGACTGTGCATTGGTTTGAGCAATAAAGTTGTGTGTGTCCTTGTATAACTAACAGTAAATGACCTTGTCCCCTTTCCACAACCTGATCCGCTCCGTCCTGCGAAACCAGATTACAGGTATGACTCTCCCATTCAACAGCTGCCAAATTGAAGTCTCCCCCTACTGAAATAGGATGATCAGAAAAAAAACTTACTAGTGATGTTGTCCAGATTCTAAAGATATTGTAGTCACGACATCTAATCGAGCTTTGCTATTACGACAGCTCTCTGGTCTAACTCGCAACGCACCACGCGATGCAGTCGCCGCCGGGAGACCTCGCAGGGACAGAGGGAGCGCCGTTTCTCGCGCTGTCAGCTATACCAGTCTGAGCTGCCGGGTAAAAGACCCGGCGAACAGTTTAAGGAAATGAAGGCGCGACGGAGCTCTGGCGACGCTCGATAGAGACAAACGAGAGTCGTTGTTGCTGCTGCGAGGTTCAGTGCCCGCCCTTAAAGAGACGCGACCCGGAGTGTGCCGGCCCTTTAGGGCCAGCTGCTGGAGTCCACTTCCTCCGTGCAGTCCGGAAAAAACTCGCCGATCACTGGGAATACTTGAGGCCGAGTCATGCGGCGACAAAATAAACTTGGATGTTCTTAAGTATACTGATATCCACAAACAAAGGGAAACAAAAGATTAAAAAAATTTGAATTTCAGTTACAGCAATAAGTACGATATTATTATAAATGATTTAAAAGCTTTCATAAATACACTGTTACTACGTTAATAGATATTTTGTGATAAAGCTCGATAATCGTACACTAAAAATCAAAAGTCTTGTACTGTTGCAAATGAGCTCCAGATTTCTGCTACGAGAGTGCAGCAGTGATCAATTAGGTAAGATGGCGACAGGAGGCGAGGAAACGTATGTTGTGCTTGAAATGCATTCACATTAGTCTGCTGTAACAGTGCAACAAGCACCAGACATCAGACAACAACAACAAGCAATCCCATAACAACTACACAAGGTAATCATAAAAAAAAGAAAAAACACAAGAGGGTACACAATAACATATCCACACACACACATACATAAAATCACCAATATTTTCAAGAGACAGGGAAGAAATATAGCATACACAGCAGACAATTCTATACAAAAATACATCCCAAAACTGACAAAAAACAGAGTCATATAAAAGAACGCAGGTATATATAGCAACTACAGTGTAACCATTGTGAAGGCAGATACATTTGAAAAACTGGAAGAACATTTGCTGTCATATACAAAGAACACATCAGAGCCTGGAAATATGGGACAAACCACTCGAACTTTGCAGAATACCTAAGAGAACATGACCACAAACCAACCACTAGAGAAGAAGACATGAAAATAATTAGAATCAGCAATAAGAAACACCTCCTGACCCTGCAAGAAAATTACCACATACAGAAAACCAAAGCAGAAAGGAAAACCCTGATGAATGATCAAGTACACATGTCAAACAAGCCATTGTTACACTAATAGATATAACAACAGAATAACGCTGCCAAAGAGGATTAACATAATAATACCACCCTATATAATAGTAATACCACCCAATATCTTTACACTCACTTATCCATGAACCCCTCCACAGAACGTTGAAACGAAAAGTCAAATTAACTGATTAGCTGTCACCAAAGCTTTCAACCGAATACCATACAACTCAAACCGCCAACCCCTCCTCCCCTCGTCCCCCCCTCCCCACACACCCATACAAACACATATACACACTCTTCAGCTCTCTTTCTCTCTCTCTCTCTCTCTCACTCACTCACTCACTCACTCTCTCTCTCTCTCTCTCTCTCTCTCTCTCTCTCTCTCTCTCTCTCTCTCTCTCTCTCGTAAGTACATAAGACATAAACATTATGAACAGAAGTTGGTTTTGAACATATACTTCGTTAGGTTGGCAACAAGTAGGTAAACACACCAAACAGAAGGAAACACGTAACGAAGTTACAATATTTACGTTGTTAAAAGAAAAGTGTCCGAAGAAATAGTAATATCGACTGGCCAAGGAATATTAGTACACAACAAAAAAGAAGGAGAAACATGGTTAACAGTGTGAAAAACGACGGAACTCAAAATTGTGCTTATATGTCGGTGATAAAGTGATAGTGCGGCCTCCAGTCCAGATGACAGGAAACGGAAATCACAGCAAATCGTAAGTAATTACTTATTTACATAAAAAATCGCGACGTAAACTGTTTGATAATCTAAAAATAACAAAACTGTATTGTTGTAGATCCCATTGATGATGCCTTAGAGTAATAAAAAGGCGAAACGAGGCTGGGAAAATTAAATTAAGTGGAAGCAGGAAAAGGCAATCTGATTTACAAAACAAGTATTACTGCGCTTACTGCGGAGGATGGCCACGCAAACATCTACATATACACTCGTCAAGCCACTGTACAGTACGTGGCGGATGGTACTTAAGTCCTATTCCATTCGTGTATTAAGCGAGCGGAGAATGACTGACTGCATATCTGTGCGCACGCTAATCTGTGTTACGTTATTCTCACCATATCTGCACGAGATATATGGTAGCCGCACCAAAACCGTTGCACAGTATTCTCCGAGTACAGGCTATCTAAACGTTTCCAACTTGGTTTCGCGATAAGTACACCGTCTCTCTGTCAAGGATTCCGCTTTAGCCGGCCGGAGTGGACGAGCGGTTCAAGGCGCTACAGTCTGGAACCGCGCGACCGCTACGGTCGCAGGTTCGAATCCTGCCTCGGGCATGGATGTGTGTGACGTCCTTAGGTTAGTTCGGTTTAAGTAGTTGTAAGTTCTAGAGGATTGATGACCTCAGAAGTTAAGTCCCATAGTGCTCAGAGTCATTTGAACCATTTATTTTATTTTATTTTATTTTATTCCGCTTTACGTTCTCTATCTGTTAATCTTCGGTATGGGCTCTATCGCTCTGTTCGACTGTTGGAGTTCGTCTCTGCGTTTGTTCGATGTTCTGTTTGATAAGGATTTCAAACGTAGGGGCAATGCTCCAGAAATAGTCGTACTAGACTGTTGTGCGTGATTTCCTGTGTAGATGCACTGCACTTTTCCAGAAATCTTTCAACAAATCCGAGTCTTCGATTGGCTTTAACCATTACAAATTTAAAGTTTTCGTCTATTTCATATCGCTTCTTCGTAATGTTGTGAAATATACTCTGTAATAAACCGCGGTCTTACGTAACTTCTTCAACGTACCGAAACTTAAAGTACCGTCATATTTTCAGCCATGGACGTATTTGTTTTCTGATATGTAGTACCTGATTATTTTTTGCATATTTACACAGGGTTTTACAGCCTGCCGAAGCTCTGCCGTGCATAATGTTAGTCAAGTATATATCGATATTTACACGCATCACCGGGTTATGTTATGAAAAATTAGTCTTCCTATGAATATCACAACAAAATATAAAATAGAATCTTATTCTCCATTTTATTTTATAAAATCAAAATAATGTGTCTTACGAAAAATATCACTTATATTTGTTTATTTTCCACTTATTTTATGATGTGGCTCAAAATACTTATTTTTGAAAAATAGTTAATTTGTTTTGTCACCTTCGTAAACATCTTTTTTCCCACAATATTTTCATATGTAAAACAGAATAAACGATCCTGACTGGTGTTAAATTGTAGAATCGGAAATGTGAACAACATTAATTTGAACTTTAGAAAGTTCTGGAGGTTTCAAGAACATCTGATCGATATATACTGGAAATTGGTGCCAAATCCACCTTCAGTTATTCCCCTGGTCCGTTCCTGACAGAACATGTGCGGACCAGCTAGGACGTCATCTCGGCCTCAGTGCGATTATCTGGTATACCTCGAACCGGTTACAACGGTTGTGGGCCAGGTTGCACCAGGAGAGGATCCAACGGCTTTACGACGCCCTTCCGGACCAGACTGGGTGCAACGTGGTACTAGAAGTGGGCTGATACAGTCAATTTCACCGTGAATATGGCTCAGTTTTGTAATCACTGAAATAACATCACGCACCCTCCCGTCCGGTGAAGCACCATGCCGTTTCCTCCACAACTGCTTAACGTTTCTTGTAAAGCAGTGTATTTTAACATTGTGTCACGTGTTCCGTATGTGAGTTGTGCACATGAAGGGAAAGAGTGAAAAACACAGTGCGTCCACACGGCCAACTCTGTTCGAATAGCACCAAGGCGACCGCCAATGTCAATGCCCGGGACCGAGTGAAGAAGCAACGTCAACAGTGTCACATTCACTGACTCTACTGGACTCTGCGGGGAGATACGGAGGTTAATCCAAATCCATCTCCTTCACTAGATTTTTTCTTTGTTTCCCGACATTTTACAGAAACCTGTGTGAGTCGCTAACTGTTACGCTGAACTTATTTTTTAAGGGAGAGGTAGTCCGTAAGTTGCTAGTGAGGACACTCTATTTAATTAAATTTTCTCAATGCCAGTGGGAATCGCAATCAACAAAACTGTACAAAAAGAACAGTTTGATGTTTCTACTGCCAGACAACTATTCCGTGCTACGTTTGCGCTGACAGTAACATGACAGTATTGTAGACGACGTATAAGTGTATAAGAAAATAATCACAACATCCGACTGCAAATTCCGCAGATTATCTTAGACAGAAAATAAAACTGAAACAACCGTCATTTCGAAGGTGGATGACCGCTCCACCTTCAGGTAAACGAACTGGGCGACGTGCACACAGCTGCATTATGGCTTACCATAATTACATGTAGTTTGCAGAAACCACGTTCCTTCAGTGCAATGCGCCAGTAAACCCTACACTCCAGATTGTTTAAAGAATCAACCTCCCATATATTAGTTTCAAACTCCTGACTCCTTTACAAATGAGTTAATGTGTTTCAAGAAAAGATAGTTTTTCACTCATCTCAGTCTTTATGATGTCATATCTCCCTGTCTGTGCGACCGAGCGAGGTGACGCAGTGGTTAGCACACTGGACTCGTATTCGGGAGGACGACGGTTCAATCTCGCATCCGGCCATCCTGATTTAGGTTTTCCGTGATTTCCCTAAATCGCTCCAGGCAAATTCCGGGATGGGCACGGCCGACTTCCTTCCCCGTCTTCGATAATCCGATGAGACCGATGACCTCGCTGTTTCGTCTCTTCCCCCAAACAGTCCAATCCAATCCTATCTGTGTGCCCTACAGTGATGTAATTTTGTAGGTACATTCAGTGGTGTATGTGCTTATTCTCTGAAAAACTTTTGCAAATAGAGTTAATAATGAATAAGTCATGCATTAAAACGTCATGCCTGACGCTGAAGTTTCACTGCATGGAAATCGGTAATGTGGTAAGCAAAAAACATTTTTTCGTTCATTAATTTTTGGATGCATGTCAGCGAGAAAAAGGTCCGGAAAGGTTTCGCGCGCCATGATTTACGCTGTCTCAGGACATACACAGTTTTAACTATAATACTTGATTTATTGTGTTAAAGTTCTAAAGTACAATTATAGCTCTTAATGAGTAGATTATGACCACATTTAAAATTCTTAAATTTGATGAATAATTATATGAAATACTAAAAGATTTTTGTTGCAGTGGAAGCCGTAAGGTAGGTGACCTGCAGCTAGAGCCGTTTTAGTTATTCAGTGATACAGATATATAGAAACGAACCACTTCAAGTGAATATCTTTGGAACTAAACTATCTACGTGACGAATGTTTTCACACTTCAGCTTGTTGATAATACCAGTGCAATGAAAGTCAAACAACGCAGGTGAATTTTACCAAGGACTACTAGTGAAGCATATTCAGCTAATATTCAGGTATTTAAAAAGGCTGCAGATTGGTTTTACATTTATAGAACTTCTTATAGACGAGACCATTTCACCATGCGAAGACGATACAAGAAAAGAGAAACTTGGTATCCTTGATGATGGAGTTTTCGCTCTGAAATACAGAAAATTAAAAGTGAAAAATAGACTGTTGACATAAAATACACCCTAAGACAAAAAAAACGACGTACCACGGAAGAATAATCCGAATGGGATGGAAATCGGAAGGTGACCGCGAGTCCCTGAACAGCACAGTGGTACATTGGCGATATTCCACGTCCCGTTTTGTCATCCTTCATGGCAGGCCACCCTTGGCTCACATTTCAGCAAGATAATGCCCTCCCACCCATGCCGAAAGTTCCTACCGCTTGTCTTCGTGCTCGCCAAACCCTACCTTGGCCAGCAGCGTCGCAGGATCTCTCGCCAACTAACAACGTTTGGAGCATTATGGATGTTGCCGTCTAAGGAGATCGGGATTATTCGATCTAACACGCCAATTGGACAGAATTTCCACGATATCCCTAGGAGTACATCCAAAAACTCTGTCAGTGTCAAGCCGAATGCTTAAGCCGATGCTTAAGAACCGGAGGTGGACCAGCGCTTTATTGGCTGCTCAATTTGTGAAGCTCTTTTTCTTGAATAAATTATCCAATTTTTCTGAAATTGTAATCATTTGCTTACGTACACCACATTTAGTGATTTTTGTGCCTTTCGCATAATTCCTTCGTGGCGCGTCGTTCTCTCTCTCTCTCTCTCTCTCTCTCTCTCTCTCTGCTCTCTCTCTCAGACCGTATTTATGTCTTTGATGTTTGTGAGCATAGGGTTTCAAGTCTATCCCCGGCACATAGACAAATGGGCTGAAGGGCAGTGGGTACAGCCAAAGAAAATTACTGAACAATACCACTGCAGGCAGGCCGCCAAGTGCCGGTGCATGACAACATGAGACAGCTCGGTACACAGTGAATGTTTCCGTCTATAGGTAAAGACGGTATACAGTGGAGGCACGTGACAAATTCACAGCTCAATGGGCCCTGGAATGTTACGGAAATTGGCAAACTAAACGTTACTTAACGCCCTTACTCAAGGTCACAGCGCTTTTAAACAGAATTACTCTTAAAGCTGTGGATTCAAAACCCAATAATACTCAAGGTCTCCAATACAATTTTGTTGGATTACTAATTTAGGCTTGTCTACAAACCATCGTCAGCTCTTACGCTGTTTTCTGTAATTTCTATTCGCCCTCCTTTGCACATTTACGAGTATCTCACTGTTTGGCAAGATCAAATACGGAGATCTGCAACCTTGGCTATTGAGGAGTTTTGAATCCGCAGCTTCAACACAACAGATCGCTTATCTTCGTATCTCACCATGTCAAGCTACAAGAGGAATGTTCTGGACGAGTGTTTGTTTCCTTTAGTGCGGAGAAAAGAGTGTTTAACACAATAGCTACAAAAACTGCAAGAAAATAATTTCCATAAGCGAAATAAAAAGTTGGAGGAAACCAGTCAGATTTATGGACACCCATAGCCAATTCCAGGACTGATATATTCTTAGTCTAGGGAGCTTTGCTACCAAGCGGAATGTAAAGGACTTGAAGATATACCAGGGGATCTCTCAGTTCTGACAGCAGCGCCACCCACCGACGTTGCCTCTAATTCTCGTGATCTGGTTAGGGCAGGACTGCGAAAACACGAACACACAAGGCCGTTTCTGGAGGATGGAGTCAATCTACTTGGATAACCACGAGTATTACAACATCGAATGAAATTCATCCCACAAATGCCAAACTGCCAAATGTTTCTTTTGCCAATAGTAAATTGTAACAGCCGTAACACAAAAGTTATATTATCGTTTATTTTCTATTTAATTGCAGGATGCAACAGATAAATTATTGTGTTAGAATAATCACTGTAAATGGCAATGTATGGAACGGAAATCTTGATACAACAGAACAGAACACATTAGGAGTCCAGTGTGCAGAACTGAGATTACATAGACATGTAGTAGGATACGCAAGGTAAGGTCGAAAGAGAAATACAGAAATAATAGTAGAATAAGGATTAACATTTCTAAATGGAAAACAACAGTATACAAAAGAAAATGAAAATAGCACAACACTGAGGTGGAAGATGACAGAAGACTATCAAAAATGCTACACAAATACAGACAATAGAACGAGGAGACGTAGGGAGACCCAAAACACATGATGGAAGGTCTAAGGCTAATCTCTATCAGTAGGCGTAACAGCCAAAGCGTAATATGTGCAGCAGATGGCGATGTTGCTGATGATGATGCTGATGTACTCTACACAATTCACATTCCTGCAGCTGCTGTATCTAAATAATTATTTGTATAACACCCATACGTAACGCAGAACTGACCACAAGATTTCAAGAGAAGAAGACCCGCTAGTATTAAAGCAGACAGGGAATAGTATGTTCTGAGTAAGAAGCATTAACAGAAGACAAGGAGAACACAGTTACTTCGAAGTGGCCTTGTTATTGGATGTCAGCTGAGTAAAAAATCGATCAGTGACATTTCAAATGTCTGTTCTAAAGCTCCCTAAGCCGACTATTGGTGATGTAACTGTGAAGTGGAAACGTGAAGGGCCAAGCATAGCTAACCAAAGACCAAGCAGACCAGACCTTATGTACTGACGGTCAGAGACCATCGAGAATTGGATTGGGCAAAGTAGTTGTAAAAAAAATCGTTCGAAATCAACGGAAGGAATCACGTCCGAGTTCTAAAGTGCCACCACTAATCCTGCCAGCGCAATGATTGAGCACATAGAGTTAAAAAGGATTGAGTACAATGCTCCACCAGCTGATACAGGCTATACATTTCTATTGGCAGTGCTAATCGGCCCTTGAGGTGGTGTAAACAGCTACCCCAATGGATAGAAAATGACTGGCAACAAGTGATTCGCAGTGACGAATCACGCTATACACTGTGGCAATTCACTGCAGGGTTTTGATTTGGCGAATACCTGAAGAAGTTACCTGCTGTCGTGTGTAAGGCCAAACGTGAAATACGGAAGAGACTAAGCGTATTGTCATACCGCTGCCTTGGCTGTGGAGTTTCCCTGCGAGCTTCCGCATTGCAGAGTAGAGCACTGCACACGGAGCTGCCATGTTGTCTTGTGGGTAGCTCTGCATGGGAAAGGCGTTATTGTGGAGGTTCAAGTGTGGTGGCAAGTATTATTATTGTGAAGTAATGAGACATGGAAGTGGATTCAGTGAAATGTGCGCAAGGAAGTAATTAAGTATTGGCAATGTCGCCGATAACGTAATTAAGTAACTGCCCCTTTGTTCAAAATGGTTCAAATGGCTCTGAGCACTATGGGACTTAACATCTGAGGTCATTAGTCCCCTAGAACTTAGAACTACTTAAACCTAACTAACCTAAGGACATCTCACACACAGCGATGCTCGAGGCCGGATTCGAACCTGCGACAGTCGCGCGGTTCCGCACTGAAGCGCCTAGCACCGCTCGGTCACACCGGCCGGCTCCACGCGTTTGTACCGTACACCAATCATCCGCGTCGTGTTCGGCCTCCCAGAATCAAATTAATGTCAATCAGTAAAACAGTTTACCACAAAGGAGAGCAATCAAGTGACAATGTCTTGTAGCGAGCGTGAGAACACGCGTTCCGTCATCGCGTTTCCGCTTCATCAACAATCGTCATTACCTGTGTATCTATCACCGAAGGTTCGGCCAGAGTAAGACTGTGAAATACGAGTGACAGCGTGAAGTACAATAGTGACAGACAAATGGTTCAAATGGCTCTGAGCACTATGGGACTTAACATCTGAGGTCATCAGTCCCCTAGACGTAGAACTACTTAAACCTAACTAACCTAAGAACATCACACACATCCATGCCCGATGCAGGATTCGAACTTGCGACCGTAGCGGTCGCGCGGTTCCAGACTGAAGCGCCCAGAACCGCTCGGTCACAACGGCCGGCTAGTGACAGATATTAACATCGTCAAGAACACTGTACAATAATTAGGGAATGATAATTATGACCTCTCATCAATTTTAGCAAGAATGTTAACTGGCATCAACACTTACGACTTTGTGTGTAAACAGTGCAACCTGTGATACTGTCTCAGAATATAATTATTCATACCAGACGTAGGACAGTGTTGTACTTAGTGTCGATTGGCTCCCCTAAACCCTCTTGTATATTAGTAGGCTATACATAATTTCAGGCAAGGCAGACTGTATTACATACAGTCTGACATCAATCTGGAGACGACGACGTTGTATCAGCATGACAATACGCCCCATCATAACACAGCATCTGTGAGACAAAGGTCTGTGGGCAGCAACATTCCTGAAATAGACAGGCCTGTCCAGAGTCCCGAACTAAACAGAGTGGAACACTTTTGGGATGAGTTAGATCGTCGCCTTCGCTTCAGACCTCAGCGTCCAACATCACTGCCTTCTCTGGTTTCCATTCTTGGGGAAGACTGGGCTGCCATTCCTCCAAAAGCAGCCAGACACTCACTGAAAGTGTCCCCAGCAGAGTCCGCCGTCAGAAAGGCGAATCTCCTGGCCATCCCGAATTAATATCCGCTAATAAGATACCTAGCTACTTTCGAACACTTAATGTATGATTCCATTTTATAATCATACATTTGATAATTAATAATTAGGACTACCATTAATTTTTTCCCAGATTTGTCGCTAACTAAATCCATCACAACATATTTGAATAATATTTTTCTTTTTTCTTTGATTTTGTGGGAGAAATTCACCTTCAACGGTCCCTTAAACCGACAGACGGCCGGGAAAGCGATGTGCTGACAACATGCCCTTCACTATCCGCATCCAGAAACGCCTATGAGCTGAGGATGACATGGCGACCGGTCCGTTTCGTTGGGCCTTCATGGCCTGATAAGTTAATTCATTTTCAAATTTCCATCCCCGTACTTTAAATACACACACCACAGTTTTTCGTTTTCCAATATTTCTCATTCTTATACCTACTGCAACTCTGAATAAGACAGATTGTTGGTCATGGTAGGACGATTTTGAACTAACCGATAACTAAAAAATACTCTAAAAATTCAAATACATCAGAAAATAAAGCTGGAAACATATGTTTTCGCTTTCCCTTTATTTGTAATGGTCGACCAAGATTTCATCCACATTTTAAATTTCGAACACAGCTTGAACTGCTCCAATAATTTACAATACTTATCCATATCTTCTGACGCATTCAGAATTTCCTTAGAAATGTTGTCCTCATTGCAACGAAAAACAACACACAGTAATTAAATATCAACGTAAACAAATATCAGGGGATCTATATTTTCCTGAACTATTTTTTCACGCGAAGACAATTATGAATTTATATAGAACTATCGTATTTGCTACCTATTCATCGAACAGTGCGACGTTCCGATAAGTTATGGTCTAAGTCTCTTCTGGTGAAGTGTCTAGCTAACGCCGGTGTTCCGATCTTTTGTACGCCTGTCAGTGGCACACCATCTCGGCGCTCTGTGACCACTGTCGTATACCTACCCACGTGGAACTCAGTTCATGGCTTCCATTGCAGTTTACGAATCCACCATTAGATTTAATTGCAATGGCTCCCTTTATCACGCGGCCTCAAGGGACACTTAGCTCAGTACCGGAAGAATAAAAGGAGGGGAACAGACTTTATCATCTCGTCCCCTCATCACGAAGAAAGTAGCTCGTTACATGGAATAGACGAATTGACTTGGACGGACGCAAAAGGATTTCGCATACATTGCTTCAAGAGAAGTGAAAATCTACACTAACAAATGATTATTACAGAAGAGGAGAAAGTTCTTTCTTGTTCGAACACTGGCAGAATATATGCAAGCTTTAAACTCTTTGTTAACAGACTTCCACTTACGCAGCAACGGTGACGCGACGTACATCTAACCGACGTTACGTTTCTATTTATACTAGCGTGATCACCAGAAGCATCTCCCGCTACGCTGTCACACAGGTGGTTTAATTCACTAACCAAACCAAGCAAAAGCGTTCTTTGCAAGATCTCAGAAAAATATTCTATTGTAACAAGATCTAAACTGAGGTGATAACACTTTTTAGCCCCTTGCCTATATTCAGCCACTAGGGAAATTCTTCATTCTACACATTTGATACTTCCAAGTCAAACGAGATTTTTCTGCCGTTTGATAATGTACCTTCTAGGGAAATAAACACGTGCATCTCGTCTACACTCCTGGAAATGGAAAAAAGAACACGTTGACACCGGTGTGTCAGACCCACCATACTTGCTCCGGACACTGCGAGAGGGCTGTACAAGCAATGATCACACGCACGGCACAGCGGACACACCAGGAACCGCGGTGTTGGCCGTCGAATGGCGCTAGCTGCGCAGCATTTGTGCACCGCCGCCGTCAGTGTCAGCCAGTTTGCCGTGGCATACGGAGCTCCATCGCAGTCTTTAACACTGGTAGCATGCCGCGACAGCGTGGACGTGAACCGTATGTGCAGTTGACGGACTTTGAGCGAGGGCGTATAGTGGGCATGCGGGAGGCCGGGTGGACGTACCGCCGAATTGCTCAACACGTGGGGCGTGAGGTCTCCACAGTACATCGACGTTGTCGCCAGTGGTCGGCGGAAGGTGCACGTGCCCGTCGACCTGGGACCGGACCGCAGCGACGCACGGATGCACGCCAAGACCGTAGGATCCTACGCAGTGCCGTAGGGGACCGCACCGCCACTTCCCAGCAAATTAGGGACACTGTTGCTCCTGGGGTATCGGCGAGGACCATTCGCAACCGTCTCCATGAAGCTGGGCTACGGTCCCGCACACCGTTAGGCCGTCTTCCGCTCACGCCCCAACATCGTGCAGCCCGCCTCCAGTGGTGTCGCGACAGGCGTGAATGGAGGGACGAATGGAGACGTGTCGTCTTCAGCGATGAGAGTCGCTTCTGCCTTGGTGCCAATGATGGTCGTATGCGTGTTTGGCGCCGTGCAGGTGAGCGCCACAATCAGGACTGCATACGACCGAGGCACACAGGGCCAACACCCGGCATCATGGTGTGGGGAGCGATCTCCTACACTGGCCGTACACCACTGGTGATCGTCGAGGGGACACTGAATAGTGCACGGTACATCCAAACCGTCATCGAACCAATCGTTCTACCATTTCTAGACCGGCAAGGGAACTTGCTGTTCCAACAGGACAATGCACGTCCGCATGTATCCCGTGCCACCCAACGTGCTCTAGAAGGTGTAAGTCAACTACCCTGGCCAGCAAGATCTCCGGATCTGTCCCCCATTGAGCATGTTTGGGACTGGATGAAGCGTCGTCTCACGCGGTCTGCACGTCCAGCACGAACGCTGGTCCAACTGAGGCGCCAGGTGGAAATGGCATGGCAAGCCGTTCCACAGGACTACATCCAGCATCTCTACGATCGTCTCCATGGGAGAATAGCAGCCTGCATTGCTGCGAAAGGTGGATATACACTGTACTAGTGCCGACATTGTGCATGCTCTGTTGCCTGTGTCTTTGTGCCTGTGGTTCTGTCAGTGTGATCATGTGATGTATCTGACCCCAGGAATGTGTCAATAAAGTTTCCCCTTTCTGGGACAATGAATTCACGGTGTTCTTATTTCAATTTCCAGGAGTGTATATTCACATCCACGTAAATGTTACGCAACCTACTTTACATTACAAGATAGAGGATACTGTTTCTACACTCATGCTTATAAATTAAGGATAACTGCAGAATGTGGTGCCACACAGCGTGGCACTACACAAAACTGGCGCTAATAGCATAGAGCGAACACACACGACACAGATCTGTAAGTCCACGGTATTGGTGATGTTGTGTTGTTGTTGTAAGTTGAAAAAACCTTCCCGAAATAAATGTGCTACAAAACACCATTATTTCCTGCGCATGTACCACGACATCAATATGGGATATGATCACCATGCAAACGTACACAGGCCTCACAACGGGCTGGCATGCTCTGGATCAGGTGGTCGAGCAGCCGTTAGGGTATAGCCTCCCATTTTTGCACCAGTGCCTGTCGCAGCTCCTGAAGTGTCCTAGGGGTTTGAAGACGTGCAGCGATACGTCGACCGAGAGCATCCCAGACGTGCTCGATGGGGTTTAGGTCTGGAGAACAGGCAGGCCACTCCATTCGCCAGATATCTTCTGTTTCAAGGTACTTAACGATGGCAGCTCGGTGGGGCCGTGCGTTATCATCCACCAGGAGGAAGGTGGGAGCCACTGCACCCCTGAAAAGGCGGGCATACTGGTGCAAAATGACGTCCCGATACACCTGACCTATTACAGTTCCTCTGTCAAAGACATGCAGGGGTGTACGTGCACCAATCATAAACCCACCCATCAAACCACGACCTCCACACAGGTCCATTTCAAGGACATTAAGGGCTTGGTATCTCGTTCCTCGTTCACGCCAGATGAAAACCCGGGGAGAATCACTGTTCAGACCATACCTGGATTCGTCCGTGAACAACCTGGGTCCACTGTTTCAATGACCATGTACTGTGTTCTTGACACAAGGCTTTACAGGCTCTCCTGTGACCAGGGGTCAGTGGAATGCACCTTGCAGGTCTCCAGGCGAATGAACCATGTCTGTTCCGCCGTCTGTAGACTGTGTGTCTGGAGACAACTGTTCCAGTGACTGCGGTAAGGTCCCTACCTGCAGTACTCCGTGGCCGTCTGCGGGCAGTGATGGTGAGATATCGGTGTTCTTGTGGTGTTTTACACTGTGGACGTCCCGTACTGTAGCGCCTGGACACGTTTCCTGCCTTCTGAAATCGTTGCCATAATTTTGAGATCACACTCTATGGCACATGGAGGGCCCATGCTACGACCTGCTGTGTTTGACCAGCCTCCAGTCGCCCTAGTATTCTACCACTCATAACGTCATCAGTATGTGTTCTTTGAGCCGTTTTGAACAGTCACCATTAGCACGTCTGAAAAAGTCTGCATACTTCCTCACTGCACCGTAGTCGGACATGCACCAACCACCTCTGCGTATGTGGACTGCTGCCAGAGCCACCGTGCGACAAGCGCAGGTCAAATGCGCCGCATGGTCGTACCCCGAGGTGATTTAAACCCGCAAACCGCCCACCAGAGCGTTGTTTCACCATGTATTAGCATTATAAGCATGAGTGTAGATAGCTAATTTTGCAACGATTTCTTGTGTACTAAAAATAAGATGCAAGAATAAATTTGTGTGTAACAGCACTTGAAGTAAGAGCGAATCAAGGACAAACTCTAGTAACTCGTTTCTGTACTCGGAACCCCAAACGTGGTACTTGTCCTATTACCACACAAACTGGTTCCCCACTGAAAAACATACGATTGCATGAACGGAGGATGAAATAATGGCACGGAAGGCCCCCGACGAGGAGTACAACAGAGATGGTAACAAACTCGCACTGTACAAAGACGGAAAGAGAAATCACCCGTGTTATTTTCAAGGACCCCATTCTGGAAGTTGTCCTGAGTGACTGAGGTAAACACCTGGAAACTCAGTCTGGGTGGATAGCCATTTTGAAATGCACTTCAGGGTTGTCTGACGAGCTGAGTCTATTGCAAACGATGACTCGAGACTGATGTTAATCTGACTGTGTGACTTCGGAGGAAGTGAACTGAGTCGCCTAACAAAGAAAACCGGATTCTACCTAAGCTCCCTGAAAAAATCGTAACGCTCTGTTTCATACTTCTTTACTTCTCTGACATGAAATTTGAGAAAACCTTAACTGATTTCTGGTCGTATGAAAGGAGGTCCTTTGAAAACTGAAATGTATTTTTTTTTCTTTGTCCTCTTTTGGTTTACCTGTGGTAATGCATAACGCTCAGGCAGCAGTTCCCTGGAAATTGCTGCTGCTGCTATTAACAGCTACTAAAAGGGCTCGTCTCATTTACTGGGTGGCAAACTAACTAGAGGTGAGCTCCGTCTGCAATGAATCCACATAATGTGTCTGCATTTTAAATTGCAGTTCTGAAAGTTTATCTAATGAATGACAAATACTGGGAAATGGATGATGACGTGGAAAATCACGTTAATGCTGATTGCTTTAAAAGGTGTATTGGCAAATTTATAAAAGTCACTTTACAATAGTGTTGTTCACTATAATCATAAATTGCAAAGAAATAAACTATTAATAGAATATTCCGTCGGCTCTGAAGGAACACAGACGTACCAATAACTTGAATGTGATATATTAGTGAATATTCTGAGGAATAATAACTGGTTGCTACTTTAATAAAGGTGTGTTTGGTCATTAAGCACCAAGTCCGGATTATTTGATTGTTGTTTATTAACGGCCAGAATTCCAAGGAATGTTAGTTTTCTCCCTTTAGTTCGTTTATGGAGGACATCACGTTTCACATCATATGAATGAAATTAATTCAGAGCATGTTCAGCATACATATCCCCCCTCCCTTCATTCGGTCTGTTCGTCACATTCACTAGTTTGTCCATATGGCAAAGCAGCCTGTGCCATAACTCACTTGTAGAAAATTTCTGTTTTATATAGTCACATAGGTTTAATAATGGAAAATATTGTAACGTAAGATTTATTTGTTCAGTGTCTCTTTAGGTATTACATCATGATTGTGTTTTGTATCGATATAGTCCAAAAATGTTACATACCTTTACACAGCATTCTTTGTACAGCTGTGAATTCTCGCTGAAGTTGTGTGGATTCTCGCTGGCCTAAGAAGCCAAAAGTTGGTTCATAACGAACTAATAAAGATCATTGTGGAACATTAATACTTTGTACTCAAGTTATTAAAATGCCAAACTCTCAAAATATTTTACAGTTCTTTGTTCAACGGTGTTGTGTTCCAAGAGTTATTATAAAAAAACATATGTTAATCGTAGACTACAATCCACTGTATTAATTACATTGTCGATAATGTTACCTAATTAAGAAGAGGGGGTAAGATCCGTTTTGGATACTAAATTTTCATAATGGTGCGCAGGCAGCATCTCGCGTGCAATTAAAGCAAAGAAAATTAATTATTACGTTACTATGAAGTCTTCAACGAACTAATCAAAAAACCTTCCTCTCTCGCAGTAAAGATATCAAAAACAAAATTATAAAATCAATTTTCTCAATTAACAGACTTTCTTCTGCCATGCCGCTTTCTGGGCCGTGCCTCTCTTCCCGAATACAGGATACTGGCTGACTGCGAGGGGCGGTCGAAGCAGAGATGTTATTATAACAGACGGGCAGTGTCGCAGATGACAGTGCGCGTTATCCGACCAACAAAGTAAGTTCGATTGCCGTCCTTGTATCCAAGTTATAAGGGAAGCTAATAGCAATTATTAACACTCCTTTCAGTAGCATTCAATATGGCGTCTGTAATGGAAGTGTGTTCCAAGCAGAGATATGTCACTGCGTTTCTTTTCCCGGGAAAGCAGAGCATCGCAGATATTCAGAGACGCTGCAGAATATTCACGGAGATCTGGCAGTGGACAAAAGCACGATAAGTCGTTGGGCGATGCGTCTGTAATCATCGCATCAAGGCCTCGGAAACCTGTCCGATCTCTCGCTTGCCGGCCACTCGTGCACAGCTGTGCCTTGTGGAACGTTGGATCGTGCGGACACTGTTATTCGAAGTTATCGTCGGATCAGAAACAACTCGCTACACAACTTGACGTTTCTGTTGGTAGTTCTGACACACTAGTTCACTTGTTCGCGTACTCAAAGGTGTGCGTGCTGGGTTCCTTGCCGTCTAATAGAAAACCATAAAGAGCAACGAAGAAACATTTGTGCAGAACTGGTTGCGCGTTACGAGGCTGATCATGACAATTTTTTGCTGGACATAGCCACAGACGGCGAAACATGGGTTCACCACTTCGAACTGGAAACAAAAGGGCGGTCCATGGAGTGGGGCTACACCAGCTCTCTTCTGAAGAAATCAGTTCAAATTTCACTCAGCCGGCAAAGTCATGGCAATGGTCTCCTGGGACTCACAAAAGGTTATTCTGCTTGATTCAATCCACCATGGTGCAACGATAGACGTGTATTGTACTACCCCCAGGAAACTGAAAGAACGAATGTCGCTACAAAAATGCTAACGAACTTCTCCTTCTCTGTGACAAAGCAAGGCCTCACACAAGCTTGCGTACCAGAGTGGAACTAACAAAACTTCATCGGACTGATCTTCCTCATCCACTCTACAACTCGGATCTCACACTGTCCGACTTCCATCTGTTGGGCCCAATGGAGGATGCACTCCACGGGAAGCAGCACGTGAATCATGTGGAGACTATTGACGCATCAGGACATTAGCTCCAATGTCGACCAGTAGAATGATGTCATGCGGGAATACAGGCCCTCCCAGGCGTAGGCCGTCGCATTGAACGGAGATTATGATGAAAAGTAGAGTATTTTAGCCAAAACTGTGGATAGTACTATGGTGTATTCGAATCCTGAATAAAGCCAACCTGCTCTCGGAAACAATAGGTTGCATTACTTATTGAACTCCCCTCGTACATAAATACAAAATTAAAGAAAGTGACAAGGCGACATCAAAAAGTAAGTTACAAATGTCGACTTACGCTAAGACGATTGAGTAACAAGTGAGGCTTTTTGAGAGGAGAGAGTGCATGTTCTGGGTTTCCTGCACACCCAGTTATGCTGCGGTACGGATAACACGCGCGTTTCAGAAGCTTGTGAAACTGCGCGACAACTCCAAACGTACTCCAAAGTTGAAGTACGCGAGACAGTACGATTCTTGTGGACAAGACGTCTAAACTGCAGACAGTCTCGCCGTGAAATCCAATGTCGTGTCCAGCCGTAGCACCGTAGTGAAATGGTGACAAGCACACTCAAGCGAAAAAGAAACTGGTATAGGCATGCGTATTCAAATACAGAAATACATAAAAAAAAGCAGAACACGGCACTGCGGTCGGCAAAGACTATAAATTACAAGTGTCTGGCGCTGTTGTTAGATCCGTTACTGCTGGTACAGTGGCAGGTTATCAAGATTTAAGTGAGTTTGAACGTGGTGTTTTAGTCACCGCACGAGCGATGGGACAGCATCTGTGAGGTAGCGATGAGGTGCGGGTTTTCCCATACGACTATTCCACGAGTGTAGCTTGACTATGAGGAATCTGGTAAAACATCGAATGTCCGACATCGCTGCGGCTGAAAAAGATCCTGCAGGAACGGTACCAACAACGACTGGACAGAATCGTTTAACGTGACGGAAGTGCAATCCTTCCGCAAATTGCTGCAGATTTCAATGCTGGAACTTCAACAAGTGGCAGCGTGCGAACCATTCAACGAAACATCATCGACATGGGCTTTCGGAGCCGGAGGCCCCCTCGTGTGCCCTTGATGACTGCACGACGCATAGCTTTACGCCTCGCCTGGGCCCTGCAACGCAGACACTGGACTGTTGATGTTGCCTGGTCGGACGATTGTATCGAGCGGATGGACGTGTATGGGCACGGAGACAACCTCATGAATCCATGGACCCTGCATGTTAGCAGGGAACTGTTCAAGCTGGTGGAGGCTCTGTAATAGTGTGGGGTGCGTGCAGTTGGAGTTATATTGGACCCCTGATACGTCAAGATACGACTCTGACAGATTGTAACGCCGGAAATGCATATCCTCCTATTTCCATCTATTGTACTATTATTTTTTTCCTTGTTTTGTTACCTCAAGATATGACATTTCTGTCTCTTTATATATTGTAATTGTTTTACTGTTTATATATATATATATATATATATATTTATGCACTTATGTCGATGTATAATTGGTTTGTTGTGTAAAGATTATTTGTATTTTTACGCTGGGTCTTGCCTAGGGAAAACTGCTATCGAACGATTACGTCGATAGGTCGTGTGAAGAATCAAAGTGTGTAGGATCTTTGGTAGTGTTAACTCTGCCGCGTGGAGCGCGGGCAGAACAGTGAGAGCCTGGCTGGAGTAGCGAGTGGAGCAGGTGTGCTGTGTGACGCTCCCGTGAGTTGCCGCGCTTTCGGGGTTTGGCAGCATGTAATTGCGCTCGACTCGCGATGATAGTTTCTGACATGGTGTCGCGGACGGGAAGCATTAGCTGGCGCACATCAAGAGCCCGTTTCGCCTGGTGACCGTGTCGAGAAGAAGGCGCGCCAACATCCAGCTTCTGCAACAGCGACGGCCGACGATGAGTGACTGTCGCCACCTCCTCGATCGACGGCTTCAAACCTTCAATCAACCAACAAGGAAGACTAAAAGCACGTAAAGTTTTAGAACTGTATGGCAGACCTAAGCTTTTCAAATTGTTCCATTTGCCTCGCAAAATTACAGCAACTTAGCATGAACCTTTGTTGCTCATTGTCCCAATTGCATTGCCAAGCAGGGTCCCTTCCTTTTCCGAAATGAACCCGAGTGTCGTTGAAATTCAAACGCCAGCATCATTCGATTTCACTGCTTTAATTTCAAAGTTCAGCTGGCTACAATATTTAGATTGCACAAGCACAAATTAAGAGTGCGAGTTTTGTTACCGTATTTTAGCTTACCTGTGACTGCAGCTCAGCTTGGTACGTACTAAATTTTACTATTGTTAATTGTTCAGAATCGTTTAATTCAAGTTCAAAGCTAAATCTCTTATTTCTAAATTGCGTAGATTCAAGTAGTTTTTGAAATGATTGTTGAGGTAGTCCAAGACTAACCGTATTTTACTGAATTTCGATGTGCTTCAGAAAGAAAGCTCACTATTAACTTCAGTCACTAAATTAACTTTCGATTTTCCGGTTATTAATTCTTTTGCTAAATTAAGTCAGGGTGTAGCGAAATTTATTACTTCTGACAAACTTTCAGTTTTCACACTACACGTGTCAACCTTCAGTTGCCACGCTTCTAGTGTTAATTATATGTGTAATAACCTTTCTTTTTCAGTTACTATAGTAATTGTCCTTAGGACTGGCGACCGTGATTTCCCCCAAATCTCAAATATCTAATTACCGCTAGTTAATTGTTAACGTAACGGCCGCACATTTACTTTCTTTATTAACTTTACCCCTTTTCAAAATTAATTTCCACCAGTTTCATTTGCATTTTTCCTTTCATTTAGATGTAACCCTTTCCTCCCTCTTTACCGACAGGTTAACTTCGGTGACGATTGCTTTTCCAAAACTCCCATTAGGTACACGCGGTTTCATTTTTCACTGTCATTAAGGTCGGTAAGTGAGGGGGAGGTTACACGTGGCGACCTGGTGACAGGACAATCTTCAGATTTGAGGTTGTTCTGGACACGAATTTTCTTTGGTGCAAATGTCGTAACAAAGTACTGGTTACGTACAGGCCGTTACGTCAGCGAGAATAAGTAGTGGGAGTAATCCTAATTACATTTGAGATTTGTCATTTATATTGAAAATTATTAAAATGAGTGAAGGCAACAATTACCAAAATTTGGTAGACTTGGATACGGAACAATCGGTCGAACAGTGGGAAACGCGTACGGCGGTTCCCATTGTTCAGGGGCAGGCGGCTAGCATGAAAGACGCGACCGCCGAAACGCAACAAAGAGCAGAAATGGAATTCCAAACTTTAGAAAATGTTTCGGAATCGGAAGCGAAAATCAAATCTGTACCCCTCGATGATGAATACGGGGGAACATATATAGAGGAACCAGCTACGGAAGTAAAACCGGTAGTCTCCGGGAATTTAACTGATTTATTGAATGTTTTGATTAATGAAATCAAGAGTCAATCGGCAGAAATTATAGCTCTGTCTGCCAAGCAAGAAGCTCAGTCTGAAAAGATTGAACGAAAGCTAGACAATCAGAACAAAGCTATTAATGTTGTTAACAACAATGTTGGAGTTGTTAATACAAAAGTTGATAAAATCAAAGAAGATATTGTTGTAATTAATACCGAAATCGGTAATCTTAAACAGGAAATGATAGGCGTTCAGGCGGAAATTGCGAGCATAAATACTCGTTTTGATTCCGAAATTAGCAGAATCGAGAAAAGTGTAGGAGAAGCAGTTGCTCCGATCATCGAGAATAAGGTGACGGAACAAATTCAATTAGTGAAAAAAGAGGATCAACAGAAGGTGGAAACTTTAAAGGCTTTAGTATCCGAAGTAGATACCAAAATGACGAAGCAGGCTAATACCTGCGAAGAGAAAAAGAGGGAAGTGGAAACGCTTGCGACAACAACTTGCCAAGTGATTACGAGGGTGTCGGAATTAGAAAGGAAACTTGACGAAAAACAGAGCTATGTGCCAATCTGTGCACATAGTTCGGAGTTGTTGACGAAAGAGGAGCGGTTCGACCCCTTGAAAAAAGGCTGTATACACCCGACGGATTTCATTAAAAATTGTGAAAGAGTTTTACCCAGATCATGGACTAATGAGAGAAAAATTAATGCGGTTATTGATGTGCTGGCTGGTGATGCCAAGCGTTGGGGCTTAAACCTCGACATTACGAACCTGACTTTTGACGAGTTTAAAAATTTGTTTCTGGCTGAATACTGGTCAGAGCAAAAACAGCAAAGTGTCTGGCGCGAATTTGCCGTATCGAGGCCTTTCGATGCGAATTCGCGCGGTTCGATGAGGGAGTTTTGTGAGGGCTGGATCCGCAAGTTGGAATATTTGCGTGATCGCCGCACGGAATCCGAAATAGTCTGGGAACTCTACAAGAAGCTTCCAGATGATACAAAACGCTACGTAGGAAGCAATTACAGGACAATCAATGATTTCCTAGAAAGAGTTGAGGACGAGGACAATTGGCGCAATAATCGCGACAGTGGTAGAGGCCGTGGTAACAACAACGGGTACCACCCCAACCATAACAACGATAACCATGGGAATAATGCATACCGCAGGAATAACAATAATGGTTCGGACCGTAATAACAATCGGTACAATGCAAATAATAACAGGAATGACAGAAACCAGTATCATACTAACGTGATACGGGCTTCACAGAATAGTAATAACGCCAGAGGGTGTGATCAGCCGCCTCAGCAGCATCCGGGGAGCGTATCTGCTGGGACGAGACAGGGAAACCATTAGCCGCGCCGGTGAGGGGCCGAGCGGGCGTGGAGAAATTTTGGCGGCTCAATAACAAGAGAAAACCCAGGTGTCGCCGTTATGAAAATTCCGTATGGAATAATCAACGGCGGGAGAGTGTGCCAGTGTTAAGAGAAAGGAGTGCGCCCACAAGTAGTAGATCAGCAGTATACACGGCAGTAGGTAGTACATTCACTGTCAGTGAGAACAATTTAAGTAGTGTTCCGGAAATCGATTATAAAGTGGCAGCTGTAATACCCACAGCGGAACTGGAGATTGAGTTTAAGAATGATTCGCAATTGTTGAGAGAAGATCAGATGTCGGATAACACGTCCGTCATCGAGCGAGGGGATGCAGAGAGGGATGAGGTCTGGTTAAGGCAGTTCGGTCGCTTACACGACGAACTAAGAGATTATAGGGGTCTGTATGGGAGAATCGTTTATGGGGAGCGCGTGAAGGATTTTCCGCGTCTCGTCCCGCAGGAAGATAGTGTTTGTGAAATGATAGAAAGTTCTGGCCCTAATCGGCAGACTTTACTAGAAATAGTTGATGTTAAGGGGGAGCACGAGCAAGATTCGTCGTGTTTCGTCCCGCAGGAGTTAGATGTTGAAGTAGTAACGGAAAGTTCTGGCCCTAACCGGCAGACCTTACCGAAAGTTTCAGTGGTAGAAGTAACCGACCCATCCGACGCAAACCTCCAGTTTAAACATTGCGAGAGTATTAAGGAGAAAGATTACGAAAATTTTAGTGATAGCCGGACACGATTGGTAGAAAAGCACGTAGATTACAGCGTGTATGAGGTTAGAGCTGACGTTATACGGTCAGACGGTAGCAGTGTGGGTTGCGCAGATCCAGAGGAAGTAATTTCAGATGCGACTGGGCACATTCCTCCAGGTAGATTGGCGGATGAGATTAATCTGACCAAAGTGGAATCAACGAAGGTGACAATTAGTGAATTGATAGCAAAGCAACACTCACTAGTTGACGAGTTACAGGAAAAGGTTTCGGTATTGGAGGCTAAGCTAGAGACTAAGCCTCAGGACAAACGTGTTGAAATTAAAACTGTATTTGAACAGAGGCTGAAAAAGCCGCCAGATAAGCCGGATTTAGGCTCAAAGCCGGATGGTTTTTTCTGGAATGACCTGGATATAGACGAGGATTTACTGTGGGAAAATAAAGAAACAGTCGAGGACAAGTGTAGACAGATAGTAGTGTCTGCTAATATGCACGACCTATAACTAAACGTGTTGATTGACACTGATGCAGAACTGAGTGCTGTATCTGGGAAAATATTTGAGTTACTGAAAGACAGACCCGGCATCGTAGTTATGCCAGTAACAGGAGTGAAAATTATCGGTGCTACTGGGAAGGCCAGTAAACCGGTCACAAAACAGATTTTTGTCCACTTCGAGATATGTGGGGCACGATTTGAACAAGAGTTGTCGTCGTGCCAGACTTAACTACGGAAGTAATTATCGGGTTAGATTGGCTATTAAAGTACCGTGCAGTGATTAACTGCGAGAGCAAAACTTTGACATGTATGTCACTAGATAAAACAATGGTAGTTGGTTTTGACGAGGCAGGAGACGGTGTGCATAGGCAATACCAGCCTATAAACATTGTTAAGTGGCCGGATGACATTGACGTAGGAATGAGTTTGAACTGCCGTAACATGAGGAATCTCGGCATTGACAATAATGTAGAAAGTGAATTGGAAAGTATTGTAGACGGTGTGTCAAACGTAACACACGAACAAAGACGAGGCCGACTTTCCCGTACCTATTGCCATCACAACCATAGGGCATGGGGCAAATATGTAGCAGTATTTGAGAGAATTATGAACACCTTGAGACATGAATCTACGGGATTTTCTCCAGAGGAAATCCTGTTGGGTGACAGAAGTACAAGTTTAGTGGAAGAGATAATCAAATTCCCTCCACGGATTGACATTAGTATTGGTGTGAAAAAGGATCGTTTGCGAGAAGTAATGAAGCTAAAAGCCGATGCTCGCATACGTCGTCATGACGCTAAAGCGCGTTTTGCTAAGTTTGCAATCGGAGACTTAGTACTTGTAAAAGCTCATGAGAAATCGAGCGAGATAGACCATGAAATCTCTAAATTTAAGTTTGTTTATAATGGACCATATAAAGTCATTGGTATACCTCACACAAATGCTTATTGCTTAGAGTATCCAAGCTCTGGAAAAAGGTTAGCTATACGGAATATAGTAAACTTGAAATTGTACCAACCTAGGATCGATTAATACCACACAATGGGTAATTTGTACAGTGTGTAAATATAGAGTGTAAGATTTAACGATTTGCTAGATTGCCATGCTTTTGACTGACCAAGGTCATTAAAGAAGTTGTAATTAATAAGTAATTAATTTTGATTAATCAATTTAATTTTAATCAATTTAATCATGATCTAATCAACTGAAAAATCCAAGCTGCTAGTTTAAGTTTTCAGCTGAGTCACAGTAGAATAAGGAATGTAAATATGATTTTGTAAATAGCCGTAAGATTTCATAAATATGTGATTTACTAGTCATTGCCGATGTACTTAGACGCTGTTTTAAGTTTCAGGCTAGTACATGCGTGCGATGATGGACAGTGTTGAGTTATCCACTGTGACAGTGTTTATGGACTCCTTGAGATTACTCGGGAGTGAGTTTTTCCGAAAGAATTCAGTGAAACGGACGTTCTGGAAACGCCGTCACAAGGGCGAGTGAGATCAAGCGTGCCGCACACGCGGGCGCAACAATACTGGCGAGGCGAGCCGCTGTCGGCTCTTGTGCCGCTGTCGGCTCTTGTGCCGCTGTTGGCTCTTGGGCCGCTGTCGGCATTCTTTGTACTTGCGAGTACGGAAGGCGGAATTGTTTTTCTTCCTGGACAGCTGAAAGAATTCTACTGTCAATATTTATGTTTTTTTCGATCTGATGTGTGTTATTTTCTTGTTTAGCGTTTAATGGACTCCCATGACGAGAATATTAATTATGAAAGGGTTATGTAAAAATGTGTATTCTATGTAATTAATTATTAATTTGCGTATTTTGATCTACCTGTTTTTATGACCATGTACTCTGATTAATTTTGTAAAAAGTATTCCATTTCTTGATACTGTTAGGAATTTTAATGATTTTGGAATAGCTAAACCATTTTCTATATTTTCTATGAATTTTAATATGTTGTCAACCTGTTTTATTTTGATCAAGATGACAGAGTGGAATAAGATTAGGAGTGTCTCCACTCAATTATTATGGTCTAAAAAATTGATTTATGGTTAATTAGACGAATGCTAAATTTTGTTGATGTTTTGAGCATATGCATTTCCGCTGTTTCTTTTTTGGGACATTTTCTGAGTCTGTTTACGTTACACGAACATCCTCAGACAATGTGGGGCACGTGTAACGCCGGAAATGCATATCCTCCTATTTCCATCTATTGTACTATTATTTTTTTCCTTGTTTTGTTACCTCAAGATATGACATTTCTGTCTCTTTATATATTGTAATTGTTTTACTGTTTATATATATATATATATATATATTTATGCACTTATGTCGATGTATAATTGGTTTGTTGTGTAAAGATTATTTGTATTTTTACGCTGGGTCTTGCCTAGGGAAAACTGCTATCGAACGATTACGTCGATAGGTCGTGTGAAGAATCAAAGTGTGTAGGATCTTTGGTAGTGTTAACTCTGCCGCGTGGAGCGCGGGCAGAACAGTGAGAGCCTGGCTGGAGTAGCGAGTGGAGCAGGTGTGCTGTGTGACGCTCCCGTGAGTTGCCGCGCTTTCGGGGTTTGGCAGCATGTAATTGCGCTCGACTCGCGATGATAGTTTCTGACATGGTGTCGCGGACGGGAAGCATTAGCTGGCGCACATCAAGAGCCCGTTTCGCCTGGTGACCGTGTCGAGAAGAAGGCGCGCCAACATCCAGCTTCTGCAACAGCGACGGCCGACGATGAGTGACTGTCGCCACCTCCTCGATCGACGGCTTCAAACCTTCAATCAACCAACAAGGAAGACTAAAAGCACGTAAAGTTTTAGAACTGTATGGCAGACCTCAGCTTTTCAAATTGTTCCATTTGCCTCGCAAAATTACAGCAACTTAGCATGAACCTTTGTTGCTCATTGTCCCAATTGCATTGCCAAGCAGGGTCCCTTCCTTTTCCGAAATGAACCCGAGTGTCGTTGAAATTCAAACGCCAGCATCATTCGATTTCACTGCTTTAATTTCAAAGTTCAGCTGGCTACAATATTTAGATTGCACAAGCACAAATTAAGAGTGCGAGTTTTGTTACCGTATTTTAGCTTACCTGTGACTGCAGCTCAGCTTGGTACGTACTAAATTTTACTATTGTTAATTGTTCAGAATCGTTTAATTCAAGTTCAAAGCTAAATCTCTTATTTCTAAATTGCGTAGATTCAAGTAGTTTTTGAAATGATTGTTGAGGTAGTCCAAGACTAACCGTATTTTACTGAATTTCGATGTGCTTCAGAAAGAAAGCTCACTATTAACTTCAGTCACTAAATTAACTTTCGATTTTCCGGTTATTAATTCTTTTGCTAAATTAAGTCAGGGTGTAGCGAAATTTATTACTTCGGACAAACTTTCAGTTTTCACACTACACGTGTCAACCTTCAGTTGCCACGCTTCTAGTGTTAATTATATGTGTAATAACCTTTCTTTTTCAGTTACTATAGTAATTGTCCTTAGGACTGGCGACCGTGATTTCCCCCAAATCTCAAATATCTAATTACCGCTAGTTAATTGTTAACGTAACGGCCGCACATTTACTTTCTTTATTAACTTTACCCCTTTTCAAAATTAATTTCCACCAGTTTCATTTGCATTTTTCCTTTCATTTAGATGTAACCCTTTCCTCCCTCTTTACCGACAGGTTAACTTCGGTGACGATTGCTTTTCCAAAACTCCCATTAGGTACACGCGGTTTCATTTTTCACTGTCATTAAGGTCGGTAAGTGAGGGGGAGGTTACAAGATGACACATACGTAAGCATCCTGTCTGATGAACTACATCCATTCATGTCCACTGTGAATACCGACTGACTTGGGCAATTCCAGCAGGACAATGCGACACCCTACACGTCCAGAATTGCTACAGAGTGGGTCCAGGATCACTCTTCTGGGTTTAAACACTTCCGCTGGCCAACGAAATCCCTAGACATGAATATTATTGATCATATCTGGGACGCCTTGCAACTTGCTGTTCAGAAGAGATCTTCACCCCCTCGTACTTTTACGGATGTATGGACAGCCCTGCAGGATTCATGGTGTCGATTCCCTCCAGCACTAATTCACACGTTAGTCGAGGCCATGCTACGTCGTGTTTCAGCGGGGGCCCTACACGATATTAGGCAGGTGTACCAGTTTCTTTGCCTTTTCCGTGTATTTGATCAATGCTGTGCAGACGTGTGTGGTGCAGATCGGGAAGGAGGACCATCGACATGCACCACAGACGACAACGTTCAGACAATCGAGGAACTGATCCGCTGCAGTCGCAGATTTTCCAACAATGAGGACATTCTCACTACAGTTATCGAATGGCTCCACTGCCCCTGGATTACTGGATCCCGGATTCGATGCCCGGCCGGGTTGGGGATTTACTCGGCCTGGGAACTGGGTATTTGTGTTGTCCTCATCATTTCATCATCATACAGGAACTGGCGAGTTCGGAATGTGAAATGTCTGGGAATTTGTACGGGCGTTGATAACCACGCTGTTGGGCACCCACAAACCCAACATCATCATCATCATCATCACCGAATGGCTCCGTGACCAAGGTGCCGAGTTCTATCGTTGAGGAACTGAACGATTGTTAGAACGACCGTCTTTACAGAGACTTGGCGTCTATGCTAGAGTATCCGACGGCACGATATCGCAGTACCTGTGTTATTCCGAATTGCGATGCAATGTTCCTTCGAATATGCATGTTTGTCCGAAGCAACAGGCCCTGCGGCGACTACAGCCGATATCAAATACATTAAATGTATTCGCAGTTGCGTATGTGGATGGCCATCAGCTGCATAATGGAATGACGACAGTGAAAATTTGTGCCGCACCGGGACTCGAACCTGGATTTCCTGCTTTTCACGAGAAGTCGTCTTCTATTTTTTTTTCCGAAGGAACCGCTGCAGGAGCAGGACGACGGGTAGGGCAAGGTCGACACCCGAATGTGCGTGTGTGAATTCCTAAGGGACCGAATGGCTCTGAGCACTATGGGACTTAACTTCTGAGGTCATCAGTCCCCTACAACTTCGAACTACTTAAACCTAACTTAACGACATCACACAAATCCATGCCCGAGGCAGGATTCGAACCTGCGACGGTAGCGGTCACGCGGTTCCAGACTGTAGCGCCTGGAACCGCTCGGCCACTTCGGCCGGCTAAGGGACCAAACTGCTTAGGTCATCGGTCCCTTGACTTACACGCCACTTAAACTAACTTATGCTAAGAACAACAAACACACCCATGCCCGAGGGAGGAGGGGCCACGCAGTCCGTGACACGACGCCTCAAACAGCGCGGCCACGCCGCGTGGCTCGACACCCGCGGCCTGGCCATCCCGCCGTCATGCCCACACAACGTGTTCTAGGATTGAAGGATCAGGGAGAGGATGTAGCGGGTTTGTCTATGTTGTTTTATTTATTTATTTATTTAATTTTTATATTTAAAAAAATTGTTTTTATTTTAATTTTTTGTTATGTATTTATTTTTGTTTCATTAAAAAAAGATCCTACAACTGCCGGAGACGAGCGTCCGAGTCGTCTTCTAGTCTGTTGTGAGGCTTCCCCCATAGTCCATCCTTAGACGATCAATATGCTCGAGGATTCTTCTTCATTTTCAGCGTCTCATACCCGGAACTCCCCAGTGAGCAGGAGGATCCGCAGATAATGAACCTAAATAATTTGCGAAACGAGTCATGTACTTCTTGTGGCGGCTGAAGCCTGCATGGGTCGTCATCAGTAGGGACCAGAAGTCGAGTGTGTAATAGAGGGCGATGCCTTTCAGCAAGTTAACGGCGTTCGTCCTGGTCGGTGGAAAAGTATACGTCGTCGGGGCGTAATATATCATCAGGGGAGATAGACTCCGGCAATCGCCGCAAGGGTAATGCCAGCATGCGCTGCGTCAGTAGCCAGCACCCGCTGGTCGCGGCGCCAGTCAGGCGGTGTGCATCCGAGACAACGACTGAGCATGTCGGACGCAAGGCGTCTTCCGTCAGATGAATGGAATGTGGCCTATGACGAGTAGCGAACTTCCGACTCACAACCACGTACCACAGTGAACGCACCGTCGTAGGTAGAAAAGCGTGTGTACCGCTCGCCACACCGTGTTCCAGGCAACTTCACGATGTCTGTGTGCGACCGTACTGATAGGTTGCTGCTGTTCATAGATGCGATAACGGTCTTTCGTGCTGGGAATCCGTGTCGTCGGAAGATCTGACCCATATGTAGCTGAGGTCAATCAAGAACTCTCTCATGTGGGCGAGTGCCGGTGAAATGTGTCCTACAGAAACCGGGGTGATGCAGAGAGTGTGGTGCTACTTCCGCTATCAACGTGCACGTCACAGTGGCGTGGGCAGAGGTCCACGTGCGACGCATAGTGTTGAGATAAAGCGATCGCGCACGGTTATATACATGAATTGGTTCAAATGGCTATGAGCACTATGGGACTCAACGTCTGAGGTCATCAGTACCCTAGAACTTAGAACTACTTAAACCTAACTAACCTAAGGACATCACACATAACCATGCCCGAGGCAGGATTCGAACTTGCGACCGTAGCGGTAGCGCAGTTCCAAACTGAAGCGCCTAGAACCTTCGGCCACTCCGGCCGGCTATACATGAATTAAACCGATACCGCCTACCCGCTGCGGAGGTGTGAAGGTGGCGCAACGGACTTTACAAACAAGGCCGGCGCTCACGATTTGTCCATATGCTGCTTGAAATCTGTCGGCCTGTAACGCCGGAAATGCATATCCTATTTCCATCTATTGTACTATAATTTTTTTCCTTATTTTGTTACCTGAAGATATGACATTTCTGTGTCTTTATATATTGTAATTGTTTCACTATTTGTATATATATATATATATATATATATATATATATATATATATATATATATATATATATGTATGTATGTATGTATGTCGATGTATAATTGGTTGGTTTTGTAAATATTATTTGTATTTTTACGCTGGGTCTGGCCTAGGGAAAACTATGCTATCGAACGATTACATCGATACGTCGTGTGGAGAACCAAAGTGTTTAGGATCTTTGGTAGTGTGAACTCGGCCGCGTGGAGCGCGGGCAGAGAGAGTCTGGCGGGAGTAGGGCGGTGAAGCAGGTGTGTTGTGTGACGTCCCGCGAGTTGCCGCGCTTTCGGGGTTTGGCAGCATGTAATTGCGCTCGACTTGCTATGATAGTTTCTGACACGGTGTCGCGGACGGGAAGCATTAGCTGGTGCACACCAAGAGCCCGTTTCGCCTGGTGAGCGTGTCGAGAAGGAGGCGCGCCAACATCCAGCTTCTGCCACAGCGACGGCCGACAATGAGTGACTGTCGCCACCTCCTAGATCGACGACTTCAAACCTTCAATCAACCAACAAGGAAGACTGGAAGCACGTAAAGTTTTAGAACTGTATGGCAGACCGCAGCTTTTCAAACTATTCCATTAGCAAATTACAGCATCTTAGCATGAACCTTTGTTGCTCATTTTCCCAATTGCATTACTATGCAGGGTCCCTTCCTTTTCCGGAATGAACCCGAGTGTCGTTGAAATTCAAACGTCAGAATTAAAGTAATATCATTCCATTTCACATTAAAGTATTCATAGCTGGCTACTATATTTAGGTTACACAAGCACAAATTAAGAGTGCGAGTTTTGTTACCATATTTTAGCTTACCTGTGACTGCAGCTCAGCTTGGTACGTATTAAATTTTGCTATTGTTAATTGTTCAGAATCATTTAATTCAAGTTCAAAGTTAAGTCTCTTATTTCTAAATTGCATAGATTCAAGTAGCTTTTGAAATGATTGTTGACGTAGACCAAGACTTACCTTATTTTACTGAATTTCGTAGTGCTTCAGAAACAAATTTCACTATTAATTTCAGTCACTAAATTAACTTTCAATTTTCCGGTTTTATTAATTCTTTTGCTACATTAAGTCGGAGTGTAGCGAAATTTATTATTTCTGACAAACATTCAGTTTTCACACAACACGTGTCAACCTTCAGTTGCCACGCTTTTAGTGCTAAATATATGTGCATTAATCTTTCATTTTCAGTTATTATAGTAGTTGTCCATGGGACTGGCGACCGTAATTTTCCCCAAATCTCAAATATCTAATTAACGCCAATTAATTGTTAACTTAACGACCGCACATTTACTTTCTTTATTAACTTTACCCCTTTTCAAAATTAATTTCCACCAATTTCATCTGCATTTTTCCTTTCATTTAGATGTAACTCTTTCCTCCCTCTTTACCGACAAATTAACTTCGGTGACGATTGCTTTTTCCAAATTTCCATTAGGTGCACGCAGTTTAATTTTTCACTGTCATTAAGGTCGATAAGTGAGGGGAAAGTTACAGGCCATCGTAATCGTCAAGGGAAGGACATGTGCGAAATCAGTTCGGAGGCAAGATAGGTGTTGACATAACATATCCGTGCGACGCAATTTATTATCCTGCAGCAGAGCACGTGTCTGGTGTAGGAGCAGGCAGTACGTAGCCGCCACCGTGCAGCGAATGTTGCTACAGAAACTGCACTCCTAAACATTGGAGTACAGGCACCTTTTCAAAGGGCACCGCCGTTGCGTGGGAAAGCCCCCATCTAACTTCCATGTATTTTGTCTTCTTCATGTTGGTGACTCTCCCAGCGACCGCCCCTTACTGGCGTAGCCACTGAAGCGCCGTATGCATTTCATCCTATGATCTGGCCAGCAACGCCACATCACGTCCCGCACGGAAATGCCTTTTAATCGTTGCCGTAGACAATGTAAAGCTGGTTCAAGCGTTGCCGCAACTAATAGACCCGACAAGGGTCACCCTTGCCGCACTAAAAAGGGTTAAAATGGCTCTGAGCACTATGGGACTTAACATCTGAGGTCATCAATCCCCTAGACTTAGAACTACTTAAACCTAACATAAGCACATCACACACATCCATGCCTGAGGCAGGATTCGAACCTGCGACCGTAGCCGTCACGCTGTTCCAGACTTAAGCGCCTAGAACCGCTCGCAATGACCGTTCAACAAGAATGTATCCAGACTGGTAACCATTGACCATCGTGTGGGATCGCGCTCCGTGGACCAGTGGAAGGACCACCTGTGCAGACTCTGGAGAGAGGCCCATGTGTTACAAAAATGCGCGTAGGAAGCCGTGGTCGATGCGGTCGAATGCTTGGTCAAATGTCATTAGGCTATCCGGACACTATTCGCGGCCAGATCCAAACTTCCATATGTCGTCGATCATACGTCTAGAACCTGTACCTGCACAACCATTATGTACATTCCCGACCTGCATCGTAAAACAGGAGCACTGCAATTCCGTGCGACTTTTAAGTACAGGAATGTACATAACGGATCAACTAGTGCAGTCTGTAGACACATGGCTAACGACGTTTGGAAGTTTTGGTGTGGCCTTGAATCGTGCTCTGATAGCCTAATAGTAAGGCGACCGCTTGTGAAAAGCGGGAAATCCGCATTCGAGGCCCGGTCGGTTACAAGTTTTCATTGTCACGCCATTATACAGCTGATGGTTGTCCGTACACGCAACAGTCAATACTTTTCATACACGTTGAACTACGGTGTCATTTATCTGTATCACACTGAAGTGCAGTGCATCATTCAATAAAAGTTACTTGGCCTGCCGTAATAAAGTGCAACTTAATTTTTGGAGCCTCTCCACAAAGTACCGGTGCCCATTTCCTTTAAAAAAAAAACTGATAGTAGTTTCTCCTTACGCAAGATTTTCGCTGTGCTTCTTCTGACATTTATGTAGAAAATATGAGTGACTTGTAAGAATTTCTCATCGGTCTGACTGAGAACATTCACACGTCATTTGTGTCTCATAATGTATATGAAAACTGAACAGTTTTGTGATGATCACCCAAACTACAACCAGTGTATTCACCGGCACATTTCCCGTAGTGGCTACTCCCATCACATTGCACTTGATCTTTCAAACCATAACAGTTTGTTCCTCCATACAAAGGTAAAACCCTCAGCGGCTATTTTAGGTAAGCGGTCTAGGTACCAGAAGCAGCTACCACCTTCTCCCTACTCTCATCATATCACCCAGCACTCTAGCCTTCTCTCAACATTAATATGAACAACACAATCACACGACACTACGCTAAATACGCAGCCATCCACAAGCGACATCTATGGGTCGTCAATTACAAACGCATACGCCAGGCCATCAGCCACAAAGGTCCACACACCTCGGTAGATTTTTGACGATCCTTCCGAGTAAGAACATTTCGTCTGAAACAATTCTGCAGGCAATGAAAAACAGCAAGGTGAAAATGCCAAAACTTGGTCACCTACGCTGTTACCTTCACCACATCAAAGTTTCTTCCATATCAACTGTCACGGATACCACTCGGCGTCTAAATGAATCGTCAGTATCGTCTACCTGTTTCCGCTGTGCAAGACTGCGTTGCGTTAACTTACAATTCAACTTTGTGCTTCTTCGAGCTACCGTTATCCAGTTGTCACTGAGCCAGTCTTCAAGAGATGGTATAGGACGAAACAGAATGTAGCATGGAGTCCATCATTTTTTCTCGGATGGTAAGCGCACGTGTGAAAGGGTTGCAATGTGTGGGGTGCACAGTAGGACCGTTCACCTCTCTGGATGCGAGACGTGGCCAATCGGAACCTTGGCGACGATTATACCTGCTCTCACGTTCCCCGGCAGCCAAACATCGGGCCACTGTCACACCCGAACGGTCCATTAATTTGGGCACTGCATCGTATAACCATCCGGCCAAGTGGAGACCCACAATGAGGCCATTTTCAAAGTATGCCACATGCTGATAACGCTGTCTCATACGAGTAGGGCTCTGCTCAGCATCCCCGTGTCCTTCACAGGGATCACACAATGTTTGAAGTTGTTCGCGCCCCTGATATACGCTACCAGGCCTCGTAAAAACACTAAACACGAACACCGCTATTACACTCTGCTGGCCGTTCTACCTGTCACAGAGAACAGCAGTTCTAATCGTCTACACACCGACGGATGGAGTGTACGAGTACGAATTAGCGCTGGCACCCGACTATGTCTTCTCGGTTCTTCACTTTTCATCAGCAACTAGATAAATTGTTTGTATCTATGCACTTCATCTACGGATGTATGCACATATGTATAAGGTGGTTATAATTAAAGTTCAGCTACTCACGGAAATCCTCTGTGGATTGTAAGTGTCATGTGGCAGTGAAACTAGGTAGATACGGTAATGCGTTTGGTATAAGGACTAGTTTTAATGCGGTATTACCACCAGTTCTATAAACTGTCTTTTACCAAATGTGAGGCTGGGGACGGTTGAAACAGTTTTTGTGGGTACAGTTGAAACAGTCAGTATGTTATTTTTGTTTTGTTTTGTAGATGCCTAGAGTTCGGGTGAGAAAGACATCCAGAGAGCAGATTGAGTTTTCGAGGTATAAAGAAGTATATGAAGAGATAAAAACTGGAAAATCACAACGAAAATCAGCGGATATGCATGGAATAAATAACTGTTCTCTACTGAGATATACAGGGTAGTCCACCGATAGTAACTGGGCCAAATATCTCACGAAATAAGCATCAAACGAAAAAACTGCAAAGAACGAAACTCGTCTAGCTTGAAGGGGGAAACCAGATGGCGCTATGGTTGGCCCGCTAGATGGTGCTGCCATAGCTCAAACGGATATCAACTGCGTTCTTTTTTAAACGGAACCAACATTTTTATTACATATTCGTGTAGTACGTAAAGAAATATGATTGTTTTACTTGGACCACTTTTTTCGCTTTGTGATAGATGGCGCTGTAATAGTCACAAACGTATAAGTACGTGGTATTACGTAACATTCCGCCAGTGCGGAGGTATTTGGTTCGTGATACATTACCCGTGTTAAAATGGACCGTTTACCAATTGCGTAAAACTTCGATATCGTGTTGATGTATGGCTATTGCGATCAAAATGCCCAATGGGCGTGTGCTATGTATGCTGCTCGGTATCCTGGACGACATCATCCAAGTGTCCGGACCGTTCGCCGGATAGTTACGTTATTTAAAGAAACAGGAATTGTTCAGCCACATGTGAAACATCACCCACCACCTGCAACAAATGATGATGCCCAAGTAGATGTTTTAGCTGCTGTCGCGGTTAATCCGCACATCAGCAACAGACCAAATGCGCGAGAATAGGGAATGTCAAAAACGTCGGTGTTGAGAATGCTACATCAACATCGATAGCACCCGTACCATATTTCCATGCACCAGGAATTGCATGGCGACGACTTTGAACGTCGTGTACAGCTCTGCAACAGGGCACAAGAGAAATTATGGGACGATGACAGATTTTTTGCACGCGTTCTATTTAGCGACGAAGCGTCATTCACCAACAGCGGTAACGTAAACCGGCATAATATGCACTACTGGGCAACGGAAAATCCACGATAGCTCCGACAAGTGGAACATCAGCGACCTTGGCGGGTTAATGTACGGTACGGCATTATGGGAGGAAGGATAATTGGGGCTCATTTTATCGATGGCAATCTAAATGGTGCAACGTATGCTGATTTCCTACGTAATGTTCTATCGATGTTACTACTAGATGTTTCACTGCATGACAGAATGGCGATGTAATTCCAACATGATGGATGTCCGGCACATAGCTCGCGTGCGGTTGAAACGTTACTGAATTGCATATTTCTTGACAAGTGGATTGGTCGTCGAAGCACCACACCATGGCCCGCACGTTCACTGTATCTGAAGTTCCCGGATTTCTATCTGTGGTGAAAGTTGAAGGATATTTCCTATCGTGATCCACCTACAACGCCTGACAACATGCGACAGCGCATTGTCAATGCATGTGCGAACATTACGGAATGCGAACTACTCGCTGTTGACAGGAATGGCGTTACACGTTTTGCCAAATGCATTGAGGTTGACGGACACCATTTTGAGGAATTATTTCATTAATGTGATATTTACAGGTAATCACGCTGTAACAGCATGCGTTATCAGAAATGATAAGCTCACAAAGGTACATGAACCACATTGGAACAACCGAAATAAAATGTTGAAACGTACCTACGCTCTGTATTTTAATTTAAAAAACCTACCTGTTACCAACTGTTCGTCTAAAATTGTGAGCCATATGTTTGTGACTATTACAGCGCCATCTATCACAAAGCGAAAAAAGTGGTCTAACTAAAACATTCATATTTCTTTACGTACTACACAAATATGTAATAAAAATGGTGGTTCCTATTAAAAAAAAAGCAGTTGATATCCGTTTGAGGTATGGCAGCGCCATCTAGCGGGCCAACCATAGCGCCATCTGGTTTCCCCCTTGAAGCTAGACAAGTTTGACGCTTATTTCGTGAGATATTTTGCCCGATCAGGAACAATGGACCACCCTGTATACGAAAGCGAGATGTGACTGGTGAAGACAATGAAGCTCTGGGATATAGAGCACACAACAGAGTTTTTAATGCAGAACAAGAGCAAGAATTAGCAAAATATTTGACTCGATGTGGAGATATATATTCTGGACTATCTAAGATTGAGGTGACAAAATTGGCGTACGAACTTACCATTAAGTTGGGACGAGAACGAAATGGCTGGTGAGTCATGGTTTCGGAAGTTTATGAGACGAAACGCTGAACTGTCCGTATTCGCCGAGCTAGCTACAATCCCGTCCATGACAATTTGGCCATTGTCATGGGCTGTCATAACTTTGAACCCCAAGACATATATAACACCGATTAAACAGGCATAATAACCGTTTAAAAACCAGATAGAGTTGTAGTTAGACGTGGCGCTCGTCAAGTAGGTTCAGTTACTTCAGCTAAAAGGGGTACTTTAGTGACAGTAACATTTGCAGCAAACGCTATTGGCAATGTTATTAATCCATTATTTAGTTTTCCACGAGTGACTTTCCAAGACTACTTTTTTAGGGATGGGCCAGTAGGGTCTGCTGGAACTGCAGATACCTCTGGTTGGATGCAGCTTGAATCATACATGAATTTCCCGGAACACTTCAAGAAGCAATCAGCTGTATCTCCGTCTCATGAAGTGTTATTCATACTTGATAACCACTCCTCACATTTTCGTATTAACCCACTGGACTTTTGCAAGAACAATGGCATTGTCTTACTGTCCTTCCCTCCCCGTTGCTTCCACAAACTCCAACCACTTGACCGATCTGAATATGGCCCTTTGAAGAAGGCTGTAAACTCGACCTGTGATGTGTGGATGCGAAGCCATCCAGGGAAAACAGTGTCGATTTACGGCATTCAGGGGATTGTAGCGCCTGCTATCTCCCTCGCTCTGACATCTTCCAATACTCAAGCTGGCTTTCGCAAAATGTGAATTTACCCACATAACCGGCAGCGGTTTACTGAGCTCGATTTCGCTCCTGCATTTGTAACGGACATACCTAATCCCGAAAACACAGCTGAGTCTGCAGTGGCAAAGACAACGGTTCAACAACTGGCTATCAGTAACTCACCTGTTCCAACAACCCAGCAAGAAAACGTTGACGAACGTCAAGAAACTTCCAATAGTGTTACACCACCTAGACTTTTCAGGAGCATCATTCAGGAAACTTCACTGAAACCGTCTACAAGTGCACAAACAATTTCTAATGATGCTATTGTACTTACACCGGAAGCTGTACGGGCATTACCGAAAGCTCGCCCAAGGAAATATAATGGGCCTAAAGGGTGAAAAACTGGAAAGTGTACAATTTACACTGATACTCCAGAGAAAGAAGAGATAAAAAAAAAGATGAGGTGAGATTGAAATGGAAAAAGGCTAAGCACGTTAAGAAAAGATTGGATGGAGGGAAAGGTAGAAAAAATTCAAAACGCAAAAAAAAAAAAAAATGTAATTCCCAGAAAGAAATGTCATCAGAAGAGGAAGAATGCTACTGTATTGTTTGTTTATCACCATATTCAGAGAGCAGATCCGGAGAAAAGTGGATTCAGTGCACCACTTGTAAACAGTGGACTCACGAAGAATGCACAGAAGGTTGTCTTAGCTACGTTTGCCACAGCTATGACTCAGAATACTCAGATTGATCCATAAGCTAAATGTTTAATTGATTGAAGAAATGTCCGCTTTTAGTTTATTCTGTAGGATATGTTTATTATATTGAAAAAATGTTTTAGTTTATTATTTAGAAATATTTTTATGAGTATTAAAACCATTAAGACTGATAATTGTTGTCATACAGTGACATAATTATGCATATAACTAGAATTAATGGTAAATAAAACATGTTGCAATACTATATTTTGTATTATTTACATCTGTTTCAACTGATCCCAATCACCATAGACTTTTTTAAAATAATTTTGAATCCTTGTAAAAATTGCACCCCACGTACAAAAGTGGTATAGCCGTTTCGCAGTCAGAAACGCGCTCTTTAATTTGACATATCATCACTGTTGATTGGTTTACAAATAACAATAATACGGTAAAACCCAAATCGTTTAAACTGTACCCAGTCTACCTTTTGTATGCATGTTCCACATCTCCTCAGGAATCATAACACCTCGAAGAAACCAATCAAAAGTATTCGCCTCCAGTCACAGCTTGTGATGGCACCATCAAATCTCTTTTTTATCCTTTCATCTTTTTACACTCGTCTTAAAAGAACAAAATTTTATTTATGTTTCAATATTAAAACAAGTATTACTCTCTCTCTCTAATGCAAATAAAAACAAAACAAAGACGAATAACATGAGATGAAAAATGAAAAGTTTAAGATGTACGGCCTGTTTTAAAACTTCAGGAAACAAGCCATTAAATTTGCAGTAAATAAATAAATATACTTACCGCTTAGCGTCTAGAAAGAATTGCTGTGGAGGTAATAAGCACCTACCTATCAAGGGGGTTGGGGTGTGGAAGAAAAAGTGTCGTAGTCCACGCCCCGCGATTAGCCAGATTTTATTCATCCAGTATTTGAGAATGAGAGCACTTAGTGACTTGCAACATACTTTACAACTAACTTCAAAGCTTTACGAAACTTCTCTCGCTGACAATCCCCACAAAATAATGACAGAAAAAAAAGTTTTTCGCTTACTATATTTACGGTGTTCTGGCAGTAAAAATACCGCATCAGGCATCATGTTTTAATTTATTAACTCGGTACTACTAACTATATTCATGGGACGTTTTATAGACAGTATTCACATATAGTGTACTACTCAATGTACCTGCAAAGTTATATCATTGTTTGTCAAATAGTTCAGGAGATATGACGTGGTACATTCTGAGATGCATGAAGAACTGCCACATCATGAGTGACGTTTAAATTTAATACTTCTTTGCTGCTAACTCTATTCACAATACGTTTCGCAGACAATACCCACATATGCTGATAAATGTACCAACAAAATTATACCATTTTACTACATATAGACAGGAGATATGACGTCATAAATAGTGAGATGCGTGAAACTCTGCAGCATACCGCATGACGTTTAAATTTATTACTTCTTTACCACCACCTATCTTCGCAAAATAGTTCGCAGTGACTATCCACAGGTGCCGCTGAATGTGCGTACAAAATTGTATCATTGTACGGCGCACAGTTCTGAAGATATAACGTCGTAAATATCGAGCTTTCTGAAAAGGAAACTACAGGTCGAAATTCGCTAGAGACACGGGTGTAATATGTGTACAAATATGGGTAAAATATGTGAAATACCGTTATATTTGACATATCTGGCAAATCTAGGTGTAAAAAGATCGTCCTAAACCCCTGGATCTATTACCAACTTGGTACATATGGTATTTACTATCAGGAAATGAACACTATGGGGTAAGAACCACTGTGCGGCTGATCCCGGCGGAGGTTCGAGTCCTCCCTCGGGCATGGGTGTGTGTGTTTGTCCTTAGGGTAATTTAGGTTAAGTAGTGTGTAAGCTTAGGGACTGATAACCTTAGCAGTTAAGTCCCATAAGATTTCACACACATCATCTGAGTAAGAACCAGCAACATCGTACTAGGGCTACTGTGGGGGAGGGGGGAGGTGGGGAGGGAGGGGATGATAACGTGGAGAGAAAAGGAGGAAGGAGAAAGGAGGAGATGGGCAGAGAAAAGGAGAAGATAGACAAAGAGAGGGGTGAAAAGAAGATTGTTGTGACCGAACCAAACTACTTTCGTCCGGCCATAGTTGTGGGTTCTTTGATTGAGCTGGGAAGGGGATGACCAAACAAGAACGCACTTTGTTACATAAATGGATAAAAATTTACTTAACTTTGGCGCACTTATTTGCCATACGAATACTGGATAATTTACAACTGTCATGGACTACCAAAGCATCACTGGATGCTCTAATTTACAAACTGTTCCCTTGACGTTAGCGTTCAACATTAACAACAGTATAAGGTCATCGAAAACTTAAAGTGCTCTTTGGTTCGAGAGGATGATGTTGACTGCTGTAGCCGAGGCCTCCAACTGCGCAAAGCTCTTGCATGTTTGAGACTATACAGACCTCAGCGCGAGGGCACTCATGTTTCTGAGAGAGAGGCGTGGGGTCGTGGAGTGCCTTCCATCTGTTGTTGCGGATTGCAGCGAGCCCTCGTTAATGTTTGTGGTATCCATTCGTATTGGCGATTTTGGTGTAGCACCGTGATCTCTGGACGATAGCATAGAGATTAACGTAGAAAGGGCGAGGAGGAGGCAGAGGCGAAGGGAGAAGCTGACTGATAGGGAAAGGAGGAACAGATGGACAGAAGGTGGAGGAGGAGATGGACAGAGAGAGGGGTAGGAGGGGACGGGCAGAGAGAGGGGTGAAGAAATGGACAGAGTGAGGATGTAGACAGAGATGGACTAATGGAAGACTGGAATAAATACATCCCCATGTAACGCTGGGTATTCAGCTAGTTGTATAATAAGGGAAAGAAAACTTATTAGGACAACCACAACGAACAGCGACAAATGAGAATTCAGTTACTTGAAGCATGGCACCACGAGTAAACTTGTGTGTGCTTGCGTGGGCACGTGTCCACAAGCGTGTGCGAGTGCTTCTGTAGGAGAGGGCGCGGGCGGTATCTGGGACCGAGATCTGGCGGTGGCAGCAGGCTGTGGTCTGTGTGCGTTGGTGCGGTGCGAACCACGGCGACAGTAATGGATGGCCCCGCATGCAGACAGCCAGCGGACTTCCAGGGCGACGCGACCACGTGGAAGGGCCGGGTCTCACACAGGCTGACCCGCAGTCGCTGTTCGTGCTGTCGCTTTGTCCCTACTGGCCGGCCAGCATGCGAGGCTGTTAAAATGCTGCTCTCAAAGGGAAGTACAATGACGTCTCGAAAAGCTGCCACAAGGGATTCAAACTAAGATTATGTGTTGATTAGTGTACCAGCTACAAGTGATCAACGAGTCAGAGAGATGTTCCTACCTAGGTGTCACCCTCACATCACTGTTCAGCAAGGTCTTCGAACTCACCATCTCTCAACGCACAAGACACACCTAAACCAGCACTGCCCCTCTGTGTTAACCAGAGGAGCTACCGATCCAGCTTCTCCTCCTCCTCAAAGATACTGTACATATCACTACAGTGATTTCTAGTGTGCCGCAGGACAGATTCGTAGGACAGTTGCTATTCACAATAATGACCTTGTGGATAACATCGGAAATTCAATGAGGCTTTTTGCGGATGATGCTGTAGTATATCGAGAGGTTGTAACAATGGAAAAGTGTACTGAAATGCAGGAGGATTGACGCATGGTGCAGGGAATGGCGACTGAATCTCAATGTAGACACGTCTAATGTGCTGCAAATACATAGAAAGAAAGATCATTTATCATTTAGCTACAATATAGCAGGTCAGCAACTGGAAGCAGTTAATTCCATAAATTATCTGGGAGTACGCATTAGGAGTGATTTAAAATGGAATGACCATATAAAATTAATCGTCGCTAAAGCAGATGCCAGACATATTCATTGGAAGAATCCTAAGGAAATGCAGTCCGAAAACAAAGGAAGTAGGTTACAGTACACTTGTTCGCCCACTGCTTCAATACCGCTCACCGCTGTGGGATCCGTACCAGGTAGGGTTGGTAGAAGAGATGGAGAAGATCCAACGGAGAGCAGCGCGCTTCGTTACAGGACCATTTAGTAATCGCGAAAGCAAGAGAGACGCTCAGTAGCTCGGTACGGGCTTTTGTTGAAGTTTCGAGAACGTACCTTCACCGATGAGTCGGGCCCTGTATTGCTCCCACCTACGTATATCTCGCGATGAGACCACGTGGATAAAATCAGAGAGATTAGAGCCCACGCATAGGCATACCGACAATCTTTCTTTCCACGAACAATTCGAGACTGGAATAGAAGGGAGAACCGATAGAGGTACTCAAGGTACCCTCCGCCACACACCGTCAGGTGGCTTGCGTAGTATGGATGTAGATGTAACTGTACATTTGTCGTATTTGTGTCCCTTGACCTTAAGAAACCACATGACTGTGTATGGTACACCAGTCCCTTTAGCAAACTAAGGTAAAAACTTCCAGTAAACAGTATCTGCCTTACTGCATTCCTTCAAGCCAACTGCTCATCCTATGTAACCAAAAAGACATAGATTGAGCTCTTCCACCCAACTAAACATGTGCCCCAAGGCTCTATCTCCGCTTGTACATAGGGTCATTCATCTGCCCCTGTTGATGTTTTGCCCAACCCACATTGTTACATCGGTCCTTCAAACACCTCGCGCGAGATTTTCACATTCCCTCGTTCCCTACGTACAATCTGTTAGTCCTACAGAAAAACTGAACAGAGCCTTGTTGTAGGAAATTTAATAGAGTTAAATTTTGTACTTCGATACGTTTTCGCAAGAGTTAATCAAGAAAAACGTACACAAGTGACCTCCAGACGCACCACAGTACCATACTCAGCCCCCACCGGTCAGGATTTCATGTATTTTGTCCATGGCACTTCCTCCTACCACTGTACAAGCATTTCGGACTGCACGAATATTTCCCACATTCGCCAATTTCTGGTCTTCATTGACCGGCATTATTTCGTTACCAGATTAGTCGAGCATTTGTAAATTCTTGAAATTGACGTTTGTGTAAATTTTATCTAACAATTTTCTGAATTTCAAGAGCATAAAGTAAACAATTACGCGCTTGGATCGAACTGTCAACGTAATTAGCCTTAGCGTAACATTTACAAAAGTCATTTTCCTTCATTATTCTTACGACAGGTTTAAATTAAGAATATTAACGAAGTAGTCGACTGCGCTAGCGGCGTAATAGCCCTATCATTAGACACCAAAAGAGTCGAATAGAGGAAAAGTAATTCGAAACTTCTGTACAGTGATAGGAGGGAGTGCCACGAACAACACACTTGAAATCCTGACTCATGAGGGATGAGTGTGGTGGTAGGCGAGCGATTGAAGGTCACTTTCGTACGCTTTACTCGAGTTCAAAAAAAGTGGCCTCCAGCGAAAACGTATCCCAGTACAAAACTTAGCTACATTAAATTTCTTACAGTAAGGTCCTGTTCAATTTTTATGTAGGGCGAAGAGATTGCGGGTGGCGAGCTAGAGAACATGAAAATCTCGCCCGTGATTTCTGACGACCAAATATAACATTACGGGTTGCATGAAACGACATCGGCAAGGGCAGATAAATCACCTTGTGTATCTCCTATGCCACTGTTATGCTCAAAATCCTCCTCCTGTCCATCTCCTTTCAGCGACACTGGCTTCATAGCCGTTGGGCTATGATGCCAGCGTCGCTGGAAGGAGACGGACACACACACACACACACACACACACACACACACACACACACACCACAAATCCCCCACGGTCTCTTCAACCCCATCGCAACCAGCTTAGCTCATGGGGCAACTACTGTCCCCACATAACCAATTCTTCCAAGAACCACACAGTTTCTGTCCTCATGACGTCCACTTCACCATTTCCGGCCGTCAAATAAAATTTGCTGGCACACTTTAAATACCTCAGACTACAACTCGACTGTAAACTAACATGCAGTCCTCGGCTACTAACGATACAACAAAATGTCCACAATTCAACAGTCTACAAAAAATCTTAACCTGTCGAACATTGTGACTTTATCACTCCATCATATTTGAAACCTACCAAGTCTTAATATAATATCTATCCCCTCTCACGCCAATGTCGCCCGCAACCGCACCAAAATATTAACATTTCCCCTAAATCCTCGACTGACATCGCCACCCCCTCACAACGATACTCTATGAACTTATTAAGTTTTTCCTCTTTCGCGTCCCTGACTGAACACTGTCGGATTTCCTACGCTTTCCATAAACTTACGCCAACCATCCTATTGGCTTATCTTATCCATAATTATCAAACGTTGTACTCTACCGTTCCTGTAAGAACACGTCCCCCCGCTGAAAGCTGACTCGTCTGCTGCACTGCTGAAAGAACGCACTGCATGTAAACTAAGCAAAGTTGCTGAAGCAGTTTCTCGGAATTCTTTTTACTTGTAACGTAAAAAGTAAAACACCATACGTTTTAGATTCGCGGCCAAGGGGCGTCACATGATCAATGTGTGGGTGAGTTGAGAATTTGTGTCTGAAGGGAGGCGTGCTAGGGTAGTCCGTTCAGATGCAATGATCATGTTTGGTTTGTGGGGCGCTCAATGATGCGGTTATCAACCCCCGCACAAATTCCAGTCTCGCCATTTACCCGAATGACTATGAAATGATGAGGACAACACAAACACCCAACCCCAGGTGGAGAAAATCCCCGACCCGGCCGGGAATCGAACCCAGGACTGCATGACCTAAAGGCAGCGACGCTAACCACTAAACCACGAGCTGCGGACAGCAAGTGCGATGACTGCAGTGCCCGGATAGCGCAGTGGTCAGAGCATTTTCCTAGTAAGCAGAAGACCCAGGTTCCAATTCTTGTACAGCACAAATTTTCAACTTTTCCCATTGAATTAAATCAACGCCCAGTGGCAGCTAATGTCATCAGTTGCTTTGTGGTTTGACTGAGTTATCTTTTCATTACTGGACATATTTATTACCATACTGCAAATCTGAGAGACTCACTCTCCGCTGTTCAAAGAAATTGCGGTGTATTAAGAGTGCGAACTGCGATTGCTTATCAGAGAGAAGCAGACATTGACAGTCTGGGAACGTCGTCATATTTCGAAGTGCGCATCTCCACATCACTGAGAGATAAATACTAGGTTAAAAGGCAGAATGAAAATAAGTGACCAAGTTGGGATTCGATACCACAACCTTTCGGTTACCAGCACTACACTCTAGTGGTAGACAATTATACCAGACACAAATCAGATCCTGTTTGCTCCTCATACATTCTGGAGCTCTGCTGCTATTCGAGTTATGGAGGCTGATCGCTATATGCTAATGGCGTCATTGTCACAATTTAACTTTAATGCCATTACATTGTCACAATTTAACTTTAATGCCATTACATTGTCACAATTTAACTTCAATGCCATTATAATTCAGACAATCTGAATGAAAGAATTATAAATCATGTACAAAATCCTTGCTGCTGTAACATTGTATCTATTAGTCAAAACCGATCTGAATCCCCACAGCAAAGTCTGAGATTAGCCGGCACATACTGACAAGCAACTTCATATATACACTGAGGCGCCAAAAGAACTGGTATAGGGATGCGTTTTCGAATAAAGACATATGAAACAGGAAGAATACAGCGCTGCGTTCGGGAACGCCTTTATAAGACAAGTGTCAGGCTCAGTTGTTAGACCGATTACTGCTGCTGCAACGGCAGGTTATTAAGATTTAAGTGAGTTTCAACGTGGTATAATAGCCGGCGCACGAGAGATGGGCACAGCATCTGCGAGGTAGTGATGAAGTGGAGATTTTCCCCTACGACCATTTCACGAGTGTACCGTGAATATCAGGAATCCGGTAAAACATGGAATCTCCGACATCGATGCGGCCGGAAAAATATCCTGCAAGAACGGCATCAAGGACGACTGAAGAGAATTGTTCAGTGTGACAGAAGTGCAACTCTTCCGCAAACTGCTGCAGATTTCAATGCTGGGCCATCAACAAGTGTCAGAGTGCGAAACATTCAACGAAACCTCATTGATATGAGCTTTCGGAACCGAAGGCTCACTCGTGTACCCTCGCTAACTGCACGACACAAAGCTTTACATCTCGCCTGGGCCCGTCAACACCGACAGTTAGTATCGAGCGGATGGGTGTGTACGGGTTTGGAGACAACCTCATGAATCCGTGGACCCTGCAAGTAAGCAGGGGACTGTTCAAGCTGGTGGAGGCTTTGTAATGGTGCGGGGCGTATGCAGTTGGAGTGATATGTAACTCCTGATACGTCTAGATACGACTCATCCAGGTGGTACGTACGTAAGCATCGTGTCTGATCACTTGCATCCATTCATGTCATTTCTGCATTCCGACGGACTTGGGTAATTCCAGCAGGACAATGCGACACCCTACACGTCCAGAATTGCTACAGAGTGTCTCCAGCAACAGTATTCTGAGTTTAAACTCTTCCGATGGCCACCAAACTCCCCAGACAAGAACATTATTGAGCATACCTGGACTACATTGCAATGTGTTGTTCAGAAGAGATCTCAGCCTCCTCGTACTCTTACGGATTTATGGACAGCTCTACAGGATTCATGGTGTCAATTCCCTCCACCATTTATTCAGATTCTTTCGCTCTTATATAGAGGGAGAGAGAGAAGACAGAGATAAGTTTTCACCGTAAATTTTGATTACGTACAAAAGAAGAATAGTGGCTTGAAATAGGATAAGAATACGGTACTCTAAAGATGTGGTAGAAACTCTCGTTTATCATACTTAAAGATTTAAGTAATTCGATCGTTATGATTATTTGAGGTTTCTCAGGTGCGAAAGTTGAATTTACGCTATATTGGATGGGTGTTCAAACAATTTCTTGCAACACCTGTTTGTTATAACATAAAAATATCATTGTCCATACAAATAATGAATTGATGTTAGAATGTTGTACAGAGCCCCCAAGTGTTACACGTCCGCAGTGGCTGTAAACTGTTCCATAGATCTGGATCATTTGAAGATTACAGAATTTAATTTAATGACATGTGTCACAGTGGGTTGATCCTACCGATACCGAATGTCAAAAAATGGTTCAAATGGCTCTGAGCACTATGGGACTTAACATCTATGGTCATCAGTCCCCTAGAACTTAGAACTACTTAAACCTAACTAATCTAAGGACATTACACAACACCCAGCCATCACGAGGCAGAGAAAATCCCTGACCCCGCCGGGAATCGAACCCGGGAACCCGGGCGCGGGAAGCGAGAACGCTACCGCACGACCACGAGCTGCGGGCGATACCGAATGTCAGCGCGGGACATAATTTTCATCTACATACATACGTACACCGCAAGCCACGGTATGGTGCGTGGGGGGGAGGGGGGGGGGGTTTGCAGTGTACCACCAATGGTCATTTCCTTTCCTGTTCCACTCGAAAATAGAGGCAGGGAAAAACGACTGTCTACATGCCTTCGTACGAACCCTAATTTCTTGCATCCTATCGTCATTGTCCTTACACGAAATGTACGCTGGCGGCAGTAGCAATGCTCTGCACCTAGCTCCACATGCCAGTTCTCTGAAGTTTGTCAATAGTGTTCCTCGAATAGAACGTCGCCTTCCGTCCAGGGATTCTCATTTCAGTTTGCAAAGCAACTCCACAATTCCTTCGTTATCCAACCTACAGTTAACAAATCCAGCTGCCCGCCTCTGAATTGCTTCCATCTCTCCCATTAATCGGATCTGGTGGGATCCCAAACACTCGAGTAGTACTCAAGAATGGGTCGCACTAGTGATCTATACGAGGTCTCCCTTACATATGAATCGCACGTTCCTCAAATTCTCGCAATATACCGAAGTCCATCAGTCACATTCATAACTACAATGCCCATTCCATTTAATATAGCTTCACAACGTTACACCTAGGTATTTGACCGACGTGACTGGGTCAAGCAGCACATTACTGTTTTCGAACTTTGTGGGTTTCTTTTTCTCATTCATCTGCATTAAGTTCTTCTATCCTCCCACGACATCTTCTCACACACTACAGCATCAAAAGAAAACAGCTGGAGATCGATGGTCACCCTGTCAGTCAGATCATTTGTGCAGATAGATAAAAATAGCGATCCTGTCACACTTTCCTGGGGCACTCCTGACGAAGCTCTTGTCGCCGTCCACGAGAATGTGCTGCGTTCTATTACTGAATAAATTTCCGAGCCACTCACATACGTCGTAGTCTACTCTGTATGCTCGTATCTACGTTAACAGACTGCAGTGGGGCGCCGTGTACAGCGCTTTTCGGAAATCTATGACTCTGCACACTCTGGAGCTAACTATTTGTAGTATCGTTCCCAGAGCCGATCGCGGTCCTCTGGTTTGGAGCAGAGTAGAAGGCTTAAACCAGAGGCTCAGACGATTCTGCGGAGATCTGGAGTGCAAATTTCTCGACCTCCGCTATCGGGTGGAGAAATGTAGGGTCCCCCTGAATAGGTCAGACGTGCACTACACGCCGGAAGCGGTTACAAGGGTGGCGGAGTACGTGTGGAGTGCACATGTGGATTTTTTTAGGTTAGAGACGCGGCAAGGTAGGAGTAGGCAAAATGCGACAGGGAATAACAATATTAATGTGCTAATAGTAAACTGCAGGAGCGTCTATAGAAAGGTTCCAGAGCTGCTCTCATTAATAATCGGTCACAATGCCCATATAGTACTAGGGACAGAAAGTCGGCTGAAACCTGACGTAAACAGTAATGAAATCCTAAACTCAGATTGAAATGTATACCACAGAGACAGGCCGGGCAGAGAAGGGGGAGGAGGCGTGTTTATAGCGATAAGAAGTGCAATAGTATCGAAGGAAATTGACGGAGAATCGAAATGTGAAATAATTTGAGTGAAGGTCACAGTTAAAGCAGGCTCAGACATGGTAATTGGATGTCTCTATAGGCCCCCTGGCTTAGCAGCTGTTGTGGCTGAGCACCTGAAGGATAATTTGGAAAATATTTCATGTAGATTTCCCCACCATGTTATAGCACTGGGTGGATATTTTAATTTGCCGGGTATAGACTGGGAGACTGAAACGTTCATAACAGGTGGCAGGGACAAAGAAACCAGTGAAATTTTTTTAAGTGCTTTATCTGAAAACTACCCTGAGCAGTTAAACAGAGAACCGACTCGTGGCGATAACATATTAGACCTTCTGGTGACAAACAGACCCGAACTATTTGAAACAGTTAACGCAGAACAGGGAGTCAGCGATCATAAAGCGGTTACTGCATCGATGATTTCAGCCGTAAATAGAAATATTATAAAAAGGTAGGAAGATTTTTCTGTTTAGCAAAAGTGACAAAAAGCAGATTACAGAGTACCTGACGGCTCAACGCAAAAGTTTTGTCTTAAGTTCAGATAGTGTTGAGGATCAGTGGACAAAGTTCAAAACCATCGTATGCGTTAGATGAGTATGTGCCAAGCAAGATCGTAAGAGATGGAAAAGAGCCACCGTGGTACAACAACCGAGTTAGAAAACTGCTGAGGAAGCAAAGGGAACTTCACAGCAAACATAAACATAGCCAAAGCCTTACAGACAAACAAAAATTACGCGAAGCGAAGTGTAGTGTGCGCAGGGCTATGCAAGAGGCGTTCAATGAATTCAAAAGTAAAGTTCTATGTACTGACTTGACAGAAAATCCTAAGAAATTTTGGTCTTATGTCAAAGCGGTAGGTGGATCAAAACAAAATGTCCAGACACTCTGTGACCAAAATGGTACTGAAACAGAGGACGACAGACTGAAGGCCGAAATACTAAATGTCTTTTTCCAAAGCTGTTTCACAGAGGAATACTGCACTGTAGTTCCTTCTCTAGATTGTCGCACACATGACGAGATGGTACATATCGAAATAGACGACAGAGGGATAGAGAAACAATTAAAATTGCTCAAAAGAGGAAAGGCCGCTGGACCTGATGGGATACCAGTTCGATTTTACACAGAGTACGCGAAGGAACTTGCCCCCTTCCTGCATCGGTGTACCGTACGTCTCTAGAAGAGCGTAGCGTTCCAAAGGATTGGAAAAGGGCACAGGTCATCCCCGTTTTCAAGAAGGGACGTCGAACAGATGTGCAGAACTATAGACCCATATCTCTAACGTCGATCAGTTGTAGAATTTTGGAACACGTATTATGTTCGAGTATAACGACTTTTCTGGAGACAAGAAACTACTCTGTAGGAATCAGCATGGGCTTCGAAAAAGACGGTCGTGTGAAACCCAGCTCGCGCTATTCGTCCACGAGACTCAGAGGGCCATAGACACGGGTTCACAGGTAGATGCCGTGTTTCTTGACTTCCGAAAGGCGTTCGATACAGTTCGCCACAGTCATTTAATGAACAAAGTAAGAGCATATGGACTATCAGACCAATTGTGTGATCGGATTGAAGAGTTCCTAGATAACAGAACGCAGCATGTCATTCTCAATGGAGAGAAGTGTTCCGAAGTAAGAGTGATTTCAGGTGCGCCGCAGGGGAGTGTCGTAGAATCGTTGCTATTCAAAATATACATAAATGACCTTGTGGATGACATCGGAAGTTCACTGAGGCTTTTTGCAGATGATTCTGTGGTGTATCGAGAGGTTGTAACAATGGAAAATTGTACTGAAATGCAGGAGGATCTGTAGCGAATTGACGCATGGTGCAGGGAAAGGCAACTGAATCTCAATGTAGACAAGTGTAATGTGCTGCGAATACATAGAAAGATAGAGCCCTTATCATTTAGCTGCAAAATAGCAGGTCAGCAACTGGAAGCGGTTAATTCCATAAATTATCTGGGAGTACGCATTAATGGAATGATCATATAAAGTTGATCGTTGGTAAAGCAGATGCCAGACTGAGATTCATTGGAAGAATCCTAAGGAAATGCAATCCGAAAACAAAGGAAGTAGGTTACAGTACGCTTGTTCGCCCACTGCTTGAATACTGCTCCGCAGTGTGGGATCCGTACCAGATAGGGTTGACAGAAGAGATAGAGAAGATCCAACGGAGAGCAGCGCGCTTCTTTACAGGAACATTTAGTAATCGCGAAACGGTTACGGAGATGATAGATAAACTGCAGTGGAAGACTGCAGGAGAGACGCTCAGTAGCTCGGTCCGGGCTTTTGTTGAAGTTCCGAGAACATACCTTCACCGAAGAGCCAAGGAGTATATTGCTCCCCCCTACGTATATCTCGCGAAGAGACCATGAGGATAAAATCAGAGAGATTAGACCCCACACAGAAGCATACCGACAATCTTTCTTTCCACGAACAATACGAGACTGGAAAAGAAGGGAGAACCGATAGAGGTACTCAAGATACCCTCCGCCACACACCGTCAGGTGGCTTGCGGAATATGGATATAGATGTAGATGTAGATGCACTCCACCTGTTACCCTTCATCCACGATTCGCAGGACATCATGTGAGAGAAGTGCAAGTTGAGTTTCGCACGAGCGATGCTTTCTAAATTATGAGTAATGCGTGGCGTAGTACATGCACAAATAGACACAGAACAGAACACTGGTAAAATTTATTTTGCGTCTAGGATATCCCTCTGGATGTAAGCTGTGGTGTCAAACTGATCTAACACATAGCCAGAAGTCTCGTCTGGGAAGGTAATAATTTGGTTTTGAGTTTGTGAATCCAAAAATCGTGATGTCGTAAGAATGACTAAAGGTCTTGCTATGTCGCTTATCTCTACCGTATTGGGTTTCGATCAACTGTTCAAGTTCACTATTTTGATGTCGACACGGGACTAAACAGACGCGTTTTCCTGGAGCAGCGCTGGTGTGCGCTACGTACCACGAAGTCCACTCATCCACGTAATCTGAGTATATCCAGTGTGCCTCAATTATTCTCATTAAAATTTCTTATGTCGAGTGCCCTTCACTAGGAAACGACCGAGTCTGAACTGCCTCGCGGGGAGAACAAAGACCACAACTTGCTCACAAATTGGCATTGTCTCCGCTCTCACAATGCTGTCGGCATCAGGCCTATTGTTTCTGACGAACATGCGCAGAAGCTCCGAACAATGCTGGAGCCACAACGAGAACCAATGGCGGAGTAGGTTGTGTGCTTCTCTGAGGCAAGGAACAGGTAAGCTACAGCGCCGAGCCGTGAGGCCTGCGCTTTCGGTCGGTCGTTTTCCTTTTAATTCCGCATTTACGACTCTCCAAAGCATAAAGGTGGAACAAAATATACACAGGCTCTTTTTTATTTTTTTAAATGATTGAGTTTAGAACTTTCGAGGAAGAAATAAGATTTGGGCTGTACGATTACGTCATAGGCAGAATATAACATTTGACACAGAATTATTATTCTTTTTGTCACACAAAACTCGAATCAGAAAATAGTTGCTCCTCCTGCAAGGGCTTGTGGGGATTCTTCAATCTCCAATACTTAGAAAGAATATAACCCTCTGGCATTCTCCTTACTGCAAGGTGCAGATTCCAAGTCACTCACATTCATGGAAACAAGCAGCACTCAGGTACGTGCTTTGCAGACTGAACACAGTAACAATCAGCACAGAACACCACCAGAATGAACTGGACATCATCACACAGACAGTAACAAACCGTGAGTACAATAGTAGTCATTTCATACAATGAAACAAAAAATTAAAAAGTTATAGGACAAATGCTGACAATAAAAACAATGTATAAGAAACCACAAACAACATTACAGCAAAGCATCAACCAAACAAGCACACAAAATGATGGGACAACAACGACACAGAATACATGAAAACAAGAAAGAACATTGAAGGTGGTACGCAACGAAATACAAGCACTAACAAACACATAAAATCACGAACATTTTCAAAAGATAACGTATAAACATATAATTCAAAACAGATAACTCAATCCAAAAGTGCATTCCAAAAATAACAAAAGACACAGAATTTACCAACTACAATGCAACACATTTGATGGAAGGTATGTATAACAAAGCAGTAGAACATTCGAGATATGAGAGCATGTAAATATGGGACAAGCCACTTAACTTCAGAACAGTTAAGAGTACATAATTACAAACCCACTGCAAGAGGAAGACATGAAAACGGTTATAGTAATTAATGAAAGATTTCTCCTAACAAAAAAATTGCGATATATACAAAACAAAGACTGAAAAGAGGGTACTGCTAAATGACCAGTTGAATACAACTACCCACTCACTACTTACACAGACTGATCATTATAAAAGACAGAAATCCCAGTGAATGATCATAATGCCCATTCATCCCCGAAGTATACGAATAAAAAATAGAACAAATTAAAAATAACAAAAGATACAGAAAATGACAGTTACAGCGATACGTTTCAAAAACAGAGCGAACACAAGAAAAACTGCAAACTTTCAACTAATTTTACAGAAGAGAGTCTCACAAATAGTGACTTAGACACTGAACTGTAACTATCTTTCCACTGTATTTCAAAAGTTTTCCATGAACTGTTTTCAATCTATAACCTGTAAGCGTGAACGAAACAAATGATATAATATGTAAGGACGCACATTGAAGATGGCTTGTAAATGAGGCCTCAGAGCGAAAATAAAATGAAAAAATTAATGTGCAGGGTGCAAAAGGCGTTTTTCTTTTAAACTACTGCAATTTACACAAAGAATTCGTAATGCCCAAACATGTTTAACCATTAGTGCCAACACAGTGGGTCACGTGTTGTTCAGGTAACAAGGCAATAAATTTTACATCTGTTGTAATCTTTGCCTTAGAGACAATAACTGCCATATATGTTAAATGTTTTATGACTAATTTTCATCCGGTAGTTATTACGCAAAACGTTATAATTTTTCAGATCTCAATAAACAGTGCCCCATTAAGTGCTGCATCATGTCTGGGCAATAAGAAGAGTGTTAGCACAATCATGCAGAATCCAGTTCACATAATATGTCGTTTGCAAACACGGATCTTCTTAGAGCAAATAAAACCAATGGATATATGTCGTATAAGGTAGATCAGTACGGTTTCTGCTGATATTAGAGTACAAAATTAACGAAACGTAAGCCTCTAGTCAGTCAAGTTTTATTTGTTTACAGTTGAGTAGAAGAAATAGCGCTTATGGACTTTTGTCCTCCTTCGTAGTTGAGTTACCAGCATGCCTGATTGCCATGCGGATGACCTGTGTTCGATTCCAGGTAGTTACTGCCAGAGAGTTTTCCTTCACGGGAGGGCTGGTACGGTGTGCACTCAGCTTCCTGATGCCATCTGAGGAGCTGTGCGACAGAGTGGTAGCGTCACCTGGTTGGGAACACTACAATGGAAGAGAGAGCGATGTGCTGACTCGCCCCCACCCCTACAAACGTCATGCACATGACGCCATTGGCTGACGGGTGACACGGCGGTCGGTCGAGTACGACTGACCCGTCTGTGGTCAGAATGCCTGTGTGTATTTTACAGACTTCTGCAGTTACAACACAATCCCGTGTTTCTGCGATAACACATTTTACTGAACCTAGCCGAGAATAGTAAGTTTGTGTGGGTGTCACACAAGGGTAATGCAACATTACTTGTGATGTAACAAAATAAAAGTGATTTTATTCAATGGAAAAGTTGGAATTTGAGATTCCGTTTACTGTTTTATCAATGAGAATTGGCGTAAGAATCATGGATTGACGATTGTCATAAGATATAGCATTATGAAATGTGAATGGTCTTTAGTTGCAGTTTCGCGTGGATTGAAGCAGTCACAGCTAGCGTGCTATTGATTAAGAAATTGCATTATCGTCTTTCTAATTACTTCAAGACCGTAGCTCCGATCATACACGGATGTGAAGTTATTATTATGGCAAAACAATTTCGGAAGGGACCAGAAAGTTCTTAAGGGTGCAAAAACAACTGTAACATCACACAAAAGGGGAATTCAATATTAAACCTGATGCAAGAAGACGATAAAACAGTTTTTTTTTAATGGAACACGAGCATTGGACTGCTGATCTTGGTGTCTGTAATCTTAGTAAATGCATAATTAAAATGAAAATGACAATGAGGAAATGATTGGAATGAGCACTGCTAAATGATTCAGTATTTCCAGAACAAATATTTATTACAACTAAAACACATGTCGCAACTTATGCTTAGTGCAACAATGACGGTAGATTTTTATGTCCGTTTCACGTCCATTGAGCGCTCTTTTATATAGCCATTGTCCTCTTGAGTCGCCCGTGCATCGTAACGATAAGTTATAACAGTTCTTCTTTTCACACTTCACTCACACTTAGACGGAACACGTTTTTATACATTTAGTAAAAATTAGTTCAGACCGCCACAAATCTGCGTCCGTCTTACTTAATAAAAACAGTATAAGTGTTTAGCGCTCAAGGCTTCATTTGTTCTCCAGCGAATAAAATAGTGAAGGATCGCATATCAACCCGTATTCTTCTGTTTATATTGCCGCCCAAAGACGACGAATTACATTATTTAGGAAATTCCACCGTTGCTATGCGACGCCTTATTATACATTAATCATTCTTTATAAACAAGTATTTGAACTAATTTTTGGTCAGATCCCTGTTAGGGAGGCAAGTGTGACGTAACAAAATAAAAGTGATTTTGTTATTCAATGGAAAAGTTGGAATTTGAGATTTCTTTTACTGTTTTATCTATCACGATTGGCGTAAGAGTCATGGATTGGCCATTGTCATAAGACATTGCATTATGAAATGTGAATAGTCTTTACTTGCAGTTTCTCGTGGGTTAAAGCAGTCACAGCTAGCGTTCTATTGATTAAGAAATTGCATTATCGCCTTTCTAATTACTCCATGATCGTAGATACGATCATACGCGGTTGTTAAGTTATTATTATGACAAAACAGTTTCCTAAGGGACCAGAAAGGTCTTAAGCCTGCAAAAACAACTGTTACATCACATAATCAATAATTTTATAACATTTACGATTTTCGTAAACTGGTTATGTCTTAACCCTTCAATTTTTATTTGATTTATAAATGTACTTTCCCCTCTTTCACCCCCCCCCCCTCCCCCAATGAACCATGGACCTTGAAGAGGTGGGATGGCTTCAGCGCCTTAGAGATACAGAGACACGTACCGCAGGTACAACCACAACGAACGAGTATCTGTGGTGCGTCAGACAACTCAGGAGGGTATATATTTACTTATTTAACCTGATCTTATTATGGCCATCAGGCCCTCTCTTATATCGGGCCAGGGTTCCACACATACATTATATATTACATCATAGTTACCTAAGAAAATAACAATTCTAATATGTCAACTAGAATCAATATGATTTGAGTGGTTCCATTGGCACATAACAATAATTGTGACATTAATAACAATAATGATGCTGTCATCGGGAAAAATAAAACTTGCCTTAGCGTGGAATTTTGTATCACTTAATCGGGTAAGTTGTCCTGCGGGGTGGGTTCATCTCTCATTACCCTTTAAACAAGTAGCCCACGTACCTGGATAGTTTTCAGATTGTGTACCCCTTCACTCTCCGATGGCAGATACTGGTTTAGCTGACAAAAGCAGCGTTGACGAAAATTCGACTAAATACCTACCACGCAAAGGCAACAAAACTCCAGTGCATTGGCAGTAGCTGAAAGTTCGTTAAACTGTCGAGTTTTCGGCATTCTTGCATGTCTCGTTCGAAAAAAATATCTAAAATTTCCTTTAAGTTGGTTCATTGCCTTTAAAACATGAAAAAGGCTATTAAGATCCTATCATCAATTATGCAATGTTACTGACTGTCTATGTTGCAATGTCGCACCCAAATCCAGCCAAAAGATATTTGGTCCTAGCCGATATTATAAACGTCCTGAACAGTTACTGACCCACGACCACTTGCAAGTTAACACTTTCAGTCGTTCATTAGGCTTTTTGTAAAGAAGTGCTCGCCATAATGTCTCGTGATTTGCACGAAACACGCCACGCGGAGTTTGTGTACGACATGAAATGTTCGTACGCGAAAATCTCCTAAATTAAACCACTCACGAAGCTCACACTTTCACAAAATACACGATACTGTTGTCGATTTTCGTCAGTGACATGAGAACCGATCAAACGCGTGGTTTTCTTCATTTTGGTACAAATATGATCACCACGGTTTAACACAGAATACAACTTCCGTTAATTTTACCATTTGTGTTTGTTGACGCCGTTAGGAAAGTGATGTACCTGTTGCCATTAAAAAAGCGATGTAACAATGGAAAATACACTCCTGAAAATGGAAAAAAGAACACATTGACACCGGTGTGTCAGACCCACCATACTTGCTCCGGACACTGCGAGAGGGGTGTACAAGCAATGATCACACGCACGGCACAGCGGACACACCAGGAACCGCGCTGTTGGCCGTCGAATGGCGCTAGCTGCGCAGCATTTGTGCACCGCCGCCGTCAGTGTCAGCCAGTTTGCCGTGGCATACGGAGCTCCATCGCAGTCTTTAACACTGGTAGCATGCCGCGACAGCGTGGACGTGAACCGTATGTGCATGTGGGGCGTGAGGTCTCCACAGTACATCGATGTTGTCGCCAGTGGTCGGCGGAAGGTGCACGTGCCCGTCGATCTGGGACCGGACCGCAGCGACGCACGGATGCACGCCAAGACCGTAGGATCCTACGCAGTTCCGTAGGGGACCGCACCGCCACTTCCCAGCAAATTAGGGACACTGTTGCTCCTGGGGTATCGGCGAGGACCATTCGCAACCGTCTCCATGAAGCTGGGCTACGGTCCCGCACACCGTTAGGCCGTCTTCCGCTCACGCCCCAACATCGTGCAGCCCGCCTCCAGTGGTGTCGCGACAGGCGTGAATGGAGGGACAAATGGAGACGTGTCGTCTTCAGCGATGAGAGTCGCTTCTGCCTTGGTGCCAATGATGGTCGTATGCGTGTTTGGCGCCGTGCAGGTGAGCGCCACAATCAGGACTGCATACGACCGAGGCACACAGGGCCAACACCCGGCATCATGGTGTGGGGAGCGATCTCCTACCCTGGCCGTACACCACTGGTGATCGTCGAGGGGACACTGAATAGTGCACGGTACATCCAAACCGTCATCGAACCCATCGTTCTACCATTCCTAGACCGGCAAGGGAACTTGCTGTTCCAACAGGACAATGCACGTCCGCATGTATCCCGTGCCACCCAACGTGCTCTAGAAGGTGTAAGTCAACTACCCTGGCCAGCAAGATCTCCGGATCTGTCCCCCATTGAGCATGTTTGGGACTGGATGAAGCGTCGTCTCACGCGGTCTGCACGTCCAGCACGAACGCTGGTCCAACTGAGGCGCCAGGTGGAAATGGCATGGCAAGCCGTTCCACAGGACTACATCCAGCATCTCTACGATCGTCTCCATGGGAGAATAGCAGCCTGCATTGCTGCGAAAGGTGGATATACACTGTACTAGTGCCGACATTGTGCATGCTCTGTTGCCTGTGTCTATGTGCCTGTGGTTCTGTCAGTGTGATCATGTGATGTATCTGACCCCAGGATTGTGTCAATAAAGTTTCCCCTTCCTGGGACAATGAATTCACTGTGCTCTTATTTCAATTTCCAGGAGTGTAGTTACGCGAGATCACGGACCACTGACCCACATCGCACATTTACAATCAGTGAATGCTTACGTTATATTTAATGAAGGAAAGGGTGCTGTTTTGCCATATTAGCCACAGACAGAGTGACAGTAACGGATTTGACAGATGTAAAGAGTAGAGATGGAGTCTGGTGTTCTATTTACATTAGCGCCTTGCAGCAAGCTCCATTCCCATTCATGTACCGCGTCCTGTCGGTTTTGCAGTACAACGGGCACCGCGAAATCCGATAAGAGCTGAAGCTTGCAAGCCTTTGAGCAAACTCCCTCAGTCTGGTAGGTAAAAAATATTTTTGCTGTGGCATTCCACGTGTACAGTAAATCTAGAAGTACAGCTGCACATTTTCTCAGAATAATTCGAAGTTCCACTAGGGAGCGAAATCAGTTCTTTGTAACGAAAGAATGGGCACTGGAATGTGAAACTCAGTCTTTTTGAGCAGGCGGTGTAGTCTCCAATTATCCCAGAAAATTATCAGCAGTGTTTATGTCAGAAAAATACAACGTCGGCATCTGCAATTATTTCTACATTAATAGACTAAATTACGGTTTGTCCGTGTTCTTCCTAGGATAAGTACGACATGCTTAAGATTTATGAGGATGTTTACAGTAGTTTTACATAACTGCAGTAGTTATGTATAATACTACTGACCTGCCCCGGCTTCACACGGGTAGCATCAAATACCTAGCACCGGACAGCTTCTCTCTGGCATAGTGGTAATAAATTATATCCACAAACATTTCTCGTGAATCAGTGAATCAGTACATGTCATATCAAAATTCATACAGTTGTTTCTGAGTTTAGCTTTCACACACAGAAAAACGTGATTGAGGACTTCAATTCGGTAACACACTCTAACACAAAAAAAGAAACGACGCGCCACGAAAGAATTATCCGAATGAGATGTGATTTACATGTACACAAAAACTGGATTATATGATCAAGGGAAAGAGCTTCACAAATTGAGTGAGTCAGTTACTCGTTGATGCACCTCTCGTCCTCATGCAAGCAGTTATTTGCCTTAGTACTGATGGACGGAGTTGCAGGACGTCCTCGTGGAGGATGTCGTGAAAACTGTCCAATTGGCGCGCTATATCGTCAAACTCCCGAACAGGTTGGAGGGCCAAGCGCTCTCTCTTTGGGAGAAATCCGACGGTCTGGCTAACCATGGGAAGCACGAAGACAAGCAGTAGAAACGCTCGCCGTGTGCGGGTGGGCGTTATCCTGCTGGAACAGAAGCCCAGAAAAGGCTAGGCGCAAATTGAGAAGCGTATAGCACGTGTGACGTGACACGACACTACAGCGCGACACGCACGTGCCGCACGTGTCGCCCGGGTGCAGCGAATATTGCGACGCGTACACCATACTTCGCACGCGCCGACTGGCGACGCTCTGCGCTGACTGAACCGAAGCGCGCGCAACCTCTTATCTTTCTCAAACGATTTTACAGAAACTATTCTCTGAAAATATATGACTTTTGCCTTACTTGTAGCGTTATGCCAGCTTCGTGACGAAGTGCCCATCACCTCGCTAATGACCATTCTTATTGTGATGTACACATTTTAGTAAGACACTGCGCAAAACTCATAAAGTTTGCAACCAAAATTAGGGGTCGCTATGATTTTGCGTTTGTTGCGTACTACACCATATGTTGCTGCGTATGAAATTTAGCCAACATGTTGAATTTTTGTTTAGACTTGGCAGGAGATCTCTATCTGCCTCCGATCTCGAGAAAATGGATCCCATGTAGCGCGCTCACTTATGATCTCATGCCCGCGAGAATGAAATACTCGCAACATCTCTCGTATCTCCTAAACCGCTCGAGACATCGAAACGAAAGTTTGGTGAATGATAGCACACAAGGAGGAGAGTGTTTTGCCAATTATTAAACACACGGAACTTTCTTCAAAAAAAAAAAAAAAACTTCAAATGGCTCTCAGCGCTAAGGGACTGAACATCTGAGGTCATAAGTCCCCTAGAACTTAGAACTACTTAAACCTAACTAACCTAAGGACACCACACACATCCATGCCCGAGGCAGGATTCGAACCTGCGTCCGTAGCGCTCACACGGTTCCAAACTGAAGCGCCTAGAACCGCACGGCCACACCGGCTGGCGGAACTTTCTTGTCTATGGCGATATATCACTACTTATACTTCTTTTTTTATTTATTTCACTCCAGTGACTGTAATTTTTTATGAGTTATCGACAGCTAGCGAAACAAGAGCTTCCTAGTATGAAAATAAACATGAAATTTATGTTACTGCAAACCGATACTATGAGGTTTTTCGTAGGCTATTGAACTCTGTGATTGCCAATTACTTGTTTAATGAGGCCCTCCGTTTCGGAATTCTGTCTCAATAGCTGCTGTGAGATGAGTTGGGCAAATTACATTGTGAAAAAGGAAGTACAATTAAACCAGTCACCAAGAGAAATGTGGCCTTTACTCATAAATGGTGATGCTTATTCGAATGAGAAAAGGTTAACAACTTACACAAAAACGGATTGGCAATTCTGTTGGAATTTTGGTGGACTCCCCGTAACCCATCGTATTTATAACACTGGGCGACTGGAATGGAAATTTACCAAAGGATTTTATTCCTTTTCTTGATCTGAGCAGTATTAAAATAATGACGAGCGTTCCTTCAGGTGGAATGATAGTCACATGCCAGATACTGTTTACTCACCTAGGGCTTGCCAAACTGACAATGCGTGATGGCTAATAAAATAATTGTTATTGAGAAAAATAAACAATTGGTCTGTCGCACAACACAATGGTCAGTGTATTGTCAGCAGCGAAGGATAATGCGCCCGACAGGAATGCACAAGCTAGCCATGTGTGCCTTGTGAGATGGAGTTCGAAAAACATTGCCATGAAAGTAGATCTGCCTTTGTCAGCAGCACACTACAACAAATTAAATATATCTAATCATAACACTCTTTTAGGATATTCCTACTTTCGTAATAATACCGACCACTTTCTTCATTTGTGTAGCCTGTTGTTGTATAATTAGCTTATTAATGCTGATAATGTCCATGCAACAATTGAAATGCTTTTTCTCATCAAGACGAACCAATTAAGACATTGTTATTTGTGACTGCTTTTCGACTGTTTCTAGCTTGCAGTGGCAATATGTTGTTCACATGCATGTAGTACAGTGTGTCGTATCACATTATTACATCCATATCAGAGTAATCACAGTGAAACTTCTATACTTCAGATCTTGGACGTTTTTTACCACAAGCACAAAGGAATCACACCTGTGGAGATTATCCCTTTCTAAATTTTTGTAACAGATCGTACAGATAGCTTACTAGGCAGCGAGAATATAACCTTGCTTTACTTTCCTGCCTTGATTCTTAATCACATGATTTTATAATATTCCTTGCTTCCTTATTCACTACCCTCTGTCCCTTCTTGCGATATGAAAACATCGCGGAGGCATATGGTGCAATTCCAGCGGCCAATGGCTCATCAATTACTAAAGTATACATTTTTCTTGACAGAAGAAAAACAAAACAAAACTATGCAGATATAAATAACAGAAAAGTATAACGTGCTAACGAAGAAAGCTGGCCGGCCGCGGTGGTCTCGCGGTTAAGGCGCTCAGTCCGGAACCGCGCGACTGCTACGGTCGCAGGTTCGAATCCTGCCTCGGGCATGGATGTGTGTGATGTCCTTAGGTTAGTTCGGTTTAAGTAGTTCTAAGTTCTAGGGGACTGATGACCACAGATGTTAAGTCCCATAGTGCTCAGAGCCATTTGAACCATTTTTTTTTAAGAAAGCTGGAGCGTTTAAAGGGCGAAAAACGAAACACTACCCAAAGGCAATAAAATTCAGTACGCAGTAAGGCAAAATTTATCGTATTGGCAATATTACCACTGCTCATATGCGCCGTTCCGATGTGAGCATATGGCCAGGCTACTTTTCTGCTCCCCGCCTTAAATTTCCCACGGTGCTAGCGAGGCAAGCGCGACGCGCGGCGCGAGAAACTGTGCCTCAACCACAACGCCGCGCGACCTGGCGCAGGCGCGTGTCGCGTCCCAGTCGCGTCGCGTCGCAGTTTGCGCGGCCCCATTTGAACCTGGGATGTTACAAAAACGCGCGCTGCGCTGCGTCGCGCTACACGCGCTATACGCGTCTCAATTTGCGACTAGCCTAAGAGTGCTGGGGATGACAACAGAAGGGGAACTCCTATGAAACAAAATGGCAGCCAAGACCATCACTTGTGGTTGTTGGGCCGTATGGCGGGCTCCAGTCAGGTTGCTATCCCACCGCTGCACGGGGCGTTTCACGACAGAAAACGAGGCTCAGTTCGAAGGACTGATAACTAAAGAAAGACAATTCCAGCTCAGTCAATGAGATTCCAGGCCGAAGGTGTGTCTGGAAATGTCCTGGACAGAGGTGGGATAACAACCTCACTGTCGCCCGCTGTATGTTCTGACAATCAGTAGTTATGGTCTGGGGTGCCATTTCTTTTCATAGCAGGATCCCGTTAGTTGTCATCTGCGGTACCCTTAAGCACAGTGGTATGTCGACGATATTCTATGCCGTGTTTGGTTGCTCTTCTTGGCAAGCCATTTCAGCATAATAATGCCAGCTACAAATGGCGAGAGTTGGTCTTCGTGCTTGCCAGACCCTACCTTGGCCAGCAAAACGCCAGATCTCCTCCTCCCCCCCCACCCACCCACTCCCAGCTGAGAATATTTTGAGCATTTTGGGCAGGGTCCTCCAACCAGCTCGGGATTTCGACGAACTAACGAGCCAATTGAGCAGAATTTGGCACGATATCCCTCAAGAGGGTGTCCAACAATCAGCAAAGCCGAACAACTGTTTGCGTAAGAGCCAGACGTGGGCAAATGGGTTATTGACTTGCTCAATTTGTGAAGACCTCGGTCCTGAGCAAATCATCCATTTTTTTCTGAAACTGGAATCATTTGGATTTCTGTACATGTACGCCACATTTAGCAATTACCATCCCATTCGGATAATTCCTTCACGGTGGTTAATTTTTTTTCGCCTTAGAGTGTATGTAGAGATGAATTTGTCTGCAAAATAATGTGAACTGCATTTTACTCCCACCAGTAACAAAAACTTAAATGCAGCTTTTTTCTGATTCAACTCCCTTTTTGAACACAATTACCGATCCTACAGTTAAATACGCTTCTGGGCATTCAAACTGTAACACCAGGAAGGATGGCAGATAACGAAAAGTTACTTATTTTCCGCATACATTAAGGCAGGAAGAATACATTATTTCAGTTATAGATATAATAGTGGGGGGTGACATTTAGTAGATAATTCTGCCACCTCTGGGAACAAAAATAGCTCTAACAAAGTTGCACATCGAGTCAAGCTGACCTTCGGGGACAAAAATGGCCACCTCACACTGTTCTGCTTCAGCTGTATGTCAAAGGTCAGCAGTCGTGGTGGCTGGTGAGTGACGGCGTACCAGGCTCTTCGTACTCGATGGCCAGATGTTTTTAGCTGGTCAGAGATCTGCAGACCACGTTGTCCAAGACAACTGTTGAAGATCCTCATTATTGAGGCAGGTTACACTGTTGAAATGAAATCTCAAAGAGAGCTCAACGACACAGCACAGCCACCGTTCTCCAAACATCACAAACGTAATGCCTGCTGTCCATACTGCTGGCTATGCGAACCAGAGGTGATAGTGTTGTGTTCTCATTCCATCACGCCAGGTACTAAGCCTGTGTGACGATAACAAATGTTGCATGGTAACGTTCACTCTCAAAAATGGTTCAAATGGCTCTGAGCACTATGAGACTTAACATCTTATGTCCCGCGGTTGCGGACTGCAGCGCCTAGAACCGCACGGCCACCGCGGCCGGCTCGTTCACTCTCCTCAGTGCCTCCACACACAGGTACATACTGTTACAGGATCGCCCTTTTCCAAAACTACCGTGTAACTGATATAAACTAAAATTAAACATACCAATCAAGTCGCATTAATTAGTCCTCACCGATAAATGAGTTGGGTATCAGTACTAGTGACTGTCAGTACTCAGTTAACGTAGATTACGTGCTCACATTAATGTCCACGGTTCGGATAAACAACAGGCCACTGTAAAGGTACATTGAGCTGAGCTTCAAGCGCACAGGCATGCAGCTGACCACGTAGGCTGACAGCGGAGCCTGCCCATTGGGGGAATTCACCAAAGAACTTGCCAGCAGCGGCAGAGGTCAACACCACTTGGTCATCCGGCCTTGCTTTGAAGAACTTCCCTTGGGCACAGCTCGCCAAAGTCACAATACAGATACGCGTATACAATCTCCCGTAGCGTAGTACCAGCAACAGAGGTTGTTTTTAACTACATGAATGCGGAAGAAGGGCATGCCCTGTTTTTGGCAAGGCCTGGAGGAATGCAACTGTGAACAGAACATAGAAAGCAGGGCTTCTTCGAAATTTCGAAATACTTCACCAACAAAAGACATCAGGAAAGTGGAGTCAGAACCTGGGGGTTAGGCCACCTACGTCAGCATAGGATGCTACCAAGCTCAGGCCCTATAAAAACGAAAAGTTTAACAGAATGAAGAACAGCCAAGACTAACTAACATAAATAATTTATGAGTTACAAAGAGAAAGTCGATTGTGCTGGCGGGATCCCATCTCATTGGTCATAACAAAGACAGGGAGACCGTGGAACAGTTTTTACTGCTCCCCAAGAGGTATTTCCATAGTTCAGATAATCTAAGTGATATATCGTACAAAATCGAGAAAATACAAGTCTTGCTTTTAGGAAATTGGCAGCAGAAAGTCACCTACCTGCCAGGGTTCTTCTCCTCCGAACTACCCTTAAGCGGGGTCCATCTCCACCAAACCCCTTCTCCACACCTAATCAGCTGATCAGGCAAGTGCCTCTTCGAGCAGATTAGGGGGAACTTAGAATATTGTTCGGCTGAGTACAACTTAGCCACAGAGGGGGGCGTTGGTACAAAACCAGTGACTGATTTCGCAGCCACTTCAGCCTCCATCTGCAGGTTAACATGGTCAGATCTAGTCGTGATCGTGAGATGAACTGTAGAGACAGTCAACGCACTTTCAGAAAGTTTCGGTAATTTCAAGCTGCACTCTGAAGACTTACTTGCAGATTTTACTATCCATATTCTTTCAATTCTGGTGCCAGATACAAACGTACATTCTTCTGCAGCGCTATCTGCCTTTTAATACTAACATCTCGGCAATCACGGTACAAATTTGCGAATATAATTGTCTTGTGCTGGTCGCGTTTGTAAGAGTCAAACCTCAGATCATCTAGCTTCGTCAGTATGTGTCAGATGATTTTATCATGCACTTTTAATGCAATAAACCGAATTAATCGCGATTCTTGTTTAATTTCATAGATAAAAACTTCCTTATTCATTACTTTGGAGAGCAGTAGTTAACTACGTAAGATCAAGAGGACCACTTTGCATACCACTACGCAACATACCGACTATAACTATTATACAATCCCATGGTTTGCGTATGGTGAGGACTGGAGGCTACTCACAGCATTTTATTGTCACTATCTCCCGTCTCTCTAGAAATTAACTTATCACTACACCCATTTAGTGTGTCACAGACACTTAGAATTTTAATACCAGTAACTCCTGAAATTTTCCGTCATTGCTTCTTCGATGTATCGACCGAACAGCAGGGGCGAAATACTTTGTCCCTGTCTTGTACCCGTTTTAATCCAAGCACTTCGTTGTAGCTCTTCCACTATTATTTTCCCTCTTGGTTCCTGTACGTATTGCGTATTACGCGTCTCCCCCTACAGCGTAGCCCTATTTTTCTCAGAATTTCGAACAACTTGCACCATTTTCCATTGTCGAACTTTTTTCCAGGTCGACAAGTCCTATGAATGGGTTTAGATTTTTGACCGTTCTTGTTCTGTTACAAACCTCAAGGTCAGAACTGACTCTCTGACCTTTGCTAAAGGCAAACTAATCGCCATAAAGAAGATTTACAATTTTATTTTCCATTCTTCTATATCTTATTCTTGTCACCAACTTGAATGCATGAGCTGTTAAGCTGATTGTGCTATGATTCTCGCACTTGTCGCACTTGTCGGCTCTTGCAACTTTCCGAATTTTCTGGATGATCTTTATCCGAAAGTCTGATGGTATATCGACGATCTCATAAATTCTGCACATCAACGCGAACAGCCGTTTTCTTGCCACTTCTCCCAATGACTTTAGAAATTCCGACGGAATGTTATCTATCCTTACTGTCTTATCTGATCTTATGTTTACCAGAGCTCTTTGCGTACATGTCCGAAGGAACAATGCGTCGTTCTTATTAACAACACAGTCACTGCAATAAAGTATCGATTTTTTATTACATTTGTTTCGAGTTCCCATCGTTGATGGTGGTGGTAAGCGATAACATCTACATGAACAAGCGGGAGACATTATTTGCAGGATACTTCAAGTGCGAAGTGCGTGTGAGTGCGACCCACGTAATCCGACATCATTCATGAATCATAGTCCCATGGGGTTATTGATATCCAGCATGGCATTCATTACGATCCTCCTGAACGCACTGATTCCACAGTAAACAGCCAAAGAAGCTGGTACACCTGCCTAATATCGTGTTGGCCTCCCACGAGCACGCAGAACTGCCACAACACGACGTGGTATGGACTCGATTAATGTCTGAAGTAGTGCTGGAGGGAATTTACACCATGAATCCTACAGGGCTGTCCATAAATCTGTAAGAGTATGAGAGGCTGGAGATTTCTTCTGAACAGCACGTTGCAACGCAGCACAGACAGGCTCAATAATGTTCATTTCTGGGGAGCTTGGTGGCCAGCTGAAGTCTTTAAACTCAGAAGAGTATTCCTGTAGTCGCTCTGCAGCAATTATGGACGTGTGGGGTGTCGCATTGTCCTACTAGAATTCTCCAAGTCCATCGGAATGCACAATGGACATGAATTGATGCAGATGATCAGACAGAATGCTTACGTACGTGTCACCTGTCAGAGTCATATCTAGACGTATCAGGGGTCCCGTATCACTCGAACTGCACAATCGTTGTGTGGTGTCACCGCCAGACACCACACTTGCTAGGTGCTAGCCTTTAAATCGGCCGCGGTCCGGTAGTATACGTCGGACCCGCGTGTCGCCACTGTCAGTGATTGCAGACCGAGCGCCGCCACACTTGCAGGTCTAGAGAGACGTCCTAGCACTCGCCCCAGTTGTACAGCCGACTTTGCTAACGATGCTACACTGACAAATACGCTCTCATTTGCCGAGACGATAGTTAGCATAGCCTTCAGCTACGTCATTTGCAACGACCTAGCAAGGCGCCATTACCAGTTTATATTGAGATTGTTATTAATGTATCAACAAGAGCGATGTACACCAATTATGGATTAAAGTTAAGTATTCCAGCAGCAACGTACCTTATTGGCTATATTAACTACATTGTCCTGTTCCAGACCTCACGTCAGTTTGCGTGAGCTTAAACGCGTGCATTTCGGCCTCCTCTAGCTACACGGTGTTGGCTCTTCTGCCAACACATCACATGGCGACGAGTGTAAAAACGGTCTTCTTCTTTATACTTGCTTAAATTACTTGTGTCATGGCTTCGCCACAATCTCCACTGTCCGAATTTTATCGCTTGCAGAATCAGCAGACGCAGGCCTTATTGGATGCCCTTGGACAGCTCGTCCAGGGTCAACGTGCAATGCAAAACGATGCGGAAGCCGCCGCTCAACCGCTACCGCAGCCACAACACGCAGTTGCACCACCTTTTCGTCCTTTTGATGCTGCACTGGAAAGTTGGACGAAGTGGTCACTCCAATTTGGATTCCATCTCGCCGCCTACAGATTTCAAGGTAACGAGCGGCAGCCTTTCTTATTATCGTGTGTAGGCGCCCAGGCGTACCGAGTGATAGTGAAATTATTTCCCCGACGCGACGTAGCAACTCTGTCCTACGAAGAAATTTTGTCTGCATTAGATGCATATTTCAAAGAATCAGTCAATGTAGTTGCCAAACGGTATACGTTCTTTCGTACAAAACGTATGGCCAGTCAGACTAATAAGGAGTGGGTTGCAACCTTGCAAGGCCTTACTAGAGATTGTGCTTTTGAGTGTGAATGTGGACTCCCTTATTCAGATACTATGGTGCATGATGCAATTGCACAGAACGTTTCTGATGTTCGTATACGGGAACAGATTTTGAAACTAGTCAATCCCTCCCTTCAAGTGATGGACATATTGGATAGGCAAAACACACTTGACTTTGCTCAGGAATCATTTGAAACTTCGCCAGCCATGTGTCACGTTAAGCAGCCCGCCAGGTGCGCTGCACAGAACAGTAAACAGCCCTCGCGCCCGTCCGTGCAGATGCCGCCAAGCTCTCCGCTATGTGTGCCGCGCAAGCAAGCAACTGCAGTGCTAAAATCATGCCTGCGGTGTGCTACTAGACATTCGCATGAGAATTGCCCATCACGCCAAGCTATTTGCTTTCTCTGTGATAAAAAAGGACATGTTCAGAGTGTTTGCCAGAAAAAGCTCAGAACGGACACTCACAACCATTCCAGGCCCTTTGCTTCGCTCCGGAATCGAACCACGAATACTCAGGCTCGTGAACCTTCGCCCATGGACATTCATGTAGTTGATTCCGCTCTGCCCAGTGCCACTCTCTCTAACAGTGACTGTGTTCATCCCACAAATAGTGTGCGTCGACATCGCAGGAAATCCCGTCACGTAGCAAGTGCTTCTGTACCAGTGACTGTTGACGTTGCACGAGACAGTCGCTCTTGTCGTCAGCAGGACAATAAACTTTTTGTAGATTTGGTCATAAATGGCAACGTGATACCATTCCAGCTCTATACCGGAGCTGCAGTTTCATTGATCAATAAAGACACGTACAAACAACTGGGCACACCTCCGTTGCGTGCCGCAAATGTTAAGTTAAATAGTTATTCAGGACAAGCTACGACCTAGCAAGGCGCCATTACCAGTTTATATTGAGATTGTTATTAATGTATCAACAAGAGCGATGTACACCAATTATGGATTAAAGTTAAGTATTCCGTGCAGCCTTCTTGCAACATACAAGGGACAAACAAAACTTGTGTCATTTTACGTACTTCGTTCTTCTGCAGTGAACTTGTTTGGTTTAGATTTATTTCAGTTGTTTAACTTGTCTATAGTCAATCAGGTCCTATCAGTGAACCAGACTGTGCCTTCAGCCAGTGTTTCTCGTCTCTGTGAAGAGTTTGCAGACATTTTTGCACCAGGCCTTGGTTGCGCTAAGAACTATAAAGCACATTTGGAACTGAAAGTAAAAGCGCAACCGACATTTTTCAGAGTGCGCAATGTTCCCCACGCATTGCGTGATGAGGTCGCAAGAACATTACACGATTTGGAATCACAAGGTGTGATTGAACGTGTGCAGGCTTCTCTCTGGGCATCACCCTTAGTAATTTTGCCCAAACCTTCCGGAAAATTGAGACTTTGTGTGGACTTCAAAGCTACAGTGAGTCCACAACTAGTGATTGCAACTTTTCCTTTACCCCGCCTGGATGATCTTTTTGACAAACTGTGCCCAGGTAAATATTTTTCGAAGTTGGACCTAGCAGATGCGTACTTGCAAATACCGGTGGACGAAGAATCCCAGCGCGTCTTGGTGGTTAACACGCATCTTGGTTTGTATCGCTTCAAACGACTGCCATTCGGGTATGCATCCGCCCCTGCATTGTTTCAGCAATATCTGCAAACTGTTTGTGCGTCGGTCCCTACTGCAGCAAACTATCTGGACGATATTGTGATCTCCGGAAAGACGGAAGAAGAACATTTAGCCAATCTCAGAACATTATTTCAGGTCTTGTGACAAAATGGTCTTCGCTTGCGGAAGGACAAATGTGTGTTTTTTGCTCGTGACTTACCCTATCTGGGCCGTGTACTCAATGCCCAAGGCATACATCCGAGTCCAGAGCACCTCCGTGCCATACAAGACTTGCCTTCGCCGCAGAATTTGAAACAGCTACAGAGTGTGTTGGGAAAAATCAATTACTATAACAGATATATGCGTCACGCCTCTTCCATTTCAGCTCCGCTTCATCGCTTACGCCGTACAGGTGTTCCGTTCGTCTGGACGACGGAATGCGAACGCGCCTTTCGCCAGTTGAAATCGGCGTTGATTTCTAATACTTGCCTTACGCCATTCGATCCCCAGAAACCTCTTTTGTTGATGGTAGATGCGTCGGATTTCGGGACCGATGCTGTGCTTGCGCACAAAGATGGATCACATGATCGCCCTATTGCCTTTGCGTCCAAATTGCTCTCGTCTGCGCAAAGAAATTATTCACAGATCGAGAAAGAAGCTTTGTCTCTCGTATTTGGTGTCACAAAGTTTCATGATTTCTTGTATGGTCGTCACTTTACCATCATCACAGACCACAAAACTTTGACATCGCTTTTTCATCCGCACAGGCCTGTACCTCCACGTACAGCCCAGATATTCATTCGCTGGTCTATTTTCCTCTCGCAGTACCGCTACGATATTTTGTACCGGTCCACTGCTAAGCATGGAAACGCCGATGCGTTGTCCCGTTTGCCTGTTGCTGAGGACAGAGCATTCGATTCTTCCCAACTTGCTTGCATGTTCATTGATGCGGAAACCGATGACGTGGTCGAATCGTTTCCGATTGATTTTCGTCGTGTAGCTACGGCCACAGATGCTGACCTGTCCTTGCTACAGTTTTGCGTTTTGTTGCTACGCAATGGCCCTTGTCAAAGTCACGGATCGAGGATCCGTTGGTTCGCCGATTTTTTGCTCACAAGGAGAGACTTTTTGTTCGACGTGGTGTTTTGCTGTTGCGTTCTGATAATGATCAGTCCAGGGTCGTGGTCCCACGTTCATTACAGTCCTCTGTCTTACGGCTTCTCCACCAAGGACATTGGGGTATAGTGCGCACGAAACAACTTGCTCGTCAGCACTGTACTTGGTTCGGAATCGATGCTGCGATTACGAATATGTGCTCTTCTTGCATGGCGTGTGCCGAACAACAATCCGCACCCACCGCGGAAATTCTTTGCATGGCCGACAGCCACTTCCCCTTGGCAACGCTTACACATCGATTTTGCTGGTCCATTCTGGAATGCTCGATGGTTGGTTGTGGTAGATTCTTTCAGTAATTTTCCTTTTGTTGTCCGGATGTCTTCCACGACGTCATCTGCCACCATCCAAGCGTTATCCGCTAGGTTTTGCATTGAAGGTCTTCCACAGACTATTGTTTCCGACAATGGCCCGCAATTCATGTCCGCAGAATTCATGTCATTCTGCAAGGCCAATCGTATTCAACATCTGACGTCCGCGCCGTTTTCGCCTCAGTCAAACGGTGCCGCTGAACGATTGGTCCAGACTTTCAAGTCACAGATGTTGAAGCTGAAAGGGTCGCATTCTCTGGAGGACGCGTTATTGCTCTTCTTGTCCTCGTATCGCTCTCAGCCCCGAGATGGTCGCTCGCCGGCTGAGTTGCTCCACGGTCGTCCTCATCGAACCTTGATGTCTTTGCTACATCCGCCGCATCAGGTTCCTGTGCAGTGGCAGCCACCTGCTTTTGCTCCAGGCGACGTTGTATACTACCGCAACTATCGAGGTTCACGGCGTTGGCTCGCAGGGCGCATTCTTCGCTGCCTCGGCCGCGGTATATATCTGGTTTTGGGGGCCTCTGGTGAGGAGCGTCGGTATCTCCATCAGCTGCGCCTCTGTCGTCGCACGGGTTCTGCCGCTCCCCGTCTGCTTTCAGCGACGGTGCCGTCCGGTCAGCGCCCTGGGGACCCATCTACTGGCTCGCCTCGTCCCCAGGTGTTACCGACGCTGCCTTCCATTTTGCCCCATGGCGACGCGCCGCCGCCGCCGCCGCCTGTTCTCCCGCCGGCGACGCCCGCAGTGGACGCTTCGCTGCTGCCGCCAAGCGCCTCCCTGGGTCACGCGCCGCCGATCGCTTCCAGTGACCAGCTGTCCTCCGACATAGAACTCTTGCCCGCTCCGGACCAGTTGTCGTCTTCGCCCGTCGGGTGCCCCGACGCGATGGAGGTCAACCCTACGGCCCCTCCTGTCTCTTTACGGGCGCATACACCGCATGTTGGCGTGCACCCTGGACTAGGTTTTCAGGCGTTTCCTAGCTCCCCTCGGACCGAATGGCCTGGTGCGGGTGGCACAGCCTTGCCTGTTGTTAGGCTCCCCACCTCGTCGCATACGTCAACATGCGGTCCTCCCCACGGCGGGCGGAAGCCTTATAACACAACCGTACGCCGATTTGCGGGGGAGGAATGTGGTGTCACCGCCAGACACCACACTTGCTAGGTGGTAGCCTTTAAATCGGCCGCGGTCCGGTAGTATACGTCGGACCCGCGTGTCGCCACTGTCAGTGATTGCAGACCGAGCGCCGCCACACGGCAGGTCTAGAGAGACGTCCTAGCACTCGCCCCAGTTGTACAGCCGACTTTGCTAGCGATGCTACACTGACAAATACGCTCTCATTTGCCGAGACGATAGTTAGCATAGCCTTCAGCTACGTCATTTGCTACGACCTAGCAAGGCGCCATTACCAGTTTATATTGAGATTGTTATTAATGTATCAACTAGAGCGATGTACACCAATTATGGATTAAAGCTAAGTATTCCACCAGCAACGTACCTTATTAGCTATATTAATTACGTTGTCCTGTTCCAGACCTCACGTCAGTTTGCGTGAGCTTAAACGCGTGCATTTCGGCCTCCTCTAGCTACACGGTGTTAGCTCTTCTGCCAACACATCACGTTATGCTCCCGTTCTTGCAGGATATTTCTCCGGCCGCAGCGATAGGGAGATCTGTTGTTTTACAGGATTCCTGATATTCACGGTACACTCGTGAAATGGTCGTATGGGAAAATTCCCATTTCATCGCTACCTCGGAGATGCTGTGTCCCATCGCTCGAGCGCCAGCTATAGCATAATACCACGTTCAGACTCACTTAAATCTTGATAACCTTCCATTGTAGCAGCAGTAATGGATCTAACGACTGAAGCAGTCACTTGTTGTCTTATATAGGTGTTGCCGACCGCACCGCCGTATTATGCGTGTTTACATATCTCTGCATTTGAATACGCATGCCTATACCAGTTTCTTTAGGGCTTCAGTGTATATTAGCGCTTCAGCCATGGGATCCGAAGAAATACGAGAAGTAGTACCGTGCTATGATTAACTGTCTCCCCTCGCTATGGAATTCTGGCACCACATGGTATACAAAATGGATGACACGATCTTCTCACAAACAGACTCCTTACAAATACGATTTCTGATGAGAAGTCAACAGTGCAGCTTGTCTAATATTCAGAATGTAGAGCACGTTATTCCTAATCACCATTGCGACATCACACACTGCATCAACGACAGCGTCAGCTGACTCTGACTCTCGTGATCGTTTGGAACTTAGGAGACGCCATACTGGAAGCCTGTATTTCATAGGATTTAAATAATAAGTTATCTCCTAAGAATAAATGCTTCCCAAAACACCGGTACATTACAGATCCCTCGAAAATGCGTCGATGTTGGTACAATTATTTGTATTAAAACGAAAAAGAAGGTTATTGGTGGTTACAGAATTTTCATATTTCATTGGTTACCTATTACTACTTGCGTATTATGAAAATACGTCGTTTCTAGTCAGCGGCGCATTGAACACTTATAAAATACATCGTTCTTGTAAGGCTTTTTTACTAATTAAATGTAAGGTAGTGACATAACAGTTGTTAGTGCCTTCATGCACTCTAAGTTACAAGGCAGTCAATAACTTTCCAAGTTCATTTTGGTGTACTGGTTATTAGCGAACAGTTACGAATTGGAAAGCAGTTGGCTCGCATCCTGGTATTTCCTAATAATTTTTTTTTTTTTTGGCTTTCGTGTTTCTTAAAGATTCTGGGATTCTCTTATTAATTTAACAGAAGTACTTTCTGTCTCTCCCTCAGTAATTTACAAATTAAGCATGAAACACGCACATACACGCAAATATTCACAACAGGTTGATAATTTGGTAAAAATAAACTACCACTCAGAATAGAATGGACAGAAAAGACAGATCCATGTCCAAAATAATTAAAATGTAAGTTAGTCTCAGCCCTCTATAAAGCAGAAAGGAAAATTTTGCGAGCTAGTCCTTTTAGTACATTTGTTTTAAGAACGGGATCTTTTTTAACTAAAACAGCCCTGTAATCACAAATATGACATTTTTCGTCATTTTATAATAACAAATTGTACCAACACCGACACGTTTTCGAGATATCCTCAATATCTTAAAGTTTAGAAACAACCTTTGTTGAGCGTACCTAGTTAAATGAGTCGCTGCTTTAATTTGTCTGCTAGAATGGGTACCGATCCTTTCTAATTACAGAACAAGTCCTGAAATTCATTTTCATATTCTAAAAATGAACTATGTTGCTGAGACACCTTAATGAACACTGTCCAATTTATATGTCGTTGGATTCAACGCTGGTTGCATTCAACTTGTTTCCTGCCTGTAAATCGACGAGACGTCTCAGTTTCATAGTTGATGATGGTGTCTTAAGTAAAGTAGTTAATACTACGTTTTTAGCAAATTTCGGATTTAATTCTTGTAAACGCTTTAATCTCCCCGTAATCCACAGCCCAATCCAGATGAATACACAACTTTATGCATTTACAAGGAATGTATTGAGTACAGTGTATTGAACTGGGGACCTAGAAACGACGGAGAGGCTTTGTCCCTCCGTAGCTCTCAGTGGCTCACAATCCCACAACAGGTTACAGCAGTCCACTCATCCCACCCACCCCACACCGATCCTAGGGTTATTTTGAGGTTCGGCCTACGTGGGATCATCCCCCCCCCCCCCCCCTCACTACTCGGGAACGTCTCATACCAGAGAGTGTAACACCAAATGTGTCCGTGGTAGAGTAATTATGGTGTACGTGTATGTGGAGACAGTGTTTGTGCAGCAATCGCCGACAGAGTGTAACTGAGGCGGAATAAGGGGAACCAGCCCGCATTCGCCGAGGCAGATGGAAAACCGCCTTAAAAACCATCCCCAGGCTGGCCGGCGTACCGAACCTCGACACTAATTCGAAGGGCGGAGTGGTGCCGGAAGCAGCACGTTAGACTGAACGGCTAGCCGGGCGGTCTACAAGGAACGTAACTTCGACATTAACGTACCATGCAATAAAAGAAATAGCGTAACCTTCAGCTCACTCTAATCGAGGAAACTTTGACCGTCATGCTCGTCTCACATGTTGTGAACCGAACGATCACGAAAATCGACGGGCAGTACGTGCTGTCTTCGGTACAACGTATGGCGTTAGAACGACGTCACGTTCGTCCCCGGTGGTGTGAATTTACCCTCGCCAGCTCCTGACCACGTGACGGCCACGTGGCTCCCTGGGGACCGCAGACTGCCTCGCGTGACCGCGGAGGCACTCGCGTGGCCCGTCTCGCGCTTACGACTTTCCGCCGCCCCGTCTTTACGACTTCAGCCGGCGAAGGGATACTGCAGTCCACGACCGTAAGGGCTTCCGAGCGAGTCCCGGGCACGTTCTGTCCCAGAGTCTTCTCCTCTTGTTTACGTTTGCATCTGTATCTTTACTCCATACACAACACCTTGTTCGGGCTGAATGTTCCAGTCACCAGAGCGTGTATCGAGATAGGACACGGACGAGAGCACAGCCACAAAGGGGGCGCAAAAACTGACCTCATATAAAACATCCGAGGAAAACAGACGGCTGATGTATTAACCGGGAAAAGCACGTGACTCTGCCTACCCCTCCTCCGTTCTTCTGCCTATTAGAAGAAGCCTTGTCCCTCGGCCCGCGACTACAAACGCACGCTACAGTCACATTGCTACTTCTGCATCTACATCTGCGATGCCGTGCAGAAAAGTGATGTCTACGAATTTTTTATACGGAAATTCTTAAATCTCTTTAAGTAAAACAACGTTAGTAACATCCTACATTTTTATTCTTCATGTCTACGTATTTATTTCTCAACACAGTCACCCTGGCGACGAACACATTTCTCCCAACGAGAGACCAGTTTGACATGGAGTCAGTGGACAATATTTGACTTTGCTGACGGAGCTACAATCTCATCTCTGCTTGCACCGCTTCACCATTATCACAGTTAAGTCCTCAAAGGTGCACTTAAAGCTTTGGAAACAACGAAAATCTGAGGGGGCCAATTTCGGGCTCTGTGAAGGATGATCCATGACAGTGAATCCAAGCCGTTGTATTGTTGCAGATGTCGCAGCGTTCGTTTGTGGTCTGGCACTGTCATATTGAAGGATAGATGATGATGATGATATTTGATTTGTGGGAAACACGTCTGCGCGGTTGTCAACGTCCGTACTAATTTCCAGTCTTCTAAGAGTCCAGTCACTCCACTGTTCTCGAATAATGAGGACAACGCGAACAGCCAGTCCCTGGGCGGAGGAAATTCCCGACCCGGCCACGAATCGAACCCGGCACCCCGCGGTCCAGGGGACGCAACGCTAGACACTAGACCACGAGCTTCGGACCTGAAGGAGAGAGCGCCCCATGTGTGGACGAACTCTTCGAATGCGAAACTCGATAACAGCACGCTGTTTGTCACATGCCGACATACTAACGCTCCACACCTCCATGCTACACGCTTCAGTTCGGAGCCCTTTAGCGGTAGAGGGCTGCAGATACGTAGACGTGAAGAATAGAAATGTACAATGTTAATAACGAATGTTTTATTTAACATGCGTTAAGAATTTTCTCATAAAAATGCGTAGTGAGTACGTTTCAGCAGGCCCTTGTATATCTGCATCTACATAGAGACTTTGCAAGCAGCATATGGTGCATGGCGGGTGTATGTTGTACCACTACTCGTCATTTGCTTTCCTGTCCCACACGCGAATGGAGCGACGGGAAAACGACTGTTTACAGTCATCCGTACGAGCTCTAATTTCTCTTATCTTACCTTCGTGGTCCTTACGCGAAATGTACGTCGGCGGCAGTAGAATCGTTCTGGAGTCAGCTTAAAATGGTGGATCTTTAAATTCCCAACTGTGCCTCGCGAAACGAACGTCGTCTTCACTCCATGGATTCCCATTTGAGTGCACAAAGCATCTCCATAATACTTGCGTGTTTATCGAACCTACTGGCAACAAATCTAGCAACACGCCCCTAAATTGCTTAGATGTCTTGTTTTAATCCGATCTGATGGGGATCCCACACACTCAAGCAGTACTCAAGAATGGGTCGTACTAGTGTTCTGTACGCAGTCCCATTTAATGGATAAGCCACACTTCCCCCATTTATCATCACAAAGAAATGCCTACTACCGAGCAGACCGCTGTCGCTAAGGCAGTTTATGTGGCAATAGTGCATTTAGTTCACACAGGTAGTGCTGAACAAAAGACTGGTTTTAACAACCCATTGGCCAATTGATAGTTTTTTCGTAAAGATTTTTTTCAGTCGAATGACACAACCGAATGAAAAAAGTCTCAGTGGGTACGTTAGCTACACGAATGTTTTTCAGTCACACTCAGGGTCTGAGTGCGTTCACTAGATGCGAGCCAACCAACTGACACGGGTCTCTGAAGTTTACGTCAATTATATTGTAAGGTGGGTTTAATTTCGCACCTTAGAAGCACTCATCTACATACTTTGCCGTGATTTACAACCGGAATTAGGTATCATTTGGTAGGTGGTACATCGTATATATGAATATTTAAAGAAGACTGACATTGTCATGTACATCTTGTAGATAATTGTTAACGTTTATTGTATGATAGGTGACGGAATGTCTTTATTATCAAAATGGCGTAATTAATGATTGCCTATAGTAGTAGAGGTTGGAACGCCAGTGGAAATGAAACAGCAGGGGCAGCTCAAGCCAGTGGAAATGAAACAGCAGGGGCAGCTCAAGCCCTGGGGGGAAAAGCCTGCACAGGTGTGCTGGTCCTGCTTCACACAGAAAGTGCCAAGACCGACGGTCTGGGCACCTGAGCACAGAAGCACAATACAGTGGCGGCCAGTATTGTAGTGGGGCTGGAAGGATAACTGGATAGTACTTCGGAAACTCTGAAAATCTTGGACGCAGCAGAAAGGAACGAGGAAGTGTTACCTCGGAAATCGCAGGCTGGGTTATTTTCGAGGACTTTTGCTCTGAGAAGCGTACCATTGTATGAGTATAGGTATTTCCTCGCAAACTTTGCGCTCTGGACAACAAAAGACTAAAATATGGTTGGTCGCCGTTCAGAAGAATCTGTAGAGAGGGAGAATATTCCGTGTTTTCGATAATATGATTCACCTTCTGAGTTATGAGGGAGGGGACCCGAGCTTTGCTGGGAAGCCAGTGGTGGAGAGAAGAGGTCTTCAGTTTTGAGCGCCCATGTTGGACGGTCGCTCAGTATCAGAGATTTTCTGGTGGGCAGTAAACTGATTAACTTTGTTACGAATACTCTGACAATTGGATAAAATTTTGACAGACGAAGTGTCTTTACTCTGAAGACAGTCAGATTTCTGGCGAAGCGTATCGACTGGCCAGTGTTCATCAGAAGACCTCAGACTACACCCTAGCCTAAAAAACTCTCATGTGTACTCTGCTTCCCGAGTAGATGCTTCCTTCATGTAGTGTACCCCTGACCTATCAAGAGGAGTCTTGCAACTCTGCATCCTGCAACGCAGGTCCAGAAATCTGCTGCCAACACCGTCACAGACTCGAATAAGCCTCTGGTTGTGGTACTCCACTCGGTTCCAAACCAAATAACCCTGACCGATCCTGGCTAGATGCTGCAGATTGTGAGCTCTTCTCGCACCCAGCGAGCGATGCCAGCAGCCTTTACCACCTCCACTAACCGCCTGTGTAAACTGAGAACGTCCTCAGAAGCCTTGCGAGAGACGTCGTTGGTGCCGACATGAGCCACAACTTGGAGACTAGGGCCCTCGATAGCCACAGGCAAGGCTTCTTCCACACATCAGACGGCAGACACATCGAATGTACACTGGAATTCTTTCCAGCCCTGGTCATCATTTCCCTAAGGGCCTGCACACCGCATCTAATATTGGAATTCCCGATAACTGGTTAACCACCCCCCTCCCCACGCCTCCCCTAGTGTGCCTGCTCGGACCCTGCTGAAGCAGCGCCACCTGCCCTCTCACAGGGTCAACGTGTGATTCCAGGCGGCCAGTATCCCACACTGACTCTCCACCACGAGCGACACGGCCGTGTAACAGGCCGCCACTCACCCTGCAGTGAGCGGTGATCCCACGCGTCGGTTACGCTGGAAGGTGCCTCGACAGCAGAGCCCGTGGGCGATACGAGCGACACCTGAGGCGTCACGCGTGACGCAACAGTTTCTCCTCTGCCGCCACATCCCGAGGCAGCAGGCTGCAGGCGCCTGATCGTGGCCACAAGCGTCTTCAGCCGGTACAGAACCGTGGCCACATCCTCGTGAGTCTGCACACTGCGCGCACACACATATTATCCATCCTACTAGTAGTAACCTGACAGTCAAACTATAAGAAAAAAATTAAATACGTGACTCGCTAGTCTCCTGGTACTTCACCAACAGGGGCTGGCAGTTGACAGAGCTGTGGTCAACGATTGCTGGCGGTCCAGAAACACACAAATGACGACTGCGCGAATGTACACGTTACCGTAACTAAAACGCGTTCCTGTACCTCTCAAATACAAAAATACGGGATCAATTTAAGAATTAAACTTCGTAAGCTCTCAAAAACACGCTAATAATTCAAGAATTATACTGAGAACACAAACAGACAAGCTACGAGTATATATGCTACCAGCTAGTCCCCTGGTGCGTCACCCACGGAGGCTGAGGCTGACCGGCTGTCATCGACGGTTACTGCAGGTCCAAAACAAATGAATAAATCACGACTGCTTGAGTGTACACGTGACCGTTACTACAACGCGATTCCATATCTGTCAAATACAAAAATACACAATAAATTGAAGATTTGAACTCTTGCAAGCTCATAAAAACTCGCAAAGGATTTAAGAAGTAAACTACGAACACAAACACAGAACCTAAATATGCGACTTGTAGCCTCCTAGCGATTCACCCACGGAAGTCTCACGGTTTTACACGAACAGTTGCGAATATTCTTAGGAAAAGAAACGTATCTTCCTTCAGGGAAAGGTGAATAATGAGTAAAATTTTTTTAAAAAATATAGATTATTTTCAAAATGTGTATATTTATTTACTTATATAGTTATGGCTCACACATCTGGCATTAAGTATCGAGTTCTGGTTAGTTTTCAAATGTTAATAACTAAAGATACATTATAAATTAATGTTTTAACAAATGAACAATTACTTTTTTTATTTAATTTATTGCAGTTCTGTCTCTCTCTGCCGGTTTGCGCCCATTCCTGATACCTCTCTTTAGAAAAACGCTGAGGTGAAGGGAACAGAAAGCATAAAAGTATAATTGTCGTATTTGGTTTGTGATATAATCACATGGTTATTAAGCAAATACTGTATCACTCCTCGGAAGTACTTCTTTCGAGAGACATATTGCTCATCATTTATTAATTTCCTTTGAATGTTTTTATTTTAATATAGTTTAGGAATTTAAATCATTCTTGCAGATATTGTGTACTGAACTGAATTTGTCTTGAGGTTCACTTTTTATCCAGTCATACGAGTTCTTTAATTTCCACGCTACTGAGGATTCCGGGATTTTCATCCAGACAGATGGTTCACCACTAAGTAAACGCTTGTTTTTAAACATAGAGAAAAACTGAAGTAAAATCTACTTACTGCGGTTTCAGTAAACGCAAATATCGGATTAAGTAATAGAATGCAGTCAAAAACAATAATGTAAGAATGTCAAATGATAGCATGTTTGGCTCACAATTTCATGCTTTGGGGACCAGGCTAGTGCATCGACCGCTTCCTTTCAGTTGCTCTCAGGTACCGGTTTTACTCAAAATAAATGAATGAGTAACAATTCTATCACCGGGCAAAACTTCAATTGGTTCAACTCATTTTTTTAAATTCGGTTGCTCCCCTCATAAATCGCTCACATTCAGCTATGGAGTTCTTGCTGCCACTTCGCTATACTATTGTATGATCTCAATGGTCGTCGAAAAGGTGCTGAAAGAAATGCGCTTGTTAGACGGAAGGATTCCAATTTTTGCCGATTTATGGCGACTGAGGACTGGAGCGAGACGTGAAGATGGAGGCAGCAAGCAAAAAAGGTGCACATAAAATTTACATGATCGCTTTGGTGGTTCAAGTGTTATTCTGTTGGGAAGCTCAATGTTGTACGGGTGTGCAGACCTCCGAAACTTCGAACACGGAACCCCCCTGAGGTCAACGTTATTGTGGCACTGCACTCCTTCCCTATGTGCGTCTTTTCAGGGATGCATTCGGCCCTGACTTCATTTTCATGGATGACAATGCGTGACCGAAGCGATCAGCTCAGGTGGAGCAGGTGTTGGAACGAAAGGATATTTGGCGAATAGACTGGTCTGCCCGTTCCCACGACTTAAATTTTACCTAACACGTGTGCGATGCGGTAGGGGAACACGTACCGTCGCACGTCCACATGCACCAACGGCCTTACAGCAGTTGCAACCACTCTACTGGAGGAATGGGAAGCCCTGCCACAACATATCCTCACTAAACTTTTCGTCAGCATGGTAGCACGTTACCGAGCTTGCTCTGCTGTCCGTGGTGATCACACACCAAGTAAAGAACCATGCCCAGCCTTTTGGTATGTCAACGGACAAACACGAATTGTGATATTTTCAGTGTAAATATCCTCCTTGGATAAAAATATAAAAATGGCAGTTCCGTTCGTCTCATTATGTATTTCTTTCAGTCGCCTCCTGTAATATACTTTAGCAGTTCATTCCGTGTATGGTTCAAGTTCTATCGACCTGTGACACATGTTGCGAAACTTACTTTTGTTCTTAAGTTTTGCACACCTGTGTGTTTTCACGAATGAGTCAAGGTTTGTGGGAGACCTGTGTGGGCTATATGGTTGCTACTGTTAAATACACTCTCGGCCTGAATGTTAAAGTTATTACAGATTCATTTAAATGCCGTAAATAAGGCTAAATCACCCACTGGTATGTCAGAATATTTATTTGATTAGCCCATGAGCACATAGACTGAAGAGCCAAAGAAACTGGTACACCTGCTTAATATCGTGTAAGGCCCGCGCGAGCACGCAGAAGTGTCGCAACACGATGTGGCATGGACTCGAGTAAAGTGTGAAGCAGTACTGCAGGGAACTGATGCCATGAATCCTGCAGCGCTGTCCATAAATCGGCAAGACTACGACAGGGTGGAGATCTCTTCTGAACAGCACGTTGCTAGGCAACCCAGATATGCTCAATAACGTTCATACCTGTGGAGCTTGGTGGTCAACGAAAGTGTTTAAACTCAGAAAAGTGTTCCTGGAGCCACTCTGTTGCGATTCCGGACGTGTGAGGTCTCGCATTGTCCTGCTGGAATTGCCCAACACCGTCGGAATGCACAAAGGACATGAATGGATGCAGGTGATCAGACAGGATGCTTACGTACGTGTCACAGTGTCTTCAACAGTCATAGTCGTTTCTCGATGTACCAGGGGTCCCATACAACTCCAACTGCACACGCCCCACACCATTACAGAGCCTCCACCTGCTTGAACAGTCCTCTGCTGACTTGCAGGTTCCATGGATTCATGAGGTTGTCTCCAAATCCGTACACCCCCATCCGCTCGTTAGAATTTGAAATGAGACTCGTCCGACTAGGAAACACGTTTCCAGTCTTCAACAGTTCAATGTCTACATCTATATACTCCGCTAGCGACCAAGTGGTGTGTGGCGGAAGGCACAATTCGGGCCAAAGTCATATCCCCCCCCCCCTTCTGTTCCACCCAAGCGAGGCCTAAAACTCTGTGTCGTGTAGTCATCAAGGGTACACGAGTGGGCCTTCTGCTCCAAAAGCGCATATCGATGATATTTCGTTGACTGGTTCGCACACTGAAGTTGTTGATGGCCCAGCATTGAAATCTGCAGCAGTTTGGGAAAGGATTGCGCTTCTGTCATTTGAACAATACTCTCCGCATGTCGATGGTCCCGTTCTTGCTACATCTTTTTCTGGCCGCAGTGATGTCAGAGATTTGATTTTTACCGTATGCCTGGTATTCACGGTACACTCGTGAAATGGTCGTATGGGAAAATTCCCCTTCATCGCTACATCGGTGATGCTGTCTCTCATCGCTGTAACACCACGTTCAAATTCGCTTAAATGTTGATAACCTGCCAGTGTAGCAGCAGTAACCGATCTAACAACTGCGCCAGAGACTTGTTGTCTTATATAGGCGTTGCCGACCACAACACCGTATTCTGCCTGTTAACATATCTCTGTATTTAAATACGCATGCCTATACCAGTTTCTTTGGCGCATCAATGTATAATGCATTGCGAATTGAAAGTCAGACCTTTCCTAATGCCTGATCAAACACTACACACATTCCCTTGCATTTCGATGTCTTGTTTGTTGCATTCACTGTACGCACTCCAACAGCTTGTAGCTCAAAGTACTGACTTTATCTGAAGTGAGGCCAATTTTGGACAGCGTTCCCTGCAATTTACAATTGTATATTCTTACAACACTGCAAAGATATTAAAAAAATGTACTGCACATTAGATTTCCGTTGAGAATTTAATCCCATTTGGCTAGCAAATTCATATTATCGATAATTCATTATTGAACACACAAAGCCGACCGCTGTGGCCGAATGGTTCTAGGCGCTTCAGTCCAGAACCAAGCTGCTGATGCAGTCTCAGGTTCGAATCCTGCCACGGGCATGGATGTGTGTGATGTATTTAGGTTAGTTAGGTTTAAGTAGTTCTAAGTCTAGGGGACTGATGACCTCAGATGTTAGGTCCCATAGTGCTTAGAGCCATTTGAACCATTTTGAACACACAATTTATGAAAATATCGAACTCAGTCGAGAAGTACAGTTCACATAACAAGAAGCGGACTTCAGGAGCACATTCTGTATGTTAATATTGCCGATATTTGAGAGGTTCCATGCCCTCTTTTGCGTGTCGCCTCTCATTTTCATCAATTTCATTAATTTTTTATGTTATTTCACGGTGGTAACAGGTCGAATAAGGTTATTGTAATGAGAGTGATTCTACAGAGAGTTCAAAATACTTTTCACTTGATTCCTATACACGTTGGATTACTTCCCTGGGTGGCCTGGGCGAGGCGAGCACCGGAGGACGCGGCCCACTGCGTGTCCGGTTGGGGGCTGCACTTCTGCGACTACTGAGATGGTCATATATCAATGGGCTTAAGCGCCTGGCGGAACGACTGACGTCGGTCGAGTTTCGCCTATTGTATGCAGGGCGAAACGACCTGCGAGACGTCTGAGTGTCGCCACAGTTTATGTGTTGACCATTCCGGCGCGTCCGGAACGAAGACTGCTGGCACCGACTGACTGCATTGTCCTCATGATTCTGAGAATACTTGTCGACCATGCCCTGCTGGGCGCGACTGTCTAGCGCCGGATAGCCGGTGGTCTAGGCGTGTTGTTTTCGTAGCCGGTGAAACGGCAAGTTCAATGGTTCATACGGTTCAAATGGCTCTAAGCACTATGGGACTTAACATCTGAGGTCATCAGTCCCCTAGACTTAGAACTACTTAAACCTAACGAAATCACACACATCCATGACCGAGGCAGGATTCGAACCTGCGACCGTCGACCGTCGCAGCAGCGCGGTTCCGGACTGAAGCGCCTAGAACCGCACGGCTACAACGGCCGGCCCGCAAGTTCAACGTCCTCAGCTGAGTAACAGAGGCATGATTGGTCAAATTAAACTGAGGCTAGTTGACATCATACATCTCTGCTCGAAATTGGAAGGAACGGTCGCTAATGGCGTGAATGATGTTCTGAGACAGTGTGAGGGAATTTGGGAATCGGCACTGAATGCTGAATCGCGGTTTTCGAGGATAGTAGGGAGTTGAGCAGTGTTGGCTTCGCTCTTGCGTTACGCGGGCGCAGTTGATTCGGTATCTGACCTTCGTCTGAGTCGGACGGTCTTGCGATTTAGTCGCACTTTTTCGGCAAAACTTAGAATTCTCGGACAGCCTTCGAGGCCAGGGGTTGAAACAGAGTTTCCGCACAGCAGAAGACGGCGCCTACATCACCAAAACGCTGCCTAGCGACTACCTGCCACAGATTTGAGGATTGGTAAAGTACCTTGCGGCTCCGACATTGTAGGACCTGTCTACTTTAATTTGAAGTCCTCAACAGCACGCGCGCTAGCTTTGCTACAAATCCACCTTGCTTGTTTCTCCATGTGATGCCATTCGAGCTCTCACTACTAATCGTGACACTGAAATATAGTCGGGAGAGTAATATTTGATTCATTAGGACCTCCAATGATTATCGTCAATCTCTTGCATCACAGAGAGTTGGTCCGCAGCTCGTGGTCGTGAGGTAGCGTTCTCGCTTCCCACGCCCGGGTTCCCGGGTTCGATTCCCGGCGGGGTCAGGGATTTTCTCTGCCTCGTGATGACTGGGTGTTGTGTGATGTCCTTAGATTAGTTAGGTTTAAGTAGTTCTAAGTTCTAGGGGACTGATGACCATAGATGTTAAGTCCCATAGTGCTCAGAGCCATTTGAACAGAGAGTTGGAGCCCCTTGTTCTCGAGCCACCTCTTACTCTCATAATAGTTCGGTATACCTTATCCTTTAACCTACTGTTTGTGTCGATAATCATGCGCCTTTATGTTCTGAGGCATAATAAATCTAATTGTAATATTTAATCCGCATATCATTTCGTAGATATATGCAGAATCATATTTCCTGATGTTTATAATGATTAAGTTCTCTTTTTTTTCTCTAAGTAGATTACAATTTTTATTAAATTATTGCGAGCGTGCACTCCTTATTTTACCAACTAGCAAGGTCCACCATCATTTCTTTCGTTACCGGTGTGCGCATAATTAATTAGGTGGTACGTAAGGAGGGGGTCGAGTGCATATCTCGTTCTCATGCAAATTTCGTCAGAATTAAAGAGGTAGAAACTCTTCTCAACCCCGGCATCACACAAGTTTATCAACATTACCGTAAAACAACATGATAACTTATCAGCTATTACCGTATCCAGCTCACTTGTATAAAGTACTATCACACAATACTTTTTAGTGCGTAATTCGAGTATTGACAACCTTCATAACAATTGCAGAAGCGCTGCGACATTGTACAAAATACGTTCAACATTTGTGGCAGCCTTCACACCCTGACTCCAGCTTCGTGACTACTGGCGAAGAGCAGGTCCAACAACAATGCCTCAGCATGAATTATTACTGGCGACGGCTCGCCGCAGCTTCATTAGGCGTGTCCCAGAGCAGGAGATGTGCTACTATCTTGCTCCCATCTCTGAACTAACTGACTTAGCCAGCTACCAGTTGAAGCGTATCATATAAAAAGACGTTTTATTCTTATTTTGTTTACGTAGAAGTTTTCAGTTAGTAAGAACTATTGTATCGCGAGTAATATACAACGTCACTGGTAAACTAACAAGTGTTAAGGGGAATTCAAAGACTGTATGTGCGAAACAGAAAAAGGAAACTTCTGTAGGTAAATCACGTTCACTTTTCTAAAGAAACAAATGACTTTGGAAGGAAGTGGAGATTTCCTCTTCTCATCATTCACTACTTCAGAATGACTCTGAGTACTATGGGACTTAACGTCTGAGGTCATCAGTCCCCTAGAACTTAGAACTACTTACACCTAACTAACCTAAGGACATCACACAACACACACTCATCACGAGGCTCATTCACTACTCTTTTGACATTCGATGCACTAAGAGATATGTCGCCGAAAGCCCTGCGATACAGATTTCTTGTGGAATAATAATATTTTCATTCATAAATATCGGTGTCTGCAATTATTGTAGTGAATATGTCAATATCACCATTTGAATTAATATGGGTGACTCAGCTCCCACTACCCCTAGGTTTAATGTAAACCGAAACGCCCTCAAATAGTACGCACTCTCTCTCGCAAGACACAAACTATGAGTCCTACAGAAAAAATGAAGAGGACCTTTTTGTACGACATTTAAAGTGGTCAAATTTTGTACTGCGATACGTTTTCGCTGGAGACCGTAGTTTTCAAATAATTCAAGAAAAGGAAATAAAAGTGACCTTCAAACGCATTTTTTATTGGATAACTCGAAAACCGTGGCCTCCAGTAAAAATTTATAACAGTACAAAATGTAACTACATTAAATTTTCTACAAATAGGTCCTGTCCATTTTTTTCTGTAGAACTAATGGTTTGCACACAGTGAGCGAGAAAACATGAAAATCCTGCATAGGGTATTTGTAGGCATTGCGGACCGCATAAAATTCAGCGGCAAGGGCATCTGAACCGAACTGTATAACAATTTTATATTTTTCAGGTAGATGTGTCAGGAAATAGTGCTCACGTTGTTTGATGGCAAAGCGACAGGTTGTTTATGACGTCGTCTTGTTTAAATATTCTGTTCTCCACAAGAAGAAGTTGCTGATAAATTTTTAAGAAGTCGGATCGAATATTCGTTACCAATTTTTACGCCGGAGTCCCAATAGCATGTTAGGTCAACGATACTTCAAACAGTGATAACGTCGAATAACCAGCAAGGTCTGATAAACGGAAAAAATATAACAGTGATGCGCAAAAGGTTTAAAACATAGTAATGATTCAATATAATAAAAGAATTATTTATATGCAGGGGGTTATAAAGAGGCAGAGAAGCTTATTAGGCTGTTGCAGGGTAGGTTGTGCTGAGAAATTACTTTTGAGAAGAAATTGAATACGTTGGGCCGTTTCCGAGTTAATTAGCATGAAGTTAGCCAATCAGGCCGTTCGAAAAACAGTTTCAAGCGTCCCGCACGATACGGTCAGTATTCCTTGTTTTTATTGGGTAGATGATAGCGCACGCTCCTGGTACTAGTTTAGTACCAACGCGTAAATAAAACTATCCATGTTTCCAAATGCCTTACATTCATAAGAGAAACGTAACGTACAGAACTTCACGCGTTAAATCAACGATGAGGTTGACGGTACAGTATTCTTGCCTGACAATGGCAGTTGCGTAGGAAAAAGGAACAGTTGCTGTCGTGAGCACTGCCTGAATTCACGAGGAGACCACACGGCGATCGGATTCTTGTAATTTTTTTATGTTTATAGTACGTGAAGTTCAGAACTAAAAGAGTAATGCGAAGCAGTTCGGTGCAACAAGTTTTCCGACCGTCTCTAATACGCTGAAATAAAGCGTGTGTGCTTTTTTATTTTTTTACAAGAAATGTGACTGTGTTGTAGAGTGCTCGCATGCGATGTGGTGGGCCTTGGTTTGATTCCTGGTGCAGAAAAATTGTAAAACCAAAATGTACGTTCTACGCGCATTTTCGTGAAGCGCAGAATAGAGAAGTATGAAAAAAAGTCGGTAGCGCTACAGGCTGGCACTCAGTGGAACCAGTCTTGTTAAGGTAAATATATTTTTTCTCTTTTCTCCGTTCAGTTCGAATATCTGTGTCATTTAAATATATAACTAACCGATTTAGCAATTCTAACTGTCATTTTTCTGAAAAATGCTTGTCTTGTTATTTCTAATCATAGGGTATATCGCTCACAAAAACCCAGTTTTTGTTGCAAACATAAATCCTTAGTCATCGATCTTTTATAATAGGTCAACATTGTTTCGATTAAAAAATATTAAAAATTAATTTTTCTCCATCTTTATGTATTTTATGCGTCACGAAAATACTCATAGGTTATGCACTTGTCTTTTCAAATTTGATTCCATTTGGGAATCGGACTCAAGACACTCCACACGTCAGGCGAACTCTACCACACAGCAACACTGTTTCTCTACGAAAACAAGCTTTCTTTGGCGTATTACGGTTGTAAGGTACTAGGCAGCCGGGCTGCGGCAGCGTGGGTGCTGCAGCCAATTAACACAGTGACGGTTCATTGCAGCCCGCGCGCGGGGAAGCTGTGGTATCCTGGCCGCGCCAGCCGTTACAACACGTCGGGTTGCACGGCAGCCAGCTGGCTCAGAGCAGGTAGCTGGGAGGAGGATGGCGCGTGAAGGATGTGTTGTCGAAGCTGTCAGACCTTGATTACTTCCCGAAACGAAATTCGCGATGACTCTTGACTGCTAGTAGGACCTTATGGAATTTCCAGTTGTGGAGGGACATGCAATTTGTCCTCAGATTCATAAACATCTCATTCTCTCATATAATTATGAAAAACACAGCATGCTTTTATTTTACTATGGTAACTGGAAATTCTCCTCGAACATTTATTGGGCGATGAAAAATTCTCAGTGTATTTGCTAGAATGCCAAACGAACATTCTACATACCGCCTAGTCAGAGACAGTTGGTAGTTAAAGACTCTTGTGTTTTTTAGACTCTTTCCTTCATTGGGCGCTTTAAATCTTCATATACACCTAGTGCCTCATCTTAGATAATTACATATGGTATCGGTAACCCATTGTTCGATGTGGGGCTTTCCTCCACTATTAAAAAATTTTTACTCATGGGTTTTTCAAGCAAAATTGATTTCTTAAAAACAGATGCGTCACTACATTTTCCGTATGCTCCCAAATCAATGTATGTGAACTTACAATCCGCATTGCATGAAGCAAGTAAAGAGATGTAAAATTAATTTTTGTAATTATACTAATGTAATGTGAGTCTGAATAACGTGACTTTGCATTTCCTACGGGACAAAAGATGAACAGTTATATTCCACATCCATCTCGCTTGGCTGCACGGTCACGACTGACCGTCAGCTGGTCGCTAAGCCTGACTGAACAAACTATCTGCTCAAAATTACGGCTACCTAGTGCCTTATAGTCCTTAAAGATGATCGTAAAACTTCTAGCTCTATTTTCTCGAGAATTTTTGAAAGTTGCATCGACCTGTTCTGGCGTACCGATATTTGAGTTGTGAACTTCACGTACCATAAATACAAAAAAAAAAAAAAATTCGATTACTGTGTTATCTCCTTGTCAGCGGAGCAATCCAGGTTAGCCAACCTGAGCTTTACTGTGGTCTACTGGAAATGTCCCTGCGAGCTGCTGGTAGCTCCCGACGACTGCTTGGAATTCACTAATATAGAGCCATGAATTCTGCCGTATGGTTGCTATCTTCACTTTGTTCCTCAAGACACTATACAGTCCCTTGAAGTCTGTCGCTATCATACCAAGGATACTAATAGTTAAAAATTTCCCTTCATCTCTGCTCTTTAATTAAACCACGTGTAAGTACTAAGCATGTACAGTGATGAGCTAAGACATTACGACCACCTGCTCAATAACAAGTCTGTATGACATTAGTTGTCTACGCACAGGTCGTGTAATTCGCGTAAATAACGGGCCGCTGATTTCCGTATGGTGATGGCACCCGACAGAGACCCGGGATTTACATCAGGCGAATTTTGCAGCCCAGACATCAACGTCAGTTCACTATTAACCTCCTCAGACCGCTGTAGTACGGTTGTGGCTCCGAGACACGGTCAGTTACACTGCTGAAACATGACATCGCCGTTGGGGAAGACATCAAGCATGAAGGGACGCTGGTGGTTCGCAACTGTCAGCGTGTCTTCGATTACTACCACAGGTCCCATTCAATATTCCCCATAACGTAATACTGCTCCCAGCAGCCTGCGCCCGTGGCGCGCTGCACATTTCGAGCCGCTGTTCACCTCGATGACGGCATTTGTGAGAACGAACAGCGACCTAGTGTAGCAAAAATGTGATTCACCCGAGGAGCCGACACGTTGCCATTTATCGACAGTCGAATACCGATGGTCCCGTGCCCACTGCAGTCGCTAATCTCGTTGAGCCAACATTTGAACTCATAGGAGTGGTCTGCTGCGGAACTCCATATTCAACGATGTACAATGAACGCTATGCTCCGAAGCGCTTGGGCGTGCACCAGCATTGCGCTCTTTCGGCAGATACCACGGGTCACAATGTATCCTGGTTTACAGGAGAGACAAGAAATACACGTTCTGTGAAGATTCGTGGACGTCCAACCATTTAGCGCCTAATGAGAGTTTCACTGTCCTTCTGCCTCTTTCCGTAGATGCTCACGACAGTAGCACGTGAACATTCGACCAGCTTCGACGTTTTCGAGATACTCGTTTACAGGTTCTGCGCAGTAATTATGTGTCCTTTGTAAAAGTCACTTATCTCAACGGATTTCCCCATTTGCCGCCCATGTCTTCGCTAGGGTGACCCCCGCCAGTGTCTGCTTCGCTCACATACTTTCGTTACCGCGTCACGTGCCTGCAACGACACCAGGCGGCAACCAAAGTCGCGGTGGGCACTGGTCAAAATTTTTGTTTTGTTTATCAGTATATGTCGTAAGTTACGTATCTTAAGGAACTGGATTAAGAGCCTCGCTAAAATTATATTATTGCATGCAGTAACTTACATTTACTGCTTCATAAAAGCCTGAAGTGTATCCTGACCCATCCTATTTCTTAATTTAGTCAACACCCTATTCATTGTGCCGAATGACCTTTCCTGTGTGACAGTAGAAACGAGAATGCACAGTACACACTCAGCAAGTGCCCTCAGCGCTTCGAGCCGATGTCGGATCAAGATAAAAGGAGCTACATCGGAACACGAATCTTCTGATTTAGTAAGAGGAACATACTTTAAAGTAAGCAAATCTGAAGTAACAGCATCATAATTTTAAGTCCCAACATCAAATACATTTTTTTACGATCATTATCAATATATTCGTGAAATGTTTTGTAACTTTCAAGATATGCAGTTAGTTCTATCACTTTCGCAGCACTGTCACTGAATCGTTGCTTAATTTCGTTAATTATCATTTCACAAATTTCCTTAAGTTTTCAATGTTTGTTTCTTGTCCTTCTAACCTCTGCTGCGTCCACTCGTAAAGTTATTTAGTGTTTGATTTTCCGCTCTATGTTCATCACAGTTGCCAAATGACTCGATGTGTCTTAAATGTTCCAGAGATGCAGAAATGGGTACAAGGAGTTGTGAAATTCTGAGTGATTGTTTTTGCAAAACATTGTTTAAGTTTGAGACGGCTTTTACTATATAGTCCTAAATATTAAAACTATTATGAAATTGTAACTCATTATTTTGTCGTTCGAAGCCAGTGGAAGAGTAACTGAATTCACTATCACATTCACTGGCATTTATTTCAATAGACGCACACTCACCTACTTCTTCTGTAATATGCTGTCTTTTATTAGAAAAGAAATCAAAGTAACTCTGTTGTTTTGGCATTGTATCTCTAACTCTTCTTTTTATGACGAACTGACAAAGACCGAAGGAGCATTGCATAATCATATCACTCTTTCGTAGTAACCTGTTGAATGACCAACTGTTAAAATAGCTGTATACAAAAAGGTGATATTTATTGCAACAATGGAAGCTTATTATTGTCATAGGCTGTAGTACCCGGACGACTTTGTATATGGATCGTTCCTTTTTGCCCTTATCAGTATACGCAGTGTTGTCAAGAATTGCCAGCTGTACATGCGAAACTTCGTAGACAGCGACCACCGCTCCAGCTGAATTTTGTCGGAACAATACAAGTTAGTTATATGTACGTGCTCTCTGTTTTTTCGGACATGTCCGAAAGAACAGACGCCATTTTGATTCAGCAGCCACTATGAATTAAGACACAAAAGAATTACAGACATTGGCTGGTAGAGTTCTCAACCTATCCCCACGCTATTAATGTAGTGCCCCTTGCCGTCGTTACTTTCGACATTTCACCGATTCCCGTAACAGTTCGAATTTTGTATGCACCCGCGTTAAAGAGATCATTGGTTGTTCTCGTCTTAATTATATATATGATATGTCTGTTGTTTCGGACTAATAATAAGAATAATGGGCAAGGAGCATTACATTCGTAGTGTGTGGATAAGCTGAGAATTTGGGTCTGGCGGGAAACGTGCTGGGGTACACCGTGCGGCTGCGATGACCACGGTGTCCAAATGTTCCAGTGGTCAGCGCATCTGCCTAGTAAGTTGGAGACCTGAGTTCGAATCCCAGTTCCGTACAAATTCTCAACTTTTCCCATTGATCTAAATCAATGTCCACTCACAGCCAATGTCTGTAATTCCCTTGTGTTTAACAATGTTGTTAGTTATTACATTAAACTAGCCCAGACGATAATTTAAATCCCTTCATTATTTTCTCTCCATATAGATATAAGTTTCTCGGAGGGAGGGGGGTGGGGGGTTTCTCCCCACTTGAATTCAGCATTTCATAAATGTAGCCCAAAAATGAGCAGTGCATGAGGGTGCGATGTTTCAGAACAGTACCTTCGTCAAGTTAACAGAAGACCCACACAGCTTTTGGAGTCGCTATCAAGTAGGCAACACAGCACGAGAGCAGGCATCTAACGAATTCAAAGAGGCGCTGCTGCAGCCGTAACAAGTCCGTCCATTCTATATGAGTATTGACAGTTTCTGGTCGATGCTTGTTGTTATTTATATAAGGTTACAACTTAAGTTTGCTGAGACTCTCTCTGAAATGTAATCATGGACTTAAACCACTGCCTGCAAACTAAGCTCTGAACTCATTTGAAGCAAACGTTATCTAAATGTGCCGATTTTATTCCTTTAAAACGACTTAGCTTTGGCGTGATTTTAATAAGTTAGAACGGTGCCCTACGACGTGTAAGTTCGATATGTGCTGCTCCTATCCCACATCTCGTGGACTGATACAGCGACGAACTTTGCTTGTTGTTTAGTTGGTTGATTCGGGGAAAGAACGAAACAGCGAGGTCATCGCCCCCCCCCCCCCCAGATTATGGAAGGATGAGGAATAAAGTCGGCCGTCCCCTTTCAAAGGAACCATCCCGGCGTTTGAGAAATCACGGAAAGCCTAAATCACGATGCGAGTCCAGTGTGCTAACCACTGCGCCACCTCGCTCGGTTTTGCCTGTACACAAGCTGATATCAGGTGAATGCGCAATATTTACATCATCCTATTAAACGAGAGGTAGGCTAAAAGCTTTCTGCCATATACATATTAATAATGAAAGTTTTCGTTACCAACTCCACAGTTCGCGACGCTCCCGAGGCGCCTCCTTCGTCCTTAGAGTCTGTTCACACAAAATATGGGTGGCCAAGATACCACGTATGTGTTACAAATCACAAGTGATTCGAAAGTCACTGCTTTCACAATAACGAGTTATCAGTAGATGACTGTGATTTCAGTCGCAACTAGACTGCGTGACATCTGCTTTACGGCATTCGTACTACCATGGCCGTCACATTTCACTTCGACTGTTCTCAATAACAGCGTGGCATCATAACATTCGACGCCGTGTGCTGTCTGTTGGCCGACGTTCGTACTTGGTTCTAAGAGCTTTGTATCTCACGCTAGCTGTGTAAAACCTCCCCACGGTCGAAGAAATGAACGACGTATTCCAAACACGAACGCGTGCTATACTGTGTGGTAATTTATGTTATTATTCTGTACATCATACTACTAACATTTTCACACTTGTTTCATTACTAAAAGACTTAAATCCAAAAGAGGAACAAATGTAATCCACGCTTACTACTGTATGTTTTGATGGGGTGAAGTCTCTGTGCACCAGCGTGTCCGCTCCTCGCGTAACTTTTGTTTACTATATAGTGAAACGTGCTGCCAAAATAATATGTCGTAAATGTTCAGGGAATTTGATTAAGCAAATGCGGAAGAGTTCTGAGGCGCTGTATGGGTTTGACAGGTACTGATTCTTGTGCAACATGTCTTCAAAATATTTCACAAGACTAGTAAATTTAGATTGTTCAAAGTGTTTCATCATCATGATGCTATGTTTTACGCGATCTTGAGTAGCTTGAGACCAACATGCTGAGAGAAAGGCATGATAAAATTCTCCTTGACTGTGACAATCGTTAATGACCGATCGCATTCTTACAGCTGGTCCATTCTCTAAGTAGCTACACATAAATTCTAATTCGTGCTCCAATGACCAGTTGGGAGGAAAACAATGAGAGAACTGATGAAGACATGCTTGTAGATGAATGTCGTTGCCAGAATTCTTAAATGTTTTGAATTTACGTGTAGTAATGAACAGCTTATAGTCTAAACCATCATGTCGGCGAATCGCATATCGGTCACTGTTACTTCGTTTCGACGGTTCCATCTCAAAAGTCGGTGCATCTTGCCAATTTCTTTCATAATTTCCGAAATGCCCTGTGTTATTATTTTGTGGCTGTTCCGTATTTCTATGTCCCTCTTCCCGTATTGGAGCGCGAGTGTCCTCTGAAATAGGTTTTTCTTGTATTACCTGTGTCAACTGATTTTGTACTGCCCGGATTTCTCTTTTGTACTGTGCATTGATTTGATTTTGATTTTGTTTGAATTTTCTAATTTGTTCATACTCTTCTGTGTCAGTGAAGGCTACGGCTCTTGTGTCATTCAGATCATCATCTACCTTTGTAGATTAGTTAGTGAACTGATCCGAAAGTTCGGCAACTTTCTCCGATAGTAAACTGATTTCCTCAGTGTGTTTTTCTGAACCGAGTTTCAGAGTGTCCATTTGTGTCGTAATCGTATCTACTGTGTCCTTTAAGTTTTCCTGAGTTTTTGCAAGTTGCGTAACCGAATGGTTAGATGCAACTGAATCAATTTTAGCTTGCAAGGTGTCGTGATTTTCATGAACAATAATTTGCAGTTCTTTTATGGCTGCTTCGTGATTCTGTAATGCATTTTCATGACGCGAAAAAATAGGTTGAAAATGCTCACAAATTTGTGTTTTTACGTCATTACAGACTTTTTGACATTTCGATTCGATTTTAAGTAACTCAGCAGTTAAAATAGTAACAGTTACGTAGTGGACCACCCACCCCTCCTTGTACTTTTCGTATTTTATAATTGGCATCAAAATACTCGCCAGAGTCTTGTCCATTATCAGAGATACGTTTACTGCACTTACCTTACAGTTTTAGTTTTTATGATGACAAGTGCGTTAAATACAGTAAAGCTTGATTAAATATGGCGCAAATGTTAACATTAGCCAACCTGCAGGTCAATGTGCTCCAACAACCGTTATTTGGCGTTCACACCCGTTGGCCTCGCCATCTCATAACCAAATTATCAGCCTTCAATATAACCTAGACCATGGCTACGCTACACATTAGTCTGTCACCGCAACCAATACTTCACTCGGCGGGGCGGAGGCAGTGGGGTCCAATATCATTTCAGGCGACAACAGAGAATGAGTAGTTGACAGTAACTGACTTCACATTTCCAGCTAATACACAGAGTATAGCCTGCAGTGTGTCTCCATTAAGCTGCCAATGACACCACAATACCGCAGGTAATCGTTGTGAGAGAGGAAAAGATTTACTTCCCAGTGACTTCTGAATCACTTGTGATTTGTAACAGATACGTGATATCTTGGTCACATCTACTTCGTGTGAACAGACTCTAAGGAAAATGGAGGTGCCTCGGGCACGTTAGAATGGGTCGTGTCGCTAACTGTGGGGTTGTTAACGAAAACTTTAATTATTAAAACGTGTGTTGCAGAAAGCTTTCATCCTTCCTCTCATTTAGTTTCGTCGCTGCTCATCCACAGCAAAAAGGAAATGTTATGAAAACGTAAATGGAAATCCTTGAAAGAAGAAGCACGTTGGGGTCGACAACTATTCCTGACCAAATTTAAATAACTGGTGCTCGGAGAATGTTGTCTCCTTAGTGTATCTTCCATATAATGGAATGTTGGAGACTAGGCAGCTTACCGAGGAATTCAGTCATCTTTCTCTCGTTCCTTTAGTGAATGGAACGGCATAGGAAATTAACAATGGTACCAAGTAAACTCCGCAAGTACTGTACTCTGACTTAATATTTACGTGACACGTGGCACTGACGTCAAGTTATGATACAACATCATAATCGATTATCGATCATCGAAGCTAAGTCCATCGTAATACCTAACAACAAACCCTTTGAACCTAATCTAAATTTGTATCATGTGAGCCGCGCGGGATTAGCCGAGTGGTCTGGGCGCTGCAGTCATCGACTGTGCGACTGGTCCCCTCCTCGGACATGGGTGTGTGTGTGCGTTTGTCCTTAGGATAATTTAGGTTAAGTAATGTGTAAGCTTAGGGACTGATGATCTTCGCAGTTAAGTCCCATAGAATTTCACACACATTTGAACATTTTTTTTGTATCATGTGAAGTCCATTTTTTAAAATACACTCCTGGAAATTGAAATAAGAACACCGTGAATTCATTGTCCCAGGAAGGGGAAACTTTATTGACACATTCCTGGGGTCAGATACATCACATGATCACACTGACAGAACCACAGGCACATACACACAGGCAACAGAGCATGCACAATGTCGGCACTAGTACAGTGTATATCCACCTTTCGCAGCAATGCAGGCTGCTATTCTCCCATGGAGACGATCGTAGAGATGCTGGATGTAGTCCTGTGGAACGGCTTGCCATGCCATTTCCACCTGGCGCCTCAGTTGGACCAGCGTTCGTGCTGGACGTGCAGACCGCGTGAGACGACTCTTCATCCAGTCCCAAACATGCTCAATGGGGGACAGATCCGGAGATCTTGCTGGCCAGGGTAGTTGACTTACACCTTCTAGAGCACGTTGGGTGGCACGGGATACATGCGGACGTGCATTGTCCTGTTGGAACAGCAAGTTCCCTTGCCGGTCTAGGAATGGTAGAACGATGGGTTCGATGACGGTTTGGATGTACCGTGCACTATTCAGTGTCCCCTCGACGATCACCAGTGGTGTAAGGCCAGTGTAGGAGATCGCTCCCCACACCATGAAGCCGGGTGTTGGCCCTGTGTGCCTCGGTCGTATGCAGTCCTGATTGTGGCGCTCACCTGCACGGCGCCAAACACGCATACGACCATCATTGGCACCAAGGCAGAAGCGACTCTCATCGCTGAAGACGACACGTCTCCATTCGTCCCTCCATTCACGCCTGTCGCGACACCACTGGAGGCGGGCTGCACGATGTTGGGGCGTGAGCGGAAGACGGCCTAACGGTGTGCGGGACTGTAGCCCAGCTTCATGGAGACGGTTGCGAATGGTCCTCGCCGATACCCCAGGAGCAACAGTGTCCCTAATTTGCTGGGAAGTGGCGGTGCGGTCCCCTACGGCACTGCGTAGGATCCTACGGTCTTGGCGTGCATCCGTGCGTCGCTGCGGTCCGGTCCCAGGTCGACGGGCACGTGCACCTTCCGCCGACCACTGGCGACAACATCGATGTACTGTGGAGACCTCACGCCCCACGTGTTGAGCAATTCGGCGGTACGTCCACCCGGCCTCCCGCATGCCCACTATACGCCCTCGCTCAAAGTCCGTCAACTGCACATACGGTTCACGTCCACGCTGTCGCGGCATGCTACCAGTGTTAAAGACTGCGATGGAGCTACGTATGCCACGGCAAACTGGCTGACACTGACGGCGGCGGTGCACAAATGCTGCGCAGCTAGCGCCATTCGACGGCCAACACCGCGGTTCCTGGTGTGTCCGCTGTGCCGTGCGTGTGATCATTGCTTGTACAGCCCTCTCGCAGTGTCCGGAGCAAGTATGGTGGGTCTGACACACCGGTGTCAATGTGTTCTTTTTTCCATTTCCAGGAGTGTATATTTATGATAACAGAAGAATATTGCTGATTGCTTGCTGAATCCACAGATACCATACAATTCTTCTCAAATTGTGTTTTAGGATTCCTTTAAGAAACCGGCATTTCGAATGTTGAAACCACTTTAATACCTTACACCACATGTTCCTACCATGAACCGATAATCTATAACAACTAAAGATTAAAATAAGATAATAGGTTTCAATGGTGGGCTAACTCATTTGCCAGCCCCAAAATTGTAGCACATGTGAACGGAAGCAGCTGTTTCGTAATTTTCAAGTTCAGGTGAATGACTGTTTTCAAAAGTAACAATAATTCTGCAGACGTTGTAGGACAGAATATCATGTTTTACACAGACAACTCTTATCCAAACAAAACAGCTGAATTAAAATTAATAAAATACAAATCAGAATATTAGTTATACATAACTTCAGAAATAATATACACTCGCAAAATCTAAAAGCAGTTTTGGAATCAGCACAAAAAAATTTTATGGTTGGACATTATCTGTATACATAGTCAGTCGTTTTAAATTTCATAAGAAAGTCACTTATTTTATTTTACAGACTCGTTTGTAGGAATAATAGTGGACTCAAGTAAGGTTGCTCACATATTAAAATAGGGCTACATTCAAACAAATTTAAAATGCAACAGAAAAACTCTTTTAAATTAATGCTAACATAAATGAAAACAGAGATGGGCTTCAGGCACCTAAATGCTATTATCAAACACTTTAAACTTCATTTTGTGACACATCCTATAAACTGATGATGACAGGGACATATTTAAACAGACTTTCGAGAGAGGTCAAGGATCACTTGATACTGAGATGTGGTAACTCATATAGACCTGCAACGCTTTTATTTTAGTGAATGGAAATCAAATTTAGGCTGGCAACAGGGAATAAACACTTCCGATATAAGCCGTTAGTAACTTCTGTACGTTGTTTACAAAATAAATTCTGTGCTATGAAGACATGTTATATTTAGCAACAATTACCGTCCAGGAATTTACACAAACCGACGGCACAAGGTAGTTTAGAGACTGCAGACATCAAATTCATTTCATTATGTTAATAAAGAAACAAGTAGGATTTATGGCATGCTGTTTGGGGTGGAGGCTTAGATATTATTTTTATTGATCGCAAAAAGAAGTAACGGCACAACGTTTACCATATATTTTGTTTATTTTGTATGTCTGTTTCAACCCTTCGCAGGTTTATGATAGTCTGCCTTACATAGTACGCTTTTCATAAGACCAACGTCCTTCCGTAAAATACGTCCTACAATTTGCGGCGTACGCCTCATGCGAAGTTGGGCGGTCTACTGCCTTAGTGACAGAAGATACTTGTGAGGGCGAGAAACTGCGTTAGTCTTTTGTACATGGACATCTAGCTCAGTCGCATGCAAGTTATAATATTAGGATCGGAAAATTATCCCTAACTGAAATTAAATAATGTTACTTGTCTAAATTCTAGAAATGATATTCCAATCTGGCACTACTCAAGCACAGTGTAGCGAACGGAAATATGCACCTTCTAGTTCAGTAACAAAACATAGGAAAGGCGATGCAATTTCAAATTTGTCTACAAAGCGGGATGAATGCGATACACGCTGATGAAAACGGTTTGTGTATGGTGTGTTAGCAATACAGCAAGAAGAAAATTGTTTGAAGCGGTTCCTATCTGCAAAGTCTGATGTCAAATACACACCTCAGCCTTATCATAATGCAATGGAAAAGTAGATGAAATCAAGAGAAAAGTTGAGCAACGCCCGCAGATTGGCTGCCATGGTGACTGAAAGGAACTAAACACGAAAAATGAAACAACTTTCGCCGGCCGAAGTGGCCGTGAGGTTAAAGGCGCTGCAGTCTGGAACCGCAAGACCGCTACGGTCGTAGGTTCGGATCCTGCTTCGGGCATGGATGTTTGTGATGTCTTTAGGTTAGTTAGGTTTAACTATTTCTAAGTTCTAGGGGACTAATGACCTCAGCAGTTGAGTCCCATAGTGCTCAGAGCCATTTGAACCATTTTTTTGAAACAACTTTCAACCATTTATGTAATCCTGTGTGATAATATCTAGACTCCACATGATCTGATAGGGGATCGAAGTTTCAATTGCGAAAAACATCGGAAGCAGAAAGAATTTCCATTATTTTTGGAACTGCTGACTATGAGCGACAAAAAACTGGTCACGTACCACAAAGCTGCATGAAAAAATTGGTCGTCGAAGTAAGGTGAAGTTCTGTAAATGGAGGAAAAAATAGGGTTGGTGCAAGAAAAGTTCTGCTGCAGCGCGAGTCGTGCGGCCGTCGACCACTGATTTATATCTAATCGCACTTCTGCTACATAATCTAGGCAGTGGAAAAATCCATTCAGGTATTTCCGACGTAAAACGCACAATTTATGGCTGAGAGGAAAGTATGTTTTTTCATTGTATCCTTATATCTGCAAGTAATTTAATTTCGGCAATTATTTCTATAATGGGTGTACTCTAATAAATAATAAGCCTATGTTCGCTTTGTGGTTGTGACTTCTTGATTCGGAGACAACCACGTCGTCAGATGCCTCATATTGAATTACGTTTAGCAGTTGACTGATGCAAATTCATTTACCGCGTATGTACAACGGAGCTTTTCCGTAGTCATTAACAAGTCTTTTTTTTTTTTTCAAAGCCGTATTCTAGGACTTAAAATGGAACTCAGATACAAAAGATTAAAACAAAGTCTATGTAGTAGTTACCATGTAAATTCAATATCCAGAATATGTTCGCTCTGCAGCGGAGTGTGCGCTGATATGTAACTTCCTGGCAGGTTAAAACTGTGTGCCGGACCGAGTCACGAACTCAGGGCTTTTGGCTTTCGCGGGGAAGTGCTCCACTATCTGAGCTACCCAAGCTGAATTTAATGTAAAGTAGCTTTACCAGATATAGAGCCAATCGAAATGTGGCTTTCACAATAAACCAATTTCAATTTTTACTATCACTGAAAGACCATACAACCTCAAAAATCACACATGGTACAATATCTACGCAATTCTTTGGAAAATTAGTTGCATATTATATCAGAATATCATACTAACATTTATCAAAGTTGTTTAATTAATTTCTGTTCTCCACTGAAGGATACTTTTGCATTTGTTGTCAACATATCGATATCCATTATAATTATCCGGGCTGTTATGCCGTGGTCGGTTGATGAATTCTGTGTCGATTCCCAACGTTTCGTCTCCGACTGCGGGAGACATCTTCAAGGGGGTCCGTAGCTCAATGGAAGGTCCAACACACCCACTGGCTCGCTACTGACTGCCGCTAAATTCCGTGTCCGTGCGCTCCCACGCCGCGGCGTGACGTCACGTGTTCAGAATTCATCAACCGACCACGGCATAACAGCCCGGATAATTATAATGGACATGATATTTCCGGCCGTGAAAGTCTACATTTTAGTAACATATCGATAGTAGTGTCACCCCTTTCAAATTTGGTGTGAGGCATCTCTGTGCAGTATCAGTGTTATTGTAGGATCATGCTGTTCAGTGACCAAGTGCAGATGCAGACCCACTATCTTGAAACACCAGTGGTTGAATGTCAACCCCATGTGTCGCACAACATGCAAGATTTCAGAAATAATGGGGATGTTTTTACTATATGTACATGTACCACACATTATTCCGAGTTATTTTTAACTAGAGCTTATTACTGATTGTAATTCCATTTTCGAATATCCCTGAACTGAAACTTTTTCTTATTTGTTTTCCACTGTAAGACACCATACAAACGGCAACATTCTACGCCTGCCTAATAGTCCGTCCTGTAAATGCAATGGAGACGTCTGATGATGCACAAAATGCCGAAAACAGGTAATGGCAAGGAAGAAAAGACTGTTTAAAAATATGTTATCTGTTTAATGATTGGTGCCTGTAATAAACCAAATACTACGCAACAGCCACGGAACCCTAAAAGTGTCATCTAATGACAAATAGCTCTCCAATCAGAATGTCACACCCATTTAGGATGCCTTAAACAGACTGGAGAACCATTAATCTTGACGCAGATATTGAATACAATGTACCCTTACTCGTAAAAGTATCTGCATTTGCATTTCCGCTGCATGGAAACTAGCCACCGGTAATGTTGCAACACAAAAAATTTCTTGAATGGCATCCACATCATTAACACCACATGTAATCATCAGTATATCCTTTCTGAAGAAGCTGATGTATTTGACGATGAATCAACTACCAACTCTCAGATCTGTCATAAAACGAAAACAAATTCATGAAAACACCTTCAATAAAATGTAGCTGAGGCCAAAAATATAGCTGGAGTGCTAAACACTTCCATGAAGGTACACGGAAATAACATTGTTTACATGCTGACGTCACGGTACAAGTACTGCTAAGCTGTGATCCAATGACAACTTAAGTAAAATGTACGACGAACTAAATGTTCGTGTGTTCAATGCTGATGGATGTCACTTTGATAACACGAGATAAGTATTTAACAGCCTATTTACGTTTCGTAATTCCCACCGTAGGAATAGTAAATTAAATTGACTTGGTGTCATGTTATACACAAGATGCCTTACCAAACTGACAGCGATGTGTACGGCCCAAAAAAAGATGTCTTATGACTTCACATAAATAAACAAAATCGAACTGTAAGCAATTTCATAATAAACAAAACAGTCTCTTATGAAAAAGACCTATATGGTATATTTAATGTAAACGAAATGTGCACCAGAAACAAGAGCTAAGAAATTTGTTTGCCAACATTTTTAAAATAAAATGTAGCGTAGTTAATAAACACAAGGCCTACAACTGACTACCCCAATAGCTACATGACATAATATGTACGGGCAGTTAATATTCGGGAGGGGGAAGGATTTTTTTGGGTCAAAGACCTTTATTAAAGGAGCATATCATCGACCTACACGAACATAAATATGATACTTCCCTTACCTGAAAAAAAAAGAAAATACGATCTGCTCTTGCAACAATAATTACAAACGCATAAATTGTATTTCAGCAACATAGCGTTATAGGGCTTATCCCGAAATATGTTCAGGTGCTGTAAGAAAAAAGCGTTTTTGAAAATGTATGTTCTAAATCAACGTATGTTTCCTTGAAGGCACGGTGCCTGGAGTGCACTGACGCTCGCCGTCCTAAGCAACACTGCGCGCACGCGGCCTCTGCCGTGCTCTTTGACGACGCTGCCTTGATATGCGTCGCTTACCTGCGCGCGCCTTGAGGGACTTCCCCCAGGTGACGTCACATAGCCGGTGCTGCCTCTCGCAGCGGCCGCAGCGGCGCTACTGAGCAGCTCGCCACGCGACGCCGGCGCGGCGGGTCGCGCATCGCCCCCACTCCCCTGTGACGTCGCGCAACCGCTCCCACCACTGCCGCCCCCGCCCCTTGCTGCCCCCTACCGGGTACGGCCGTGGACAAACAGTGGTCTGCGTTCACAAACCGCGGCGGTGCGGCGCGCATTCAGAGCTGGTTGGCAGCGCGCGGTGATGCATTTTGCATGCGCGGCGACAACAGACGCCCTGTGCCCTTCGCCCTCGGGTCTGGCGGGTCCTGCCGGCCCTTTTATGTGTCGGCACGCCCTCTGTGGGACCGCACCGCCCTCAGTCCTCATCCCCCACCCTCCCTCCTGTCTTTTATCTCGGCAAACATCGCCGACAATGTGTCGCGGGTCGTGAATGACTCATTACTTTGACAAGTAATTCTGTGCGAAGACGCTGCGTCTGCGAACGTAGGGAGCAGCTCGAAGCGCTAGCAGGTCTCGCTGCGGTGCGCCTTTACAACGCGTAGCAAGTGTGCGGCAGGGATATAATGCAGGTGGTTTTGTTAGTTTCCAATAACGAGAGTAACAGACAAGATTTGGGTCTGGATGGGACACAGGGGTAACTCACATTAGTTCCGTGGGAGGGGGAGGCGTGGAGGAAACGAAACACGATTTACTACAAAATAAAAAATAAAATCTATTGATAAACTAGGTTTATTGGTCATTAAACATATCAGCACCACGACTACTATTATAATAATTATACCTATTACCTACAATGTTCTTCACTGAGAGGCCATTGTGCTACAACTAAACAAATTCTGCGCCTTCGATCTGAATCGGACGACTAGTTCGACACACAATCTAAGACAATAAAAACGAAGCACCGCCGAGGAATTATCCTAATGAGACGAAAATCGTTAGATGTGATGTACATACAGAGACCAAGAAATTGCAGAAAAATTTGAATGTTCCTTCGAGAGAAAGTTGGTCTACTTCGGACTCTTATGCAAGCAGTTATTCAGCTTGAATGTCCTCCTGAGGGATATCGTGTCAATTTCTGTCTGACATACGCCTCCTTTGCTCAGCGATATTTTTTTTTATTTGCATGTATTAAAGTCGATGGATGGGCAAATGCTTCAGTCCAAACTGTTGTTAATGTAAGATTACAAATTAAAATAAATAAATTACTGCAAGAACAAACTACAAAACATCTGGTGTCTTCTCATAGAGCATGGTCGGATTTGTTTGCTTCCGTTGATCCTTTGTTCATTTTTTTTTTTTTTTTTTTTTTTTTTTTTTTTTTTTTTTTTTTTTTTTTTTTTAGTCTAGTGAGAAACTATTGACTTTGGACTTCTATACTGCGTGTCCCAGGAGGAATGGTCTGCGTTCACGTGTAAGGTGCCAGGCAAATCCAACACCTTCCATGAAAACCCTGACATGACAGCAAATCCAGCAGTATGTCACATAGCTCCAAATAAATCCTGACATTACATTAACCAAAGTAATACGATCAACGAGTGAGCAAATGGAATACCACAGACTAACACAAGAACGCCTAAATGCATGTCATACCGTCCCACCGTGAAACAGACACAGGTCCGAGGGGAGAAACGAGAACAGAAGCTGAAAGAAGAATCGTGTAGGCTAGGATGCCCTACAATAAGGGATGGACACCCATATCGCTAGCCGACCGCCAAAACCAAACCCCAGCCTATGTTAAAAGATAGAGCCCTCCAGAAGAACAGTATAGATCTTACGATAACACTAAAATGGCCACACCAGCTGCAAGTTTTAGCGTGAGACTTTTTCGCGTCTCTGTTACGTTGCAAACGTTAAAAACATTGCCCCACCACGAAAAGTATAACGTTTCTCATTGGATAGACAGAATTTTGTAGGTGGAGCTGAAGGTTAACATTGAGACCCTGATTGGTCAGTTGAAAACACAGCTAGATGGCTTTTTTAAACCAACTTCAGTAAATTGAAGTAAGGAGAAGAGGTGAGAGAGTTGCTTCCGAGACGGCGAGATGTGAGGAGCTGCGCTGCCCGCCGCCCCCTGACGCTGCCTAACCAACGACAAGGTAATGAACGCACGCGATGCCGCATAACAGCGCATAAAGCTTCACTCAGAACTGCAGAAGTCTCATCTGTTACAACCTCTTTTTACATAATAGTAGTGTCCATCATCAATTAAAGCTTATGGTATTCACATTTGCTACGTAAGTTAAAATCTGAAACACATTAATTTTTCTGTTATATAATCATTGAGAAGCCACATCAGCCACTGTAATTTACGACAAGTTAAATAAGTAATTAAAGATAATTGAGGGTCACTGTAGACCATTTTGATAGTTTTCTCTTTTATGAAACTTAACTTAAATCTAGATTAAAGATGTGATATGGCATAAGTCATCCTTCGATCCATTGTGAACTTGGAAATCCATTCGGGGAATATTCGTTCACATTTTTGTTGAACGCAGTTGGTTTTTATCATCCTGTATTAAAATATTTCCTTTTATCAATAGTTCAATTTATAAACAATGTTTTGTGAGTAGAATAAAATTTCTAATGGTAAACTTAACTGCTTTTTCGACGTTATTTTACCAGCTAACTAAAAATAGGAAAGCCTTGAACCCCTTCCACTAAATTTAATTAGTATTAAGATTCTTTTACAGGGAGTGCAGTGGAGCTGACGCTGAAATCATTACGTATTTGATTATATCATCGCTAGTCTCACTGAACTCTTCTGAACTCTAGATGTCAACTGTGGTCTGACGTCTCCTTACCAACAACAGGTCCCAGGTTCAAACTAGTCAATTCCCTAAAAAACACGCTCCGAGCGTCGTTGCGCGAAAGTGATAGGGAGAGACGACTTAAAACAGACAGACACCACGCAGAATGTTAGACACGGATATGACAGGAACACTCATTTGAGGCACAAAACTTCAAAGGGACAACACAAGCAATCATCATCGATCGTCCTAGGAAAATGCACACCTTACAATGGAAAAAAACTCCAAGCTCCTTTTTCGATCAATGTTTGGTGCAGCTTGGTCACTAACATGTTGACAGTCCCTGTCATTTTAGAAAGCGGTTAACGGGACACTAATACTTGCTTTTTTTTTTGGAAAATTCTTTTGTCGAACACACAGAGGTTGTTCCTTTGTAAAAGCGGACTGCGATGAACTTCGGGGATGCTGGAGTTTCTCAACATTTTATCAGACGTGTAAGGGCACCAATCAGCCACACTTACCCTGACCGCATGAATGGTCGTGGTAGTAATTAACTTGCCACCAAGATCGCCAGACGTTACACCGTTAGATCCTTCTTTATGGGATTGGATGAAGTCTGATATGTACAAACGAAAGGGAAATACGTGAGGTAAACTGCTTGGTCACATCATGAAAGCTTCTGCCTTCATGACGGGATGCAGAGCCACTCAGACGAACGGCACAATATACGAGGGCGTGCTGAAAAGAAATGTTTCCGAATTTTTTGTGAAAACTCTTACGTTTTTAGAATTAAACAAACGTTATTAACATTCTAGATTTTTATTCTTCATGTCTACATTTCTGTTTCGCAATATAGTCATCCTGGCGACGAACACATTTCTTCCAACGAGATACCAGCTTGTTGATACCGTCACTGTAGAGAGTTTGACTTTGTTGACGGAACTACAACCTCACCTCTCCTTGCACCGCTTCATCATTATCAAAGTGGAATCCACGAAAGTGTTATTTGAGTTTTGAAAATAGATGAAAATCGGATGTGGCCAAGTCGGAACTGTATGGAGGACAATCGATAACAGTGAACCCAAGGCATCGGATTGTTGCAGATGTCGCAGCGCTCGTGTGTGCGGTCTTGCAGTGTTGTGCTGAAGGAGAGGGTACTTCATGTGTGGACGAACTCTTTGAATTCGAAACTCGACTACAGCACGCTGTTTCTCACGCACCGACATAGTTAGGTTAGACTTCGACGTTACAAGCTACAATCCGGAGCTCTCTAGCGGCAGCGAGTTGCAAATATATGGCCATGAAGAATTATGATGTAGAATGTTAATAACGTTTGCTTTACTTAAAAAGTTTTAAGTCTTCTCCCATTAAAAATTCGGAGGCACTACTTTCCAGCTCGACCTCGTACATGTATAAACCTCCAATGTACTGAGTAATATAGAAAATAAATAACAGAGGACATACCCCTCTTCGCCGTCTGCCCATATAAGGGCCAAGTTACGAGGGCGTTCAATAAGTGATGCAATACTTTTTCTTCTGAAAGCAGTTTGGTTTTATTCAGGTTTTCAGTACACCATACTATTCCGCACTCTTTTAGCAACAAACCCCCATTTCTCAACATAATCTCCGTCCAAAGTCACGGCCATACGCCACCTTACTCGCAGAGCGTGAAGGGCGTGTGTGCCCACGTGGCACCACGCTACTGACCGATGTTGGAGCCAACTTTTTGCTATATAAATAATCTCCCCATAATCCACGTGGTGCTTCCCGCGGAATGCAACCTTCATTGGACCAAACAAGTTGAAATCGGAAGGTACGAGATCCGGGCTGTAGAGCGGATGAGGAAGAGCAGTCCAATGGACTTCTTTGAGCTCCTCCAGGCCTCCAGCCTATTGTGACGCCTTGCACTGTCATGGAGAAGGGGACGTTCGTACGCATTTTTGTGGCGAATAGCAAGTTGAACTTGTTTCTTCAATTTTCTGAGGATAACACTACGCACTTCAGAATTGATCGTCACACCATGTGGGAGGAAATCAAACATAGTAACTCCTTCAGTATCCCCGAAGACAGTCGCCGTAACTTTACCGGCCGAGAGTGTGGTTTCCTACTTTTTTCTGCAGAGAAGAGGTAGTGTGGCGCCACCCCATGGATGGCAGTTTTCTTTTCCGTTCAAAGTGACGAAACCATGTTTCATTGTCTGTGACAGTGTTCGACAGAAAACTGTTACGGACAGCCTCTAATGTGCAAGCAGTTCCGCACAGATGGTCCTCTGTTGCTCTGTATCGTCTTCCGTTAGGGGGTGAGGAACCTAGCGGACACCCACCTTTGAGTGCCCCAACTGTGGACGAGTGTGTCAGCACCACCAACAAAGACGTCCAGTTGAGCAGCGGGGTGCCTGATTGTGATCCGTCTGTCACCTCGAATGAGAGTGTCCACACGATCCAACACTGCAAGAGTCACATTTGCGTGCGGCCAGACGGCATGCGGGAGATCGACGCCACCCCCAACGACTCTCCATGAGTTTGTTCACTGCAGGGTCTATGAAGAGATTATGCAAGCGCCTATGAATATCTGCGATGCCCTGGTTTCCGCCAAATGAAACTCATTGACAGCTCTCTGACTGGAACGCACCTCCGTTACAGAAGCCATTTTGAAGGCTACGTATAGCGTCGCCATCGATCGGAATTTCATGAAACTATAGAGGCTGAAGCGGCAATATTCCTCGATATCTCAAAACGAATTCCGCATTTTTTTCAACCGAAGCTGGCTGAGAAAAATATGTAGCATTACCTATTGAACGCCCCTGGTATTTTGTGCGTAGCCCTGAGACGGGTGCGTGTCTGAAGCGCGGGGTCCCCTAGCAGGTAGGCCGCCCTTGGAACATACTCCGTTCTCCGTTGTGGGATGTGTATTCGCTTCCCTCGATTTATGAAGAGTTGTCGGTTCCTTGGAGTTCTCGATTCTGCTCATTAGTAGCGTGCTGTATACACAGTTTCAGCTTTGCACCAAACGACAGTTTCAAACTCTGTTTCTCTCCTGGCAAGTGGCAACAACAAGGCGCTCCGAAGTGGGAAATGGTCTCTGATTCTGGCTCTCTATCGAATATTTCTATATCAGGAATATTACAGCTACCGTTTTTTTAACGCAACATTTGCTGTGTTCGCTTTTTGTCATCCGCAGCGAACACTACATTGGCAGAACAGTGGACCAGAAACACTCGTCCCTCCACCAGCGTTGTAGTCTGTCGTCACATCTGTCCCAGATCCACACCTGTGCTGCGGGCGAGCGTCGGGCCTCCACGTTCTGTGGTGACGCGTCGACGTCTGGTACGCTGTCACTAGCGATGGTTTTAACCACTTTCCAAGAGATTCCGTAAAGGTTCACCGTTTCAGAGACCTTCGCGCTAGGCCATAACAATGTATCCTTAGTAAAAGTTGCTTATATAAATATTTCAAAAGTGATCACCATAAGCGCTGGTACATTTACACCAGTGTGAAACAAGGCCTTCAGTCCCATTATGGAAAAAAAATTTGTGATTACCGATTATAACAGGTATTTTTCCACATTAAAATTTCTGTATTAATGTAGTCTAATATACTATACCATTATTGCAATATTCATAGCAATGTTGAATGGAGTAAACATGATATGCATTATATGCAGATCGTATTACTTAATTTGAAGTTGGTGTCAGCATCCAGACATAGTTTCCATTTCATAAATGTGATACTGGGTGTTAGTTTATACAAGACTGAAGTATAATACTGTAATCTTAATACAAAAACCTTTAACTCCAATTTACGTTTCCACATCTGGAATGGGGTCTTATTCTAACAGCGTTAGAATAAGACCCCATTCCACTCTGCACCTCTTATACATAATGGGTAGCCAAATGCAAAGGGGACATATAGAAAAATATAAGTATTTAAATATTTCAAAAGCGATCACCATAAGCGCTGGTACATTTACACCAGTGTGAAACAAGGCCTTCAGTCCCATTATGGAAAAAAAAATTGTGATTACCGATTATAACAGGTATTTTCTCACATTAAAATTTCTGTCTTAATGTAGCCTAATATACTATACCATTATTGCAATATTCATAGCAATGTTGAATGGAGTAAACATGATATGCATTATATGCAGATCCTATTACTTAATTTGAAGTTGGTGTCAGCATCCAGACATAGTTTCCATTTCATAAATGTGATCCTGGGTGTTAGTTTATACAAGACTGAAGTATAATACTGTAATCTTAATACAAAAATCTTTAACTCCAATTTACGTAATTCCGGAAGCAGGAACTCGGAAACATTTTCATATGCAGAGTGTCATATTAGTCACACAAAGACTTTATGTGCTGTTTCTCGTTGTTCTATCAGCTTCCTAGCAAAGAGTGTGTGAAGTGAACATCTGAACTCCAGCACTAAAATAGACCAACTGCGCATGTTTGGCGCCAATTATACAGTATATATGAATTACATTTTATTCTAGACGTATTCAGCACATTCGGTGACTCAGATTAGAGGTACAATCATTTTCGCTTTTAGGATTTGAGACAGATTGATATAATGCTATATTTTTAGTAAATGAAGGACCTTTAGAAATATTCTGGAAATAAAAGACCTTTCTGAGGGGGCGGGAATAAATTAGACATTTTTTTAAAAAAATATGCCACGGCCTAAGTTTTACGTAAGCTGGAAATTAATCAAATATAAGTGGCATCTCTTATGAACGGCATCAAATTGATTTTATAAAGGCGAAATACAACGAGGTTATATATTATACTTGGTAGTTATAATTATACCAAAACTAAATTTCGTAACAAAACCCAGAAGTATGTAAAAGTATCTGTCCGTGCTCTACAAACTTTGAGCAAGGAAGAAGTTTGCCAGAGTACTAATATATTGTGTGATCACGCAAAATCATGAATCAGATAGTACACATCTGAAAAGAGTTAGAACTACTTCCGAAAAAAAAGTTGCTATCGCGAGTTTCCATAATCTGAAAAGTTACTACAAAATCTGGGTTTCTTTATACAACGGAATTATGATTGCGTCCAGGGGTGCACCTCTTCGTCCGGAGAAAATCAACGGCCACGAATGTTGCTCTTCAGGCACCAAAAATAGAGAAATCTCCTGGGGAGAGATCAGGACTGTACAGAGGATGTTCAAGGACTCCCCTGCGAAACTTCTGTAGCGTAGTCGAAGTAGCCTTGGAAACACGTGGACGGGTATTACCTTGCACAGAATGAGCTGTCCGTCAACATTCCTGGGCGTCTGGACCAGATGACGCACTCAAATTTTTGCAAAGTGTCCACCTACCACTGTGCGTTAACTGTAGTGCTGTGTTCCAGAAAGTGAATGAGCAGTGGGCCCTCTTGCAGTCAAAGAAAAAGGTCATGGCGACTTTCCCGGGGCTAGGATGCCTGTTGTTTGGAGTACACTGCAGAAGTCTCCTCAGCAAGCCCCTACACTTTCTCCATACACGCCTGATCGCGCCGTAGGTGATTACCACATTTTTGGTGCCCTTTGGACCTTCATGGCCCTTGGCTTGATTCGGACGAATCATTTATGGCTCCGTAAGCAACCCCAAACATCTTCCCGTGAAGGCACCATTTTGTTTCACAGTTTGGTAAATGTATTAACAGTCATAGCGATAACTTTTGAAATAATAAGCAGTTTACTTACTTCTTCCATCTGCCTCTTTATCATTTTACTGACCCTTACACTTTCATTACAGCATCACGTGCCCGCAACGTCATTAGGTGGGATTCAGTTCTGCTGTGCGCAGTGGGCGCAATGTGTAGCCGCATCGGTGTACGTACTTGCCTGTATTGTCCCAGGTTTAACCACATGAAGGAGTGTTTTGCTTGCATGATGGTACGTACATAGTGGATAGTCAGGGGCTGTGGGCAGTATATTAAGTGGTTGTAATGCAGAAGAATTAACAATCTGAGGTGTATTGATTGTATTCCCAAGTTAAACATGAGAGCCACATGGTCACAAATCGGAACAAAATCAGAAACCGCATGCAACACAAATGTGCACTGTTGTAGTGAAAAAGCTCCAGAACTAATTATATAATCTTACAAAACAAGAGATCACCTACGCTCAGGCAAAAACCTTTCTCTAGAACACTTGGTCTTTCTACTTGATGAATTAAGGAGCAACGGTAATGATATAACCTCCCACAAAGTGGTGTCAGGCACTAAATTTACTTCATCATTAAATATTACACATAAATATATTAGCTCTTAAGCCTAGGACACGTCGATGCACATTGATTTCTCTCACTTAGCCGCTCGATCTCTGAGCATTCTAAAGTTAAAACAACCAAACAAGACAAAACCTAAGAAACCCTCAGCAGACACCACGCTAACACCGTGTAACATTGCGTCTAACTTTCACAGTACGGTACGCAAATGAGGCCACAAGTATCTTCCAGTATTCCATATCCCGCTGACGACGATAATTGGTGAATTTATTCTGTAGAGCTACGAAACTGCGAAGGTGTTTTTTTCTACGTATCACCCGTCGTTCAAAATAGTCCCGAGCATCTTCTGTGGGATTAAGATCAAATTATATTTAGGGCCAGCCCACATGAGATAAGGTGCAAGAGTGCACGTCAAATTAGGAATGTATGTGTGCCACCCTGAAGACAGCTGTTGTCACCTTGGAAGGCAAGAGTGTTCACAACACGCTCTGCAAGGTGTATGACGAAGGGCAACACTTGGCCACCGAAAGTTTTGAAATAAACATCGTGGTTTATGTTCATGGTAACCTGAATCAGTGTGCCCAAGTCACGGTACCGAAAACACGCACAAAACACCACAAGAAACGTCCAAGAAAACTCTCTACCTTCCTGTTCAAATGGTTCAAATGGCTCTGAGCACTATGGGACTTAACATCTGAGGTCATCAGTCTCCTAGAACTTGAAACTACTTAAACCTAACTAACCTAAGGACATCACACACATCCATGCCCGAGGCAGGATTCGAACCTGCGACCGTAGCAGCAGCACGTCTCCGAACTGAAGCGCCTAGAACCGCTCGGCCACCGCGGCCGGCTCTCTACCTTCCGGAACTACTACTGTTAAGACTGCGGAGACAGTGGAAACCTTACAGAAAATCTCCACGGTCTACAGTCCGCGTCAAGTCTAGATTAAAACTCGATCTTTCGATGATGCTCGCCATCTACTTCGTCAGAAGATCACCATCTGCCGGGAGCAAAGTCTGTCTTCTTTATAATGGTCGCGTGACGTTGATCCTTATTCTGCCTTGCATCGGAAGAATGACGACACCTCGAGAGCGGGATTCGTTTGAACAAATGCGGAGATATAAGTAATGAGGCAACTCAAGTGCTCTTTTTCAGACACGTTTCGGATTATAGCCTCTACCTCAGTTAAAACTGTTGATGACGTACGAATTTGCATGGTTTTATTGTAGAGACTCACCATGTCGAAGCGTGAGAGAGAATCTTTATATCCCAAGAATTGATCTAATCCTCCTCTTAGACTAGTATCACTGATGTTTCGAGATTTCTACAGTGTGTGACACTTCAATCCAGACAAATGAAACTTTTTCTTAAAAGCAAATTATTAAAACAAAATACAAATGAAAATGAATTTCCTTCTACATTTAAGTAGTGGTATCTTTCAAGAGAAACGTTACTCAATGTAACCCCCTTCAGCAGCAATGACCGCCTCCAATGTTGTCCTGAAGCGATCCTACGCACTCTTTAAAAAAATGCTGTTCATGTTCGCTAAAGCTGCTTCGACAGCGATGCGTAGATATGTGACATTAATGTACCTTGTTTTATAGGTAGCTCCTTCGACCACGCTCTAAACATAGTAGTCGAGGCGTACAAATCCGGGCTACTTGGGGGCCATATTTTCTTTGACCAGAACATACCCACGTTATCCTAGAGCCGGTTTTGAACTAAATGGCTCGTATGAGACAGTGCACCGCCCGGTTGAAAGATATATTGTCTGCCTGAGGCTACAGTTACATCCACGGTTTCACGACCTTTGTCGAAACTTGCAGATAAACTTCTTTTATGACAGCTTGTCGTTTTTCAAAGAAATGTTATCACCCTCACTCCACACAACACCTAGGACGTGAACTCCAGACTTCTCCGAAGCATTATACTTGGCCACGATATCGTAAACAGTCGATCTCGGGTACCCGAAATTGCTGTTGGCGAGCGCCCTGCGCGAAGACTTTCGATAATCGCGGCTCTTCGGTTGTACTCCGCACTTATCCGTAACATTTCGGCCATTTTGAGGTTCTGACTGTTTACTAGATGTGACCTCCGACGGAACTACGATATGGCGAGAAATTCAAACCGAAATTTGTCCGGAATGAAGCGCCGCACCCAGTATACTTCATGCGCCGTCTATGTCCAGTACACCGCTCGTCTGCGAAGCAGACTGTCTGTCCTATGTTGTTTGCGCCACAACCAGGTGGCACGCTGTGGTCATCAAGTACCCCGAGACGCAAGCTGCCCTCCATTGGAGGCTGCAAGTTCTTTCTTTAGCGTGGAGGTTAGACTACTGTTCCAGTATCATATTTACTTAATACGCAGAACGTATTTGCACCAACAGTTTCAGCAGAGACGGAGGCCATGCTCTCAGTGGTGCCTGGAGTCGAGCACATGATACGGAGACTCTTCAAAGAGACAAAACAAAAAGTATGTTTCTTAAAGGGACACGTAATGCTGGTGGTGGTCTCCGTTTCCCTACCGCCTCTCAATCACGCCCATTACGATTTCCTGCAACAGCGCTTGCGGATCCCGCCCTACACGTAACCTCGCTCCACCCGTAGAAGTTGGATCCCCAAGTGAGATTTCCAGACCAATGGCAAGCTTGAACGCCGCCACAAAGTAGTCGGGAAGATGGTGATCTTCAAAACTTCGCGTTGTAAGTCAGATTTTACGCGGTCTGTACGCCGAGAACATTTTATAGAATGTCTCCCTTGTCCGCGCACTTTCACTCTTGCTCAAAGATCTTGATATTTACTCAGGGCACATAGTTTTGTTTAAATATTTTAAAAGAGTTAACATTGTGGGAGAGGTAGAACACTTTCCTAACCTCTCCTTTTTGTGAGGACACAGGGATACTTCACAACGTTAAAAAAAGTTGTAGGATGTGAAGACCTGCTGACGGTAATACAGCAGCAGTAACTCCACAAACTCTACTCTTACCTCTCAAATGGACATCATGAGTCGCGCGCAAAGTAGTCGCAGCTGAGAGAACTAAACGGTTGTGGTTCAGAGTGTCGGACAATATTATAAGGCGGATCTGCAGTATAACGGAATGTATGTAATGTTTATCAGTGTGGTTGTACCTAAGGGGCATGCTTTCTTCCGGGATTCTACTTACCTTGACAGCATGTGCGGTCGGTACAATTAGGATCCACAGGTTTCTACTCCTAAGGGATAATGATCCTGCTCTTACGCAGATGGACCAGTCCCCTCACCTGGAAGGAAGAGAAAGGAGAAAAGGTCAATAATTAAAATCTGCTGAGGATTAACAGTGAGACATTGAAGCAAACAGATGATGTGTTTCCGATATTGCTCGCAAAAGTACATTGAGATTATTGTTGTATACATTTCTATCATTGCGAAGATAAGTAGTAACAGCAGTATTGCTATATATCCTTGGATCACTTCTGCCTGAATACTGGTCATGTCCTGATACTACAGTTTAACAACCAACAAAACTTAATTAGTATATACGGGCATTTACATTTTACAGATCTAGTCTGAGATAGGTGGGACAATTACCCGAAGACATTTAGATAAACCATGGAAAATTTAAATCAGGATATCTGGACGAAGATGGAGCGTTCATCCTCTTTATTACAAAGCCAATCTATTTAAAACATGCGACCTGATTCGGTTTATACCTAGCGAAAAACACTCTTTTGTAAAGAAGTTATTCAATACTGGAAATAGCTAGTGCACCACAGTTCATACATTTCTCAACACCGATCACCGCACACACTATATACTGATCTCTATTTATATGTACGATGAAGGTCAGTTAACCGAAAATGCGGTGCAGTGTCTTGGAGCTTTAACGGTTTATAGAAATTAATCTGTCCCGCTGACGTTGCTGAAACAACGTATTTTAAACACTGGTTCACATATCTTGCCATATAAATCCGCATTATTAGAAAAATGATTTCAAATTCTTACTTAATCAGATCCTTTAAATGCTGCAGGTGTAACGGTTTTGTAGCAAAAACATTGTCTTTCTGTATCTCCCATATGGAGAAATCACAGTGTGAGGGCGGGTGATCTTGGAGACCAATCGATTTTACCTCGTCTTCCTAGCCACTCTTAAAAATTGTTATCCAAAAATATAGTTCCACGTTCTCTCAGGATGCCTGACTTACGCCACTGGAGCCTAGCCGGTCATGGTTTAAATACAAAAAAGTGCAATTGCCGCTGTCACCAGTACTAGAGTAGCAGAAGGTACAACAACATGCTCCATTTGGCGTACAAGAATAAAACCACTGCCTGCAAATGCAGATATCAAACAAACAATCAATGGTTGGCAACAAAACAGAGAAGAAAAATAACACCGTAACGAGGCTAAGTGTCTTCTGTGCCATGCTGTGCTGACAAACATTCTGCTGGTGACAGAAGAACAGCTTCACAAAGCGAAATGCAAGCTCTCGTGTAGTGCAACATCGGAACGATTTGTGTGTAACCGTTACACTGTAACGAGACATATTTGAAGCTAGTAAATGCTGGAACTGATAACAGGCGAAATATATGGTGTCAGAATATGCAAGTTAACAGCGCTGGGTGTGTGGTAAAAGGGAATATATTTCGGGTAAGTAACGATTCTTCTAATAAATAGATAAGAATATACACTTGGCAAAATATAAATTGCATTTATTCGTTGGCACACAGACATACAGTCAAAACTTTTAATAAAATACTACTAGCAACTGATGAACTACAATTCAGAAAATTTTGAGATGATGATGCTACGTTTGAAAAAATTTTAAGAATTTGCTGTCATCATAATTTTATCATACTTTGGGTTTTTAAGATCTAAAAATTACGTGAGGCTACAGAAGACATTCAGGTGCAAAATTACATAAACTAATAGAAGGAAAAATTTTCACATACAGTGTTTATTGTAAACAGTGTGATATGAAGAATATAGCGCGGGATGTACGAATAATCTGATGGTCTTTATTGTGAATAGGTATGATGGCGTGTTACGAAGTGATTTCTAGGAACTTTTTATATGAAAACTCTTAAAAGTTTTTAAATAAAATGATTGCTATTAACATTATACATTATTATTTTTCATGTCTACAAATTCACACACCTCTACCACTAGAGGGCTCCGTATTGTAACGTATTGCATGACAACGTGTAACATAATAATGCCAGTGCATGGTTCACTTTTTTCTCGAGCATGACAATGCCAGACTACACACCAGCGCTGCGTATGTGCAACAATCCGACGCCTTGAGTTCACTGTCATCGATCATCCTCTATGCAGTCCCGACTTGGCACCATACGATTTTCATCTGTTCCACAAATTTATAGAACACCTTCGACGACTTCACTTTGATAGTGACGAAGCGGTGGAAGCGGAGGTGAGGTTGTGCCTCCATTAACAAAGCCAAAGATAGTGCAGCGATAATATCAACAAATTGGTCTTTCGTCGGGAGAAATTTGTTCGTCGCTAGGGTGACATGTTGAGAAATAAATATATAGACACGAAGAATTAAGATGTAGAATGTTAATAACTTTTCTTTTATTCAAAATGCTTTAAGTATTTTCACATAAAATTTTTTTAGGCATTACTTTTCAGCACCCCCTCATACGAGGTGAGTGAGGAAAGTAATAAGACCGATTTTTTTCCTAACGAAGTTTAATTTTTTTCAAACAGCAATATTATCCCCCTCAAAAGTTTTCCCTTCGGCAGCTATACATCGGCGGAGTCGTTTACAGCCTGGATAGCAGCGCTGAAAGGCTTCAACTGGTATGTCGTTTAAGATGTCGGTCACCTTGTTTTGAATGTTCTCCAGAGTCCCAAAATGACGTTCTTTTAAGAAATTTTCCGATTTCTGTGCAAAAAGTCACAACGACTCAGATCAGATGAATCAGGGAGTTGTGGAACAACGGGAATGGCTCTTGAGGTCAAAAATTCCGTGATGGAAGTGGCCGTGTGACATGGGGCGTTGTCACGACGCATCCACTTGTCTGCAATGTCCGGTCTTACTCGATTCACCCAATTCCTGACCCTTTCAAGGACATATTTCTAAAACACTTGATTGACATTTTGTTGTGGAGGAAAAAAATTCTTTATGCACAATACCTAAACTCTCAAAATGCGATTCAGCATTGTTTTGGTCATTGATTTGCTCATTCGAGTTGTTTTCGCTCGAGAAGGTGTCTCAGTGTGCCGCTCCTCAAGAATGGTTCAAATGGCTCTGAGCACTATGGGACTCAACTTCTGAGGTCATTAGTCCCCTAGAGCTTAGAACTAGTTAAACCTAACTAACCTAAGGACATCACACATATCCATGCCCGAGGCAGGATTCGAACCTGCGACCGTGGCGGTCCCGCGGTTCCAGACTGCAGAGCCTAGAACAGCACGGCCATTTCGGTCGGCCCCGCTCCTCACTTTGCCATTTTCTCTCAGGATCGTACTCGAAAATCCCGGATTCATCACCTATGATCACACTTGGTCTCTGGAAATCCTCTCAAGAAGATCAACCCAAACGTTTCTTCGATTGTCGTTCTGTTCATTTGTGAGATTTTCGTCACCATTTTGACACAAATCTTACGCACGTGAAAATCCTCGGTCAACACTTCATGTATGGTGAAAGCGTGAAAGTTTAACAGGTCACACACACTCCTTTTTGTTAAACGTCGGTATTATCTCAGAACAGCACGCGCACGTTCGACGTCTCCGTCGGTTTTGTAAGTAGATGATCTCCCTGAGGGACGTCCTTAAACGTGTTCTCGGCCTTAAAAAATGATTTGTGCCAACGAAAAATATTTGCTCTTAACAGTGAATGTTCCCCATACGGCTGCTTCAACTTTTCAAAGGTCACACTCCCGTATTCCCCAGGTTTAACTCAAAACTTGACTGCATAACCTTGCTGTAAATTCTGTTGTTCCATTTTCGTAACTGAGAACAAAAACACAACTTCACTAACGGTGCACTCAAAAAATCATGTGACGGCTGTACGGAGCTGAAACGCAGACCGAACATCTGGAAGGGATGAACACACCTGTCTAAGCAAGTGGAACAACACAGCGTCGCAATATTGTCAGCCTCGCTACTTTTCTCACATACCTCGTTCTTCCCAGCTCAGTTGACATTATAAGACGAGTATTTTGGTGCTCGAAAAAGAGAAATTACAAATGTTATCGGCAATGCAATAGTTTTATTAGTTTAATAGTTCCATTTTCTATGGTGCCATAATGTGGTTTTGATCGTCTTTCTCACCACAAACGCGTGGGGTGTGGCACTGATGTTTGATCCTGTGGAGACGTCTTTTGATATTACAATGACTGAAATCTTAGCAATACCATTAGTACAGCTTCTTAATGTTGTAGTCTTGTAAACAGATCATGGTATTGTTCGAATAATAGGATAAGATAATTTATAATGGCTGCCTTTAAATTCAAGTCTTAGGTATTTGTCTTGCTACTTCGCTATCAACGCATACCATATTGTTACTAAGATTATTTATGTGTAACAGTCCCGCTTGTAAAAGCTGGCTTCGTAAGGACGTTTACCTTTTAACATCTAGGGTTTCCAAAATGGAGTTTCATACCCGCAGTCTCTATTTTACAATGTTTTTGCTTCATTCGGAACCTACAATGTCAGAGACTTCTGTAACCACTGTATTGCATCTGTGCTGTGGGAAGTTGCAGCCAGACGTAGGAAGCTTGGCGGGTTGCATCTTGAGCTTGTGGCAGGCGTCGCGATTGAATCTGCATTGTGTGATCAAAGTATCTGGACACCCCCAGAAACAAACGTTTTTCACATTATGTGCAGTGTTCCGCTACCTACTGCCAGGTACTCTATATCAGCGACCTCAGTAGTCATTAGACATGGTGAGAGAGCAGAATGGGGCGCTCCGCGAAACTCACGGACTTCGAACGTGGTCAGGTGATTGGGTGCCACCTGTGTCATACGTCTGTACGCGTGATTTCCACACTCCTAAACATCCGTAGATCCACTGTTTCCGATGTGATAGTGAACTGGAAACGTGAAGTGACACGTTCAGCACAAAAGCGTACAGGCCGACATCGTCTGTTGACTAACAGAGACCGCCGACAGTTGAAGAGGGTCGTAATGTGTAATAGGCAGACATCTATCCAGACCACCACAGGAATTCCAAACTGCATCAGGATCCACTGCAAATACTATGACAGTTAGGCGGGAGGTGAGAAAACTTTTTTTTATGGTTGAGCGGCTGCTCATAAGCCACACATCACGCCTGTAAATGCCAAGCGACGGCTCGCTTGGTGTAAGGAGAGTAAACATTTGAAAACTGAACAGCGGAAAAACGTTGTGTGGAGTGACTAATCACGGTACACAATGTGGCGATCCGATGGCGGGTGTGGGTATGGCGAATGCATTCTGAATGGCACCTGCCAGCGTGTGTGATGCCAACAGTAAAATTCGGAGGTGGTGGTGTTATGGTGTGGTCGTGCTTTTCATCGAGGGAGCTTATTTCCCTTGTTTTTTTGCGTAGCCCTATCACATCACAGGCCTACACTGATTGATGTTTTGAGCACCTTCTTGCTTTCTACTGTTGAAGAGAAATTCGGGGATGGAGATTGCATCTTTCAACAACATAGAGCACCTGTTCATAATGCACGACCTGTGGCGGAGAGGTTACAAGACAATAACATCCCTGTAATGGACTGGCCTGCACAGAGTCCTGAATCCTATAGAGCACCTTTGGGATGTTTTGGAACTCATATTTCGTGCCAGGCCTCACCGACCGACATCGATTCTTCTCGTCAGTGCAGTGCTCCGTGAGGAATGAGATGCCATTCCCCAAGAAGCCTTCCAGCACCTGATTGAACGTATGCCTGTGAGAGTGGAAGCTGTCATCAAGGCTAAGGGTGGGCTATCACCATATTGAATTCCAGCGTTACCGATGGAGGGCGCCACGAACTTGTAAGTCATTTTCAGCCAGGTGTCCGGATACTTTTGATCACATAATGTAGATCGCTCATAAGGCGCCGAGGAGGCAGAAGCAACCACTCAGATCCCGGACCGTACGGTATAACAACAGAACAATTGAAGACGTTGCCGCGGATTGTCGCCAGCCGCAAAACCAGCTGGCCGTCAGCCTCCTGCCAACTCGAACGGGTCATAGTCCAACGACTTCGCCCAGCTTTCACAAAAGGGGATGTGATAAGCCCGGACCATTTCGCCTTCCAGCCGCGCATGTCGGCCGAAATCCAGCTCCTTCGGTTTACGGAATATACAGCACATAATACGAACCATGCGAACCATACTACGGCCTTTCTTGATGTTGAAAAGGTATACTATCGAGTATGGAAAAGTAAACTGCTCACCAAACTGTATGAGATCCCCATCATCCCAGAGTACTGCACTAAGATTATTGACAGCTATTTTCAAGACAGGCGCTGCTTTGTGCGAAAAGATGGTCAGCAGTCCTGCATTCAACAACTGCCGAGAGGGCGGTATCCCTTAAGGCACTGTTCTGTATCTGATTCTATTCGTCTTGCACGTGAATTACCTGCCGTAGCTTCCACATGTCGTTCTTGCGCGATTTGCGGACGATACAGCGATCCTTATCAGTAGCCACAGAGTCGACGCAGTGCAACGCCGCCTGCAACGTCAGCTTACACTAAACTGAATTATGGACTACAGCAAACCGCATTACCCTGAATGCGGAGGAGACGCAGGCCGTTATCTTTACTTGCCGTCTGCCCGAACTCAGATACCATCTCACACTGCTCAACGTCGAACACACTTGGACAAAAAAAAGGTTCAAATGGCCCTGAGCACTATGGGACTCAACTGCTGTGGTCATAAGTCCCCTAGAACTTTGAACTACTTAAACCTAACTAACCTAAGGACATCACACACATCCATGCCCGAGGCAGGATTCGAACCTGCGATCGTAGCGGTAGCGTGGCTCCAGACAGTAGCGCCTAGAACCGTTCGGCCACCCCGGCCGGCGGTAATTGAAAGAAATACGCAATAAGACGAACAGAAATGACACATTTACTCAAAGACAGTTATCATGAGAAAGACACGGTGATGGCCCCTCAGTATTGCAAAAGGCAGGATATGATTCTTAATCACCGCGAACGGCAATGCAGGCTCTGCATCGTGTTCCCATGCTTCCCACGGCTTTAATAAGGAGTTCACATGGTAAGGTGTTCAGTTCCTCCACCAGCGTGGATGGCAACTGCTACATGGTCTTTGGTACCCGTCGGCGCGCTGCAGTATGTCCCCACAATGCACTGCATTTAAGTCGGGGGAACGGATAGGCAAGTCCATTCGCCGAATATCCTCTCGTTCCCAGAGCTCCTCTTCCTGCGCATTTCGGTGCGGTCGCACATTGTCATCTATGAAAATGAAGTCAGGGCCAAAAGCGTCCATCATAAGATGCGCGTGGGAACCGAGTACAGTGTCACAATAACGTTGCCGGTGAGTGCACCGAGTTCAAAGATTTGGGGGTCAGTAAGTCAATGGCTCCCCCGATCACAACACCTGGACCAACAGAACGAACATTTTCGACAATTTTCCTGGGACCATTATGTGTTACGATCAATCCCTATATCAGGATACGTCCAGCATTGTCAAACATGATTGTTTTAGGGGTTCAGATGACATGGTGCAGGGAGACGTAAAGCTGCATGGGCGTACTGACCTCCAAAACTTTGAACACTGTACCCCCACCGGTCAGCATTATTGTGACACTGTACTCCTTTCCCACGCGCGTCTTTTCATTAGTGCATTCGGCCTTCACTTAATTTTGAGGGATGACAATGCATGACCACATCGAACAGCGCTGGTTGAGGAGCTCCTGGAACGAAAAGATATTCAGCACATAGCTTGGTGTACCCGTTCCCCTGACTTAAATCCGATCGAGCACCTGTGGGATGCCTTGGGAAGATGTATTGCAGTAAGCCCACATGCACCTACGACCATCCAGCAGCAACCGGGCTGTTCGTAGAATGGAATTCCCTACCACAAGAACTCTTCACTAACTTAGCGTCCAGTGCAGGAGAACGATGCAGATGATGCACTGCGATCCGTGGTGATCACACAAAATATTAAGAACCCTTTTTCGTTTTTTATAGTGTGCAGAGGGCCATCATAAATAGCAGTAACGTCAGTTTAATTATTGTCTCTGAATAAAACTGTCGTTTCCGTTCGTCTCATTTCTTACTGTTATCTGCTGTACTATACTGTGACAAAAAAAATGGCTCTAAGCACTATGGGACTTAATATCTGAAGTCATCAGTCCCCTAGACTTACAACTACTTGAACCTAACTAACCTAAGGACATCACACACAACCATGCTCGAGGCAGGATTCGAACCTGGAACACTAGCAGGTGCGCGGTTCGAGATTGAAGCGCCTAGAACCGCTCGGCCACAGCGGCCAGCATACTGTAGCAGTTCCTTCTATTTGTGGTCGAAGATCATCATGATACAATAGGCGGAAGTTATTTTCCGCCTTAAGGTTTGCACATCAGTTTACACAGGGTGTCCCAGGGCAAATGTTCAGTATTCAGGGGTATAACACGGACGATCATTCGACGCAAAAATGTCTAGTAAACATGGGCTCTAAAATGTATACCTTAAGATGTTATGAGCACTTCTTTGTTTTCGACATTGTGAAGCAACACTCTTCTACAGCTAACTCTTTGCTCTCCATATTTTGGGAGGAGGTAGAGTGAATTAAACAAAGAAAAACTTGTCTTGAACACATGAACTGTAGGATTCATATCTTAAGAGCTATGAGCACTTCTTCAGTACAAGAGATATGTTGCACAGTAGCAAAGATGAACAAATGCTAATAGCTCTAAAGGAGTGCCCTTTAGAGCCAGTTTATACTGGACTTCTTTTTTTGTTTGATCATTACAACCACCTCCCAAACGTTGGGAGGCAAGGAGCTAGTCATTTAACACATTGCTTTTTAATGATTGTGCATAAAGTTAATAAAATATTGCCTACGTTGGCCAGATCATACGTGCATTACTTGAAATGATCGTCGAACATGATCGCCACACTCACCTTATGCGGCCCAGTAAGAGCACTGCATCTCCTTCTAGTTACGACGAGATAGTTTTGCAGTTCAGTTATTAAGGAGTGGACTGAGTTTGGCCGAAGTCCATATCAGTAGTCATGGTGGAACTCGGAATGCTGCGTCACTCTAGTCTTCGGACTATAGACGACTACAACAAAACACGATATGAACTGTATGTATGCGTTTGTAGCACTTACTGAGTGAGTACAGTATTCAGGAAGTCGCAATGTCTTTGTTAGACTGCTGTGACATCCTACAACAAGCTCCGGATGGTACTGTGAATAGATGGTGCGTTAAAGAATATGACAGATATCAGCTAACAGATCAGATTAACAAATGTGAGCGATCCGCATGTCGGAAAGTCACGACGATTGTCATGAGTAATTGAATCGGTACTTTGAAGAAGGGGACAAGCGCCAAAATATCGATTTTTTTCACGAAACGGGTGTTAGCACGGTGTGAGCTATAAAATGGAAACGAAAGGCCCTCATGTGTTATCTTAATCGGACCTGGGAATGTTCGTGAGGGTCACACGCCAGTTTCGAGCTCGTCCACCCTCAACGTTGTGGTCACACTAGCAGCTGGTGTTCGTATTTGCTGTACAGCTGCTTAAAACCTTGTCTTTGCAGTGCATCAGAGTATTGTTTTGTGTTTCATGTCTGACGTCTCAGTTTAAATACTCTCCGTTAAAGGTAAATAAATAACAGCTATTCATATAGTAACTATCCTAGATGTTTTAAAACCGTGTTAGTTTCCCGTTTCTAATGTGATGTCATGGTTTTTGTATATAGGCCTACGTTTTAGTTGCTTGTTGTTGCGATTATTACTACAATCTCTTTATCTATCTCTGAAAGTGATTTGACTCCACAAGTGCAAAAAGGAAAGGTATTCGTCGTCCAGAGGTCGTTGTGAGGTGCAGAAAAACAACTGACTTCGTGATGTGTATACGAATATTAGGACAGGTGCGACAGTACCATCTATGAAAAATAATAGTGGTGTCTGCTCTTGTAAACATTAATTTACTAAAAGGTTAAGTGTGAATGAGAAGGAATTTTGCTGGAAAACTTCGATTGATCTACGTTGTAAAAATGAGCAGGCCATATTCTTTGTCTGACTGATCGAAAATCACCATAACGGACGCGATCTCAAAGCGAAGCATCTCTCAAACAAGACATCCTTTGTGTTTATCATGTAATGAAAGGCAGTGAACGGATGATTATGTGTAAAAGTGAATTTAGTATTGTCAGTCTTTCGGTTAAGTTCACTAATAACTGCAAACAAGGTTTCCATGGATAATGGGGCAAGCTTGGACATTGCGGTAATGCAATACCGAGCACCATTGTTGTTTTTATCGATGAATTTCCTATTGCAGAAACACAATACAGCAATCAGAATATAGAGTACTTCAGTGCTGAACGCAACACCGAAACAACGTATGGCCTCTTTTGTAAATAAACATCCAGGTCTTTTCAAGGCAGTAAAACATGACATTTATACAAAGTACTTCCACAACAATAATGATTACAGCTTTGGACGTCCTCAAATCGATTTCTGTAGTCCTTGTGAAGAACTAACAGCAAAGGAAGAAAGCTCACATCTGAAGGGGAATACAAAGCGAGCTGCTGTCGCGGAAAAGATCATAAAGTTCGTCGGGCTCAGAAGATCTGTAAGAAACAGAAAGAAATAAAAACTCTTTGTTCTAGTAACCAGAAGGTTGGAGCAATTGTATTTGACTATATGCAAAACCTCGTTTTACCAAAATTGCCTGTTAGGGAAATGCTCTATCTGAGGAAACTCTGGTTATGTGTATTCTGCGTACATGATATGAAACCAGATTCTGGCGATTTCTATGTTTATCCGGAAGGAGAAGCTAAACGTGGACCGGACGAAGTATGTAGCATGCTGGGGTTGAAAATAAACAACATGGACTCTGAGAGTAATGAACTTCACCTCTTCAGCGACTCCTGCGGAGATCAAGACCGCAAGAATAGATAGTGCGCTCTCTACTTGCATTGGTTGTTATAAGGTGATTTACAAATTTTTATCAGTACTTCTCACTGCGAGTATACTCCCTTCTTCAATTTGATCGCAATTTTGGGACGGCTAAAAAGAATATTAGATGACGAGACAGAATTTGAGAGAAGCTGAACATTTTATCTTTTTGAAATAGAGAGTTGAGAACAGTCAAAGAAAACTAATCAATGGTACTTTGAAGAACACTGTGTACCATTTCTTCTGTTGCCATATGTACGCTTGGAGTGATTACAATGCTAGTGTAACCCTCAAAAAGGACTAGTTCTGTTGTTTGCATATTAGACGAAAGGTCATTTGTATGATGATCCATGATGGACCCCATTTGTGATTTCTGTGATTTCTCTGTCAGAAGCATCTCTTCCGACATTGACTGAATTAATACGTACAACTTTCTCCATTATTTGGGTTAGATATGACAATATCCATTGGTTGGGCATAATATCAATTCCATAAAACTTCAGTTTATCTAGGAGAATATTCTGATTCACACAGTCAAATACCTTAAACACGTCGCAGAAAATGTCATCTGATGCTATTTCGTTATTTACTGTTTATAAAATTTGATGAATGGATGTATTCATGGCATTCTCAGTTGAGTAGCTCTTCTGAAATCCAAACTGTGATTTACTGATGACATTAATGTTGCTCAGTTCTGATTCTATTATAGAACACATCATCGGCGAATATGCCTAGTTCAAATTTGAGGCAGAAACAAAGATGCACTTGCCAACACTGATTGCCTCTATCAAAGACCGATTACTTTGCTCACCCCGTAATGCCACTGAAGTACGTGTCTCGCTGTACTGACGCATGCTCGTGGAATTGTTGGTTAAGTGCTGCATCGTAATGAAAGCGGGCTCTATGCAGTACAAGGCGTGCCGAAAAGTTTTATGGTGTTCTAATATGGAACATGATTGAGGTTTCATTAACAACGCAACTCGGACCAAATATTGGCTCAGGCACAAAGAGGACGCAACTTCCGGAAAATTTGAAGTCACCAGCGGAAAGAAGTGGGAAGCTCGTCTAGTCAGGCGGCAGAGGTATAATTAAAGAGAGCGAACTTCTCCCGGAAAGTTGCCGTTTCATCCAGCGGCTTCTAACGACGTGAAATTAGATTCTCGTCAACTACGCTTCTTATTTGCTCCGCTACGTATTAACCGGTCGGGCATGGGTAATGCGTTTCTAGTGGATTAAGACTGGACCTTACGTCGAATGTGTATTTCCCCATACATCACTACATATCAACAAGAAGCTAGCCACGTGTAAGTTAAGGCACAAATTCAAACCATTTGGGAGGGAATGCCTGCAGAAATAATATAACCTTATGTAATAGATCAGTCATGAAAGTACACGACTGTATTAGTATAAACATTTCTCCAAACACAAAATACCTTTGTCCTGTGATTATTATATTAGCTCAGACATACATTTTCCCCATTATCTCTCCTTAAGAACTTCTAGGACTTGTAAAGGGGACTGGGTAGATAACATTTAGAACTGGAACCCATGTCCAAAAACGTACCATTTCCATGCTGCTACCATTTGAAAACAAGTTAGTAACGCGACCACTTGTACTGGGTGTACATCAGATGGTTTATAGTTCTAGTTATTAATAACCAAAGGAAAAAAACGAAACTTAAATCAGTTTTCACAACAACTATTTTTACAGTTCAATTTAAACCGTTTTTGTCCTTTTCAGAGGAGCGTTAGCATTCTGATCCACTACAAGTAAGGTTCCTCTGACTACCAACAAATTCGGTGCACACATTGTACCCACAAATGACGTTGTGGTACACTTGTTCTCTCACACCTGGTATCTCTGTGATCTGTCCTGCAGCGACCACAATTCGTGTCACCAAATCTTCTTCTGTCTTAACAGGAGTCATAAACCAAAGTCTTCATTCGACTCCAGACGAAAAATTCCAATGGAGTCAAATTCGGTGATCATGGAGGCCATGCGATTGGACCACTTCGGCCAATCTATCTCTGTTCAAATCGTTGGTCCAGATGTTACTGAACATGACGTGGAAAACGAGAGGATGTGCATGTTGTCATGCTGAATCCACATGCCTGGTGGACGTTGAATGGCACAGCATCCAACAACACACCCAGTACTTGTTGTAGGAAGGTCAAGCAGATGGGACCCATGAGCTTGGATGGAAGCATGTATGGTCCAATCACATCGTCATCCAGAATACGCGCCCACATATTGATGCCAAATCTTTATTGGGATTGCTGGAGATGTATCGCATGTGGGTTTTCGTCTCGCCAGACATGACCGTTTCAAGAACTGAGAACATAATCGCTAGTAAATTTACATTCATCTGTCAAGAGAATGTGCAGTGGAAAACCTGGGGGCTCATTGATGCAGTGATGCAGAAGCTGCATGCAGAAATCAGTGTGTGGTGCAAAATCCCTTGGATGTGGTATGTATTGTGCACGAATTCATACAAAATGGTGAGGAGAGGTGGGCTACAGAGTGGTGCAGCAACTGCCATCGTAGGAAAGTTGGACAGGAGCAGAAATGATTAGCAAACAATTTAACACAACAAACAGAAGATTTACTTGTATTTATTACAATAGCTCAACAAGAAATAGACTCCAGCTATTTCAGTATCAACAAGAATGAAGCACAAACGAAGGTGTCATAGCAGAGTGGCTCCACGCACAAGTGGGCTGAGCGGGTGCTGCCGACTGACCTATATCATGGCGGCAGAGGACGCTCGTGGTACAGAGCCACAGAAGGTGTGGCTCAGTAGGCACGCTCCATTGGGTCCGCCAGATCCTGCACGGCCATTATCGGCGCTGGACGGAAACTTGCAATTTTGTTTCCAACTGTGATATGTCAGTAAGGGTGGTGTCGATATGTGATACCACAGTATGGATGTAGTAGTTGGTCATGCAGAATATACCAGATAGTGCTGGGAGCAACATTCATTGCATATGCGATTTACTCATGTACTCAATGATGGGTTCTCTTCAGTGTGATGCAGTACGGCCTCTTCCAACTCGGGTGTGCATTGCCTACTTGCAGCATCACAGTCACGCCTGCTGACAGTAAAGATACCCCTTCCTCGAAGTCGTTGAGTAATTGTGGAGAAAAGTGTATGCGATGAAGTCAGACGTTGTGGCTCACCTTCTCGATGTCCGCCCCCAGTAGCTGAGTGGTCAGTGCGACAGACTGTTAGTCCTCAGAGGCCGGGATGGAGATTTTCTCCACTCAGAGACTGGGTTTTATGTTGTCCTAATCATCATCATTTGCTCCCCATCGACGAGCAAGTGGCCGACGTGGCGTCAAATCGGAAGACTTACACCCGGCGAACGGTCTACCCGACGGGAGGTCCTAGTCACACGACATTTTACCATCTCAATAAAGACGACGAGGAGCTCTTCCATTACCATGAGCTTCGAAATATAGAAGGATCATATAGGTGTATTCTGCAACCGTATACTCAACCATGTTGCTGTAATACTCATAGACAGGTGAATGAGGCTCGAATCAGGTCAGAGAGGCAGGGTGGACGTCAAATGACATCAGCCGATACGATGTGAGCAACCCCCGCCCCACCGTTACTACCCTGTTGCATACCTACCTGGCAAATATGTTTTCAAACAGCTGCAACACGGAAACGACACGTTTCTGGGCATGGGTTCCAATACAAAATATTGTCTACTCAATCCCTTCTGCAAGTCCTAGAAGTTTGTAAGAGGAATTTTAGGGCACCCTGTATATCTACTACTTTTTCTCAATCTGGTGTAAATGTCTTTTAAACTGATAGATTAACTTCTTCTTCTTTTAATGTTCAACCCTGAGATTGGTTTGCAGCAGAGCGCCATTCCTCTTTTCTGTCTGCCTTCCTCTTCATTAACTAGGGAAAAAGAAATAACTGTGCTACAGCGTTCGTTCATGGGATCCCTAAGCTTATAGAAAGTGACATACACATAACCAACTCAAGAGAAGAAAACTGTTTCACAACGCTTTCAGTCGTTTAATCTTAAAACCAAAATTAAATTTTATGTCTTATTCATAATAAACAGTGGCACTGAATAGTTCATTGTCTAAGAAAGGCTAAACATAAACATCATGCAGCTTAACATGAGAACAAAAATAAAAATTTACTTGTTATTAACAATAAACGATGGTACTGAACAATTCATTCTCTACAACACCACTCACAGATTAGTCCTTAGGCCTGTTCCGACTAGCCGACTGCTGCCTACAATACATCATGAGGAGTGGTATTTGGCCATGGTACATGTGGTCAGTGCGTCGCCAAACCCTCCGACAGTTACCGCCAGCAGATGAATCCTGATGATTTAAGCAAGCAGCTCATCATCTGGTCTCATGCATCGTTCCAGAGCTCCCTACCTCACAAAAAAATTTTAGGAGGTACCGGGTATCGACTTCCATCTTGAATTTCTGACTTTTTGTTTGTTTGGTTATTTGACTGAATTGGGGAGGGGAAAGGAAACCAAACTGCGAGGTCATCGGTCTCATCGGGTCAGGGATGGATGGGGAAGGAAGACGGCCATGCCCTTTCGAAGGAACCATCCCGGCATTTGCCTGAAGCGATTTAGGGAAATCACGGAAAACCTAAATCAGGATGGCCGGACGCGGGTTTGAACCGTCTTCCTCCCGAATACTAGTCCAGTTTAACATAAAAAAGGTGGAAATATAGTAAAGAAATTGCAGTGAAGGTAAGCAACAGCAGCTAACATACCAACTTAAGCTCAACATAGGAATAACGTTTGATAGTACATGACAAACCTGGAAAAAAAAGAGGCGCTAGTGTTGTGTTTGCAGCGATATTAACGTACTATCGCTTTAATTGTTACTCTGAAAATATTCTTGATTTGGCCAACTAATTCGAGAAACGGAATGGCGGCCGTTTTATTCATAGCGCAATGCGTTAAAATAATTGTCACGGGGATCACACTGTGAAAAATAAATAAAGACAACACGCAATTAAGTGGTGATAAGTGCAGTGGGTGGAATCGCTAACTAATTTTTTTTGTGTAATTTTTTTTGCGGACAGAACAAAGGAAAAAAGAAACCGTTTGAACATCTGTGGATAAGTAACGTGTCCCTAGTACTTTCGTTTAATATTGCCCCTTCTTTTTATTTATCTCCGCGAAATTTCGTTTTCCTTTGTCAGACACGATAAACGATTACACAGGCACATAAAATAATGAAAACTGCCTTTATGTTACAGTTTACAGAATGAGATTAAAAATTAATTTCCTCGAAAGCTTAAAAATAGAACATATAACCAGACTGGAATAAGATTACCACTTGGTTACGATGATTCATTGTCCAATGTTATGAAAATCTGTAATTTTCTATGTCGAAGTTATACAGAAAAACCACTTTTATACAGATACAAATGGCTAAATATTCATTACTTAAGCAAATGAAAACATTGAAATTCAAAACTAATAATGAAATTATTAACGAAAGGCTACTACTTGTCAAGGACAAAGATATATATTATATTCAAAATATCAATTAATTGTGTGAAAATTTTGGAAAAGTGCTATGAGAGGAAAAACTTTGTGAAATCACTTAAAGATTAAAAATTTAACTGTAGCTGTGATTTTATAAAACGAAACGTACTGCAATAATTATTATTATGCTATAAACAGGAACGCGACAGCGGTTGCAAGGTCCTTCTTTTACGTCACTGTCTTCTTGACTCTGTCTCTGTTTAGAGTCGCCCGATCTGGCTGAATGATTTGAAGTGAATAAAATGAAAAGCACAAGGGACTGGTCTCGAGTTACAAAGTGGACAAAAGTAGGACCTATTAATCCTGCACCTAAGGTAAGTATATGAGTATTTGAGTATACTGAAACTTTAAAAAATCAGATTTTTTTAAAAATTTCTGTCTCAATCATTGAAGTATGGTGTGGAAAAATGGTTTCTGCACCAACAAATTCACCTGCTAGATGTACTGCCGAGAAATATTTTGGTTTGGATACATCAATTTGATGAGGATGGAATGTTAAAAGCGCTGTCTACAGCCTACTGTGTAATGAAGATAAGTCTGTGCGATCCAGCGGAACGCTCTTTCTCTCCAAGCGTGAAAAAAAGCGGCTTGTGTGGTGATTTAGCCTGTTACATGAGGAATTTATAAGCATTGAAATGGATTAGAACGCAAGTCGGACTGTACTAATACTCGTATTATTTGATACTAAGTATATGTTACTAATTACATCAAATAATGCGAGTTTGGTACACTCTGGCTTCTGTACAAATTCACTGCAGTAATGAGACCAATGTCAATATGTGTTGTAAAATGATTTTTGTGTTTGATCATGCTTGGCTATAATAATCTAAGAATTTTACCTTAGTGTGCTGAACACTTACAAGTTTTGTGATAAGTTATTTATTACCTTTTTAATGAATTTATGTTTGACTTTCTTGACTTATTCCACATCAAAGGTGGTCATTTCACTTAGGATCTGTGAAAGGTTGCTTCTGTTTGTGAATATTTATTGTGCATTCTTGATATATCGGAACACAAAAAACATCTAATCTAATATAATCTAATGAAAAACTAACGGACTTCTACATAACTGAGGCGTTGTTCCACTATTGAGTACTGATCCAGTCATTTCACAGAATAGAAGTGTATGTTGTTATTGTGGTCTTTAGTCCAAAGCTTGGTTTGATTCACCTCTCCATGCTACTCTTTCCTGTGAAAGCCTCTTCATCTCCGAGTAACTACTGCAGCCTACATCCTTCTTAACCAGCTTATTGTACTCGTCTCTTGGTCTCCCCCTATAATTTTTATCCCCACACACTTCACTCCAACACTAAACTGATGTCTCTGAACGTGTCTATCTACACAACCTTTTTTTCAATCAAGCTATGCCACAAATTGCTTTCCTGCCAAATGCTATTCAGAACCTATTCATTGGTTGCATGGTCTACCCATTTAATCTTCAGCCTTCTTTATCAGTACCACATTTACAACGTTCTTAGTCTCTTCTTGTCTCAACTGATTGTCGTTCACGTTTCACTTTCGGGCAAAGCTACACCCCGAAATAATATCTTTAGAAAACGCTTCCTAACACTTAAATCTGTATTTGATGTCAACAAATTTCTCTTCTTCAGAAGCGCCTTTCTTTTCTTTGCCAGTCTACTTTTTACATCCACTCTTCTTCGGCTCTCATACAGTCAATTTATTGCCCTAACAAGAAAACTCATCTACTACTTTTAGTGTTTCGTTTCCTAATTTAATTCCTCCAGCATCGTTTGATTTAATTTGGCTACATTCCCTTACACTAGTTTTGCTTTAGTTGATATTCGTCTTATATCCTCCTTTCATGAATCTCTCCATACCATTCAACTGCTTTCCAAGTCCTTTATTGTCTCTGACAGAACTACAATGTCATCGGCTCACATTAAAGTTTTTATTTCTTCTCCTTGAACTTTAATTCCTTCTCCAAATTTTTCTTTGGTTTCCTTTATTGCTTGATCAATATACAGATTTAATAACATCGGCGATAGGCAGCAAAACCTATCTCACGACCTCCTCAACCACTACTTCCGTTTCATGCTCCTCGAATCTTACAACTGCTGTCCGGTTTCTGTACAAGTTGTAAACAGCCTTGCACTCTCTTTATCTTAACTCCGCTATTTCAGAATTCCAACGAGAATATTCCAGTCGATATTGTCAAAAGCTTTCTCTAAGTCAGAAAAGCTATAAGCGTGGATTTGTCTTTCATTAATATGCCTTCTAAGAGAACTCATTAGGTCAGTATTGACTCGCGTCTTCCTACATTTCTCGGAAACCCAAACGAGTCTTCCCCGAAGTCCGATTCTACCAGATTCTTTCAATCTTCTGTACAGAATTAGTATTACTATTTTGAATCATTATTTATGAAACTGATAGTAGGAACATATTCACAACTGTCAGCACTTGCTTTCTTTGGAATTGGAATTATTACATTCTATTTTAAGTCAGGTGGTATTTCTCCTGTCTCATACATCTTGCACACCAAGTGTAATACTTTTGTCAAGGCTGTTTTTTCCAACGCTATCAGTAGTTCTGACGGAATGTCGTCTGTTCCAGCGGCCTTGTTTCAAATTACGTATTTCAGTGCTGTGTCAATTTCTTCTCGCAGCATAGTGTCTCCCATCTCTTCTTCATCTACGTCCTCTTCCCTTTCTATAACATAGCCTTCAAGTTCGTTTCCCTTAAATAGCTTCGTTATATACTCCTTTCAAGTTTCAGCTTTCCTTTCTTTGCTTAGCACTGGTTTCCCATCGGAGCTATTCAAACTCATACAGCTGCTTCTCTTTTCTGCAAAGGTTTCTCTAATTTTCATATAGATACTAGTATTTATCTTTCCCTTAGTGATACGTGCTTGTAGATCCTTGCTTTTGAATGATTTTTTTCATTTTGAGAATACCGAAGGAGCAGTGTGTTTTACTTGCGTGAGGTTCAACGTAACATGAATACGTTTAACAAAAAGAAGATTTTAAAGAACTTAAGGTGGCAGCAAAGTCTGTGTGTACCGGTTGTCTTAAATAAAGAATTATTCATTCGATCTAGGCTGTTGGATGTTTTTATCTTTGCATTTGTCCTCTAGCCATTCCTGCTTAGCCATTTTGCACTTTCAGTCAACCTCATTTTTAGACGTTTGTATCCCGTTTCTCGTGTTTCATTTCCTGCATTTTTATATTTTCTCCTTTCTTCATAAGGCTCTAAGGAACTGAAATAGAAGAGTTAGAATACTTCTACTTCCGTCAGTGATAATTATCTACAGCCTGCCTGTTGCATCGAAGCACTGTTTATTGGTCTCAGAGTAGAAATTAAGTATTAAGAGTTTAAATTTAGGAGCAAAACGTTAAGCTCACTGGTGGTCGACCCTAAGTGAGGGAGTAGGCCAGACCTTTGTATCATACCACACACAGTTATGAAATACATTGCGAAAAAGGTTATCTCAATATAGGCCAGATTCGTCGCAGCTTCACACTTTAGTTCACACCACAAGCAGCCTGAGAAACGAACGAATCCTTGACTTGTTTGCCGGTACCCTGGTTTGTCACGCACAGATCGTGTCTGGAATGCGATGGGAAAACATTACTTGTATACGTTATATGATCACCGACCTTCTATCAATATAAACTCGTACAGGCGATAGCAGCGTCACCGGCCGAGGAAGACTGCTAGTAGTGGTGGTAAGTTCCTAGATCATCGGTCCCTTGGCTTACACACTACATAATCTAGCCTAAACTAACTTATGCTAAGGACAACACACACACAGCAATACCCGAGGGAGGACTCGAACCTCCGAGGGGGGAGCTGCGCGAACCGTGGCAAGGCGCCACAGACCACGGGGCTACACCGCGCGACAAGACTGCTAGTCAGACACACGCACATTGCGCGTAGAATCAGTGAGCGTGCCGTGTCTGGAGGCTCGGCACGAACATTTCGGAAACAGTACGACCTGTCGGCTGTTCGAGGTGTGCTGTGGTGAGTGTCTTCGACCAAAGTGAGACCACATCCAGACGTTGTGGGGCTGCGCGGCCACCCCACATTGCAGACGTCGGACGTCGTAGGCTGGGCAGACTGGTAAAACAGGACAGGCGGGGAACTGTGGTGAAACTGACATCAGACGTTAATGCTAGGCAGAGTACAAGTGTGCCAGTGCACCGAACACCCCTAACGTTGGGCTCGGCCGCCAACGACCCATGCTTGTGCCAATGTTAACACCACGACATCAGCAACTACGACTGAAATGAGGACCATCGGCACTGGACGTTGGTGGAGTAGCACGGCGTTGCATAGGCTGATTAATTCCGATATCTTCTTCTACATGCCGATGAGAGGGCCTGAATCCGTCTTCTCCCAGGGAAACACCTCCTTGACCCGTGCATTTGGGGATGGAGACAAGCTTGAGGCGGCTCCATTATGCTCTGGGGAACATTCACTTGGGCACTCACGTGTCCAGTGGAGCTCGTGGAAGGCACCGTGACGGCCATGAAGTATCGTACACTGGTTGCCCACCACGCACAACCGTTCATGACGATCATGTTTCCAGAGGCAGTAGCATGTTTCAACAAGACAATGCGCCATGACACAAGGCCAGGGGTGTGATGGAGTGGTTCGAGGAACATAGTGGCGATTTACAGTTGTTGTGGTGGACGCCCAGCTGACCAGATCTGAACCCGTTCGAACGTATCTGGGATGTGATTGAACGTAGCACCAGAGCTCATCGCCCCCCTCCCTCGAATTACAAGAATTAGATGTCTTCGTGCGTGTAAATGTAGAGCCAGCTCCCTCCAGCGACCTACCAAGGCCTCATTGCTTCCATGCCATGACGCATCGCCGCTGTTACCCGTGCCAAAGTTGGACATACGTTCTATCAAGTATGTGGTCATAATGTTCTGGCTGATCAGATTTTTGATCAGAAAGATTTTCTAAAGACATTCTGTACGAGTGACTAAAATGAGAAAATATAACAGTGAGCAGCTAGCGTTCGGCTGAAACCGCAATCAATAACGAAACGTTCATCACTCGCTGTGTGGTATGAGCATTGTCTTGACTGCCAAATTTATGAAATCATTGTTATGTGCAGCATCGCAGCTAAATACTTGTGACAAAACAAGACTATAAATATGATTGCTGCTCGTTTCATTCTAAGTAATTTAAGCTGCACTCCTAGATATCTGGCTAAGCACACCTTCGGAAATCGTGACATACACGAAACAAAGGTCGAATATATGTGACAAGGAAGAAAATAAATGTCAGTGGTCATTATTTGACTCGCATAAATGTCATCTTTCGTATTTCAATCAGAATCGAAATTTTAACCGCGAATCCGATACATTCATTCCTGGTAGAGTACGCTCTTACACGTAAAGAACATCGAATATTGCGGAACACACATCCAATACCCAAATAAGAAAGTCCCAGTATGCGTTACAAACGCGAAGATTAAAAAAAGCATTTACCAGGACGCGAATGTGTATCTTTTGACTCCGTAACTGCACGTCTCTAACCACATGACCACGTTGACTGCATGTAATTCACAACGTTATTATTGTTCATCTTGCAATCTCCTGATGACTTTTCTAGCTGATGTGTCTTTATCTGAAATCTGATTATAACGAATCGAACCTAGAGTGAAGTGTTTGTGATAGATCTTCAACGCGACTTTGCGTTGAAACGGCATACTGTCATAAAACGCAAGTTATAATCCGGAAACAACGAAATACGATGAATCCTCTCAAAAGTAGCGACCGAGGGACGACAGGTGATTGATATTGGGTTTCAGCCGAACGTAAGCCAAAGATGACTGTGGTATCATCAGTTTATTCACTCGTCATTCTATGGTTGTTTTGAAAGCGAGATATATCAAATAAACTCGTCATAACTGCTGAACGGTTTCCCTTAGGACGTTCAAGCTACACGACTTGCCGCGGAGCATGACGGGAATTAATATGGTTTGGATTAGCGATAAATCCCTTTTTCATTTGGATGGGTTCGTCAATAAACAAAATTGGCGCGTCTGGGGACTGAGAATCCTCATTTAGGGATCGAGAAGTCTCTGTGGTGAGTGTGTGGCGTGCAATGTCCAGTCACGGAATATACGATGCGATATTCCTTGATGGCACGTTGACTACCGAACGGTACGTGGAAGTTTTGGAAGGTGATTTCATCCCCATCGTGATTTGACAAGATGTGGTTCACGCAAGACGGAGTTTGACCCCATCGAAGAAGGAGAGTGTTTCATGTCCTGGAGGAGCACTTTCGGTACCGCATTTTGCCTCTGGGGAACCCAGAGGCCACTGACACGGGCGTTGATTGGCCGTCTTACTCTCCGTATCTGGGCATATGAGACTCCTTTTCATGGGACTATATTAAAGTCAAGGTATACAGCAACAACCCCAAAGCCATTGCTCAGCTGAAAACAACCATTAAGGATGTCATCGACAGCTTCGATGTTCTGACATTTCAGAGTTTCATGCAGTATTTCGCTATTCGTCTGCGCCACATTATCACCAAGGATTGCAGGCATATCCGACATGGCTGGCTTTAAGCACTATGGGACTTAGCATCTATGGTCATCAGTCCCCTAGAACTTAGAACTACTTAAACCTAACCAACCTAAGGACATCACACAACACCCAGTTATCCGACATGTTATAACCTAAATCCGAATATCTGTAGTGACGTTTACATGTTAAATAAACTATGTGCACGCTGTAGTTTGTAACTAATTTACGTTTTTTTCATGTAGTTCTATAATTATCACCCTCCGTGTGTCCGTGCTTGTTAAGAAATCGCTGAACTTCTTTTCGAAATTATGCCTAACCTTTGTAGAGCGTATAACTGTACATACAAAAGCAATGAAACTTCGAATATATCTTACTTGAATGAGTACTGTTTAATAATATTTTCTGTTAGTGGTTTTGTACATTTGTGTTATACACCAGCGCAGAAAGACCTTTCACGTGTTTAACAATGCGTGAATATGTGAATTTATTATTTTGTGCAAAATTTCGTGATTTCCTTGTAAACTGACATGTACTATTCGCTTTCGTTTTTACTTAAGAAAACACGGAGCAGGGTTGCTCAATTTGATTCACTCTGGTCGAGGTACTGCCTCTCAACGTTATTCTGTCTCTGAATTTTCCCGCTAGCCACAGTCCGCCGTCTACAAGAAGATATGCCTGTCGTGTCACTGGCGCTAGTGAGCCATTTTCTCATATATTCGTCGATAAACTAACAGTACTGGCACCAATAATACTTTGCAACTTCCATCGAATGCCGTCAAAGGAATGCAACTCAGGAATACACGTCGCCTTAAAAGTTCCAGACGCCGCCCTCCAGTTAATGCGTTATTTGACACTCTTGAGCTATACTCTGCAGGGAATACGAAACGTGACAGCCCTCCGCTCCACGAACGACACTGGGGAACAGCGGTCACAATTATCCTCTAAAGGTCAAGAGAGTTTACTCTCGCCTTACCTGACATTTTCAGTCGCTGGTTCAAATAAACATAGGAAACTTACTTCAGTAAAGAGACGTGGTCGGCATTTTGCGTCTGCGCCCACCTGAGTATACACATGTATTGTCAGATCCGAAATGGAATTATTTATCAAATTTTAAAACACAGATAGGAATAATAGGCGATGATGAGAATACATTACATGAACAAAAGGGATAAACGTTTTCAGACTAATGTGAACAGAGACGTGATTCCATGAACTTTAACAAGGTGGTCAGACATGATCTGAGAAGCTTGTAATGGTGCTGCAGGCTAGCTAGGTAACGCTGAGAAACAACTGTTAAGAAAAAAAATTGATCTGTTGTGTCGTTTCCGAATTAAATGGCATTGGAGTTAGCCAAATGTGGCCTTCGTTTCTTTTCGTAAAACCGACCAAGACAGTGACATAATAATTAGACGTAGGACGGCAGTAAGTATCGAAACCGAGCCAAAGATTAAGCAGTCTCGTGAACTGTCATCCACGCTGTGAGAAGAACTGACCCCAAGTGTATCTTGCGGGCTCCTTGAATTCGGGAATCCAACAGACTCTCAGGCTAATTTCGGTGCTAATTAAGTAACGTTCCGCATTTTTTCTGAACAGTTATTTCTCATTACAAGCTACTCTGCAACACCCCGAAAAGCTTTTCTGACTGTTTCTGACCACACAGCATTAAGGCGTTGATGGGGTCTAACATTAGCAGCAAAATGTGACGATTATCATACATGTAGAATTTGCGCCCAATTACACTGTGCAATTAAAGGATCGCTTTCTCGAAATCCCGCAACTGCCTCCCATTGCGAGCTGAGAGGTGGCTAAGCCCTATCTCTAAAATGGTGCACATACGTAGCGCCATGCGACGTCACCGTCAAATTCGGCCAAATACTTCAGACAGCAAGGATCACACAGACGAAGAAGAGGACGCAGCTCGGGATTTCAGGTGAGGTGTAAAGTGGGTTAATGAAGTCACATTGGCACCCAATTTCGTCACAGTTCTGCCCAACCTCACCGTGGATATGTTACACGACGCGAAGGTCGTCACACCTCCTCATACCCACGTTTCACTCTTTCTTTTGACGCCTCTGCGATGGAGGTCAGAACTGTGCCGTCCAGTGTTCATGCTGTTTTCTTAGGTGTAGCCGGGGAAACATTTCAGACAAATCACCGCTCATAATCGACAGAGAAAGGCTTAGGGGTTGGCATGAAGGACGTCAGTGAAACTACTACTCTCCTTGAGGCGCTGATTGTCACACGGTTCGCAGTCGAGAATGACAGCTCGCAGGGTGATGAGCAACAGACCGACGTTCTTGACAAGCTTTGACACTGCTGACACCCCACTCCCCCTCCCCCGACATTTCAAACCATCCCTTTAGAGTGCATTACCACAGCAAATTTTGCTCTGGTGTACAGGGTGGCACCACCAGGAACCTTTCAAAGCAATTCGCGAAATCTAAACGTGATCCGTAGCGGAAAGTGGTGGTTATTCTTTTTCAGCTCTCCTGTTTCGCAGCCTCCTGTGACGTGATAGATGCGTTAAAGAATCGGCAAAGAGACCCTCTAAAAACACCCTCGGTGCCTTTGTTGAGCGCTTTGCAATTGTTCATGCACAGAGACAACTAGTGACACAGTCCTAGGTGCTTGCAGACAAGGAACCCGTTGACAACTGTCCAGTTCGGAATGCCTACTATCGGGCGCTAGAGCAGCAGAGTAGCCTACCTGCAGGCGCCTACGACTACTACACGTATTTTCTCCATACAGGTACATTTTTAAAGTGCTCACAAAGGCGGACAGATGGCACTGAGGGTGATGACGAACTGGCTGGTCTCAGAGGAACCCTTTACCTTTCGCCGTTTTATTCACACACATGCCAAAAGCACTTTCTTGCTCCCCATCCTCTGTGATCGTGTCACAGGAAAGCTGGAAGGCATTAGCACCCTTGCTGCTTCCGATTAGTCTACATTTCATCGAACTGTTTCGAACGGTTCCTAGTGATGCTACCCTATATAACGGAGCAAATTTTGCAATCGCACTACAGTCCAGATCGATGCGACCACGTTGAGTGAGATTGCTAGCCGCGGTACAGTGCTAGCATCGCCAGAGATCGTCAAGACTGTCGACCTGTCGCTCATTTCATTGCGAACAATAGTTCTCGACTGCAGAATGTATGGGAATCAACGCCCCAAGGAGCAGAGTGGTTTCACTGACGCCCTTCATGCCACCCCCTAAGGCCTTTTCGTGTCGAGGCGGCGTATCTGAAGATTTTCTTCCCAAGCACCCAGACGAAAACCGCGTGATTTCAACGCTTGGCGTCGCGGTTCTGACCTACATCGTGGAGGTTTTAAAAGAAGGGATGAAATTTAGGTAAGAGGAGGTGCGACGACCTTGCCATCCACGGTGGCGTTGGGCAGAATTGTGGTGAAATTTGGTGCCAATGTAACATCATTATTCCACCTTACAGCTCACATGAATTTTTGAGCTCTGGCCTTTTTTACGGAAGTGTCGACACCTTGCGGTTTGCAGCGTCGACAATCCCAAGGGTGACGTCGCAGGGCGCCAATACAGAGGAAAACTCTAGGCACCTTCAAGCGAAACTTAGGCTTCTACGTTGCCAATGAGAGGCAGTAACGTGGCTTCGAAAAAATCCGGATAGGGCGAGTAGGACTCGCGCACAGAGGGTTCCGTAACAAACTTAGTGGTGTATGTAGACAGTTTATCCGTCCCGGAAATCGAGAATACCGACGGTTTTTACCTGTTATCAATGTTGATACCGGTAAGATATCGGTCCCAGGAATTGCAAGACTTTCGAAAAGACAAAAGAAAGTACTTGCTTCTTGTAGTATAATTACAATTTAACAGTTTTCGGCTGTTTTTCTTGTACTGTGACATCTTACTTCTCTCCCAGTTTCATGATTCTACTTGAACGGGAAGTACCCTATTCGTTTTGAAAAGTGAGTTTGTGAGTGGAAAAATATGTAACATAAATGGCCGTATCTTATGGCTGCAGTGACTTAGAAGCTTAATTTTTTCGGCACTACTTAGGTACAATATGGACCTTAGTATGTGACATAAATTTCAATTTCATATGTCTATGTTTTCCTGAGAGAAAGGGTGTTAAACAGACGGACAGACAGATAGTCAGATAACAAATGGTAAAAAAAATATTGTTTGTGTGATATAATTACAAATTAACAATTTTTGGGCTTTTTTATTTACCTGTACTGTGAAACCTTGCTTCTCACGACATTTCACGGTTCTAGGTCAAAGAGATGTACCCTGTACATTTTGACGAGTGGGTTTGCAAGTATCATAAAAAGAGAGATAAATGGCCGTATTTTTTGAGAGCATTGACCGAATAGATTCAATTTTTTACACCAGGAAGGAGTTTCAGACCTTAGTGAATTACGTAAGTTTCAGATTGATACGCATATGTGTTCCAGAGAGAAGGGATTCTTAACAGTCGGACGGGTGGGCAGACAGACTGACTGATAGGCAGGCGGACAACAAAGCGATCACATAACGGTTCTGTTTTGTCCCAGTTTGGTACAGAATCCTAAAACTGATCATTTAACTGAGTTGCGCAGTGTCGACAGGGATTTAATCGAGTACATTGTAATAAGACAATGTTTCATTCTAAAATCAGCGTCGGCTGGTGACCACACATTTGCAGTTACGCGGAAAGCACGTTTGCTGTAGACTTTTTGCTATTCCTATCATGTATTTTCACACAACTCTGTTTACGCTATTATAGGAAAAGGTGTAAAAATGGTCACAGGTGTAATTACGTGCACCTCTCACGAGGAAGGTATGGGAAGTGCTGCAGTCTGGCGACAGGACTGGAAACGGCGCCTGTTGTTGATAGACGGTAGCAGGGAACAGCTGGAAGCATTCTTTCAAGCAGTTTCGTTACAGCGTCAGTTATTGTGTGAATTGCTGTTTGTCAGGACTGCAAACGTTTGGCAGGTATGTGAAATAGTTTTCTTTTTACATCATTGTAATTAGTTTAAAACTATTTCTCAGTGATATCCGGAATAACGGAATCATAAGCTACTTTTAGAAGCACGTTTTACGTTACACGCGCTTTACGTTAGACGTGATAGTGGCCATGTTGCTTAAGAATGGCTGGTGTAAATATGGGCCGGCCTTGTGGCCGTGCGGTTCTAGGCGCTTCAGTCTGGAACCACCTGACTGCTACGGTAGCAGGTTCGAATCCCGCCTTGGGCATGGCTGTGTGTGATGTCCTTAGGTTAGTTAGGTTTAAGTAGTTCTAAGTTCTAGGGGACTGATGACCACAGATGTTAAGTCCCATAGTGCTCAGAGCCATTTGAACCATTTTTGTAAATATGGGATCACTGGGTTGATGTAAAAACCGGCCCATATTTAAGGAGGGCACATGATTACACCATCTCTTCTCTTAATGTAAAACATTTAAATAATTTTATGGAGATATGGTTAGTCGAATTTTGATTAAAGTTCGTATATACAACGGACACAGCAACAAACAAAGAAATAGAACTTCAAATTGTAATAATAGACCCTAGTGCTTTTGTTCGTCCTTGCAGAAAGCCGAGAACGAAGAAGCGCTATGAATGTAACAACCAGAGGCATCAGTGGGGTAGCCGTCCGTTGTGGTCGAGCAGCTCTAGGCGCTTCGGTCTGGAACGGCACGACCGCTACGGTTCTCAGGGGAGACAAGTTTGGATTTCGGAGAAATGCAGGAGCCCGCAAGGCAATACTGACCCTACGACTTCTCTCTTTGAAATTCCGCAGGTAGCATGTGTAAAATACAGATAGTAAGAGGCTATTAACACTAGCTCCATTGATCCCTGCAAGTCATGGGTGAGTACACACACGAAAATGTTCCAAAAAGACAGCACCTATAATTTGTAGCGGTGTAATTACATAACTAGGACATGTAGTTGCTGGACAAGGTAATACTTTCACGTTCCAGTCCAACAGCTCGGCACAAGCTGAGCATTTCCAAATGTTCAAATGTGTGTGAGTTCTTAAGGGACCAAACAGCAGAGGTCATCGGTTCCTAGTCTTACACACAACTTACACCAAATTAAATTAACCTATGCTAAGAACAACACACAAACCCATGCCCGAGGGAGGACTCGAACGTCCGGCAGGAGCAGCCGCGCAGTCAGTGACATGGTGCCTCTAACCATGCAGCCACTCCGCGTGGCTTGAGCATTTCCCACCACTTCTCCAGTTGAGGTGGGGGGGGGGAGGAGAGGGGAGGGAATGAGCTTCTCCTGCCAGTTTTCAACAGAGCAGCATTTAAAATAAAGAACATAAACTGCTCTATGTCCTTGATCTCCAGCAGTTCAGCATGGTATGGATCCTTATCCCACAAATTTCCAAATGGGGGAGGGAGAGTGAGGGAGGGGAGGTGAGAGCTGGGATATATTCCAGAGGGGAGGGGCTAATTACAGTGGGGTGCGGAAGGAGGAGCAGGATGAGGTGGGGAGGCGGTTTCCTGGAAGGACAAATGATCCCCAGGGGGTCATAAACCAATTAGCATAACAACAGGTTAAGGTTAGAAGGATAGGAAGGGGTATTGGCAGAATGGGAGAGTTTCTCAGAAGGACTGATTATACCCAGGCGGTCATAAATCTGTCAGCTCTCACAGTTTAATTAATTTGCATATCAATCTGATATCAGGACACACGTTACCTTCCTACTGGCAACTTGTACAGAAACCAGAATGCAGTTATAAGCGTCAAAGCACATAAAGGGGATGCAGGTTTTAGAATGGAGTGAGACAGAGTTGCATCCTATCTCCAACATAATTCAATCTGTACATTGAGCAAGCAGTAAAGAAGCCGAAGAAACATTCTAAGAAGAAATTAAAGTTCAAGAAGAAAAAAAAAACTTTGAGGTTTTCCAATGACACAGTAATTCTGTCAGACAGAACAAAGGACTTGAAAGAGCAAATGAATGGCATGGACAGGATTTTGAAAGGAGGGTATAAAATAAACATCAAGAAAAGCAAAACAAGGATATCGGAATGTGTCAAATGAAGTCATGCTGAGGGAGTTAGATTAGGTAGCGAGACACCTGTAGTAGACGAATTTTGGTATTTGGGCAGTAAAATTACGATCACCGAAGAAGAGAGTCTATAAAATGTAGATGGACAATGGCAAGAAAAGCGTCTCTGAAGAAGAGAAATTTGTTAACATGAAAAATAGACTGAACTAGTAGGAAGCCTTTTCTGAAAGTTTGAGTACTTCTATGGAGTGTAACCATGTATGGAAGTGAATCATTGATGATAAACGGTTTAGAGAAGAACAGAACAGAAGCTTTTGAAATGTGTCGCTACAGAATTATGGAAAGATCACGTAACTAATGAGGAGGTACTGAATAGAATTGGAGAGAAAAGAAATCTGAGACACAACTTCACTAGAGAAGGGGATCGTTTGATAGGACACATCAGAGGCCAATATGGGATCATCAGTTTCGTGCTGGAGGGAAATGTGAGGGTAAAAATTGTAGAGGGAGGCCAAGAGATGAATACACTAAGCCGACTGAAAAGAATGTAGGTTTTAGTAATTCGGAGATGAAGAGGTTGCACAAGATTGAGTAGTGGGGAGAGCTGGTCTTCAGACAGAGGACCACAACAACAACAGAAAAGAGAGTGAGTTATGTGCACTTGCATTTGTTCTCCTTAACGGCGTTTTGTTTTGTGCATAGACTCACTCCATTCATAAACCACCAACTGTTGTGCATTAGCGTGTTTTTCTATACTTGACATACGATTCACACATTATATAAAGTAACGTCAAGTACTCATGCATTCTTATGTGGTGCAATATCAGTATAAGACGAATATTCACTGGAGAGCCAAAGAAACTGATACACCTGCCAAATATTGTGTAGGGACCTCGCGAGCACGCAGAAGTTTCGCAACACGACGTGGCATGGCCTTGACTAATGTCTGAAGTAGTGCTGGAGGGAACTGACATCATGAATCCTGCAGGGCTGTCCGTAAATCCGTAAGAGTATGACGGAGATGAGATCTCTTCTGAACAGCACATTGCAAGGCATCCCAGATACGCTCAATAATGTACATGACTGCGGAGTTTGGGGGCCAGCGGAAGTGTTTAAACTCGGAAGAGTGTTTCTGGAGCCACCTGTAGCTTTTTGGAAGTGTGGGGTGTCGCATTGTCCTGCTGGAATTTCCCCAATTCGTCGGAATGGACAATAGAGATGAATTGATGCAGGTTATCAGACAGGATGCTTACGTACGTGTCACCTGTCAGAGTCGGATCTAGATGTATCAGGGGTCCCATATTACTCCAACTGCACACACCCCTCACCATTACAGAGCCTCCACCAGCTCGAACAGTCCCCTGCTGACATGCAGTGTCCATGAGTTCATGAGGCTGTCTCCACAGAATTTGAAACGAGACCCGTCTGACCAGGCAACATGTTTCCAGTCATGAACAGTCCAATGTCGGTGTTGACGGGCGCAGGCGAGGCTCGAGGCTTATGTCCTACAGTTATCAAGGTTACACGAGTAGGCCTTTTGAGTGGTTCGCACGCTGGCACTTGTTGACGGCCGAGCACTGAAATCTGCAGCAATTTGCGAAAGAGTTGCAATTCTGTCACGTTGTACGATCCTCTTCAGTCATCGTTGGTCCCATACTTGCAGGATCTTTCTCCAGCCGCACCGATGTCGAAGATATGATGTTTTATCGGTTCCTCATATTCAGGGTAGTCTCATGAAATGGTCATACGGAAAATCCCCACTTCATCTCTACCTCGGAGATGCTGTGTCCCATCGCTCGTGTGGCGACTGGAACGCCACGTTCAAACTCACTTAAATCTTGATAACCTGCCATTCTAGCAGCAGTAACCGATCTAACAACTGCGCCTGACACTTGTTGTATTATTTAGGCGTTGCTGATCGCAGCGCCTTATTCTGCCCGTTTATATATTTCTGTATTTGAATACGCATGCCTATACCACTTTCTTTGGCGCTTCAGTGTAATACTGTAATGAAGTAAGTCTAGCCATCGCAGGATAAACGTGTAATTCGTAAACCGGTCAAGAAAATAAAAAAGAAAACTTTCTAAAATTGTTTGTGGCTGGTTGCGTTCTCCATCAACAATAATTATCTCAGTTGACTTCCTTCCAGAGTTACAGGTTCACGGATTTGTTTATAACCTCTAGGGAACGGTTATTTACTCTGGACTTCCATCACAAACAAAGACATATACCTTAATCGCTCCAAAATGGCCGTCACCAATGTTGCCACCATACCTTTATTCGAAACCAAAAGACAGTGTCACCTAGGAGCGACATACTTCCTGCCAGGTTATCCGTTTCCCGCCACTGCGCCTGACTACTGATAATTTCAGCCCACTTTCAGCTGAGCAATCGACTTTTGTAATGGCAGCTCGTGACGCCACTGTTGTAGCGTCAACCATGCTATAAGTCGTAACTACTAAATACTGTATCCTTTAATTCAAATTATTCTTTATAAGACTACAATTTTAAATTACACTTAAGGTCAGCTTTATACTAGATTCAGTGCATCATAATAAAAAACCCTAAATGATTGCCTGTTCTGATCGCATCCAAATCGTCTTTGTAATATCGTGACTGAGCCGGATCCACTTGAGGAGGGAAGGGCTAAAATATGCAAAAATAAAAATTACTTTAGGTACGCCAAAATGAAAACGGACATAATGTTGTTTTTATGTACAACAAAAGACTGGATATTATGACAAGTGTACAAATCTGAAATCGCTTTCTGCCAAGCGAAAACATTTTGGAAGTTATCAAAGTTTCAGTTAACTAATATTCTTCAAAACGTCGTGTTTTAGGTAAACTAGTCAATGCCATAAAGGTATTGTGACCTTGTGCTTCCACCGATGTATCTCAATTGCTTCAAAATGCTTTTCTTTTTAAGTTTCAAAAAATGAGCAATGGTTCCATATCAGGTTTTCAAGAATTAGTACTGTAGTGATACATCCCATTCCTTGAATGAGGAGTTTCACGTACTTAAATACGTATGCCAGAGAAAAGATGTTGGTGATGAGAGTAGTCGATACATGGTGAGCACCCCACCGTTGGGAGGTGTTTTAAATCATAGGTGCTGGTACCAGAGCTGACGATCCCTTTACTGTAAGGAAGAGGGTAGCAGTCAGACGACGCTAGCTGCTGAGGTGGAGACTGGCGTTCCATGGAGCGGACGTAGCGGAAGAAAGAGCTCCATGAAATCAAAGATCGCGAAACGCCAATGATAATAAATGTATTGTAACCGTTAATTATCAAGTTGAATATCAGATCTGTTATGTTCGTAGTACAGAGAGGCAGTATACGAATTGGTAGCTCCCCTCATTTATCATGTACTGAATTGTAATTTTGAAGATAATATACGAAAGTGAATTGAATCTCAATTCTTATTTATGAAATGGAGTGAATGAGAGCAAGAAATTAATTTTCAGCAGCTTTATCTGCAGCCTGTAACGAGACGAAGTCTGAGCTAAGCTGGAGGAAGAGGGCACACGGTTTCAGGGCACAGACTAGTTGGACTCTAATAATACCGAATAGTGACCGAATATTCAGTAAACAACAGTCATTGTATACTAAAAGGAATGGTCGGGTGGCAGCTTATTTAAGTGTTTGGTGCATGAGCTGAAGTATATCAAACCAACACGCAGCCAAAGCCACTGAAACACTTCAGTACACAGAAGTTATCTCACTATAAAACCTACTACTTCACTGAGAATAAGAGGTGGCGTTGACTGTGAATCAACTTTAGTGCTGTTAGGCGTAAGTTATAAGAAGGAGCTGAATCACACGATGAGAGCTTATAGAGTAAATTCAAGTAAAATGTTGCTGTGAAAAGTGATGGATGATTTCGAACAATTCTAAACTGTAGCCGAAAGAGTTTGCTATGATACATGGGAACCAACTTATTATACGAAAATTTAAGTTGCGATGAACTAAGAGCTTTCTGTTTGGAGCAATTTGCAATTGACCTTACACTAATGTAAATAACAGAGAACTAAACAAAACTGTATTAAAGGCTACAATGTGGAGAGGTCGCTGAGATTCTGTTGCGTGATCAGTGTTAACTGGATAATAATATAGAATCGTAGATGATTTTATTGGTACACTACGCAGAGGTTTGTGGTAAGAAACACCCACAACAGATCTTTGGTTTGTGAGCTCACCCAGGACGATCCTTGGTTAGAATTCAGTAATCTCACATACCTGTACAAACCTGCATTCGTTGTCGAATCTGGTTGGATGATTTTACACAGGTTTCTTGTTATCTAGTCGTAAAACAAGTGTTGACAAATTCACTACTATTCTATTTTGACAGGGGGCGTTACGAGGGCATGGAATATGTAGATCGGCTGGAAACAACGGCCACTTACAGTGTTGGTCTGCACGTAACTGTCCACCGTTAACGCGAGATGTATGTGGGAGGCAGTTAGCTGACAATCATTGAAGTTAAACTCTCGTACATTACTCTGCCGTAATCAAAAAGGAGCTTCCTGATGTGCGCTGATCAGGGTGTATCATATCGCGTCATCTGATCAGTCCAAGTCGAGGGTGAAGCCATCAGAAAAACAGTACCGGCCTCTCGTAGTCTGAGTGAGTGGTATCTTTCGAAATCATAGCAGCTAAAATTACCCTCACTCGTCTGTACCACACGTGCCTACCCACCTTCGGAGTAGATTGTTCTAATAATACGACAGCCTTATCGATTCTCCCCTGCTGGTTACATGAGTCATTCTGAAACGAGAAAGGTGACCCTAGAGAGTTGCTTACGCAAGCATTGGTCAGTGCGATGCCGTTTGTGAGGCCAATCGATGTGCACTGCCAACTTTAATTACGCCTAGTTTAGCAACTCGTCCAGTACAACTGGCGACCACAGAAGTCTAAAAGAGTACTAAAAGATGTAAAACAATAGCCAAACGACACTTTGTAAATAAAAACAAATGAATGTGACACAGAGCGTTTTGGCTACAGTTGTGAAGTAGATTACGACTACATAGAAACATATGGTCAGCTTGTACAGTTGCAAAGCTTGCAAAATTGGACGAGTGCGAGTAGAAGTCGCGCTCTTAGCTGTTTGTACAAACTTAATCATGTATATAGATAAAGGATGTCTCCGCTATATCCTTTGGAAGGTAGGAGACGAGATACTGGCAGAAGTAAAGCTGTGGGTACCGGGCGTGAGTCGTGCTTCGGTAGCTCAGTTGGTAGAGCACTTGCCCGCGAAAGGCAAAGGTCCCGCGTTCGAGTCTCGGTCGGGCACACAGTTTTAATCTGCCAGTAAGTTTCATATCAGCGCACACTCCGCTGCAGAGTGAGAATCTCATTCTGGAAACATCCCCCAGGCTGTGGCTAAGCCATGTCTCCGCTATATCCTTTCTTTCAGGAGTGCTAGTTCTGCAAGGTTCGCAGAAGAACTTCTGTAAAGTTTGGAAGGTAGGAGACGAGATACTGGCAGAAGTAAAGCTGTGGGTACCGGGCGTGAGTCGTGCTTCGGTAGCTCAGTTGGTAGAGCACTTGCCCGCGAAAGGCAAAGGTCCCGAGTTCGAGTCTCGGTCGGGCACACAGTTTTAATCTGCCAGGAAGTTTCATATCAGCGCACACTCCGCTGCAGAGTGAAAATCTCATTCTGGCTTGTTGTCTTATATAGGCGTTGCCGATCGCAGCGCTGTATTCTGTTTACATATCGCTGCATTTGAATACGCCTGCCTATACCAGTTTCTTTGGCGCTTCGGTGTAGTTGTGAGGGTATTATGTCTTAACTAAGTGAATTCAAACGTGGGCAAATGGTTGCTGCTCATGTGGTGGATGCTTCCGAAACCAAACTAGTTGAAGTGTTTGGTGTTTGAAGAGGTACCGCGTGGAAGATCTATACCGCACACAGGAAATGCCGCTTCAAAAATCACTGCTGAAGCGAGTGTTGCAGTTGCGAAACAACATGATGGGAGTTCTATAAAAAGGGAGTTGCAGGGTGAGGTGGAATTCCAAAACCACTTATCAGTGATGCAAATGCACGTAATAGGAAAACGTGGTGCCGAAAGCATAAAACATTGACTATGGAGCAATGTAAGGAAGTCATTTAGTTGGCTGAGTCTTGTTGCACACTGTTTCCAACTTCTGGGCGACTTTGTCCCAAGACTGAAACATGGTGGGAAGGGGAGGGGGGGGGGGGCGACGAGTGATGATGATTTGAGCAGGCATGTCGTCGTTTGTCATGGGCCCCAAGGATTATGTGACCGTTTTGGCTCATCAGATCCATCTCATGGTGCAACATTTATTCCTCAATGGTGATGCTGTGTTAGAAGACAACAGGGCCCTTGTTCACGCAGCTCGAGTTGTTCTGGACTGGCTTCGTCAGCACGCAGATGGATTCTCACATCTCCTTGGTCCCCTCAGTCACTACTTTGGAAAGAATGGTGCGTTATCGCAATCCACCTCCATCGTCGTTTCCTGAACTTGCCACTATTTTGCAGGAAGAATGGTATAAGATTCCCTCGAAAGCCATACGGGTCCTGTATTTATACTTGCCGAGAAGATGGACACAGTTTTGAATGCCACCGGTTTTTCTACACTGTGTTAGACATGGTAATATGTCGTCTTTATCTGACTCCATATTCACGTGCAGCCCCTCTACTGCTAACCGTGATACACTAATGTGAAGGATCTCCGCTGATATGCGATTGACTGGGCGAATATTTGAATAACCGACCCCTCTACGCTATACTGGAATGTTCTACTAGAAGGAAAGGGACCAAGGAAGCGTCGCAGGACCTTTACTCTTTTCAACATACATTAACGTCGTATTCTCGTTGGACAATCGTCAGAAAATACAGAAAGACTTGGACAAAAGGTCACCTTGGTGAGATGAATGGCAGTTCTAATTAGATGTGGATAAAATACACTATAACGTCTGTAACTAAGGAAAAGAACAAGATAAAGTCGGATCACAAAATTAATGGTGAACAGTGAGAACGCGTCACATGGTATACGCATTTAGGGGTAATGTTATAAGAAATATCCCATGGCAGTATTAAGTAAAATCAGTTTTAGGATAGTGTAGTGGAGACTTAGACATGTTAGAAGAATTCTGGGAGAAAGAAATTCATTATTAAAGAAAATTGCGCACGAGAAGATAGAGCATAACCGCCTGCGTAGCCAGCAAATCCGTTTCGCTGCTTTCGGTGCGGAAGAACACGTGTTCAGTTCCCAGTGCCTCGTCGGGATTTTTCTGAGGATGGGAGGTCTGGATTGGGGTCCACTGAGCTTCGTGAGGCCAGATGAGGAGCTGCTTGAATAAAGACGCAGCGGCATCATCACGATTTATCTACTGGCAACAATGGCTGCATGTATAGGCGACATCATAGATCGCTCACCTTGCTGCCTTGTAGGCAGGACTCGGTCATTGAGATGAGGCATGGGGCATAATGCGACAGTGGTGTTTACGTTAAGATGACAGCGCTTCCGTTTCGATATTACTGTTCCAGCGTTTCGAACCCTTAACACGTATGCAAGACAAGAGTAATCGAACGAATTTCACGACGAGCTGTTAGAATCGTAACGGACTGTCGAAGTTCTAACGACAGTCTAACAGACACTGTCGGGGAACTCAAATGGGAATCCTATGAAGAAAGGCGTCGTATTTGTCGCCAAACCGTTTTGTGTAGACATAAAGAACCCATGACAGAAAAACACTTCACGATCATTGTGTTGACATCACTGTGCACATTGCATAGAGATCTTAATAACAAGGTAAGAGATGTCATGGAGAGTACACAGGCAGTTCCTTCCGCTCAATGTGTAAATGAAATAGAGTAGAGTACTGGAACAAATTACACTCTGCCTTACACTGTACAATGGCTTCCTGAATATATCTGTAGATGTGTGAATGTACAGGGGATAGGCAAAATAATGTGAACAATGGCAGTAAAGGGATGGTTGTGTTTGACGGTCAACAACGTAGGTTAGGCAAACATGGCGCTGGACTGTGCGTGTTCAGTACGGACCAGGCATCAGTGCAGGTTATTTACGAGTAGTGCACACTTCGTATTTGCATTCAGAGGCCGAGGTCGATGTGCAATGAAAGACCTGACAGAGTTCAAAAGAGGGCAGTTTGTGGGGGCCCGATTATCTGGAGCATCAGTAACCAAGACAGCCAACTTGTTGAATGTTTCAAGAGCAACTGTTTCAACAGTCATGACAGCCTATACAAAACATGTAAAGGCATAATCGTATAAACGTAATAATGGTCGCAAATCGAAACTTAATGACAGAGATCGTCGTACGCTAACACGAATTGTGTCAAAACAACACAAAGATACGGCGGCTAAAATGAGTACAAAACTCAATAGCCATCTTAGAGACCCCTTATCTATCGACACGGTCCCATAAAGCAAATTCGTGGACAAGCTGCTATACCGAAGCAATTAATGACGCAACCAATGCAAAAAATCGTGGCAGGAGCATAAATCCCGGACGGATGATCAGTGGAAACACGTAATATGGCCCGACGCGTCAACGTTTTCGTTATTTCCAACATCGGGCCGGGCTTACGTCTGGAGAAGGCCAAAAGAAGTCTGCAATCCTGATTTCTTGATTCCAACTGTTAAGGATGGAGGTGGAAGTGTGATGGCGTGGGCAGCCGTATCATGGGATTCTGCTGGTCCCATTATTACTCTCAAATGCCATGTTACAGCCAACGATTATATGAACGTTTTAGGTGATCAAGTTCATCCCATGATTCAAATGTTGTTCCTCAACAATGATGCCATATTTCAAGACGGTGATGCACCCATTCACACAGCCAGGACAGTACAATCGTGGTATGAGGAGTACGCAACTGAACTGCAGCGTCTTCCCTGGCCAGCACAGTCCCCGGACTTGAACGTTATCGACCTCTTGTGGGCGCTATTGGAGCGCAGAGTCTGGAAGAGATTTCCGCTTCCCTCGTCACTACAGGAGTTAGAACAGGTTCTTATCGAAGAGCGGCGTAACATTCCATTGGAGACTATACAATCATTATATGCCAGTATTCCAAGAAGAATCGCAACTGTATTACGGGCAAATGGGGTCCAACCCCTTATTAAACAATTCCCAAGCAAGTATAGGTGTTCACATTATTTTTCCTATCCCTTGCAGACTTTTCACGTATACGGAGAGCTACTTTAAACTAGTCTTCGGACTGAAGACTGCAACACAACAACGCAGTATGGGTGAAAAGTTCTCAGGTTTCCAACTCGGTGGCAGTGTTAATATACTGCGGCGATTCTCACGCCGAAGAGTCCACATAGCGTCTGCATGTTGTTGTATCCCGTAGCGATGCGTGGGTTCTGTGGCAGGAAGCGGAGAGTGAGAGACACAACAACAGTTAGCTAAAAATTCATTTGTGTAACTCAGTGGTTTGCAGAACACAAGTGCAGGCAGGTCCAATGTACGAGGGGCGTTCAGAAAGTAAGCTCCGATCGGTCGCGAAATGGAAACGACTATGAAAATCCGATAAAGCTTTGCACAGATGTGTTGGGTAGTGTCTCTAGTATAACCCCAGTTAGCATCACGTCGCTCTTCTCATTTCTGAGCTCGCAGTGAGTGCGTAAAGATGTCTAGAAAATAGTGTCTTCCGCCAAGTACGAGGGCCTGGTGAGAAATTTCGCCTGAAGCTATGCAGCTAACATTACATAACTGTCGTGCTGTTTCTTCTTCAAGACAATTCTCAGCCGCATTCTGCAGGGGCAATGAAGATGCTCCTGCATCGTTTTCAAATGGAAATGTGAGATTACCCACAATACAGTCCGCAATTGTCTCCCCCTGAGTTTCATCTCTGGTCACATGAACCGCTGTCTTTGAAGACAACATTTTGACACAGACAACGAGGTGTAGGCCAGCGTGGAGAATTGGCGGAAAGCACTGGCGGCTGCCTTCTATGATGAGGCTATTGAAAAGTTGGTACAACGCTATGAAAAAAGTCTAAGTCAGAACGGCGACTACGTAGAGAAGTAGCTGAAAGGTGTAGCTAATTGTTACAAGTAAAACATTTCTGATGTTCACTGTGGTTTCAATTTGGCAATCAATCGGAGCTTACTTTCTGAACAGGCCTCGTAATATCCAGAGTGCCCATGTCTGTAGCCAAGTCTGCAACACAGTAATCCCGAAGGGACAGGAAGAGTACTCGAAGGCGTGTAACACGTGGCTCTAGGGGCCGACGGCAGCTTGTGGCGGCCTCTTATACACTTCGCTGCTTGCACCAGCCGAGGAGGGCGTGTGCGTGGGGAGGCCATCGGCTGGCGGCCGCGGTCGCTGTGTAGCTGCCTACGGCGGCAGTACTGAGAATGCTTTGTACCGAGCCGGCCGGAGTGGCCGAGCGGTTCTAGGCGCTACAGTCTGGAACCGCGCGACCGCTACAGTCGCAGGTTCGAATCCTGCCTCGGGCATCGATGTGTGTGATGTCCTTAGATTAGTAAGGCTTAAGTAGTTCTAAGTTCTAGGGGATCGATGACCTCAGAAGTTAAGTGTCATAGTGCTCACAACCATTTTAACCTTGTGCCGACCTATGAATTATGGAGTGACAATTCCCGGCGTGTTGTCTGTGGCGAACGACACCACAGAAGTATTATATTATTCTACAGAGTCACCAGAGAGCTTTATCTGTCTGACATCTACACTCATGCTCATAAATTAAGCATAATGCTGATACATGGTGAAACAACGTTTTGGTTGGCGGTTTTAGGGCTTAAATCACCTCGGAGTATGACCATGCGGTGCATTTGACCTGCGGTCGTCGCACGGTAGCGCTGGCAGGAGTCCACACACGCAGAGCTGTGTTGGTGCATGTCAGAGTACGGTGCAGCGAGTAAGTGTACACATGTTTTCAGACGTGCTAATGGTAACTGTGCGTTAAAAATGGCTCAAATAACATATATTGATGACGTTGTGAGGGGTAGAATACTTGGAGGCTGGTAAAACACTGCAGGTCGTAGCACGGGCCCTGCGTGTGCCATAAAGTGTGACCTCAAGATTATGACAACGATTCCAGCAGACAGGAAACGTGTCCAGGCACTACAGTACGGGACGCCCACAGTACGGGACGCTCACAACACCACAAGAAGACCGATATCTCACCATTAGTGCCCCCAGACGGCCACGGTGTACTGCAAAAGTGGTTCAAATGGCTGTGAGCACTATGGGACTTAACTGCTTAGGTCATCAGTCCCCTAGAACTTAGAACTACTCAAACCTAACTAACCTAAGCACATCGCACACATCCATGCCCGAGGCAGGATTCGAACCTGCGACCGTAGCGGTCGCGCGGTTCCAGACTGTAGCGCCTAGAACCGCTCGGCCACTCTGGCCGGCGGTGTACTGCAGGTAGCCTTACTCGGGACCATACTGCAGCCACTGGAACAGTTGTCTCCAGACACACAGTCTACAGACGATTGAACAGATATGGTTTATTCGCCCGCGGAGAACTGCAGCGTAATGTCACGCGAAAGGACGTGCAATACGAAATTAAGAGCTATCTCATGACTTTTGTCACCTCAGTGTCACCTCACTAAACGATTTGCTGAGTGTGGAGATGGGACTTTTATCTGAAGCATCAGGGTATTGTGCACCTAACTGAAGAACGAGGTAGTGGGTCCGAATAGAAGCCTTCCAACAGAGACGTTATCACTCCTTTTTAATGTAAGTGTAGACGGGTGGTACAACTAGGAGTTTCCTAATATGCGTGTTTGACGTGTATCGGTCAGCATAGGCTTTGGTGAGGAGGATTCTGCTCTGCAGTGATTGCAATTTCCATAGGTGAGTATCTGCTGCACTGGAGCAAACTTCTGATCTGTACAACGTAACAGGAAGGATGTGACTCCTGTAGGTCCTTAGCTTAATATCTGCTGATGAGCTGGTACATCCGACAGAAAGCAGCAAAACCTTTACTTCTCACACTACTGATTTGCCAGATGCGTCCACATTGCTATGACCAAGGAGGAACGCCGATTCGCTCCATTCTATATGGCCACAGAAATCTGAAAATTTGAGATGATTGTCTTGTTGGTAAACATTAACGCAACGATTTTTTCTGGGTGTATGTTAATCTTACAAATGTTGCAGCTTTTGGTGATAGCACACAAAAGTCTTCTGTCTTCCTGACTATGAACGGTTGCTGCTGCTTCTATAGACCGTCGCATCATCTGCGTACAGAGCAGTTACACTTCGCACGCCGATGGTGTACAGCATTTACAAATATCAAAGAAAAGTTTTGAATCACCCGTTTCCCAGAACCCCTGAAGATAAACGTTGACTGAATATTCTATCACAGATACGGTCCCTTTGACTGTTGAGAGATGTCAGTAAACCCGCCCAGAGATATAAACAACCATGCATGAGCAGTGGCTATTAGACGGAGGAGGTCCGACAGCCGATCAGTTCCAGTCAATCCACCAGGAAGGAGCTACACGGCTCGTGTTGTCTGTAGTTCAACCATGCCGAGACGGTCAATACCGCGGTTCGACTGCGTCCGCGTTGCTACTATGTGCCAGGAACGGCTCTCAACAAGAGGAGTGTCCAGGCGTCTCGGAGTGAGCCAAAGCGATGTTTTTGGGACATGGAGAAGATACAAAGAGACAGGAGCTGTCGATGACATGCCTCACTCAGACCGCCCAAGGGCTACTCCTGCGCTGGGTGACCACTACCTACGGACATAGCTCGGAGGAACTCAACAGCAACGCCACCATGTTGAATAATGCTTTTCGTGCTACCACAAGAGGTCGTGTTACGACTCAAACTGTGCAGAATAGGATGCATGATGCGCAACTTCACTCCCGACTTTCATGGCGACGTCCATCTTTGCAACCACGACACCATGCAGCGCGGTACAAATGGGCCCAACAACATGCCGAATGGACCGCTCAGGAATGGCATCACGTTCTCTTCACCGACGAATGTCGCATATGCCTCCAACCAGAAATTGTCTGGAACGTATTTGGAGGCAACCCGGTCAGGCTGAACGCCTTAGACACACTGTCCAGCTAGTGCAGCAAGGTGGAGGTTCCCTGATGTTTTGGGGTGGCATTATGTGGGGTCAACGTACGCCGCTGGTGGTCATGGAAGGCGCCGTAACGGCTGCACGATACGTGAATGGCACCCCCGACCGATAGTGCAACCATATCGGCAACATATTGGCGAGGCATTCCTCTTCACGGATGACAATGCGCACCCCCATCGTGCACATCTTGTGAATGACTTCCTTCAGGAGAACGACATCGTTCGACTAGAGTGGTCAGCATGTTCTCCAGACGTGAACCCAATCGCACATGCCTGGGATAGATTGAAAATTGCTGTTTATGGACGACGTGATCCACCAACCACTATGAGGGATCTACAACAAATCGACGTTGAGGAGTGGGACAATATCGACCAACATTGCCTTGATGATCTTGTGGATAGTATGACACGACGAATAGAGGCATGCATCAATGCAAGAGGATGTTCTACTGGGTATTAGAGATACCGGTGTGTACAGGGATCTGGACTACCAGCTCTGAAGGTCTCGCTGTATGGTGGTACAACATGCAATGTGTGGTTTTCATGAGCAATAAAAAGGGCGGAAATAATGTTATTGTTGATCTCTATTCCAATTTTCTGTACAGATTCCGCAACTCTCGGAGCCGAGGTGATGCAAAACTTTTTTTGATTTGTGTATAATATGGGACACAGCCCGAGTCCAGCGGGACCCCTCCCACAGCTCTCATGATTGTGGTTACGGGTGTGTACCAATTGCCCGCGAAGAGATTTACTGTTTGCGCAACTGCGTGTGAGCGTGTTCGGCACTATCTCAGCAAAAAGGTCGAGTGCGCGCGATGAGATATCTTATAAACAGGTCAACTGTGTGCAAGTGTTTTATTTGCTACTTGGTAATGTTTGTACTGAACTGTTGGTGGCACTGTTATCATTAGTCATCGTCTCAGATTGGTGTACCGTGTGCCAGTTCCTACTCCTCGTACATGGCTAGTAAGTTAGGAATGGTTTGTAAAGTTCCCGTGGAGCGTGTGAGAAGTTAAGGGTACGCACTTTAGAGACTATGTTTACTGGACTTTTTTTTAATTTTGTACGTATTACCATATCTCAAAATCTGAAGAACAAAGAGCTTCCAGTAGAAGAGACTTGTTTCACAGTATCGTAGACGTAGAAGTGCTCATGGCTCTGAAGGTATGCGTTTTAGCGCCCAGTGTTTACCGAGAATGTTTTGCTTCTATTATGGTGTACTTTCAACCGTATGCATTTACGCCACTAGGTGTGAGACCCTCTTTACATAGGAATTGAGTTTGACGTACAGAAATGAATCTTTAGAAAGCGTTTCTTATCGCTGTCATAAGGAATTAAACAGTTTCCGTGTCTTTTTAAATACCTTGATAATCGTCTCATAATGGACATGAGCATTTTATCGACCATTTCTAACCATACCTCTGACTGGCGTAGCTTAGCAGTGTTAGAGAGTCCGAAGTCGCAGGAAATGGGAGGGGAGCTGCTGTAGTGCCAACTTAACTTGGGTTTGCCTCCGCACACATTTGACGCCACTCAGAGACTGACCGTACGTGCAGCTGACGACTTCAAGTGCAGATAAAACTTTGGATCTGCGTGGAGTTTGTATCACACAGCGCCAACATACTTCCCACACCTGACAGAGTATTTTTCCCCTGCCGTGGAACGACTCAGTCGTATTGATAATGAGTCCTGGAATGTATAATTGGGCTAGTTTACAAATTAAGCCAGCATGCCATAATTTATCAAACACTTTCTCGATGTCGAGAAAGACTACACCGGTGCTGTGCTTCCTATCTGTCGCACTGCAGATGTGTTCCACCAGATGTGGGGATTGGTGAATGTCGTAATATTTATACTAGCGGTGCACCCCATCCAGCTGCCTGAAGCCGTCTAGACAATGTCGTGCTCACGGCAGGCGGCGTTGGGGGAGGGGGAGGAGGATGGAGATGAAGTTACATCGGCGGGAGTAGCGTGTATGCCGGAGTCTGGACTCGAATCTCCGTCTGGACGTTCCGGAAGCGTCTTGCGTACCGGACGATAGTGGTCGCGCAAACGTCGTATTGCCGCTAGTGTGAAAATTCATGCGGAACTAAGCTGTTCCCTTCGTCCCTATTGACCAGATTTTCACGAGTCGATGTTTCTATCGATTCCTTTGTAAGACTGTCCGAATATTCGGTTGGTCGGCTTTGCAGGTTATGTAGGTGGAAAGCGTAGTCGTCCTTTGTGCTATGCTCTGCTCTCTGCGGGTCCCAGTTGCACACCATACATGTACGACTGGCTGGCGATGCATCGCGTTTCCTCCTCACTCCGTGCAGTTTATCAAACGGCCACGACTGAGACAGTCACTCTTTGGATGCCACGTGCAATCGTGAGAGGCTGCATCGATGGCTGTTAGTATTAAGAGAACACCACAAAACATTCCAACACTAAATCGTATATCCGCACCATGATGTGTTGCATCCCTTTAATTGATGTGAATGATTTAACTCGTCATGGTCTTCCGCTCCACAGGTTTGCGGATCCTGGGTTTTTCTGAAATGCTATTGATATACAGATCTTTTAATAAAATTTTCCTTGAGACACTCAAGTCTCATCTTTATCGACGATTATGATGCAAGTTGAATAAACGAATTAAAATCTCTGCCACAACTGGGACTTGAACCCCGGTCTCCTTCCTTATGTAGGCAGGAATGTTGACCAGTGCACCACCACAGCACCGCGGCTAACATTACTGTTTGGATTACCCAAATCCAACACCCTTCCCAACACAAACTTCGATTCATATCTTCAGCTTATTTTCCCCCTAGACCGCCACTATTGTCCGGGTTCTCCCGCACTGGAATAACACCCCAGTGTCGAACATAATGGGGAAATCCTGTACCCTAGGTGATCGTAATCATCTTAAACATTCCTGCCTAGTAAGCAAGGAAACCCGAGTTCAAATCCCGGCCGAGGCACGAATTTCTATTCATTTATTCACTTCGTATCATTGTGTTATTGATGCGTTTACGCATCCTGTTCCACAGACCTCTCACCACTCCGTACGAGTTACTTCCATACCTCGATCAATAAAAAATTTCGAGTATTTATCACACAAACTACGTGTCTCTTTGAGTGCTATCATATGTAAAAATACTTGTTTCGACAGATTGAACTGTTAACGAAATACGACGATTTAATGATTCGTGATGTGCAGTTATGGGAATGGAGGCGTCACGTGATTGTTCGTCAGATATAAGAATCAGTAACTCGAGAACGGAATGATATATCGTTCAGCTCTCGACTTTACGTAAAATCTCAATATCTTATCTACATTTGATACATTGCAATGTATGAGCTGCAATCAATCATATCAAAAATTTACGCAATGCGGTTCCATCTCTGCAGACTGTTTAAAATTATGCGCAATGTTTCAGTTAGCTTGATGCAGCGCAGTTAACTTGATGTCAAATTTAAAAGAACGCAAAATCCCCAAGATTGGGAAAGTTTTGCAGAAGTTCGGAATATAGCCCGTACTTCAATGCGAGATGCTTTTAATACTTTTCACAACGAAACTCTGTCTCGGAATCTGGCAGAAAACTCAAAGAGATTCTGGTCATACATAAAGCACCCCAGTGGCAAGACGCATTCAATACGTTCACTGCGCGATAACAACGGGGAAGTCACTGATGACAATGCCACTGAAGCAGACTTATTAGACACGGTTTTCCGAAACTCCTTCACCAAAGAAAACTAAGTAAATATTTCTGAATTCCAATCAAGAACAACTGCCAAGATGAGAGACATAGAAGTAGATATCCTTAGTGTAGCAAAGCAGCTTAACACACTTAATAAAGGCAAGGCCTTCGGTCCAGATTGTATATCAGTCAGACTCCTTTCAGAGTATGCTGATACAATGGATCCATATTTAGTAATTATATACAACCGCTCGCTCACAGAAAGCACGCAAAATCCCCAAGATTGGGAAAGTTTTGCAGAAGTTCGGAATATAGCCCGTACTTCAATGCGAGATGCTTTTAATACTTTTCACAACGAAACTCTGTCTCGGAATCTGGCAGAAAACTCAAAGAGATTCTGGTCATACATAAAGCACCCCAATGGCAAGACGCATTCAATACGTTCACTGCGCGATAACAACGGGGAAGTCACTGATGACAATGCCACTGAAGCAGACTTATTAGACACGGTTTTCCGAAACTCCTTCACCAAAGAAAACTAAGTAAATATTTCTGAATTCCAATCAAGAACAACTGCCAAGATGAGAGATATAGAAGTAGATATCCTTAGTGTTGCAAAGCAGCTTAACACACTTAATAAAGGCAAGGCCTTCGGTCCAGATTGTATATCAGTCAGACTCCTTTCAGAGTATGCTGATACAATGGCTCCATATTTAGTAATTATATACAACCGCTCGCTCACAGAAAGATCCGTACCTAAAGACTGGGAAATTGCTCAATTCACACCAATACCCAAAAGGGGAAATAGGAGTAATCCGCTGAATTACAGGCCCATATCACTAACGTCGATTTGCAGTAGGGTTTTGGAACATGTACTGTGTTCGAACATTATAATTAACTTCGAAGTAAACGATTTACTGACATACAGTCAGCACGTATTCAGAAAATATCATTCTTGTGAAACACAACTAGCTCTTTATACTCCTGACGTAATGAGTACTATCGACAGGGGATGTCAGATTGATTCCATATTTTTAGATTTCTAGAAGGCTTTCGACACAGATCATCACAAGATTCTTCTAACCAAACTGCGTGCCTATAGAATATCGCCTCAGTTCTGCGACTGGATTCGTGATTTGCTGTCAGAAAGGTCACAGTCCGTAGTAATCCACGGAAAGTCATCGATTAGAACAGAAGTAATATCCGGCGTTCTCCAAGTAAGTGCTATAGGCCCTCTGTTGTTCCTGATCTATATTGACGACATAGGAGACAATCTGAGTAGCCCTCTTAGATTGTTTGCAGATGTAATTTACTGCCTTGTAAAGTCATCAGATGACCAAATCGAATTGCAAAATGATTTAGATAAGATGTCTGTATGGTGCGAAAAGTGGCATTCGACGTTGAATAAAGAAAAGTGTGAAGTTATTTGCACGAGTACTAAAAGAAATCCGCTATATTTCGATAACGCGGTAAGTCACACAAATCTGAAGGCTATAAAATCAACTATATACTAAGGGATTACAATTACAAATAACCTAAATTGGAACGATTACGTAGATAATATTGTGGGTAGATCAAATTAACACTGAATTCATTGGCAGAGCACTTAGAAGGTTCAACACGTCTACTAAAGAGACTGCTTACAACACGCCTGTCCGCCGTATTTTGGAGTATTGCTGTGCGGTGCGGGATCCGCATCAGGTGGGACTGACGGATGACATCGAAAAAGTACAAAGAAGGGCAGCTCGTATTGTATTACCGCGAAATAGGGGAGATAGTCCCTCAGACATGATACGTGAACTGGAGTGGCAATCATTAAGACCAAGGCGTTTTTCGTCGCGACAGGAACGTCTCATGAACTTTCAATCACCAGTTTTCTCCTCCGATTGCGGAAACATTCTGTTGGCATCTACCTGCATAGGGAGAAATGATCATCACGATAAAGTAAGAGAAATCATGGCTCGCACAGAAAAAATTAAGTGCTCGTTTTTCCCGTGCGCCGTTTGAGAGTGGAACGGTAGAGAGACAGCACGATGGTGGTTAATTGAACCTTCTGCCAGGCACTTTGTTGTGAATAGCAGAGTAATCGCGTAGATGTAGCTGTATGACTAATAACGAAAAGAAGTTCAGTCCTTTATCGACCGAAGATATCAGACTGTAAGATATGCAAAAATAATTTTTCCTTCAGCTTATAGTTTTCTTGCAGTTGGATGATAAGCATTTCACAGCGGCCAGGACACCGGCTCTCAGGACTGGTAGCAGCACCTGGCGAGCAGTACAGCCGTAGCAAAAGCCGCGCACGGCACAGAGCAGAGAAAGGGTTAAATCCAACACTAGTGCCCCAATATTGGTGGTATTGTTTGGCTCCAAGCGATACGATCGCTGTACATCCATAATTTCCTTGTCCATTTCAAACATGGAACAGTACGCCGAGTGCAAATAAAACATCGTGGTACACGAGAACGCAGTCAGTCCGTACAGCGATCTTACGATGAAGTAACCTCTGGGTCAGATAGCTTGCTGGTAAGAATGTCGTCCCGCCCTTTGCGGCACACATTGAAAGCGAGCCTGGCGACGCGGTTTTTTAATGCAAATGCAGGCCCAGATAGCGCCTTTGCGTTGTCACCCGGCGTAACGCAACGCAGTGTAATGTAATTACGTCGCCGCCGGACCGGGTCACGCCCACCCTCACTCAACGCGATTAAAACGCGCCGGCCAGCGCGGCAGTCTAAATATCGCCTCTGCCACCGCCGGTCACAAGCGGCGCTCTCTGGTCCAATTCCCTCCAATAACAGGAGAACATCCAGCAAACGCCACCATCCATTACAAGGAAAATGGCATCAACGACCCGCATAACGTTGTTCGCTTTTCTAAATCTGCTGCAAACAAAACGGATCACAGTTTCTGCCAGAAAAAAGTGATTCCCTCTTTCCACACTCGGAGGTCAAAAGCCCGCAGTATCTCATACAACACAGAACAATCGATGATGAGACAATGTAAACATACAGCTGGCAGCAGACCTCAACATAAATAAATGTAGCAAATGTGTATAAATACAGTACCACCCGATTACGCTACTGACGACGAATCACTGGAGAGATTAATTACCATAAAATGCCTTTAAGTAGAGACATGGAACGAAAAAGTCGAATGAACACGTGAATCAAACTCTCTATAGATACTGAAATAAATGACCTCAGGATTGGAAAATCAAATGAAATACACTCCTGGAAATGGAAAAAAGAACACATTGACACCGGTGTGTCAGACCCACCATACTTGCTCCGGACACTGCGAGAGGGCTGTACAAGCAATGATCACACGCACGGCACAGCGGACACACCAGGAACCGCGGTGTTGGCCGTCGAATGGCGCTAGCTGCGCAGCATTTGTGCACCGCCACCGTCAGTGTCAGCCAGTTTGCCGTGGCATACGGAGCTCCATCGCAGTCTTTAACACTGGTAGCATGCCGCGACAGCGTGGACGTGAACCGTATGTGCAGTTGACGGACTTTGAGCGAGGGCGTATAGTGGGCATGCGGGAGGCCGGGTGGACGTACCCCCGAATTGCTCAACACGTGGGGCGTGAGGTCTCCACAGTACGTCGATGTTGTCGCCAGTGGTCGGCGGAAGGTGCACGTGCCCGTCGACCTGGGACCGGACCGCAGCGACGCACGGATGCACGCCAAGACCGTAGGATCCTACGCAGTGCCGTAGGGGACCGCACGGCCACTTCCCAGCAAATTAGGGACACTGTTGCTCCTGGGGTATCGGCGAGGACCATTCGCAACCGTCTCCATGAAGCTGGTCTACGGTCCCGCACACCGTTAGGCCGTCTTCCGCTCACGCCCCAACATCGTGCAGCCCGCCTCCAGTGGTGGTGGTGGTGGTTAGTGTTTAACGTCCCGTCGACAACGAGGTCATTAGAGACGGCCGCCTCCAGTGGTGTCGCGACAGGCGTGAATGGAGGGACGAATGGAGACGTGTCGTCTTCAGCGATGAGAGTCGCTTCTGCCTTGGTGCCAATGATGGTCGTATGCGTGTTTGGCGCCGTGCAGGTGAGCGCCACAATCAGGACTGCATACGACTGAGGCACACAGGGCCAACACCCGGCATCATGGTGTGGGGAGCGATCTCCTACACTGGCCGTACACCACTGGTGATCGTCGAGGGGACACTGAATAGTGCACGGTACATCCAAACCGTCATCGAACCCATCGTTCTACCATTCCTAGATCGGCAAGGGAACTTGCTGTTCCAACAGGACAATGCACGTCCGCATGTATCCCGTGCCACCCAACGTGCTCTAGAAGGTGTAAGTCAACTACCCTGGCCAGCAAGATCTCCGGATCTGTCCCCCATTGAGCATGTTTGGGACTGGATGAAGCGTCGTCTCACGCGGTCTGCACGTCCAGCACGAACGCTGGTCCAACTGAGGCGCCAGGTGGAAATGGCATGGCAAGCCGTTCCACAGGACTACATCCAGCATCTCTACGATCGTCTCCATGGGAGAATAGCAGCCTGCATTGCTGCGAAAGGTGGATATACACTGTACTAGTGTCGACATTGTGCATGCTCTGTTGCCTGTGTCTATGTGCCTGTGGTTCTGTCAGTGTGGTCATGTGATGTATCTGACCCCAGGAATGTGTCAATAAAGTTTCCCCTTCCCGGGACAATGAACTCACGGTGTTCTTATTTCAATTTCCAGGAGTGTAGGTCAACAGAGGGAAGACCAAGCAGGATACTGGTTCGATTCTATACAGAGTACTCGAAAGAGCTTTCTCCTCTTCTGGCAGCAGCATAAATTGGCTCGCTGGACAAGCCAGTCTTACCAAGTAATGGAAAAAATGCGCAGGCCATCCCCGTTTGCATGAAGGGTAGTCGAACAATGCACAGAACTGAATGCCTATATCGTTCACGTCGATAGGCTGTATTATTTTGCAACACACTTTATGCTCGCTTATTACGCCATTCTGTAGGAGCTAATTCCGCAGACAACGATTCTGCGAAACCCAGCTCTCTCCGTTCGTCCTCGAGACTCAGAAAGAAGTAAATACAGGCGCCCATGTAGATTCCATGTTCCTTGCCTCCCGGAATGCGTTCTATACAGTTCCTCACTGTCGCCTGGCCAACAAAACACAAGCATACGAAATATCAGACCAACCGTGTGATTGGAGTGAACAGTTTCCGTCCTGTGTGGTCATTTCAGTGTTGTTGAGTCGGCTATAGTACCACCTTGATCGTCACTGCAGGGGCAGTTTTTATACGTACACTATCGCCTGTACTGTCACACTTACGATGCGGATGGTTTGAGAATGTACACAGGTATCCGAAACTAGTCACCCTCAAGAAATGAAAAAAGATGCTTCTCAGTGCAACTTTTGACGGAGCTACGACCATTTCTTTCAATTACAAAACCAGCTCCCGACCTATTTTTCACCTACAGCATGGAGCAAGTTCATAAAACACAATAAAGTATTTCATTCTCAAGGGAGAGAAACCTTCAAACGTAAAAGTAACTTCACGCGTACCCCGATGAACTACTATAGGTCCATTCCATTTCAGGTTGTAAGCCTATTGCACAGTAGGTTGTGCCAGGAAATAATTATTGTTAAGAAAAAAATTCGATACCTCGCGCCGTTCCCGAGTTAATTGCCATTGAAGTTAGCCAATCAGGCCGTTGCACGCGCAAATTCAAGCGGCCCGCCTGCGACCGTGTCGTCGAATGTATTCACCGTTTGGCTTCCTAAAACCGATCAAGAGAGCGTTACAAAAGCTGGACATGGGTTTATTTGGTGGGCTGCTTGAACTGCGCGCGCAACGGTCTAATGGGCAAAATTCAGTGCTAATAAACACGATGCCTCGAGGGGTAGCCACGTGGTCGTAGGCGAATTGTCGCGGTTCACGCGGCTTCCCCCCGTCGGAGGTTCGAGTCCTCCCTCGGGCCTGGGTTTCCGTGTTATCCTTAGCGTAAGTTAGTTTAAGTTAGATTAAGTAGTGTGTCATCCTAGGGACCGATGACATCAGCAGTTTCGACCCATAGAAACTTACCACAAATTTCCAAATTTAACTCGATGCGACGTATCGAATTTACATCTGAACAATTATTTCTCAGCACAGCCTACCCTCTCACACCCTTACAAGCTGTTCAGACTGTTTGTGTCCATAGTGTCTACAAATAACATAACGGATAACGTCGGAAGTTCCACGGGCCTTTCCGCAGGTAACGCTGTAGCTCGCAGAGTAGTCACGGCGCTGGAAAATTGTAGCGAAATGCGAGAAGACCAGCAGATGATGGACGCTTAGTGCAGACATTGGAAATTAATCCTCAGCAGCAGCAAATGACACGTATTGCATATACATAGGCAGAAATGCCCATTATTGTACGATTACACGAATCTAGAACAATCGTTGGAAATAGTTACTTCCAGAAAATATCTAGTGCTATATGAAGTGCAATGATGACATAAAATCAGTAGCGGGTAAGGTAGATGCCAGACTGATTGACAGGAAGAATCCTCAGGAAATGTAGTCCAGACACAAACGAAGTTTCGACCAATATTTGAATACTGCGCGTCAGTATGGGATCCGTACCAGAAAGGACTGATTGAGCAAACAGAGAAGATACTGACAAGAGCAGCACGTTTCGCCATTTAATAAACGCGAAAGCGTTACGTAGATGCTGATTCAGCTTCAGTGGCAGGCCCTGCAAGAGAGGCATCGTGAATCACACTGCTACAATTCCGAAGATGCACGTTCCTACACGAGTCAATCATTATCTTGCTTCTTCACGCTTATAGTTCACGAGAAGAAATGAAGATAAAATACGACAGAGATCATGCAGACAATTGGTGACTGGCATAGGAAAAGGGTGAAGTGACAGTGATACCCAAAGTGCCCACCGCCATATACCACAAGATGACTTGCTGAGAGAAGATGTACGTGTAAATGTAGCCGTAAACGTAGGAAAAGCATATGACAGGTCGAGATTCACAATAACAATGTTAATGAAATGTTATAATTCATTCACAAAGGAAGTGGTTTACAGAACACTTGTCCAAACGCGTTTTGAATATTGTTCACTGGTCTGCGACTCTTGTCGGGTTGGAGATTTTCGGTTGGAGATTTTCTCCGCACACGGACTGGGTGTTTGTGTCGTCGTCGTCGTCGTCGTCGTCGTCATCATCATCATCATCATCATCATCATCATCATCATCATCATCATCATTTCATCTTCATCGACGCGCAAGTCGCCGAATTGGCGTCAAAAATGGTTCAAATGGCTCTAAGCACTATGGGACTTGACATCTGAGGTCATTAGTCCCCTAGACTTAGAACTACTTAAACCTAACTAACCTAAGGACATCACACAAATCGATGCCCGAGGCAGGATTCGAACCTGCGACCGTAGCAGCAGCGCGGTTCCGGACTGAAGCGCCTAGAACCGCTCGGCCACAACGGCCGGCCAAGAACTTGCACCAGGCGATCAGGTCCACCCGCCGGGAGGTCCTCGCCACACAACATTTCACTTCGACGAACTATTAAACCGGCAGAAAGAAAAGACAGAATGAGTGGTGTGGACCAACCACTGTCAATGTTGACACACAAAATATTCTTTCACTGCGTGCTTGAATATATAACGCAAGCACCCAGTCAAATTAAAAAGATTGTGCTACGAATAGCTGCCGGTTAGCGTACGCCTTCGGTAGCGCCTCATTACATGAAACTCTCAACACATAGAAATTACATGACAGATTCAAAGACCAGTGCGCTAGATATGGACTCAATAGATTAGAACACGCTGGATCCACGAAATATCTCATTCGACACGAACCTAGGACATCCAATCACCCACACTTGTAAGTACATTAACCCCCACCCCAGAACCCACCATCATGTCAGTCTGAGTGCTATATCAGACATATTCCATCAGTCATGCAGGAACAGTATACAAATAAACGAAATACTTCTTAGCTCAGCTTAACCCTCTAGAACATAGGATGATGTAGTAGGAAAATATTTAATGAAAAAGAAACTAGACTACATGCTAACAGGGAATATTAGTAACTAATTACGGTATATAGAAGCAAGACTACATGACAACAGGCAATATTAGTCATTCATTAAAATAAGTATTAGAACGTGAATTGATGACATAAGGTAAACGACCTCAGTTGAGATTTTTCTACGGGTTGATCTTTTCCTCCGTGGTAAGATGAATGCCAGGCTGAAGTAACACTTATATGAACAGCTTCCTCTCTGTACCTGCATTACAAACGACGTCCTAACCAAGTAAGTACCCATATTGACAAAATAAAAAGTGCCAAAACAGAATCGATAAAAACTGGCTGAAAGGTTTTAAAAAGTAAAAAAGGAACAAGAAGATGAAGGAAGTAAACTTTATTGCAGGAAAATTATGTGTATATATCCACACAATTTCTCCCACCAGTTTCTATAAAACTTTCATGCCGCATGGACATAGAAAATTCAACTAGCCTGAAAGATGAAGGCTGCTTTTTACACGCTTCTTTTAATGAGAGTGAAGGGAGAAAGTTTTCTTGTACGCTGTTCACTGTTTCTAAAAATATTAGCGTTTCAAATCTTCAGGCATTAGAACAAGTTCTCCACTCTGATGTTAGGACCTCAGAACCATGGTTTTGCAATCAGTCAGCAGCACTTTCAAATGATTTAAATCCCTGTTTACCAAGTTTTATTTGGTATAAGAGAACAAACATAAGTCATTAGGCAAAATATGAGGTGGATATGGGGACTGAGACATTAATTGGATGATTTTCTCCGTCGAACAACAGATTGTTCGCCTTGTGTGACAACTGCCAATGTCATGCTGAAGTGAGATGCAACGTCTTTGGTTATTTTTTCTTATTTCGTCGATGTCTTCTGACAAACAAATTCCTTAATACCATTCACCATTAGCTGTGCTACGATCCTTTAAGGAGAAAGACACTGGTTGTGATACGTCCAACGTGACCAAAGATAGAAGCGATTTTTTCTTTGGCAGTGTTTCGCAACGAATCAGTTTTGTTGCTATCCGTTTACAATGAAACATCTTGCTATTTAGTTTCCGACTCTTGCGAATGCACCAAAATTTCGACTTCTGTTGTGGTATTGTACATGGATTTAGTACCTCATCGGTCAAAGTATTCGAACATTTCCTTACATCTCTTGACTCGAACCTGCTGTCGAGGTTTGGTCAAATTTAGTGGAATCCATCGGCAAAAATGTCTTTTTCCCTCTCGCGAGACTGATTATTCGTTTAGTTGGAACGTCAGCTCACAGATCCTGTAACGAAACCGAATGAATTAGCCAGGAACAATGGCACAGCCTCCACCAAGCACACGTTATCTGCGGCGTAGTGAGTACTTCGAGCGACAGTACCAAATACTGTTTTACTGCTTCAGTCATTTTAATTAATATTTACTCGCACTACGCGTTCTGGCAGCACGCTGCCATCAGCAGGTGCGTTATAGTTTCATATACATTGCATTAATCTATTGTACCAATAGCATTATTTTCTGTGTATGCCAGTGAGGTTATGTACCGAAATTTAACCCTGAGCAGAAAAATACATGTATTTTAACTTGACATGGTCGGGTTCACAGTTACGTAGAATCTTTTAAAGGACATGAAATTTGCCATTGACTGTAGAAACTATTTATTTCACAAACGCAATTTCGATCTTTAGGTCATTTTCAGGTGTTAATGCAAAATACTTTGCTTCCGCGCATGCCAAACTTCAAAATCTTCCGACATATATGCATGTCATCGTCAGAAATAGACCTTTTCTCCCATGGTACTGTATGGCAGTCAGGAATTTGTTTGTCAGGAGTCATCGATGAAATAAGGAAAAATAACCAGAAATGTTGCACCACACTTAGGCGGCCAGTTGTAACACAGCCAGGCAGTTTTTGCTGGAAATGTACTTCTCTGGCACAAAGAGCACAATAATAAACAATTCGACATCACTTCGTACCTTCACATACACATGCCCGCATTACGAAGACTTTCAACTGCAAATGCTAAGATAATATGAACAATGATGACGCAATCTTCTTTATAAAGCCATATTTCTTGGTTATATAGTAACGTTAAGGCCATTTTTTCAGCTAGTTCTCTGTATTAATAAACGAAGCATTCCACATTGGTGAAATTTTTAGAGAAATTTACTTTGTCACTTTCTAGTTCATCATTTAGCAATCTGTTTGCATGTACTGTGTCACGAATAAACATTTGTAATTCTTCGTACAAGTACTTTGAACTAATTTCGTTACGTAACCTCACTGACACGCCCAGCAAATAATCCTCATTATACTTCAGATTAATGTAATGTACACGTCTCTGCAATCCATCTGATGATGACAGCATGCTGCCGAAACGCATCATGCTAATAAATATTAACGAAAAGTGACTAGAGCAGTGAAAAATTATTCCACACAACATCGATAAATGTAAACGATACGAATGACCCTACGCGGGACGCCAGCTACGCGACCGCCCCAGTGTTTAACCCGCTACCGAACCGTTCGGGCGACATGAAACAGACCGGCACGAGTATATCGCTCATTGTGACGTGTACTCCTGCCGGCGGCGGTAACTTCATATCGGGCAGTGTAACACAGTTGTTTTCTGTCAACAGCTGCCACGGGTGTTTGCTAAAGCAAACTGCATGCATTATTCAGTTCAGTGGCTTGTGTTTCAGAGTGCACAACGACCGTTGGACATATCTGGCTTGCCCTGTATCTCGTAATATTTACACTAGATCCATTTAAATAATACGAGGCTACTTTTATAAGTAAGAACTGTTGTGACTTGGCACGACAGCCAAGTCACAATGAGAGGAAGCCGAAAGGCACGCGTTAAGCTCACGCAGATTGGCGTGAGGTCTGGAACAGTTACAGGAATTAATAGTAACAAATAAAGTACGTAGTTGATGTAATACTTAACTTTAATCCACAATTGTAGAACATCTCTCTTGACGGTACATGTTATAACCACAATATAAAATAATATCATATGCTATGGCGCCTTGCTAGGTCGTAGCAAATGACGTAGCTGAAGGCTATGCTAACTATAGACGATAACTCTGGCTAAGTCGGCTGTACAACTGGGGCGAGTGCTAGTACGTCTCTCTAGACCTGCCGTGTGGTGGCGCTCGGTCTGCTATCACTGACAGTGGCGACACGCGGGTCCGACATATACTAATGGACCGCGGCCGATTTAAAGGCTACCACCTAGCAAGTGTGGTTTCTGGCGGTGACACCACAAGAACGATATTTATATTGAACAAATACCTGTATATTTTTCGAACAATTTCACTGCCGCCATAATGCTCGCCTTGGTTATGGAGGGAAGTGTGAGCGGAGACCCATCGCTGACTAAAATAAGCAGATTCGTACTTGTTTAAGGTGCAGTAGCTAAGCAAAAATGAAACGGCCTACATAGGACGGACTATCGTGGAGAGATACATCAAACTAGTCTTCGGACTGAAGGCCATCACGAAAATAGGCAAATTATTTTAACGGACACAGAATTTCTGTATTCAGTTATGGAAATATGGCGCCTAATATGCAGTCCACCGATGAATGGCCTCTCTGAAGTCATCTTGTTTATAAGGCGCCGACCGCCTAACCCTTCTACAGATTAGAGGAACCTCGTCAGATGAGAAACAGTTTGGATATTTAGAAAGGATAAAGGCACAAGACACGCTATTGGATTACTAAACAGTATAAGACTGAGACATGGTGTGAGAGGTAAAGAAATATAAATTTTATTTGTTACACTTAAAGAGGTCAAGTGTTGACGTCACACTTGCAGCGAGGCAGCTCATGGAGCGCCACTATGAATTTAGGGACGACCCTGCGATGGTCTTCCTCGATACAGAAAAGGCATTTTAGTGCGTAGAAGAAAGGTCTGGGAAGCACTAGAAAAGAAGGAAGTTGAAAAAGAGACGACAAGGAGAATGGAAGAGATGTACTGTGAAAGTCTGGGTTGTGTGAAAATGGGAAATTAAAGGACGGATTGTTTCCAGCTAGTAAGTGGGGTGAAACAAGGTAGTGTATTGTCACCTGTCCTCTTCATTGCGGTCTTGGAGAAAATAATGATTAAGATGGCAGAAAAAATTCGAGAACACTAGATGACAGCCATGGCATTCGCGGATGACTTGATGTTCTGGGAAAACGGGACGGAGGAGATTCAGGAACAGCTGGACGCTTGGGAAGAAACTGTGGGATAGTAAGAAATGAAATTTAATGTCAACAAATGTGAGATCCTGGTTACATCTAGAAGGAAAGACAGACCAACTAGTGCAAGGGGGACTGGAGGTGAACAATTGAAAAAGGTGGACAGTACCAAGTAGTTGGAAAGTGTCATAGATGAAAATGGAAAGAAATGAGAAAGAGATCAGTGACCAATGTAGACAGGAAGAAGCATTTCTGCTAAGTGTTAGGAGCCTGGTTTGAACACTGACGTCCCACAAACAAGCAAAGAAGTAATGTAAAGAAGTTACTATTTCCCAATACTGACCTACGCATCTATACATGGGTATTTAAGAAGAGAGATATAAGCAGTCTACTGGCATGTAAAATGAAGTTCCTCAGAAGTAGGATGGTAGTTACAAGGAGAGAAAGGATGAGGAATGAAAGGATAAGGGAAATATTGAGAGAGAACCCTTTCAGAGCAGGACAGAATCATCAAGACACTATGCCATTTAAAAAGAATGGAAAACAAAAGGATTCCATACAAGATACACGAAACGAAGATGCGAAGGAAACGATCAAGAGGAAGACAGAGGAATAGATGGCTAAAAGGAGTGGAGGAGTAAAAAAAGAGGCAAAGACTGGACCAGAGTGAACACAGGAAGATGGTGGGGGAACACGACTAGATGGTGAGGTTTATGTTTCAAACAGACCCAAGCTGGGGCTGGAACCTGTTCAAGATTATGAGGATGATGATGATAATGATAATGACTTAGAAAATGCTTCAGACAGAGTAAGGAGAAAACTGATGAGTATTTTGGAGGAGATAAGAGTTGATTGGATGGAGACGAAACTCGCATAAAATTTACATTTACACAGGATATAAGAGTAAAGATTGGAAATTGAATGTCTGAGGAAACAATGGTTGTAAAGGAAGTGGGACAAATCTGCTGTCTTCCCCATGGCTCTTTAAAGCACACCGTCCATGCAAGAAGTTCAAAGACTGATTTTACTCCTGAGGAATAAGCTACGCCAGCCCAGTAACTACGGTGACTGCTTGAAATAACAACTGTAGGCAACCAATGTGCATTGAACAAGTCGTTTGAACTGTAAGTAGTGGAGGTGCAGCCGCAGTGGCTCAAAGTTGTTGTATCACATATCGCAGTGGAGAAACATCTCTGGATCAAGTGTTCAAAATATTCTGCAGATTGTTTTGAAGGGAAAAGTGTGTGCAGAGCTTGTTCCACACACCTTGGCTCCAGAACGGAAAACGCTGACAATTCTTTCCTGAAGAAGTGACCACGCGTGACTATTCTTGGTGTTATCAATACGAAGTTATCACAAAGCGACAAAGTGCAGAAATTCACATGAAGGCTGTGACAATATATCCGATACTTAAGCTAATGTGACACATGAGTTAAAAAACATATGCAAATTGACTTTTTTGACAGTTACACGTCGTTACATGAACATTCTGTGCATTGTTCCCAAGAGGGGATAGGCTGTAGAACACTTCAACCACTGAAATCATCATCTTAACTTTTCTCTATTTTTTATTAATCCAATCTATAATCTTTTTGGACTGAGTAAATTATTGAGAATGATGAGTAGGAAAAAATGGAGTCTCTGTTGTCAGCTGGAAGAAGTGGAGTCTTTGCTGGAAGAAAGATGATGATGATGATGATGTAGGGGTTGTGGGGCGCTCAACGGCGTGGTTATCAGCGCCCGTACAATTATCCAATCTTTGCTCAGTCCAATTTCGCCACTTTCCTGGATGATGATGAAATGATGAGGACAACACAAACACCCAGTCATCTCGAGGCAGGTGAAAATCCCTGACCCCGCCGGGAATCGAACCCGGGACCCCGTGGAAGAAAGAGAATGGCACTGTATCATTTGTGAGTAAAACGATGTTGCTAATAGCGAAATTCTAGAACATACTGTAGCGGCACCACCGTTTAGGATAGGGAAAGTTAGTTTTGTGCGATATTCGGAGCACGAGTTACAGCCAGGTGCAGGCCAGATTGCTGTAAGTTATGCATACCAGCAGTTGCAAACGCAAATGAGGCTACAGGGACGTAGAACTGCCAGCGAGGGCGCACACAGCAGTTTCCATGGCGCAAGTCACAGGCAAAAGAGGGCCACTGGCCAACCAACCTCAGTGTTATGCATACATGACGCGAAGCAGTGCACTTGGCAAAACAGAGGCGCACTGCCAAGTATAAATAGGTGCTGTTTTCTAACGAGTTTCATTCAAGTGTGGCAGCTCTCCTGGACTGCGAGGCGTGTCACACTGCCAGGCTACATGCAGCAACAGATGGGGTGCCAGCATCCCAGTTCATGGTGGGTCGTTGGTTCGACCCTCTGCAGCCAGCCAGGGCGGGCCACTCTTCGGCTCGCTACCACAGGCAGTCGCCTCTGCTCCCGACACACATCGGAGACTTCCAAGGCGGGGGCTGCAGATTCAGACGCCGGATCGTGGGTGGTCATTACCGCTGCATTCTCAGCTACGCCAGCGACAAAGAAGCAGCAGTGGGGAGCAGAGTGGAAACAATGAGGACAGAGGCTGCTGAGCTGACTGCTGGCACAGCCATCCTGACGTAATCAGAACTCTGGAGCTGGTGTACAAGGCCGGCATGGCACAGCGTTGCATTGCGCAGGCCGCTGGGGTGCTTCCTCAGCATTGTGGGGCCCTGTGACGTAGACCGAGGTGAACGGAGCACTGTAGTGGAAACAAATAAATCATTTGAAAAGTTATCACCGAGTTTTAATATGGCACCTTCTGGCACCAATCCAGTACAATATTCTGAGTTCGAATATAATAAATATCCTAGAGACCGAGAACCAGCATGGTTTTAGAAAGCATCAGTCGTGTTAAACTCGATTTGCCCTTTTCTCACATGACATACTGAAACAACTGGATCAAGGTCAAAAAGAAGATTACATACTTCTAAATTTCCGGATTGCATTTGATACAATGCCCCACTGTAGACTGTTAACGAAGGTACGAGCATATGGAATAGATTCCCAGATATGTGAAGGGCTCGACTACTTCTCAAGTAATAGAACCGAGTATGTGGTCCTCGAAGGCAAGTGGTCATCACAGACATATGTATCATCATGAGTGACACAGGGAAGTGTGATAGGAATGCTAGTATTTCCTATATACGTAAATGATCTAGGGGACAGGGCGTGCAGCAATTTGCGGTTGTTTGCTAATGATGTTTTGGTGTACAGGTATGTGTCGAAGATTAGTGACTGTAGGATGATACAAGATGACTTAGACAAAATTTCTAGGTGTTGTGATACATGGCAGCTAGCTCTAAATATTAAAAAAATGTAAGTTAATGCGGATGAGTAAGACAAAAAAACCCTAATGTGAAGACTGTTGTAGGGAAGGCGAATGTTGGACTTCGGTTTATCAGGAGAAGTAAGGTTCGTCTGTAAAGGAGACCGCATATAGGACGCTTGTGCGACCTATTCTTGAGTGCTGTTCGAATGTTTGAAGTCCGCACAAGGTCGTATTAAAGGCAGATATCGAAGCGATCCAGAAGTGGGCTGCTAGATTTGTTACTGATAGGTTCGTACGACATGCAAGTGTTACGGTGGTGATTCGCGAACTTAAATGCGAATCCCTGAAGGGAAGACAATATTGTTTTCGGGGAACACTATTGAGAAAACATAGAGAACCGGCATTTGAAGCTGACCGCAGAACGATCCTACTGCCGCCAATATACATATCGCGTAATAACTATGAAGATAATATACGAGAAATCAGGGCTGATCCGAAGGCATATAGACAGTCGTTTTTCGCTCGCTCTGTCTGCGAGTAAAACAGGAATGGAAACGACTAGTGGTACAGGGTACCCTCCACCAATCAGCGTACGGTGGCTTGCTCAGTATGTAAATGGTGGCAGTTATTCACCTACACAAAATAAAATAGTCATAACGTCTAAACGGTTTGCGTCAGGACGTTCAAACTGCACGGTTGGCCGCCGTGCATGGTTCAAATGGCTCTGAGCACTATGGGACTCAACTGCTGTGGTCATTAGTCCCCCAGAACTTAGAACTACTTAAACCTAACTAACCTAAGGACATCACACACAACCATGCCCGAGGCAGGATTCGAACCTGCGACCGTAGCAGTTGCACGGTTCTGGACTGCGCGCCTAGAACTGCGAGACCACCGCGGCCGCCGTGCATGATTGGAATTAGTATGCTGAATGTTGAATAAAGTGTGGTCACGCACTAGTTTGTAACTAATTTACGTTTTCTGTCATGTAGTTCAATAACTGTTAATGAATTGATTCACACAATTTTGCGTATTCCTTCCGTCAGTTGGAACTCGATGGGAGACTACTGAGACCCCTACCAACGCAATATACCTCTCAGTAACAGCCCAGTCATTGCACTATCTGGAGCTGTGTATGTGGACCAGGATAATCAACTTGTCGACTTTCGTGCTAAGGAGATGACTGTATGACTACCTCTAAAATGGAACCATCACTGGTTTCGAACATGCAGAGATAAGCAACAACCTTCAACCGACCGGAACTTGCCATGGACCCGCCCCCAACCTCTTAGTAAGAGTAAACACACCATATTGCCGGGAGACCGGAAGTAGCAGTGGCGACTTCAACCGGCCGAGACTTGAGGCGTGCCAGCAGTCAGAAAGCAACGCTGGAGATACGACATAAAACTGACGTGCACTTCACAACAGAACAACGAGGTGATAACATGTGTGAACTACGAGTTTTTTTTTTTAATTGGTAGGTCTGAAATGTCGCAATGACGTCGTTCGATATAACTAAAGCAGCGGAATATGATGAGCGAATTATACATCAGGAACACTTGCCGCATAAACCTTATGCTTGACCACATTTAACAAGAACGATGAAATTAGGATAGTCACCCAACACCAAGATGCTTTGACCTTCCCACGCAGGAGTTTCATGTATCTTGAATCGTTTGTGAAAATGGATGGTACTGCTAAAGTGGGATCGAAGCTTACACGTAATGCTTTAGTGTTCCTGTTTCATGAGATACGGTATGCACTTAACAGGGTCGATACTGACCATACATGCAATGTAGGCACAGTGTCAACTCTTAAAACGTATGTCTCTGCTTTTCCCTCGGATTTGAACGACTTAGAAAATGCTGAATAGTTCATAGACGAGCCAGTGGGTAGAACAGCTGAACAGTATAGGAGATTTGATCATCTTTTGGATTTGCAGCTCTTATATTTGCAGCTAAAAGTGTAGTACACCACCTTTTATGAAGTGAAAAGGCGTCTGTTAAAACAAAATTGTCTGTGCAGTGCTCTCAGAACGCTAAAGAAAAAGAATCTGTCACAACAAAACATGACAAGCTATCAGTGCATGGCACCATACATATAGCCATTCAAAACAATATAATGTAAAATCAAGTTCCTCAATAAACAAAACCCACTGTTGATTACATAGAGGTACTGAAACATGTTTGTGTAACGATATAAAACAGTGTTTTTCATAAAAGGCGGATCCTTTATAGAATAAAGGAGATTTACTGCATGCATGTCTCTAAAACTGTTTGTGGGGTACTTTGAAGACACTCCACGACATATTTTGAATGCTAAACAGGAAATTATTCTGTTATGGAGTGCAACGGATAACAGCTCATACATTCAGGGAGCACAAGAGGAGAAGGAGATCGGCATCAATGAAATAATATGGAAAATATCACACATCACTGTATCAGATGAACAGCTTTGGAAACTTTTAAAAGTCCTGAATGCAGGTGTATTTCTACCATTATCTTCCAGTTCGTGGGGGCTTTTTGAGCCGGCCGGGGTGGCCGAGCGGTTTTAGGCGCTACGGTCTGGAACCGCGCGACCGCTACGGTCGCAGGTTCGAATCCTGCCTCGGGCATGGATGTGTGTGATATCCTTAGGTTAGTTAGGTTTAAGTAATTCTAAGTTCTAGCGGACTGATGGCCTCAGAATTTAAGTCCCATAGTGCTCAGAGCCATTTGAACTATTTGAGATATTTAAATACCCAGTGCTACCTACTGCAAGCAGACAGACATGGGCTCTTAAAACCTTTGCTCAATAGGAGACCCCTAGATACATCATACTTGCATTCCAGAACAACAGCAGAGGAAATATAGCAAATTATTCCATCAGGTTTGATAATTGTGGATTAAAAAATGCTAGAGAATACCTGAGCGCTGAATTCTACGAGTATGATAATTTACACCTGCAGCTGAATGAAAATTTATACAATGTAGCATTTGACATGTATGCACAGTTCCGTGTATCTTGCTACAGAGAGGAAAGATGCCTACAGAAATTCAAAAAAATTGGTTCAAATGGCTCTGAGCACTATGGGAATTAACTGCTGTGGTCATCAGTCCCCTAGAACTTTGAACTAATTAAACCTAACTAACCTACGGACATCACACACATCCATGCCCGAGGCAGGATTCGAACCAGCGACCGTAGCGGTCACGCGGTTCCCGGCTGTAGCGCCTAGAACCGCACGGCCACTCCGGCCGGCTACAGAAATTCAATGAGTTGCCATCAGTCATCATAACAGACTGCTCAAAACAAAACAAGGTAGTTAAATAGGGGCCCACAGGTGTGAGAACTGAATTTGTATCTTCAGCAAATGTCCCTGAACACACTGCAGCATGTGCTCTAGCTCTACATAACCGTTGACTAACTATTTCCCTGTCAGCAGTGTTGTGCAACAAGCTGTATAAATGAACACGTGCTGTGCCTTACCCAAAGCATTTCACAATGGCACCTCGCAGTGTGATCATCATTACAGACTTTCAGGGTTCCCATGATGAAGAGCACGTACAGATCATTCTAACAGATTTTGCATCCATTGCGTACACAGAAGATGACGGTAGAATAAAGACATTTTCAGAACGAATTATATCGCCAAGGTCTTTCAAGGATGTGAAGTGTTTAAAAACACGGAGGAATGCAAAGTGGCTGACACATTTCTACCAAGGAATTCACTGGGTTTATCCTGGATATGATGACATCCCTTCGATTTTTTGACCACACAGATACCATAATCTATGTCAAAGGTGAGCAGGAGGTCACATGGATGTGTCGAATCTTCCAGTTTCCTGCTATTCAACACCTGGAACTCTGCGGGTATCCTGCCCTCCATAAACTTAAGAAGAAGATGTTGTGTGGAAATAGCGTTGCGTTTTCATTTGAAAATGTAAAATTACTTTTTATTTGGATGAGAAATAAATAAATTTTTACCTTATAATGTGTGTCTATTTTATTTCTTTCACACTAAACAGAGGAGATAAACATTTAGACGTGTTTGCTATACGTCTCTAGAAGTGGAGATGGTCACTTGCCACCTGCTCCCACAGCAAAACATGTGCAGCATGATAGATATAGTACTACATAACCATTACCTGTGTTCATATATTCTCTATCTCAAATTTCACTGCCGTAATAGGTCTCATGTTAAAATCTAATGTCACTTGTCTCCTGCACATCCTTTATATTTACATATAGGTTTCCTGTAAATAACAACAACTAAGATGTGTGGTGACGAATTTGTTTCATTTATTCGGTTCTTACAGATACAATTTGATTCTTGAGATACAATTTCGTTCTTGAGATACAATTTGGGTCTTTTACACAGAGATACAGATGCATGTCAATGTTCAGTGATACAGATTAGTTCTTTCTACATACTGGTTTATGAGATGTAATTCGCAGACAGAATTTGTTTCAGGTGATACAGTTTAATTCTTTTTTACGAAATTAATATACATTTTGATACTTTGCGAAACAATTACAGTGTGGTTGTTTTACAAAACAGATAAGTTCGTATTTTACAATTAAATCGAACAGTTAAGCAGAGGTACATTTTTTTAATTAGTAATATTACTAATAATAATTTCAGCCTACAATCCAAGAAATTTTGAGCAACATGACAGTTTTTATACAATAGACTACACATCCATGGGCAATATTACAACAATAGCACTGGATGTATTCCAAATATCTGCAAGTTGCAATGGACTGGGGAAAAGAATGTTAAAAAACTAATCTGACTGGGATGTCTAGTAACTTGTGAAACTTAAAAGTAGACTATTTACACATATACCTGGCACAAATTTTTACGTGATGTGCTATCAGACTGTTTACGAAAATACAATACGTTACAGTTCGTTTTTGTAATACAGATTTTTTTACAATTTTTTATGGTTGTATCATTTCTTTCTATACAGACACACTAAAACTATATACAAGGCATACATGGTGTGCAGGCAAAGTATGACAAACAGTGCTAATGAAAAATGAAATATTTACATGGTGTGGTGTGCATGAAAAAACAACTACTTACACTGTAGCGCGCACAGTGTGCAATCTACTACTAATTACACTCTACGATAAACGAGTCATACTATTCCACACATATTCTCCCCCTCAACCCTTGTCATGAAGTGAATAGTACGGGTACGGGCAGGTTTCAACCTTGTCTTCACAAATAACCCACTTATCGTCATGAGGCGACAGGCCAATTTTAAACTGAAGCACAGTGTACATCTCAGGCATTCGTGAGTGAATACTCGTTTACCACACCGTGTACTGTGGCTGTGATGGAGCACAATTGACGCCACTGTAAACGGAATGCAGCTAATGTTCAGTCATGAGGGCCCTTGACGCAAGACATAGCACACCCTTAGCCCACCTCTGGGTGGCACAACCCAATGTGTGATACACATATGTCTTGGATCTTAAACCTACCAACTCCACAACTGGCAATCTATTCACCTCGTATTTCATTAGGCCATAATCTTCTTGTTCTGCAGAACAATACTTTAAGGATTATAGGCCATGTATAATGATGTACGAAATTCATCGCTATGGCACCTAATTACTTTATACGGATTGCAGTTCTTTTCCCATTAGGTGAAATTGTTTGTATCCCCATAAGGTAACTTTGGTCTAGAGAAATGAGTTTTCGTGAACTCGTAATGAAAATGGTACATGTGTAGCTCGGATAGGTCTTGCACACACATTCCCACGTAGAGAGGATTTAGGAACTCTGCTGTAACCTCCGCCATCTCCGCAGCTGCAAAGTTCTTATTGAATATGGTGACTCGTTTGACATTTGGTCTGGCAATACATTTCCTTACATCATAACGCCCACCCCATTCAGTTCTAATAAGACTATAGCGGTCGTTTTTTTTAAATTCTCCATACTTTTTACCAAAAATTGCATTATTCATTAATTTAAAAAATCGTTTTCAATGTCACATATCATGGAAACCCTCTCTCTCGAGCTCAAATTAATATACGAGGGCAGTTCAATAAGTAATGCAACACTTTTTTTTTCTGAAACAGGGGTTGTTTTATTCAGCATTGAAATACACCAGGTTATTCCCCAATCTTTTAGCTACACAACACTATTTTTCAACGTAATCTCCATTCAATGCTACGGCCTTACGCCACCTTGAAATGAGGGCCTGTATGCCCGCACGGTACCATTCCACTGGTCGATGTCGGAGCCAACGTCGTACTGCGTTAATAACTTCTTCATCATCCGCGTAGTGCCTCCCACGGGTTGCGTCCTTCATTGGGCCAAACATTTGGAAATCCGACGGTGCGAGATCGGGGCTGTAGGGTGCATGAGGAAGAACAGTCCACTGAAGTTTTGTGAGCTCCTCTCGGGTGCGAAGACTTGTGTGAGGTCTTGCGTTGTCATGAAGAAGGAGAAGTTCGTTCAGATTTTTGTGCCTACGAACACGCTGAAGTCGTTTCTTCAATTTCTGAAGAGTAGCACAATACACTTCAGAGCTGATCGTTTGACCATGGGGAAGGACATCGAACAGAATAACCCCTTCAGCGTCGCAGAAGACTGTAACCATGACTTTACCGGCTGAGGGTATGGCTTTAAACTTTTTCTTGGTAGGGGAGTGGGTGTGGCGCCACTCCATTGATTGCCGTTTTGATTCAGGTTCGAGGTGATGAACCCATGTTTCATCGCCTGTAACAATCTTTGACAAGAAATTGTCACCCTCAGCCACATGACGAGCAAGCAATTCCGCACAGATGGTTCTCCTTTGCTCTTTATGGTATTCGGTTAGACAACGAGGGACCCAGCGGGAACAAACCTTTGAATATCCCAACTGGAGAACAATTGTGACAGCACTACCAACAGAGATGTCAAGTTGAGCACTGATCTGTTTGATGGTGATCCGTCGATCATCTCGAACGAGTGTGTTCGCACGCTCCGCCATTGCAGGAGTCACAGCTGTGCACGGCCGGCCCGCACGCGGGAGATCAGACAGTCTTGCTTGACCTTGCGGCGATGATGACACACGCTTTGCCCAACGACTCACCGTGCTTTTGTCCACTGCCAGATCACCGTAGACATTCTGCAAGCGCCTATGAATATCTGAGATGCCCTGGTTTTCCGCCAAAAGAAACTCGATCACTGCCCGTTGTTTGCAACGCACATCCGTTACAGACGCCATTTTAACAGCTCCGTACAGCGCTGCCACCTGTCGGAAGTCAATGAAACTATACGCGACGAAGCGGGAATGTTTGAAAATATTCCACAAGAAATTTCGGGTTTTTTCAACCAAAATTGGCCGAGAAAAAAAATGTGTTGCATTACTTATTGAACTGCCCTCGTACTTCTTCAATCAGTGTTCTTGACTGAAGGAGGTAGCGCGCCTGATTCCAACCAGAACCATTGCTTTCGGTTATGGTAATGATTAAAGTACCTCTGCATGTCCCCCAGCGTTGCCGTCATCTTTGGGATGGAACCTGTACCTCGCAGAAATAGTCACTCTGGACGTAGCAGCAAATTGGCATGAGCATCATGCAAACTAGTAGGGTAATGAGGTCTAACTGCGCAATGTAACCTACTTCCGAATCATCTGCCACGCCACCTTTTCTAAATCCTCACCTAATCCTTTAAGATGCTCTTCAGACACCTATTGAAACCCACCAATCGGCAGTGATTGTTGCATGCCGTGCACGTATAAGTTATACACATCCAAACACATAACTAGACTCATCAGATGCATTGACATCTCATCCATCCACGGTTTATTTGAACTGGTGTGCCTATGGACACATTGGCGAAGTCCCACACAGATCCTTCGCTCAAAGAAAAGAAGTAAGTCCATATCAGTCAATGGCTCGATGGTTTTTTTTTCTCGAGCATAGCATCCCAAGAAAACGCTGGTGCTGTGTAATAAAAGGCTGTGTCGAGTTTGTACATGGTCATACATACAGTCCAGAATTTCTCTAAAACGTCAACAAGCAAACGTCCGTCCATGCCCATTTACTGTTTTTCCCAATGGCTCAAAGTTGGGATATTAAATCTCTGCCAGATATTCACAGCACACTCATAGTCTCCATCTTTTATGGGACTGCCCGTGAGATTACTCGTTAATTCAGTTATGTCAGGTAGCCTTGTTTCATCGAGTTTTATCATACTATCCAGATACTCGTAAGAGAGAACCCCCTTTCTAGTTACAAACTGGAACTTCCCCTCATCGGGAAATTCAGATCGGGTGATATGCATTTTCTCTGGAGAAAGAGTTATGCATATTCTTTGCAGAAAGAGTTTCAGCAGCTTTCTGGAGTGGTGCTTGAATGAAACGTAGCGAGTCGAGGAAACGGCGTGTAATTCTAGGCGTCATACGTTTCGAGAATGAAATATATTTCCAATGCTCTCAGGCAGGAAACTGATGTGATGATTCTTCATACCAAATTTAGGCAAGTGCTCAACAAGGAAGTGAGAATCGTACCCACTCAAATTATGGAAGAAAACGGGTATGTTTGGTGGTAATTGATACTTCAGGTTGCGGGCATTGTGAGCTGCACCGTGAAGTTTCCCCGTAAGATGACAATGGCTGCTACAGGTAGTTTGCACTTTTCAACCTAACAACAACCCAGAAATATGACAGTCAACCACTTTGTTGTACAAGTCAATATTCTCCTGCGATTCGGTCTTTGAGATGTTGGTGCTGTAATGCTTATCAACTTCCCATTAAAGTTTCTCGAGTCCTGTGAGCAACCAAATCGCAGGATTATCCCCGACATATGACCTGTGACAGCCGAGACTGGAATCAAAGTTACATACTACCTGGTACGCCACAGCAAACAGTATGTGTTTCTATGTGAAGGCCGTATGTGAGGTTGTAGGATATCCTTCACATCGTATCAGAGGAGTGACGATGTACTCAAAGTCGGCATACACTACAAGGGGACATCACTCCTGGAGGTGGTGATTCTTAAACTTCACAAATTTATTTTGCTCTCTTGGCGTTTCAATACACACCGCATCCATCGAAGAGAAATCAATAGTATGCTCTGCTAACGACTCGCTTGAGGAGAAGTATTTGAGGCGACTGTAGCAAATATGCTTTTCATTCTTGTGTTCATTCTGTTGGGAGGAAAGGAGCCGGAACGTATCCTTGACCACCACGTAATGTCGATTTTCATTCTCATGTGAGATTAGCAATTTTTTTCTTTTAATTTATGGTAAGGTCTTATGGGACGAAACTGCTGAGGTAATCCGTCCCTAACCTTACACAGTATCTAACTTCAACTAACTTACGCCAAGGACGACACACACACATGCTCATGGGAGGATTCGAACCTCTGAAGGGGGGAGCCGGGCAGACCATGACAAGACGCCTCAGACCGCACGGCTACCCCACGCGGTATGAGATTAGCAGCATGTTAACATGCACCTTGCACTGACCTGTAAAATTGGATAAATGGGGACGTCTGACGACTTTGTGGGTGCTTACAGCGTTGTTCTCGTCATCATCATCTGCCTTGACCCTCTTCAGGCCTAAAAAGTTAAGCAAACTACCCTCACTCTGCCTCTTGAATTGGTATGTCCTGAAGTTTCAGAGGGAAATCAATGTCATCAAAGTTGTGATACGAATATTATCACCCACAGTGTATTCTTTAGGGTGATCAGGATTGACCATGTGGAACAGATGTTGTCCGTTTCATTCTGAACATTAACACATACATTCTGGTGGTTTGTTATAGCTGGACCTTCCATTTATTGGATAATAGAGACCCGGGTGGATGTCGACATGTAGAACACGGCTCAGTCCTATACCGGATTCTCTACCGGCATCTCTGGAAGCCTGGTCCTACTAGCACCCAAACTGAGGTCACGGAACTACTCCGTGATTGAGGTGCTCTGCTATATCACACCGTCTTCCTCCCCTCCCCCCCCCCCCCCCCCCCCCAAAGAGATACAGTACTTTTCTCTTCGGGAGCGCTTTCTTCTTGGCAGAATGCGACAGTTCGCAGCACAGTATGGCGCTGCATTTACGGGTTTGATGAGCTCTCTCCACAATAGGGTGGCACTGCTACATGAAACTTGTAACATTCTTGTACCACCCTACTAGATTCTCTACCCTTGTAAACGAGATGCACTCAACAAACGCGTCCTCGACCACTGCATAGTCTAGTTCCAGCGTGACCTTTGTAATCTGATCTCCTATAATAGGGTGGGGAAGGGGACTGCTACTAGCCATATCACTATCATTGTTACTATTGCTAGTACTAACCGAAGTTGGTGGTGGCGATGGTGGTGGTGGTGGTGGTGGCCTCCGGCAATGCCTGCAGCTCAGTCAACATGCCTGGCATGTAATCTCTGAGAAGAAAAAGCACGAAATAAAATTTTGAACGCCAGATCACCGTAACTGCTACTGTCACTACTATGAGAACAAATTACAGAACTTTTTTTATACTTACAAGACAGTCCTGTCTGACGGTTTTCCAGAGGAGGCTGGACCTTAAGAGGAACAGTCCAAAGAGTCTTCCACGGTCCAGTCTCCTCCTCCTCCTCCTCCTCCTCCTCCTCCCGTCTCTCCTCACAATACAGAATAAAATCCTGGAGATATGTTGTAACGAACAGAAATAAACGGAATTACTGATTAAAAATCCATTACAGAATTTAACATTCGGAATTTTCCCTTTTCCACATCGTAATCACAGACCTACAAAAAGAATTATTTACTTACATGGTAGTTCGTCTTCTACAAATCTACTGCTCTTGCCACGAGCAGAGTGAGGATGATGGAGTTGGGTTGGGAACTTATATAGACCAACCACATTTCATAGGCAGCCAATCAGATGGTCTCATTTTGAATGGGGGTCCAGTCAGAAAATGTAGTTGATGGAATTTCTGAAGAAGTATTTTCTGGAACCAATGAGATTCAAACTTTGATCGAAAGTTCCAGGTATCCTTTGTTTGACTGCAAGGTAGTGTGATGCACGATGTCACACTTGTCTGTCAGAGTGAGATAAAACTCTCTCTCTCTCTCTCTCTCTCTCTCTCTCTCTCTCTCTCTCTCTCTCTCTCTCTCTCGCACTCCATCCTGCAGGTCTTTGTGCTGGACTCGTGGTCCGTTACAAGACACCCCATTCAGCAGTAGACTGCAACAACGACTGCTCGTGCAGTGTACAGCAATCCCGTTGCATTTTATAGAAGCACGCACGGCAGCAGGATGGAGTATCCACACCTTATCCTGGATAGTGAAGTGTGTTTCCTGACTATTGTTACCACAGGGGTATTTAATTTAATATTTTCCTCCTGAGTAGGCTGGTGTGTTGTGGTTATTAGACACACAACATTGTTTTCTTTCGCGGTTTTCTCGTCTGTAGGACTGCGCCACAAATTCCATTGTCTTTTGAAACATGTGGCCTAATGGTGCAATGCATTCCTATCCTAACTTTGCTCTTAGCGGGACACCGTGGACGAGGTGGTGGTGGATTTCTCGAACTGTCTGGTGGTTGTCAACTTCGTGTTCACCAAATAGGGAGCTCTCCCCTCGGAACGTATTTGTTTAAATAAAGATAGGAGTGACCCTACTACAGAGTGTATACTTTGGAGTTTAACATACGGGAGGAGGTCAGGGCTCCAGCCTGGTAGTGTCACCATAGCGGGAGGTGTGTCGCGACGGACAAGACAGTGGCCATGGATATGAATCGGAGCTGGAGTGGTATTTGGCGTCTTTCATTGCGTGAGATAGCAGATAAGAACAGATTTTTTTTACTGGGTGAGAAAATACTTAGAGAAAACGTAAGTTATGACTTAGTGCTGTAGAGGATTTTCACGATGCTTCAGTAATGTGAAGACATGTGTTTGCTCCAGTTTCATTAGTCACTAAAAACACAGGTCGGGACATATGTTTAGGAAGGAGCGGTCGGCAGACAGGTATTTTGCTATTGTTCACAAGGCAGGCAGGTATCGGTTTGTAAAAAGCAATTTCCTCAGAGTTCAAGTGTCTAAGTCAAAACACTTAATGGTTTTTTTGAGATATTCCAGACAGGTATTTTGTTTACGGAGAACTGTTTTGTTTCGACAGGTATTACCTCTCTCCCTCTAGTGCACGTGCTGAGAAGGTTTTAACATTAATGGCAGAATGCTCTGGATATAGCTGAATTGCCGGCCGCTGTGGCCGAGCGGTTCTAGGCGCTTCAGTCCGGAACGCACTGCTGCTACACTCGCAAGTTCGAATCCTGCCTCGGGCGTAAATGTGTGTGACGTCCTTAGGTTAGTTAGGTTTACGTACTTCTAAGTCTAGGGGACTGATGACCTCAGATGTTAAGTCCCATAATGCTTAGAGCCATCTGGACCATTTTATAGCTATATTACTGGAGGCTGCTGTTGAAAGCTTTGACAATGGGGAGGTTAGAGAGCTCGATCTCAGGAAGGAAGTTGTCTGTGAAAATGGTCGGCATAGTCCGTTACTTACGAATGGAGAGTACTGCTGCTCCCCCCCCCCCATCCCCCCCCCCCCCCACACACACACACACACACACACGTGTTGTGGAAATATGCTATTGTCATAGGCCAGGGTCAGGTTCTGTTTACTCTCGTCCATCTATAAACGTGAGGCTGGGTGCATATTTGTATCTGGATCTTGCAGAATGGACTACATCACTCTTGTGAAATCGTAACAGCACTCCACGTGCCACTTATACAGCAGCCGCTTGAAGCGTTGCGCTGAGTGCCTCGCTATGGCTCCCCCAGAAGAGGTCCTGTGCTGTGGCAGTTCGCACCGTGTGCGGCAGGCAGCCCCACCACAAGCATACACTCGCCGGCAGAGCACCTATAGTTGCGCCAGTCACCACGGACCTCGCGCCGCACCATGCTGTGCGTTGAAAACGCGATTATGAACTTCGTGTGTAGTGGCTTTTAGCTTCCTCTGCACTAGCAACCGGTAATACATAAAGCTTTTTCGTGTTTTTTCTTTATATCCCCCACCATACGGCTGTAATTTACAGGTAAAGTGTTGTTATTCCTGCTGCCGTCGTTTTTGGCACTGTGTTATTATCAGTGGCAGGTATGAGTGATCCAATTTTTTTTAATATCATTGCAGTTCTTGTTTTTTAGCACTGCGTAATTTCTATGTGTATACTATTTACGGCGTTCTTTTAGTTATCATTTTAGACCGAGTCTCTTTTCACCAATTGACAAGTGGAACAAAGAAATTTATTTCGACTTCTAGGTGAAAGGTGTGTCGTGTGTAGAGTTACTATTTATTCTGAGTTTGTGTGCTACTAGTTTCAAATGGTATTGAGAATTCTTTTCCAGCAGGATAACACCAGTTGCGTGACATGATCAATTTTCAGCTGTATTGCGATTTTAGAAACTTTATGTGTTGCATAATGCACGTTGTTGTTGTGGTCTTCAGTCCTCAGACTGGTTTTATGCAGCTCTCCATGCGACTCTATCCTGTGCAAGCCTCTTCACCTCCCAGTACCTACAGCAGCCTACATCCTTCTGAATCTGCTTAGTGTATTCATCTCTTGGTCTCCCTCTACGATTTTTACCCTCCACGCTGACCTCCAGTACTAAATTGGTGATCCCTTGATGCCTCAGAACATGTCCTACCAACGGGTCCCTTCTTCTTGTCAAGTTGTGCCACAAACTTCTCTTCTCCCCAATTCTATTCAGTACCTCCTCATTAGATACGTGATCTACCCATCTAATCTTCAGCATTCTTCTGTAGCACCACATTTCGAAAGCTTCTGTTCTCTTCCTGTCCAAACTATTTATCGTCCACGTTTCACTTCCATACATGGCTACACTACATACAAATACTTTCAGAAACGACTTACTGACACTTAAATCTATACTCGATGTTAACAAATTTCTCTTTTTCAGAAATGCTTTCCTTGCCATTGCCAGTCTACATTTTATATCCTCTCTACTTCGACCATCATCAGTTAGTTTGCTCCCCAAATAGCAAAACACCTTTACTACTTTAAGCCTCTCATTTCCTAATCTAATTCCCTCAGCATTGCCGGACATAATTAGACTACATTCCATTATCCTCGTTTTGCTTTTGTTGATGTTCATTTTATATCCTCCTTTCAAGACACTGTCCATTCCGTTCAGTTGCTCCTCCAGGTCCTTTGCTGTCTCTCACACAATCACAACGTCATCGGCGAACCTCAAAGTTTTTACTTCTTCTCCATGGATTTTAATTCCGACTCCGAATTTTTCTTTTGTTTCCTTTACTGCTTGCTCATTATACAGATTGAATAACATCGGGGATAGGCCTCAACCCTGTCTCACTCCCTTCCCAAACACTGCTTCCCTTTCATGCCCCTCGACTTTTATAACTGCTGTCTGTTTTCTGTACAAAGCCGGCCGCAGTGGCCGTGCGGTTAAAGGCGCTGCAGTCTGGAACCGCAAGACCGCTACGGTTCGAATACTGCCTCGGGCATGGATGTTTGTGATGTCCTTAGGTTAGTTAGGTTTAACTAGTTCTAAGTTCTAGGGGACTAATGACCTCAGCAGTTGAGTCCCATAGTGCTCAGAGCGATTTGAGCCATTTTTCTGTACAAATTGTAAATAGCCTTTCGCTCCCTGTATTTTACCCCTGCCACCTTCAGAATTTGAAACAGAGTATTCCACTCAACATTGTCAAACGCTTTCTCTAAGTGTACAAATGCTAGAAACGTAGGTTTGCCTTTCCTTAATCTTTCTTCTAAGATAAGTCGTAGGGTTAGTATTGCCTCACGTGTTCCAATATTTCTACGGAATCCAAACTGATCTTCCCCGAGGTTGGCTTCTACCAGTTTTTCCATTCTTCTGTAAAGAATTTGTGTTAGTATTTCGCAGCTGTGACTGATAGTTCGGTAATTTTCTCATCTGTCAACATCTTCTTTCTTTGGGATTGGAATTATTATATTCTTCTCGAAGTCTGACGGTATTTCTTGATCACCAGATAGCAGAGTTTTGTCAGGACTGTCAGTAGTTTTAATGGAATGTTGTCTACTCCCGGGACCTTGTTTCGACTCAGGTCTTTCAGTGCTCTGTCAAACTCTTCACGCAGTATCATATCTCCCGTTTCATCTTCATCTACATCCTCTTCCATTTCCATAATATTGTCCTCAAGTACATCTCCCTTGTATATACCCTCCATATACTCCTTCCACCTTCCTGCTTTCCCTTCTTTGCTTGGAAGTGAGTTTCCATCTGAGCTCTTGATATTCATACAAGTGGTTCTCTTTTCTCCAAAGGTCTCTTTAATTTTCCTATAGGCAGTATCTATCTTACCCCTAGTGAGATTCACTCCAGGCAAATGCCGGGATGGTTCCTCTGAAAGGGCACGGCCGACTTTCTTCCCCATCCTTCCCTAATCCGATGATACCGATGACCACGCTGTCTGGTCTCCTTCCCCAAAACAACCAACCAACCTAGTGAGATAAGCCTCTACATCCTTACATTTGTCCTCTAGCCATCCCTGCTTAGCCATTTTGCACTTCCTGTCGATATCATTTTTGAGACGTTTGTATTCCTTTTTGCCTGCTTCATTTACTGCATTTTTATATTTTCTCCTTTCATCAATTAAATTCAATATTTCTTCTGTTACCCAAGGATTTCTACTAGCCCTCGTCTTTTTACCTACTTGATTCTCTGCTGCCTTCACTACTTCATCCCTCAAAGCTACCCATAATGCATATCGATGTGTAATAAGGAGCGATCTTTACTTCAGTTGTGCACCGAAAATAAGTGAAGTACACTAACCTAACCTTGCTTTCCGGCAGCTGGACAGAGGCTGACGGTTTCCTGCCATTTCGAAGGTACCCCAATTTCCCTGTTGTCTGCCAAAATCTGAATTCCCCCCTCCCCCCTCCATGATGTCATTGCAACGTTGCTACATCTACAGCCGCCATCTCGGATCCGCCATCTTGGATAAATTTGGCAACAATGCAAGCTATCCCAGACATCACGTGGCGCTGCTAATACTCATTTCAGAATGCATAACAAACCTAGATTTGGGAGTTTCTAGATCAACTGAATATTACAGTACCATCTTGAGTTTACCGAAATTTGCGATTCCATCTCATGTTTCGGAAATGTTTACTCCGTTTACGGTTGTAATGCACGAGATAACAATCTTTACATAAGTAGACTATACTCTGAATAGTTCCATCGTTTTAGTTTTCCCTGTTTTTAGCCTCTGTGGTTGCTCGGAGCTATATTACACTACTGGCCATTAAAATTGCTACACCAAGATGAAATTCAGATGATAAACGGGTATTCATTGGACAAATATATTATACTAGAACTGACAAGTGATTACATTTTCACGCAATTTGGGTGCATAGATCCTGAGAAATCAGTGCCCAGAACAACCACCTCTGTCCATACGCCTGGGCATTGAGTGAAACAGAGCTTGGACGGCATGTACAGGTACAGCTGCCCATGCAGCTTCAACACGACACCGCATTTAATCAAGAGTAGTGATTGGCGTATTGTGACGAGCCAGTTGCTCGGCCACCATTGACCAGACGTTTTCAATTGGTGAGAGATTTGGAGAATGTGCTGGCCAGGGCATCAGTCGAACATTTTCTGTATCCAGAAAGACCCGTACAGGACCTGCAACATGCGGTCGTGCATTATCCTGCTGAAATGTAGGATTTCGCAGGGATCGAATGAAGGGTATAGACACGGGTCGTAACACATCTGAAATGTAACGTCCACTGTTCAAAGTGCCATCAATGCGAACAAGAGGTGACCGAGACGTGTAACCAATGGCATTCCATACTATCACGCCGGGTGATACACCAGTATGGCGATGACGAATACACACCAGTATGGCGATGACGAATACACGCTTCCAATGTGCGTTCACCGCGACGTCGCCAAACACGGATGCGACCATCATGATGCTGTAAACAGAACCTGGATACATCCGAAAAAATGACGTTTTGCCATTCGTGCACACAGGTTCGTCGTTGAGTACACCATCGCAGGCGCTCCTGTCCGTGATGCAGCGTCAAGGGTAACCGCAGCCATGGTCTCCGAGCTGATAGTCCATGCTGCTGCAAACGTCGTCGAACAGCTCGTGCAAACGTCCCCATCAGTTGAGTCAGAGATCGAGACTTGACTGCACGATCCGTTAGAGCCATGTGGATAAGATGCCTGTCATCTCGACTGCTAGTGATACGAGGCCGTTGGGATCCAGCACGGGGTTCCGTATTACCCACCTGAAGCCACCGATTCCATATTCTGCTAACAGTCATTGGATATCGACCAACGAGAGCAGCAACGTCGCGATACAATAAACCGCAATCGCGATAGGCTACAATCCGACCTTTATCAAAGTCGTAAACTTGATGGTACGCATTTCTCCTCCTTCACGAGGCATCACAACAACGTTTCACCAGGCAACGCCGGTCAACTGCTGTTTGTGTATGAGAAATCGGTTGGAAACTTTCCTCATGTCAGCATGTTGTAGGTGTCGCCACCGGCGCCAACCTTGTGTGAATGCTCTGAAAAGCTCATCATCTGCATATCACTGCATCTTCTTCCTGTCGGTTAAATTTCGCGTCTGTAGCACGTCATCTTCGTGGTGTAGCAATTTTAATGGCCAGTAGTGTATTTTTCAGAGATTGCACAGACACGCCTGTTTTAATAATAAGACTGGAGTGCCACTTAACGTTCACATGTTACCTTACTCGAAAGCTTCCAATGAGAGACAATAGCAAGTGCAAATCAGAGAGATAGCTGATGCGGCTATGTTTTGTGCCGGCGATCCGTGCAATAAACATGAAAGTATTTCTGGCGCGCATCGGATTCCGCGGAAACGACTTTTAATCGAAAAATTTATTGCCTGCCACGGCCGGGCGAGCGAGCTGGCTGTTTCGGCCCGCAGCACTCGCCGCGCGGCTACAAAAGGGATTAAGAGTGCCTCTTGGCTGCGTCCGCCGCCCGCTCCGTGTCACTGGGCGCGCTTGTTTTTTGCCGGAATCTGTATTTGTGCAGCACAGGTTCGCGGACGGCCGCTGCGCTTGACATTTCAACCGCGTATTTCGCTGACTGCTCGGATGTCACTGCTGGCGAGAGCTGACGGCCGGATATTGTAGCGGGAACAGCCGAGCCAGTGTCCCTGAGCCAGGCCGCATTGTTTTCCCTTCGAGCGATACACTTAAAAAAGTGGCAAGTAGCCTCAAACAGACAGAGATATGGGTGAATTTTAAAGGTACGCCAGTTACTATCTGAAGCATAACAACAAACACAAACGCTTTACAATACTGTGGATCACATAAGAAAAGAGTTTGTCAAAAGGAGAAATTTGATAACATCGAAGATAAATTTAAGTACGGTAAACCGAATATTCTTTGACCGCCGTGGTTACTTTGACCACTCATACACCAAAACTTCTACAGCTGTCTACTGACTCTCAATTGGGCGTTTGTGTACACCGTTTGGTGGTAAAGGTCCATCAATGTGCACTAAATAGCGCCTTGAAGTACCGATTACCTTGCGCAACAGTTGTCGGACCTGTTGTGACTTATAATCGTATTATCAGGTTGTGCAAAATCCACCGATATCAAATGGCTCTGAGCACTATGGGAATTAACATCCGAGGTCATCAGTCCCCTAGAAATTAGAACTACTTAAACGTAACTAGCGTAAGGACATCACACACATCCATGCGCGAGGCAGGATTCGAACCTGCGACCGTAGCAGTCGCACGGTTCCGGACTGAAGCGCCTAGAACCTCCCTGCCACATCGGCCAGCGCCTCCATCGATGATATTTAACTGCAGATTTTTCAATTATGTCATGTACAATGTTACTCGATTAATTCACAAAACAGACCGCTGATTAGTTTTTCATTCACATGTATGTGTCTACCACTATATCACGACATCTGAGGTCATATGCATGATTTCTCTGTTTTAGGGTTACTTTGACCACTGGTCGTTGTTACTCCAGGTCTACAGATACACAATTTATTAAACAGCGTAGGTGCCAATGACGGTGTGGAACTAAGGAACACATACGTTGACCACTGGTACATAGACGAAGGTTCATTTGTAACTGTTAATGTGTCTACAACTAAGAAAAATAACAATCATATATTGCAAAGCTGCTGTGTTTAAGCAGTGTTTGAGGTATGAGATATAATGTCAAATATCTCCAGAAACGAGGAATAAACATTGTCTAGCCGTAAGTGCCAGATACTGTCTCGATAAATGAAGCATAGATAAGCTCGTTTCTAACTGCAATGGATGTTTCCAAACGAGGATTAAGGTTTTTAGACAGATTAATTCAAGTTATTATCCTCTTTTAAATGTGGATCTATGTGTTAGGTACTCCATCTTACAATATTTCATTATATTTATCATTTTGATGATGGATCCCACTGTTCTATTTTTGTACTGTGTTAGGTTTCTTTTAATTTATGAGGCTCAATAAAGCACTTAAAAAACATTGTATCAGTGTTCTTATTTCTAGAGGGTCAAAGTTTCATTATGTTTTTGAAATATTGACCATAAATGAAATGGTAACTGACAGCTGTGGTGAAAGTATACGCCAGTTAATGTTTGGTTCAAATGGCTCTGAGCACTATGGGACTTAACTACTGTGGTCATCAGTCCCCTAGAACTTAGAATTAATTAAACCTAACTAACCTAAGGACAGCACACAACACCCAGCCATCACGAGGCAGAGAAAATCCCTGACCCCGCCGGGAATCGAACCCGGGAACCCGGGCGTCGGAAGCGAGAACGCTACCGCACGACCACGAGATGCGGGCAGTTAATGTTTCCCCAAATCCATGCTAGCTTTGATCGCCTACATTTTTTCCATTACTTTCTCTGCATTTTAGAAAATGTAATGTACTAATTAGTATGTAATCCTTCCCTACAAACCGCTATTTTCACTAACATAATATCACAGAATTTGAAAAACAGTGATCATAACCAAATCTGAATCTGAGAATCAGTCAACGTACCCCACTTTATGATACTAGAAAGTCTTGGCGTTTATGTAACATTCCAGCTCCTTATTTTCTTTAATAGAGAGTTACGTTCACTGCTGGAGCCGGGGTAGTGAGAAGCAACAGACATAGCCTACTCCAAAATGTCAATGGTCAATACATGTAATTAGAGCGTGACAGACTGAGTTCGTGAGAGATGTCTGGTGGGTAGTACAGACACCGAAGTAACCCCAAAAATAGTTTTTCATTACAACCACCGGTTTCGGTTTACACCATCGTCACGGTATCCGTATACATAAAAAAATGAAACAACTAGAAGTGAATAAAATCCAATCAATTATACACAGGCGGTATAAATTTATACTTGCAAAAGATCATATTGATCACAAGTCATAGGCAGTCATATCAATGTGGCAACCGATATAATTTTTAACCCAAATGAACTGTTGACATACTACACAATTAAACAGGTATCCTTGCACAACCGGCTCTTTATCCAGTGTGATATCACAGTTATAACTGATCATCAGCAAACGTAAACACAAAATGTATCCGACCATAGATAGTGGTAAGTTCCAATGGGACCAAACTGCTGAGGTCATTGGACCCTAGGCTTACACACTACATAATCTAACTTAAACTACTTACGCTAAGGACAACACACACACCCATGCCCGAGGGAGGATTCGAACCTCCGCCAGGGGGTGCCGCGTGAACCGTGGCAAGGTGCCCCAGATCACGCGGCTACCCCGCGCGTCATCCGACTACAGATAATTGTTATGAAGAACAAACCAAATCAAATGTATAATAAATGCTCCTTCACCTATTCAGTATTAAAAATTATTACATGTTACATACACCATTGATTCTACTCATAAGAAAAGAATAAAAAATTTTGGTATAAAATTACAAATCAGTTGTACAAGAATGTAATGAAAAAAGAAAATAATGACATCTCAAAACCAATAGTTCAAAATGTTCAAATGTGTGTGAAATCCTATGGAACTTAACTACTACGGTCATCAGTCTCTAAGCTTACGCACTACTTAACCTAAATTATCCTAAGGACAAACACACACACACACACACACACACACAAACACACACACCCATGCCCGAAGGAGGACTTGAACCTCCGCCGGGACCAACCGCACAGTCTATGACTGCAGCGCCTTAGACCGCTCGGCTAATCCCGCGCGGCTTCAAAACCAATAGTACAAACGTGAAAAACATAAAAAAAATATGGAACAGCTTATACCTTGTCGATAATAAATAAGGTAGGTGTGTAGTTGCATCAAGTTAAAGAGAAGTAGTCACACAAAAAAAATGGCTCTGAGCACTATGGGACTCAACTGCTGAGGTCATTAGTCCCCTAGAACTTAGAACTAGTTAAACCTAACTAACCTAAGGACATCACAAACATCCATGCCCGAGGCAGGATTCGAACCTGCGACCGTAGCGGTCTTGCGGTTCCAGACTGCAGCGCCTTTAACCGCACGGCCACTTCGGCCGGCTCACATTACAAGTGCAGCAAGTTTTGTTGGCAGCGTGTAAGAAATACATATCTTCTCTCATCAAAAACAAAAACAAGAGACAATTTTTGCTGTATATGGTGTTAAAAAAGTATTCTAAATTATAAGAGGTTGGACCAAAACAAGACAAAAATGTCCAGTAAATATCTGCTCTAAAATGAACAATTATGTCAGCTCCTCTTCATATTCTATACTGTGGAACACATCTTCTACTGAACAAGTGCTCATAGCGCTTAAGGTATGCATTTTAGAGCCCATGTTTACTGGACATTTTTGTCTCCTTTTGATCTGTACTACCACTTCTCAGAATACAGAATACTTTTTTTAACATTACAGTCAACACAGATGAATTAAATACATAATTCATTGTAGGTTGCATACAGCTGACAGGAAAAATGAGCACACATCTGTGTTATCATATCTAACGTTACATATTTAAAACCTAGCACACTAGTATGTCGGAATCATGATGTACCTACTAGTGTAAGGGACGCACCTGGCAAATGAATCGTAAAACTAGTCTACAGCATGGCAAAAGTCAGGTTCTGAGGTAGTCTATAGACAACGTAGCAGGTACAGTATGAAGGAACAGCCAAAATATGATTATATGTTGTACAGGTACCATATCTGATATTAGATGAGTACCAACAAGCACAGTAAATTGCTGGAACCATAATGTACGTCCAAATCTGTAGCAGGATGTAGGACTTTCAAGTGTTAATACCGACACACAATAATTACAAAAATGTGATAACGGGTGTCCATAAGTAAAGTGTAGCCTCTCACAGAGGTCCACTGTGGATTGTAATTATGCAATGACAGCGAAACTTGGTGGATATTCTAAAGCATTAATGCGGGAGCGATTTACGCTACAAAACAAATTAGTTCCAATTTTGGGCACAAGGTGCAAATTTGACGCTGTAGACTATTTGTATAACGATATGACATCCACGTTGTGATGGCTGTAGAGAAGAGAGGCTGTTGGCTGTTTGTGAAACTGTATTATGTGAACGGCGGCAGTTACAGGGTGCCCATAAAGTAAGAATACAAAAAAAATGTGTTTGAAATCTTATGGGACTTAACTTATAAGGTCATCAGTCCCTAAGCTTACACACTACGTAACCTAAATTATCCTAAGGAGAAACACACACACACATGCCCGAGGGAGGACTCGAACCTCCGCCGGGACTTGCTTCACAGTCCATGACTGCAGCGCCGTAGACCGCTCGGCTAATCCCGCGCGGCACGTAAGTATACATTTTGCGGAAAACGTACATGTGGATTATTTCTGTTATAGAAACCGTGAAGAGACATCACAATGTTAACAGTTTCCGAAAGAATCACAATTCTGGAACATCGTTTACACTATCCATGCCGAAATCGACAGTGTGGAAAGTGCTTCACTACACCCTTAAAAAGAAGGCATATCATATCCAGGTGCTTCACCAGCTATAGGATGAAGACCATGCACCACGAGCAGCCATGTTGGAGGCTGTAGCCGAGGAGGACCTGATGAATCGTGTTATGTTCAGCGAGGAGGCGACATTTCATGTCTGCGGCGTCGTCAACAAACACAATTGCCGGATACGGGCAGAGGATCAACCCCATGAATGCACTGAGTGGCAAAGGGACTCTCCCAAAGTCAATGTGTGGCTTGCTCTCATAAAAGATAGGATCTATGGGCCGTTTATGTCTGCTGAAAACACAATTACCGGAGCAACCTACCTGGGCATGTTGCACTTGTTCTTGGAGTCATAGTTGCAAAAGGATGGTATCCTTGCCTCTGTCATGTATCGAGTTGATTTTGTAGGAATACACTGAAAATCGATTTGAATTTGTGCGGTATTTTTGTGGGAAACACAGCCAGGACTCTTTCCTCTGGAAACTGTGAATACCATCTGCGAATGTCCCATCCATTCGGAGGATCAGTTTCGTATCTCAACCTGAAACATCTAACTCCATTGTAATCACGGAACTACACATCGCAAAACTCGAGAACGCAAAACAATTTCTCCTGGGGAATAGTCGTTTTGCAACATATGGCGGTAACAATGGAAACAGAAGACACCCTGTACCTAGCGGCAATGGATATAAGCTAGACTATGTATTCGTTCCTCCAATAACCACGCCGTGGAGCAGCGATCGATAGTTTTCACGACATAATACTTTGAGATACGTGCACTGGCGAGTCAAAACATGATGACCACTTGCTTAGTAGCTTGTTTGTCCGTTTTTGTCGCGTACGCGGTGATGGCACCCGATAGCGGCCCAGACGGCTGCCATAAGATTTACGTGAGATGCATGTTCACTACAATGCTTCTCAGACCACTGTAGCACGGTTCTGACTTCGAGACCACGACAGTTGTACTGCTGAAAAGTGACATCGCTGGCGGGGAAGACATCAAGCATGAGAGGGTGCGCAGCTGTCAGCGTGTCTTCCATTACTACCACAGGACCCATACAAGCGCAGGAGAATGTTTGCCATAGCATAATACTCCTCCCACCACACTGCGTCCGTGGCGAGCTGCAAGTTTCGAGCAGCCGCCCACCTTGATGACGGTTTTTGTGGAGAGGACTATCTGCCTAGGATAACAAAAACGTGATTCACCCGAAGAGCCTACACGTCTCCATTGATCGACGGTCGAATCCCGATGCTCCCGTTCCCACTGCAGTCGTAACTGACGATGTCGTTGGGCCAACGTGTGAACACGCAGGTGAGGTCTCCTGTGGAGCCCCTTGGCGCGCACCGGCATTGTGCTCTTACGACAGAGACCCCACAGATCACTATGTATCCTACTTCACAGAGCGGACAAGCCTCCGAACCCAACGCTTTGTGAAGAGTCGTGGACGTCCAACCATTTAGCGCCTAGTGGTAGCTTCTACGTCTTTCCATAGACGCTCACTGCAGTAGCACGTGAACATTCGACCATATTCGGCGTTTTGAAAATACTTGTTCACAGGCTCTGCGTTATAATAACCTACCATTTTTCAAAGTGGCTTATTTCAATAGATTTGCCAATTTGCAGCCCCAAACTTCGCTAGGGTGATCGCTAGTCCGTTTCTGCTCCGCTTACATACTTTTGTTACCATATCACACGCGGTCAACGACACCAGGCAGCATCCAAAAATGTGTTGGACAGTGGTAATAATGTTTTGGTTGAACAGTGTACACTACTGGCCATTAAAATTGCTACACCACGAAGATGACGTGCTACAGACGCGAAATTTAACCGACAGGAAGCAGATCCTGTGATATGCAAATGATTAGCTTTTCGGAGCATTCACACAAGGTTGGCACCCGTGCCGACACCTACAACATGCTGACATGAGGAAAGTTTCCAACCGATTTCTCATACACAAACAGCAGTTGACCGGCGATGCCTGGTGAAACGTTGTTGTGATGCCTCGTGTAAGGAGGAGAAATGTGTATCATCACGTTTCCGAATTAGATAAAGGTCGGATTGTAGCCTATCGCGTTTGCGGTTTATCGTATCGCGACATTACTGCTCGCGTTGATCGAGATCCAATGACTGTTAGCAGAATATGGAATCGGTGGGTTCAGGAGGGTAATACGGAACGCCGTGCTGGATCCCAACGGCCTCGTATCACTAGCAGTCGAGATGACAGGCATCTTATCGCCATGGCTGTAACGTATCGTGCAGCCACGTCTCAATCCCTGAGTCAACAGATGGGGACGTTCACAAGACAACAACCATCTGCACGAACAGTTCGACGACGTTTGCAGCAGCATGGACTATCAGCTCGGAGACCATGGCTGCGGTTACCGTTGACGCTGCATCACAGACAGGAGCGCCTGCGATGGTGTACTCAACGACGAACCTGTGTGCACGAATGGCAAAACGTCATTTTCTTGGATGAATGCAGGTTCTGTTTACAGCATCATGATGGTCGCATCCGTGTTTGGCGACGTCGCGGTGAACGCACATTGGAAGCGTGTATTCGTCATCGCCATACTGGCGTATCACCCTGCGCGATGGTATGGGGTGCCATTGGTTACGCGTCTCGGTCACCTCTTGTTCGCATTGAAGTCAACTTTGAACAGTGGACTTTACATTTCAGATGTGTTACGACCCGTGGCTCTACCCTTCATTCGATCCCAGCGAAACCCTACATTTTAGCAGGATAATGCACGACCGTATTTTGAAGGTCCTGTACGGGCCTTTCTGGATACAGAAAATGTTCGACTGCTGCCCTGTCCAGCACATTCTCCAGATCTCTGACTAACTGAAAATGTCTAGTCAATGGTGGCTGAGCAACTGGCTCGTCACAATACGCCAGTCACTACTCTTGATGAACTGTGGTATCGTGTTGAAGCTGCATGGGCAGTTGTACGTGTACACGCCATCCAAGCTCTGTTTGACTGAATACCGAGGCGTATCAAGGCCGTTATTACGGCTAGAGGTGGTGGTTCTGGGTACTGATTTCTCAGGATCTATGCACCCAAATTGCGTAAAAATGTAATCACATGTCAGTTCTAGTATAATACATTTGTCCAATGAATAACCGTTTATCATCTGCATTTCTTCTTGGTGTAGCAATTTTAATGACCAGTAGTGTATATTCTTTTTGAAACGCCCTGTACGTGACGTTTTTTTCTCAACATGCTCGTTGTACATTATTTTCGTCTTACAGTAATTATTAATCTCCAGGCCTGTTATCACACTTACTCTACCCAGTTCCTTCATCCTTCCGTATCTGGAGTATACAAACCAGTGACATCTGCCAATCGAGGGTGATTCAGATAAGATCCTTTTGTATGGACCCCTCTTTCATCACACCTTAATGAACAAAAGACCTGTTCCAAGGGTGAAGGCGATATTTTCGGCGCACTGCACTCATTCCGCCGCACGCGATGCGGCGGCTTGTGCTGAGCGGGGAGCGCGGAGACGCGGACTGCCGGCGCCCTGTCGGTCACAGCGTTACTCACAGCTCGAAAATTAATGCGCGAGACGTCACGGTCGGTAAGTTTCCGGGCTGTAAGCGCGCCCAAAGGTCAACAGCTTCATTACGGTTAAGGGGGCGCAGCGATTAACGGGAGTGGACCGCTCCACGCCACGATAGCAGACGAGAGCCAAGGCAGCCCAGCTAGGCGGCCGTTTCGATCGCTGCCAACAGGGCGAAGCGCCAAAGATGTGCCGCAAGATGATGGCACGGAGATGAAACGTACACTGTTGACCTAAATTCACATTCAACAACTATAACTAAACCCTGCTACAAATGCCTAGACGAAGATTTAAAGTTGATGTGATGAACCTGAGATAACTCGACGAACCTTAAAAAAGTTCTGAATGTGGCAAGAAACCCACAAGATAACGGAGAAAATAATGTCATTAATTTTCTGTTTAGTCAACGTGAGATTACTCAACATCACAACTGCAGCGCGGGATTAGCCGAGCGGGGCTGTGCGGCTTGCCCCGGCGGAGGTTCTAGTCCTCCCGCGGGCATGGGTGTGTGTGTTTGTCCTTAGGATACTTAAGGTTAAGTTGTGTATAAGCTTAGGGACTGATGACCTTAGCAGTTAAGTTCCATAAGATTTCACTCACATTTGAACAGTTTTAACATTGCAACTGGCTCCCACATCAATAATAAGATTTGTCCGATTAGCATTTTCTCCCTGGCCCCAACCATCTCTCTCTGCCACACACACAGACACTTACTCGCTTCGAGTCAGAGTTGAACTGATATGAAAACAGAAAGACACTTGTGAACATAATATCATCACTATATTACCTTCTCAGGGTCTAGCCAGTGTCTGTTTGTTACATACTATTCATATGAACATTCAATCCTTAGTTATGAAATTTTTGTCTAGGGAACAAATACACAAAATAAGAAGACAGTTTTGAAAATACAGAAAAGGAGCATAAGAATAATAACCAAAAGAAGAGACCCAGCTCGTGACGATTTGCTCAAAACATGGGGGATTTAAACCATACCATGTGAGTATATTTACTGATCAGTTATGTACAGCTAAATAACCTTGATAATTATTGTACAAATAGATTTGTCCATAACTATAGAAGAAGATATATACTAAACTTATATTTGCATCTACATCTACATCCATACTCCGCAAGCCACCTGATGGTGTGTGGTGAAGGGTACCTTGAGTACCTGTATCGGTTCTCCCTTCTATTCCATTCTCGTATTGTACTTTGTCGGTATTCCTCTGTGTGGGCTCTAATCTCTCTGATTTTATCCTCATGGTCTCTTCGTGAGATATACGTAAGAGGGAGCTATAGACTGCTTGACTCCTCGGTGGAGGTATGTTCTCGAAACTTCAACAAAAGTCCGTACCGCGCTACTGAGCCTCTCTCTTGCAGAGTCTTCCACTGGAGTCTATCTATCATCTTCGTAAGGCTTTCGCGATTACTAAATGATCCTGTAGCGAAGCGCGCTGCTCTCCGTTGGATCTTCTTCATCTCTTCTTTCAACCCTATATGGTACGGATCCACACCGGTGAGCAGTATTAAAGCAGTGGCAGAACAAGTGTACTGTAACCTACTTCCATTGTTTTCGGACTGCATTTTCTTAGGATCCTTCCAATGAATCTCAGTCTGGCATCTGCTTTACGATGATTAATTTTATATGGTCATTCCATTTTAAATCATTCCTAATGGCTACTCCCAGATAATTTATGGAATTAACTGCTTTACCAAGAAAGAATTAACACGAAACTCAAACAGATTTTTCTCCAAGAAAGAAAACTGTACAATAAACTGCTCACGGAAGTGCTAAAATGAATATACTAAAAAAGGTAGTTAAAACTATCTGTTGAGGCAGAAGTTGAAACTACTACTTTAGTAGTAAGGTTACTTTTATTCTCCAGTGCTTAAACCACGAATGGTTTCGGGCTCTTGCATGCCCAACATCGGGTGTGATACTGGAAATAAACAACTACCCGAAGCTAATAATTTTTACACGCAGTAGTACATATGAGAAAACGAAAAATAAATTCCACATAACTTTTTAGAAAACAGCGTTCGAATTTGGTGCGGTTAAACCTAAATCGATACCAAAGCGATACCAGACAATACTACGGACGACTGCGTGGGTAATTATCGATGCAATGAACACCTGAACACTTACACTTTGTGCTGTGACCCCGAGCTCCGCGATGGACGAATATAGGACGTGGTTTACCACCAGCGAGTGCAGAGCATGGAGTACACGAAGGGGAAGCAAACTGGTACAGAAGATGGCAGAAGTACTGCATCTGTTGGCGGGAAGAACAACGTGAGACCAACTATCCCTACCGTTGACAATTTGAATCAGCGATTTACATGAAAATGGGGAAAAACATTACTAAAAAGTTGCATAAAAAGCGTTAAAATCACTTTATTAGTGGTAAGGGAACATATTCAACAGAGGGAGTACAGACCTGTAGTAAAACTCTTAACTAGAAGTCAGCAACTTAAAGCTTATGTACAAACCGTAAAACACAATAAAAAAATTTCTCCCCCTTCCATGAGTGCCATGCAAATTTTTAAGTTAGTGGGGACGCACATGGCGACGTGGACTGACGTGCCATATTCATGAGTTAAAGAACATACACTTGAGTCACTCCTATCAAAAAACATCTCGCTACTAAACAAAACAGAAGGGAGCTTAAACTTTGAAGCCCACACAGTCAAAAACTCCTATACCTATGAATAGCTAGCAGCAATGGAACAATAGGAATACATCAAAAGTAGGAGCAATTCAAAAACTGTTAATTAAATGCCGGCGACTCAACAAGGCTTATGTAAGATAGGACATGAGACAAATTTTACACCATGAGTGACAGACAAATTTTAATTTAGTGAGTTTAGGGAGGACACAGATAATGAAGCACAATGATGTGTCATAATCATAGGATAAAAGATTAAAAATATGCAAACCTGTATTAAAAGTGGACATTTTATAACTACGTAAAATAGAAACTGGGTGAACGTTGATGTCCTGACTGAAGGAAATAGGCGTATACCGTACAGCAGTTGGGTCTTACTAAGGGCTACCAAAGCAATGGCGAAAAAACTGACCTAGTTAAGAAGTGTGCATGTGTTACGTACAAGAATCAGAAACCAGGAGGAAGAGGAAATGAGGCTCAACACTGGTGCAAAAGAGAAAAGTTATTGAAAAGGACTGCGGGCTTAAGCGAAACCTGCTCATTCTAAATGGCCAACTGCCCAATGCCCAATGCTGCGCATAACTTCTACTTTTTCTAAAATATTTAAAACGGGGTCCTCACGTTGGATACGTAAAATCCTACAATTAGTGTTCATGTCTGAAATGGAATGATTATGTTCCTGTAGATGGTTAGTGAGGGCGGATTTAGAATTGGTAAATTTGCCGATATAACACTTACATATGGGATCCTGCATTTTTTTTACAATTATCATTAGTGGTATATGATAGGGTAATCTAGTAGTGATTATTAGAAGCGACTTTGGAATGCATTTGGTGGGAAAGAAAATCAACAACGTTTGGCTGGTAACCATTATCACGTGCTATAAACTTAATGGTACCCAACTCACGCTGGTAATTTTGTTTTGAGAGAGGGACTCTAATCGCGCTGTAAAGCAATGCACGATGAGAAGCCATTCTTCGCTGCTTTGGATGAACCGAAGAGCAAGGAATAATAGAACCAGTCGTCATTGGTTTCCTAAATGTATTAAAGTGAACTTTCCTGTCCTGTATCGCAATTTCCAAATCCAAAAATGAGAACGCATAGCCAGAATGGCAGTCTATCGTACACTGAATCTTGGAGTGCATTTTGTTACAGTCTTGTTGAAAATCACCTGAAGGATCATAATCATTCCGTTTGAGATATTCATGAAAGTGGCGATATTGGGCTGAGCAAAGGTTGGGAATTTGTACGGGCGCTGATAACCGCTCAGTTCAGCGCCCCACAAACCAAACATCATAATCATCATCATCACCCGTTTGAGATATAAACACAGATTGTAGCATTTTGGACATTCAACGTAAGGGCCCTGTTTTAAATGTTTTAGAAGAAATAAAAGTAATCCGCAGTATTAACCAAGATCCATCGGGCATTTTGGATGAGCAAATTTCAGTAAAACATGCAGACCTTTTGAATAACTTTTCTTTTTTGAAGTAGAGTCCAGCCTCGTTTCCTTCTCCTTCCTGTTTCTGAATATTGTACGTTACACTTCTTAACACGGTCAGTGTTTTAGCCATTCCTTTGGTGGCCCTTAATTATGCTTAGCTACTATACGGCATACGCCTATTTCCTGTAGTGAGGACTTCAAGGTCCCTCCAGTTTCTGATCTAGATAGCTGTAAAAATGTCCCCTTTTAATAGAAGTTTGCATATTATTAATCTTTAGTCCTGTGACTATGGTGCGTTATTGTGCGTTTATCTGTGTCCTCACTAAATTAAAATCTCCCTGTCATTCATAGCGCAAAATTTCTCTCAAGTTTTCCATTACGTAAGCCTTGTTGTGTCACCGGCTTTTTGCTAGCAGTTTTTGAATTGTTCCTCCTTTAATGTGTTTTATTCATTGGTATAGGAGTTTTTGACAGTGTGGACTTTAAAGTCTAGCTACCTTCCATTTTGTTTAGTACCGAGATGTTATTAGGAGTGGCACAAGTGTATGTTCTTTTAACACTAAGTCAAAAATTTCCATGCGTCTCATGGGAAAGAGAAAAAAAAATTGTGTTGTACCGTTTATATATAATCTTTAAGTCGCCGGCTTCTAGTTAAGAGGTTTATAGCAATTCTGCACTGCCCCTGTTCAATATGTTCCTTTGACACTCATATGTACTTTTTTAACGCTTTTGATACAATTTTCTTGCAATGTTTTTTCTCCATTTTGCATGTAAATCGCTAATTCAAATTGTGAACGGCTGGGCTAGTTGGTCTCGCGTTGTTCTTCCCGTCAACAAATGGCAGTCCTTTTCCCACTCTGGTTTACAAGTTTGCTTCCCCCTTCGTGAACGCTACTCCGTGCTCTGCACTCGCTGGTCGTACACCGCGTCCTGTTCTTGTCCACCGCGGCGCTTGTGGTCACAGCACAGAGCGTAAGTGTCCTGGTGCCCATTGCATACTTCTTTACCCAGCCAGTCGTCTGTAGTACTCTCTGGTGCATTTTGCCATTGACTTAGGTTTTACCGCGCCAGCCGGCGTGGCCGAGCGGTTCTAGGCGCTATAGTCTGGAATCGAGCGACCGCTACGGTCGCAGGTTCGAATCCTGCCTCGGGCATGGATGTGTGTGAAGTCCTTAGGTTAGTTGGGTTTAATTAGTTCTAAGTTCTAGGTGACTTATGACCTCAGAAGTTAAGTCGCATAGTGCTCAGAGCCATTTGAACCATTTAGCCATATGCTAATCTGGACAGAAGGATAAGCAGTAGAATAGAAGAAGTTATATAGGCATCTAACAGCACATAAACACCGGAGAGGAACTGAGGATAAGATGGGAGCTCGGTATCTGAGAGCGTTGAGGCTCAAACCCGTGTGTCAAGGCAGTCAATAGACGCAGTGTTTCTTCCGAAAGGCGTTCCACTCAGCATCACTCATACAATTACTATCGAAAGTACGGTCATATCGGAAATCAGACGAGATTCATTAAATCTATTCCCAATTGCGAATGTGGACAACCATTATCTGTAGAATGGAATGACGACAGTGAAAATTGGTGCCGGACCGAGATTCGAACTCGGATTTTCCGCTTATCGCTACCAGTCGCCTTACATATGACTATCGGTGCACAACTCGAGACCCGACCCAAAGACCCATACGTCGTCGTGCACAGATAGCCAAATGGTAAGGTGACTGCTCGCGATAAGCGGGAAATCTGAGTTAGAGTCCCGGTCCGGCACCGGTATTCACTGTCGTGATTCCACTCTACAGATAATGGTTGTCCTCATTCGCAAATGAGAATACATTTACTGTATTTCATAATGACTGTAGTCGCCACAGTGCCTGTTCCTTTGGACAGGCATTCATGTCCTAAGGAACTTCGCATCGTATTCAGAATAACACAGACACTGCAATATTGTGTGAAGGCAACGGCCTTGCCGCAGTGGGCACACTGGTTCCCGGAGATCACCGAAGGTAAGCGCTGTCGGGCGTGGTCGGCACTTGGATGGGTGACCATCCAGGCCACCATGCGCTGTTGCCATTTTTTCGAGGTGCACTCAGCCTCGTGATGCCAACTGAGGAGATACTCGACCGAATAGTAGCGCCTTCGGTCAAGAATACCCTCAAACGACCGGGAGAGCGGTGTGCTGACCCCACGCCCCTCCTATCCGCATCCTCCACTGAGGATGACACGGCGGTCGGATGGTCCCGGTAGGCCACTCGTGGCCTAAAGACGGAGTACTGCAGTATCGTGTCAAGCCAGATTTGTAACTGTACCGAGGATTTCTTGGTAGCGAGAACACACTGTGTTACCTTGGATGGCTGGTCATCGACAGGTTGAGAAGTAACTTGGGATATGCCCTGGGAAGAGTGTTGGATCCCTTGCTGTTCAGATTGTACATTAACAAACTTGCCGACAATGTTAACGGTAGCCTCAGATTGTTCGCAAGTGATGCAGTTATCTGCAGTCTCTGAAAAATCTGCATAAACATTCAGTCAGATCTTGGTAATATTTGTAGGTGGTGCAAAGACTGGCAAATGGCCTTAAATAGGCACAAATGTAAAATTTTGTACAAAACGATAAAATGTAGAATCCTAAGACTAGGATATCAATGAGTAATAGGTGGAATCCGTCAAATATATGGTCGCAAAAAATTGCTGAAATATGAAATGGAATGATAATGTAGGTACAGTCGTAGGAGAAGCAGGTGGCAGACTTCGGTTTATTGGCAGGATACTGGGGAAACGGCATCAGTCTACAAAGCTACTAAGGAGACTGGATTCAAATCACTCATAGCATACTGCTCAAGCGTGTGGGACCCGTACCAGCTAGGACCAACTGGGAAGAATATTGAATGTGTAAAGGAGAGGAGCAGCACGAATGGTCACCCGTCTGTCTGAACCATGAGCCATGTGAGAGCGTCAGGAATGTGCTGAAGAAACTAAACTGGCGCACGCTTGGAGATAGACGGAAACTATACTATAAAAGCCAACTTAGAAAGCTTCTGAAATAAACTTTAACCATGAGTCAATGAATATACTACAGTTCCCTACATATCACTCCCATAGGGATCACAAAACAAAGTTACATTGATTATGGTGCACACAGCGGCTTTTAAGAAACCATTGATACTGCGCTCCATATGAGAATGGAACGGGATAATGTCGTGATAACTAGTGCAATGGGATGTTCACTCTGACAGACTATTAATGCCATTAAATGTAGGGCTCTTAATCAGTTGTGGGTAAGACACTAATGGAACGACAGTGGGGAATGTGCTACCTTTCACTGCCAGCTGCAGACTTGTAAGGTGGCAGAATAACTGAAGGTCAATTTCGCACCTCACATAAGAGCTTTATACATGGTAACGTGAAGGTGAATATGACACCTAACTTACTTCGGCAGTAATGAACAAATTTGCCTGTAAGTATGTAATGCAAAAGGAATAACACTCAATCAATGGCATTAACACACCGCTCCTATAAAAATGCATGTCAATGAGCAGATGGTGAAACAAGCAGCGAGAGGAAAAGTTTTATGTGGAAACAGACGTGGGCAGAAGCAGAGGCCGCACCGTGGGAGGCACCACGAAAACCTCTTGGGGGTGTCCCACGGCGGGAGTCAGCGACTGGTTCAAATTGCTCTGAGCACTATGGGACTTAACATCTGTGGTCATCAGTCCCCTAGAACTACTTAAACCTAACTAAATTAAGGACTTCACACACATCGATGCCTGAGTCAGGATTCGAGCCTGCGAGCGTAGCGGTAGCGCGGTTCCAGACTGAAGCACCTAGAACTGATCCGCCACAACGGCCGGCTCAGTGACTGGACAGGTGACGCATACTGGAGAGCAAGTAATGGGATGTCGCAAGAAGGAAAGAAAGAAGCTTTAGAAAACTGCGTTTCGGAATTCCAAATGGATACAAACAAAACCAATGACGCAGTTGATCACGTGAACAGCAAATGGTACACATGTGATGTACGCATATAACTTTTAGACGTCTGGAGCGGGTGCAAAACGTCCGATTGGCGGAAACGAACTAGGAACGGGTAAAGTGCCGAGATTTCGATGCAGTTTAATGGTAGGGCCCTTGCGATTGGCAGAGAGAGTTTCCACAAAATAAGAGGAACGCTCTTATTGGTCGATAAAAGCCATGACGTGGAGAACGAAAGAACCCAGGTGGGGAGACAGTTTGGCTACGAGAAAGACAAGAGCAAAATTTTCGGGGACTCTTCTCTGAACTGGCGTCAAGTGCAGAACAGGGCGCATAATGCTCTGTACGATGCAGAGGAGAAATATGTGTGAACACTGTGATCACTGCAGCAGACACTCAGCTAGATATTATCTGTAGCGTCGTTGAGCTCCAACTGTGGAGAAACTAACCAGCCAGTTAGTTAATTGTTCTTCCTAGGACTGAGAGGGCATTTTAATATGCACACTGCTCCAGCCATGCGCATGCATATCGCCATATTCCAAAACTAGGGACGAGTACATGTTTTCTCGCATAATGAGAAACATAGGGAGAGTTTCTGCTGGAAAAATCAGCAAGGGCTTAGTCTTTACGGGAATTTCAGTGCACGAGAGCAACCATGCAGATGACAGCTCATCACAGCTAAGGTAAATACCACAAGCAGAGGTGTAAACTTGTTGGTTCACCAGCATGTATCCACTGTGAACTAGAACGACCTTGGGTAATATTTTGCTCAACTTGTCACAAAACTAACCATCCTCGGTAGACTTGATTGTTATCCTAACTGGTATTGAACTTTGAACCGGAATCAGATGATTTATTTTAGTACTGGCCAACATCATGACGTAGTCGTAAGAATAATTTTGGAAAGAAACTTCTAGTTAAAATTTACTATTGTTGTGTTTAGGATTATTTCACTTCCTGAGGAGGAGATGCGTTTGTTTGACAACTGTCATAATATTGTCACATTGTAAACTGTGTAAATACGTGTATTTCTGTGGTAAGATTGCAACATTAAACTAAAATATTTACAGCTTACACAGTCGTTGTTATGTCCTCAAAATCTTACAAACTGAAACCATAACACTAAGCTCCTACTTTGTACAGCGTAGTTAAAAGGTGAGCAAGAGTCCCTGTAAATGGACATATAATTCGATGAGCAAAAACATTATCACCGCCTGTTTAATAGCGTGATGGTGCACTTTTCAAGAACAGTATAGCAGCGATTGTATTTAGCATAGATTCTACAAGTCCTTGATAGGTTTCCAGAAGTATATGGCACCAGATGGTCTGCTCACAGGTCACTAAATTCCCGTAAATTATAGGACGGTGGTTTGTTGTCACGCAGCTGGCTCCCGAAATATGCCCAATGGGTACAGATCAGGGCATTTTGTGGCCAAGACGTTCATGTGAGTTCACTATGATGCTCCTCAAAGCACTGCAACACGATTCTGGCCTTGTGTCGACGAGTTATCCTTCTGGAAGATGTCATCACATCAGAGAAGGCTTCAACCATGAAGGAACGCAGGTTGTCCACAATAATGTTCACGTATTCACCACTTTCATGGAACCTGCGAGTACTGCCATTGGTCCCATGGGGGCCCAACCTAATACAAGCCATAACATAACGCTGCTCTCATTGACATGCACCTGTTGAACGGTGCATGTTTCAAGCAGCCATGCTCCTGGATGACGGCGTGTAAGGATTCAACCATCGACCTTGTGTAGCATGAAATGCGATTCATTCGACAGGCGACACGTTTCTATCGATCCACTGTGAGAATTAAGTGATACTGTGCCCACTGGAATCGTAACTAGTGATGTTTCTGGGTCAACACAAAACACGCAGGGTTCGTGTGATGTGGAGCTCCATGTTCAACAATGGTCTCTGAAACACTTGTGTCTGCACTTCCATTGTACTCTGTCGCCAGTTTTGCCACACACCGCTACCCATCCTGGATTACACAGTGGGGGATCTTCCTACCCTTACATTTTGTGATGAGGTGTGGACGTCATATACCATACGGCCCACTTGGTGCGCAAGCAGCCGACCAGCTTCGTCGTTTTGGAGATTCTCGTTTCCGCCGTAGTGCCACAACATTGTGCCCTTTATCAAAACCGCTTACAACAGAGGATTTAAGCATTTGTGGCCAGCATCGTCACTATGACTGCCAATTCGTCTGTCTTCATCATTCTTCCCTTATTGCGTCACGTGTCTGCAACACCATCAGGGGCATTCAACCTCGCGTTAGGCAGTGGTGTGAATGTGTGGTTCTTTTTTGTCAAGTTGTGCAATGGATTGATCCAACAAGTACCCTTTGGCTCCTGCAAGAATGAATTTCCACCTCACACTACTACAGAAGTCAGACAGACGCTCCTAATGTACCAACAAGAACTGCTTGAAAAACATTCAGCAACAAATATCTTCTGGAGTCGTCTGCTGTAAGGAAATGACAGAAAAATATCTATATTCTTACGTAACTAGTGGAATACTTGGGTACTGAAGTATTGCTAGTTAGTGTAAGAAAACCATTAAATGAACGAAAAATATTATTTATCCAAAAAAATTCTGAGAAATCAAGTGAAAATTTTTCTTATAAATTAATAAATTTGCTGGTTCTTTTCGGAACAGTAGATTGCCTCTTATGGATAGGAACGCTATTATTTTACAAAGTATGGAAAAGTTCTTTTCTCCCTTTTCTTTAAGAATGTTATGTACTCTGCAGAAGGGCTGAGAGCCACCCCTACACAACTTGAATAGCTTTTCTAGGTATGGTCAAGGCTGTCATGTGAGAAATGTAATGGAGTGTTCTGTAATGGAGGAAAGATGGGGCTCGCATATGCTGTAGTGCACAATACCATGAGCTGCGACAACTGCTGCCTGTGTTGCTTGCTGCTGACATATAACACAACTATCTCTTTCTATCTGGATTGACCTTTGCCAATCAAACTCTCCCTACACCTTGATGAAGTCAAGGACTCCTGAAACTTCCTGGCAGATTAAAACTGTGTGCCCGACCGAGACTCGAAATCAGGACCTTTGCCTTTCGCGAGCAAGTGCTCTACCATCTGAGCTACCGAAGCACGACTCACACCCGGTACTCACAGCTTCACTTCTGCCAGTACCTCGTCTCCTAGCTTCCCAACTTTACAGAAGCTCTCCTGCGAACCTTGCAGAACTAGCACTCCTGAAAGAAAGGATATTGCGGAGACATGGCTTAGCCACAGCCTGGGGAATGTTTCCAGAATGAGATTTTCACTCTGCAGCGGAGTGTGCGCTGATATGAAACTTCCTGGCAGATTAAAACTGTGTGCCCGACCGAGACTCGAACTTGGGACCTTTGCCTTTCGCGTTCAAGTGCTCTAAAGTTTGGAAGATAGGAGTCGAGGTACTGGCAGAAGTAAAGCTGTGAGTACCGGGCGTGAGTTGTGCTTTGGTAGCTCAGATGGTAGAGCACTTGCCCGCAAAAGGCAATGGTCCCGAGTTCGAGTCTCGGTTGGGCACACAGTTTTAATCTGCCAGGAAGTTTCATATCAGCGCACACTCCGCTGCAGAGTGAAAATCTCATTCAAGGACTCCTATCTGCCCATAGTCTAACTATTGGCTTGGTACACCGGTCAGATAACCAGTCCACTGCGATGCCACTCAATATTCGCTCACAGGAGTTTAAGTAGTACTCTGTCCATGTTCACACCACACAATAAGTGTGGCGGCCAACACAGAGAACAATGCTTCATCGCGAGAGACTCAATATAGAGTATCACTCCGATTCGCTACCGACGGAGGTGCTCTCCCAGTGAAGTACTGAGGAGAGACTTTGTTCCTCGCTCTTTGCGTACACGTACGAGCGCACTCACTCTCAGTATGTGTACCTGCTCCAAGAGCAACAATGGAACGGCCCCCTTTTTCTGGAAAAATTGCTAGGGTATATCGTTTGTTGTCTTCCCTCACTCCTCTGGCTCATTGCATCAGAAATATCCCGCCAATCAGCGTTGCTCTTTTAAATGGGAGAATGACGTTTAGTTTAAGTCGACCAATGAGGAAATATGTAGCATCTCAGTTAGCCGTTTACTGTCCTGTCAGAACTCTGTAACCACGCAGTTGGTCCATGAAAAAATTCGTCTTCTGGGCACTCCCACACAACGTAGCGGAATTTGCTTTTAAGTCGAACACAGGGGTCGTTATCCCTTCGCTCTGGCAAAAGCTGTCCTCTCTCTGGGCGGTCGCTCCGGCCAAAGTAGGTGTGTGTTGGCTCACCGCTCTGAAGGGACAGGCCTCCCAGTGGGCTGGTTGCCTCTTTTGAACGAAAATTCCTGTGGCCGTCATGTTGTGTATGCCAGCCTCGACTTTTTCAACCTCAGTGCACACTTGCAATTTACTTATTAGATTTGCATATTGCTTACATGAATTCATACAAAATTGACTCTACCTTATCGATTTTGCGTTCGAATGAAGCGTCTTGATGTGCAGAATACGATTGTGAGGACGGAATATGTAAGAAATGAAGGTCAGGAGACCACGTCACCTTACAGTAGTCATAACGCTTTGGCTCATCAGTGTACAATGGTAACATTTCGTGCATCAGAAGGGGCTTCGGAAAACTATTCGAAATGTTTGTATCCACTCATGTTGTAATGAACTAATTCAGAGGAAATGAATAAACTGTCGAAAGGATTAATAAACTGCTGCCTGGACACGAGATCACCCCATAGTGGTGTTTACACCTAAATAACTGATTCTGGCTGTATTGCCTTTAAATTTTGGCACATGTCTTGGATGTTTTCACGAAAACCGACAACGCTTACGTTAACAAGTGCTACATCACTGTACCCTTGATTTCAAGTGCTTTCGACTGTTGTTAAAAAAGTACATCGTTCCACTGAGAAAACGGTTTATGTAAGAGTTGATAGTACTATCTGAGTAGCAAATAAAGTTGTGTGTCCCTCGTCCTAGCATTATTTGCCTAAAAGTTCGTTTCTAGGTAAAAACTAGCCCCTTATAGAATCATTCTGTTGTTCGTCCATCCGTCTGTCTGTGGACCCTAGACCTCCTTGTTCCGCTGCCAAGACAATAACTTTCGATAAAAAACTAAAAATTTGAGAAACCATTTAGGCTAATATGTCTCTGTTAAGACCCCTTTTTCTCAGGAACGGGTAAGCGTATCTAGTTGAAATTTGTCACGTACTAATTTCAACAATCCCTTTGTGGTGTGAAACATTTCATCCTCTAAGTCATTTACATCAAAATGTACAGCCATTTATGTCATGTAATGTGATACAAACTCACTCATCGAAAGCTATAGGATAGTTCCCGTTGACCTATATTCATGAAACTTGGTAAGAAGCAAGGTTTCACTGTTACTGTAAAGGAAAAAATCCGAAAATAGTTTATTTATAATTACATCATTCTAAATTTTTTTTTTTTTTTTTTTTTTTTTTGTAATTTGCTATTAGACTTTTGGTTGCTCCATCTATTGAGACACCTTTTTCTTAGGGACGGGTGGATATATCAGAAGGGAATTTATATCACATAATAAAGTCTATGGTCTCTTGGTGGTGTAAAACAATTAAGGTTCTGTTTCAATTCAGACCAAAGATACGGCCATTTCCCTCACAACTTTGATATCTTGCCAGTATCGATATCGGTAACAGGTGAAAACCGTCGAAATTCTTTGATTCCAGGGTTGGATGATCCATCTGTATACATAATTAAGTTTGAACAGAATCGTTGGTGTACGAGTCTTACTCGCACTTATCGGGGTTTTTTATATCTTGAACCGTTCACGATATAAATGGGGGTAAACTTTCAAATACTTTGCACTGTAGAAGTATTTGTACTGAAGGTAACGTCTGATTACATATAGGTTGGTCACAGTGAAATTGGTGCGGAAAATATTTACAATAAGACTGATGTGGGATTGGCCTTTGTTAATTAACATAATGGTTCTTATTCTATACGGGGCCCGTTTTGCATAATTTTACCATTTAGTTTTGCACTGCGAACTCCTCTGGCGGTTTCGCCAAACCACTTGTAGCCTTAAACTCTTGTACTAACAGTTCCACACCCGTTTCCCACGAACTGTGCTTAGCATAACACTCGACAATAAACACGTACTGTTTTATCACTAGCCCACTGAAGACGTCTCCTCCTCTCACTCACTCAGACGTACTGTGACAGCAAAGTACTCGGGATAGAGCATGCGTGAGGTGCGATAGCTATCGCTTGGTGCACCGAAATCACAGTGCTAAGGATTTTGTGTGATGGGCAGCTCGGCTACTGGTTAACAAGCGTCATTTCCGCATCAGTGTTATAAATATCAAAATCCAGTAAAACAGCCTCGATAGCAACAGATGTTTATTTTGGTCGGCGACACTGAAGTGACCATTGCGTTCGCTACTAACAATCTACTACAAACTAAACTGAGCCACACGGTTGGCAAATGCAATAATAGGTATTTGAATTTGGAAATATATAAAACTGACAAGCAATATATTGGCTAGACAGGAAAAAACTTTGCTGTGTGTTTTAAGGAACATACAGTAACTGTCTCTCACAACAAATCACTATTTGGTCAGCTTTTGACGCAGAATAAGCATGCAGAAGGTTCCACTGGCAATAAAGCACCTAAGGAAATACTGCTTAATATCCCTGACGAGACGGGAATTTACGCACATTTCAAAGATAAACCACTGTCGTTGTTGAATGAACAACCTGATTTTAGGGAAAGGTACTTCCTTGAACTTTTTGACGGTTTACTATAAGACTGATGCAGCCTACACTGTATACTTTTATAGCAAAGAAATCAAAAGCTCCATCCATTTTCAGTTACATTGGCACTAACAGTACTAGTTCAGAGTATTACTGTGATGCTTATTATCATAGCATTGTTAGACCGATAGACGGCCACTTAATATCTTTTATTTTTGATTAAATATTTTAGTTTTTTGATATAAATACTACACGGGTGACAAATTATTCTCTATAATTAGCACTCATTCTTTTACCGATGAGACTAAACCGTATCTAATATATATTCAATGTGTTTCATTTATTACACGATTGACTGTCGCGAGTAAATGTGGTCACGATTTTACATCAGACAAATTATTCTCTGTAACGATCACTCATTCTTTTACTGATGAGACTAAACCGTATCTAATATATTTTCAGTGTGTTTCATTTATTATACGATTTTCTGTCGCGATTAAACGTGATCACGATTTTACATCTTGTTTTTCGTTTGTTTAAACATCTGGAGGACCTTGCTTTCATTTTATTTCACGGTATATACTTACAAGGCCATTGTGCTATTATGTTATAGCAAACTTTTCGTGCCATGCTAAATAGTACGTAGAGAGATTCTAAAGCCAGTACTTGTCAGAGTTTTATAGCCAGGTTCTTTGACAATAGTGTACTGTCCTCAGTTGTTTCTTCTAACCACTGGTGGGCGAATCGTGGCAGTTTCTTCGCTACTATCAGCTCTATCGGCTTTCAAAGCCGTAACATGACGATCAGCTTCCAAGCCATCAAGTAGACGCCAGCGTCCCACCTTCTACCACGGCGTCTTTGGTGGTCCGTGCTGGAGTCTAACTATTGATACCGACAATCCATTGCAATGGTAACCAATACAGTCATCTTGCTATGACTACTCTAAACGTGTTCATACAAATGCCCGTAGAGGGCAGTCTACTCAGAAAACCAATCAAATAATGCAAGTTATTGCATTTATTTATTTTGAAAAGATTACAAGGGATTTGTTGTGAAACATAATGTATATAATTTCTGTATATATCTTTGTACCCACTGAAAATTTATGAAAATTTAACTATACCATTGTATGTAACCTACTCGCGTAATGTGTACGTGAATGACTGTCAATCAATTAATGCCGTGTGTGACTGGGGGAGGGGGGGGGGGGGGGCTCCTCACATTGTATACCGTCTAGTAGCGCTGTCTTATTCAGCAGCTGACGTCTGTTTTCTAACGGACCTTGCTCCGTCCAGCCGCCATCATGGGTACAAAGTTCTATTCTCTTATTGTTGTAGGTTTCATTCCAGATGCTTTTAGCCATGTCACCATTTTTTTGTATAGAAATCCCTCTGAATGCGTATGACTATTGCACTGCAGTGTTTACGGTCTGAAGATAGTATAAACTATAACCGAAACAGATTGCCAACTATAGTAAACATCACGTAATAAAATAGAACAACTACAGCCGGCCTTACGACGTTATTTATTATACGGCTACCAGTTTGTGCTTCAGTACACCGACTCCAGGCCTTAAATGACGCTGAGGGTATCAACTTACGTCCGCATCTCGTGGTCGTGCGGTAGCGTTCTCGATTCCCGCGCCCGGGTTCCCGGGTTCGATTCCCGGCGGGGTCAGGGATTTTCTCTGCCTCGTGATGACTGGGTGTTGTGTGCTGTCCTTAGGTTAGTTAGGTTTAAGTATTCTAAGTTCTAGGGGACTGATGACCATAGATGTTAAGTCACATAGTGCTCAGAGCCATTTGAACCCATTTCTGTTAACTCCTATTGTATACACGACTCATCAGTGGTCAACATCTATGAACTGATTTTCGCAGACTACATGTAACAACGGTATTGTGTCTCCCGAGTGTATAGTTGACGGTTGGAGACACAACATTGTTGTTACATGTAGTCTGCGAAAATCAGTTCATAGACGTTGACCACTGATGAGTCGTGTATACGATTCGAGTTAACACACTCAGCGTCAGTTAAGACCAGAAGATGGGGCAATGAAGTAGTGAAACTGGTACCCATATGACAAATAACAGTGTAAGGACGGCTGCAGGTGTTCCGTTTTATTACATAAGTGAACGGCCCAAGTTCTTCAAACCTCCAATCAAAAGGGATTGACATCTAAAAAATATCTGTTTCGATCGAGACTATTTTACTGAATTTTAATATTTTAATCCGATCGCTGTTCACTCTCGATGAAAGACAATTTTCTAAAATTGTAAAAATGGCTCTGAGCACTATGCGACTTAACTTCTGAGGTCATCAATCGCCTAGAACTTAGAACTAATTAAACCTAACGAACCTAAGGACATCACACACATCCATGCCCGAGGCAGGATTCGAACCTGCGACCGTAGCGGTCGCTCGGTTCCAGACAGTAGCGCCCAGAACCGCACGGCCACTCCGGCCGGCTAAAATTGTAAAAGCCTTATAAATAGTCTCTGTGCCAGTTTTATTTTATCGACCCCGTAATTCCTTTGTGTAAATAGCTTTTAACCACATTTCTTATGAATACCAACAATATATTACCACGTGACAATAGTTTTCAGACATTCTAATAAACGAAAACCTTCTAACGACAGCACATAAACAGCAGAAACCTCTACGGCTAGAGTCGAAATAAACAAACTGTGTCTTGCATAACGCGGATATCCTCTCCCAGTTTTCTAGGATTTCCCTACCCTACACAGCTGTGCACGACGGCGTGTGCCTCTACTGGCGCCACGGACAGCGCCAGCTGCGAAGCGCGCTCCCAATACGGCAGCCAGCGCACGTGGGACTGAAACTTGCAGTGGCCAGTCGCCAGCCCCGCCGCTGCCGATGAAAATTTGATTGGCGCACGTCGCCGGCATTAGTCGTTTGGCTCCACTGGCGCCAGCCTAGGCGCGTCCCCAGGGCGGAGTACAGGACGTATTTACTGGCGCGCCAGCGGGCATTGGCGGCCAGTCGCATGAAGGCTTCCAGCTGGCCGCTTGTCACGTTCCTTCGTGCATGAAATAATCCTACAGGGCGAAGTGGCAAACCTTCTCACTTCAAATGTGTTTTGACATCTTTTCACTTAGGTCGACAGACACGAGGAGCACATAAAATATTGAACAACATCGTTTAGTTTACTATGTCGATAGTGTTCAGGTTACGTCCGTCTACGTGCAGCGCCCTGAAACCAGTTTTGTCATGCTAATGTTTGGCAGGATAAAATTGGTTTTATTCAACTGAATAAAAACCTGAAAATCATCATCACAATATTACACACGACTGAGAACGAAAGGAAAACAAGAATTTAAGATATTCGTTTAGTTTAAATGTGTGAATTCCAAAGGAACAAAACTGCGGAGGTCATGCTCGAGGGAGGACTCCAACCTTCGGCGGGAGGTGCCGCGCAATCCGTTACATGGCGCCTCTAACCGCGTGACCACTCCTCGCGGCTCGTTCAGTTTAGTTCAGTTTACTGTGTGCCGTAATCCTGGCAAGTCCTATATTTATAAAAGTATCAGCATGTTTACATAAACAGATTAATTAAAACCTTAAACTACAACAAAATGTGGTAAATGTAATTGAATGACAGACTGATAGTATCAGTTCAGCTATTAACCTGTGGAGCCAAGGGAGTCGCCAAACAGACGTGATGATGATCGCCCCAGGGGGTCCACATCTCATTTGTGGATACGTGCGTGGCGAGCACGGGACCCCGAGCTAGTGCGGCTCTCTTTCCTTTCTGGGCTGCATACCTTCCTTTGCCACATCCTTTCCCATCCCCCATCCTCTCCCCCCTCCCTCCCCCCGCCTCTTCCCTTACCCTGCTCCCTCTTTGGCAATACGTTTCGTGCCTACGTCCGGAGATGGACGCTTGTAACTGTAAGACAAAGTTTCTCTTCTTTGCTCTCTATGCTGGAACGTCTCTGTTCTCCCTTTGCCCTTCTCTTTTCCTTGTCTCTTCTCTTTACCCTCTTCTCCGCTGCGGCGTTTGAGACCTCTCTCCTTTCCTTTTTTTGTTCCTCCCTTTCTCTTTCTTTCCTCTCTGTCCGTGTCTGAAGGCCGATACACGCGTTCCCACGCATAGCCAGTGACGGGTTAACGTTAAATTCCCCGCCCTGGGTAGACAGGTAGGACATGTACGTACCCCCTGGTAAAGGCCAGGCCCAGGGAGGAGTGATTACCAGAGCTTGTACCTTCCGAAGGTGCCGACTGGTCCCTCGGTAGGTGTGACCTGAGGTGTGAATAATCGCCTAAGGCGGGAGTGCCCTCATAGAGGGTCCCCACAAGTAAGGAGTGTGCCATCGGAGACGTCGGTAATAATGGGGAATACTTTCGCAATGGTTTCCTCTATGTCTACAACTTCTGCTCACAAGCGAAAGTTAGGTAAGTCTCAGCCACAGACAATTCTTCCATCAGTGCCACAGTTCCTTGTTGTTTCTCGGTCTGACGAAGGTCAAGACTTATCCACAGTCAACCCTTTCATTATTCAGAAAGGTGTCGACGCAGTTGCAGGTCTTGTAAGGTCTTGTTCCCGATTACGAAATGGCACCTTGTTGTCAGAAACAGTCAGTGCCCTCCAGGCACAAAATTTCTGCGCACTCCACTGCTACACCCCTTCGCTGTCCAAGTGGAAACGCACCGCACTTTAAATTCATCATGCTGGATGATTTATACCCGCTCAGTCGTCGAATTGTCCAACGAGGACATTCAAAACTACCTGTCTGACCAGGGCATAACGGCTGTATATAGCCCTGAAAAGGCTTGACTACGACTTGGTACCAACCCGTTCTCTGTTCTTGACGTTTGACAGTTTCAACTTCCATCGAACATTAAAGCAGGATATGAGATAATTTCAGTTCGCCCTTACATCCCCAACCCACGCGTTGCTATCGGTGGCAGCGGTTTAATCACACCAGCCAGTCGTGTTCCAATCTGGCCAAATGCGGTACGTGTGGCAAGGATGCCAATGAGGGTGACTGTCCACCTCCATTTCCTCGTTGCATCAACTGTATGGGCGACCACGCTGCTTCCTCTAGAGATTTCCCTATTTTCAAAGATGAACGAATTATTCAGGAAGTCCGAGTGAAGGAAAAGGTGTCTGCATTTGCTACTCGTACGTTATTCGGCAGTCGAAAACCCACCGTGTCCGCAGCAGGTAAATACAGCACTGTCCTTGCCTCTCCTCGGCCTACTAAGGAGGCAGCCATGCAGATTTGCGATCTCACATTTAGTGCCACCGTCGTCAGATTGGCCAGCGCGAAGATCGTCCATTCAGCTTCCCCCCTATCACCTGCTCACTCTACGGCTCACCCTGCTCTGGAGCCCCAAAATCGGAGCCCGGACTTCCAAAAAGAGAGCCTACTAGCGAAGATATTTTACGTACTCCGACTTCACAATCATCGACTCCTCCCTCATCTCAACGTCCTGTTTCCAAGAAGGCTCATAAGAAACAGAGTTCCTCTCTTCTCCGCCACGGCGTGTCTCATCTACAGCGCCACCCAACAGTAACCGCCCTCGGCCGTCTTTCGTGTTGCCGAGGCGCACCGCTGGCGGCTTATCAACCGGCCGATCGCTGGTTGGAGGAGCTGCCCCCTAACAACCTATGGATCAGGATGATCTGCCTTTGGCTGAATGCCGTTTCACGCTGTCGGCCGCCGGCTCTCAGCGGTCGTTGAGTTGACAGCAACCGTGGTAAGATTCTTCCCTTTCATGTCCACCCTATGTCAATTATCCATTGGAATATCAGCGGCATCCAAGCCAATCGGGATGAATTGTCGATCCTCTTACGAGCCTACTCCCTGGTCGTCTTCTGTCTTTAGGAAACAAAGCTGCGTCACCACGCGATCGTTTTCTTTTCCCTCATTTCCCATCAGTCCAGTTTGATCTCCACTCTGCTGATGGCTCTCTGGCACACGGGGGACTTATGATTCTTCTCCATGATACTGTCCATTATCACCCAATCCCCTTTACACTTCCTTCCAAGCTGTCGCTGTCCGTCTTTCCCTTTCTGGATACACCTTCTCTCTTTGTACTGTATACATTCTATTGTCCACACCGATGGCAAGAGCTGATCTTCTTCATCTCCTTGGTCAGCTCCCGCCCCCCCTATTTGCTTGTTGGGGACTTCATTGCCCACCACCTGCTTTGGGGATCTCTGCGTCCTTGACCGAGAGGCTCTCTACTAATTGACCTCTTCCACCAAGCGGATCTTGTTTGCCTCAACACTGGGGAACCTACATTTTTGTCTGTCTCCACGACAAATTTCTCTCATTTGGACCTTTCGGTCGGTACTGTTCACCTAGCTCGGCGCTTTGAATGGTTCGCTCTTGCTGATACACACTCGAGTGACCATTTTCCATGCCATCTATGCGCCCAAGACGCTGGAAGTTTTCCCAAGCCGATTGGACACTTTTCTCCTCTCTAGCGACATTCGATGACCGTCAACTTCCTAGCATCGACGATCAGGTCACTCTTCCTTGGTGGAACAAGGCGTGCCGTGACTCAGTACGCTAGCGAAGACGTGCTCTTCGCGTTTTCCGCCACCATCTTACGTTGGCCAACTGTAACCGCTATAAACAGTTACGTGCCCAATGCTGTCGCATCATCCGCGATAGCAAGAAGACGAGTTGGGACTTCTGTACCGGTTCCTTTAACACCTTCACTCCCTCATCAGTAGTTTGGAGTCTAATTCGACGGTTATCCGGTACGTGTAGTTTCTCCCCGATCTCTGGGCTCACTGTCGCGAATGATATCTTAGTGGACCCAGTCGCAATTTCTAACTCATTGTGTCAACACTTTGCTGAGATTTCGACCTCTTCAAATTACCCCCCAGCCTTTCTCCCGAAGAAACGAGCAGCGGAAGGGTGACCTCTTGCTTTCTCCTCTCAAAATAGCGAAATCTATAATACCGTTTTCTCCACGCAGCAACTCCAACACGCACTCACTTCTTGTCGCTCTTCCGCCCCAGGACCGGATAGCGTCCACGTCCAAATGTTGCTGCATTTATCATACCATTGCATTAGCCCCTTCGTCTTTATAATAGAATTTGGACGACAGTACCTTTCCCAGAAGATGGCGGGAGGCTATCGTCATTCCACTTCCGAAACCTGGAAAGGACGAACATCTCCCCTCTAGCTATCGCTCCCATATCCCTCACGAATAGTGTATGCAAGGTTTTGGAGCGTATGGTGAATTGCCGTTTAGCCTGGTGGTTGGAGTCCCGATACCTTTTAACACATTCCCAGTGCGGTTTCCGAAAGCATCGTTCTGCAGTTGACCATCTTTTTGCTCTCTCCACTTATATCATGAACAATTTTCTCAGGGAACGCCAAACGGTAGCAATATTTTTTGATGTGGAGAGAGCATTCGATACCTGTTGGCAACCTCCGCACACTGTTCTCTTGGAGCTTTCGAGGTCGGCTCCCCATTTTTATTCGTGAATTTATGACAGAGTGCTTATTTATTCTCTCCCGTGCTTTCTCCCAGGAAAACGGGGTGCCCCAGGGCTCAATGCAGTGTGTTGTACTGTTTGCTATCGCCATAAGTCCAATTATGGATTGTCTCCTTCCCGATGTTTCGGGCTCCCTCTTTGTCGACGATTTTGCGATCTACTACTGCTCTCAACGGACCAACCTTCTTGAACGACGTCTTGAAGGATATCTCGATCGCCTCCACTCATGGAGCATCGAAATCGGCTGCCGCTTTCCTCCCAGTAAGACTGTGTAATTTTTTGGCGTCGTACAGAGTTTCCTCCGTCTTCCCTACACCCAGGCCGTGTCCACCTTCCGTTCGCGGACGTCGCCAAATTCTTGGGACTTACGTTTGACAGAAAACTGTGCTGATCCTCCCGCGTTTCATATCTTTCGGCTCGCTGTCTGCGATCCGTCAACACCCTCCATATTCTGAATAGCGGACCGAGTGGTCCTTCTCTGCCTATATCACGTCTTAGTGCGCTCGAAATTGGATTGTTGAAGCATAGTTTACTCCTCTGCACGGCCGTCTATTCTTCGGCGTCTCGACTCCTCCCACCACTGTGGACTGCGTTTAGCGTCTGGAGCTTTTTACACTAGCCCCGTGTAAAGCCTTTATGCTGAGACTGCTGAACCTCTGCTGTCCAATCAGCGAGCTGTTCTTCTGAGTCGTTACGCTAGTCATCTGTCATTCATGCCTGCTCATCCGGCCCATGCCCTTTTTCTCGACGCCTCCTTGGATTTAGGGTATGCAGGTCGCCCTTCCTCCCTACTAACACCGGGAGTCCGCTTCTGTCAACTGCTACGTTCTCTTTCCTTCCACTTTCCTAAAACTTTCTTGACAACTGGGGGTACGGCGCCACCTTGGCTTCGCCTCCGGAGCTGCCTGCTCAGTGACCTTTGTCGGTTTCCCAAGGGTAGTACCCCTCCTCTTGTTTATCGTCGGGCATTTGCTGCTCTATGCGCGCAAATGGAGGATGCCACATTGATTTACACTGCCGGCTCGAAAACAACATTTGGTGTTGGGAGTGCCTATATTGTTGGCGACACCCCTAACGGATTTCGGCTTCCCGACCAGTGTTCGGTTTGTACTGCGGAGCTTTACGCTGTTCTCCAGGCTGTCCAGTACATCCGTCGCCATAAGCGGATACAGTATATTATATGCTCGGATTCGCTCAGCTCTCTCCATAGTCTCTAAGCTCTTTATCCTGTCCACCCTCGCCGGCCGGGGTGGTCGAGCGGTTCTAGGCACTACAGTATGGAACCGCAAGACCGCTATGGTCGCAGGTTCGAATCCTGCCACGGGCATGGATGTGTGTAATGTCCTTAGGTTAGTCAGGTTTAAGTAGTTCTAAGTTCTAGGGGACTGATGACCTCAGAAGTTAAGTCCCATAATGCTCAGAGCCATTTGATTTGTCCACCCTCTGGTCCACCGGATTCAGGACTGCCTCCACTTGCTCCACTTGCGGGGCGTCTCTGTGACATCCCTCTGTATCCCAGGGCATGTTGGTATCAGCGGAAATGAGGCAGCCAATATAGCGGCCAAGGCTGCAGTCTGTCTTCCTCGACCCGCTGTTCGCATGGTTCCCTTACCCGATCTACAAAGTGTTTTATGTCATCGTGTTGCTCTTTTATGGCAAGCACATTGGTCTACACTTCCCGATAATTAATTACGGGACGTGAAACCTCTTCCCTGTGCTTAGACCTCTTCCTCCCGACCTCGTTGTCGGGAGGAGGTTATTTTAACTAGACTCCGTATAGGGCACTGTCTTTTTAGCCATCGACATTTTTTAAGTGGTGATCCTCCCCCACTTTCTCCCCACTGCTCTCAGCTGTGGACGGTAAGACACCTTTTACTTGAGTGCCCCTATTTTACTCCGTTACGCGCCCGTCTACAGCTGTCACCTGATATATCTTCCATTTTAGCAAATGACACGCGCTTAGCCGATCGCGTCCTCGAGTTTATCAGTGTCAGAGAGATGACATCGGTCATTTGAAGCTCTTTTTGGGGGAAAACAACCCCCCTTCTATGGTTGTTTTCTAAGACTTCCTTCTATTTTTTGGTTTCCCCCTTTTTGAGTTTCGCTCCCATTTCTGCTGATTTCCCAATCAGTTTTTTACCCTTTCCTTATGGCCGTAGCAGTTTTGCACCCTAAAACAATAACAAAAAAGATGGAATGATATCAATTTGTTTTCATAATTTTCATTATCTGCCGTCACCTCTAATTAATAAGGGCAGACGCCAGAACCTTTTACGGCTGCACACTTTTCTCCTTTGTGTGCAAGGTTAAGTTGAGGATAGAGGGGGCTGTTCTTGTTCTTAATTATTTTATTTATGTATTCTCTTATTACGCGGTCCAGTCACAGTAATTTGACCCCTGCCGCTGTTCGACGTCAGCGTGCAACAAGCATTCAGACGGCAGGTGGCAGCACTAGCAGTGGAGGGTATATAGACATTGTCGGGGGAGACGCGGAAAAGGGTGCAGTCGTTGTTGTAATGCGTAAACGGGGTGATTTGGCTTCAAATCAAATGGCCCTGAGCACTATGTGACTTAACTTCTGAGGTCATCAGTCGCCTAGAACTTAGAACTAATTAAACCTAACTAACATAAGGACATCAAACACATCCATGCCCGAGGCAGGATTCGAACCTGCGACCGTAGGGGTCACACGGTTCGAGACTGAAGCGCCTAGAACCGCACGGCCACACCGGGCGGCAGGGGTGATTTATCTGACGTCCAGAATGGCGTCATCGTTGGCTTTCGGCCAAGGATGGAAGTATTTCCGAAACGACTAAGTTTGTAACCGTGGTTCAAGGATACCGTGTATGGCAAAGTCTCGCCATCGATACCGACTCAGAGGCAACTGTGGTGCACCACGGGTTGTAGATGACAGGGGTGAACGACAGCTGCAGAGATGTGTAAAGGTGGATACACGTGCAACTCTTGAGCAGCTGACTGCCTAGAGGAACCAAAATGGTGCCAACAGTGTCTCTTCAACGAGCTCAAGCGAACGTTGCTGCATATGGACCTTTGTAGCGAGCACCGGGTTCACGCACTTGTGCTGCCTTTTGTTCGTCAGATACAAAGGCTGGAATCTGCACGCCAGTACCGCATCGGCACGTTCACCGAGTGATGGCAGATGGCCTTTTCAAATTTATCACGTTTTATGTTCATCTCTTCCTGCCGTTGCAGTGTAAGGGGTGAAACGTCAGCAAACAAGGCGGGAGTGTTATGGTCTGGGGGATGTTCTCGTGGCATTCCCTGCGTGATCATGTCTTCTAGGAGGAACAATGGATCAACACCAGTGAACATCTATCTTTGGGGACCATGTTAACCCCTACAAGCAGATTGATTTTCCTCGTCACGATGGCATCTTCCAACAGGACAATTTGCCGGTCGGCGTGGCCGTGCGGTTCTAGGCGCTACAGCCTGGAGCCGAGCGACCGCTACGGTCGCAGGTTCAATCCTGCCTCGGGCATGGATGTGTGTGATGTCCTTAGGTTAGTTAGGTTTAATTAGTTCTAAGTTCTAGGCGACTGATGACCTCAGAAGTTAAGTCGCATGGTGCTCAGAGCCATTTGAACCATTTGAACAGGACAATGTAATGTGTCACGCAGCTAGCAGTGGACGTTCGTGGTTCGAAGAGCAAGAGGATCAGTTTATCGTACTCCCCTGCCGACTAGACTCCCCGGCTTTAAGCCCAATCGATAATCTGTGGGACCACCTCGATCGGGCTTTTCGCGCCATGGATCCTCAACCTAGAATCGTAGAGCAGCTGGCCACGTCACTGGAGTCGGTATGGCTCCGCATCCCTGTCGGTACCTTCCAGAACCTCAGCGACACTCTTCGTGCATCTGTCACAGCAGTCAGCCCTGCAGAAGGTGGTTATTCACCCTTTTGAGAGATGGTTCTTTTAATGTAACTGGACAATGTATATATTCAAACCGAGCAAAATGGCGCTGTTGTTTAACAGTGGACTTATAGTAAGGTGGTGTGAGTTTACATACCTGACGATCTCAAAGATTTAGATATGATGTGTTCTTTCTGAACTGGGGAATGGTGAAATACACTAACTGGAACGGACATGAGCTATAGTCTTCACTGGCTTTTCCAATATGGCCTCCGCTTTTAATGGCCTAACTCAACAGTGAAACAGAGATGAAGAAACTTGCAAAGGGTAGGCAGTAACACCAGTGTCATAGAACTATTTATCCATAAGCCAAAGATATTACTGTCGGCAGTTTACTTTCCCATTTTTAAAAAAAAAACTCCCAATGAACCATGGACCTTGCCGATGGTGCGGAGGCCTGCGCGCCTCAACGATACAGATAGCCGTACCGCAGGTGCAAACACAACGGCGGTGGGGGGGGGGGGAGGGGGGAGAGGTGTGTCTGTTGAGAGGTCAAACAAACGTGTAGTTTCCTGAAGAGGGGCAGCAGCCTTTTCAGTAGTTGCAGGAGCAACAGTCTGGATGATTGACTGATCTGGCCTTCTAACATTGACCAAAACGACCTTGCTGTACTGGCACTGCGACCGGCTGAAGGCAAGGGGAAACTACAGACGAAATTTTTCCTGAGGGCATGCAGCTTTACTGTATGGTTAAATGATGGCGTCGTCTTGGGTAAAATATGCCGGAGGTGAGATAGTCCCCCATTCGCATCTCCGAGTGGAGACAACTCAGGAGGACGTCGTTATCACGAAAAAGAGAACTGGCGTTCTACGAATCAGAACGTGGAATGTCAGATCCCTTAATCTGACAGGTAGGTTAGAAAATTTAAAAAGGCAAATGGATAGGTTAAAGTTAGATATAGAGGATGTTAGTGAAGTTCCGTGGCAGGAGGAACAAGACTTCTGGTCAGGTGAATACAGGGTTATAAATACAAAACCACAAAGGGATAATGCAGGAGTAGGTTTAATAATGAATAAAAAAAATAGGAGCGCGGGTAAGCTACAACAAACAGCGTAGAGAACGCATTATGGTAGCCTGGATAGAAACGAATCCCACGCCTACAACAGTAGTAAAAGCTTATATGTCAACTAGCTCCGCAGGCGACGAAGCGATTGAAGAAATGTATGACGAGTTAAAAGAAATTATTCAGATAATGAAGGGAGACGAAAATTTAAGTCATAGGAGACTGCGTAGAAATGTTGGAGCATGTGAGGCAATATTGATCCTACGACTTATCTAAGAAGATAGATTAAGGAGTGGCAAACCTACGTTTCTAGCATTTGTAGACTTAGAGAAAGCTTTTCACAATGTTGACTGGAATACTCACTTTCAAATTCTGAAGGTGGCAGGGGTAAAATACAGGGAGCAAAAGGCTATTTACATTTCTTACAGAAACCCGATGGCAGTCATAAGAGTCGAGGGGAATGAAAAGGAAGCAGTGGTTGGGAAGGGAGTGAGACAGGGTTGTTATTCAATCTCTGTATTGAGCAAGCAGTAAAAGAAACAAAAGAAAAATTTGGAGTGTGAATTAAAATCCTTGGAGAAGGAATAAAAACTTTGTGGTTTGCCGAAGACATTGTAATTCTGTCAGAGACAGCACAGGACCTGGAACAGCAGGTGAACGGAATGGACAGTGTCTTGAAAGATGGATGTAAGATGAACATCAACAAAAGCAAAACGAGGATAATAGAATTTCTCGAATTAAATTAGACGATGCTGAGGGTATTAGATTAGGAAATGAGAAACTTAAAGTAGTGGATGAGTTTTGTCATCTGTAGAGAAAGTAACTGATGATGGTCGGAACAGAGAAGATATAAAATGTAGACGCAATGATAAGGAAGGCGTTTCTGAAGAAGAGAAATTTGTTAACATCGAGTATAAATTTAAGGTGTCAGGAAGTGTCTTCTGAAAGTAATTATATTGAGTGTAGCCATATATGGAACATGGACGATAAACAGTTTACACAAGAAGAGAATAGAAGTTTTCGAAATGTGGTGCCGCAGACGAATGCTGAAGATTAGATGGGTAGATCACGTAACTAATGAGGCGGTACTGAATAGAACTGAGAGAAGAGAAATTTGTGGCACAACTTCACTAGAAGACCCGATCGGTTGGTAGGAAATATACTGGGGCATCAAGGGATCACCACTTTAGTACTGGATGGCAGCGTGGAGGGTAAAATCGTAGAGGAAGACCAAGAGACGAATACAGTACACTAACCAGATTCAGAAGGATGTGGGTTGCAGTAGGTACTCGGAAATCAAGAAGCTTGTGCAGGATTGAGTAGCATGGAGGGCTGCATCAAACCAGTCTCTGGACTGAAGACCACAACAACAACAACAACAACATTCTAAAAAAATTCCACTCCATTACGATAGGTAATTCGTCGCAAACATTGGCCCTTACGAAAGTCTAGTCACCGTCTCTGTTATTTTCACGTGAGTTTCACTGTAGTGCGAGCAGAATGGCTAGCGTTTGTCATATTTCTTCACCAAAGTAGCTGCAACGGTTCGGAATGTTTCCAGATTAAATGGCTGATGTTCGGTGAACTGGAAATGTACGTCCTTGCTTAATGTCTCCTTCGCTACAGTTGTTTCTTGCCTGCAATTTTTCTAAAATTTAGCGAATTTCTTCGAGGCGTACTTTTTTCAGGTACATGTTGTTGACAAAGTCACCTAGGTGTGACCGAGTTCCGAGACAGGTCTGTTTGAGATACAAAATCCATTTCCGGAATGTGGCAACCAAAATCAAAATTCGGAACGATATACTGCAGAAGATAACCGTAACTTCCTGGGTTACCACTGCAACAGTCATCAGCTCTAGCCTCTTCATACTCACTTACAGAATACGTCCGTTCCACCTGGCTAAACGGTGGTCGCACTAAAGTAATTTACACGCAGCTCAGTCAAGCGACGCGACTGATCATAGGCTGTATTCGTCCCATAGGCACGCACTGGCTACCAGTTCTTGGACATATCCCACCACCGTGCACTAGAAGGTCACAGCCATTGCTAAACGCGTGAAGAAGGATAAATAAAAACTGACCAGGTGCGAGGAGTACTCGCTCACTGAGGGTTCCGTACAACCTCAATCGTGTATACAGACTGTTCATCCATTCTGGGAATAGAGAATGTCGACCATCTTTGCCTGTTATCGACATTGATACTGGTAACATATCATTCCCAGGGGATTCTAATATTTTCGTGAATGTTTTAGTTTCAATAATATAGATGTGACACAGAACCATGAAGTAGGCAGGTTACCATCATGATAGTAATCAGTAGTTTTCGAATCAGGCTGATGGGTTCGCAGTAGTAAAAGTCAAACATCAGGCAAGGAATGACTAGTCTGCGAATGTTACTTTCACATCAAACTTGAAACGCCGTATCTACGTGCAGTTATCGCTCCTGGATGTGTGATGGTGGAAAAATTCCGAAACGCGCCATGCGAACAGGAAAGTCATTGCTTGCCTCAAGACTGATTTTTACCATTGCGATGCAGTCAGCCTGAATGCGGAGCTACTGACCGTCTTCATTTGAAGTTTGACATCGGATAACAAATGGCATAAGAAAGGTTGCTACATTCCAACCTGGATTTTCCACCGTTTGAATTTTGTGTGTGTGTGTGTGTGTGTGTGTGTGTGTGTGTGTGTGTGTGTGTGGTATAATTACAAATTGACTACTTCTTGCTAAATTTCATTATTGAAGATTAACGGGAAGTACCCTATAGGTTTTAAAGAGTGAGTTTCCTATCATCAAAATATGTGACATAAATGACCGTACTTTTTGACTGCATTGACTTAAAAGCAAACATTTATTGTACCGCGAAGTGACGATATGTAGCATAAATTTCAACTAGAATGATCCACAGGTTCCTGAGAAAGTAGGTTTTCAACGGTCGGTCGGTCGGTCAACAAAGCGATCCTTTAAGGGTTCCGTTTTTACCAACTCAGCTATGGAACACTAAAAGCAACCCAGAGTTACCTGTTGATTTAGAAATTTCGCCATCAGAAACCCAGTGGATGAAGTCTAGAAAGCAGCCTGCAGTAACTTCAATGCACAAGAAGCTTGGAACAATCAATGGCAGGAGCAATCTTCCATGAAGCATCACCAGCTAATAAAAAAACCCTGGGAGTGAGGAGCAGGTTTTCATCTACGCTGACGACACTGGTACGTACAGGACTGGGGCAGATGTGGAACATGGCTGCGCCGTTGGGGATGGGGTCCACTCCTAAAGTGACTGCGGTGAGTACCAACACACAGTGCATCACGTAACATTTTAGTGTTCCCTCAGAGCATGCAGATGGACAGTGAATGTTCCCTCAGAACATGCAGATGGACAGTGGAAGACTTTCACAATTTTCAAAAGTTTCTAACTGGATTCCAAACCTGTACATAGAGTTATGAACCCTTTACGAACTTGCGATTTTGTGTATCTGTGTAGAAATGTATATACAATATTTGTTGAAAAAAAAATTACAAAAGTAAAAGAAACCCTCCTTCCGGACAGGCCTTCAAAACTCGACGGTACCGACCGACTACCGTGTCATCCTCAGATGATGGGCGTTACTGGATGCGGATACGGAGTGGTATGTGGTCAGAACACCGCGCTTCCGGCCGTTGTCAGTCCACGTGACCGGAGCCGCTACTTCTTAATCGAGTAGCTCTTCTGTTCGCCTCATGTGGCTTGAATGCAACCCACTAGCCAACAGTGGAGGGCAGAGCATGACGGTCACCCATCCAAGTGCTACGCACGTCCGATAGCGCTTAACTTTGGTGACGTTTACCCGGTGTTACCACTGCAACAAGGCCGTTGGCATTTGTTGTAAATAGTTTGTCTAGTATTTCTCCCGTCATCATACGATAAATAAATTAATTGCCATAGAAAACTCTGAGATATGAGAAATTAATTAGAATTAAATTATCTGATGCAACCACGTGAAACTAATAAAAATGTAACTTCAAAACAAACGTTTCATTGAAATTAATGACAAGTTCAAGACAACATCGTTACTGCGCAGTAATAAAAGTTGAATAAATACAGCAAAAACAAGTAGGGAAGAATGAAAGAATATTGGAGTATGAAGTCCCTAATAACTTCAGTATGTCAAAGAGTGTATTCCTGTCATCGTTGTCGAAAGGCTTTTCTAAGGGTAGAAATGTTTAAAAATATCTGACAACAAATTTTTAAAACTATTTTTGATTTTTTTGTTTCTTTGGATTTCCTCCCAACATATATCATTCATGACCGTATGTTCCGTATATTTCATCCCTCAGGACGTCCTTGAAACTTGAGAGGATACGTTGATGGAGGTAAGTGAAGGCAACAACGGCCTTGCTTCAGTGGTAACACATGAACTGACGTTGATGTCTCGACGGCCAAATTCGCTTGATGGAAATCCTATGGAACCCATCTGGATCGCATATCAGCGGCCCTTATTTAAGCGAAGAACATGACCTGTGCGCAGACATCTAATGCTATATACCTCCACAAACCTAACAACAAATTGGGGTACCTGATACGCAGAATCAGTGATGTATTTCGTTCCAAAGACGAACAAACAAACTATTAAGCAGGTGGTCATAATGTTCTGGCTCATCAGTGTATTAAATTCTGTATCTGAAAACGCATTTACTAATGAGGACGCTGCCACAATAGGGTTTGACAAGATGTGTTAAAACGAACATAAATAATGTGATAAAATAGGGACGGTAGATCACCATCATCATTATTTAAGATTGATTATGCCTTTCAGCGCTCAATCTGGAGCATAGGCCCCTTATAAAATTCCTCCATGATCCCCTATTCAGTGCTAACATTGGTGCCTCTTCTGATGTTAAGCCTATTACTTCAAAATCATTCTTAACCGAATCCAGGTACCTTCTCCTTGGTCTACCCCGACTCCTCCTACCCTCTACTGCTGAACCCATGAGTCTCTTGGGTAACCTTGCTTCTCCCATGCGTGTAACATGACCCCACCATCTAAGCCTGTTCGCCCTGACTGCTACATCTATAGAGTTCATTCCCAGTTTTTCTTTGATTTCCTCATTGTGGACACCCTCCTGCCATTGATCCCATCTACTAGTACCTGCAATCATCCTAGCTACTTTCATATCCGTAAACTCAACCTTGTTGATAAGGTAACCTGAATCCACCCAGCTTTCGCTCCCATACAACAAAGTTGGTCGAAAGATTGAACGGTGCACAGATAACTTAGTCTTGGTACTGACTTCCTTCTTGCAGAAGAGAGTAGACCGTAGCTGAGCGCTCACTGCATTAGCTTTGCTCCACCTCGCTTCCAGTTCCTTCACTATGTTGCCATCCTGTGAGAATATGCATCCTAAGTACTTGAAACCGTCCACCTGTTCTAACTTTGTTCATCTTATTTGGCACTCAATCCGTTTATATCACTTTCCCACTGACATTACTTTCGTTTTGGAGATGCTAATTTTCATACCATAGTCCTTATATTTCTGATCTAGCTCTGAAATATTACTTTGCAAACTTTCAGTCGAATCTGCCATCACAACTAAGTCATCCGCATATGCGAGACTGCTTATTTTGTGTTCACATATCTTGATCTCACCCAACCAGTCTATTGTTTTCAACATATGATCCATAAATAATATGAACAACAGTGGAGACAGATTGCAGCCTTGTCTTACCCCTGCAACTATTCTGAACCATGAACTCAATTTACCGTCAACTCTAACTGCTGCCTGACTATCTACGTAAGGACCTTTAATTGCTTGCAACAGTTTGCCTCCTATTCCACAATCTTCTTCTTGCTAAAGCGAGCTAGTAACGTTTGTGCCACTAGTGGGTTATTTGAAGAGAGAGAAAAACTGTAAATGCAAATTGAGTAAGACTTGGAATCAACAGAAAACGGAATATGTAATGGAGATGGATTGAATATACAATTTTCCTCAGAAATAAGGTTTGTGACTCTTTTATTCTAGAGTGAATGACGAATGAGTTCTTTGTCTGAATCATTGATGATTGTCTTGGCCCTGTAATTAGTGGGGAAGTTTCAGTTGTGACGAAGAGAGCCTGCAATCACCGAGATTTTATAAAATCGTCCAAAAAGGCTTCGGACACATCTGAAATTCTAAATCTGTCGTAAAATGAACGAATTGTTCAAACGATCGATTTTCCCAACTGAACGCAGCGCTTAACAATAATAATAGATATAAAGATCTTTTACAGCAAGCCAGCCGCTGAATATTAAGACGAAGGGCTCCACCAGAGATTCTATTGGGCTGAGTTCACGTAATGAAATATTATATTTAAAACTGTATATAGATAAAGGACAGAGAGAGAGAGAGAGAGCGAATGAAATTAGAGAAAATACGCAGAATCCTCCATTAGTATAATTGTTTGCCTGTCTTATCACGGATCAGCCTAAAGATAAAACAGGAGGCCCTTACTTTACTGTACAGGTTTATGTGTGAGAGACATTACACCAAGTTAGCGGCAAGCTGCATTCACATACTTTCATCATTTACAGTATAATCCATTATACTTTACACACTAGTGTTCCAAGATATTCTTTAGCCACTTCTAGTAATTTGTCCCTGTACCTTGTCCATTCCTTTCCCATTGACTGTAATTGACTACATTCAATTAACCGGTAACTTTCTGAGATCACTTTTATGTACTTGTGCCTGATTTCCTTATCCTGAAGTTTCTCCACTCTTATCGTCCTACGCATGGACCAGACCTCCTGCACTTTCGGCCTGATAATATCAATTTCACTGCAGATTAAATAGTGATCAGTGTCATCAAAGAATCCCCTGAATACACGTGTGTCCCTCACAGCCTTCCTGAATTCCTGTTCTGTTATTATATAGTCAATGACAGATCTGGTTCCCCTGCCTTCCCAAGTATACCGGTGAATGTTCTTGTGTTTAAAAAAGGAGTTTGTGATTACTAAGACCACACTGGCTCAGAAATCCAAGAGTTGTTTCCCGTTCCTGTTGGCCTCCATATCCTCTCCAAATTTACCCATAACCTTTTCATACCCTTCTGTTCGATTTCCAATCCTGGCATTAAAATCACCCATGAGCAGAACACTGTCCTTGTCCTTTACTCTAACAACTACATCACTGAGTGCCTCATAAAAACTATCCATCTTATCCTGATCTGTCCCTTCACAATGCGAATATACTGACACAATCCTAATTTTCTTGGTAGACACTGTCAAATTTATCCACATCAGTCGTTCGTTTACATACCTTATTGTAACTACGCTGGGTTCCATTTCTTTCCTGATGTAAAACCCTACATCCCATTGTGCTATTCCTGCTTTGACTCCTGACAGGCAGACCTTGTATTCTCCCACTTCCTCTTCTTTCTCAGCCCTTACCCGAATGTCACTAACAGCTAAAACATCCAACCCCATCTTACTTGCAGCCTCTGCCAGTTCTACCTTCTTCCCAGAGTAGCCCCCATTGATATTAAAAGCTCCCCTTCTCGTTACCATTCGTGTGCCGAGTCGTATCTTAGGAGTCCCTGGTTTGTCAATTAGAGGTGGGACTACGTCACCTCCAAAGGTCCGAGGCATTTTGCTCTGATTGTTGCCAGCATCATATTTAAAGAACAAGGGGCACAGGTTGCTAGCCTTACTTGCCACAAGTCCCATTGAGTTTTATCCCTAACGGTTGAGGGACTAACGGGTGGATTTGGTAGTCTTTGGCGTCTGAGCACAAAGGTGACCACGACTCAGAATATGTCCCAGATGCCCAGCCTTATTCCAAAGTAACTGGTATCCCAACTGTCAGGACCACTTACTTGGCCACTCATACGTTGCCCGTGGTTCATGAACTAGGACATGACAACAGGAACCCACACCATGAACGGCAGATTTGAAGAACAATTAAGGCTACTGAAACCGCATTTGATACCAGACCATGATGGAATTTCAGGTTATACTCCCATATCGAATGCATTGCTGCTTTAACCGCTTCCCCATCTCGAATCTATCGAGAATGTCTTCCGTAGCAAAATTGCCTGTGCGACTGGAAAAGAGCGCAGGGAGGCCGTCCGGAGTGGCCGTACGGTTCTAGGCGCTACAGTCTGGAACCGAGCGACCGCTACGGTCGCAGGTTCGAATCCTGCCTCGGGCATGGATGTGTGTGATGTCCTTAGGTTAGTTAGGTTTAATTAGTTCTAAGTTCTAGGGGACTGATGACCTCAGAAGTTAAGTCGCATAGTGCTCAGAGCCAATTGAACCAATATACAGATTTCGTCTTCCTAGATTTCCGAAGGCGTTCGAGGCTGCGCCACATTGTCTATTACCCACCAAGACAAAAATGATACGCAGTATCTTCACAAATATAGGACTGGCTTGAGGAATAATTGGCTAAAAAAAACCAGTACGCTGTACTCGCTGGCGAATGATAAACAGAAAAGGGAAACCTAAAAAACAAATTTTGGTCATCGTCTCAGTCCTGCATAAGATTACGAAAACGCCATGGTGGTTGTTTCATACAACCCTTGTGAAAAAAGGCTTAAGAAAATTTAGATGAACATTTTCTTTAACTTGTCGAAATAAATTTAGGCTGAAAACGTTAGGTGGGGTGACAATTGTACTACATATGTGTTCCACGTTTTCGATATGGAAAAGTCGTAAATTTCTCTTACTTTGATCTCCATAAGTTTCAGTTGCAGGGACAACATTTCCGTATTACGGCCGTAACTCGGGAAACTGTTCATTGCAATTGTATCTCGACATGGTTGCACGTGCAGCACTGAACAATACGTACGGTATTACAGAGGATTTTCGAAAAACAATGCGTCAGTTTTTCGTTGTGTCGCAGCGTTTTTCAATTTTGAACTGCGTCAGAGGATAACACAAAAAGCTTTTGCAGCAATTATAGCTAAATCCACCGCAGTTGCGGGATATGCAATTAATACAGTGACGAATTAAATCAGGTGACCTCTTCCCGCATAGCGCACTAAACATGCCCCTGTAACAGAAGCCGTGCATCTGTACTGCATATCTATTGTGCAACATCCCTCTTCATTAAACGCTGATCATCGTCGACCAGATTAACGTGAGGCAACGTAAAGCGAGGAAACGCGCAAATATACTATAATTATACTTCAGCTACTTGAGAGGGTGCCATTGAAAAACGAGGGACCGTAGAACAACGAAACTTTGTGGAAACAGTTGTAAAGACAGGAGGAAGAGAAATAACGAATAAAAAAGGAAGGAAAATGAGGTTCAACATCCCGTCGACATCAAGGTCATTATAGACGGAGCACATACAAGAATTCTGTCAGGGATGGGGAAGGAAATCGGCCGTGCCCGTTCAAAGGAACCATCCCGACATTTGCCTGGAACGATTTAGGGAAATCACGGAAAACCTAAATCTGGATGGCCAGACGCGGGGTTGAACCGTCGCCCTCCCGAATGCGCGTCCAGTGTGGTAACCACTGCGCCACAATAATGAATAAAACATCTAAAGAAACATTTTAATTCCCACACGCGAAGGTAATATTTAATTGTGTACCATGTTTACTTTCCTGGCTACAAATGTTGCTCAACGTGACAGTCCTCTGCATTTGATAGCCTGGAACTACACTAGAGATATCATCTCACAATAATTGTTCGCAGCACTTTAGGAACTGTTGGGCGACACAGCTTGTGCACTGCTTGAAGATGGCACATTACGTCCAGCATTCTGAACCATGGCGACGGTAACTTCAACAATTTGTGCCGCAATAGTACGCCGGTCTCTCCCAGGTGCAATTCACAAATCGCCAGTTAACTCAAACGTCCCAGTCGCGTTCAATCCTGGCGCTAAAGAGGACTTCTCCTTATCCCTTTAATGCGTCGATAGTGGCGGAAAGCACTATTGCAACTGTTTTCTACATCTACATGGATACTCTGCAAATCACATTTAAGAGCCTGACAGAGGGTTCATCGAACCACCTTCACAATTCTCTATTATTCCAATCTCGTAAGGCGCACGAAAAGAACGAACACCTATATCTTTCCGTGCGAGCTCTGATTTCCCTTATTTTATCATGGTGATCGTTTCTCCCTATGTATTTGTATTGTATTGTACTGTATTGTATGGAACTGGGGACCTAGAAACGACGGAGAGGCTTCGTCCCCGCCGTAGCCCTCAGTGGTTCACAACCCCACAACACACGCCCGGCGGGGTGAGGGATTTTCTCTGCCTCGTGATGACTGGGTGTTGTGTGATGTCCTTAGGTTAGTTAGGTTTAAGTAGTTCTCAGTTCTAGGGGACTGATGACCATAGCTGGTAAGTCCCATAGTGCTCAGAGCCATTTGAACCCCACAACAGGCTACAGCAGTCCACTCACCACACACCGCCGCCCCACACCGAACCCAGGGTTATTGTACGGTTCAGCCCACAGTGGACCCCCCCCCCCCCCCCATCCCCCGGGAGGGTCACACACCAGACGAGTGTAATCCCAATGTTTGCGTGGTTGAGTAATTATGGTGTACGCGTACGTGGAGAAAGTGTTTGCGCAGCAATCACCGACATAGTATAACTGAGGCGGAATAAGGGGAGCCAGCCCGCATTCGCCGTGGCAGATGGAAAACCGCCTTAAAAACCATCCACAGACTGGCCAGCACACCAGACCTCAACAATACTCCGCCGGGCGGATTCGTGCCGGGTACCGGCACGCCTTCCCGCCCGGAAACCAGTGCGTTAGACCGAACGGCTAAGCGGGCGGGCTTCTCCCTATGTAGGTCGGTGTAAACAAAATATTTTCGCATTCGGAGGAGAAAGTTGGTGATTGGAAGTTCGTGAGAAGATTCTGTCGCAATGAAAAACGCCTTTCTTTTAATGGTGTCCAGTCCAAATCCTGTATCATTTCTGTGACACACTCTCCCATATTTCGCGATAATACAAAACGTGCTGCCCTTCGTTGAACTTTTTCGATGTACTCCGTCAGTCCTATCTGGTAAGGATCCCACACCGTACAGCAGTATTCTAAGAGAGAAGGCAGTCTCCTTAGTTAATCTGTCTCGTTTTCTAAGTGTCCTGCCAATAAAATGTAGTCTTTGGTTTGCCTTCCTTATAACATTTTCTATGTGTTCCTTCCAATTTAAGTTCGTAATTGTAATTCCTATGTACTTAGTTGAATTTACGACCTTTAAACTTGACTAATGTATCGTGTAACCAACGTTTAACGGATTCCTTTTAGCACCCATGTGGATTACCTCACATGTTTCGTTATTTAGGGTCAACTGCCAATTTTCGCACCATACAGATACTTTTTCTAAATCGGTTTGCAATTTGTTTTGATATTCTGATGATTTTACTAGTCCATAAACGACAGCGTCATCTGCGACCAACCCAAAACGGCTGCTCAGATTGTCTCCCAAATCGTTTATATAGATGAGGAACAGCGAAGGTACGCCAGAAATCACTTCCGTTTTACTCGAAGACTTTCTGTCAATTACTACGAACTGTGACCTCTCTGACTGGAAATCACGAATCCAGTTACACAGCTGAGACAATATTCCATAAGCCGCTTGTATGGTATAGTGTCCAAAGACTTCCGGAAATCCAGAAATACAGAATCAATTTGAAATCCCTTGTCAAAAGCACTCAAAACTTCGTGCGAGAAAAGAGCTAGTTGTGTTTCGCAAGAACAATGTTTTCTAAATCCGTGTTGACTGTGTGTCAATAGACCATTTTCTTCGAGGTAATTCATATTGTTCCAAAATCCTTCGATAAAATAGCTTTACGACTAGGGCACTGCTCACCTTGTCTAGACCAATACTGGCTGTTTCTGCAACTGCAGTGCACACTGATGGATGTGTTACTGCCCTACGTCGCCGTACCAGTATGGAAGCCTAACGGTAACTCATGACACTAACACTCTTAACAACGCACATCCTGCAGCATACAGTCTGAACATCATTCCTATAAAGTTCGACACCCTTACGGTAAATACTTTTCCGTCTACACTGGCTCAATAGCGAATGTTTGTTTATAACCAGCCAGTACTTCGTTACAGCGATCTGTACTGTAGTCGTAACGCTGTCCAAAGTTTAGCTTGGGCTGCCACACGAAAACGAAACTAAAAGGAAATTTATTATTATTATTATTATTATCACCGCTGTGAGTTGGACAAAAAAGTAAAACTATTTTTAACAATTAACGACTTAGGTTTTTTTAGGGATGACACAATAATACTCTAGCGATAGAGGTCGCTAGATACGTGTAGTGCTTCAAGAGGACCCCTTTTTCATCCCGAAAGACTGGAGAACTACTCTCTCAGAGGCTCTGAAAGCCGATATTTGCGAGAGCTAGAAATATCATCTCGGGCTGGCCGTTGTGGGTGAGCGGTACTAGGCGCTTCAGTCTGAAACCGCGCAGCTGCTACGGTCGCAGGTTCGAATCCTGCCTCGGGCATGGACGTGTGTCATCACCTTAGGTTAGTTAGGTTTAAGTAGTTCGAAGTCTAGGGGACTGATGACCTCAGATGTTAAGTCCCATAGTGCTCAGAGTCATTTGAACCATTTTTGAAATATCATGTCCTGCATGTAGGGGAAGTGGCGAAATTCGGCATTTTGACTATAACCTTTATTCTGTATGCTTAGAGGCTCCAATTTTCGTATAGCGTCGGCCACATTTGTTCAGTGTAACATAGCTAAAACCATAAACACAGAGCTGCACGTTTTAAAATAACTGATAATGATGATATCACTGCATTGCGTCATTTTATCCGACGTACCGAGCAAAATGAGAGAGTAAGTGGGGTACATTGGCGCAAGGGATGGTATAAGGTATTTAATTCCCACATTTTGTAAAACAAAATAAATTATTTTGAATATTGTGTTTCTGGAATAAAACACTGCACAACATAGATTACGGAAAGAAAACAGCGAAAATATCAGCTTAATTAACTATTGAACAGATGAAATAAATAATGTTTCTTTTAAAATAATTACAAAAATAGAGAAGATGACTCAAATATAAGCGAAAGGACTGCCCCACCCACTGCATTCAGAATAACATCAAAAAGCTCAAGAAATACACCAGTGCGATTCCTCGCCGCCTTTGACATATCCACCACATACTACGCACAGAGCTTTGCCTCTGGTATCTTGTGCTGATGGTGCTCTGTCTAACAGAAATCCCATTACGCACGGCACTGGCGGCATTTCTTACAAGGGAACCTCCCCATCGCACCCCCCTCAGATTTAGTTATAAGTTGGCACAATGGATAGGCCTTGAAAAACTGAACACAGATCAATTGAGAAAACAGGACGAAGTTGTGTGGAACTGTGGAAAAAGAAGCAAAATATACAAACTGAGTAGTTGATGGGAACATATGCAACATCAAGGACAATAGGCTTGGAGGAGCGCCATGGTCTCGTGGCAACGTTAGCAGCTGCGGAACGAAAGGTCCTTGGTTCAAATCTTCTATTAAATGAAAATTTTTATTTTTTATTTTCAGTTTATGTCACAAACTCTTATGTTTTCAACACTTTTTTGGGAGTGATTATCACATCCACAAGAGAACCCAAATCGGGCAAGGTAGAAGAATCGCCAAGTGTACAAGTTAGGTGGGTCAACAACATACTCCTGTCACGTGACGCACATGCCGTCACCAGTGTCGTATAGAATATATCAGATGTGTTTTCCTGTGGAGGAATCGGTTGACCTATGACCTTGCAATCAAATGTTTTCGGTTCCCATTGGAGAGGCACGTCCTTTCGTCTACTAATCGCACGGTTTTGCGATGCGGTCGCAAAATACAGACACTAAACTTATTACAGTGAACAGAGACGTCAATGAACGAACGGACAGATAATAACTATGAAAAAATAAATAAAGTAAAATTTTCACTCCAGGGAAGACTTGAACCAAGGACCTCTCGATCTGGAGCTGCTCACGCTACCACGGGACCACAGTGCTCCTGAGTTCACATTGTGCATGATGTTGCCTATGTTGCCCATGGACTACTCAGTTTGTATATTTTGCTTATTTTTTCACAGTTCCACATAACTTCTTCCTGTTTTCTCAATTGATCTGTGTTCAGTTTATCAAGGCCTATCCACTGTGCCAACTTATAACTAAATCTGAGGGGGGTGCGATGGGGAGGTTCCCTTGTTAGTTCAGCCACCGTCCAAGAGGCTCTCTCTGTCTTACGGTGTACGTCGTCAGCTTCTGAACAAAGGAACCCATTCTTAGAAAAATGATGCGCGCCAACATGTTTTTCTTACTCTCGTTAAACATACATTAACGTATCCCATTTACGTCATTAGCGTGAAACTGAAGTAGTGTAAATTGCCGCAATCGGATTCTGTGCGTCAGATTACCTCAACAAGCATGGCTTGTATAAAACCATTGTTCCACACTCGCGCATTCCTTAAGAGAAATAATACTTACATAACAGTGAGAGTTAATTTACAGAGATAGACATAAGAACAAAAACTTGTATTTTAACATAACAGGAAATCGCTTACCTCTTAGAACCTAGAGATCAAATATTAGAAGAAATAAAGACAAAATACACTCTTCCTTATTGCACCGAATCTGGCAAGTAACGGTTTCTGCGTTCTGTATGCATGTCTGTATAACTGAGCTTCAGATGGCAGCACCGATCAAAAAGACTAGCTCTCGCAGTTAGACATACTGACGTGCGCCATTTTTCCCGCTGCGCCAAATTCTCCCACTTGTAATGCCGGAAATGCATATCCTCCTATTTCCATCTATTTCACTGCAAATTTTTTTCCTTATTTTGTCACCTGAAGATATGACATTTCTGTCTCTTTATATATTGTAATTGTTTTACTGTTTATATATATATATATATATTTATGCATTTATGTTGGTTTGTTTTGTGAATATTATTTGTATTTAAACGCTGGGTCTGGCCTAGGGAAAACTATGCTATCGAACGAATACATCGATAGGTCGTGTGGAGAATCAAAGTGTTTAGGATCTTTGGTAGTGTTAACTCTGCCGCGTGGAGCGCGGGCAGAGCAGAGGGGGTCTGGCTGTGGTGGTGCAGTGGAGCAGGTGTGTTGTGTGAAGCTCTCGCGAGTTGCCGCGCTTTCGGGGTTTGGCAGCATGTAATTGCACTCGACTTGTTATGATAGTTTCTGACACGGTCTCGCGGACGGGAAGCATTAGCTGGCGCACATCAAGAGCCCGTTTCGCCTGGTGACCGTGTCGAGAAGAAGGCGCGCCAACATCCAGCTTCTGCCACAGCGACGGCCGACAATGAGTGACTGTCGCCACCTCCTCGATTGACGGCTTCAAATCGTCAGTCAACCAACAAGGAAGACTGGAAGCACGTAAAGTTTTAGAACTGTATGGCAGACCTCAGCTTTTAAAACTGTTGCATCACAAAAACACAGCAACTTAGCATGAACCTTTGTTGCTCATAGTCCCAATTGCATTACCAAGCAGGGTCCCTTCCCTTTCCGGAATGAACCCGAGTATCGTTGAAATTCAAACGCCAGCATTAAAGTAATATCATTCGATTTCACTGCTTCAATTTCAAAGTTCAGTTAAAGTATTCGTAGCTGGCTACAATATTTAGATTACACAAGCACAAATTAAAAGTGCGAGTTTTGTTACCATATTTTAGCTTACCTGTGACTGCAGCTCAGCTTGGTACGTACTAAATTTTACTATTGTTAATTGTTCAGAATCATTTAATTCAAGTTCAAAGCTAAATCTCTTATTTCCAAATTGCGTAGATTCAAGTAGCTTTTGAACTGATTGTTGAGGTAGCCCAAGACTAACCGTATTTTACTGAATTTCGAAGTGCTTCAGAAACAAAGCTCACTATTAATTTCAGTCACTAAATTAACTTTCAATTTTCCGGTTTTATTAATTCTTTTGCTATATTAAGTCAGAGTGTAGCGAAATTTATTACTTCTGGCAAACATTCAGTTTTCACACTACACGTGTCAACCTTCAGTTGCCACGCTTCTAGTGCTAATTATATGTGCAATAACCTTTCTTTTTCAGTTACTATAGTAATTGTCCATAGGACTGGCAATCGTAATTTTCCCCGAATCTCAAATATCTAATTACCACTAGTTAATTGTTAACGTAACGGCAGCACATTTACTTTCTTTATTAACTTTACCCCTTTTCAAAATTAATTTCCATCAGTTTCATTTGCATTTTTCCTTTCATTTAGATGTAACCCTTTCCTCCCTCTTTACCGACAGATAAACTTCGGTGACGATTGCTTTTCCCAAATTGCCATTAGATACACGCGGTTTAATTTTTCACTGTCATTAAGGTCGATAAGTGAGGGGGAGGTTACACATCGCGACCTGGTGACAGGACAATCTTAAGATTTGAGGTTGTTCTGGACACGAATTTTGTATGGTGCAAATCTCGTAACAAGGTATTGGTTACGAACAGGTCGTTACGTCAGCGAGATTAAGTAGTGGGAGGAATCCTAATTGGATTTGAGATTTGTCATTTATATTGAAAATTATTGAAATGAGTGAAGGCAACAAAATGGTTCAGATGGCTCTGAGCACTATGGGACTTAACATCTAAGGTCATCAGTCCCCTAGAACTTAGAACTACTTAAACCTAACTAACCTAAGGACATCACACAACACCCAGCCATCACGAGGCAGAGAAAATCCCTGACCCCGCCGGGAATCGAACCCGGGAACCCGGGCGTGGGAAGCGGGAACGCTACCGCACGACCACGAGATGCGGGCAAGAAGGCAACAATTACCAAAATTTGGTAGACTTGGATACGGAACAATCGGTCGAACAGTGGGAAACATGTAAGACGCGACCGCCTAAACGCAACAAAGAGCAGAAACGGAATTCCAAACTTTAGAAAATGTTTCGGAATCGGAAGTGAAAACCAAATCTGAACCCCTTGATGACGAATACGGGGGACAATTAAAGAGGAAGCCGCTACGGAAGTAAAACCGGTAGTTTCCGGGAATTTAACTGATTTATTGAATGTTTTGATTAACGAAATCAAGAGTCAATCGGCAGAAATTAAAGCTCAGGCTGCCAAGCAAGAAGCTCAGTCTGCCAAGCAAGAAGCTCAGTCTGAAAAAATTGAACGGAGGCTAGACAATCAGAACAAAGCTATTAATGTTGTTAACAACAATGTTGGAGTTGTTAACACAAAAGTTGATAAAATCAAAGAAGATATTATTGTAATTAATACCGAAATCGGCAATCTTAAACAGGAAATGATAGGCGTTCAGGCGGAAATTGCGAGCATAAATACTCGTTTTAATTCCGAAATTAGCAGAATCGAGAAAAGTGTAGGAGAAGCACTTGCTCCTACCATCGAGAATAAGGTGACGGAACAAATTCAATTAGTGAAAAAAGAGGATCAAGAGAAGATGGAAACTTTAAAGGCTTTAGTGTCCGCAGTAGATATTAAAGTGAGGAAGCAGGCTAATACGTGCGAAGAGAAAAAGAGGGAAGTGGAAACGCTTGCGACAACCACTTGCCAAGTAATTACGAGAGTGTCGGAATTAGAAAAGAAACTTGACGAAAAACAGAGCTATGTGCCAATCTGTGCACATAGTTCGGAATTGTCGACGAAAGAGGAGCGCTTCGAACCCTTGAAAAAAGGCGGTATACACGCGACGGATTTCATTAAAAATTGTAAAAGAGTTTTACCCAGATCGTGGACTAATGAGAGAAAAATTAATGCGGTTATTGATGTGTTGGCTGCTGATGCCAAGCGTTGGGGCTTAAACCTCAACATTACGAACCTGACTTTTGACGAGTTTAAAAATTTGTTTCTGGCTGAATACTGGTCAGGGCAAAAACAACAAAGTGTCTGGCGCGAATTTGTCGTATCGAGGCCTTTCGATGCGATTAAGGTCGATAAGTGAGGGGGAGGTTACACACTCTCCCCTGTATATGAGAGAGAAAATTGGTTTACGAAATCAAATTTTCGTCTTCCGCAAAATGTGTCACAAGTAAAAGTTGTGTATATGTCGAAGTCCCTCGATATTTAGCGTGATGTTTGGCGAGCTATGGGAGCAGATCAGTGAGATGGCCGTTTAGTTCAATAACTGCAGCGTTTTTGTAAAGGTCGGTTTGGACTAACTTCTGGCAACATGAAGAACTGCCCGCATTCGTAAGCTGGCGTTTCGCGTACACTTCTCATACGTTAGATTTGTCACACTTTTAGCAGGAGAACCTCAAGCCCGGCATTGAATTATTTGATACATGTAGGATCTGAAGGCCACATTTCAGACATCAGTTTCCGAAAGCAATGTCATGATCTTCTCAACAACACTCGAAATAATCAACTTTGAAATTTGAAAATTCGAGCGCCGTTTACGATGTATGACTTTGAGCCTTGCATTATACGACCTGCTTATAGATCGTTTTTCTCTATAAAAAATTTGAACAGATCATTCATATCATCAACAGAGCTATCGCTTGTTCATTCTCGTAACGCAGTGAAAATTCTTAATTTAGGATAAAAGTAAAATCCTGTAGCAATTTTTGTAGTTTTGCTGTTTAATTTCTCTGAACTACATTTAAAAGAAGCTCAAATAATATTCAACAAAGCATAAAGAAAATGTTTTGGATGAAAGACTAAAAACGTTTTATGATGTTTAAAACAAATGCCCCTGTGGATACAAAATGTTCATTGTTATAGTCTTCCATTTAATCGTCATATAAGTATTACTATTAATTCCACGTTTAATATAAGTAGTTTGAAGGATATATTGACGATGGTTAAGCTATGCACCAACATACTTAAAATCTTCTAATGCTTGTATTTAAATTCAATAAATGATTCAGTCTAAAAAAAATAGCTGTGTGAATAGCGTTCACACTTCCTAATCGTGAGGTCACTGGTTCGATTCTGACTAAATACAATCATTTTCCTTTTGTCTAAATTCTATTTTTATTACTAAATTAAAATATTTATTGACAAATACAACCAAAAATCACCAATAAAAATTATAATATTTTAATTACTAATTACATGAAGAAGCGAATCTTCATAGTACATTAAAATCTGGTACAAAAGCGAAACATTAGACACAAAATAATTTTTATTCCTAGAGACGAAAAATAAAGGTAAACGTGATATGAAGTATTACTGACGTATAGATTTTTCCATTTAACAATAAGATATTCCACATTTTTGTAACAAATTTTAATTTATTCTGAATACACGCATTTTCCTGCTATTAGTAACTAAAAGTAAACGAAGGTTTTTGATTAGAAAATAGTTCAATAGTTGTTAGTTATCATTTCAGTAACAACATTCTATAAATTAAAGTTCCCCAGCGGGTCTTTGTGTCTGTATGTGAATGCTAATCTCAGAGACTATCCAAAGAGTTTTGATACAGCTTTGAATACTAATAGATACACTATGTGATCAAATGTATCCGGACACCTGGCTGAAAATTACTTAAAAGTTCGTGGCGTCCTCCTTCCATAATGCTGGAATTCAATATGGTGTTGGCCCACCCTTAGCCTTGATGACAGCTTCCACTCTCGCAGGCACACATTCAATCAGGTGCTGGAAAGTATCTTGGGGAATGGCAGCCCATTCTTCAAGGAGTGCTGCAACTGACGAGACGTATCGATGTCGGTCGGTGAGTCCCCATTCTGCTCTCTCACGATGTCTAATGATTACTGAGGTCGCTGATATGGAGTACCTGCCAGTAGGTGGCTGCACAATGGACGTAATATGAAAAACGTATTTTTCGGGGGGTGTCCGGCTACTTTTGATCACATAGTGTATACTGATTCACGTGGAAGGTTTGTATGCATAATTTATAAATATTTTGTGCAAAGTGGATGAACTATGATGATGAGTGTCGGTTAAGTCGTACCTCATGAGAACTTTCCTGGCGGGGGCTTCTTAAATCATTTCAGTTATACTAGAATTTGTGATTAATATTCACTTAAGAATGGAGAAATTGGTAGAAGCCGACCTCTGGGAAGATCAGTTTCAATTTTGGAGAAATGTAGGAACATGTGAGGTAATACTGACACTAAAACTTATCTTAGAAGGTAGGTTAAGGATTGGCAAACTTACCTTTTTAGCATTTGTAGACTTAGTGAAAGCTTTTGACAACGTTGACTGGAATCGTCTCTTTCTAATTCTGAAGGTAGCAGGAGTAAAACACAGGGAGCAAAAGGCTATTTTCTATCTGTTTATTACTTGTGTAGAAACCAAAGAGGAGTCGAGGGGTACGAAGGGAGTGATACAGTATTGTAGCTTACCGCCGATGTTATTCAATCTGTATAATGAGCAAGCAGTAAAGGAAACCAAAGAAAAATTTGGAGTAGAAGTTAAAGTTGGGGAGGAAGAAGTAAAAACGTTGAGGTTTGCCGAAGACATTGTAATTCTGTCAGAGACAGCAAAGGCTTGTAAGAGCAGCTGCATGGAGTGGGCAGTGTCTTGGAAGGAGGATCTAAGATGAATATAAAGAATAGCAAAACGAGGATAAAGGAATACAGTCGAATTAAGTCAGAGCTAAGGGAATTAGTCTAGGAAACGAGAAACCTGTAGTAGATGAGTTTTGGTATTCGAATAACAAAATAACTGATGATGGTCGAGGTAGCAAAGGTATAAAATGTAGACCGTCAATGGCAAGAAAAGCGTTTATGAAGAACAGAAATTTGTTAACATCGAGTATAGATTTAGGTGCCAGGAAGTTGTTTCTGAAAGTTTTTGTGCGGAGTGTAGCCATGTATGGAACTGAAACGCGGAAGATAAACAGCTTTGACAAGAAAGGAATAGAAGCTTTTGGAATGTCGTGCTACAGAAGAATGCTAAGGATTAGATGGGTAGGTCGCGCATTTGATGTAAAGTACTGAATAGCATTGGGGAGAAAAGAAATTTGCAGCAAAACTTACTAGAAGAAGGAATGATTGATAGGACACATTCTGAGACGTCAAGGGATCACGAACTTAGTATTGGAAGGAAGCGTGGAGGATGAAAAATCGTAGTGGGAGACCAAGAAATGAATACAGTTAGAAGATTCAGAAAGATGTAAACTGCATTTGTCATTCCGAAATGACGAGGCGTGCATAGGATAGAGTAGTATCTAGAGTTGCATCAAATCAGTCTTAGGACTGAAGACAACAACAACATTCAGTTACCTATCTTGTTTCTGAATTTTAATCATAAACTCTACACAGTGGCCTGCAGCTGCTGATAATGCTATGAGAACCCGATGCGGGTCACGATTATGATAATAAACAGAAAAATAAAATAAAAATAAAAAAATTATGTTCCAGTTTGTGAGAATGGAACTAGTGACCTTACGACTACAAGAAGGGATCGCTGATCGATCATCTTCTAGATGCTCCTCATAAGTACGAGTAGTTGAAATCGTTAATAATTAGAGGCTGAAACACCCCCGATTAAGTTCCTTTATTGGGTTTTGAGTAATTTGCCGAAGCCGCAAAACAGTTAATTATTATATGACCGTGTGCTTAATGGAAGAAAGGCTATCGGTTTTTCTGCTGTGGTTTCGGGAGTATTTCATCTGAGTGCGGCTGTTTTGCAACTGAATAGTGGAATGATTGAAAGTTTGTCTATTATAAAGGACCACAAAGGTTGCGATGTACAAACTGCATTGTATTTTCTACGAACACACAAATTCTGAGGCAGTTGCTACCTTCGCCTTACACATCTAATTACGGTTCTATATCTTATTGGTTGCTGATTTTAGGTATTTCGTCACACGCAATGATGATGGTTAACATCCACAACAATCCTCACTGCAATCCATGGTTGTTGCTGGCCGACGCGGTTGACGCGAAACACGAAATTCGGCACTTGTCACTTTTGGTTTCATATCACTCGCGAATCGGTATCGATGAGGGTCCACCCCACGACGATCAGGAGGACGCGCTCACTCGTCATACTCCGGTGTATTTACTCGACCACCATTTTTGCCCGTCACTCCAGCACTACCGCTTGCTCGACACTCTCCAGTGCTACTCCGCACTCAACATTCGTCTCACTGCCTCCTGCAGCGGTCTACAATCGACTCCTGTCTACTATCGACCTGGGCGTCGGACACTAGCATCTATGTTCGTGGGATCACGGATCCCTTACAAGGCACTCGTATCTTCAGATGTTTCCCAAGTTATATTTTTTGAGTGTGTTCTTAGAGTTGCATCGTTCAGATTTAGTACCAGATCGTTGACATCTCGTAAGTATGAAGGAAAGTTGAGAGGAACCTTCATGAAGTTCCCCTGGCAAGACGCTTCCAGCGCGGCGTTGCGCGACAGCCACCGGTTAAACGGATGTGTAGAGACTGAAATGGGTCGACACTGGACGCCAAGCGCGCGCACGCCCCCACACAGTCACCTGAGTCCGCCTGGTTCTGACGACCCAGGCGATTGCTTAGCGCAGCTACTGGCCCAGCTGCCCGCCGTAACCCAATTAGCGCCGCTCCACGCTTTTAATCCGATCGATGAAGCCGCCCAGTGTGCTCATGGCCTGCAGAGCATAGCATCGGACTGGGCCTTAACAGCTCCCATCGCCGACTCGAGTGACAGCCAGGCTATTATGCGAGTGCCTTCACTTCCTATGTAGTTTTCAATCATCTAGTCAACACGGGTTTCATCCATACACTGCACCGAAGATACCATGTGTGAGGTGAACCGAGTATCGATGCTCGATGTTTCCGGAGCCCATGATAAGAAGAGATAAATTTTTAGTTTGCAGTTGTTGTTGTTGTGGTCTTCATTCCAGAGATTGGTTTGATGCAGCTCTCCATGCTACTCTATCCTGTGCAAGCCTCTTCATCTCCCAGTCCGTACTGCAGCCTACATCCTTCTCAATCTGCTTATTGTGTTCATCTCTTGGTCTTCCTCTACGATCTTTACCCTCCACGCTGCGCTCCAGTACAAAACTGGTGATCCCTTGATGCCTCAGAACATGTCCTACCAGCCGATCCATTCTTCTAGGCCAATTGTGCCACAAATTTCCCTTCTCCCCAATTCTGTTCAGTACCTCCTCATTAGTTATGTGATCTACGCATCTAACACTCAGCATTCTTCTGTAGCACCACATTTCGAAAGCTTCTATTCTCTTCTTGTCAAAACCATTTAACGTCGATGTTTCACTTCCATACATGGCTACGCTCCATACAAACACTTTCAGAAACGGCTTCCGGACACGTAAATCTGTACTCGATGTTAACAAATTTCTATTCTTTAGAAACACTTTCCTTACCATTGCCAGTCTAAATTTCACATCCTCTCTACTTCGACCATCATCTGTTATTTTGCTCCCCAAATGGCAAAACTCATCTACTACTGTGTCTCATTTCCTAATCTTATTCCCTCAGCATCACCCGACTTAATTCGACTACATTCCATTATCCTCGTTTTGCTTTTGTTGATGTTCATCTTGTATACTCCTTTCAAGACTCTGTCCATTCCGTTCAGCTGCTCTTCCATAATGAATGAGATTTTCACTCTGCAGCGGATTGTGCGCTGATATCAAACTTCCTAGCAGATTAAAAGTGTGTGCCGGACAGAGACTCGAACTCGGGACTTTTTTATTTCGCGGGAAACTGCTCTATCAACTGAGCTACTACCTGCAGAACTAGTAGCTCAGTTGGTAGAGCACTTGCCCGCGAAAGGCAAAGGTCCCGGCGCCGGCATGGCGCCGGCACACTACCGATTATTTCTACGTGACCTGGACGCTCAGCCACCCGCCCCTTAGACCCAGAGGAAACGCAGCACGATTAAGGCACAAATTCTAACGTTGACACGCCGTAGATTGCAGGGGGCGATGGTACCGACCCGACGTCAAGATTCGGTGGAACAAGAACATCCCACCATGCATCATATCACCTCCGATACGAAAATCCGACGACAACTACTCATCAGCGAGATCTACACCTGTCGCGCCCAGCAAGACACTTGCCAGGCCGAAATCGTCAATGCCTTTGTAGACCACAACCGCATAATGTACCAGGAGGAGACTACCAACAACCGCGCTGACGAGTTTGTGTTACCACACGTAACTCGCACCCTCGCCAGAGACGAAGCGGACGAGCTGATGGAGCCAGTTAAGCGTGACGAAGCCGGCCACGGTGGCCGAGCGGTTCTAGGCGCTTCAGTCCGGAACCGCGGGATCGCTACGGTCGCAGGTTCGAATCCTGCTTCGGGCATGGATGTGTTTGATGTCCTTAGGTTAGTTAGGTTTAAGTAGTTCTAAGTTTAGGGGACTGATGACCTCAGCTGTTAGGTCCCATAGAGCTTAAAGCCATTTGAACCATAAGCGCGACGAAGTCAACGATGCAACCGACAAAGGTGCTCTGAATAAGCCAACTGGTGTCGACGGTTGCCGATAGAATTTTGTCGCGGTTTCCTTGGCCTAATTGCGTCACGGTGGACGACGATCTTTCATGAACTGATGACGATGGAGAGCGCCGAACCGCCGTCCTTTGTCACGGGAATTATTATATCCATCCACAAACCGACACCAGGAGTGACGACAGCAATTACCGCCCCCTGACTCTGCTTAACGCAGACTAAAAATGGTTCAAATAGCTCTGAGCACTATGGGACTAAACATCTGTGGTCATCAGTCCCCTAGAAATTAGAACTAATTAAACCTAACTAACCTAAGGACATCACACACATCCATGCCCGAGGCAGGATTCGAACCTGCGACCGTAGCAGTCGCGCGGTTCCGGACTGAGCGCCTAGAACCGCTAGACCACCGCGGCCGGCTTAACGCAGACTAAAAAATTTTTACAGGACTCCTGGCGATGCGTTGCAGTAAGATTCTGCCTAGAATTCTTTCCCCGGAACAGACAACTCCGGGTGGCTCAGTTAATATACAAACAGCCACAGGAGAATGTCGTGATTTAATTGCACTGGCAGCGGCGTGCAGACTCCGCGCCGCGGTGGTTGCCATTGATTTTAACAGCTCATTCGACAAGGTGCGGTATCGTTATCTGTTATCAGTGATGAGCCGAATGGGTTTTCCACCCGCCTTTATCGATGCCATCCGGCGCCTTTACGGCACTGCAGAATCGCTGATTCAGGTCAATGGCCGTGTGACGGGACCGGTGAAGATCCGGCGATCCGTAAGGCAAGGTTACCCACTTTCGACCGTAGTCTATGCCATAAACCTGGAGCCTCTCATCGGGAGTCTGACGAGCCACCTTTCTGGTCTCACTTCCCGACAACACGGTTTTTGGTGTCGTGCGTATGCGGACGACCTCCTCCTCTTGGTCCGCTCACGCAATGAAACACGAACGGTGCTTGATTTGCTATCAACGTACGAACTGCAGCGGGCAGTAACATGAATGTGGCTAAATCTACGTGAGATGTTCATTGGACGCGGCCTCTCACGCGATGACTTAGCACCTCTGCTGTGTGTACAGAAACTACAATGCCCTGGTATCATTTCCACCTCCACCGTGCGCCGCTCGGCTGCCATCAATTTTCGGCGTGCACTCCAGATTACCCGCTCGGCGTCTCGACAAAATTTCCTCCGCCGACTCGATTCTTTACAATGTTTCAGATGCCTCAATCAACATGTGGCGTCCACATCGCACAGGTACTCCCGCTCGCTGCCATCAACTATTGGACGCAGCCTCCAGGCTGCTTTCGGACTCATTCTTACGGCCGGTACGCTCTTCAAGGTCCGCTAAGACGCGCTCCCGCCCCCCAATCGCTAGAGAGAGGCCTCGGCCTTGTTAATGTGAAACTCCGAGCGGCGTCCTGGTACATGTCCACCACGCACAAGCAGTGGAACGCGGGCACCTCCATTACGCGGAGCTTGCTGGAAATTCTTATGCCCGTGACCGTAACGCCACCAGTATCAGTAGGACACATCGCATTTCTGATTTCATCGTCGACTTCAGTTATGCTCACACACACTTACCAAACACGTGTTCTCCTCGACCTAAAGGTCTTTACACCCCACTACTTCGTTACATATCCAGCAACAACATCGAACTCAGACATCTATCACTCGGCGACCCACGGTTTGGCGCCATACCCACCAGCTTTTCCTTCCCTCCAACGTCTGGGCAACATGGAACCACATCGGATGTGGAAAATTCGCCACAAATCAACGTCTTCACGCCATCGGACTAATTGACTCTTCGATTTGTTCCATTTGCCACCTCATGGGTGACGATATTCACTAACTAACTTATGCTCCCACCAGTGACGTCTGGAAATGTGGTCGACAGTTCGTTACCTGTTACCTCCGTGTTCCGCCGGATTCGATTGATCCATCGACTTTTATCCATCCTCAGGACACTCATTTCCCCGCCACAAAAAAATAATGCGATTGTATGGGTCCAGGGGTGGACGATCACCTGCATGTATACTGACGGTGACACATCACGCTTTGACTTCTGGCAGGACTTACAAAGCGCCCACAGCGAAGCGAGCACCGATAGCGGTACCGCGCCTTCTTCGCCAATTACCTATACGCGATCTTCACGTCACCCCCGCTCAGCTAGACGGTGCCACACGCCGACGACACTCCCGTCCCTCCTGCTGAGATCAGAACCTCTCCGCGCTATTTTCGTTATCGTAATCCACAGTGGGGTAGGTGCATGGACACGCGTTTGAAAAGTCCGTGCAAAGTCTGAGAGATGGCACCACCGGCGCGTAACGAGGTCACATTTAGTTAGTAGCATCTTTGTAAAGGACGCACACCATGTTTCAGCCATAATGGTCTATTTCTTTGTGTTTGGCATTCGTGTGAATCGAGGAAGTCGAGTGACTGTCAAAAAAATCGACGAAAAAGAATTTCGTGTGGTGACTAAACATTACTTTATGAAAGGCAAAACGCCTCAGGAGACTACAGAGAAGCTTGATAAACATTATGGTGACTCTGCACCTTTGATTACAACAGTTTATATGTGCTTTCAAAATTTTCGGAGTGTTCATATGGGCACAAGTGATGCCGAACCTTCTGGACGCCCTGTAGAGGTTACGACTCCAGAAATCATTGATAAAATCCGTGATATGGTGATGGATGACAAAAGAGTTATTATGTGTGAGATTGCTAGTGCTGTGGGCATCTCGAATGAACGGTACATAATATTTTGCATAAACATTTGGACATGGGAAAGCTATCCGAAAGATGGGTTGCAGTTGCTCACGGTTAACCAAAAACGGAATCGTGTGAAGTGTTGCAAGGATGGTTTGCAGCTGTTCAGCTAGAATACGCAGGACTTCAAGCGTCGTTTCGTCACTGTGGATGAAACATGGATACATTACTATACTTCTGATACCAAACAACAATCTAAACAATGGGTGACCAAGGGAGAATCTGCACCAAAAAAGGCGAAGACCATTCCTTCGGTCGGAAAGGTTATGCCGACTGTCTTTTGGGATTCGCATGGGAAAATCCTCATCGAGTATCTGGAAAAGGGTAAAACTATTACAGGTGCATATTATTCATTGTTATTGGGCCGTTTGAAACCGGAACTCCAAGAAAAACGCTGGCGATTGGACCGCAAAAAAGTCCTCTTCCATCACGACAATGCACCAGCACACACCTCAGCAGTTGTGGTCGCAAAATTAATGGAAATAGGATTCCAACTCGTTTCACATCCCCCCTATTCTCCAGGCTTGGCTCCCTCGGACTACTATTTGTTCTCAGACTTGAAGAAATGACTGGCGGCACAAAGATTTTATTCAAACGAGGAGGTGATTGTAGCAACTAACAGCTATTTTGCAGACTTGGACAATTCCTATTATTTGGAAGGGATCAACAAATTAGAACAGCGTTGGACGAAGTGCATAAGTCTGAAAGGAGACTATGTCGAAAAATAAAGGTTTACCCCAAACACGTAAGTAGTTTTTATTTTTGCACGGACTTTTCAAACGCCCTCGTATATCGGAGCACGCTGGTCATTCTCCCAAACTCTACTGTCTATTGCTTCACACCTCTTAGCTTACTTCAGTATTATTGTTCTTATTTTTTTCGGACACCTTGTTAATAAAGATTTCTGCTAGCATTGTTCGAGTGTAATGTCTCGTGTTGATTCTGCCGGAAGGATGGAAATTCTGTTGCATTTATGCTTGTACAAATAAAGATATTTTGTTCATTTGCCCTGTTCCCGGAAAAAAGAAACTAGAGGGGAGTGATTCAGGGATGGGAAGGGGCAGGCATTGTGGCCAGGCCTCGGGTCATGACCCCTGCCCGCCTTGTCTCCACCAGCTCAGAACTGACCACTCTACTCCTTTACATAAAAAAAAGTGTATGAAGCGACTTTTGGACTCCTGCTCAGTACTTTATTTTTGAAGAAGTGTAAATTCTGCAAAAAAGAAAAACAAAGAGCTCTAATGCGCTGCTTCTTGGACTCGGGTAGGCGCGCCGGCCCCAGCGGATTAACGACGAGGGCCAGTCTGCTTTCTCGCTTCACACACCCGGGTTCCCGGGTTCGATTCCCGGTGGGGTCAGGATTTTCTATGCCTCGTGATGACTGGGTGTTGTGTGATGTCCTTAGGTTAGTTAGGTTTAAGTAGTTCTAAGTTCTAGGGAACTGATGACTATACATGTTAAGTCCCATAGTGCTCAGAACCAATTGAACCAATTGAATTGAGCCAGCCTGCTGGCCAGCCTGGATGTGGATTTTAGCAACCAACCTGTCTGCATGCTAACGCACTGGACCTATACTGGATTTTAGGCAGGTTTCGTCATCCTGCTAGGTGAATACTGGGATGGTCCCCACGTTCTGCCCCATTTACACTACTCAGACACTTGAAAACGTACGCACTATTTCATGGCTTACACTAGACACAGACAACTGGGGTACACTACGTCCCTCCCAGGGGGTTCGGGGAGGTGGCAGGTAGGGCGTCCGGCCACCCTCTGCAACTAACACTGACAAATCTGTAGTAACAAGGTCGACCACGCGTTGGAGCGGGACAAGGCCCAAAGAAATAAAGAAATAGATAAGGGGAAAGTGTCAATATCTGAAAAGAATTTTCTCGGTATACTTTAACGTAATTCCGCACTGCTGGACGATCTTTCTCGTACTGAGTCCTCAAACGCTTCTCAACTTTCAATGTTGCTGGAAGACTCACCAGGCGTCTTCCGTGGTCGGACACGACTGTGCACCTCTAGGGGAGCTTGACGCATTCTATTACTGGGTCGTCAAAAGATCTCTGACAGTTGTTCAAAATGTTTAAATGTGTGTGAAATCTTATGGAACTTAACTGCTAAGGTCATCAGTCCCTAAGCTTACACACTACTTAACCAAAATTATCCTAAGGACAAATACACACACCAATGCCCGAGGGAGGACTCGAACCTCCGCCAGGACCAGCCGCACAGTCCATAACTGCAGCGCCGTAGACCACTCGGCTAATCCCGCGGCTATGGCAGTTATTTTCCGAGCTTTCAACTCCGTAGCGCTAACGGCTGCAGGAGAAACAATATTCATCTATAGAGCTGCGCCGGCCGCGGTGATATAGCGGTTCTAGGCACTCAGTCTGGAACCGCGCGGTTGCTACTGTCGCAGGTTCGAATCCTGCCTCGGGCATGGATGTGTGTGATGTTCTTAGGTTAGTTAGGTTTAAGTAGTTCTAAGTTCTAAGGGACTGATGGCCACTGATGTTACGTCCCATAGTTCTCAGACCCATTTGAACCATTTTTTTTTTATATAGAGCTGCGACAACACTGTTATCGTTTACAAAGCTGTGAGAACATTGAAATATCACACCAATGTAACTTTTCATGTGCGAAACATAGAACTTGAAGAGATGAACATTTTGACACACAATACGTCTTCCTAGTGCCTTCTGTGGTCGAAATATTATAAATTTAGTACTTCATTCGATGAAAGCGTTTTTATCAGTTGGATATCACACCAATGCTACTACTTATGTGCAAAATAGCAGGTCTTGAAGAGGCGAACTATTTGACACTGTTCGTGAATTATTTCACTTTCCCCTCAAATCACTAACTAATTTTATCTTCAGTACCCTGACTTCTTTCAAGCTATTAAATCTTATTTTGCAGGACTAGATCATGTGCTTCTGTATTTGATACATTTGTCCATTTCACCACTCTCCGTTTGGCTATGAAAATGCGGAAAAAATCCATTTCGTAATTTACAGGAAATTGTATTTTCACTTCGCTCAGACACTTGACTAAAGAGGGAATAACAATAAAAATTACTGCAGGCAAACGCCAAATGTCCATACAAATTCATTAATGGCTAAATCAGTTTAAACTGATAGATCATTTTCAGTTATCCCAAAATGGTGAAGAAAGATTGCTAAACATTCCGTCACGTGCTTACAGAAACTTAGATCTGATTACTGTGTTATGCACTATAAGCCACGTAAAGTTTCAAGAATATTTGAAATCTATGCACGAGATTAGGAAAATGCTTAAAATAATACGATGAACACAATCAACCGTGAAATACCATAGAAATCAAGAATATTTTGTAAAAGCTTCCACTTTACATTTCTTACGGTTTACGACGGGTAGTTACGTGTTGCGGATTGTGATATGGAAGACACTATAGCTGTAGACACTACCGAGGAGCAGAACCGTTATGTACGTAATGGAGCTACGTATCAGGCAAAGAAATAAAAAAAAATCCCTGATTTGTCCAGGCCTTAGCAAATTAAATGAAAAGTACATCTGACAACATGCGCAGTACAGTTGCTTTCTTGACAACTGGGTACTGAATTTTAAAGGCACGTTACCTTCTTTTTGTACATTTTGGAAGAGAAATAAAAATGTTGTCACCAACAACAGTCGACAAAAAATTATGCAGTCTACTATATTGGTGAAGTGGATTACCGCAAAGATTGTGGAAATCGTCACTACGTGTTTTAATTCTTTGAAATCGTATGTTTATGGCACACAGCAGGTTGCAAGTAATTGTACTTACAACATGAAGCAAATGATGCCCGTACAGTGGGTAGTCTATCAGGGGTTGCACGAACCTGAAAAAGAAACAAGGCTATCTAAGAATATTGTTATAATGCCATAGACGAATGTGGGTAACCCTTACACATTTAAAATTAACTGCGAAGGTAAATACAACACACCGACCATTTGTTTGCTAGGCACACGTGGATTATTATTCATGAGTGGTAACAGACAGTCCTTAGTTACAGGTGGTTGCACGCGGAGGGTCAACCGGAGTCCATCAGAGGAGTCCGTACTGTGGCTGTTTCACACACACACTCGTACTGTAAGCACGCAGTCACCTTTGCTCTTCAGTTTCTTTACCTCTTTGAATGTGCACACTGATGGCGTTGAGAAAATATCTTTGACAAAGTTTTGGAAATACGAACTCCGACTAAAATAGAAGTAAGGATGAAAGAACAAGAACTTGAGTCCAAAAGTAGGAAGGTCGATAGTAGACCCAAATTTCGGTGTAAGACAGCTACGCTCAAACATATGACCACAAAACGAGCAGCAGGAACGATCGCTACAGTGTGACATAACAATTATTATGTGGTTTGCACGAACCATACTGACCTATAAAGTAGAACAACATAAAGGAACAAAGTGAAAACCCACCATAGTGTAGTGAAGGCCGAAGTGGCGTTAGATGGGACTCGCGGTGACGTGAGCTGCCTGCTTCTGCGACAGCAACTACACAGTGCGATTCAGCTGCCCCTATTGTTGGGTTTTATGCAGCCCGCAGTATCTTCAAATATCACATGCAAGATTTTCATACTCTCTGACTAGATGCAAATTATTAGTCCTACAGAAAAAGTGACAGGACCTTTTGGAGTAAATTTAGTTTAGTTAAATGTTGTTCTGGGATACGTTTCCGTTGGAGGCCATGGTTTTTTAGATACTTAAGAAAAGCATTTTTTAAGATCACTTTCGTACGTTTTTCTTGAATAATTAGAAAACTATGGCCTCTAGTAAAAACGCTTTCCAGTACAAAATTTAACTAAATTAAATTTCTCGCAAAAAGGTCCTGTTCATTTTCTGTAGGAGTAATAGTTTTCAAGTAGCAAGCGAGGGAATTTAGCAGGACGGTAAGAACAGTGAAGCAACTCAGAAATGCAGTACGTGAAGAAAAACCACTTAAAGACGTCTATAAAACTTAAACTGAAATAGTGTAAGCTTTCTTCAAATTTCAGGTAAGTATTTTTGCCAGCAAATTCCATTATATTCTATACAACAGTAACATGGATATGTACTTCTGTTCCTGTCGAATGTGAGGTATTATCAGGTAATTATTGATAGTTGATTACATTATGCTACTTTTCTAAGTTTTCAAACATTTCGTTGTTTTGTTACCACTCACATAATACATTTGTCCCTTCTGCACCAAAAAGAATATTTATATAACACGTTTCTTATTTTTTAACTTAAGTACTAATTTTGCCTGATGCAATATGTATCACGCAAAATTAGTACTTAAGATAAAAAATGAAAAATATTTGAAATCGTTTTATTAGAAAAATACATAATTAAAAATTATAGTTTATGTCAATTAATACAATTTAATAAAGAACATCAATTAGGTAAAATGTAAGTAAATTAATTTATGAAAACATGGAGTCACAAATGGGCTTATGTAATGTAGGAATACTTTTCACTGAGAAGAGAGATTCAGTATGAACTACCTTCATAGGAGAAATTTTTTCTTGTACAATGCAACACACGAAATTTCGTAATATTTACAAAAGCTGTAATCGTCAAAACAGTGTCTATTCAAAAAAAAAATGGTTCAAATGGCTCTGAGCACTATGGGACTTAACATCTGAGGTCATCAGTCCCCTAGAACTTAAACCTAACTAATCTAAGGACATCACTCACATCCGTGCCCGAGGCAGGATTCGAACCTGCGACCTTAGCAGTCGCGTGGTTCCAGACTGTAGCGCCTAGAACCGCTCGGCCACTCCGGCTGGCTGTGTCTGTTCTTTCACACATACTCTCAGTTCTTAAGAACACTGTAATGTAACATAGAGACGCTGTATAAGTACACACGTTGTAATAACCAATGACATTAAAAAAATTACATTTAACTTTCCTTATAGATTAAAAAAATTACATTTAACGTTCCTTATAGATTAAAAAAATTACATTTAACTTTCGTTATAAATGAAGTGTCACAACTCAGAATGTGCTACTCTTCTCGAATGACCCACGCACACCTCCGAGCAGCAGCGCCGTAGTGACACTGTTCTCGCCTTAACGAATCGTGAAGTTGTTGTTGTTGTTGTTGTTGTTGTGGTCTTCAGTCCACAGACTGGTTTGATGCAGCTCTCCATGCTACTCTTTCCTGTGCAAGCTTCTTCATCTCCCAGTACCTACTGCAACCTACATCCTTCTGAATCTGTTTAGTGTATTCATCTCTTAGTCTCCCTCTACGATTTTTACCCTCCACGCTGCCCTCCAATACTAAATTGGTGATCCCTCGATGCCTCAGAACATGTCCTACCAACCGGTCCCTTCTTCTTGTCAAGTTGTGCCACAAACTCCTCTTCTCCCCAATTCTATTCAATACCTCCTCATTAGTTATGTGATCTACCCATCTAATCTTAAGCATTCTTCTGTAGCACCACGTTTCGACAGCTTCTATTCTCTTCTTGTCTAAACTATTTATCGTCCACGTTTCACTTCCATACATGGCTACACTCCATACAAATACTTTAAGAAACGACTTCCTGACATTTAAATCAATACTCGATGTTAACAAATCTTTCTTCTTCAGAAACGCTTTCCTTGCCAAGTCCAGTCTACATTTTATATCCTCTCTACTTCGACCATCATCAGTTATTTTGCTCCCCAAATAGCAAAACTCCTTCACTACTTTAAATGTCTCATTTCCTAATCTGATTCCCTCAGCATCACCCGACTTAATTCGACTACATTCCATTATCCTCGTTTTGCGTTTGTTGATGTTCATCTTATTCCCTCCTTTCAAGACACTGTCCATTCCGTTCAACTGCTCTTCCAAGTCCCTTGCTGTCTCTGACAGAATTACAATGTCATCGGCAAACCTCAAAGTTTTTATTTCTTCTCCATGGATTTTAATACCTACTCCGAACTTTTCTTTTGTTTCCTTCACTGCTTGCTCAATATACAGATTGAATAACATCGGGGAAAGTCTACAACCCTGTCTCACTCCCTTCCCAACCACTGCTTCCCTTTCACACGCCTCGACTCTTATAACTGCCATCTGGTTTCTGTACAAATTGTAAATAGCCTTTCGCTCCCTGTATTTTACCCCTGCCACCTTCAGAATTTGAAAGAGTATTCCAATCAACATTGTCAAAAGCTTTCTATAAGTCTGAAGTGAAGTAGCCTACAGCAAAACTGACAGGTGCCTTCAAGTAGACAAATTGCTAGTTGGAGATGTGACTTTCTTCGTGCACGATTAGTCATTTCATACAAATGTTTCAAGTGATATAGACTACAAATTTCCTTTTTTGACTTTCGTGACTTTTCTTGCCGGGGTGCCATATTATAATCATGCGCGTGGTATTTCAGGGCTTTGCGGGTTGCTTAAAACCCATCGGTAGGGGCGGCTGAACCACCCTATATCACAACAAGCACATGGAGCCATATTTTCCCCTCTGCTGTATCTTGTTTATGACGTAATACATGAACTGAAAATAAGGTCACAGACCGCACGTGAGCGAAAGTAAGAGATACAAGAACGAACTGCTGTGTGGAACTGAAGAGCTGTCTCCAGCTTCCACAGCGCGTCAACAACCACGAAGAGGAAACGTGACGAATGCCCTACGCTAAGACAGTCACGCACTCTCCCGTTTCAAGTCGTCGGGGAATATTATATGCCAATTTGTTTGTTGCAGCAACGCCGTAATTCACGCTGAGGAAAACAACAGGTAGTAAAGGCAGAGTGGGTACCAGGCGGTGCGCGTAAAGCGGAGGCCTTTATGAAGGGTGCGTCGGCGGCCAGCGCAGCAGGAGGCGTAAAGCCCGCAGCAGTGTGGCACCGGCGACCCGTCGTTAGCTGAGGGGCTTTAGTGCCGCTGCTGCGCCGAGTCCAGATAGCGGCGTGAATTGCTGCTAGCAGCACGTTTCACGCTTTACGACACTTCCTCAGTGCTGCGATGCAGCGGACACGCCACGTAGAGCTATGCACGAAAAGAAACAAAGCGCACTTTTGCAACACTGCTTCTGACGTAAATGTAGATGCATAGTCCTAATCTGAGTAATGAAACCGCGCGTGAGGAGCTAGAAAGGATTTAGCATACCCTAGGAAAATCTAGATAGCCGTACAGAAATTTGAGTTTTTTTTTCCTCCTTGTTGTTGTGGTCTTCAATCCTTAGACTGGCTTGATGCAGCTCTCAATGCTACTCTATCGCAAGCACGCCTCTTCCGGAGACAGGTCTGATGCAGCTCTCTGTGTTACTCAAGCCTCTTCATGTCCGAATAACTACTGCAACGTACTTCCTTCTGAAGCTGCTTGCTGCATTCATCACTTAGTCTCCCTCTACGATTTTTACCCCCAGACCCTTCCCTCCAGTACTAAATTGGTGACCTCTTGGTGTCTCAGAATGTATCCTACCAACCTTCCCCTTTTTATAGTCAGATTGTGCCATAAACTTGTATTCACCCCAATAGTAATCAGTAACTCCTCACTAGTTATGTGATCTACACATCTCATTTTCAGCATTCTTTTGTACCACCACATTTCAAAAGCTTCTATTCTCTCCTCGTCTAAGCTGTTTATCGTCCATTTTTCACTTCTATACATGCAAATACTCCATGCAAATACTATCAGAAGAGAATTCCTGACACTTAAATCTACACTCGATGTTAACAAAATTTCCTTTCTTCAGAAACACTTTTCTTGCCGTTGCCAGTCAACATTTTATATCCTCCCTTCTTCAGTCATCACTAGTTATTTTACTACCACTTTGTGTCTCGTTTCCTAATACAGGGTGTTTCAAAACGGACATCACAATTTTAAAAATTCATATAAATTTATCGAAAGAAGATGCAGATCTGGGTTTAGTGTTGTTTTGTAGGGAAACACATCAAGCTTTTTTTCTACCTTAAACTGAAGACGTTGTATGTAGCTACTGTTGGTTATCCAGCAAACATCCGATCGGAAGTCAATTTCTTCCCAAACGCGCTGCAGCATTGCAGGTGTAACTTGCTCAGTCGCGGGGTAAATTCTTGCTCTAAGTTCAGGTAGAGAAGCCGCCACCTGAGGTACAAACACGATATCCTTGATGAATCCCCATAAAAAAATAGTGTTGTCAAGTCTGGGGAACGTGGAGGCCTTGCTAATGGCCAATCCACTGACCTGGAACGCGGTCACTGAGAGAATGCCGGACGTCAGCCCGGTAGTGGGGTGGTGCACCATCTTGCATGAAGTAAAACATTTTGTTCTTGGTCATCCTCATCGATCTGTGGTATCAAAAAATGTAGTAACATATCCAGGTACACTATCCTGTTGATGGTTCTCTCACGAAAAAAAGGGCCGTACACTTTGTTCTTGCTCAATGCACGTAAAACTTTCAGTTTACGACTATCACAAACATAATTGTAATTTTTTATGTGGATTTTCACTCTGCCAAATCCTACAGTCATGTGTGTTAACCTTGCCCTTAAGTGAAAAGTCGACTCGGCAGAAAAGATGATTTTATCGTAGAAATGTTCATCCTCATGTAATCGATTTACACAGAAGTTCTTGCGAGCAATTTTATCAGTGTCTTTTATTGCTTATACGATCGTCAATCTGTACGGTTTCAAACGCAAACGATATCTCAACACTCGAAACAGTCGTATGTGGGATATGCTCGCGAGATGCACGCCGGATCGTTTTCGTAGGGCTCTTGACAAAACGTTCTCTCACTCGCTCAAAGACGTCGTCGGATGTGCTTGACGACCTGATGATTTCCCATGTCTTACCGAACACCCTGTTTCTATGAAACATTTATGCCACTCATAAATTGTAGGCCTACTAGGAGGATCTTGGTATGGAAATTACGCTGAACTGTTGTCGCCGACTTCGATTCTTCTAACCAAAAACACACAGCTAACATGCTCGGGTCCTTTTGAGGCAACTATCTTTAACGTGACTGCCGCTAGCGCTCCTTACGGTGCGATTCGGCACTAGCGAACTGCGTGAGACAAAACTTGATGTATTTCCCTACAAATTGACACTACAATCATCTCTGTAAGTACTATGAATTAATTTACATGAATTTTCAAAGCTGTAAACTCCTTTTTGAAACACCTTGTATAATTGCCTCATCATGACTTGATTTAATTCAAATAAATTCCATTTTCATGTTTTGCTTTTGTTGATCTTATATCCTGTTTTCGCGACACTGCCCATTTCGTTCAACTGCTCTTCTAAGTCCTTTGCTGTCTATGACAGAATTACAATGCCACTGTCAAACCTCAGAGCTATTTTTTCTTCTTCCTGAACTACGCCAAGTTTTTTTGTTTCCCTTCCTTAAACAAAATAAAAAATTAATTAAAATGAAGTGGACCTTAATCTTCATACACCATATTTTAATAATTCTGTGCTTCCGCAAGTGATGGCACAAGTAACGATTTTAACAACTAATTCATCACTCTATTATTTTTTGGTTCGGTCGAATGAAACAATCAAATGACAGTAGTCTCTGTGGACACATCAGCTGTGAGGATGTTTTCACTCTCCGAGTTTGAGTGGTTTCACTCAATGCGAAACATAGGACTGTTTCACTCAATCTCCTCGTTCAGTTACACATGTACCATGACTAGGATTCTTAACTTTTTGTAGACAAAAAACATAACTTATTTCAAGCGGAGGTGGATAAAAAGTTCGTTTCTAAAAATGAGGTATTTTCAGAATTTATGTATCTGCTTACTTAAATACATTTTATCGTACTTCTGACAAATATGGATTTTTTGTTGCTTTTAAAAGACTAACAAATGTTGTTAGATTATAAATTTATGTTTAAACAAAGGAACAAACTACTCCTTTATTTAAATTTATGGCAGCTCTGTCTGTCGTTTCTCGCTGGTTTGCATCCATCACCAATAAATGTATTTTGCTAAATGCTTAAGTGTCAGGAACAGAAGACTTATAAGCTACATTTTTTTGATTGTTTGCTGACTGACTCAGTTGATTTTTAAGCGTATTCTGTCACTTGTCTGTAGTATATTTTGCGAGAAATTTTTGACAACATTTTTTTTAAATTTTCTTCGAATTTCCTTAACTGATATAATTTTATAACATGCAGATTGTTAATACCGCACTGAATTTATCTTGAGGATTATTCATTCTTTATTCTAATGATTTCTTCTAATCCCTCGCCACAGAGTGTTTCGATATTCTATTCCAGACACAAAGTACACTATTTAAAAAACGACAGTTTATAAACATGGACGATGAACTGAACTAAAAGTTACTTACTGGCACTCAGTAAAAGGAAGTTATCGGAACGACTAAAACCATCGCGACTTGAGATAAAGCGCAGTAAACAGTAATGATTTGACAACAGCAAAACAATCGAATATTTCCGTTCAGAACTGAATGCACCAAACTCCTTCGGTACTTCTAATTTGGCTGCTCCCACAGACCGGTTTCACCCAAGGAACATGGATAAATGCTCCAACTGATACGTAAAGCTGAAACCGACTAGATCGATTGTTTACATGCGGTAGTTCCCATCGCTAGACTCCCACACTGGAAAGGCTTTTACGTTTTTGAAGAAGTTGAGGTGAAGTGATTGACATGCAGATCATCTTACAGGTCACTTCAAAAAGATTCATCCGATTTCACAGAACGGTTATTTCTACGTGAATGACTATAAAAACATTGGATAATTTTTAACTTAACGAATCTAAAAGTTTACATTGGTGCCAGTTGTAAGTATCCATTCATGTGATACCAGCTAGCCCACACGCTCACTGTGTTTCGACCACAGATATCCATACAACACAAACAGGAAGCGTTTTGCATTCGCCGTTTCAACAGGCGCTGTTCAGTTGGAACTGTGCTGAGTTCCTTCCCTTGAGACAGCAGCACTTCACGGGTGAACCCAAAGTCTCAGCAAGCTAAAGCTGTATGTAAGGGGAAACACACAAGTCGCCTCCATGTGCTACTTTAACACGCAGAGCGCATTCAACAGATCTTGGAATGCAGTTTACACAAGTCTACTCATCGCGCCGGCCGGGAGTCAGCCGAACCTCCCGATTTTATCCAGCTCGTTTTGCAGTGACTTTCGTGTGCAAATTACACATGATTTAATTCCGACAACCTCTTCATGATGGTGGTAAACAACAACACGAAGAATGGTGTGGAGATAGAAGACTGCAATTTTCTTTCGTGTTTAGTGTGCAGGGATGAAACTACATTCTGTTCAAGAGCAAAAGTGAACTGCCATAGCGTAAGAACGTGGGGAACACAAGAGCCACGTGCCACAATCGAGCATAAGAGACATTCCAAACATTCGTGTTTTCTTTGTTTTTCGGAGAACATTTTTTCAATAGAACGGATTACCAGCGCCCTGACAACTGCATGTAAGGGCAGATCTTAACAATGAGAAACGCGAACGATAGATCGGCCGTAAGATGCATACAGATGTCGCAGTACACCATTCACCTTTCAGGGTACATGTCTTTGTTTTTGTACCCTTTTTAGTTCAGTAAGGACGCTAATGATCTCACTGATGAGGGTCCTTACAAACCACCACAACCAACTGATTTTTTTGCCTTTTTTCGTTGCTTCTGAAGACTCTGTCCATATGCCACAGCAGTAGGGTGTCGGCGATTGTAAGACACTTTTGATATCAAATTGCTACGCAAATTAATTAAATTGATCAATTAACCATCTCCACCCTCGCCCCGACCACGCCCACCCCCAACCCCGCCAGCGGATGACGTTACGTGTTTTCTCAGCTGCACGTGTGCCCTAGACCCCTCCTCCCCGCCTGCCTCCATCACTCCCCAAACTATCCTATTGGTGGGAATTTCAAATTTCGGCAGGAAATTAAAATTGGCGGATCCTTTCTGGTACTCGAACCCTGGTCCTCCTGGGTGGAAAACCCAAGAGTATCCCCTTAACACAATTAAACCGCCAAAGGTTCTTGGAATTGTCGGGAAATTAAAAATGACTGTGCACTTTTCGAGACTCGAACCCTGGCCCTCCTGGGTGGAAAGCCCAAGTGCACCCCCCTAACGTAATTAAATCACTAGAGGTGCTTGGAACTGACGGGAAATTAAAAATGGCTCTGCCCTTTCCAGGACTCGAAACCTGATTCTACTGGATTGAAAGCCCAAGTGCACCGCCTAGCACATGGGAACTGTCGAGATGCAGGAGAGGAAGGTTAGGTTAGTGTACTTCATTTATTTTTGGTCGGGAAACTGACGCAAAGATCGATCGTAATTATGTAATTAATCACAAAGATTGAGCCTATTACACAACTATATGCATAGCGTTACACAAGAGCGGCATAATAGCGCAATACATCTCAAAATCTGATGATACCATACCACTGGTGTTATGCTGCTGGAAAAAAATTCGCAGTACCACTCGAAACTAACGACAGACAATCAAACTTTATCCTACACTTACAATCTGATGGGAATAAGGCATGAGTACAAGGTACTATCTTTATTTTTTTGGTGGGAAACAGGTTCAACTGACGACATGTTGGTGTTGGACAGACAGGCAGCAGCCCGCCGTTCGGCGATGGAGAACAGTTGTATTTGACGTCAACGCATCTATAATCAAGCTTCTCTTATAAAAAAGCAAAACATATTTGGGACCATACTAAATGTCCCCTTTCCACGAAAATAGGTAAAATCCATTTTCTTTTAGTTTTATAAGCAAAATCGGTATAGTTTTAGGTCGACTGCACTCGCAACACATTATTTTGTAATGTCCAGCTAAGTGTACCGCCACCGATCACAAATCATCAGCAGAAACATGCCCACCCTGCGTAAAATCAGGAAAAAAAAACTTCGACTATATTGATACGAGAACTACCGACCACCGCAGAATAACCTTGTTATTTCGAAACTGTCATCAGATTACAGAAAAATCAAGAATTTAAACTCTAAAGGAAGAAAATCTGTGTTTAGCAATTTCTTCCAGCTTGTTGAACAAATTATACGACCTGAGAGCGTCTCTCGCATTCAGTGTCTGTAAATAAACTGCCATGCACATTTCATACAATCTTTCACGCCATTGTCACACAAGTCGGAAAAAAGGACATTCATTTTACGTCTGACAACAAGAAGCTATCATTCGACAGAACGAAGCTGTTTTGTACACTATGACAGAGCTCCTTTCACCAGTGCGATGCTATATCAAACTAGCGTTTAAGAAACAAATCGTGAGAGCTTGTCTCGCCCTCTGTAGGTGGGAGATCGAAATTTCGTTAAACGATACCGCTACAGTGAGAAAAAGAAAGAAACGCTTGTCAAGAATCATTCCGTGGTGCCCTAGCCATCTCTTCCATCGTCAGGCGGCATGTCATTATAAATTTCATAGGCCAATTAATTAAATTGATCATGAGAGTCACTTTGTACGGTGAGTATTTTTTTTTTCAGCAGTCGGATTACACTCACCAAGTAGGACAACTGGCAATCCATGGAGGGAACACGATGTTCTTTTCGAGGAACACTAATGACAAATGTCATCTGAAGCTGACCACAGAGGGAATCTACAGCCTACAGCATACATTTTACGTAAGGACCGCGCTATTGAAAAACATGATCATAACGCCTTTGTTACTATCCCCCTGCATGAAAAGCGGTCTTGAGTCTGCAGGCACACACGATCGCTGATAGTGTTACGCTTTCAGGCAGAAATGCTGTCAGCAATTTGGAATCAAGTCTATCCATTCAATCACATATTTTCGTTGGATCCTGTAGAGACGTCTTTTAATGATTATAGCCACTGGTTAATCATATCCGTGCCACCCTCGTATCTTTAAACGAGTCATCTGTTTTTAGACAGTCCCTCTCCATCTTGTAACTGCTACCAAGTCTCTGCCCCGCCCTCCCTGTAGCTTAGTGCATGTGATTGTCTCAATTTAAGTCTGACCTCTACAGAAGTTGGGGAGCGCTATATGTAAGACCTTCTGCATCCTGTGGGGAAACAGGACGAGCTGAGTTCAAAAGACAGGAGCGCGTTTTCACCACTTGGTGGAAATGGGAACACATTGTCATAGCTCTGCCATCAGTGTACAGTGTGTAAGGTCAGCGCCAAACGAAGCTTTCCCCTGCAACACAAGGTAGTAGGAGAGATAATACGAGCAGTTATGGTGGTGTTTCTTGACGGGAAGATTAGGAAGACTACACATCATACGTGGCATGTAGGAAAGATGAAAATTTTGCAACACATCTCCAGACTACATACAGGTAGTCCGAAGGAGATCTGTCTCTCTCAGGGTACATTCATGTCTATCACCCAAATATATGTGGCGATCCTATTAAATATAAAGGTATTGGTTCACTGGAGCAGGTAGCTCGTGATCGGAGTCGCTTCCACAGACCGGTGTAAAGTTTCATCACCTGTACTGTAGGATGACCACATCCAACAGACTATCAATCACACGAGAGGGTTTCTGTATTACTCCTTCATAAGCAGTTCAATACAATGTTTTTTCGGTTGTAACACATCCAATCAGTGTATACCGCCATACTCTTTGTTTTTTCTAGAGACCCATGTCAGCTGCTGCTAAACCGACGTTAACACGCTTCGATCCGCTGGCTCTCACAGAAAACTGAACACCGCATGGCATAAAATGTACAGCTACCACACTACAGGCAGGTAGAAATAAAACACAGATGCCATGTTTCTCAATGACAATAATGTGGAAGACATCGCAACTTATGGAAGCTGGAAGAATGTGGCTGTCGCCTTTACTCTATAGTATGGCTGACGCCTGCGATCCTAATACTATTCTTACAGCTGTGTACCTCGAGAACGCGGCTTCCTCACCTTCTCCCTTCACGGGCTCTAGCGATCTCAGGTAAACAGACCGAATTTCACATAAACAGGTAGCAATAGATTTGCGCTCTACCAAAACTACGCCTTGGTAGTCTTGATACAGTACATAAATGAGTTGGTAAATTGTAGGATTATCGGTGGTACTGGTAGCATTGATAGTGGGAAAAAACGTAAACGAATGTGTAAGAGAATAGCTGAGAGTCTCTTTTTTCTTTGTTTTATATATAATTAGAAACGTACATCGTTTAGTGATAATCCTCTGTGTATTCTACATCCTTATAAAATACCAACTGATTTTATAAGCAATAAAAATTAGTTGACTGCGTCACTTTTGCACATTTATGTAACCAAAGCAATTACTTCTGATGCAAATACTGTCTACAAACATAAAGTGTATAACTACTGCTGTTATTTTATACTGATCGGAACATTCTTCGTCCTGGTCCAGTCCGCAGGTCGTGGTCGTGCGGTAGCGCTCTCGCTTCCCACGCCCGGGTTCCCGGGTTCGATTCCCGGCGGGGTCAGGGATTTTCTCTGCCTCGTGATGACTGGGTGTTGTGTGCTGTCCTTAGGTTAGTTAGGTTTAAGTAGTTCTAAGTTCTAGGGGACTGATGACCATAGATGTTAAGTCCCATAGTGCTCAGAGCCATTTTGTCATGGTCAAAGGCAATAGCTTCCTGTTATTACCAATAAGTGTGAAAGCTATTTATGAATAACAGAAACCCATATCTTCTGAGGTTTCGAAGTATCGAACCGATGATTGGTGTTTCTGTTTCACGTTTTTTTTTTTTTTTTAATTTTACCTTTGTTTTTGAGGACAAGCCTATTTCTAGCACTTCACTATATACGCGCTCTTTTTGTTATTTTTGCTACATCCGTCTGTTTCATGTTACAAATCAACAATTTTCGAATAGAACCTGAATTCAACGTTGAGAATTTCAGTCTTGCTATAAAGAATTTCTACTTTTAAGTACACGAAACAGACAGAACGATAACTATGTAAAAGAAAAATGTTCCGAAGGTTATGCGGCCGTTTACATATAGCAGTTAGTTTCTAGACGGTTCAGCGTTTCCACTTTCTAAGTGAATCACGTAAGACTCTGATCGCATACGCTAACAAAGCGATCGAATTTAGATAACTTTCGACACGTATGCAACACACTTAACGCACAGGTAATGTGGGTAGGATCTTAACTGAAAAAGGCTATAGGACAACTGGCGTAGTCTACACTCACATATGACAGCCTACAGTGGTTTTGCAGCTCTACGTGTAACTGTTTTCTTTCTAGTCTTCTGCAGTCGCCACGCAATCTGGTGGCCAGAGGCTTGCCAGGACGGCAGTACATAGCTGCCGCCAGCCACGCGTCCTCCATGTGCTCTCCCCAATATTCATCCGCGACCAGTGCTTTTTTAAAATACTATAAATAACATAATATATAAAGATTTCTGAGGTTACAGCGAATTGAATTCTTAACAGGTGTTAAAATGGTTCCACATAATTTGTTACTACTTAGTTGATGAGAATATAATTTATACAATGCAAATGTAAAAGAAAAATTAAAAAAATAAAATGTAACACAATGAGCGTGGTTAAGAATAATTTGTAATATACAGAGGGAAGTGATACGCTGTGTTTGGATGAGTAATACATTCTAAGTAGCATGTTGGTTAGTAATGGCCTATTTCAGATGAGAAGGTCTCGGTACAACCTCGAACTATTCTCATCTGAAATGGTTTGCGCTAATGTATGTTTACACAGATTATAGAGATTAAATGCTGATTGAGCGCTTCATACATGGAATACATTAATTTTAGCTTCACACGAGAAGTACACTTACGTTTGTAACTTGTTAGCTGACATAGAATATAGTTCATAGCTACTTGAATGCATTATTCCTTAAAATAACTTAATACATTTCTGATATATGAAATTCATTGGTTATAGCTTTGAATAGAGAAGAGAATATACTTCGGTCTGCACACAGTAAGACGAGCAATACATTACTGCTTGTGTGCAGTATACTTTAAACACTATGCAGGATGCCATTGTTATGTCTATAGGGCAGGTCCCCATCACAACGCAAAGTGCCTCTAGTGAGGTAGGTGCTTATCGTCTTAATAGGCAATTTATACTGAGTTGCGTTTAGTCTTGGTAGTTTGTGTACAATTTTGGAGGCTTTGTCAATTTTATATGGTGGTTGAAAGTCTGTTTTTCGTCTAGATGCAGTCCGAGATAACGTGTGGCTTGCTTCTTCTGTATGCTTGTATTGTCTAATTTTAGAATTGGATTCGTCTGTAGTGTCCCATTGAGCAGTAAATATACAGTTTTGTTGGGAGCTATTTTTAATTTATTTTCTTTGCACCAACTGTTAATTTTCTGAAGCAGTTGCGTGCCTTTTGTCTCTAGTGCTGTTCTCGAGTTGGCTGACACCACTATGAGCAGGTCATCTGCGTAAGCCGCCACACCTCTTACCCTGTCGTCACTGTCCAGGGTGTTCAGCAAGGGCTCGATTGCGATATCCCAGAATATTGGTCCGCAGATCGAGCCCTGTGGACATCCCTTTGTTATTCTCTTGACAACCTCCACTCCGCCACTCTGCCTCTGCAGTAATCGAAGAGGCTATTGTAGAGGGAAGCTGATAGCCTCATTTCCCTTAACCTGGCGAAGAGGGATGGCCACCACAAGTTGTCAAAAGCCCCGGCTATGTCGATTAGAATGGCGACCGCGTATTTGTCGCAGATGCTTTTTGTAACTGTCAGTGCTCGGTTGACGGCGTCTTCTATTGATCTACCTTCCCTGAAGCCGAAATGATGGGGCGTTAGGCCGAGGAGGCGCCTGTGCGATTGTAAACGGTCACACAGGAGCCTTTCCTGTACCTTGCCGAGAGTGTTTAAGAGACAGATCGGTCGGTAGGTGTTGTGGTCTGTTGGCTCTTTGTCTTGTGATTTCCTGATTATTACTACATTAGCAGTTATCCAGAGGTTTGGAATTCTGCCTGTTAGTAGTGCCTCGTTGAACATGTTAGTAAGAAAGAGTGTGATCTGTGTTACTGTTTGTTTTACTGTTTCTGAAAGCATTTTGTCTGGGCCGGGTGCTTTTCGGTTTTTAAGCCTGCTGATTGCCGTCGCGACTTCTTCTTGTGCGAATGGCATGGTTACACGGTCACAGATGTATGGTTGCCTTGTAAGAGGTCCGAGCAGATGTAATTTCGATGTATTGCTCACGCGCTGCCTGCGATATGCAAGGTATAAGAGAATCTCAGACCAGAGAGCAGTGTTGACTGTAGTAGGAACTGTGTAGCTGTAGCAGTAAGTTGTTGCTAGCGAGCAGTCTGGTGTATCGTGTTGGCTGGGCCGATCGCGGTGCAGCGATGGCGGAGCCTGAGCATTATTGTATAAGGTAAAAAGCAGCCTCGCGCATATGTAGTATTGTTATCTCAAGTTCCATGTAAATGTTTTAAAAAATCTCCTAATAATAATCTTTCTCATAAAAAGTAACTTTTAACAACCATTCATTTCAATTTAAAGAATTTACTAATTTCTCCAATCCATGATCATCCCGATTATTGCAAAAGAAAAATCAGTTGTTTCCTTTCATAAATGACAAATCTATCGGCCAGCATTGCACAGGGCTGTGCCAGAAAAATTTATTGTAAGAGCAGATATATATGCGTTATCCGGCGACTTCATTGAGGTAAGAATTTTTCTTTTTTTATTCAGAATAATCTTTCAGGGCCATGACGCAGCACTGCTGACGTCCAAAATTTACCAGTTTAAATTCACAGTCAATTATTGAAAAGTTATAAGTGAGCGACAATTTAATGGAGAGTTTAGTTACATTGTATTATTACCAGGTTACTGAATTTATTTTTTGTTAGGACGTTACACTGTATGTGAACGACATAATTATAATTTTTTACCGTTGAGAGGTTAAGGAATTTTTCTGTTTTGAGGTTACACTAAATTAGAATATTATTCATATTATTTATTTTATTTTGTGGGGAGGTTACAGCCTCATGCTCTCTCTTAGGTCAGCGTGGTGTCGCTCGTCTTGTGTGGGGTCGTCATCCGGGAGGAGCCTGTTCAGAAGATATTCTGCTGTGCTTCTCCATCTTCTGGTCACTGTGCCGCCAGCTTGTTTTAGTGTCGACAGAACTGTCGGTGTCTTAACTCTCCTGTTTCTATTTTGAATGGTTGTCCCCAGATGTCGTTCTGTAGCTGGGTTTTTACAAAATCCGTCCAGTGGCCGACCGTCCGTGGTCTTTCAGTACGGAACTCCCTTCATCGATCGCGGCGGTAAGTTGTCGCGCGCCGTTCCGGGAGCAGCGCAGACCTCTGCCGATCATGAGGAAGCATCTCACGGCGGATCTCGACCAGCACTGACCCTGTCGATTGTCAGAGTCATCTCTCGTCGGATCCCGGCCTGCACTGACCTCCGTCCATCGCTCTCAGTGGATGTCCTCATCTGTCCACGAATCGCGATGACCTACAGCCCTTCTAAGGACATGCCACTGCACAGTGACGAACTCATACCCTGTACCAGGACACTACTGTTACGTTTGTTCACTGTGCACCATGTTGCGCCCAAAGAGACTTTTTTTCTTAGTGCTTATTGACTTTATAAAGTTCACTGTTCTGCCTACCTGCCTTCATATCCAGTAGAGTGTCGCTCCCACACGGTAACGAATATTAAGTTCTGAATGTTCAGTCTGTGTCCGCTTGAAAGAATATTAAAGATGTACGAAGGATAAATGGAGAATTCGATCCAAAACGTAATTGTAAAATAAAGTACCTCAAGATTTGAGAGGACGACGGTTCAAACCAGCGTTCAGCGCTCCAGATTTAGGTTTTCCATGATTTCCCCAGATCACTTTAGTCCAATGCTTGGATGGTTCCTCTGAAAGGGGACGGCCGCCTGCCTTTCCCATCCTTCCCTAATCCAATGGGAGTAATGACCTCGCCGTTTCGTCCCCTTCCCCAAATCAACCAACCAACCAACCAACAAAAATTTTAAGTGCATTCATATAAGTGGAACTTACTACTGCAAAATCTAACAACAACTTTATAGAATAACGACTTTATAGTCTTACCTGTAAATTAATATTCTCTCGAAGTTTCTATCTCCGTTCACGTGGAAGATACAGTCTTGGGAACTGGACGAATATTTTTGAGACACACAGTACTTCCGTGTTACTTTATTCCATATCTGGTCAAGCGTATCCGGACATCCCTATGAAATGCGGAAGTCACCGCTAACTGTTCCGAGAGGCAGACTTGCCGTTAAAAAAGAAGACAGGGAGTGTTGTGTTGTTAGCACAGAAGAAGTAACACAGAATCGGCCCATCAGTAGAGATCAGTGAATTCGAACGTGGATTAGCCATTTAATGCCACCTAAGTAACAAATTCATCAGGGACATTTCAACGCATGTGGAGCTGCCCAAGTCGATTATTGATGATGCGAAGCAAAAACCAAAGATAAACCAAGATCACGCAGACCTCATGAAGTGACGGATAAGGACTGTCAATGGTTGGTTGGTTGATGGGGGCGGGGGAGGGGGGGGGAAGGGGGGGACCAAACAGCGATGTCATCGGTCCCGTCGGATTAGGGAAAAATCTACATGTACATGATTACTCTGCTATTCACAATAACGTGCCAGGCAGAGGGTTCGATGAACCACCTTCAAGCTGTTTCTCTTCCGTTCCATCGTCTCCGATGGGGAAGGAAGTCGGCCGTGCCCTTACAAAGAAACCATCCCGGCATTTGCCTAATGGGAAGTAACGAGAAACCTAAATCAGGATGGCCGGACGCCGGTTTGAACGGTCATCCTCCCGAATGAGAGACCATTGTGCTGATCACTGCGCCACCTCGCTCGGTAGGACCAACGAACTACGCGGAAGTTGTTTGTATAAAATTCCATGAAATCAGCGGAAGGAATGACTCGTGAATTACAAACTACGGCGAGCGGTATAGCTAGCACATGACAGCGCCTAGGGAGTTATAAACAATGGGATACAGCGGTTGAGCGGCTCCTCGTAAGCCACATATTTCTGAAGTCAGGGCTAAGCAACACTTGAGACAGAGTAAAGAGCGACGCCACTCGGCCCAGTATGACTGAAAACCAATGCTTTGAAATGACGAATTACGCTATAACCTGCGGCAATCCGATGGAAGGGTTTGCGATTGGCGAAATCCTGGAGAACATTACCTGTCGTCAAGTATAGTCAGTAGTGACAACAGTGAAATACTGAGGGGTCAATTTTACAGTATTGCGGTGTTTTCCGAAGTCAAAGTATGATCCCCCTATTCCGCTTTAAAAAAAACGCTAAATGCAAAAAGATACGAACATATTTTACAGTACTGTGTACTGTGTGCTGGCCACGGTGGCCGAGTGGCTCTAGGCGCTTCAGTCCGGAACCACACGGCTGCTACGGTCGCAGGTTCGAATCCTGCATCGGGCATGGATATGTGTGATGTCCTTAGGTTAGTTAGGTTTAAGTAGTTCGAAGTTCTACGGGACTGATGACCTTAGATGTTAAGTCTCACATCGCTCAGAGCCATTTGAACCATTTGTGTACTGTGTACAGGAAGAGTTCGCAGACGATGTCTGTTTGCATTAGGACGACAGTGTACGCTATCATAATGTAGTATTTGCGAGACAAAGGTTTTGCGGGCTGGGTTGCCCAGAGTCTCAACCTGAATGCAGTGGAACACTTTTGGAATGAATTAGAACGCTGACTTCGCTCCAGAGACAAGTGTGCACGATTTACTACCTTCTGTGGTTGCGCTTCTTGAGGAACAGAGGGCCGCCATTCTTCCACCGACATTCAGACACCTCACTAAAAGTGTGTCCAGCAGAGTTCAAGCTGCCATAAAGGCTAATAACAATAATAATAATAATAATAATAGCTGTCTGATTACTCTTGAGTATATACTGTAAGCCGCTGGTGTAGGCACTGTTTACGATTAGGTCCATTACCGCAGTAGGTGGGAAGAGGAAGGTATACACCAGCAATAAGAAAGGGGTTCGTCTGGAAACTTCCCGTTACACGTTTCTCGACATACTGCGTGGTATACCGAAAGCCTAAACGTCCAGTTGAACACTGGGAACATTAATCTAAGGAGAACGACTGTGACAGTATGGAACAACTACGTCAAAGATGCGACCCGATAGGCATTCTGGCATGGTTGAAGGAACTTCCTAGCGACCTGAAGTTTGTGTCAGCAAAAAAATGGGAGTTACGAACGCTACATTCTTACCGTGAGCGTTCTTCTCACTAGTGGATAATATTCACCAATCTGATCATCGATGAGTTGCTTCAGCTGCATATGGTATACCTGAAGAAACCTGAGCAGTCTTTTTCTCGCCTAATTGATGCCGTTATTAAGAGGTGTTATTCGGTATTAACGTGACATCTCCAGAATTTTTCTGACTTTTCTTTTGTGTCTCTACAAAATGGTTCAAAGGCTCTGAGCACTATGGGACTTAACTACTGAGGTCATCAGTCCCCTAGACTTAGAACTACTTAAACCTAACTAACCTAAGGACATCACACACATCCATGCCCGTGGCAGGATTCGAACCTGCGACCGTAGCAGTCGCGCTGTTCCAGACTGTAGCGCCTAGAACCGCTCGGCTACTCCGGCCGGCCGTGTCTCTACAAAAGCCGTTGGAGTGCACTGCTGTGGTAGCATCATAATCTAAATAAATAGTGACGCTGTGCTGTTTTATACGCCCAACTAGCTGCGTATTATAATATGTCGAATATATGTGATAAAATTCTAGTTGATATTGCAGTTTTGACTACCTCGAATATGAGAATGTAGTTTTTGACGGCGTCAGACTTGCACAAATGCTTCTCCCATTTCTAGTCAGGCCAGTGACGGGTCCTCCATATACTAACAGGGATGACATCGATCACCGTGAAACAAAAACACGAGATAGTTAGTCATCGTAAGATAATCAGTAGATATAGCTCCTTACTTTCGTCAGAGCTACAATGAATAGAAATAGGCCCTACAGACACGGTCTTCAATCCATTTACCGACCACTGAAGAAGTTAAAGAGACACTGCACACAGTAAAACATACCCTTGGTCTCGGTAGCAGTTACGTTTGTCGGTAAGTACGAGCGGTTACCGAATGCTGCGCAGAACACCGACACCACATTAAAAATTGCAACTTCCACTAATTTGGCCTTGTCGAACGCAGCCTCATGGGCAATCACATGATTATGCTTGATGGAACGGAAATGTTATTCCAGGCATCTACATACTTGGATTCTGTCATCAATGACGCCATTGTGATAACAGCATTCAACAAGAGCTTTAACCGGGACAGCAGCTATACTCTTGATGGTGGATGGAAACTGGTGGTCGATGCTGACAGGCTACAGAGAAATACGTTGAGGTACTACCATCTACTGGACTCAGTATTGCTACTAATGTTCCTCCGTATCAGAGACACCAACATAATCTCCGGTAGCATATGGAGATTCTTTGATTTCGTGACATCTCCATGATATAATTCGCCCAATTACATGAAGTACCACATTGACTTCACATAACTCCTACAAAAGACGATAAAGATAGTAGTCGAAAGCATGCGGCTGAAAAGTTCGGTAAACTGTCTCAGAAAATAAAGAACACAGGAGTTACAAACAAAACAGCTTTACTGGGCTTCATAGTAACCACCATTAGCTACAATACATCTCTCAAATCCGATGTAACGCTTTTCAAAACTGTTAACAGACGCTTCATGTGGAACCGCTCGAAGCGCCGTAGTCTTACGCAACATCTGCGAAGCATAACCCTTTCTGGGCTAATTTAAGGCGGACAAACAGAAACAACCCTGCTAGCGCCAATTGTGGAGAATATAGAGGATTCTGTAGAACAGCCACTGCCGTTGAGCGATAAAGTTGATCACACAGATCACAGTGCCTGCCAGGGCGTTGACGTGGAGGAATATTCCGCTGCCCACCATTCCTGTAGAGTTTTGAAATTCCCTCGTAAACGTCCGAGCTCACAGTTTGACCCTCGCGTAGAAATTCGTGACGGACCAAACCTTTGCTGTCGAAAAAGGCGATCAATATAGTCTTAATATTAGATTGTATCAGTCGACGTTTTAGGAAGCGGAGAACACTATGAACACCACGTCATCGCCTGTCGCTTGGTCTCCGGATCGTATTGCTACCACGAGGTTTTGATCTCCTGTAATGATTGTTCCCGTAATCTACAGATTTCTGCCAAACATGTCGATGAAATCTCCAGACATATGAAGCCAAATGTGCTTTACGAACTGGGCACAAATCTTCCAATTTATTTTCAAATTTTCGTGAACAATAGTGCTTACACTGTCCCTGCTTATCCTGAACACTTGTGCTATCATTCTCAAAGGCAGCCGCTGATCATTTGCAAGCATACGTTGCACTCGTTTGATGTTGTCTGGGATTGTGTGTGTCGACAGTCGACCGGATAGCGACTTATCTTCGACACCTACCTTTCCGTCTCTAAAGCGTTTGCACTACTCAATCTAATACTTAGTACTCACTGACTGAGCAGTGTACATTTGCACTAACATTCTATCAGTCTCCACACCCATTTTAGCAGATTTGAGCAAAACTTCATGTTAATGCTTTGCTCCAGTTTGCAATGACGTAAGTCCTCACACTGAATCCGTTAGGTTGGTCGCAGTGTGCACCACACTTCCCTTCACAGATATGCGTGATAAGGTGGTAATATTGGTGCAAAATAGATTCTGGCACACTTTTGATACCAAAGATAATCAGTCTTTCTGAGGAACCCCCGCTCCTCCCTCTTCCCTACTTGCCCACCCTCTGGGGAAAAGAACACTTTCTTTTATCATCCCTCCCCAGTTCTGTTCTGAGCTTCTTTCAACACCCCCCCCCCCCCCACCCCCTGAGAAATGCTCCAGCTCTCCTCACCCCTCCCCCACTTTCGCTCCCCTCCACCACCTGTAAATTGGCGGGAAAATGTTTCAACCTGTGCTGAGCTGTTGGAGAGGAAGGATATCATGACACAAAATTCACATCAATGTCAACTGATATAATAATATATTGTTCAGTGCAATTTGCAAGAGAGTTGAACACCACTTTATCCCACAAACTGATTAATTAAAGAACATGCAAACTGAATTGAACAACATATTATTATGTCAGTTGAAATTGATTTGAATTTTGTGTCATGAGAACTTTCCTCTCCAGCAGCTCAGCACGTATTGAGTGCTTTTTCCGCCAATTTCCTGATGGGAGAGGAGAGGAGGGAATGGGGGAGGGGAGAGAAGAGCTGGAAGAATCTCAGGAGGGGGGGAAAGAGGATCAGAACTTAACTGGAGGGGGGGGGGACAACAAAAAGAAGTGTCCCTTTTCCCATTAGGGTGAGGGAGGAGAAGGGGGAAGGGAACGGTAGGGGTTTCACAGAAGGGCAGATTACCCCCAAACGGGTCATAAACCAAACCTGAGGGAGCCATAAATCACTTATCAGAAAAATAGGTTACAGGGAGGGAGAGGGGAAGGTGGAGGGGCATTGGGAGGTGTGGTGTAATTCATCAATTTAAGTAATTAGCACATCAGTTTGATATCAAAAGTGTGCCCAAACCCCTTTTGCCTCAATAATGAGGGCGCTTGTTGAGATTTCTCTCTGTGCATATGCGCAGGCATCTCATCCTAACCAGCGCAATTTTTAGCGTATGGGGATATTCGCGGAACATTTCAGACTCACCTTGTACGAATGTGAAGAAGCAAGAAATCCGCGAAGCATTAACCAAACCTGAGTATGAGCTCGTACAGTATCCTAGCACAGCCTACGAGGAGCGCTACGTGCTCAAGGGACAATCTCTCGACACTGGCGCACTTAAGGAGGAGAAGCGATAATAAATAAGGCTCACAGGTTCCATTACGAAGCGCCAGGCTGTGGTAGAGCGCGGAGAAAGCGCTAAAGCGCAGCGAAGCTGCGGCCTTTTACGACGCTGGGGCCCTTGCCACCCAGGCCGCCATAAACTGTGTAGCAGAGGCGAGGTCAGTCCATGGTCTCTGTGTCGTAGCTGGGTCGAGGCAGGCTGGCTCAAAAATCCAGCTCACTGATCCACTCACTCAGCTGCCCTGGGTACGAGAGGGGTGGGCTTTCTGGGGAGACGCTCTTTGATCATTACAGCACGGCGCTGGGTTGCAAATTACGCTCCATCCCGCCTCATTCCACCTTCATACCACTTGTTGCATAATAGCCTGATTACACACAGAACTTAAGAATATGTCGCTTGGTACAGAAGTAAAATTTTATTGGTTAGTTCTTTGCATCTAAATTGTTTTAGAGCTACCGTGAGGTAGACTTCCGCACGAGTGTACACCATTCAATCCGTTTGTGATTTTGAGTGATTTTCAGAAAAATCTCGATATTACGTGTGAGACTGACGCGTACACCCCCTACAGATTTATTTGTGTTACTCAGTATACATCCTCTTTTTCATTCGTAACCACAATGCCCTCTTATTGTCTTTTATTACGAATGTCTGGTCACTTTTATTAAACTGTTTACCTTGCTACAACCTAGCCTGTCTATTGTAACGTATGAGGGCTTGCTGGAAAGTAATGCATCCGAATTTTGTGAAAACTCTCAATGTTTTTTTAAATAAAGCACACTCTAGCAACATTATACATGTTTATTCTTCATTTCTACATATTTTTTCTCAATATAGTCACCCTGGCAACAAACACATATCTCTGAACGAGAGTCTAGTTGGTTGATACCGTCACTGTAGAAGTATATTGACGAAGCGACATCACCACCTCTGTTTGTACCGCTTCATCTCTATGAAGGTGAAGTCCTCGAAGCTGCTCTTCATGTTGAACCCGGATGGGTGGAAGATACGATCATTGAGAATGATGGATCGCAGTGAACCCAAAGGGTCAGATGGTTGCAAATGTCCCATCCCTCGGGTATGGTCTGGCAGTGTCATGCTGAACTAGAGGGTGTCCCATGTGTGGACGAACTCTTTCTGTGGTTAGAAACTGGATTACAGCAATGTTTTTCTCAGGAACCGACATAGTTACGTTAAACACCTCCATGTTACTCGCTACAATTCAGAGCCATTTAGTGGCTGAGGTTTGCAACTTTCGTCAGCGAAGCGCGAAAATCGACAGAATAAAATGCGTGACATGTATGGTAAGATGGGGAAGCTAACTTTAAACCCTTACAAAAGGGACAAAAATAAACAAATTCAAGTAGGTTTGATTATCATTTGTTTACTTAACCATTGAATTACAATAGTATGCAAAGAAACCTGCAAACTTGTTACATTTAGTTAGAAATATCTCGATTTGAAACATAAACTACCAATTCCTCGTCTTGCCCCATATGCAGGGTGAGATGGGAAACTAGCATGAATACATCTCTAAAGCATAAATAAGGACTGGAATAACGAAATCATGTGAAAATAAGGTTTCGAAACATGGTTCTGCGAATTGTAGAATCAGGTATTACGTTTTATTTAGACCTCTTACTTTCACATAGTACAAAGTGTGGACAGCCTCGTCATCATCACTTTGTATCCCTGCACAAGTGTCGTGGGCCCAGCGTCCGCACCTAATACACCGTATCCAACCTCCTTCAGAGAAATCATAGCAGTATATCCATTCTTCACTCTCTTCCTCGTTGTCATTTGATCTCAGTTTATTATCCCTTGAGCATGAATGGGTGGTTAAGACGTCAGTAACGTTCGTCACTTTTTCGTTGTCATTATGTACTTTTGGTGGTATCCCAGGTTTATTAAACGTCTTTGTGAAGAATTTTCGTTTACATGCAGCACGTTTGGGGACACCGTTTCGCTTAATTTCTTCAGATAGTTCACTCCTATAAGTAGATTCGGTTAAAACAACGGGCTTTCCACGGCTGTTAGATGATTTGCTTTTGTTCTTTTTTTTTTAGCCACCTTCGGAATAGCTAACACCATTTCAGGGCTCGTAGCCTGAAAGTTAGACGAAACGCAGGCTTGATCGTCAGTTGTTAATTGTTCAGGTGTTTTACGTCTTGACAACATCTCTGGTATTTGGTCTTCCGTTTCTGTAACTCCAGATGTGTGAGCTTGATGAATGTCTGTAGATGAACAGGGAAGGTAATCACTTTCTTGAAACACATTTCTGTTTACAAGCTAAATGCCTGTTTTCCGAAACCCGTTCACTGCTGTGGACATTGTAGCTGAATGAATGCAGGCTTTGCCGAATAAACTTGCGATCTGATGCAGCGTAACAACTTTTCCAGAATTAGTGCGACGCCACGACCTTACCTCATCTTCGTAAAATTTACTGAGAGGTTTCATAAATGCCACGTCCAATGGTTGAAGACGGTGTGAGCGGTGTGGTGGCAAACACAGAAAGACAACCCCATTTCCGTGGGCCACATCTATTAGTTCTAAACTCTTGGTGTGCGTTTTGTGGCCGTTCAATATGTGGAGTATTGGTTTTTCCTTTGACGCTCCAGTAAATGCAATAAACTTCTTAAACCAGGTCAAAAGTAGTTCTTTCGTCATCCAAACAGTTTCTAGGACTTCTGCCCAGGCACCAGGGGTCAGGCCAGTCTCAAACGCTTGTTGCATTCGTTTTCGAGGATAAATTAACATAGGTGGTACGTAGCACCACGACGCTGAAATACAGATTTCTGCAGTCACAGTCTGGCCTCTTTCTGCTGAAGTAACTGCTCCCACCTGTCTGCGCCTTTTTAAAACCAACCACCTTTGTGTGACCTTTTGGAATGACTGTTAAACCAGTCTCATCGCAATTGAAAATTCTGTCTCCCGTAAACTTGAATGTGTCTAATTGACTTTCTAAGAGATCGAAAAACCGATCTACAGCAACTCGATTAAACCCCATTGCTCGTGCGATTGATATGGCCTCTGGTTTTCGTATTGTTAAGGTAGGATTTCGTGCAAGAAACCCATTTAACCAATCTCTTCCAGCAGATTTGGCTGCAGTATTAAATGGATGTTTGATGTTGTTTCGTTCAGCTAGCTGAAAAGCAAGTTCACAAAGTTCTTTAAGTGTTAGGCCAAAATACTGTCCTTCCATCTGTGTTAAGTAGTCTTTTACGTTCTGCCTCCTGTTCTGGGCTAAACACACTAGTGATTGGTCTTAACCTTTTCACAACTGTATAGCCAGGATTAGCACGTTTCTTTGCCACATGTCGTTCAATCGTTGTTTGTGGCACGTTGAACTGTCGAGCAGCCCTGAAAGAACCATATGACCTTCTATAACATCATTTACAGCGACTTCCATTGACTCCAATGACCAATCTTGCCTATACGTTTGTCGCCGATACTTGCAAACCATATGAAATAAAACACGTGGAATGTGCTATTGAGTCATATCATTCCTGGTAATCTATATTATACAGTAGATACCATATTTCCAATAGTCAGTCGTTAATGCATAGCAAGAACACTAACTTTGCACTTTTTGTGTATTTGTATTCACCATATAGCCTAAGGCATACTTTGTAATTAATTAGGAAACGTTGGAATAAAGAATACCATTCCATTTACAATTGTATTCAACGTATAATGTACATGTTCAAAACCCTCAGCGAGGTAAACACATGAGACGATAAGAACGTAATGGTTGGACAAATAGTAGGGGCAAGACGGGGAAGCTCCCCATCTTGCCCCACCCCGTCTTGCCCCATACCATGCTGTCAGGTTATGTTACACCTACATGAACACTATTTAATGAACATTGACTACTGACACAGCAGTTTACTGTTAATACGACGTACTATTCAGTGCTATATACAGGGTGTTTCAAAAAGGTACGGCCAAACTTTCAGGAAACATTCCTCACACACAAAGAAAGAAAATATGTTATGTGGACATGTGTCCGGAAACGCTTACTTTCCATGTTAGAGCTCATTTCATTACTTCTCTTCAAATCACATTAATCATGGAATGGAAACACACAGCAACAGAACGTACCAGCGTGACTTCAAACATTTTGTTACAGGAAATGTTCAAAATGTCCTCCGTTAGCGAAGATACATGCATCCACCATGGAATCCCTGATGCGCTGATGCAGCCCTGGAGAGTGGCGTATTGTATCACAGCCGTCCACAATACGAGCACGAAGAGTCTCTACATTTGGTACCGGGGTTGCGTAGACAAGAGCTTTCAAATGCCCCCATAAATGAAAGTCAAGAGGGTTGAGGTCAGGAGAGCGTGGAGGCCATGGAATTGGTCCGCCTCTACCAATCCATCGGTCACCGAATCCGTTGTTGAGAAGCGTACGAACACTTCGACCGAAATGTGCAGGAGCTCCATCGTGAATGAACCACATGTTGTGTCGTACTTGTAAAGGCACATGTTCTAGCAGCACAGGTAGAGTATCCCGTATGAAATCATGATAACGTGCTCCATTGAGCGTTGGTGGAAGAACATGGGGCCCAATCAAGACATCACCAACAATGCCTGCCCAAACGTTCACAGAAAACCTGTGTTGATGACGTGATTGCACGATTGTGTGCGGATTCTCGTCAGCCCACACATGTTGATTGTGAAAATTTACAATTTGATCTCGTTGGAATGAAGCCTCATCCGTAAAGAGAACATTTGCACTGAAATGAGAATTGACACATTGTTGGATGAACGATTCGCAGAAGTGTGCCCGTGGAGGCCAATCAGCTACTGATAGTGCCTGCACATGCTGTACATGGTACAGAAACAACTGGTTCTCCCGTAGCAATCTCCATACAGTGACGTGGTGAACGTTACCTTGTACAGCAGCAACTTTTCTGACGCTGACATTAGGGTTATCGTCAACTGCACGAAGAATTGCCTCGTCCATTGCAGGTATCCTCGTCGTTGTAGGTTTTCCCCAGTCGCGAGTCATAGGCTGGAATGTTCCGTGCTCCCTAGGACGTCGATCAATTGCTTCGAACGTCTTCCTGTCGGGACACCTTCGTTCTGGAAATCTGTCTCGATACAAACGTACCGCGCCATGACTATTGCCCCGTGTTAATCCATACATCAAATGGACATCTGCCAACTCCTCATTTGCAAACATTGCACTGACTGCAAAACCACGTTCGTGATGAACACTAACCTGTTGATGCTACGTACTGATGTGCTTGATGCTAGTACTGTAGAGCAATGAGTCGCATGTCAACACAAGCACCGAAGTCAAGATTACCTTCCTTCAATTGGGCCAACTGGCGGTGAATAGAGGAAGTACAGTACATACTGACGAAACTAAAATGAACTCTAACATGGAAATTAAGCGTTTCCGGACAATGTCCACATAACATATTTTCTTTATTTGTGTGTGAGGAATGTTTCCTGAAAGTTTGGCCATACCTTTTTGTAACACCCTGTATACAGTCTGGACAAATGTTCACGAAACACATGTTTTAGGACCTCGAAAGGTGTGAAACATTCCAAATCAGTATAACAATTATACGTACCTTGCAAAGTTCACAGAAACCGCCGCGAAACTAAGGTTCAGCAATGTCAACACACTGGGACCTGTGTATTAATTATGTCCACAGATGGCAGGACTCTAACTGTAGCTTATAGCCCTCCCCGTCTTACCCCACCTCCCCGTCTTGCCCCGCCTTCCCCTAATACCTCAACCAATATTGAGAAGGGAATAAAAAATTCTGAGGCAATGTTTTTCAGTACGCCGTCATGTATCTTCGGATTCACTACTGAAATCAATAACATTAACACTCTGAATACTATTTTATAGTAAACTAAACTCGCTTACTAAAGTTAACCGTGTTTGAATTTGTGTGAATATTAATTAGGCTAATGTATTTCTTCCAGAGTGTTTAGTGGACTAACTAGAGGGTCGTTGTATCCAGAAACACAGTAAACATTTCACTTCACTGTTACCTGTAATTATCGTTCTGCCAATTAATATTTCCCACTAAAGCACAGTGACAGCATTTATCATTGGATCAGTGATCAATACTAATTCACTTTGAGATTTTTCCTCCTGAAGATCAATATTTCCATTTGCTAACACCAGGCGCTATGTCCTGAATGGACGTATTTTGAAAGTAAGTCTGTTTATTCAACTAGAATATACAATGAATTTATAATTCTAGAAATGGAATTGTAGCTTTTTGTACAAGAACGAAACTAACTACATCTTAAATGGTACCTTTTCAAAAATTACTTTCCGAAGTATGTCAAGACAAAATGAAGTTAATAACTGACATTAGTCTGGTGATACTTTAACCTTGCGACTTTTAGTAACGGAGAGGGGGGTGGGGTTGCGGATACGGTCGTTCGTAATATTCCTTCCAATTCTGTGACTGTACGGATAATGCGCCATACCACAGCAGGAGGTTCGTCAGAACGCCTAATAAACATGATTTCAGGATTACGTTGTTAGAGCTGTTGCAAGATCTGCAAATGAGCTGCAAAGACTCATTGGGGAAGGCTGAACTGTGTCTACAATAAAGGAAAGCAAATCAGCAGCCGTGAAAGTGGGCGTCCTGTATAAAATCGCTGAGAGTAAAGGCCACAACGCAGTGCGTTTACCGCCCTACAAGTGCGATCTAAATCCGATAGAACTGGCATAGGCTAAAATGAAACACAATTTCAGGGAGAACAAATTCGCTGGTGACATGTCGAAGGGAAGATTGCAGAATCTTCTTAATGTTGCTGTCCTTTCAGTTATTGCACAGTATTGGCAAGGTTACTGCAGGAATGTGCAGCAGCTGAAGCAAGAGTACTGGACACGAGATGGAATAATGCAAATGGCCATCGACGAAGTTATCATCAATACTGTGCCCTCGAGGGAATGAAGAAGAAGATGATGATGATGTTGAAGCAAACATAAATGACAGTGATCTTTAGTGAACATCATTTTGACAGTTCTTTCAGACACAATTAATTACACTTTGTAAACATTACTAGTGTCTGCGTTTAATAAATGCAGTGTGCAAACACATTCCAAAACTCAGTTTAAAACTTCATATTCATAGTGTCGTAAGTCGTACATTCATTTTTCATTGTTTTCGACATATAAATAATACATAAGTTATAGGCAAATCTCCCGAGCATGAATATGTCAACAAATTAGGTGATTTCTGATCCGACGAAAGCGTCAATTATGCGGGCAATACTTCCACGAGTGCCGAATGCGACTTCGTGTTAAGCGCAAAACACAGGCAGTGGTGTCAGCACTGCAGCCTTCCCCTCACCGCTCCTCACCCCTCACCCCTCACGCCTCGTACACCGTAACGCGGGGGCGTGACCCCTCCCAACAGCCAACACGCTAATCGTCAACTTATCTCTGACAAACAGCACTGCTCGTAGTGTTGTACACCATCAGGACATTTCAAGAAAACCTTCTTAGTTGCTTATGTTAGTGTGTGTACTTCTGTGAATTTGTCTCACTGTCTTTACCATCGCTGCAATGCATGAGCCTTAGGCTAAGCGCAAATTGAGACGCGTATAGCGCGTGTGGCGCGACGCAGCGCAGCGCGCATTTTTGTAACCTCACAGGTTCAAATGGGACCGCGCAAACTGCGACGCGACGCGACTGGGACGCGACACGCGCCTGCGCCAGGTCGCGCGGCGTTGTGGTTGAGGCACAGTTTCTCGCGACGCGCGTGCCTCGCTAGCACCGTGGAAAAGTAGCCTGGCCATATGCTCACATCGGAACGGCGCATATGAGCAGTGGTAGTATTACCCGTATGATCAATTTTGCCTTACTGTGTACTAAATTTTATTGCCTTAGGGAAGTGTTTCGTTTTTCGCCATGTAAACATTCCAGCCTTCTTCGTTAGTACATTATACTTTTCTGTTATTTATATCTGTATAGTTTTGTTTTGTTTTTCTTCTGTCAGGAAAAATGCATACTTCAGTAACTGATAAGCCGTTGGCCGCTGGAATTGTATCATATGCCTCCGCGATGTTTTCAGATCGCAAGAAGGGACAGAGGGTAGTGAAGAAAGAAGCAAGGAATATTATAAAATCATGTGATTAAGAAGCAAGGCAAGAACGTAAAACAAGGTTATCTTCTCGCTGCCTAGTATGCTGGCGTATCTGTACGATCTGTTACAAAAATTTAAAAAGGGATAATCCCCACAAGTGTGATCCCTTTGGGCTCCTGGTAAAAAGCGTCCAAGATCTGAAGTATAGAAATCTCACTGTGATTACTTGGATACGGATGTAATAATATAATACGACACACTGTACTACATGCATATGAACATCACATTTCCACTGCAAGCTAGAAACAGTCGAAAAGCAGTCACAAATAACAATGTTTTAATTGTTCACCGTGATGAGAAAAAGCATTTCAATTAATGCATGCACATTATCAGCATTAATAAACTAACTATACAACAGGCTACACAAATGAAGAAAATGGTCGGTATTATTACGGAAGTAGGAATATCCTAAAAGAGTGTTATGATTAGATATATTTAATTTGTTGAAATGTACTGCTGACAAAGGCAGATCTACTTCCTTGACAATGTTTTTCGAACCCCAACTCACAAGGCACACATGGCTAGCTTGTGCATTCCTGTCGCGCGCATTATCCTCCGATGCTGACAATACAATGACCATTGTGTTGTGGAACAGATCAATTGATTATTTTTATCAATAACAACTATTTTATTCGCGATTACACATTGTCAGTTTGGCAAGTCGGAGGTGAGTAACCAGTATCTGGCATGGGCCTATCATTCCGCCTGAAGGAACGCTCGTCATTATTTTAATACTGCTCAGATCAAGAGAAGGAATAAAATCCTTTGGTAAGTTTCCATTCCAGTCGCTCAGAATTAAAAATACGAAGGGTTACGGGGATTCCACCAAAATTCCAACAGAATTGGCAATCTATTTTTGTGTGAGTTGTTAACCTTTTCTCTTTCGAAGAAGCATCACCGTTTGTGAGTAACGGCCACATTTCTCTTGGTGACTGGTTTAATTGTACTTCCTTTGTCAGAGTGTAATTTGCCAAACTCATCTCACAGCAGCTATTGAGACAGAATTCCGAAACGGAGTGCCTCATTAAACAAGTAATTGGCAATCACAGAGCTCAATAGCTAACGAAAAGCCTCATAGTGTCGCTTTGCAGTAACATAAAAGAAGAAATTTCATGTTTTTTTTTCTTACTAGGAAGCTCTTGTTAAGCTAGCTGTCGATAACTCAAAAAATTACAGTCACTGGAGTGAAATAAATAAAAAGGGAAGTATAACTACTTATATATCGCCATAGATAGGAAAGTTCCGTGTGTTTAAGAATTGGCAAAACACTCTCCTCCTTGTGTACTATCATTCGCCATACTTTCGTTTCGACGTCTCGAGCGGTTTAGGAGATATGAGAGATGTTGCGAGTATTTCATTCTCGCGGGCGTGAGATCGGAAGTGAGCGCGCTACATGGGATCCATTTTCTCGAGATCGGAGGCAGATTGAGACCTCCTCCGAAGTCCAAACAAAAAGTCAAAATGTTAGCTCAATTTCATACGCAGCAACGTATGGTGTAATACGCACCAAACGCAAAATCATAGCGACCCGTAATTTTCGTTGCATACTTTTTGAGTTTTGCGTAGTGTCTTACTAAAATGTGTACATCACAATAAAAATGGTCATTAGCGAGATGATGGGCACTTCGCCACGAAGCTGACATATAACGCTACAAGTAAGGCAAAAATCAAATGTTTTCAGTGAATAGTTCCTGTAAAATCGTTTGAGGAAGATGACAGTTTGCGCGCACTTCGGTTCTGTCAGCGCAGAGCGTCGCCAGTCGGCGCGTGCGGAGTATGGTGTACTCGTCGCAATATGCGCTGCACCCGCGCGACCCGTGCGGCACGTGCGTGTCGCGCTGTAGTGTCGTGTCACGCCACACGTGCTATAGGCGTCTCAATTTGCGCCTAGCCTTTCATGTAACCGGCATTAAGTTTGGACAAAATAGATTAAGCGCTTTCCCCGCTTTCAACCAGTGTACATCAACATCATCCTATTTTACGCCATCCGACCATAGTACCTTAAGTCCATCATTAATAAATTTAGCAGCTGTTGGACTGTTTGCTGCTTCCGAAAGTTTACAATAAATCCAACAGGATTTAGATGCAGCCTCGGAGTCCAACTAGCGCACAAGCGATGAAACTGTCTATAGTATTCGTCGTCTCATCATCAGAAATCCGTATATGTGACTTTCCAGTGTCAGCCCTGCTTTTTCTAATATATCAACATAGAAAGAATCCAACTAATTCTTCCTGAGAGCGTTAAGGTTGCAGTATTCGTGTGAAAACTGTTTAATTTTAGGTACCTGAATTTTGTTCCAGGATATGTTCCCTGCAACCAATGCAGACACAGTTCTTTGTAACATTCACTATTAGATAGTGTAGGCTGCCCTTCAGTTCAGTAAGCAGAACGTATTTCTTTGGAAAAATCCGTTTTTTGTTCCTAATATGCAGATTTCTTCATAATTGTCTTTGAGATAGAGATTTAGTCGTACATCCTATACGTTTACCACAGGTTTGGCAGGGGACTATTATACCATCAGTATTTAAAGGTTTGTCAATAGAAATCTAGGTTTTCAGCTTTGATGACAATGAAGATGCAACCGGCGGAGTGGTTAACTTGAATGCAACTGACTGTTACACATTGTGAAGGAAAGCATTTAAAAAGAGTCCTTGTCCCCATCGAACTTGCTCAGTTTAGCTTTGAGTAGATTGGCAACAATATGAGAAAGATAATAATAACACTTGAAATTTTTTCCGTTCTTTCTATGTAATGAAAATGCATGGCACTTAGGAAAATGCATAATTATTACGCAATAATATTAAAATGTGTAATATTGTATAGTATAGTGTGAAACACCTACCCCCATAAACCATGGACCTTGCCGTTGGTGGGAAGGCCTGCGTGTCTCAGCGATACAGATAGTCGTACAGTAGGTGCAACCACAACGGAGTGGTATCTGTTGAGAGGCCAGACAAACGTGTGGTTCCTGAAGAGGGGCAGCAGCCTTTTCAGTAGTTGCAGGGGCAACCGTCTGGATGATTGACTGATCTGGCCTTGTAACATTAACCAAAACGTCCTTGCTGTGCTGGTACTGCGAACGGCTGAAAGCAAGGGGAAACTACAGCCGTCAGTTTTCCCGAGGGTATGCAGTTTTACTGTATGGTTAAATGATGATAGCGTCCTCTTGGGTAAAATATTCCGGAGGTAATATAGTCCCCCATTCGGATCTCCGTGTAGGGACTACTCAGGAGGACGTCGTTATCAGGAAAAAACTATCATTCTTCGGATCGGCGCGTCGAATGTCAGATCCCTTAATCTGGTGGATAGGTTAGGAAATTTAAAAAGGGAAATGGATAAGTTAAAGTTAGATATAGTCGGAATTAGTGAAGTTCGATAGCAAGAGGAATAAGACTTCTGGTCAGGTGAATACAGGATTATAAATACAAAATCAGATAGGTGTAATGCAAGAGTATGTTCAATAATGACTTAAAAAATACGAGCGCGGATAAGCTACTATGAACAGCATAGTGAACTCATTATTGTAGCCAAGATAGACACGAAGCCCACGCCTACCACGGTAGTACAAGTTTATATGCAACTAGCTCCGCAGATGATGAAGAGAGTGAAGGAATGTATGCGATAAAAGAAATTATTCAGATAGTTAAGGGAGACGAAAATGTAATAGTCATTGGGGACTGAAACTCTATTGTAGGGAAAGGAAGAGAAAGAAAAGTAGTAGGAGATTATGGACTGGAGGTAAAGAATTTTGCGCAGAACATAACTTAATCAGCTAACACTTGGCTTAAGAATCATGAAAGAAGGCTGTATACGTGGAAGAAGCCTGCAGATACTGGAAGATTTCAGATAGATTATACAGAGTGAGTCACAAACTACTGGCACCTAGAATAACTCCGAAAGTATGATAGTAGGAGAAAAGTTTGTGGGTCAAATCTTGCATGGGACAGTGAGGGCCATAATATAATGTTTGCTTTTTGTTGCTAGGTGTGGTCGTGTCAGAGATATTGAGGTCAGCTTTGTTTTTTTTTAATGGGCTTCTATAGTTTGGTGCTTATTTTCTGATAGCGGCTATCGAGACGAATCCAATAACGTCTAACAGTAAGGTCTTTGAAGGTCAGAAAGGTGGCATGAACGTCTATTTACAGAAGGTGTTCGAAGTGCTGCAATCTTCTTATCATGGATTGAGTGGTATTCCTTATCACTTCGGCATTATCGAAGTACATGCTCTGAGAGTTCTCTCTCGTATATCGTACAAATAGTAAATATTCGCCGAATACGGTGTATCCATCTAACGAGCCATTGACATGTGAACACCATTCGACGGTTTCGCAATACAACACTAACAGGAACGGTAAGACTAGTATCGTCGAATTAAGCTAATGTGAATGATGTATTCCTTCGAAGAAAAAGTCTGTTATTGGCCTGTTATTGGAAGAAATACCTTTAGGAACAAGGAAGCGAATGAGGTATCAACACAATGGGTGTACCACACATTTTTCACTGATGGCTAGAAATGAGTTGCAGAGACAATTCTCAAATGGTTCAAATGGCTCTGAGCACTATGGGACTTAACATCTATGGCCATCAGTCCCCTAAACTTAGAACTACTTAAACCTAACTAACCTCATTTACGGAAAATGCCAACGAAATTCAGTGACAGCTAGAGACGTACACGTTGAAAGATATCCTCAACGTACTCACCCTACACGTCGTACATTTAAATATGTGTATGATAAATTGACAACAACTGGATCTTTAACGATCGGCAACGTATCCGTCAAGGGAAAGCTACTAACGAGGAAACGGCAATTGTTACTCTTACCGCTGTAGTTCGAGATCCTTGTGTCAGTTGGCGTCAAATCGTAAGGGAATCTGGCATCAGCCAGAGTAGTGTTGTTCGTGTTCTGTATCACCATAAATATCATCCTTACCACATCAGTCTCCACCAAGAATTAACTGGTATGGATTTTATGCGTCGCATTTATTCTGCCGATGGGCTCAACTTCGGATTCAGAGGGATGACACATTTATTAATTTGATTTTGTTTACTTACGAGGCTACATTCACGAACCTGCAAGTTGCACGCCAAAAACCGTGGTCGGTGAACGTGTGGTTTGGGATTCTGGAGGGCAGAATTATAGGCCCCTGTTTCATTGAAGGAAATCTTAATGGTAGGAAGTACACCACATTCCTGCAAGAAACATTAGGTCTGTTATTGGAAGAAATACCTTTAGGAACAAGGAAGAGAATGAGGTATCAACACAATGGGTGTACCGCACATTTTTCACTGATGGCTAGAAATGAGTTGCAGAGACAATTCTCAAACGGTTCAAATGGCTCTGAGCACTATGGAACTTAACATCTATGGTCATCAGTCCCCTAGAACTTAGAACTAGTTAAACCTAACTAACCTAAGAACATCACACACATTCATGCCCGAGGCAGGATTCGAACCTGCGACCGTAGCGGTCACGTGGTTCCAGACTGAAGCGCCTAGAACCGCACGGCCACACCGTCCGGCACAATTCTCAAATCGTTGGACTGGACGCGGAGGAGATGTGTCGCGGCCGGCTCGTTCGCCAGACTTGACACATGGATTCTTTCTTGTTGGGATTCGTAGAAGGCATTGTTTACAAAGACCTTCCAACTACACCTGAAGATATGGGAGAGAGAATTGTCAGAGCATGTGCTTAGATAGGTGCCGATGTGACAAGCAATACCGCTCAATCCATGATAAGAAGACTGCAGCACTGCATTGCATTTCTACCACTTAAATGCGAACTGTCCAGACTGCGGACTTGTTCATTTGAAAATGCGAGTTGCGCAGATAAGGAACAGTGATTTTGTTCTACTTTCACTCTTTCTAATGTTGTGAATCGAAATCTGTTAGTTAGTTTTCTGCGATTTTATTTTTCAAGCGTTATACTGCAGTAAGATTCCCTGTTGGTTCTTTAATTGAAATAACTGTTTTTTTTTTTTGTGAACTCGACTTCCATTTAAGAACCTTACTTCCTACAACTTTTCCCATTGGTTGGGTCTGAGCACTATGGGGCTCAACGTCTATGGTCATCAGTCCCCTATAACTTAGAACTACTTAAACCTAACTAACCTAAGGACATCACACACATCCAAGCCCGAGGCAGGATTCGAACCTGCGGCCGTAACAGTCGCACGGTTCCGGACTGCGCGCCTAGATCCGCGAGACCACCGCGGCCGGCAACTTTTCCCATTGTTTAACAAGAATGATCAGGAACACTCTAAGTTGTTGTTCTCAATGCGATGGTGTTTATGTTGTACACAGAGGCAAAATTATGAGCTCACTGTTGCGTTTATTCAAAGCTGCAGAGTGTGATGTCGAGTGAGTAGCCCTTGAACGTTTATTTCAGAACAAAAACTAGTTACTAATGCAGATTAGTTTTGAAATATACATGGTTTGAGTAAATTGTTCTTTGGAGGGGCCACTACCACTTTGACCCGCACTGCATCTGCTCCTCACCCATGGGAAGAGGACCGTTGAGAGCCATTATGGTCTATTTCCTTCATTTCATTGGAGAGGCGTGCAAGTGGGGGCCTCTGTCTGATGGTTCAGCACATTCTCGGACTTACCCTCACAAGAGCTCCAGAGAAGCTGTGCTGCTACCGTTTTCTGTTGTCACAGTGTATTAACCCAGTGCAGCTCCAGGGTCGTCGATGAAATCCAGCAGCTGATGAAGTGCTGTCTCTTGACGTTGAAAATGGCTGCACAGTACAGCAACCTACCATATTTTCGAAGTTAAGTCTCGAATTCGGTAGAGCTTCGTGTCTGTATTGGCTAGACGATAAACGAATTAGGCCTTAGACCTGTTTCGATTGGCCGCCTAGTGCCCTAATTCCTCCAATGGGCTCACAAGGCTGCGTAGACCCCTTTCTGTTACTCGCCTTCCTCAGAAAAATCCGAGGAGAAGAAAACGCGGGTCCTTCTGCACAGAATGCAGCTACGCCAACTAATTTGCTACGAAGGCGGTATGTCCGGACAGTAGTATATAAGTCGTTAATGACCAGTTTATCGCAGTTACTATAGGGTTAATGGAGACGTACAAAAAAGCGATCAAAACTATGAAAAAAATTTTATTCGCTCCTCATTTACTAAATGGTATTTAAATCGCAATTCCTGAACATTACGTACCAATTCCACTCATAAGTGTGATAAAAATAGTAATTGGCAAATGCTTGCACGTGGGCATGCACTTTGTTGTTCTGTACTTCCTCAGATTATTTATTCCTGCGGCGTTTCCTTCCAGTTTTCTGTAATCGCAAGGCATGGATTGTGTGTGTTGTATAGCGTTACTGCCGAAGGTGTTTGTTTACCTGGCCATCAAAGGAGTAACGTTTACGTAAGTTGTGTGTGGAACTATTATTACAATGTGCACCATCCCTCGTTACAGTAAACTGTTTAAAAAGGTTAGGAAGTGTCGTTGTTCTCGATGTCAACAATGATGTGTATCATATCAAGGTGCAAATTCGAGAAAGCTGAGCAAGATGGCAACTTGTGTTAAAAACAGTGAAACCAATATTTATCTCCTAAGCAGAGCCATAACTTCGACATAAGTGTGAGCATGAAAAATTCTAAACCCTAACGAAAGTTACAACTCTGACATGGAAATGACGGCCCAACACAACATTCATTTCCACAACTGCTGTTGAAGTTGCAGCATATGACGCTCGTTAAATTTCAAAATGTTCAAATGTGTGTGAATTCCTAAGGGACCAAACTGCTGAGGTTATCGGTTGGTCCCGGCGGAGGTTCGAGTCCTCCCTCGGGCTTGGGTGTGTGTGTTTGTCCTTAGGGTAATTTAGGTTAAGTAGTGTGTAAGCTTAGGGACTGATGACCTTAGAAGTTACACACATTTTTTTTAGGTTATCGCTCCCTAGACTCACACACTATTTAAACTAACTTATGCAAAGAACAACACACGCACCCATACCGGAGGGAGGACTCGAACCTCCGGCGGGAGGGGCCGCGCAATCCGTGACATGGCGCCTCAAACCCCGCGTCTCGTTAAGTTTGAAACTATGGTAATGTTGACAGACTGAGAACTCTACGGAGTGTATAATATGACTCGGAAGCTGTCACACAGTCGATATTCGAGGGTCGAAAACAGGAGAATTGCTGCAACTGAGGAGGAGAAGTACATTAGTGTTTAACGTCCCGTCGACAACGAAATCATTACAGATGGAGCACAACCTCGGATTAGGGAAGGAAATCGGCCGAGCCCTTTGAAAGAAACCATCGCGGTATTTTCCTTGAGCGATTTAGGGAAATCATGGAAAACCTAAAGCAGGGTGGCCGCATGCAAATTTGAATGGTCGTCGTCTCGCATGAGAGTGCAGTGTGCGCCATCCCGCTTGGTGCTGCGTATGACATTGTTGCTATTCAGTTTGAAAGTCAGGTTAAGAAAAGAAGACAAGTAAAGGAAAGACTGCTTGGGGATGAAGGTAAGGCCTAATACAGATACTGTCATATCGTTGATTCAGGTTTCCTGGAACTTACATTTTGGAAGCTTTACGTACCTTTTCCCCACAAACCACTGACTTACAGTACTTAAATTTGTTATGCAACTAGTCAGCACTATCTAAACATTCTGTGGATGGAATTTTCATTTAATACAGTAGTACGGCATTTATGTAAGGGAAAAGAACTATCAATTGGTGCCATTTTTTCACAGATATTTGAAGAGCTGTAAAACTCGAGCAAAAGATTTCAAAATTCTGTTCCGCAGATATTTGCAATAATGATCAATCAAACTATGAACAAAAATGCATTAATATTGTTGTGGGAGATTTTTTTAAAAAAAGGAATATTTTTATTCACCTCGTTTAAAAAATTTCAGTTGCTGTTATAATTAAAAACGTATGACGTCAATAACCATGGAAACTTAAGTTTGTATGCATATACACTACTGGCCATTAAAATGGCTACACCGAGAAGATGACGTGCTACAGACGCGAAATTTAACCGACAGGAAGAAGATACTGTGATATGCAAATGATTAGCTTTTCAGAGCAATCACACACGGTTGGCGCCGGTGACGACACTTGCAACGTGCTGACATGAGGAAACTTTCCAACCGATTTCTCACACACAAACATCAGTTGACCGGCGTTGCCTGGTGAAACGTTGGGATGCCTCGTGTAAGGAGGAGAAATGCGTACCATCACGTTTCCGACTTTGATAGAGGTCGGATTGTAACCTGTCACGATTGCGGTTTATCGTATCACGACACTGCTGCTTGCGTTGGTCGAGATCCAATGACTGTTAGCAGAATGTGAAATCGGTGGATTGAGGGGGGTAATACGGAACGCCGTGCTGGATCCCAACGGCCTCGTATGACTAGCAGTCGAGATGACAGGTACTTTCTCTGCGTGGCTGTAACGGATCGTGCAGCCACGTCTCGATCCCTGAGTCAACAGATGGAGACGTTTGCAAGACAACAACCATCTGCACGAACAGTTCGACGACATTTGCAGCAGCATGGACTATCAGCTTGGAGACCATGGCTGCGGTTACTCTTGACGCTACATCACAGACAGGAGCGCCTGCGATGGTATACTCAACAACGAACCTGGGTGCACGAATGGCAAAACGTCATTTTTTCGGATGAATCCAGATTCTGTGTACAGTATCTTGATGGTCGCATCCGTGTTTGGCGACACCGCGGTGAACGCACATTGGAAGCGTGTATTCGTCACCGCCATACTGGCGTATCACCCGTCGTGATGGTATGGGGTGCCATTGGTTACACGTGTCGGTCACCTCTTGTTCACACTGACGGCACATTGAACAGTGGATTCAAAAAAATGGTTCAAATGGCTCTGAGCACTATGGGACTCAACTGCTGTGGTCATAAGTCCCCTAGAACTTAGAACTACTTAAACCTAACTAACCTAAGGACATCACACACATCCATGCCCGAGGCAGGATTCGAACCTGCGACCGTAGCGGTCGTGCGGTTCCAGACTGTAGCGCCTTTAACCGCTCGGCCACTCCGGCCGGTTGAACAGTGGACGTTACATTTCAGATGTGTTGCGACCCGTGGCTCTACCTTTCTTTCGATCCCTGCGAAACCCTACATTTTAGCAGGATAATGTACGACCGCATGTTGCAGGTCCTGTACGGGCCTTTCTGGATACAGAAAATGTTCGACTGCTGCACTGGCCAGCACATTCTCCAGATCTCTCACCAATTGAAAACGTCTAGTCAATGGTGGCCGAGCAACTGGCTCGTCACAATAGGCCAGTCACTACTCTTGATGAACTGTGGTATCGTGTTGAAGCTGCATGGGCAGCTGTACCTGTACATGCCATCCAAGCTCTGTTTCACTCAATGCCCAGGCGTATGGACAGAGGTGGTTGTTCTGGGTACTGATTTCTCAGGATCTATGCACCCAAATTTCGTGAAAATGTAATCACATGTTAGTTCTCGTATAATATATATGTCCAATGAATACCCGGCCGGCCGGAGTGGCCGTGCGGTTCTACGCGCTAGAATCTGGAACCGAGCGACCGCTACGGTCGCAGGTTCGAATTCTGCCTCGGGAATGGTTGTGTGTGATGTCCTTAGGTTAGTTAGGTTTAATTAGTTCTAAGTTCTAGGCGACTGATGACCTCAGAAGTTAAGTCGCATAGTGGTCAGAGCCATTTGAACCAGCCAATGAATACCCGTTTATCGTCTGCATTTCTTCTTGGTGTAGTAATTTTAATGGCCAGTCGTGTAACATTTCTTAACAACAGTGCCAATTTTAGTCATATTGTCTTGAAAAATTAGGATTTTCATAAAGTTTTTTTCCAGCAATGCAATTTCGCATACGCATCCATCCCCTTAACCGTAGGTACCATGGGAAACTAACAGACATAAAGAAGAATGACACTTATAGAGCGCGGAGCGCCGCGGCGTAATTGCAGACTGCACTTTTAGGAGGCAAGCGTGTTGGAACATGGTGCACACCGCAACGCGCGTTTTGTGCACTTCAGTTTACTAGATGTGAGTCAAGTGTGATGGTTCAGTGACACTTTCGTAACAGATATCACGTAAAAGCTCCGACTGATTGAAAAATCGATGGTTGGTACGAAAAATTCCGTGAAAGTAACTGCTTATGCCGTGGAAAGAAAATAGCCCTGCCAGGACGGTCGTCAGAGAAAGTGTAGCGTGTGCGGGAATCATTTGTCGGAACCCAGAGGCAATCGATGCGTGCGAGCAGAGAAATGCAGACGCCACAATCAACTGTCTAGCGCATTCTACACAAATTGCGCGAAAAGGCACACCTGCTGCAACTGTTAAATGTAATGACTACTCGGGAGAGGAGCTACTGGAAGCAGGCAGTTTTTTACGGAAGGGAGAAGCCACCTCCCGTTTGTCTCGAAAGGTGAACCGTCAGAATATCCCTGTGTGAGGCACAGAACGTCCGCACGAGATTGTGGAACACATTCGCGTTTCACCTAGTGTGTTTTGTGCCGTGTCCTCTTCAAAAATTTGTGGACACTTTTTCTTTGCGGAGAAAGCTGTGGCCTGTTTCGTGTACCTGGACACGCTGTATCAATGGTTTATACCACATTTCCGGCAAGACAGTGGAAACTCCCTTTTGTAAAAAGGCGGTGTTCAACCACGCTTTCTTTGATTCGTTCCTGATCACCTCAGTGCCACCTCAGGAACACACAAGCAGCTATTACGATCAAATCATCTGCGAAGGAATTGCTCTTGAACACTCTCCGACTCCGAAATATCTGGGCGTGACTCTGGACCGTAGGCCTACAAACAAGAAACAACTGACTTAACATGAAACAGAAAGTATCCGCTAAAAACAACATAGTGCGGAAAGTGACAGGTACCACATGAGAAGCCTCTTCCATGCACCGCTGTGGTAGTGCTGTGGTACTCCAGTGCTGAACATACATGTTCGGCATAGTACAGGTCCAGCCACTGTAACGTTCCCTGGCAGCACACACACTGTTAATAAACTGAAATGACGTTTAGTTGTACTATGTACGCCGCTATGAAGCAATTCGTATGTACTGTAATTGTTTGACAAAAAATATTATTTAATTTTGTATAAAGGACGTTGGTTATTATTGCAATATTTTCTGTAATAGTATTCTCGATGTATTTATGATTGTAATATTTCTATACTCATAATGTAATTACGAAATATGTTAATATCTGCGATGAAAAAACGTAAAATATAGCCACAGAGGAAAATAATGTTGTAAGATTACAAAGAGATATTAATAATCAGCAATAGTATAAATAGCACTACATAATGTGCATTCTTTGTCGTCTTCCTCGAGAGCTGAGAGAGAGAGGAACCTGTGACGTAGCATTATATGCATGAGTAGACTTCTTTTGTCTGTATCTGTCTTTAGCTGCCATTAGAGGAGAAATTGTAAAGGTGTGTAATTTTAATTATTGTGGTGGTCTAAATACATTATAATTTATCAAAATTGTGTATTACTAATGTAAATTAGCTTGCCCATGTCATCTATAATATTTCTTTAAAGAATTTTCAGCACTTTTAGCGATTATCCTTGGTGTTGCTGGGCTGTGCACGACCGAACGCTTTGCAGCGGCGGCACACTTAAAAAATTGTTCCGCTATAAAATTAACCAAACCCGTAAATTGGGAGCAGGTAAAATTAGCAGTGAATTACGAAATATTTTTCTTTTACAGCGATCCTGAGGCTAATTGAATTTATTACTGGTTTTACATTTGTGCATTCATAGGCGGATAATTAACGTTGAAGTTGTTAATGTGTTGGTTCTTTCAATTTCTAAAGCAAATAACTTAAACGTATAGTGAAGTGTGTTTTGTCAATGATGATTAAACGTTCAGGTCGGCTTGGCAATATTTAACGACTTTATGCTAACAGAGACAGTCTTGTGTTCCATAGATAACGCCGGGAAAGAATTCAGTAAATATTTAAAAACCCACTGCATTTATAAAATGTGTGCCAAGGCCGAAATGCGTAAGAATTTTAATTTAAATAATTTTCAAAGTCATAAATGTTATTAATCAGTTAGTTTGAATATATCAGCATGAGAGGTTTGCTAAAGTTCACGTAATTTTAAATGTGCTTAATTCTGTCTAAATGAATTTTTATTACCACACGTAAAAAAAAGGGGTCTGCAACAAAGTTAGTACTGAAAGAGTAAATAACAAAAGTATTTAAAGCCATTTCTTCCCCATTTTCATCCATTCATTTTACGTTATATATATATATTCATTAAACCACGCCAGAAACACATGTAGATGTTGCGAGTAATAAGACCTGTCCCATTATCACGGATTGTTCAAGGCCTACTCCCATGTATAAACTCCACTGTCCTGCTGGCAAAGTTCCTCCTGAGATTAGAAGAAAGATAGCTGCTAGGTGCGAAAAAAGCAAGGCTATGATTACAGAAGCACACACTTTATATGGCCGTCAGCCATCCCCTCCTAGGCTGAAATCAAGAAAGAGCTTCTTTACAACTGCTGAAGCTCTTACAGGAACACCATAGCAAGCAAGGGTCACAAAGTGGCGTGGGAAATGTCAACATTTGAAGAAATGGATGGTTCCGAATGAAAAGCTGTCCCCTGGTTATGCAGAGCAGTGGACAACAAGGAAGGCTCTCAGCAGAATACGTTCAACCACCGCGATATGCAAGATCAACCTGCAGAAGTTGGGCATTCCTGTAGCGTTAATTTTTCGCAAGTATGATGCCGTGCAGACTAACCACCATCTACTGAAATGATCATCTCCAGCCACATGGAACATGAGAGACCTGATGAGCGCAAGGCCAGTCGCACTCGATGTGACCAATTTCTGGTCGACCAATGTATAAACTAATGTCCATGTCCTATTTACTTTTGTTGATTATGTATACTCTGCACTCGATAATAGACAAACCTCAACGTCGAACTGCCCGAATGTCCGATAGAATGTGCCTTCCGTCATGTCTCTCGTCTTCTTCAAAGGTGCCCACGGTCACCTGACTTAACTCAGTTTCATTTCTTCTTAAGGGGTTACATCAAAGGTCGAGTGTTCGCGTCTCCTCTACAACCACTAAAATTGAAACAGTAGAAAGAAGGCATAATTAATGTAGTCGCTGATATCCTCATGACTTGTTGAACGTGTGTGGCAAGAGTTTGACTATTGTACTGACATTTGCCACGTGACAAATGGCGTTCATTTTGAGCACCTGTAGGGCAAGTTAAAGCATGGAGGAGGAGGAGATTAGTGATTAACAAGCCGTCGACATCGAGGTCATTAGAGACGGAACAGAAGCTTGGATTACGGATGGATGGGGAAGAAAATCGGCCGTGCCCTTTCAAAGGAATCATCACGGCATTTGTCTAAAGAGATCAAGGGAAATTACGGGAAACCTAAATCAGGATAGCTCAGGATGGGCGGACGCGGATTTGAACCGTCGTCCTCCGGAATGCGAGTCCAGTGTGCTGATCACTACGCCACCTCCCTCGGTTTAAAGCATGGAGAGAGGCTCTATCAACTGATGTGTATTTTCTGCGTACCTTTTATTTTTCGCACAGTCGTCTTCTGAAACAACAGAGGTAGTTATGAATAATCCTGTATATTGTGTCTCTGTGAGTGATTATAGTTTTTGGCGAGATTTAGCGAGTGGTGAACTACAATCTGTAATAGCCAAGAAACGACTGGTTACTGTGTAAATTAATGTGGAATATATGCAAGGCGAGGTACGGGTTAAGATGAGCAGTACTTTAATTTAAAAGTTGTTACAGAAAGGTGCAGAATTTCATGCCGCCTCAATGGTGCCAATAGAAGTGTGTCTGGGGAGGGGAATTCTCGGCGTTATTTAGGTTGGTTTGGCGCTCTGATTTGGTACCAGGCGCAAGTGTATTTTGGGAAACGTTTTTATTTTATGCAGAAAAGAATGACGGCGGCGCACTTCCACGTAAATTCAGTTTCTATGTACATAATAGTTGCGTTTCAATTGGTCTATTGTAATAAACATATCACCTACTGAAGAACTAGATGTCTCCTTACAATCTCCGTAATGGAGAAAGAGCGTCACATGCGCATTTTGCAACACTGAACTATCAGGGAGGTGTTTGGGAGTTCTAGTCCTCTCGTCAGCGGGGAGATAGCAGTACTAAGGCGGGAGCGTTCAGGAGGGGTCTCAGCTGAACACTATCTGGCATCAGCAAAAAATACGGTCTAGCTGTCTTCGCCCCTTGGTCCAAAATAAACATCCCCCACAGCCACAACACGCCACGGCGCCGCATGACGTCAGGTCGGTCACACTTCGCCTTACTTACACTTCAAAAAAAAAAATACTTTTGCTTTCAGTGCACTCTAGGTACTGTCACAATGCGACCTGTAAGATTAAATCACGGAAATTTGATGATGACTGGGTCCACAGCCTTCGACTCGTGGAACCAGAACGCATGATAGATAAATGTTTACAATGAAAAGTTCTAAGCTAATTTCTCTTCCACAGATCTTATGTGAAATGCTCGTCATGGACGTAGAATAAGTTAAAATACATTAACAATATTTTCATTTAAGAGGTAACAATAAACTCGTTACAAAACGTGTAAATATATAATACACCGAGGTACATAAAATTCATAGGCAATTATAGCTATACATCATCAAGGAGAACATCAGTTTATTACACTTCTTTACATTGATCACTTTACTGTGCTGAAGATGTGCAGACATCAGATTTAATTTGATATTGTTTATATACAACAATCTGACGTTGTGATTCTGTCAGACACAAAAAAGGACTGACAAAAGCAGTTGAACGAATGGACAGCGCCTTGAAAGGAGGATATAAGATATACATCAACAAAAGTAAAACAAGGAAAACGAAACGTAGTCGAATTAAATAATGTGACGCCGAGGGAATGAGAGTAGGGAGAGAGGCACTAAAAGTAGTAGATGAGTTTTACTATTTTGGCAGCAAAATAACTGAAGACTGCCGAGCTAGAGAGGATATACACCGACAAGCCAGAACATTATGACCACCTGTTTAATAGCGTGTTGTTCCACTTTTCATCGACAGCACGACAGAGATTCTGCTTGGTATGCATTCTACAAGTCCTTAACAGGGTTCCAGGAGTATGTTGCACCAGATGTCTACCCACAGTCTAGTAGTTCCCATTAGTTACGGGTTACTGGTTTACGGACACCCGATATGTGTTTCAGTGGGTACAGATCAGGCACATCTGCTTTCCAAGACACGAAAGTGAGTTCACTTTAACGCCCCCCAAACCACTGTAGCACGATTCTGAGCTTGCAACACGGACAGTTACCCTGCTGGAAGATGTCATCGCCCTAGAGGGAGACTTCAAGCATGAATTTTCATCTAGTTCACTGCTGTTACGATACATTCGGTTGCCACTGCAGATCCCATGGAAGCCCAACTCAGTGTACCCAATAGCCCAGTTCAGCCCTCAACGGCCTGTATCTGTGGGGCGGTGCGTGCTTCGTGCAGCCATTCCCCTGCATGATGGCGTGTAAGAATTCAACCATCGACCTGGTGTAACGACAAATGCGATTCATTCGACAGGCGACACGTTTCTTTCGAGCCACGATGAAAACTCATTGGTGCTGTGCCCACTGCAATCAGAACTGATGATGTCATTGGGTCAACGCAGGAACACGTAGGGGCGTGAGATGTGGAGTTGTAGGGGTAGCGTGATGTGGAGTTCCATGTTCAACAATGGCCTTCGGACGGAGTGCTCCGAAGCACTTGTGGCTGCACCAGCACTGTGCTCTGCCGTCAGATCTGCCACAAATTGCTGCCTATCCTGTATTACACAGTGGGGAACCCTGCAACCTCTGTGTGTTTTTTGATGAGACGCAGACGTCCAACACCATACGGCGTACTCTTTATTTCACCAGCGCCTGTATACCCGCACGTAAAATTCTGGACCAACCTGTTGGAGCCCCTGTTTGGCAGCGTGCACAAGGGAGTCATCATCTTCAAACCTTGTTCCACGAAGAGAGTCTTTTAGTTTCCCAAAGAGATGACAGTCACATGGAGCCCAATCAGGACTGTAAGGCGGGTGTTTCAGTGTAGCTCATCCGAGTTTTATGATCGCTTCCATGGTTTTTTGACTGACATGCGGCCGTGCATTGTCGTGCAACAGCAAAACATCCTGCTTTCACCGATGACTCAGTCGAGCTTGAAGTTTCTTCAGTGTCGTCACATATTCATCAGAGTTTATGGTGGTTCCACTTGATATGATGTCCACAAGCAAGAGTCCTTCGGAATCGAAAAACACCGTAGCCATAACTTTTCCAGCAGGAAGTGTGGTTTTGAATTTTCTTTCTTGGGTGAATTTGCATCATGCCACTCCACTGATTACCTCTTCGTCTCTGGAGAAAAATGATGGAGCCATGTTTCATCACCTGTCACAATTCTTCCAAGAAATTCATCTCCACCATTCTAGTACTGTTCCAAAAGTTCGCTGCATCTTGTTTCTTTGTGAGCCACTGTCAACATCCTGACAACCCACCAGGCACAAACCTTTTTTAACCCCAACACTTCCAGTATTCTGCAAACACTTCCTTCCCCTATCCCAAAGTAGCGTGACAATTCGTTCACTGTGATGTGTCTGTCAGCATTCACCAATCGTTAACTTTCTGCACGTTGTCTGGAGTGTGTACAGTACGAGGCCTGCCGCTGCGAAGACAATCGTCAATATTGCCGTGCCCACTTTCATCACGTAACCTGCTTGCCCACCGACAAACTGTACTGCAATCGACAGCAGCATCTCCATACACCTTTCTCAACCTCTTGTGGATGTTTCCCTCTGTCTCGTTTTCACAGCACGGGAATTCTTTGACAGCACGTTGCTCCTGACGAACGTCAAGTGTAGCAGCCATCTTGAAGACATGCAGTGACGGCGCCACTCACGGGAACAGGTTGAACTAAGTTTGAAAACAAGCGAGAAGTATGTATCTACACACTGTAAAACTTTCACACATGCAGAATGAAAACTGTATTTTTACAAAAATAGTGTGCACTTCTTTTGGAGCGACCCTAGTATCAACTGATTTTCGCATTTTCGGCCCTTATTTTCCCTGTAATGACAACCCATTCGCCTCTCTTCCGCTTACATTCTTCCCTTACTGGGTCACGCACCCGCAACACAGCCAGGAGGCATTCAGCCTCACGATGGGCATTGGTCACAGTGTCTTGGCTCGTGAATGCTAAATGTGGACCGGCAATGGCGAGAAGAGCATTTATGAAGAAGAGAAATTTATTAACACTGAATATAGATTCAGGTGTTAAGAAGTCTTTTCTGAGAGTATTTTTCTGGAAAGAAGTGAAACTTGGGTGATAAACAGTCCATACCGGCATACCAGAAGGGAGTAGAGGCTTTTGAAAAGTGGTACTACAAAAGAGTGCTGAAGATTAGATGAGTAGATCGCATAACTAGTGAATGGCACTGGAGACACAAGAAAGTTGTGGTGCGTGTGTGGCGAGGGTTGGGGGGAGGGGGGGGGGTGTAAAAATCGTAGAGGGAGACTAAGAGATGAATACAATAAGCATATTCAGAAGGAGTAGGTTGCAGTAGTTACTGGGACATGAAGAGGCTTGAGTAACACAGTAAACCTGTCTCCGGAATGAAAACCACGGAACAAAATACAATAATCGGTCACCTATCCGCATAACCATGCGTGCTGATGACCCCGCTTCCAGGACAGGGAGGTAAGTGGGGCCCCAGTTCGATTCCGCCTGGTGGATTAACGCCGATGTTCCAGCCAACCCAGATTTGGTTTCTATGTGGTTTCCCACATCCCACTAGGTGAGTACGGGGCTGGCACATAAGTCCCGGCGTAGCTGGACGATGCGTGAACATTTATAAAATCCCACGTCACGCTAGATGAATACTGGGCTGGCACCTAAGCCCCTCCTCATCTGGACGATTGTGAACGTTTAGAAAACTTTCGCTCACTCTTACATCAATATCACAGCACACAGACAGGTATAGTACAACGGGCTGGCGACAGGAAGAGCATGCAGCCACACGCTTAACCCTTTGGGCTCCAGTGCTTATGCCTCAAACCATCATTTTGTTTTAATGTGTGTGTGTGAAATCCTATGGGACTCAACTGCTAAGGTCATCAGTCCCTAGGCTTACACACTACTTAACCTTAATTATCCTAAGGACAAACACACACACCCATGCCCGAGGGAGGATTCGTACCTCCGCCGGGACCAGCCGCACAGTCCATGACTGCAGCGCCTAAGACCGCTCGGCTAATCCCACGCGGCCATTTTATTTTAAATCAGGGCTTTAGTAACATAGATGGTTTCGTGCTAAAGCCACTAGTACTTCAAAACAAAATGAATAAAATGGTGATTTGCTACAGAAACCACTGGTTCTCAAAGGATTAAATCAACCATGCTAAATCTGTTCCTAACCATGCCGAGGTTCCGCCGTTGCGGGACAAAGACACAAGAAACAGATCAGATACGTCAATCGGTTGTACTAAGACATATTTCAGTGGAGTACGAGTTGGCCACTAACAAACCCTTTCGTCCTTTTGTAGCAGGCGTAGCCGCCTAAACCTGAACATAACGTACATGAAAGCGCTTCCTCAGCACCTTGCACTAACTCCATACATCGCGTGAAAATGTCAGCTTTACTGTCGGCTACTTTAAACATCATCCATTTCCAGGCGCTCCCATTAGTTATTACATTCTCAGTTGTTATATTATTGGTGAGCTGATAGCAACTTTAATTACGTCTCTCGGCTCTTTATGTAATTATGGGTCATTCCAGAGCCGCTTGTGAGGTAAATTTCCACTTCGAAGTAAGTGTATGAACAGTACAGTACGCGTTTTTTCCGTGCAAACAGGCACGCCCTTAATGCTGCACGCCAAAATGAAACGGGGGTTTGACATGCCTACCCTCACTTCACCAGGGCAGTTCCCCGCATCATCCCCGCCATATGACGTCACGAGAGGGCAGTAAAGTGGAAAACATCTGCAGACATTCGAATGCACGCCACCGCAGCCACCTCGGTAGTAGCGCAAACTAGTCTTCTCGTATAGAGAAATCAGAAGACTGACTTCCTGGGATGATTTTTATCAAAAATGTTCGAATGTGTGTGAAATTCTATGGGACTTAACTGCTAAGGTCATCAGTCCCTAAGCTTACACACTACTTAACCTAAATTATCCTAAGGACAAACACACGCCCGAGGGAGGGCTCGAACCTCCGCCGGGACCAGCCGCACAGTCCATGACTGCAGCGCCTAAGACCGCTCGGCTAATACCGCGCGGCGATAATTTTTTAATTTCCCCTTCTAAAGTTAACTGTGACCAGAGAAGTGCACACGGTGTACGAGGGTAATTTCATAGAATGCACAATCTGCGAGCGCTGCGGAGTAAATGACGCGTCGATATTGCTGGTTACTTTATTTGCAGCATAATGCTTGCAGAGGCAGCCCGAAGTTTCATCGTGTTTGTGTCAACGCATGTCAAAAATGACGTACTGTGACTGTTGAGGATCGAAGATCGTACTATGAGATCGAAACTTTTCATGGCAAAACCTGAACTGAGTCCACAGTGCCTTAAAGGAAATACGTGGTGACATAACAGCGGTACAGCTGCTCGTTGGACTAACCGTTTTCATGAATGTCATGTCAGTAGATAAGACTATCCAAAACCAGGAAAGTCGAAGACATCGGCAGACGAAGGAAGTGTAAAACTTGAGGCTGATACTCTTGAAAAAGATTATTGTGAAACACAGGAGAATTTGCTACATTTAACAGGATTCTATCAACAACAGCACTCAGTGTTCTGACAGATGAGTCGAACAAGAAAAAAGAAATTTTAGCTATTCGATGAGTCCCTCACTGCCTGAGTGATGAACCGAAGTGTAAACGTGTAGAAGTTGCAACGTTGCTGTAGTGCAGATTTGGTGTAGAAATTCAAATGCTTTGCATTGTTGGACGCCATTCGTGGAACGCTAGTTAACAGAATCTGAACCGGAGTTGAAATGACAGTCTAACGAGAAGAGAAGGCTATCTTCGAGCTGTATCAAAGGGCAGCAGAATGATATTCTTTGCTTATCATTCCATTGAATCACCGTTAGGGACAGGGTTCCACTGCAACAATCAGCGTGTAACAGAGATGTATGAGGGTGAGTCAAATGAAAATCTTAAATATTTTTTTTAAATATTATTTATTGTGCAGAAGTGGTACAAAGCTGTATCACTTTTCAACATAATCTCCCCCACGCTCAATACAAGTCCTCCAACGCTTACAAAGTGCACAGATTCCTTTAGAAAAAATTCCTTTGGTAGTCTGCGCAACCACTCATGCACTGCGTGGCCTACCTCTTCATCAGAACGGAACTTCCTTGCTCCCATTGCGTCTTTGAGTGGTCCAAACATATGGAAAGAAGTTCTTCACAATCATCAACACGTCATTTTGAAGAGAAACCCTGAAAGTTTTTTTTTTTTTTCATATATACCGCCACAGCGTAGTTCGGTAATTTGCCGATAGTCAGCGCTAGTTGCAAACATGGCGGGTTCAATTGCAGAGCGAGCTATCTGTGTGTTGAAGTTCGACAAAAACAAGTGTGTTACAGCTGTTTAACTGATGGTTAGAACTAAGTACGGTAAGAAGCCACCAACAAGGAAGACCATTTACCACTGGCACAACAAATTCTTAATGATGAGTTGCTTGTGCCTGGCAAAGCAAAGCGGACGTCCCAGTGCGAGTGAAGTAAATGTGGAACACGTACGAGACACATTCATAAGGAGTCCAAAGAAATCAGTGCGTCGTGCATCCTGTGAACTCGAAATGGCTCCAATGGCAGTGTGGAAAGATCTGCGACATAAGCTGTCTATGAAACCAGTTCGTGGGTACCTGAACACGGAGCTGCCGCATCGATGCATCAGCCGTGCAACAGAAGGGGACAGGTGTTTCATGAAGTGGCCTCCACAATCACCAGATCTCACTCCGTGTGAGTGTTTTCTGTGGAGACACATTAAAGATCTGGTTTCTGTACCGCCTCTACCACGTGATGTAGCAGAGCTTTGGGAGAGAAGCGACTGCCACAGTCCAATGATACCATGCTGGGACAGGTATGGCAAGAATTCTATTACCGTACTGACGTTTGCTGGGTCACTCATAGTTCGCATATTGAATGTTCGTAAAAAAAACTTTGAGTTTCTTTTCAAAATGCAATATTCATGTACAATGTTTACTTCCCGTGCATTAAATAATTGAAAGTGTTCCCGGACTTTATGTGCACCCTGTACAAGAATTAAAAAGATTACACAAAACATATAATAAGGCGAAAAAAGGGGATTATAAGAACGCAATAAGGGGGGAGACAATGGGGGTTAAAAGTATGCTGACATGGCGACGTTCATTGTGGGACACAGTTAAAAAAGGTCCACATAAAGGGAAAAACTCATTTGACTATGTGCATAGCACTTAAAACACTTTGGAGTCACAATCAGAGGATAAAAGAAGGCCACAGTATTAAAATCCACAGAACTTCAAAATCACAGAGATAGATGTAGCGCGCACGACAAAGATTAAAACCGTGAAAAAAAAAAAAAAAAAACGACGGGAGCGACTTGCCGAAGGCGGGGAGGCCTGACACGATTTTCAAGTACATAGTCTACAACAAAACTGAACTGATAGCAGTTAGGAGCAATACTATACAGCTCTACGAAAGCTTACTCAACTTTGCTTTGAGGTAGAGAAATCGGAGATGCATTACGCATATACTCCCTTTTTCAGAAAAGATCCAAAACAGTTTTTTTTTATTTCTGTTCAAAAATGGTTCAAATGGCTCTGACCACTATGTGACTTAACTTCTGAGGTCATCAGTCGCCTAGAACGTAGAACTAATTAAAGCTAACTAAACTAAAGACATCACACACATCCATGCCCGAGGCAGGATTCGAACCTGCGACCGTAGCGGTCGCTCGGTTCCAGACTGTAGCGCCTAGAACCGCACGGCCACTCCGGCCGGCTTTTATTTCTGTGTTTGCAATAGTAAAAAAGGACAAATGTTGCTTTTATGTCATATGGTATGTGTACGTCCTTGAAATGACCTTGGCCGTTTCTCTGTGTTCACTCGCTGGGTTGCAGGTTTGGGTTCTTGGCGCATTAGTTATGGTGACACAACGGATGCTGATTGTGAGCACAGAGTGAACATTAAGTTCTGCGTTAAGCTCAGGAAAACCCCTTATCAAACGTGGAAGATGGTTAAGCAACCTTACGCACGTGGAGCACGTTCAAGAAGCCCTGAAAAACGTGTGGCACAAAAGGTTTCTTGAAGGCAGAGATTCAGTGTAATGCGATCCCACACCTTGTCGCCCGTCTTCAGCACATACCGATCTAAGCGCGGAGCGTGTAAGGCAGTTATTCCAAGAGGACCGTCATGTAACTGTGCGTGCGATAGAAGAAGAACTTAATTTGAACCGTGATGTGTTTCACAAAATTTTACGTAAAGTTTTGTGGAAACGGAAACTTAATGCAAAACTCGTCCCTCAAACAGTAACAGACGAACAGAAAGAGGAAAGACGAAGAATTTCTGCTGAGCTACTGGATAGAGCCAGACGTAATCCCGCATTTTTCTCAATAATTATTGCTGGGGATGAAAGCTGGTGCTGCCAGTATGACCCTCACATGAGGCAACAAAGTGCTGAATGGCGGAGTCCTGGATCACCAGCCTCGAAAAAGGTCAAGCTACAACCATCGAGAACAAAGACAATGTTGATCGAATTTTTTGATAGTAAAGGATTACTTTACAATGAGTATTTTCTTCCAGGTGAAACAATGAACCAAACTCTTTACATAGAAGTGTTGAAACGTTTCCGACAAGCAATTCGACGTCACCGTCCTGATTTGTGGCATTCTCAGGACTGGTTCTTACTGCATCACAATGGAAGACTGGTTTATCTATTACCGAGTATTCCGCCAGCCATTCTGTTACTGCCATCCCACATCGGCCGTATTCGTGCACCCTCTTGCCTTGGGATTGTTTACGCGAGTGAAAAGGGGAATTAAAGAAAGCTTCAAGACATTACTGACGTTCAAACAGGCTGTGACAAATGAACATCGATGCGTCGCAGTTGAAAATTTCCCCCCTTGTTTCCAAGACCTCCAGGAACATGACAATTATGTATGGAGCGCCGAGGGCACTACTTCGATAGGAACTAGGGTCATTATTGGATAAGTGCAGTTTTGTATTTTTAGAAAATCTTGTCCTGGAACTTTTTCCACGAAGGGAGTATTTAAGAAATTTTCCGACTTCTGACCAATAATTCGTATACTCAGAACGAAGCCCACTTTCGGCTATCTTTCGAAATCATTCCTGACGAAGAGAAAACTGCAGCGTTTAATGTTAACGCTTGGAAACAATTGTACCGCCACATGAACTGCAACTTCAAAATCTATGATTAATGTTTCAAGGTTAAAATTTTTAGTGCCCAAACTACTGATACCGTTTTACATGCTTTCTTAGGCTGATACAATTTTGGATGACATTAAACAAAAAGCAACTTGGACATACCCCAAGGTAGTATATATATGTAATGTGTAAATCTGATGAAAATGTTTTGCTGAAACGTAAATAATCCCCATCCGCTGATACAGTAAGCGTATTACTAACCAAAAATTGCAAATTTTGAACAAAAGTGAAAATACTATATTATTTTCCAGGTCTACGAAGCTGAATGTTTGTTTAGACTTGTTAAATATCTAAAATGTTAACTACGCTTAAACTGTTGTAGTATTTTCATAAAGTATTATTATGTCTTTTCTGTATGTAAAATGTTATAAATGTGTTTTAGCAGTATGAATGACGCGTGAGGGTGGTTTAAGGTGAATATGATATTTCGAAGAAGTATGGATGTGGACAAAGGGGATTTTTGTAGAATAGATTTGTAAAGTAAGATTATGGTAAAGGGAAAGTTAATTCAGGTATAAATAACAATAGGGAATAACTTTATGCATAAACAAAACTTCAGCATATTAGATAATTACATCGGTAAAATGTGTAGTCGTTAGGTGTACTATTTTGCGATTGGTTATTGATGAAAAGCGCGGACTGACGCGGGAGGATGTTGTTGTGCTATTGGCTGTTGAGTAAACTGCCTAATGGTAAAGCAATATTCTTCGCGCGCCTCTCTCTGATGGTAGAGAAGACTTAGAATACTCAAGGGAGGAGTCGGAGCCTAGCCATGAAACAGTTCGGACGTGTGTAGTAGTAGTTCCGATGGAAATGTCAAGTTGCCGGATCTAGCAGTGTTTCATACATCAAAAGTGTTGTAAAGCGACGACATAGTTATTCCGATGGGTTTGTAGAAATTTGGGAATTTTTAAGTAAATTTTGTGAAGAGAAAAGACATAAATGCCGCGTGGCGTATTGAGCAGGTCGGTGGCTAAAATCTGTGACTGCATTAGGTACCGACAGACTTAATATATGTCGAACATTCTCAATCAAAAACAATCCGCATTTTTCTAGCTATTACGTTTTCGGGAAATGCAACACCATAAACTTGCTAACGCGAGTAAAAGGGATTGTGAGTGACGTGTGTTAAGACTAGCACGGGCTTGGCAGTGACACTTGTTCACCTAAGTTTCAAAATATATTAATTAAGGATAACATTTCCAACATTTCATTTCGTGTGAACATTTTCTCCCGAAACGTAGATTAGTGACTTTAATTGCAGCCTGGTTCACGTCGAAGTACAACAGGTTTTGCTCGGCTTTCCTACTGATGATCTGCTGAGACAATGTTCACAGGTAGGTGCAGGTACGTCGTAAAGGGACGGAAGGAACCGCGCCGCCACACTCCTTTGCAGTACGTAGGTGAGTAGGCATCTGTTTCACTCGAGTTCTGTACAATAATAAACGAAAATTAGTTATCTCCTGTTTTTTTTGTATTTCATAGTTAGCTGGCCTAGATTATGTACCCAGAATAGGATAGAATAAATGGGAAGTCCGAAAAGTTACGTACCATGTAATTTGGAATTTAATTTAGCAATATTAAAAATTCACTTTTTGCGGTAATGAAAATTAAATGGTTCAGTTGGCTCTGAGCACTATGGGACTTAACTTCTAAGGTCATCAGTCCCCTGGAACTTAGAACTACTTAAAACTAAGTAACCTAAGGACATCACACACATCCATGCCCGAGGCAGGATTCGAACCTGCGACCGTAGCGGCCGCGCGAACGAAAATTAGTTTTTGCAAAATTTGTTTTACATTTTTACGCACTTTCTATGTGCGGTATCGGCCGCTATCAGGTCGGCCGCTCTTTCAAATACGCGCGCCGCCAGTTACGCCGGCGCGTTCCATACAGCAGCGACCGTGGCACGAGCGATTACACCGCTGCCATTTGAGATCAAAGTATCCACTCTCCGGAGCTCTAGCGGCGGGTGTGCTCAAGTTCGAACATTGATGCACTAAGAACATATTGTGTGTTTGCCAGTTGAATAACATTTACAGACTTTCTTAACGGCCTGGGCTCGACATCTTCTGTACAGGCATTGTATTGAAGAGTGACAGATTTAAAAACCCTTTGCATCTGTATATTTTCCTACATTTATATCTACTGTGCGATTTATACAGAAAACAGATGGCAGTTATAAGAGTCGAAGGGTATGAAAGGGAACCAGTGGTTGGGAAGGGAGTGAGACAGGGCTGTAGCCTATCTCCGATGTTATTCAATCTGTATATTGAGCAAGCAGTAAAGGAAACAAAAGAATAATTTGGAGTAGGAATTAAAATCAATGGAGAAGGAATAAAAGCTTTGAGGTTTGCCGATGACATTGTAATTCTGTCAGAGACAGCAAAGGACCTGGAAGAGCAGCTGAACGGAATGGGCAGTGTATTGGAAGGAGGATTGTAAGTAGACTGTTTAGGTTTTTATGTTGGTGATGCCACGTAGCGCTCTGTATTAAAATCGCTGACTGCGCTGTGTGCAGTTTGTGGCTGGTTGGACTCGTTGTTGGAAGTTAATCGTGCAGTGTTGGGCTGTTTGATGTGAACAGCCAGAAGTGTTGGGCAGTTGGAGATAAGCTGCCAGCAATGGTGGATGTGGGGAGAGAGATGCCAAAGTTTTGAGAGGTTAATATGAGCGGACGATCTGGACGTGTGTCTGTCAGAAAAAGGAAATCTGTCAAACTGGACGTCAAGAATATATATATATGTGCCAGACAAACGTGTGGTTCCTGAAGAGGGGCAGCAGCCTTTTCAGTATTTGCAGGGGCAACAGTCTGGATGATTGACTGACCTGACCTTGTAACATTAACCAAAGCGGCCTTGCTGTGCTGGTACTGCGAACGGCTGAAAGCAAGGGGAAACTACAGCCGTAATTTTTCCCGAGGGCATGCAACTTTACTGTATGGTTAAATGATGATGGCGTCCTCTTGGGTAAAAGATTCCGGAGGTAAAATAGTCCCCCATTCGGATCTCCGGGCGGAGACTACTCAGGAGGGCGTCGTTATCAGGAGAAAGAAAACTGGCGTTCTACGGATCGGAGCGTGGAATGTCAGATCCCTTAATCGAGCAGGTAGGTTAGAAAATTTAAAAAGGGAAATGGATAGGTTGAAGTTAGATATAGTGGGAATTAGTGAATTTCTGTGGCAGGAGGAACAAGACTTTTGGTCAGGTGAATACAGGGTTATAAATACAATATCAAATAGGGGTAATGCAGGAGTAGGTTTAATAATGAATAAACCAATAGGAGTGCGGGTAAGCTACTACAAACAGCATAGTGAACGCATTATTGTGGCCAAGATAGACACGAAGCCCACGCCTACTACAGTAGGCAACGGAGTGATACTATAAGGGTTACATTTTTACCGATTGAGGTACATTCCGAAAACTGCGGTACCGGTAAAAGAATAAAATGTACGTATGGCATTTTTTGCCTAGAATCCTTATATCTGGATCTACATCTATATAGACATTCCACAAGCCACCGTACGGTGCGTGAAAGAGGGTACGCTGTAACACTGAAACGTGGCAATGTGCTGTGCACGAATGACCACCCTTCAGATAAGCAATAGTTTTAAGTCGTTTTAATTAACAGAGCGCCGATTAGAATGCAGCGGGATGACAGACGGACGGACGGCAAGAGCGGAGGTAGCGTGCCGAAGAGTTACGATAAGAGCCGAGTCGGCCTCAGTAGGCCAGCACGGTGACTTGCAAGAATGTGAAGGCGGAAGGACACAGAAAAGCCAGGGGTAGCTTAGAAATACGACGCAAGCGGGCACCCCTTGGGGATGGAGAAGGCGGACTGGTCCGACCAGAGGCTGCTGAAGGGTAAAAAAGTAGATCGTTGGTAAAAACTTTGAAGTACAGCAGAGGGCCAGAGTAAAATTTGTAGAAGAGTGAAAATCAAAAGTGTATTCGTGCAGAAAGCAACAGGGAAAATATAAAGTAAAATGTGTCTGTTTTAAGGGCACAGATGGTTGCTGCTCGCCATTGTTGGGACTAGTGGTTAGACGGGGGAGCAGTAGGGATGGCCGGCGGTTGCGTTCCCGCAAGATTACCAACTAAGCTTTGCTTTGTGGCTTAATCTGCTTAGGACAGTGACAAAGTAATGTTCGCGTACGTTGTGAAGTTATGTTTATTGTGAAGGAACGTTTATCTTAATAGGTGATAGTCACTGAGGTATACACGCAGATAGTTAATGGAGCAAAGCTTAGTGCAGGTAACTAGACGACAGTCCTTGAAGTCAGCTGCTGTGCTCGCTCCTGCTGTTGCAAATTCTGTTTTTGTTTTCTGATAATGCTCATTATGGCCAATTAGTTATGATCATGCTTATTTTAATGTGGGGCATCGAGTGTAAGTAAAGACTGAGTTCCGTGGCATCAGGAAGTACAAGATCCTGGCCTTGTGCGCTAAAAGACCCGCTTGGTTGCTGAGTGATTTATATTAATACGATCACAATTGGGATTAGCCTGATTGAGAGAAAATACAATCGGTATCCGACGGTGGCCCTAAACCACCTTAGAGAGGCATATCCGTCTGACCGCTAGCTGGCTGGATTCTAGCGTGCAAACTACGATTTTGCAACTTGTTTGTAACAAACTGCATCCGAGGATTTTTAGGCGAATATAATTGTTTTTATCAGAGATGCATTGCATTATTTAATAGCACCAGCATTCCTCTCCAAAACCTTTATATTACGTATTTACTAAGTCCAGAATCCACCGGGTGCCGAATAACGGACGAGGGGCAGGTAAGACCACATGTCGAGAAAGTGCGGAGGCTGAATACGCTGCCACCGCGCAGGTAAGTCACAAAAAGGACCTGCTACCCACCCCTGTGTCCGCCCCTCGTGGTCTCGCGGTAGCGTTCTCGCTTCCCGAGCACGGGGTCCCGGGTTTGATTCCCGGCGGGGTCAGGGATTTTGCCTGCCTCGAGATGACTGGGTGTTGTTGTGTCGTCTTCATCGTCATCATTCATCCCCATTACGGTCGGAGGAAGGCAACGGCAAACCACCTCCATTAGGACTTTGCCTAGTAAGGCGGTGAGGGTCTCCCGCATCGTTCCCTACGCTCTGTAAAGAAGCATGGGACTTCATTTCCATTTTTACCCACCCCTGTAAATCTACCGCTTACTGTACCAGACAGTTCAAGGGGTCCAGTACCGGTACGTTATAACTTAGGGTTTGTCATTCCGCAGAGAGGATGTTACAAAGTAGTACATCGGCCTTGGGGATGTTACAACACTACCAGTCATTTCCTTTCCTGTTGCACTCGTAAATAGACAGAGGGAAAAACGACTGTGTATATGCCTCCCTATGAGCCTTAGTTTCCCATATCTTATCTTCGTGGTCCTCACGCGCAATTCATGTTGGCGGCAGTAGAATCATCCAGCATTCAGCTTCAGATGGCGGTTCTCTCAATTTTCTCAGTAGCGTTCCTCTAAAAGAAACTAGTCTTCCCTCCAGGGATTCCCATTTGAGTTCCCGAAGCACCTCCGTAACACTTGCATGTTGTTCGAACCTATCGGTAACAAATCTAGCACCCCGCCTCCGAAATGCTTCGATATGTTCCTTTAATCCTATCCGGTACGAATCCCAAATACTTAAGCAGTACTCAATAACAGGTCCCACCAGCGTCCTTTAAGTTATCTCCTTTACAGATGAATCACGCTTTCCTAAAATTCACCCAATAAACCGAAGACAATCATTCACCTTCCCTACCACAGTCCTCGCATACTCGTTTTGTTTCACACGGCTTTGCGACGTTACGCCCAGATAGGTAAACGACGTGACTGTGTCAAGCAGGGCACTACTAACGCTGTATCCGAACATTTCGGTTCTTTTTCCCTACTCATCTGCAATAATTTACATTTTTCTGCATTTAGCCCTAGCTGCCATTCATCATGCCAACTAGAAATTGTGTGTACGTCGTCTTGTATCTTCCTACAGTCACTCAACTTCGACATCTTACCCTACACTACAGCATCATCAGCGAACAGCCGCTGATTGTTGCCCACCTTTCCCGACACATCATTTAGGTATATAGAGAACAGCAGCGGTCCTACCACGCTTCCCTGGGATACTCCCGACGATATCCTTGTCTCTGATGAACACTCGGCGTCGAAGGCAGTATAGTGGGTTCTATAACTTAAAAAGTCTTCGAGCCACTCACATATCTGTGAACCTATTCCATGTGCTCGTCGTACGTTCGTTAACAGCCTACAACGGGAGACCGCGTCAAATGCTTTCCAGAAATCTGGAAATGTAGACTCTGCCTGTTCTCTTCATCTATAGTCCATAGTATACCATGTGAGAAAAAAGCAAGCTCGAGCGATGCTTTCTGAAACCACGCTGATTCGTCGACATAGGCTTCTCGGTCTCCAGTGAACTTATTGTATTCGAACTGGGGAGTCTTCTTATTGAACGCCACTTCGGCGACTCGCGCATCGATGAAGATGAAAGAACAACACATCAACCCGGTCCGAAGTGGAGAAAATTCCCAATGTGGCCGGGAAGCGAACCCGACGCCCCGTGCTTGAGAGTAAGCAACGCTAACTACAAGACCGCGAATTACTGGCAGGAGCAGCACAGGGTTGACTGAAATGGCGTGTCTTCTGGAGACATACTAATTAAGTGGAGGTAGTTTTCTTCTCCACGACGATGCTTCGCAGCCCCAGTGGTGGTTTTGCGTTCCGGATGTGAGGTTTGGAAGCCTCTACCATATAGTTCCGAGGCTGCAGAATGGGTTGGGTAGCTGTTATTGCGGGGGTTTCGAAGCGGTATTAGGAAGCTGCCAGTCTTGAGGGGAAAATGCGAAGAACAACGGTCACGAAAAATTAAATGAAGGTAATTTTCTTCTCCACGACGATGCTTCGCAGACCCAGTGGTGGATTTGCGTTCCGGAGGAGGCCTCTACCATATAGTTTCGAGGCTGGAGAATGGATTAAAATAGCCAAAGGGTGTTTGGCACTTTTTATAGTCTTGTAACGCAAGAAATACAAATCACCTGCGAGAGAGCTCGAAATACTTAGAACTCTAACGATATGTCGTGTAGCCGTCGAGAGTAAATTTCCTTGTCATGTAAATGTAATGAAGAGAGTAACATTTATCTTGTGATTTGATGACAGTATCTGTATCGATGTTAGTCTCAGTCTACGTACTAAGTGTATGTTCCCGGCAGCATTAAAGGTTTCGGAAATTAGTTGAATTTCAACGACACAAGCAGTGTCAGTTAACTAATTATCATCCCCAAACTAATGTAAAGGACTCTAGAATACATATTCTTAGTGAAAAAGTACAGAACAGATTATTTCTTTAAACAGTGAATGATTTACTAGTGTGGCTGTAGACTACCCCCCGCCCCCCACACAGACAGAATTTTCTGAACGATGTTTGCTGGATGCTTAAACGGCTGAATTAAACTTTCGGTCATTTACTCTTTGGGAGACATTATTGTCCCGATTTCTGATTGGTGAGATCATACACTGCCATAAAGATCACCCAAATCTCATCGCAGAACTGTGCTTGCACTTATGCAGACTCTGTTGATTCTATTAGACAAGTAAAGCATATTTCTGGACTACAGTCGACCGAGGAAATTTTAGCGGAGTCGCTGCTGAACTACGGTATCTCCGAAACCCAGCACGGCGATTTCAAGCAACTTTTGATGCCTGTTGCCGTCAGCAAAAGCAGTTCATTATTCACGATATCAGTGTACTTTAACTAAACGATAAAAAAGACTTAAATAATGAACTAGACTCTAAATAAACTCTAATCAAGATAGTAAAAAACTTTTAAATAAATAGTAAATGTTTTATTTTAACCTCCCATAACAATGTGTTATTCAATCTTTTCAAGCCCCTCGTATTTCATTTGATTTGTATATATATTGTGTATAGGAAACTGATAAGCATTTCGAAAACTGTTGAGAAAAAACATTATTTTACGTTGTACATTAATGTCTCTTGTCAGAATAGAACACTTGTGGCACCCAGATGTGCAGATTATCTTCCTAAAATACTGTTATTTAAGCCCTGTCGAAATAGCCACATTTACAACACATTTACGTATGAGACCGAATAGAAACATAGGTACTGGTAAGAAATGAGTGATCTTAGGTACGAAGTATACAAAAATGTGTTTCGCTTTAGACTGACAAGGTTGTCCCACATTTTAATATGAATTTATGCTTAATAAATGTTTCCATAGTTCACTTGGGATTTTTATCATCATTACAGTCTGAGCAAACGGTGTCAACTTTGTTTAAGACACTTCTCCACTGTTTACGACACCAGGTACTGAGAATTACAAATACTTGAATGTTTGGCTAACATAATACCTAATTTAGCAATTTCTATTGCATCTCGTGGTGGTGTCTTGCTAGATAACGGAATGTGGGGCGTCAAATTTCTAATCTGCCTGTCAAGCGTCAAATCGTACGAAAGTTATGACGCGATACAACAAAAAGTCAGTTTCTGTACTAGTTTTGAAACACTTCATTTTATTCTTCTATACAAATTTGTAAATATTCCATATAATATGGTTATATGGGTGACGAATTGGAAAGTATCTGGACATCCCTTCATAATGTCCAAATGATGGGTAGACGTAACAAGAGATGGAGACCACCGACATAAAAGGAGGCGGAGGGCATCGTGTTGTCCGTAGAGAACCAACAGCAGAATGGGTCGGCCACGAGAGCTCTGAGATTTCTAACGTGGACTAGCCGTCGGACGTCACCCGAGTAACAAATCCATTAGGACCACCTCAACTCTTTTAAAGTTGCCCAAGTCGACTGTTGGAGGTGTGACTGTGAAGTGGAAACGCGAAAGAGAAACGAAATAAAAACCAGGCAGACGTCATGTACAGACGGATAGGGACCGTCGAGCATTGCGGGACGTCGTTGAAAAAACTCGAAATCAGCAGCAAGAATCACTCATGAGATCCAAAGTGTTACCAGTAGTCCATGTAGCTCACTGTGCGTTGGGAGATAAAGAGAATGGGCTCAATGGTCGGGCAGCTCCTCATAAGCCATACACACACTGAAGCTCGAAAGAAACTGGTGTAGGCATGCGTACTCAAATACAGAAATATGTAAACAGTCAGAATAAGGCGCTGCGGTCGGCAACGCCTAAATAAGACAGCAAGTGTCTGGCGCGGTTGTTAGATCGGTTACTGCTGTTACAATGGCAGGTTATCAAGATTTATGTGAGTTTGAACTTGGCGTTACAGTCGCCGCACGAGTGATTGGATACAGCATCTCCGAGGTAGCGATGAAGTGGAGATTTTCCCGTATGACTTTTTCACGAGTCTACCGTGAATATCAGGAATCCGGTGAAACATCAAATCTGCGACATCGCTGCGGCCGGGAAAAGATCCTGCAAGAACGGAACCAACGACGACTGAAGATAATCGTTCAATCGTTCAGTGTGCAGAAGTGTAACCCTTCTGCAAATTGCTGCAGATTTCTACGCTGGGCCATCAACAATTGTCAGCGTACGAACCATTCAACAAAACATCGAAACATCATCGATATGGGCTTTTGGAGCCGTGTGCCCTTGATGACTGCACGGGACAAAGCTTTATGCCTCGCCTGGGTCTGTCAACACCGACATTTGACTGTTGGTGACTGGAAACATGTTGTCTGGTAGGAAGAGTCTCGTTTGAAATTGTATCGAGCGGATGGACGTGTACGGGTATGGAGAAAGCCTCATTAATCCATGAACACTGCATGTCAGCAGGGGACTGTTCAAACTGGCGGAGGCTCTGTAATGGTGTGGGGCGTGTGCAGTTGGAGTGATATGGGAACCCTGATACGTTCAGATACGACTGTAAAGGGTGACACGTACATAAGCATGCTGTCTCATCACCTGCCTCCATTCATGTCCATTGTGCATTCTGACGGACTTGGGCAATTCCAGCAGGACAATGCGACACCCCACACGTCCAGCACCAGGAACACTCTTATGAGTTTAAAAGCTTGCGCTGGCTACCAAACGCCCCAGACATGAACATTATTGAGCATATCTGGGATGCCTTGCAATGTACTGTTCAGAAGAGATCTCCACCCTCTCACACTCTTACACATTTATGGACAGCCCTGCAGGATTCATGGTGTCAATTCCTTCCAGCACTACTTCAGACATTTGTGGAGTCCAACCCACGCCGTGTTGCGGCACTTCTGCATGCTCGCGGAGGCCCTACACTATATTAGGAAGATGTTCAGTTTCTTTGGGTCTTCAGTGTATGTCTAATTAATGTTAAGCGACGTTTGAGTTGGAGTAAAAAGCGACTCACTAGGCAGTGGATGACTGGAAACGAATGATTTGGAGCTATGAATCACGCTATATCCTCTGATAATCCGATGGAGGGTTTGGGTTTGGTAAAAGCCTGAGGAACGTTACCTGCCACCAGGTGACAAAGCTGAAATACGAAGGAGGTGATTTTACAATATGGGCATGTTTTTCGTGATTAGTGCGTGGTCTCTCATGCCACTTACGAAAACGCTAAATGAGGAAGGATGTGAACACAATTTACAGCATTGTGTTTTGATTACAGTAGGTGAACATACTGGAGACGGAAATAGTTTGTACCAGGATGACAAAGCAGCTGTTATTAAACAGCATCTGTGAGACAATCGTTTTTGAATAGTAACATTTCTGAAATGGACTGACCTGCCCCGAGTCGTCACTTGAACTCGATGGAACACCTTTGAGATGAGTTAGAGCGTCGGCTTCGCTCAGACCAAGTCCAACTTCAGTACCTTTTCTGGTTTGTTAGTCCTAGCTATGAGGTGTAATAAAGATTCTGTCTCCAAACGTTTCTCAGACGCTGGATTTTTCTTATACAACCGAGGCAGCCGGGGGAAGTGGTTCACTGGCCTGTTTGCACTATCGGTGAACACGAAAACAGGTGCATTTTTATTACGCGTGTCTCTGCACACAATGCCCAGTTTACGACTCCACTGTGTAGATGCGTTCCTTCAGCGTGTCGTCGTAGCCCAGGTTTCTGCTGGCGCCGCAGAAGCTAGCGCGGCATTGTTCTGCTGGAGCTTTTTTCGCGAGCGTCTGCCCTGTCTGCCCTGTACGGCTGTGGGCCTGTCTGTCAAGATTTACTAACGGATGGGCTCGCCGCCAATTGCTTTCAGCTCCCAACAAGCTGTTTCTGCGAGTTAAGAACCATACAAATATCTCATGCCTCAATGTCACACTTCTTAAATGCAAGACAAATACCGTCATGGCTGCTGGTAAATCCTACTCAATAAAACCAACTGTGTGCTCAAGCCGTTGCAAGGGCTGTGCCCAGTCGTTTGATAAAGCAAATGCGAGCTCAACATTACAGTCAGGCACAACACTACATAATCATTGCAAGCGACAGCAGAAACTGCATTTCTGATCTGGTATGAAGGTTTACTGGCAAAGTTATTACATTACTTGACTACCAGAAGAGAATAAGCGAAATCGAAAATGAAGCGGACTACCAACAGTACTTCCAGCATGTTACAGTATGATAAGACGACAGTCAGTTAAACACAGAACAGCAGTCACCATAGAGTGGTGAGTGAAATTTCAGTATCTTCCTCAGAGGGCAAAAAGACAGATTAAAAGCGCTTAAATGAAGTGTTCTGCGGGAAGATCGGAGGAAGGACGATTAGCGTTTAACGGCCCGTCGACCAGGAGGTCATTAGAGTCGGATGTTCTGCAGAGAGGCACGTAATTGTGCTCTGAGGCAGCTGCGTCTAAGTACTGTGAACGGCGCTTTAATTACCAAGTCCGCGCTTTGCCGCGAAGTGCTTAACGCTACGGACAGGAAAGAAACAAAAAAGCAAGTTTATTTTCCCACTCAGATACCATTTTAAGATGTGTTTTACTATATTTTTTGTGTCAGGGGAAACAGGTGGCGAAGTTGTCGGTCTGGATTTTTATTTTCAGTGCAATTCAGTACACATCTTTTGCCAAGTGAAATATATTAATCCTCTACGTCGTCCGCAATGTCGCCTATATTGAAATCCTGTAATTATAAATAATCAAACGCTGATTACCACCACGGCCTAACACCTTTTTAATGAATTAATATCTCTGACAGCTGCTAATTTTTCTAATATTTTCGTACTACTGAAACACTTCAGCCATAGGCCATCCCTCATACCCTCTGAAAAGTTTTTTATTTATTTAAAAATTGTATTACGTCTTGAGTAAAGAACCTTTACTTAACCCTCCTTCGGTTGCACCTGTGCGAAAAAAGCACAGCTATAGTTTTTTGGTTGGCTCTCCTGCTTAAAGGCGAACCGTGGCGCACCCTCCCCAGTACCCTCTGGGCTCACCGACTTCCCATTATTGTTGCCGCTACGTCGTCAAGGGAGACGGAGCCAGAGAAATTGGCCAAAAAAGCACATTGCGATCGAAGACGTCACACTCCTTGAGATTCGTATTTTGAATTTTTTTCTTGCATTCATCTTTCTTCTTTATATTTGATGAGTTTATAAGGTTATTTTGTCGTATTTCTGCATAACAATGGTGTTCCATGAGGTGTGCGAAATTTGCACATTGCGACTTAACTCGTTATGGCGAAACTAATTTATTTCGTTTGTCCTCTGTTCCAGATTTTTGGACAATATGGCGAAGAGAACGTTCGACCTGAGTAACGAGAAAAATGTTGAGGAAGTAATAAGACTTTTGACAGCTGGTAATGATGATGATCCAATGCTAACAGAAGATTTACGTGAAGAATGCGATATTGCGTCAGAAGATGGGGTTGAAGAAAGAAAAGATGATACGGCTTCTGAGCAAGAGTTTACTGACAATCCTGACCATGAAGAGGCTTGTGATACTGAAAAAGAAGAGGCACTATTAGAGACGTATAAGAAGACCAAATGGACCAACAAACCACCGAATAGGGGAAGGAGCAGAGGACCAGCAAATATTATCACTCACCTTCCAGGAGTCGTAGGAGACGCTAAACTAGCGAAAACTCCAGCTGAGTGTTGGAATCACTTTTTCACTGATGCCATGCTTCAAATGATGGTGAAATACACCAGTGAGTATATCGAGAGCATCAAGGGGAATTTTGCTCGAGCGAGAGACACTACGTCAACAGATACGACTGAAGTTCGGCGTTTATTGGTTTACTGTACCTTGCAGGAGCCTATAAGGCCAATTTTCAAAGTTTAGAAGAGCTTTGGAGTCGTGAAAACGATTGAATCGAAAAATCTGGCCTGGTTATGAGCCAAAGACGCTTTAAAACCTTGATCAGGTGCCTTCGCTTTGATGATCGCAATTCTCGAGAGCAAAGGAAAAAGATTGACAGGCTCTGTCCTATTCGTGAAATCTTACAAGTATTTGTCGAGAATTGTCAAAAGAACTATTCTGTTGGAGACAACGTCACCATCGACGAACTGGTCCCAGGTTTCAGAGGAAGATGCCCTTTTCGTCAGTACATTCCTTCGAAACCCAACAAGTATGGGATCAAACTGTTCGCCCTCGTGGACGCAAAGATGACCTACACATACAACTTGGAAGCGTGCACTGGTACGCAGCCTGAAGGTCCTTTCAGGGTGAGCAACAAACCACCTGGCGTCGTCAAACGAATGGTTCAGCCCTTACTGGACGAAATATCACGTCAGACAACTGGTTTACCGGCTTTACGCTTGTTGATGAGCTCAAAAGCCATAAGCTTACCTATGTTGGTAAGGTACGGAAAAACAAGTGAGAGTTGCCTCCAGCCTTTGTGAATGTGAAAGGAAGGAAAGCCGTGGTGGCCGAGCGATTCTAGGCACTTCAGTCTGGAACCGTGCGATCGCTACGGTCGCAGGTTCGAATCCCGCCTCAGGCATGGATGTGTGTGATGTCCTTAGGTTAGTTAGATTAAAGTAGTTCTAAGTTCTAGGGGAATGATGACCTCAGATGTTAAGTCCCATACTGCTCAGAGCCATTTTGTGAAAGGAAGAAAACAGTACGACAGTATGTTCGGGTTCAACGACTGGAAAACTCTGGTCTCGTACATTCCAAGAGAGAAAAAAAAAAATGTTCTCCTCGTTTCTTCCCTTCATAACGACTATGCTATTGATCCTTCATCTGGACAGGTCAAGAAGCCAGTGATCATAACATTTTACAACTCCACAAAAGGTGGAGTGGATACTGCAGACCAGATGTATGTAGAAACAACAAGCGTTGGCCAATGGTAATCTTTTATTAGATGATGAATTTGGCCGACCGCTACGGTCGCAGGTTCGAATCCTGCCTCGGGCAGGGATGTGTGTGATGTTAGGTTTAATTAGTTCTAAGTTCTAGGTGACTGATGATCTCAGAAGTTAAGTCGCATAGTGCTCAGAGCCATTTGAGCCATGAATTTGGCTGGGATCAACTCTCTCCTCGTCTATCTTGGCAATGACCTTGAACCATTGAGCGGGAGGGTGTTCCTCAAAAAGTTTGCCCACGAGCTTACTCTCCTAGAGCTGCAGAGAAGGAGCCAGAAGAGGCATGGAATCCCCTCCAGTCCCCAAATCCGCCTGAGGAAGTTCAACCAAAAATGAATTTTGATGATGATGACCATAAAGACGAACCACCCGTCAAGAGGCGTTGGTGTGTGCCTTGCACGACTGAAACTGGTTTGAGGAGGCTTACCGTGTCTAGGCGTCTGTGTTGCGCCAAACCGATATGCAATAAACACGCAAACGACGTCTGTAATGAGTGCTAAGTTGCCATTCTTCCAACTTTTTCTGAGGAGCCTAAATCCAGAGAATCTGAGGAGGACTGAGCTCACTAGGAACAGACTGAAGTGTCTATGTGGTTTTGTGTGTTTTCTTTTAATGGTTATGTCACCATTCAGTCAAAATTTTGACTCAAGTACAGTGGAGGGCTAAAAAACGGTTGTTTTCGAAATCGTATGTTTTAGGCAATAAAAATCTTCATTGCTTCAATTCTTTTTTTAATCTCTTAATCTAGGTACTAAAGAAGGTTAACACAAAGGGATATCCACCTAATCCAAAACGAGATGAGAATTTGACTTTTTTATTTTTTTTTTTTTTGGCGCATTGCGACTGAACGAAGTTACGAAAAGGTTGCGACCGACGGAGGGTTAACGTTGAAAGCAATGGCTAAACACAATAAAGTGTGAGAGATTTAGCAACTTACAAGATACATTCGTTAGCTGTTTAATCTTAAAAAAATTATTTAAGTTCGAAATTATGTAACAGTAAGAAACTAAAAAAAAATTTGCTGTTACAGGTGGCACTGATTCATTCAAAAAGACTATGTACCCTAGTTAACAAGGCGCGATATGTTCCCAGCATCAAAGGTAAGAGTTAAGTGATAGGCAACAGTGGAGTATATAAAATTGTTTTCCCATGACCGTTATCACTTATGTATTTGTCTACCAGACAAAGACATAGCATCCAAATCGTCGTAACATTAACGCTGTCGGAAATAACACAATTATTAGTCCACATGTACTGAGCGAGTTCTGAGGGCAAATCACAGCTAGCATCCATAATTCCATGTCTTTTCCTTAGGAAATAAATGGCGAAAAGTCGTTCATCTCCTAAGAGAAAGAGATGAAGCTAGACTATTGTAAGTTTTTCGTTCGCTAATTGTAAATCACTGAGTAATCCCACCGTTGCTCGCGCGTTTGATAAGAGTCATCCACATGATTTTCCCGCTCTGTTTTGTTCGAGTGGACTGGATTGAGTTCGCTTCTTTCCGTTAACTCTATATCTGTTAGTTTCAACCGTCACTGAATTTCAGTTTCGCATCTTGCATGTTTGTAATACATTATTGTAACCAGGAGGACTCTGGTCATACGCTAGAGCTCTACTGCTACAATCTGAAACAAAGTAGCGTGGGTTACATTATTTCGTTCCCATATTCAACACAACTATCGTGTACGAAGTTTTGGGCATACCTACACTAATTACAGTTAATCCGCTTTTTGCCTAGAATACTTACTTATGAAATATAAATACTCTCTATACTTCTAGTTTGTGAAATAAATGACAAATGCAAAAACAAAAACAAAAAACTAGGACATAATTTACAGAGATCCTGATACGTGACAGGGATGCTTGCATAAGCTGAGCGATGAAGATTCTTACAATAATCTTGCTGACTATAGCGTCCCCAGTGAAATAATAAGAAAAGACTTAAAAAACAGTATTTTTAAAGAAACGACATTTAAAATTTGAATAATAAGTGGACACTAGCCGCTCAGGCGAACATATATTTTTCTCCGTATCATATTAATTTCTCTGTGTAAGTGTCGAGGGCAAAGAAATATAACAGAATTATCTAGCGAGACGACAAGATACGCTCTTTTCTTAATTTTTTAGTCGTCTTTACTTCTTCTCTTGTCTTGGTTGCGTGTAGACGGACATCTTGCGAGTGCTGACAAATGTAAGCATATTTGTACTAATTAAGCAAATAATATATTCATAGTATGAAGGCTTTCACGACCGGATGAAATATCTTCTGGTAAACCTTGCGGGATGTAAGGTCGTGGTCCATGAAACTCTTCAGCTCCTGACGTTTCGTCCAGTGCTTCGCTGGACATCTTCAGAGGGGTGTTTCTCCTCCGGTGAGTCTTGCCGACTGACGGGTCGGACGTCTGAGAGCGACTTATGTATCGTAGAAGGTGGGCGTGACCAGAGTTACACGTGATATGCAGAGATAACCTTTGTCAGAGATAAAACTTAACTATCGATCGTAACCTTGTCACGGATAAAACTGTCTAGCAATTCTGTAGTGCTACTGTCCAAATATCACTAAGTTTCATGGTCTCTTCTTTCCGATTAAAATTATCCCTATGTTTATATATTTCAATTGCTTCTCTACAAAGCCGTGGGTAATAGTTCGTCGTCGTAGATAAAATTTTTGTTTCGGAAAACTTCACTTGATGATTTCCTGGCTGAAAAGCGTGTTCTGCTACAGCCGATTTATCTGTTTTTCCTAATCGGCAAAGACTTCTGTGTTCTTTTAACCGTGTATTTACGCTTCTTTTTGTTGTTCCAACATAAACTTTACCACATGTACACGGAATTTTATATACGCCACTGGCTGATAGAGGAGCGCGTTTATCTTTTACAGACCGAAGAACATGACAAATTTTCTTCGTTGGTCTAAAAACAGGTCTAATATCATGTTTACTTAAAATCTTTCCAATCTGATCCGTTACTTTCTTTATAAAAGGGAGAGAGACTGTATTCTTCCATCGTTTTTCGGACTTGTCCTTAAGCTTTTTGTTGTTTGGGTGCAGAATTCTGCTTACTTCTTTCTTTGAGTAGCCATTTTTCTCAAAAGCGTGCTTCAGATGTTTTAACTCGTCGTCTAGATACTCCGGCGTGCAAATCCGTCTGGCTCTGTCAACGAGACTTGTAATCACACCTCTCTTTTGTTTTGGATGGTGGTTAGAGTTTTTATGTAAGTATCTGTCTGTGTGCGTTATTTTTCTAAAAATCTGTTGTTTCAAGCTTCCATCCGTCTGTCTCATAACTAAAACATCCAAAAACGGTATTTTGTTATCATTTTCTCTCTCCATGGTAAACTGGATTCTTGGATTTATATTATTAAGGTAATCAAAAAATTCGCCTAAGGCTTCTCTATTACCTTAATAATATAAATCCAAGAATCCAGTTTACCATGGAGAGAGAAAATGATAACAAAATACCGTTTTTGGATGTTTTAGTTATGAGACAGACGGATGGAAGCTTGAAACAACAGATTTTTAGAAAAATAACGCACACAGACAGATACTTACATAAAAACTCTAACCACCATCCAAAACAAAAGAGAGGTGTGATTACAAGTCTCGTTGACAGAGCCAGACGGATTTGCACGCCGGAGTATCTAGACGACGAGTTAAAACATCTGAAGCACGCTTTTGAGAAAAATGGCTACTCAAAGAAAGAAGTAAGCAGAATTCTGCACCCAAACAACAAAAAGCTTAAGGACAAGTCCGAAAAACGATGGAAGAATACAGTCTCTCTCCCTTTTATAAAGAAAGTAACGGATCAGATTGGAAAGATTTTAAGTAAACATGATATTAGACCTGTTTTTAGACCAACGAAGAAAATTTGTCATGTTCTTCGGTCTGTAAAAGATAAACGCGCTCCTCTATCAGCCAGTGGCGTATATAAAATTCCGTGTACATGTGGTAAAGTTTATGTTGGAACAACAAAAAGAAGCGTAAATACACGGTTAAAAGAACACAGAAGTCTTTGCCGATTAGGAAAAACAGATAAATCGGCTGTAGCAGAACACGCTTTTCAGCCAGGAAATCATCAAGTGAAGTTTTCCGAAACAAAAATTTTATCTACGACGACGAACTATTACCCACGGCTTTGTAGAGAAGCAATTGAAATATATAAACATAGGGATAATTTTAATCGGAAAGAAGAGACCATGAAACTTAGTGATATTTGGACAGTAGCACTACAGAATTGCTAGACAGTTTTATCCGTGACAAGGTTACGATCGATAGTTAAGTTTTATCTCTGACAAAGGTTATCTCTGCATATCACGTGTAACTCTGGTCACGCCCACCTTCTACGATACATAAGTCGCTCTCAGACGTCCGACCCGTCAGTCGGCAAGACTCACCGGAGGAGAAACACCCCTCTGAAGATGTCCAGCGAAGCACTGGACGAAACGTCAGGAGCTGAAGAGTTTCATGGACCACGACCTTACATCCCGCAAGGTTTACCAGAAGATAAATAATATATTGATTTAATATTATTGTGCACTTTTAATTTGTAAGAGGTGATACCGATTTCATGTCCGCCTTCCCTGAATTAACCTGCATTCGAGTAATTTACAGTGCAACAATCGCAGCGGCCGATGCAGCCAACGGCGCCATTACGTGGCGATATTAACTTATAAAAAATTTAGCTGAAGCGAAAAACTCGCCCGTTATTAACATAATATACAATTTTCTCTACAACCGCCCGACGTTGCAGAAAAACGGAGGTAAGAAGATATACTCTCGCGCGTGTGTGGGCCGCAATTGTAATTAATAACTAAAGATTTTTTGCTTTAAAGTGAACTGACTAGCGGAGGAAATTAATATGAAAAGTTTATTCCATTGTTCAACTTATATGTTCATGCTTTAAGATTCAGTGAGTCTAACGTTCTTTAACGTAAAAAACAATTTACACTCAAGTTTAATATTCTTAAAAAAAGAGAACGTGACAGAAGCATTTAATTGTAAACCAAAACTGAATGAAATTTCTTTTTGATTACGGCCCACCACGTAAATCGGCGACAATCAACATTACCAATCAATTCCTGTAATTAAATTACGACTGCCGACGAACGTGAGATGACTCACAGGAGGAAAAGTACAACCATGTAATACTATTACGCATTTACCAGGACCCAATAACGAGGCTCATAAAACACATTGAGAAACAGATACTACGAAATTAATCTCTGATGAAAATATTATACCCATTATTGCAACATTTATTAATATTTACATCAATGATGTTCGTGGTAAATTTTATAGGGAAAAGGATGGTAAGGAAACAGTTGTTATAGAGGTCAGTGCTTTCATTGGTTTGGAAGGAAGGAAGTCACATTTCGTTTAACGTCCGTCTACATCGAGGTCATTAGAGACGGAGCACAAGCTCAGGTTGTGTCAATGATGAGAAAGAAAATCGGCCGTGTCCTTTCAAAGGAACCATCCCAGCATTTTCCTGGAGCGTTTTAGGAATATAATGGAAAACCTAAATCTGGATAGCCGGAGCCGGGATTGAACCATCGTCCTCCCGAATGTGAGTCCAACCTTGCCTTTTTTTTTTTTTTTTTTTTTTTTGAACAAAAAAGAAGTTTCTCAAAGCCAAAATCAAATTTCTTTTTCCTTTAAGAACAAATTATGAGGAATAAATAAGGATTTTTTTTTAAATTAAAAGTCGTCGTGCGACTTGTAGTTAAAGTCCAGTTCTTACAGGAGCTCCTGAAGTGTATCCGCCTACAGCATGCCAGCTCGTCCAAACGTGTCTTCTCATGGCGTAGGCGTGGGTTCTGGGTAGCAGATCTATTCAGTTCAGTTCGGTTTATACAGTTTTCAGCTTCTCAGGGCTTGGACGTTCCAGCTACTAGGTGGGTCATCGAAAGTGCTCCGTAAGAAATTGGAAAAATATTGTTTACAGCGTGGGTTGCGTATCAGGACGCCGTGTCGTTAAAAAAATGGCTCTGAGCACTATGGGACTTAACATCTATGGTCATCAGTCCCCTAGAACTTAGAACTACCCGAACCTAACTAACCTAAGGACAGCACACAACACCCAGTCATCACGAGGCAGAGAAAATCCCTGACCCCGCCGGGAATCGAACCCGGGAACCCGGGCGTGAGAAGCGAGAACGTTACCGCACGACCACGAGCTGCGGACGTTGAGATAAGTCCAATATCCTAGCGTAGACTTGTCGCCAGAAGTAAAAAGATAGCGGATCGTGTGGCCACAGATCCAATTCACAGAGTGAGTTTTGGCGGAGGGGTAGAAAGTCTTATCGGGGTACAAAAGCATGTGGACGTCGATCTGAGCCGGTGTCTGGCGAGTAAGAAACGCCAAAATTCGCCGCGCAAGTGTCCAGACGTCGAACGCTGTGCCACAGTGGAACCGGTGGACATCCGTGTCATCCACTCCACAGTGGGTGCAGAGAGATGAATCGGCGAGTGGATGCCGTGCAGACGATCTCGGTTAACTTGTTTGCCATTCACGGTGATGTACCACGCTGATTGAACGTCTGATTCAATAAAACGCGCATGGATAGCCTTCCATATGTGTCGCCACACGTACTGTGGATTCTTACGTTCGATGGAGTTGGACGGGCGGCACTGCTGTAACAATTCGGAGACTGTTTTCGTGAGGTACAAACGTGTAAGTGTTAAGGACCGGTAGATAAAACTGAACTCCAGGAAAAATCGTTGGATGTAATAAAAGGGGGTTGGAATGGTCGATACCAGTACTGGGGCGGACAAGGAGGCCGGTGCAAAGCTGTGAAGCAGGAGGCTAGTAAGGCTCTGCGGGCAACAATGCCAAAGTTTTAGCTGGGAGCTGACGTATAGTGTCTTGACACGAGTCGGCACGTTGATGAGTCCCACCCCGCCACGATCTCGTGGCAGTGCAAGGGATTCATACTGCACCTTGAATAACATCCCCGAGCTGACGAAGGAGCAGAAAGCCATCAACAGTCGTCGCGCCAGGAGATTTGGGACTGGTAGTACTTGAGCCACGTGTGGTATACGGGAAGCATGATACATGTTCACGTATTGCGCGTTGGATAACGTCGAGAGCTCGTAGCCGGTGATCTGCGAGATTTGCTCTGATTGTCTGTAGCAAGCGTCTACCATTGATAGTCGCTGAGCGGCGAAGGTCTGCTGTGAAATCAAGTCCAAGACACCGTATGGTGGCGGCGACACTAAGGGGGGGCAGCGCATCTCTCCGGCAAGCCCTCACCAATGAGCAGGACCTTGGATTTTGGCGCGTTGAGACAGCTCCCCGACGCTTCGCCGTAAGTCGCCACCCATGTCAGTGCTGCTCGTACTTCATCTTCACTGCGCAGATATAGTACTAAGTCGTCTGCGTAGGCTGTACAACAAAAACGGTGGCCTTGCACAGCCATGCCTTCCAAACGTTGGCGCATGCCCTGGAGCAGGGGTTCCTAGGTGAAAGCATACAAAATCGTGGAAAGAGGGCAGCCTTGTCGTACAGATCGTGCGATGACCAGGGACGGTGTAAGGCGACCATTGTACATGATTTTAGAGGTTGCACTACTCAACAGGCGCATAACCACTGTGACAATACCGCCAGAAAAACCCATATGCTGAAGAACTGTCCGTAAATAGAAGTGGTCAACACGGACGAAAGCCTGGCTAAAATCCAGTGAAGCCAAGGCGCCAGGGAGACGCTGATAATGCGCTAATGCTATCATGTCTCTGTAATGGCAAAGGGCCGTACGGATGTTGTTGTCGCCTCCTAGGGAAGTCTGGTCGCAGGATGTGACGTAACGTGCGACCTTCTTGAGTCGCGATGCCCGTAGCCGTGTGAATATTTTCATGTCGCTGTCGAGCAAAGTAATTGGTCGATAGTCCTGGACCCTCGATAACCCGCGCGGTTTATGTACGGGGATAATAATGCCTTCTAGAAAGGCGCTCGGGACCACTGTCATTGGTGACATCAGCTCTTGTGCGATTGCCGTCTACGTGGAAGCCAAAAAATAGTGAAAACTTTTATAAAATTCGATGGGTATACCGTCAGGTCCAAGAGATCTGTTATCGGAACCCGCCTTGATAGCATCTACCACTTCATCTGTGGTTACGTAATCTTGGAGGTCATGCACTGCATCCACCGGAGGAGTGTTCGTTGTAAGCTGAGCGACTTCTACATCTACATCTACATCTATACTCCGCGAGCCACCTTACGGTGTGTGGCGGAGGGTACTTATTGTACCACTATCTGATCCCCCCTTCCCTGTTCCATTCACGAATTGTGCGTGGGAAGAACGACTGCTTGTAAGTCTCCGTATTTGCTCTAATTTCTCGGATCTTTTCGTTGTGATCATTACGCGAGATATATGTGGGCGGTAGTAATATGTTGCCCATCTCTTCCCGGAATGTGCTCTCTCGTAATTTCGATAATAAACCTCTCCGTATTGCGTAACGCCTTTCTTGAAGTGTCCGCCACTGGAGCTTGTTCAGCATCTCCGTAACGCTCTCGCGCTGACTAAATGTCCCCATGACGAATCGCGCTGCTTTTCGCTGGATCATGTCTATCTCTTCTATTAATCCAACCTGGTAAGGGTCCCATACTGATGAGCAATACTCAAGAATCGGACGAACAAGCGTTTTGTAAGCTACTTCTTTCGTCGATGAGTCACATTTTCTTAGAATTCTTCCTATGAATCTCAACCTGGCGCCTGCTTTTCCCACTATTTGTTTTATGTGATCATTCCACTTCAGATCGCTCCGGATAGTAACTCCTAAGTATTTTACGGTCGTTACCGCTTCCAATGATTTACCACCTATGGCATAATCGTACTGGAATGGATTTCTGCCCCTATGTATGCGCATTATGTTACATTTATCTACGTTTAGGGAAAGCTGCCAGCTGTCGCACCATGCATTAATCCTCTGCAGGTCCTCCTGGAGTACGTACGAGTCTTCTGATGTTGCTACTTTCTTGTAGACAACCGTGTCATCTGCAAATAGCCTCACGGAGCTACCGATGTTGTCAACTAAGTCATTTATGTATATTGTAAACAATAAAGGTCCTATCACGCTTCCCTGCGGTACTCCCGAAATTACCTCTACATCTGCAGATTTTGAACCGTTAAGAATGACATGTTGTGTTCTTTCTTCTAGGAAATCCTGAATCCAATCACAAACCTGGTCCGATATTCCGTAAGCTCGTATTTTTTTCACTAAACGTAAGTGCGGAACCGTATCAAATGCCTTCCTGAAGTCCAGGAATACGGCATCAATCTGCTCGCCAGTGTCTACGGCACTGTGAATTTCTTGGGCAAATAGGGCGAGCTGAGTTTCACATGATCTCTGTTTGCGGAATCCATGTTGGTTATGATGAAGGAGATTTGTATTATCTAAGAACGTCATAATACGAGAACACAAAACATGTTCCATTATTCTACAACAGATTGACGTAAGCGAAATAGGCCTATAATTATTCGCATCTGATTTATGACCCTTCTTGAAAATGGGAACGACCTGCGCTTTCTTCCAGTCGCTAGGTACTTTACGTTCTTCCAGCGATCTACGATAAATTGCTGATAGAAAGGGGGCAAGTTCTTTAGCATAATCACTGTAGAATCTTAAGGGTATCTCGTCTGGTCCGGATGCTTTTCCGCTACTAAGTGATAGCAGTTGTTTTTCAATTCCGATATCGTTTATTTCAATATTTTCCATTTTGGCGTCCGTGCGACGGCTGAAGTCAGGGACCGTGTTACGATTTTCCGCAGTGAAACAGTTTCGGAACACTGAATTCAGTATTTCTGCCTTTCTTCGGTCGTCCTCTGTTTCGGTGCCATCGTGGTCAACGAGTGACTGAATAGGGGATTTAGATCCGCTTACCGATTTTACATATGACCAGTGTTGCAGAATGCGGTGTGGCTGCGTATAGCCCGGCAAAATGAGCATGGAGAGTACGACAGATGCTTTGTTGGGTGTCGTACCGGCGCCCTTCAACATCAGTGAGGGCTTGGATCAGAGCTCGTCGTCGTCGTTGTCATTCCTGAAGGAGGTGGTACATCGACGAACGTTCTTGAGGGATTCGATTAGAAGCTCGAGAACGGACTACAGTGCCTTCCAAGTTACGCCGCATGATCAACGAGATCTGCGCCTTCGTGCGATGGACCATCGACTGCCGGGCTGGCGAGAAAGGCATCGTCGTACAGTCACGTAGAATGGTGTAGTAGAAGTGCAGGGTATTATTTTGCCACGCCTTTAATTCCTTCCCACAACTCATTAGAGTCTTCGTGAGGGTCGGCTTTGCACAGGAGAGCCACCATGATAAGGTGGAGTCATAGGCTTCTCGACGATGGTGGCAGCGTGCCCACGCTTCTTCGACCATACGGCGACAGTCTGAGGAGGTCAGGTGAGCGACATTGAGTTTCCACAGACCACGACTATGCCACACTTGCTGTCGGGCGAGAGTGACATCAGAGAGGTACGCATCATGGTCTGAAAAGGCCAAGGGCCAGACTTCCGCATGACGTGTGCCATCAGCAAGGGAGCGGGTAACGTAGATTCGATCTATGCGACTTGAGGAGTGAGAGGTGTAGAATGTATAGCCCGGTTGAATTCCGTGGAGCTTCTTCCATGTGTCAACAAGTCGTAGACGGTCGATGACCACTGAGAGAGATGCACAAGGGGAATGTCGTGGGAGTTGGTCCGCGGGCTCTTGTGTCGAGTTAAAATCCCCACCGAGTACCAAATCGTCCTGCGGACCGGTGAAGAGGGGTGGGACGCTTTCGGCAAAAAAAGTTTGTCGGTCATGACGGCGGCCAGTGCCGGACGGAGCGTAGATATTAATAATAAGCACGCCGAACAGTGTGAGGGCCATACCTCGCGCAGTGGGGAGGTAGATGACGTCCTCTGCAGGGAGTCCGTCGCGTAGCAGGATGGCGACGCCGCTACCGGTATCGGATGCGGGGGAAACATGGGCGTTGTATCCGGTGGGAACTAGGAAGTCAGCCACAAACACCTCTTGTAAGAGTGCTATATCCACATCCGCAGAGTAAATAGTGTCTCTGAACATGGCCAGTTTATGGGGGGCACGAATGGTGGCAAGATTCATCGTGGCGATACGATATTGGTGTGTACGGCCATCCTCAGTATTTGCAGAACGTGCGGTAGAAGTAGCCGGCAGGTGGAGACCCGCCGGTGGTCCTGCAGTGGTGATAATTACTGGCGGGGCGCCAGCCCCAGTGTCGCCGAGGTGGACCCCTGTGCAGACACGCTGGCAGTCTGTTCCGCTTCTTCTTCAACGTCATCGGCCCAGGAAGCTGACGACGTGGACTTGTGACGGTCACCTACTTCTGGAACGGGTGTTGTGGATTCCGCATCATGAGTGGCAGGGGGACCGCCGTCATCATTCGTTGACAACGGCGAGGACACGTCCCGAACCGGGAGAGGAGGCGTCACAGGAGGGGCGCCTGTTTCTGCTGCATCGCGTGACTGGACGGAATGTGGGAGATCACCGTCAGACAACAGGTCGACATCTCACGGGGCCGTCTGAGAAAGGGCGTCATCGAAAGGCGCTCGTCGTCGTTTCCTGTGTTTGCGAGGCGACCGCTGTTTTCCGATGTGGCCTTCTGAATCAGAATGTGGTCGCCCGTCGTCTGACGCCGAACCCGTCTGGATAAAGGCAGACGTCGGTACGACACCGAGGTCGACGTCCATGGTTCCAACAGGAACAGCGGTTTCGGTGTGCAACCCGGACGGTCCTGAAGCGAGCACTGGAGGCGACGCCGTGCTTGTGTCGTCGGCGCGTCGTGCTGCGGCGGGTGGCGTTGACGATGCTGCTGGCGCAACCGAGATTGGTACGACGGGGTCCTGTGCAACCTTGGCGTAGGTGATGGGTAAGGACGTGACCATCGAAACCTGGGTCTCTTCACGTAACGGCGTCTGTATTAAACGGCGGTGTAAGCATTCGGAACGTACATGTCCCTCCTGGCCACACCCTGCGCAAGTTTGTGGCTGTCCATCGTACATGACGATGGCCCTCACACCGCCAATCATCACGTACGATGGGACATGTTTCGTCAGCTCAATTTTTATTTGCCGGACGCCATTTAATACGGGGTAGGTCGTAAATGTTTGCCACTTCTCCGCGACGTGACCCAAGACGGTGCCATATGGTTGGAAAGCGGCAATGACCACATCCTGAGGCACCTCGAACGGGAGCTCAAACACCCGCAACGTCCGGAGACAGAATCCAGCATGGGCGACTGTCACAGCACCCATATGTCCATCAGAGTGTTTAAATTTCAGTCCGGAGGCATGACGGTGAATGATGTCATTGCAAATTTCCTCCGTCGACATCTTGATGTAGGCAACACATCCAGTGATGGAAAAATGTATGCCGATTACGTCCTGGGGGTTCAAACGTAGATCCTCACGTATGAACTGTTGGACTTCGAAAGCTCTGGGTCGTGGATGTTCGGCCTGAAACGTTACTCTGATCGCTGCACGGCGGTACGAGTGCGCCATGGAGTACGTTAGTACTGGACTCGATAGACACAAACACCGCGACGCGGAAGCAAACACCGCCGAGAGCGGAGCGTCGGACGGCGCGCGGAGCAGCTCCGCACGCTAGCACGGCTGCGAGCCGACTACTCTTTGGTCGTTGGTTTGTAATACCTGTGTGGATCTCGAGGACATTATAGAAAGCGTTTATCAAAGTTATGGAACAAGGGCAAAGGACTTGAATCATGCTACTTGCCCGCATCTCGTGGTCGTGCGGTAGCGTTCTCGCTTCCCTCGCCCGGGTTCCTGGGTTCGATTCCCGGCGGGGTCAGGGATTTTCTCTGCCTCGTGATGGCTGGGTGTTGTGTGCTGTCCTTAGGTTAGTTAGGTTTAAGTAGTTCTAAGTTCTACGGGACTGATGACCATAGATGTTAAGTCCCATAGTGCTCAGAGCCATTTGAACCATTTTCACGCTACTTATGCGTGAGTAAAAACCGTTCAGGTCGCATTGGATATATCTGAAGTTTGATGGTATCCTTGATAGAGATGTTCGTAAAGAGAATGACAATTTGTCTATCAGAGAGCTACTTGAGCTACTTACGAACAATTGTCAAAAATATTTATCATCTATTGTATGCCTTACTGTATTTGTATATTAAATGTATTAAATTTGGATTTAAATAAAACGTTTGTAAAAAAATTCGTACACATCGTTCGGAGTGTCCAAATATACCGTCTGTGATGTGGATGTCACCTGTCATTTGCGCTAGTAAGCATGTCAGGAATCATCGGACGATTCATGTTAAGTGCTATGGACAAGGGATTTCAGATCGATTCCGCATTTCTGGATTCCCGGAATGCCGGCCGAAGTGGCCGCGCGGTTCTGGCGCTGCAGTCTGGAACCGCGAGACCGCTACGGTCGCAGGTTCGAATCCTGCCTCGGGCATGGATGTGTGTGATGTCCTTAGGTTAGTTAGGTTTAACTAGTTCTAAGTTCTAGGGGACTAATGACCTCAGCAGTCGAGTCCCATAGTGCTCAGAGCCATTTGAACCATTTAGCCATTCCCGGAAAGCTTTTGACACTGTGCCACACAAGCTGCTTGTAGTAAAATTGCGTGCTTATGGAATATCGTCTCAGTTATTTGACTGGATTTTTGATTTCCTGTCAGAGAGGACACAGTGCGTAGTAATTGACGGAAAGTCTCGAGTAAAACAGAAGTGATTTCTGGGGTTTCCCAAACTAGTGTTATAGGCCCTTTGCTGTTCCTTATATAAACGGTTTGGGAGACAATCTGAGCAGCCGTCTTAGCTTGTTTGCAGATTAGCTGTCGTTTGTCGACTAATAAAGTCATCAGAAGACCAAAAAAAATTGCAAAACGATTTAGAAAAGCTACCTGAATGGTGCGAAAATTGGCAGTTGACCCTAAATAACGAAAAGTGTGAAGTCATCCACATGAGTGCTAAAACGAATTCGTTAAACTTCGGTTACCGGTACACGATAAATCAGTCACATCTAAAGGCCGTAAATTCAACTAAATATCTATGAATTACAATTAACAACTTAAATTGGAGGGAACGCATAGAAAATGTTGTGGGGAAGACTAAGCAAAGACTGCGTTTTATTGGCAGGACACTTAGTAAATGTAACAGATCTACTAAGGAGACTGCCTACACTACGCTTGTCCAACCTCTTTTGGAATACTGCTGCGCGGTGTGGGATCTTTATCAGATAGGACTGATCGAGTACATCGAATAACTTCAAAGAAGGGCAGCACGTTTTGTATCATCGCGAAATATGGGAGAGAGTGTCACTGAAATGATACAGGATTTGGGCTGGACATCATTAAAAGAAAGGCATTTTTCGTTGTGACGGAATCTTCTCACGAAATTCCAATCACCAACTTTCTCCTCCGAATGCGAAAATATTTTGTTGACGCCGACCTACATAGGGAGAAACGACCACTATGATAAAATTAGGGAAATCAGAGCTCGCACGGAAAGATATAGGTGTGCTTTCTTTCCTCGAGCTTTACGAGTTTGGAATAATTGAGAATTGGGAAGGTGGTTCGATGAACCCTCTGCCATGCACTTAAATGTGATTTGCGGAGTGTCTACGTAGATGTAGATGTTTATTGATGAAGCCTCTTCCATTCGTGACTGTAACCATAACACCCGTAACTCACATCGGTGCCGGCCGCGGTGGCCGTGCGGTTCTAGGCGCTACAGTCCGGAACCGCAGGACTGCTACGGTCGCAAGTTCGAATACTGCTTCGGGTATGGATGTGTGTGATGTCCTTAGGTTACTTAGGTTTAAATAGTTCTAAGTTCTAAGGGACTGATGACCGAAGATGTAAAGTCCCATAGTGCAGAGAGCCATTTGAACCTCGCATCGGTGGACCGACGAAAACTCACATGCCTTTGTGAAGACACGTTTTCATCCACCATCGGTTGATTTGGCCTGTTGGGTTACCACATCATCTTACAGGGACCTGTTATTTTAATTTTTTTAAAAAAACCAGCTTTCAGAGTTATTGGAAGTGGTTCATCTAGCTAGGAGTACGGCTATATTCTTTCAGTATGACGGAACTCCTGCTGATTCTGGTCATCAGGTTACATCATCTAAACCTAACATTCCCCGGAAGAAGGATCAGCAGAAATGGTCACGTTTCTTGACCACCAAATTCCCTAGACCACATCATATGCTGATTTTTGCCTGTGACAATGGTTGGAAGGCGAAGTCTACGAAGGAAAAGTAAACACAAGAGACGGCCTGATCTTTCGGGTTACGAATAATTCGAAGTTAACGAACGCCATACTCCGAAGAGCTAGACGTGGTTCTGTCAGGAGTTGTATGTGAAATACACGAAAATCAACTTTGACGTTCTGTGAGAATTTGTCTGGGTTACATTCTAATATCTGAATCTTTGTAACCAAGACAAATGGGCCACATGTTATATGAAACATTTTATTTAAGTTAGGTTACATTATACACACTCTATGTGGCTGCAACATTGCTAAAATGTGTCTGCAATCAACGGCAATATGTGCGTACGGACCCGCAACATCGCTGGTGGAGCAAGATGTATCAGTTACTTCGTTATTGAGGAGTTGTGGTCGAGATGTTGCCGGTGTTGTCCGCCGGGGGAGGAGAATATTTCGTATGGCCGAGACATACGAGAAAGGCCTGGACAAAAATATGCAAACACCGCGGGAAATGAATGCTTGACGAAAAATGCGAATTTTATCCAAGCCTGCAAGTTGTGCTGTTGCATTTGTCCATGAAAGGCAACTTGCAAGGACCTCCAATAGGTTGTACGCGTTAGTCGTGATCACAAAGCTGTTCGGTGTATTTGTTAATGCATTAGTCGGCACCAAGTGAATTCGAATGCGGGAAAATTGTTGGTGCCTGTATGGTGGGTGCTTTCTAACACAGGTAGCCGGTATTTGGTGTTTCAAGAGGCACCGTATCGAAGATTTACATCGCATACAGGGAAAGCGGGAAAACATCGTCCGCTACGTCACAAAGCGGACGTAAGTGGGTGTTGAGTGAGCGTAACAGGCCGTCATTGAACAAAAAAATGGTTCAAATGGCTCTGAGCACTATGGGACTTAACATCTGAGGTCATCAGCCCCCTAGAACTTAGAACTACCTAAACCTAACTAACCTAAGGACATCACACACATCCATGCCCGAGGCAGGATTCGAACCTGCGACCTTAGCGGTCGCGCGGTCCCAGACTGTAGCGCCTAGAGCCGCTCGGTCACTCAGGCCGGCAGGCCGTCATTGAACAGGATTATGACGAAAACTAAGAGGACGACAGCTGCAAAAATCACTGCGGAACTGAATGTCGCACTCGCGAATACTGTCAGCACCAAAACAACACAAAAGGATCTCCATAAGCAGGAAATTGCAGGCCGAAATGGAATTCCAAAACTACACATCAGTGTTGCAATGGAAGGATATCATCTGGTCTGATGAGTCTTCTTTAGGGATTGCCATGCGTCCCAATATATCGGAACCGTCACCGTTAAGGACCTTCTTGTCTCGTCACCCGATAACCCTCGATTTTGTCCCGACTTTGCAAACTGCTGTCACGAGCTGAAGTAACGCCATCTGTTATCGCAACATGTGAATGCAGCCACAGTTAGTTTTGTCTACAGGTTTATGTTAACAAGATCTTCTCATAGATGGTGTTGCATGTTGCGTGTTCTGTATCGCTGATGTAAGTACCTTCTAAATCTAACGCCAACATTCGAGAAAATGGCTGTTTACCGTCTAATAAACTTATCATGGCGTATGAAAATGCCTAAGGATGGAAAGAGAAGGAGTCACTCTTTCGTCTACAAAGGACGTGCGGCTCAGGAAATGTTGTCGGCTGTTTCATCTCACAAGGGAACCTCCCCATCGCACCCCCCTCAGATTTAGTTATAACTTGGCACAGTGGATAGGCCTTGATAAACTGAACACAGATCAATTGGGAAAACAGGAAGAAGTTGTGTGGAACTGTGATAAAATAAGCAAAATATACAAACTGAGTAGTCCATGGGCTACATAGGCAACATCAAGGAAAATGTGAGGTCAGAAGTGCCGTGGCCCCGTGGTAGCGTTAGCAGCTGCAGAAGGATAGGTGTTGGTTCAAGTCTTCCTACGAGTGAAAATTTTACTTTCGTTATTTTTGCATAGTTATTATCTGTCTGCTCGTTCATTGACGTCTCTGTTCACTGTAATAAGTTTAGTGTCTGTGTTTTGCGACCGCATCGCAAAACCGTGCGATTAGTAGACGAAAGGACGTGCCTCTTCAATCGGAACCGAAAACATTTTATCGCAAGATCATAGGTCAACCGATTCCTCCATAGGAAAACACATCTGATATATTCTATACGACACTGGTGACGGCATGTGCGTCACATGACAGGAATATGTTGTCTACCCCCCTAACTTGTACACTTGGCGAATGGGTAAAAAGATTCTTCTACCTTGCCCGATTTAGGTTTTCTTGTGGATGTGATAATCACTCCCAAAAAAGTGATGAAAACATAAGAGTTTGTCACATAAACTGAAAATAAAAAATTAAAGTCTTCACTCGATGGAAGATTTAAAGCAAGGACCTTTCGTTCCGCAGTTGCACACGTTACCACGAGACCACGGCGCTCCTGCGGTGCTTGTGTCCTTCATGTTGCCTATCTACCCATGAACTAATCAGTTTGTATATTTTGCTTATTTTTTCACAGTTCCACACAACTTCTTCCTGTTTTCTCAATTGATCTGTGTTCAGTTTTTCAAGGCCTATCCACTGTGCCAACTTATAACTAAATCTGAGGGGGGGTGCGATGGGGAGGTTCCCTTGTCAGTAACTCACGGAGGTAAGGCAGATATGAAGCACCACATTTCTACGAAGCACCATACAAATAGATACGCGGTAGCGTAGCTTGTTTCTACATTCATGATTAAAGAAGATACCCAGGAAGAATTTTTCATTGCTGCTGCAGAACTAACAACAGCTTATAAAGTTGTCAGGCATCATAAATCCTTCAGTTCTCTTGACTGTACCGGAAAACTGAATGACGCAATGTATCGTGACTCCAAAGTTGCCGCAAAGAAGCCTACAGCTAGGTTCAAGGCTACAGCGATTGTTAAAAATGTTCTCGCACCACACTCAGTTTCAGAATGCATAAAACAATTGCAAGAAGTTTCATTTTACGGAATAGGCACTGAGGTATCGAACTACATGGCTGAAAAGATGTTTCCTTTAGTTGTTCAATACTGTACTGAAACTGACAGAATCCAACAGAAGCTGCTGATGTTTGATTCGTTGTATAACGCAACATCGGAGACAGTTGCAAAGTCTTGTCTCTACACTTAAAAACAATTGCAAATTCCATTACATAAATTAATCGCTTTTTGTGGAGACAATACGAATACCAGCTTCTCAGGGCTTCATCGACGCGGCCAGCGGAATGTGTTTCACGCAATTAAACGAGAACTAGGAAGAAATGTGGAAAGAATTGGATGCCCTGCTCATATTCTTCACAATACTGTATCAAGCGCTGCTGGAGTCTGAACTGTTGACATTAAATATTTAATTCCTTTTCAGTGTGCATAGTAAGGGTACTGAAGCTGAAAGAGTTCTACTTATATGTTGATGTCAGTCATCAGACTCTTCTATCTCATTCAAAAACAAGTTGCTGTCATTAATGTCCGCAGTTGAGCGATTCTAATCTTTGGATACTACTAAAACAATTTTTTGACGCCGAAAACAAGACACCTAAAATAATTTCAGATTTTTTCAGTAGCCTGGTCAGTGGAATTTACTTCATGTTTCTGCATTCAAACTTGGCTCCGTTTGAAAAAAATATAAAGAGCGTCGAGAAGAATCAAGTCTCGATAACTGAAATAAGAAACATATTAATCGACTCACAAAGATGTCTAAGCGAAAGGTAGACATCTAATTTTATTGGCATGCAAACCAAGATGAATTTGAACAAATCAGTGAATGACAACCCTAACAAAGAAATAATTAATTTGATTTCGAAATTTGAGGAAGAGACAATGGCTTTCTATACGAGAGCATTTGATTACTTAGAGAAAAAGGATATTTCTATTAATAAATATCAAGTATTTGATTGGCTGAAGTTATCTGAAATCCCATATTGGGTGATGATTGAAAACACTACTATATATTTCAGGCGACAATTGTTTATAGGAATATATGTACCTGAAGAGCTTCTTAGAAACTAAACGTGACTGGGAAGAATGGAGGCCCATGGAGGTCTACCCACACCATGAAAGAAAAGTGGAATTACTTTCTTAACAACACCGAAATTCCTGAAAGCAAATACCAACTTATAAAATAAGATGGTTTCACAGTCAAAATTTATGTGTGGATGCATACCTTTCTATAGAGCGTGTTAGAATGTCACTATCAATCCGCTCAGATACTGCAACTGATAAACATCTCGTTCCTTGAGACGGTTAGTGGCAACCGAAAGTGATATCTAAGACGGGTTTCATACCAGGAACGCTGGTTCAGTAGGATTTTAGCTGAATGCCTGCAAGATGAGGGGCACCAGCTATTGCAAATAACCTCTGGATTCACAAGGTTTCATAAAACTAATGTTTTTGGCTGTAATGTAATAACATTCGAAAACTTTGTACTCGTGAGGCAGCCGACTCAAACCGTCACCCGGTCATTCACGTTTAGTTTCCTTTGATTTTCGTAAATAGTTTAAGGCGAATGTCGAGAATGATCCTTTCAAAGAGCACGGTCGATTTCCTTCCCCCATTCGAGCTGGTGCTCCGTCTCTAATAACTCTTCTGCTACTCTTTCTAACATTACATACAGGGGACAGTTATTTTACTATATGAAATAAAATCGTCATAACTTCTTAATGGTTTGCGTTAGGACTTTAAAACTGCACGGTTCGACGAGGGGCGCGATGTGAATTAGTGTGCGCTGTATGGTTTGGTTTAGTGACGAAGCCCACTTCCATTTAGATGGGTTCCCCAATAAGCAAAATTGGTACACTTGGGGGACTGAGAATCCGCGTTTCGCGATCGAAAAATCTCTTCACCCTCAACGCGTGAATGTGTGGAGTGCAATGTCGAGGCACAGAATAATCGGTGCGATATTCCTTGATGGCACGGTGACTACCCAACGGTACGTGAAGGTTTTGGAAGATGATTTTTCATCCACATTATCCAAAGTGACCCTTACTTCGACAAGATGTGGTTCTTGCAAGGCGGAGCTCGACCCCATCGAAGCAGGAGAGTGTTTGATGTCCTGGAGGAGCACTTTGGGGACTGCATTCTGGCTCTGGGCTGCCAGAGGCCATTGGCATGGGTTTCGATTGGCCACCATATTCTTTGTATCTGAACACATGCTACTCTTTTTCGTGGAGCTATATTAAAACAAGGTATACAACAATAACCCCAAAACCACTGCTGAGCTGCCGGCCGGGGTGGCCGAGCGGTTCTAGGCGATTCAGTCTGGAACCGCGCGACCGCTACGGTCGCAGGTTCGAATCCTGCCTCGGGCATGGATGTGTGTGATGTCCTTAGGTTAGTTAGGTTTAAGTAGTTTTTAAGTTCTAGGGGACTGATGACCTTAGAAGTTTAGTCCCATAGTGCTCAGAGCCACTGCTGAGCTGAAAACAGCCATTCAGGAGGTCATGGACATACACCGATGTTCCGACACTTCAGCGGTTTATGCAGAATTTAGCTATTCGTCTGCGCTACATCATCGCAAATGATGGCAGGCATATCGAACAACTCATTATTTAAAAATCAGAATATCTGTGGTGACATGTTGTATAAAGTGTGCGCACGCCGTAGTTTGTAACTAATTTACATTTTTTGCATATAGTTCAATAATTGTCACCCTGTAATTGCTTTCCAGTTACACTTTTTATGTCAACCGCTATCTATCATTGCCTCTTCATATCCTTCTTTTTACTGACACTGGGAAGGCATGAGTCAGTGAGCAATGTGTTTTTATACAATGCCAAACAGTTATTCCTTCTCTTTAAAATCTCCTGCAATATTTGTCTTTCTTCACAATCTGTTCATAACACTTCTTTATTCTTAACTCTTTCTGTTCACCTTATCCTTTCCACCCTCCTTCATATCTACGCATTAAAGCTTGCAAGGTTTAGAGGACAGAACAACAACAGTGTAAGCTGTAAATATTTTGGGTTTAATGCTGCAATCTTATCACAGAAATACACGCATTTACACAGATTACAATGTGACAATGTTACGACAGTTGTCAAACGAATGCCTCTCATCCTCAGAAAGTGAAATAATCCCAATGACAACAACGGTAAATTTTAACCAGAAGTTTCTTTACAAAATTATTCTTACGACTACATCATGATGTTGGACAGTACTACGATAAATCATCCGATTCTGGTTCAAAGTTCGGTACTATTTAGGATGACAATCAAGTCTACAGAGGATGGTAGTTTTGCGACAAAAGATTAATCAGGGTCACTCGAGTTTACGGTGGACGCAAGCTGGTGAACAAACATGTTTACGACTCTGCTCGCGGTATTTACCTGCTGCAATGAGCTGTCATCTGCATGGCTGCTCTCGTCCTCTGAAATTCTCATAAAAACAAATTAAGCCTTTGCTGATTTTTCCAGCAGAAACTCTCCTTATGTTTCTCGTTGTGCGAGAAAACATGTACTCCGCCCTAGTCTTGGAATATGGTGATATGCGCACGCACGGCTGGAGCAGCGTGCATATTAAAATGCACTCTCAGTCCTCACAAGGACAACTAAGTAACTGGCTGGATCGTTTCTCCACAGTTAGAGCTCAATGAAATTACAGCTAATGGCTTGGTTCAAATGGCTCTGAGCACTATGGGATTCAACTTCTGAGGTCATCAGTGCCCTAGAACTTGGAACTACCTAAACCTAACTGGCCTAAGGACATCACACACATCCATGCCCGAGGCATGATTCGAACCTGCGACCGTAGCGGTGGCGCGGCTCCAGACTGTAGCGCCTAGAACCGCTCGGCCACTCCGGCTGGCACTACAGCTAATATCTAGCTGAATGTCAGCCGCAGTCAATGCAGTGTTCACACAAATTTCTTCTCTGCGTCGTACAGAGCGTTATGCGCCCCATTCTGCACTTGACGCCAGTTCAGAGAAGAGTCCCCAAAAATTTCGCTCTTGTCTTCCTTGTAGCCGAACTGTCTACCCCCCTGGGTTCTTTCGTTCTCCACGTCACACCTTTTTTCGACCAATAGGAGCGTTCCTCTTATTTTGTGGGAACACCCTCTGCCAGTTGTAAGGGCCTTACCATAAAACTGCATCGAAATCTCGGCACTTTACTCCTTCCTAGTTTGTTTCTGCCAATCGGCCATTTTGTGCCCGCTCCAGAAGCCTAGAAGTTACAAGTGTATGTCACACGTGTACCACTCGCTGTTAACGTGATCAACTGCGTCACTGGTTTTGTTCGTATCCATTTGGAATTCCGAAATGCAGTTTTCTAAAGCTTCTTTCTGTCCTACTTCTGGTGGCCCGTTACTTGCTCTCCAGTATGCGTTACCTGTCCGGTCTCTGACTCCTACCACGGGACGCCCCCTAAGAGGTGATTGCGGTGCCTCCCGTGGTGCGGCCTCTGCTTCTGCCCTCAACTGCTTCCAAACAAAACATTTCCTCCCGCTGCCTGTTCCACCTTCTGCTCATTGACATGCATTATATAGGAACGGTGTGTTAATACCGTCGATTGAGTGTCATCCCTTTTGCATTATATATATTTATAGGCAAATCTCCTCATTACTGCCGAATTAAGTTAGGTGTCATATTCATCTTCCCGTTATGATGTATAAAACTCTTATGCTCAGTCCGGAACCGCGCGACTGCTACGTCGCAGGTTCGAATCGTGCCTCGGGCATGGATGTGTGTGATGTCCTTAGGTTGGTTAGGTTTAAGTAGTTCTAAGTTCTAGGGGACCGATGACCACAGATGTTAAGTCCCATAGTGCTCAGAGCCATTTGAACCATTTGAAGCCATTTTTCTTATGTAAGGTGCGAAAATGACCTTCATTTATTCTGCCACCTTACAAGCTCTCCAATCCTTTTTCGTCTTCCTTCCTCATAATCCACATTCCACATTCCACACAAACCATTTTAACCATTTTTCTATATTCAGTATCCTCTTTCCCATATAGTAGCATCTTATACCCAATGAATCCTTGTTTATCCATTTCAGTTCTGGCCGTTATTTCTTGAGTGCATGTTATTTCCTCTTTTATTAAACCTTAAAATAAGGCTTAACTTTGTCCGGAACTCGCTGGGATGACGTTATGGCAACCCCCTAGGGTTTATTTTTTTTAACTCGCTGGAACAAGCAAGCACCGAAATTTAGAATAACGCACGTGTATTAAATCGCAATTTGCCGCTGTGCCAGCACGTGATGATTGTTGACACGCAACTCTCATCCACACTCACAGCCAAATAACGTCTTTTCTCGCGCTGTAAATAATGCTGGCCAAGCGTGCCATCAGGCAACCACAAAACAATAATGTTACTTTTGTTCAACTATTACACATAGTGTCTCAAGTTAAGTTAATGGTGAGGACATTTCTCTTTGACTAGTAACATAGAGACTGCTTATTTAATTTGCGCCGGCCGGGGTGGCCGTACGGTTCTAGGCGCTACAGTCTGGAACCGCGCGACGGCTGCGGTCGCAGGTTCGAATCCTGCCTCGGGCAAGGATGTGTGTGATGTCCTTAAGTTAGGTAGGTTTAAGTAGTTTTAAGTTCTATGGGACTGATGACCTCAGAAGTTAAGTCCCATAGTGCTCAGAGCCATTTGAACCATTTAATTTGCGAGCTGCGAAAACACACATTCCCAGTCAGACATTCATTTATTCATTTATTTATTTCCTCCTTTTTGACTTTTAAATTAATGTGAACCTATTCATTTTTTCTCTTATACAGTTTGTTTCACAGCGTATCTGCTTAGCTAAATAATTTTGGGGCTCACAATAATTTGTAGTGGTTAAACTATAAAAAGTGTAAAAATTGTCAGATATTTTTTATTGGACTGGTTACATTTTACGTTTAGAAACGCACGCGCCACGCAAAGATCTGCTGCTATGGTAGAAATGGCACACTGAATGAACGTCTCGTACAGACATATTATAGGGACATCCGCGTTCAGATGTGTTGCTTATCTGTAGTAATGAACACGATCTTAAATAATTCCAGTTGTAATACAACTCAATGAGAAGAATGCAAATGACGTTTAAAGCATTTACTAAAAATCTAACTCCGTGTCTCACGTCACGTAACATTTTGTCTTTCCTAACTCTTCGGGAAGCTACATCTGTGCAGCGAGAACTGTTTGAACGTTGCAGCGGGCAGCAGTTGAAAATATGACATCATAGTCACGAAGACTACCAACTTTTGCCGGTATATATCGGGCAGAACTATACTGATACAGGGACAGACGCTAGAAACCCATTTTTTTTTGTTACGTCTTATCCTTTTATTGTTTTGACCATAACAAATTATGTTCTAAAAAACCAGAATTTAGGAACAGTATTTTGTAAAATAATGATTTCCCATTCTAAATGTTCCGGTGTAACATCAAGCGCCGGGACGCCGGGATGGAACGTAACCACAGAGAAGGCCGTGAGACGACGTACGCTGACTCGGACCGCGCTCCACGACGTGAAAGGCCTCTACCCGAAGAGAATAGACGGCCGCTCCTGGCAGCAGCGACTTATGAACTTGTGTGATTAGTGTGCTTGGCAATTGTATACTTCGAAGGACACTGATTACTTGCATGTCGCCAATTGCTTGCGACCCATCATGTAGAAACGAAAGGTAGGTACTGTTAATTCAATTACTGTAATAAACTCCATTAATATGAATTGTTTGTTTGTTGCCTAGCTATACAAGAAAACTGCTTCCCGGGCACCCTATAAGAGACGGGTGGGGAGGATCCCACGTTAAGTTTTATCACAAGTTTTCAAAAATCGAAACTTGTGATTTTTACGGTTTCTGGAGCGAGTTGTATGGTTGAAGAGAAGCGTCCACGCACATAAAATTTTAAAAATTAAGCACTCACTTGAAGTGACAAAAGATTTTTTTCAGCGTAACAATGAAATACATAACAGTGTAAACTCTTTGGAAACAGCAATGAATATAATTGCATAATTCACTACCTATTTTTAAGTCTGTCGTGAATTTTCGTGTGGCAAATATTTACACGAACGAATCAGGAGAAAATATGCATACAAGCAAGAGAGAGACACATCGATGAATAATTAGTTTGCAAATATCTCACGTATCAACTAAAATTAAGCCTTGTAACAATGCTGATTTTCATGGCTCCATTTGTAATTCAACAACTAACAAACATTTTGCGTTTACTCAAATTTAATTTTATAGCGATAATACTCAGGCAGAACATTCACTAGCTTCATCAAGTCACTCCATGTGGAAATTATTTTATAATAAATTTATTTCCTCGACGACGTTTTGTATCAATTTTACATCGATTAAAAATTTGTATCTTAACAGGTTTTCAGTCTTCTGCCAAAATTTTTGTGTGTGTGTTGTAGGTCATCAGGAGTAGAATATCCACCGAAAATTATAAGATGATCAGTGCATTAGACAAAAAGTTAAGGGGGTACCATTTTGTAAATATACGAACTGAGAAAATCAACTTAAATGTTTGAGAACTCCGTACTGGGCCTTAGGATAACTTCTGTGAACGAAAACTGCCCAGGCGAATACTATGCTACTTGTTCTTATTCCTCGCCCGCTTCATTTTGTGGTTTCAGCCTCTTTCCTGTTGTCCTAGCCTCTTTGGCGGATCACTCTGCACTTTTCTTGTAATAGATTAATTCTCCGCATGTCTCCAGTCTTCAAACATTTCATCATAAACTGCCCTTTGCGTATTTTAAGCCTTCAATAACTTTCAACCTGCCATCCATTCTATCACTGACAGTAATCACAGCTCAAATGTCCCTGTTTGCACTATTCTTCTTTAAAAAAATACTATTCCTTGGATATATCTTCAAAATTTTGGAACGGAATCACTGATCAGCTTTCTGAGTGAATGCACCCACACACTTATTTTATTTCCTTAATTAAATCTGTATTGAAAATAACATTTACACTATTTGCTGAAGATACCGCGAGCCTGAAATAAGTATTCACTTTTTTTCATCGTAGAATTAGCTGAGTAGTTACAATTATTAGCATCACCTGTAAATTACGCCTGCTTCCCTGAAAGCATGCCTTTTTCGCTTTATAAAATGCTTTGAGCTTTCCCAGTTCTAATTCGAAAGGAATCGCCTCATAAATTGCACTAAAAGAGTTGCAGAAAGTTGTTTGCACACTCGATAACACAACACATCTCAACCAAGAAACAGTCCTAAGGCCAACACTGAACGACTGAACTATACCAACAGGTATGGTATCCCTCTTGTAGTGCCTTTCTGTGTCACAGAAGTAAGAGTAATAGATGTCAAAGTAAACCTGACCGTCAGAAAATTAACAGGTAGAAACTAATGGATGAAGTGGGCATGGAATGTTCAGACGCGCACCAACATATAAGCTCTTCGGACAAAAAATTTGTCCCTCCTAGAGAATTCATTACACGTATAATTTAAAACGATTCAATTCCGCCCCTCGACTTGCCAATCGCCTGGATTCAGTTAGGAACTGAATCTACGAGGTTGCACAGGTGTGTCGCATCTAGGTTAGGTCAGTCGCTGAGAATTTTATCGTACATTTCCACTAAATTGTGGGGTTGCTGATGCCGGCGTTTTACCTGCAGTTGCAACAATGTCCCATAGATTTTCTGTCTTCTTCAAATCAGGTGATTCTGCAGGCCAATTAAGGCCTAATAGGGTGAGAAATGTTCATAAAACCAGTGACATGTTCTTCCAGGCAGAGGAACTGCTGTTGTCGTCTTTAAAAACAAGGCCATCAGTGGCATACTCATCATGCAGTGTTGACTGGAAGGCAACACCTGATCATTCAGAATGTTCAGTTGAATATGCTGGTTCATTTTAGTTGTCATGCCAGTGATCGGGCCCAATTCACGATAAAAGAAAAGCACCCCGAAAACATCATAGACTCACCTCCGACTTGAACCAGACTTTGCACATTCCGGATGAAATGCTTCGTTCGGCTTTCGATCCACTCGTCTCGTGCGTCATTTTAATAAAGGCAAAAACGTGATTCGTCAGGCCACATTACATTCCGCCAGTCAGCTACTGTCCTTAGTCAATGATTTCGTGCAGCCCACTGAAGACGCGCAGATTTATGTGCCTGCCTGCATAAGGAAAGGTCTCTTGCGAAGTGACCGACTCCAAACGTTCATTCCCCGCAGTTTCCGTCGCAATGTTCTCTCGTTAACCGCTTGGGATAGACCTTCATTCCCTGCTTGCAGTAGTTCCTGCCGGGTTTAGAAGCGATTTTGATTCTCAAGCCGCGAAACGCGTCTTCGGTCACTCTGAGCACAATCTGAGACGGGTTTCGTGGCCACCAGTGTTACACCACTGCTTGTAGACACGTTAAACACTCCGCCACGAAACACCAACAAATCCAGCAACGTCACGCACCGTGGCTTCACGAAATATAAATTTGTCTCACTGGTTGCTACTTCCTTACGCTCACGTAGAGGCAGCGCGCACGTGGTTGAGCACCTGACTCGCTCGTTGCGCCATCTGTAAATACTTAACGATTCATCCACGCGTGCGCAGTACGGTGAGTAATTTTTTGTCCCGTGAGCTTACATCCCGCTGTAACTCGGGAACCAATAAAAACTTTGCGTCGAAATCTTCATGTTCGTAAAGCTAAGGAAACGAAGAATATTTTGGGATGAAGTTAGAAAATTCGTTTTTTGAGCCAAAACAACTCTATCTAGTCCCGCAACACGTCAGCAATGTAACGGCTGCTATCCGACTTACCTGCTATGCGAACCACAGATGATCGTGTTGTGTCCTCATACCGTCACTAACAATAAATCCGTATGACAATGACGAATGCAGTCTATAAATTTTCGTTCTCGTTGGCACATGCCCTCCGTGTTGCTGTAAGGAGAAACAGTAACAGACTGAGAAGATGACCTGGGAGGCACACCTGTACCAATTGTTGACGTCGTACACACATCTCTCGGCATGCCTTCGCCACAAGGCAAGCAGCAACAACACTCGCCATGCTAACAGGCTGAGGTGCTACAGACGCCATCGCACTCTGTTTGCGGATACTCGTCATTCCGCAAACAAGCCCAATCCCTACCACGGCGTACGTGCGTTGTTGTTCGATCCTGCACAGCCAAACTAATAATATGACTGCCCTCTCGGGCGCTAGTCGAACGAGTGCTGCTAAGGTTGGGTACGGATCTCCTGAACCCATCAAGTCCACATCCGCACGACAGTCGTGTAATTCCGAAACAACGCGAGCGACAACATCGCGGAACGCTAAAGAACGGTCTTCATGTGCAGACATAACAACAAAAATTCAGACGCGATTTCTGAATGAGACACCGGCTGTGTAGTTTTTCTTTACAGAACGTAGGTGGCAATAATCCTATCTATTTTATGCGGTTGTACTGAAATGTCAATCAGTTGCGTGGCAGTCTGACGTTTGGTGTACGGTGTGACGATTTTTGGAGGGTGTTTGCTTTCAGACGATACTCGCTGTGCACCCCAAAGGCCAGCTGTCCGATGAATCGTAAAACGTGAGTTATCTGAAACAGCCACATGTTGCCAATTAGTGGACGTCCAGTTGCGCCACTGACGTGCAAATTCGTTCACGTCACCGACGAACAGCAGTCAGCATGGATACGTAAACCCATAGACTTACTAAGTAAAAACTAGACCGCGCATTGGCGCTAGTGTCGCGTCCCCACATTGAACGTGATAGAAGCCGCCATTTGCAGGGAAACAGTGCGTAAACATGGTTCGTTCGTGTGCTGCTTTTAATTGTAACAGTATAATGGAAGCAAAGACGAAGGCGGAAACAATGTTACAATTCACAGGTCAGTCATTTCTGGTTGTTTGTTACTTTCTGTTACTTGTATATATTATTTTAATGGAGAAATGATACATCATGAGCGTTTGTTTTTGTTTAGGTGTCCCCTTACAAATGATTTTCTAAATTGGAAACGGATAGGTGCTACTCGGAGAGAGAACTTCCAACCGACAGCAAATCATTTGCTGTGCTCTCTTCATTTTGAAGAGAATTGTTACATGGAAAATTATGTAAATAGACGTCAACTGAAGGACGCTGCTATACCGACAGTATTTGGATTTCCAACTCATTTGAAAAAGGTATAGTGTCCTGGAAATCGTGCAATATAGGCCTAGGTTAAAATGTGTGGAAATACTGTCAGTGTGTATAATTTTGAACGTTCCTTTTCCAGGTTACCAAGGCAATAAAATATATATTAAGTATGAATCAGATGTAGATCGAATAATTGCGTTTAGATACTTAACATGTGTTGTCAGGTGGTGATTATACTTCGTAAATGGTCAAATATTTGATTAAATGTTGCAAACTCAACCACTTTCAGAGGTGCTATCAGTGTTAAAAACTAATGTGCGAATGAAGTTCCTACGGTATTTAAAGTGATATGGGTTATTACAATTAATCATACCAAAATTCAAGTGTAGACAATACTGTGCTAAACAAAAGTAACCGTGCACAATGTACACAGTAGTCGGCAAAAAGCAAACAGGACCTGACAGGAAAACTACGTGAATTAAAAAATAATCGTACTGTCTGCTACTTTAAAAGTTTCATGTAATTATCTAATGCAAATAACTCGATGTAAACTCGATCCACCTTGTCAGGAAAGAGCCTTACATTCTTAAATTTCGCGTCTCTATGCAGACGTATTTCGGAAATTAGGAAACTTCATTCATTCAAGTATACTTTTAAAATAGACTCAAATACTCAGTACTTTTCTAAACAAATATGTGTTTAATTTGTGCTTCAATTTGCTCTTGTTGCGTCTCATATACGTCAAATCACAACCCCAGCACTAGGATTCATCCCTGCAAATGGCGGCGATCAGCTGCTTAAATTGGGGGACAGCTGCCTCGCTTCCCCGTTACGGCGTGGTAGAGGCTTGCGTGAACCAGGCCGCTGCTGTGGGAGCCCAAACGCACCAACGTTCGCTGAGGAGACGCCATTGGTAGCCCCCTGGTTCATCTGGGCAGCTGCTCGACAGTTGCACATCTGTTCGCGTGTACACATCCCCACAGCCGTCGTTCACCCCTGTGTCTGTGGCCCACGTTACACAGCATTTTGCTATGCACGGTATACTTTAACGACGGGGACAAACGAACTGTTCACAGACTTGGCCGTTTCGGAAATGCTTCCACTACTGACCCGCAAGCCAATGATCGTGCCCTTTTGGACGTACGTTAAAGCACTCCGTTTGCGCATTACGAAAATGACTGCACTGTTTTGCGCGTCCCCCCGACACGCTTTATATTCCCTCTACTGTTACTACAGCCACCTGCCGTCTGTGAGTGATTTTTACACGATGACGTCGAACATAGGCGGTCGTCACGTGAGTGGTACTGGACGGCATATAAGCTTATTTTTATCAAAGCGTGTATACATTTTTTTGATCATTTTGTATGTCCATTCTTGTGACTGGATGTCTGGAGACTTTGGTCGTTCACTTATGTAGGAAAATAAAACAGCTACAGCCGTCCTTATGATGTCATTTATTGTATGGCTACCAGTTTCGGTGCTTCAGTGCACCATCTTTAGGGTTGGTTGGGTTGTTTTGGGGAAGGAGACCAGACAGCGAGGTCATCGGTCTCATCAGATTAGGGAAGGACGGGGAAGGAAGTCGGCCGTGCCCTTTGAAAGGAACCATCCCGGCATTTGCCTGGAGCGATTTAGGGAAGTCACGGAAAACCTAAATCAGGATAGCCGGACGCGGGATTGAACCGTCGTCCTCCCGAATGCGAGTCCAGTGTCTAACCACTGCGCTACCTCGCTCGGTGCACCATCTTTAAGCTTTACCTTATACTTAAGGGGTTAACGCCATAGATATACACGATGCATCAGTGGCCAACATCTATAACTGGTTTTCGCAGACTACCTGTAACCGCGACGTTCTCTCTCCAAAAATCAACTATCACCCGACTGGGTTTCTCCCGTCAGTTGATAGCTGATGGTTAGAGAGACAACATCGCGATTACTGGTAGTCGGCGTAAACCAGTCGTAGATGTTAGCCACTGATGCATCATGTGTACGGATGGTGTTACCTTCAGCATCAGCTAACGCCTGAAGATGGTGCAATGATGCACCGAAACAGGTAGCCGTACAATAAATGACGTCATAAGGACGGCTGTAGCTGTTTCATTTTTTTTTTATCTACCTCGTATATTTCAGTCCGTGGATATCAAAAATCCAGAATGATTGACATCTGTCGCAGTAGCAAAACAGCGAAGCCGTAACCTACTAGCATGTGACGCACTGGTACTTTCTCTTAGGTAGTTGGCTCGGTATCTTCCAGCGGTCTCTCTCTAATGGATTGCCTGAGAGGTTGGCGGCCGGGAGGTTACCCGAGGACATCTTCCGGAGGCGGCGAGACTTTCGGCGCGGCCCGGACAGCCCCCAGTCCCAGGAGGCGGAAACTCCGCCAAGAACTGGACCGGCCTGTCAGCCTCTCCGGCGTCTCACTTGCTGGCCGCCGCTCTGGGAAAACAGTCCACTTCGAGATGATTACTCACACGTGTGACTTCTGCTCTGAAAGAGGGTTATCTTCTTCAGCAAAATTTGCATGCCCTACACCAAAATTTTGTTTGTTTTTTCGAGTGGTAAAAGGAGCCACCAGTCTTCTGACCAGCTTAACCTGGCCTGCCACGTATTTCTCTTTCGTGCAGAGCCTTACTGAGGTGATACTGCTTCCCTGGCGGAACTACAAAACCTGCATCCCCCCGCCACCGTTATACTACCTTCCTGCTATTCTTTCTACACTGGTGAAGCATATTTAATAATTTAGTAAGAAGCTTTAATCAAAATGATGCTTTGTTGAATAATATTGCTTAAATGAAATACACAACATGACAAAAAAATGAAGCTCCCAGAAGAGGAGGAAACGAAATAAAACTTAACAGCTTGAGAGAACATGTGATGTTATTTAAGCGATTACAAAATCGAGTCAGATTTACAAAAAACTTAGCAGCATTAGTTCACTTATGAGTATGACGTTGGACAGCCTCTGACCTGGATGCATACACTGATTCGATAGAGAAGGGCGTCCTGAGGCAAGCTGGCCCACAGACTGTCGTTAACTGGTGCTTGACATCTCGGACCCTGGCATGAGGACGGAGTTAACGTACGAACTGGTCCCGCACACATTCTATCAGGCACAGATCTGGGCAGCTGAATATTGCACGAGCCGACCAATCGGCCAAATGGAGGCTGACAATGAGACCCCTCTCAAATTCTGTCAGGAGCTGATGACGCTGTCTCGTAGGAGAGGCATCATCTATGTGTCCTTCTGATTGATCACTCAACGTCTGACGCTGTTCACGTCCCTTATTATACTCTACCAGGCCTGATAACAATGCTAACTACGAACAACACTAATGCACTGTGGTGGCCGTCTTACGTGCCCCAGAGAATTGCGACTCTATAATCATTTACGTACTCTCCAGATATGTGTACATGCACGAAGTAATACTGACAATGGACGATGTCTTCTTGGTACTCCACTTTTCTTGCCAGGAAGTGTGTACTGATAAGAAATATTGCTCACAAAAGATTACATGTATCGTTGTAGAAAATAAATTACGATCTGTACAAATTTCCTTAAAAGAAGCATTAAAACAAGGTATACATCGTAGGGACATTGTTTATGGACGTAACTGTGCATTTGTTTTAGTATGATGTATAATAAAGAAGAGGCGTTCTTCTTTACATATTGTTAATAGTACGTAAACTTTTACTTAGGAATAAAAGAAAGAGGGCAATAATTAAAAGCTGAGAAAATAAATATTTCCAGGAATTGTGATTCTATTATAATTTTACTGTACATCTGAGTGATGCACACCCACTGATTGTGTCAGTGAAGTCAAACTGAGCAGCTATGTCACATTCTAAAGTCGACCGTCTGCTTGCACCCGTATTCGACCTTAAGTAGCTTTTTTATTGTCCTGAATACGTTGAAACTGCGTTTACGAGATACTGCAGTCACCGCTATTGTCATTAACATCCTCGAAGTTATTTCTACCTTTGGATAAGCATCTCCGTGTACTTTGAAAAAACCCTTAGAATATCCAAATGAGGGAACCGAGCCAATGCTCTTCATCAGTTGTTTTAATTTAAACTTGAAAGCAGCTATTCCGTTAAGTAGTTCCACTATGCCCAAACTATATTCGTATATATGCGAGTTAAATTTTGCGTTGCAGTTATTGCCATATTAAATACGTTGAAGCACTGTAGCTCAAACAGTCTCGCTCTAGTCCTCAGTCGAAATAAATCGGCACGCATCGAAAGTCTTCGGTACAACAGCGCATTTTCTGCAGCACTTGCTGGCAGAAGCTCGAATTCGCAGCGAAGGATTGCATTGTTGATCATGAGCGTGTTGTGTAGGCGACGGCTGTGAGATCCAGCGCACTGTTGCCACATAAATCATGTTAGCACTTGATTTCTGTTGGGTAGTGGTCGTTTCTTTATACTGCTTGCATCATCAAATGACGCTGTGGCAACAGCGTGTGTTCCTAGATCTGGGTCGAGGGAAAGACTACTTTGCGTACGCAGACGACTGGAACATGACGGTTATATAACTCGCATACTTTTTCCAGTTATTTCTTGAACCGTCTTTTTTGTGCTTTAGCGTCCCTTCTGTGCCTGCGCCTTTGGAGGGAACCTATCAAATCTCTTCATTCAGAACAGTAGATCCATCTAGCACCCTCTATTATTTGTTACAAATATTCCAACCTTTGTGTCCCTCTACAATTTTTTCACCTCTGCAGATCGCTCTAAGGTCCGGTTGAAGTTAGTTGGCATTCGACGGCTACCGTGTTGGACTGCTCCCGCCGGCAATACAAAAATGACAGTTGTACTGGGACTGTCGGCTTACACTTTGTTGGCACTTCAGGAAAGCACGTTGCGCCTGCCTGTGTAATTTCAGATATTTTGCGAGATTTTTGAACGACTTAACCCTTTCGGGGGCGCTTTTTTTATAGCAACTCACCGATGATAAATTTTTTGCTATCGTATTGAATTGCGATCAACTCACTATATTTATTTTTCGATGAAATGAAATGATCGTATGGCATTTATTGGCCGTTGATAATTTCATTTTTGTGACTAAAAACTTTCGTGGTACATACTGTATGTGGTGATGGTCTCTACGACTGACTCGTACCGCAAGCTCTTCGTTCTCTTTGCAACATCGTCACTCCATAGCAAGGAATTAAGTTGGAGAATTACTCTTTTTCCTTGTCCAGTTTGGTTTGTAATACCTCGTGTGTTTCTTCCATTTGTTGTAAAAGCGAAGATCAAGTTTTTAAATGTACAGATATTGCCTGCCAAGTCACTGATGCACAACATGAATACCAGGGTTCCCAACTCACGTCTGTGGGCCACGGCTACAGTTACTAATACATCTCTCGATGACTCTCCATCCAAGATAACATGCTACGTCCTCCCTACAAAGAAAACTTCTGTACAATCGCAGTCTTTGGTTAACACCTCACAGCACCGTACTGTATTACTGACTCAAACGATTTGTAGAAGGCAATAAATACATCATGTAGCCCATTGCCTTGATACATGGCTTCCAAATGTCACATGAGAAAAGCCGCGAGTGGAGTTTGCATGACAGTATGTTCGAGGCACGTAATTACGTTTGAATTGAGAATATATTTTAAGTTTCTAATGCAGATGGGTGTCAGTGAGATTGGACGATGGTTTCGTGGAGCACTTCTGCTACCACTATTGTAAAGGGGTTGCTTGAACGGAGTCAGCACCGACTGCACTGGGAGCTCGCAAAACAAGCCATATTAGTTACGTAACTTAAGATGAAGACAGGCAGAAAAGTAGGCTTCGATTCATCAAGATAGAAAAGTAGTGGACAGCACATTTTTTTACATTGTGTTGTCAGTAATTGGGACTCGCCACCAAGTTTCCAAGGCTAGTCTATTACACTATTCAAGTGTTTGATGATGAGCACAATGGTTTTCGCAGCAACTTTGTTTTCGTTCTGACACAATAACCAGCCTCTTAGTCGCTACAGCTCTCTCAAATGCACTTATATTGGCAATCGCTACGTTGTGTGTACATTTAGTACAATCCGCGAAAGAAAACCCCTGACGGTCGCCGTAGGCTTGACGAGGGTCATTAGCGCTTCTGTCTCAACCAGTCACATAACGCGGCGATTTTCTAATGTCACTCCACCAGCACAGTGTTGTACAGCTCTGTAGACGACTTTTGTTTTCGCATGCAGCCCTTTGCACTGAAAACCAGCAACAGTGCTCCAGGGGATCGGGGATATTCTTTCGCCGATTTCTTTTGCCACGTGGGGCGAACTCGGTCTTTCACACTACTTCATTAATAGCATTGGTAAAGAAATTCTATGTTTTGATATAATAACAGCAAAATGTCAAAAAAATGGCTCTGACCACTATGGGACTTAACATCTGAGGTCATCAGTCCCCTAGAACTTAGAACTACTTAAACCTAACTAACCTAAAGACATTACACACATCCATGCCTGAGGCAGGAGTCGAACCTGCGACCGTAGCGGTCGCGCGGTTCATGACTGAAGCACCTAGAACCGTTCGGCCACATCAGCCGGCGCAATATGTCATTATCATAGAACGAAGGCTTTCACGACCGGATGACATAGCTGCTCGTAAACCTTTCGGGATGTGAGGTCGTAGTCCAAGAAACTCTTCTATTTCTGACGTTTCGTCCGTATTATATATATATATATATATATATATATATATATATATGGACGACCGGTCAGTCGGCAAGACTAAGCGCTCAGCGGAGGAGCGCCTCTGAGGAGGCCCAGCGCAGTCCTGGACGATACGTCAGAAACAGAAGAATTTCTTGAACTACGACCTCACATAACGAGAGGTAAAATGTCTTTACAATTACCTCCTGAAATCTCGCCACCTAAAGAAAGAAAGGAGAGGGAAGAAGGATAGCAAGGAAGACAGAAAGTAAACATTCAGTACAGTATACAGGGTGAGTCACTTAACATTACCGCTGGATATATTTCGTAAACCACATCAAATACTGACAAATCGATTCCACAGACCGAACGTGAGGAGAGGGGCTAGTGTAATTGGTTAATACAAACCATAAAAAAATGCACGGAAGTATGTTTTTTAACACAAACCTACGTTGTTTTAAATGGAACCCCGTTAGTTTTGTTAGCACATCTGAACATACAAAGAAATACGAAATCAGTGCCGTTTGTTGCATTGTAAAATGTTAATTACATGCGGAGATATTGTAAAAAAGTTGACACTTGAGTACCACTCCTCCGCTCTTCGATCGTGTGTATCGGAGAGCACCGAATTACGTAGGGATCCAAAGGGAACGGTGATGGACCTTAGGTACAGAAGAGACTGGAACAGCACATTACGTCCACATGCTAACATCTTTTTATTGGTCTTTTTCACTGACGCACATGTACATTACCTTGAGGGGTGAGGTACACGTACACACGTGGTTTCCGTTTTCAATTACGGAGTGGAATAGAGTGTGTCCCGACATGTCAGGCCAATAGATGTTCAATGTGGTGGCCATCATTTGCTGCACACAATTGCAATCTCTGGCGTAATGAATGTCGTACACGCCGCAGTACATCTGGTGTAATGTCGCCGCAAGCTTCCACAATACGTTGTTTCATATCCTCTGGGGTTGTAGGCACATCACGGTACACATTCTCCTTTTACGTACCCCACAGAAAGAGGTCCAGAGGTGTAAGATCAGGAGAACGGGCTGGCCAATTTATGCGTCCTCCACGTCCTATGAAACGCCCGTCGAACACCCTGTCAAGAGTCTGCCTAGTGTTAATTGCGGAATGTGCAGGTGCACCATCATGCTGATACCACATACGTCGACGCGTTTCCAGTGGGACACACTCTATTCCACTTCGTAATTGAAAACGGAAACCACGCGTGTACCTTTACCTCACCCGTCATGGTAATGTACATGTGCGTCAGTGAAAAAGACCAATAAAAAGGTGTTAGCATGTGGACGTAATGTGCTATTCCAGTCTCTTCTGTACCTAAGGTCCATCACCGTTCCCTCTGGATCCCTACGTAATTCGGTGCTCTCCGATACACGCGATCGAACAGCGGACGAGTGGTACTCAAGCGTCAACTTTAGGTTACAATATCTCCGGATGTAGTTAACATTTTACAATGCAACAAATGGCACTGATTACGTATTTCCTTATATGTTCAGATGTGCTAACAAAACTAACGGGGCTCCATTTAAAAAAACGTAGGTTTGTGTTAAAAAACATACTTCCGTGCATTTTTTTGTGGTTTGTATTAACCAATTACACTAGCCCCTCTCCTCACGTTCGGTCTGTGGAATCGATTCGTCAGTATTTGATGTGGCTTACGAAATATATCCAGCGGTAACGTTAGGTGACTCACCCTGTATTCCTTGGCAAGTGCAGTCGGCAACTCAAAGACGCTACGAGGCAGTGCGAGAGGATGCTGGTATTTTCCAAAGACTCTGGCGTTACTCAAGACTGGTTGCCCTCTCCACGCCATTACCCACAAGCTCACATGAACTTATTACATTACAATCTGAGTAACTGATTCCTGATCATTTGTTAAGGGGTTGTTTGGCTACATTAGTTTACACAAAACTGGATAGCCGCCACATCTTCGCATTTTGTGAAAATATACAGTAACGGAACAACAGGATTCGTGAAACATACAAATAACTATGTAAGATGAGTCAGAATCGAACAGTGTTGTAGGAGACGCATCTTCTGTCGTTGGACTTGTTCTTACAGATGGACGGTCGGTGTCTATACGACGGTGGAAAACCAAGAAATCTGTATCTCATTGCTACCTATCAGAACCCCTCGGAGAGCATTAAAGATTAACACCAGTCCTAATTGCCCAATTGTAAAGTGACCTGTTTCCAAATTACATACAAAAATAACCACTATTTCAGTATACATATAATTCGAAACGATGCTTTGCTGATTAACATTGTTCTTATGTGAGAAACATAATATAAATGTGAAATTAATACTGTAACTAATCGAACGAAATGTAGCACATGGTCAGGATGTACCAGTAAACCTATCAGTATAAAATTACTACAGCAAATTAAATAGAACATATAAATAAAGCATGTTAATTGAATCTCCGATATATGTTAGCACTAAAATTCAGGCACTAGTAGATTTGTTATAAACAAATTTAGAAATGTAATTGTTACCTGTATCATAATTAGTCAGAAAATGTTATATTAACTCATAACTAAGTTGAAAATAGGTTCACCTCGTTCAGCACTGTGATTGTAAATTTTTAGCAATGTGCATCTCATATTTGGTTTAACTTTTAACTGTGATTTTACGTAAAATTGTAATTTTCATTGTAGGTAATTGTTAACAAAAGTATAAATAGAGGTCACGCAGGCGCCTTGAGGCACTCGTTTTTTGGCTAGGGTTGCGAGCAAATATATTGTAGGCTCACTCGTTTGTTGATTGTTGTGAACACTGTGTCGTTTGATGTCAACTTTGGGTACAGGTGATGTAACCGGTACAGTTCACCAGGCTCGGACACCAGAGTCCTGGGAATATATTGGTGTTAAAAGTGCACTGTACTTTGGAATTTATTTGGGAGTCTTCCGCAATCCTTTTCATAGGCTGCGCAGCGACGAGATGAATCCAGGAATTTTACAAAACCCCGAGAACCAAACAACTCTCAATGTTGGTAGAATTGACGTGAAAACAACAGCGCATCGACTGGGCGTTTCACTCAAAACATTTGCGACGCGGAGGTGGGAAAATATAAACATCTCAACCATAGTTTGCCATCGAAAAGATTGCTTTTGAAAATCTGTATGTGAATATTGTTGTATTGCGCGGTACTCGTGTTCTGTTGGGGCTTGGGTTGTTTGGGGGAGGAGACCAAACAGCGAGGTCTCATCGGTCTCATCGGATTAGGGAAGTATGGGGAAGGAAGTCGGCCGTGCCCTTTCAAAGGAAGCATCCCAGCATTCGCCTGGAGCAATTTAGGGAAATCACGGAAAACCTAAATCAGGATGGCCGGACGAGGGATTGAACCGTCGTCCTCCAGAATGCAAGTCCAGTGTGCTGACAATAGCGCCACCTCTCTCGGTTGTCATGTTCTGTGTCACGCGGGATAACAGCTCATTTTTCAGCGTTGAACTTATTACCGCCCTTGCAGAAACACGCCAAGATGCGTGTAGATAAAACGCCTCAAACTAAAAAGTTCCTTAAAGTGGCACTCACTAACGGGAATGCCTAGAAGATTCTTTGACTGATGGAGGTATCTCATCACTAAAAATATGAACTGGAAAAGATTTGAAGAACGATACCTAATAACTAGCGAAAATCTACACTTTAGTGATCCCGTTTTAAGGGAGAAAAAATTAAATATGGTTTTCTCCCCCTGCCCTTTTTCTTCGCGGACTGCAACAGCAGAGATGGCAAAGATAAAATTAGACTAATAACACCAAGGTAGTTGAAATAAAGAATAACACCATGGAATAAACACAACACAGCGGCATGGACACAGTCTTTTCTTTTCTTTGGAACGTCGGTAAATGACAATGTTTTAAACCATGATATGCGACACAATGAAATATGCTACCCGTAACAAGCTCTTCCGTGACTAGAAAGTAGAACAATTTCATTCTTATAAATGATAATACCAATTATGAATCTTTCACAGTACTTAATTCATCTAATTAGAAGGTTATCGCCTTGTAAAGATATCGTCAGCCATTAATTGAATATGGCCCTCAAAGATGATATTTACTGACGAATATGACACAAATCACAGTCTAATCAACACAGTCACGACACTCCCTGGTGCGAAAGTTGTTACCGTTTGACAACTGGAGCCACACTAGCGCTCCAAGCGGTGAGAAAGCAGGCAGTTACAAGTATCGTAAGGATGTTTGTTTTTAATTATTTTCTACGTCATTAACGGAATAGCTCTTATATTTTTTGCGTTTCATGCGTTAGTAAGCTACCAAGAGACGAGTTATCGTGAAATACATGTAAAAACAGCCAAGTCACACACATTTCATGACATAAGTTACAACTCATTCGTGCAGAAATACTATTGAATATGTCTGTATTTGCAGCTAACTCCGCTGAAAGTAAGAGAATATTAACGCATTTGTAGCATGAGAAGCATATATTTCTGTTGGTGTCTATTATTATTATCATAGGCACTTCCCATGACACTTAAATTTTTTTTTTATGGAGTCCAATGATTCGCTTCACTCGACTTTCTAATAAACGAATTTTTTCAAATTAATTACTTTTGCTTCAGAAGCGAATGTGCTGAAGATTCTTGCCGTTTGCGACTCAGATTTAGCAACAGTTAAAGAATTGGTTTCTCCTGTGTTGGGGAAACAGTGTTATTGCTCTAGACGCTTTGTTATCACGTCTGTGTGGTTTTCGCTTAAGCAGCAGCTGTGGTGGCTTATTTGACACGTTAAACATTGTAGTTATTACATTACATACATTTTTCCTACGTTCCACGTTGACTGATTTGGCTGAAGTGTAGCGATAAAAACTTTGTTTCGTTGGATAGATATACGATTTCTTTAAAAGGTAAGGTCTTTTGGTGTTTACTAGCAATATTTTTGCCATTAAAGGAAAAGATTTTATTCACTAAATGTCTGTGCGTTACAAGAGAATCGTAAATAAACTGTTACGTAACGCATCGTTTCGTACCTCTCAGGGTCCTTAGGTGTAGTTTTTCAGTTATGTCGATTTTTATGGCACTACAAACACTCCCTATTGTAAAAACTATGTTACCAATCAGTATAAACGATAGTATTCCCCCTCAGCCGATATTGTATTCAAAAGCGTCGCTTGCTGGCCACTTGGGGCGCGGCTGTCACTGTGGGTAATAAAAACAAAACGAGACCGTGGAACAAATTCAAAATTGACCTTCCAGGCAAAAGACTTGCTACAAAAATTCACAGAGTAGCTGTTATCGTTAATAATATAAAAAAGTTGAACTAAGAAACAAGTAATTGTGAAAAGAGAAGAAGTGATAGGGGAGGGAGGGGGGGGGGGGGGCGTCTAAAATTGGATTTTAAGCTATAAATGTGAAATCATTCAATCGAAAATGAGAGGACAGATTTATATCAAAATTCTAAGATAAAAGTACAGCTACGGAGCAAGCACAGATGTAGTAAAAAGGCAGACTGCTTCGTAGTTTTTGGATGAAGTGAGCAATCAAAATTAAACAATTACATAACTAATGAGATCACTAAGATTAGATATTGCATCATGAGATATTGTAGAATAGTGGCTGAGGTAACCAGGTTAACTTTGAAGACCGAATAAGTATCAAGCTTAGTTTGCACACTTAGGACCACGTGGCGATAACCTGGCAGGTAGTTATTGATTCAAAGCGGTTCCAGCTAGCAATCAGCATGAAGTGTGCCTTCGTTCTTTATTCGCCGAATAGATGGGAAGAGACTGTACTTGGTAACTGTATCTCTGTCAAAGCCTTCGTGTTTTACTTGCTTGACACTCTGCGTTCAGAGTAGTGGGAAATGACCGGAGTAGAATTCTGACACGTGACGCTTCCATTTTCATAGCTTGTCCTCTTCACTGAGAGTGTTTCTTTTATCACATTCTAACAGCGGTACAAACTGTTTGCAGCGGTTATTCACGATATTTCGCAAGATCGCGCCTCGTATCTGGCTTGATAAATGTTATTTTCAATACAATGCCTTAAGTCGCCTTACTACCAACTAACCTTCAGTCTGTGCAAATAAATTCACTGGCAAGGCAAAGCGAAGTTAAGTTATAATTTGTGTATCATGCAATCTGTCGCAAGAACAACAGAATATTGCAGTTTTAAATGCTCGTTTCATACATAATTTGTCATCAAACGTAAAAAATAATATCCCTGCATCTGTCTAAACGAGAACATTTCTTAAAAAAGTCATAGTTCCATTAAAACAAATTTATCTATTTGCCTCGAGTGTTTAATAAGCTTACGAAAACATATTGGTCACTTAATTTACGATACGTTTGTGATCGTCTTGTTATTGAGGCCTAATCAATATTTTTAAGCCAAAGAATGCGGTTTTTAACATGGAAGAGTACACCGTACACTGACTTAGATGTTCTTCCGCTGTTGTCGAAAGAATTTATTAAACGTTTGTTGTGAAACAATTAATTACCCTAACAATCCTTGACAGAATATCCATTTATGAACAATACAACAGGACCTATACATGCAACTGTCCTCATACATCACATTGGTAGAATTCCGAAATTTTCTTAAGTATAAAAATGATATCCTTTCTTCGAACTCTCGAATTTGCAAACAATAAAGAAAGTTTAATGATATCACCTGGAAATTGTGTTATTGTGAAAGAACGAAATAAACCATAGAAGAAAAAATGCGCTTGAACATAAGACGATGTGTATTTAATATCGACGTCACAGTTTGTTATGCGTCTTGACACACAAGCTCTACACGCAACGGTGTTTCAAAAATGCAATTAATAGTGTGTGAAAAATATTGTTTCTTCCTCCCTTCAACGCTCATATTTGTAACTCAGTGCTGACCGCAAATGTCTATAGAAATGTCCACTGATTAGTCTCTGAATCGCGGAAGGCAGTAACAGTTGACGGTACGCTTATACGACTTGAAGTGACACGAGGCCACGAATCCAGCATAGTGCAGTTTGGTGTCATGGCGGCGCTAGATTTGAAGTGGCAACGGGTGCAGAACACATCGGGGCCGAAACCTCGACCCCGGCATGGACACAGGGCAGTGGCAATTCAAGATATGATGGTAGTTTTCGGAGGTGGCAACGAAGGCATTGTAGATGAATTAAATGTCTTCAACATGTCTACAAATACGTGGTTCGCACCGGCAACGAAAGGTCGAATTCCTCCAGGATGCGCTGCGTACGGAATAGCAGTGTACGGAACCGCGATTCTTATATTTGGTGGAATGGTCGAGTGTGGAAAGTACAGCGACGATCTTTACGAGTTAGATGTCAGCAAATGGGAGTGGCGAAGACTGCGACCCAGACCTCCCATAAGTGGAAAATCCCCGTGTCCTCGACTCGGGCACAGCTTTACGCTCGTTGATAACGACGTGTATCTCTTTGGTGGTCTTGCGAATGTAGGACACGATTCCAAAAACAACATTCCGCTTTATCTGAACGATATTTACGCTCTGGACTTGCAAACGAAAATGACGGCGTGGAATATTCCGGAAACGAGAGGCTGCAGGCCATCACCTAGGGAATCTCACACAGCTGTAGCGTACGAGAATAAATTTACCGGCTCCTCTCGTATCATTATCTACGGCGGCATGAACGGGCGTCGCCTCGGTGATTTGTGGTTTCTCGACTGTGAAACATTTTCGTGGTTAAAGCCTGTGCTGCGAGGAGTTTCTCCGCAACCACGTTCGCTTCATACTGCAACGGTAGTGGGAGAGCGAATGTTTATTTTTGGAGGCTGGGTGCCTGTGAGTACGAACGACGGTAAAGCAGAAACACCTGAAACGGAATGGAAATGCTCCAACTCACTGGTTTCCCTGAACCTCGAAAAGCTTACCTGGGAAGAGCATGCAGTGGATGAAAGTTCTGGAAGCACACCTCGCGCCAGAGCTGGTCATTGTACAGTTGGAGTGCACACCAGGATGTACGTCTGGTCAGGCAGGGACGGATATCGCAGGGCGTGGAACAACCAGATATGTTTCAACGACATGTGGTACATTGACGTCTCACCCCCCTTGCAGCCCCATAAGGTACAGCTAGCTAAGGCACAGACAGATGAACTTGAACTCTGCTGGACCTCAGTGCCAGCTGCAGATGGGTATCGTATACAACTCCACAGGTATGAAATGCCATCTGCTGTGAATACAACAGTCAACCCGCCCGCACCAGCAACACCACCTCCCCAGCCAGTCTCTTCCCAGGAGAGCAGTACCGGTAGTGCGTACGATGTCAAAGTAAGTTCTCCAGACCTGTTACCTCTGGAAGATAATACTTGTAAACTACAGCCCATGACCTCCACCAGCCCACTTAATTCCAGACCTGTAAGCCCTTTATTGGATTCATTTGTGAGTGAAAACAACGACTTTAGGCAGCAAGCAGTACAGTGTCCTCCTGAAACCTTGACCCCTGTGATGTCATTTGTAGGAATGCCTTCATCAACAACAGCTTCTACTCCCATGCCCAATGTATTTACAGGCAGTCATGTAAAGGAAGACATAGCGTCAGTGTCAGTTCTTTCCTCTAAACCGTCTCTTCTGTCAGTGTTGTCAGGAGCTAAACTGCCTCCACATTCTCAGAACTTCCCAGATTTAATACCAGAGTCTAGTTTAGGTTCGAATACAGTGACATCATTTTCATCCTTAAAAGTGACAGCTCCTCAGACACCTTTGACAGTGGGTGAGAAGATTGTTCCATCAGTATCTGTCAGTCTGCCAACAACATGTCCAGTGAACAGTCCCAGAAACTCGGTATTTTCTGTATCGGGGCTAGCAACTCACTGTACCACCCCTCACCGACAGCACAATTTGTCAGGAATTATGTCACCTACAACTTTGCTTAAAAACAACTCTTTCCCACAAAGCAAGCCTGTTGTGATGCAGAAGCCAGTGCATACTTCAAATTCACCTCTCGTCACATTTGTGAAAACGAGTCAGGGTGTTACTGTCGGTGTGCCGAGATCATCTATAGTGCAAACTAAGCCTGAGATATCACAATTATCTACTGTTCAAAGTACCAGGCAGAGGCAGATATCTTCTGGAGGTGTCAAAATATTTAAAACACATCAAAAACCAGGACTGAATATTAAGGAGGACTGGAATTTAATGCTAAAGCAGTCACAGAATCCATACAGGAAACAGACTGTCCATGTCATGAAACCTACTGTCCCTGCAATTGAAGGCACTACTGCAAAATTCTCTTCAAATGGTGGCCACTATCCTTTTACAGCATCACCTACTCTGTGTCCTACACAGAATGTTTTGCCATCACAGGTTCTTCATTCTTCTAATAGTGCTCTAACATCTAATATTTTCCAGCAGGCAGTCTCAAAACCAAGCTCCGTGAAAATAATCGTCGTTTCCTCGGCTACCACATCCGGTGGTATTGTCGGCAAGCCGATTACGATCATGATTCCTGGAGGAAGTGTAACTCCAAAGACTGTTCACGTAGGAGCAAATCCGATTACTCATGCAGGTGTAAGAGCTGATGTTAGCCAGTATCTAGCTACTTCTCTGCCATCTTCACTGCAGTTTCCTGCAGGGACCCCACATATTGCTGTAACACCTAATGAAAAGCAGCAGAGGGTGCAATGCACTGCTGCAACAGTAGCACCAAGGACTGTGTCATCATTTTCAAATTGTGGGCCTCTGCTGACACCCAAAAGTGATAACATGAGTACTCGCTTCAGTACTGCTTATGATGAACATGTAGTCTCTCCGCCTGGCCCTGTATCATCATCACCTGCCATCAGTTGCCAACAACAGACAATTGGAACTGCAACTTTCAACTGTCAGCAAACAACTGTAGACAGTGAACTGTTATGAACAGTGATTCAAGTTCAGAGTTTCACCTAGGATAAATACTTTCATGAGTCTGTGAAGCAGATGTGTGAAGCTCCATCTGTTATTTATAGGAAGGTCAACAGTAAAAATCAGGAATGTTACTTATAGAGAAGCAGAGCAATATAAAATAACTGTTAAGTACGTTGTAGAAACTGTACACATAGCTCATGTGTTGGCAGCTGTGTCTAGTCACACTATAAAGTGATTACAGCTATGAGTCTTACCCTCTGACTTCCTATAATGTATGTTAAAATGAAGATGAGCTATTGCAGGCAGTCAAGCTTACTGGTTTGTAGATGCATTTGTGTTGATAGCTGTGTGATATTAGTAGCTCTTTCATTACTGTACATTCAGCATACAAAGGATCCCTGCTTTTATTGTTATGTTCCTCAATTAATTGTCAGACTTCAGTTCTGAATAAGATTGATCAGTGTTTTAGAAGTTCTGCTTTATTAATAGTAAAGTATCTGTATAGTTATTACTTTTAATGCTTTTATCTTTGTAGAGAAATGTTTATCTTACTATGCGACTGTCTTAACTATACTGGTGTAAGAACTAACAACTGTGCCATCTGTTCGAAGCTTTTATTTGTATAAAATCAATTACTTCAGTTACACAATGAAATTAAATACTGGCATCTAGAAATGTATTAACCTCAGCAATTTTGATTCAGCTAATTCGAAAACAATCCTTAAAACATTAAGTGATGCAAGATTTATTTTTAGGAATGACCCCTTCAATACCTTTGTTCCAGTTGTTTAATGTGTACTAAGACAATAAAAGATACAAAGTTCTGGTTATGTTATCAGTTTCACTATTCTATGCATTGTCACTATATATATGAACTGAAGACTAATGTTAACAGTAAAACATACATAGAATTAAATATTCATATCTAAAGGCTTGTGGCTTAGTAGTGAATGTCAAGCTGCAAATACAATGGTCTGGTGTTCAATTGCTGGTCAGTTCTAAGATTTCTTCAGTCATTCTAAATCCATATACATTTTTTCTGCCTCAGTGTTTACTGTTCCTATTGCATTTACCCTTTGTTACAACACTTTTATTTATATGAACTCAGTCTGCTCTATACAGTGTTCCTAAGCCATACTGTTTTCTGAGAAGCTGCCTAGCCAAAAATGTCAGTCATACTGTGGAAAAAAGAACAATTTGTGTGTGCTTCCTCTTTTAGTATGTAGTGCTTGAAAGGCGAAAAGTAAGTGTATTATTTATTTCTAACAGATGGGGATAGAGAACTTCATATGAAAGTATCAAGTAAGGCCATGAGCTTAAAGAGTAATGCATACAAAGAAATTTTATTTTTAGTCATAGATTATTCATAATACTGATCCACAACAACCAAATGTCAGCCCCACAGCACTATATATGCCAAACAATATCTATACTTTTAGATATACCAACATTTGAAGCAGCATCACATGGCTTCAAGAATGTTTATGTTAATTTGGGAATGAAGGCTGTTTTATATTGAATACCTAATCTTTCCTCATATTCATAGACTTTGGTGTTATCCACATTTCACATTCAATGACCAAAATGTTAGCAGATCATTAAATTCTAACTGTATTGTATTCAGTCTTGCATAAATATTTAATCTAGGAGCACTCTTTTGAGCCATTTCATCTGTGTAACATTTTACAAGAGGATAAAAATTATTTGATTTATTATCCCTCACCCCATTGCCACACTTAAGTGTGCATGATTCATTGGCAGCAAATTTTATTATGAGTGAAACATTCCAGACAGTTTCCTTCAGTCTACATTTACAGTGCATGTTACAATACCAGGTAAGTGTGTAAGTATTGATCACTTTCCGATTACTGAAAATTCTTATACATACATCACTTTTGTAGGAGTGTTCAGCAAATCTTGTGTTTTGGAAATCTGCAGAGCTATTTCCTAGAGGTATTGAGGACTTAGTACTTAGCATTAGAGTCAGCTATGTAATTGACCATTCTGTTGTAAAAAGATGTGATGTTTATTCCAAACTCCATAGATTTTCTGGGTATATATGCCTACTTAAATAATGGTGGAATGCATATTTCCATCATTTGTAAACTGTGCAGCTCTTTGGCTTCTAGCAGTAGTCAAAATTAAAGAAAAGCCTCAACTTGACACCTGGCGCCAGGTTCCGACACTCAGTGCGCTCATTCACTCAGTCGTTATGCTCCATAAATCCCACAATGGAGGAAACTCTTCAGAGATGCAGAATAAGTCATATTATATATTAATGGATAGAAACAACCGGAGCGCAGGGAACTTCTGTCAGGTTTACTAACAACAGTTTATGACCAATACTAATCTACTCATATTACTAATCATGAGAATTACTTCTGGTTTACTTTGTACATACACATGTATATTGAAAGAAAAGCAATTATTTTGGGAAAAACTACTACTGTACATTTTACACTACTTGCCAGCTGTTTTTATCTAGTACTTAATACTGGACATTTATGTAAATTATGTAACATCATCAGCTGTCTAGGTATTGTGGCAATGTGAAGACTGAAGATGAATTATTATCCCTCAGTCCACATATTTAGATAAATTAAGGAAGGAGAAGAGTGGGTGATAATCTAGCCCCATCATTCACTCTGTTTTTTATTATCTGGTGTTTTTCAATTACCTGTGTGATGTCTACTGACAACCTGTTACAGGTTCTATTTTGAATCCTAGAGGAGAATGCTTATTCTACATGGTCATGAATTGCACAGTTCATCCTATGTATACTTTTATTATGATTAACAATCACCATTTCAGTGCCCCTGAAGCGGCTTCTACAAAATGTTCCATTGTCAACTTTACACAACATTATTGCTGCAAGCTTCCGTGAGAAAATAGTTATTTGATTTTAGCTGCATTGCTCCAGAAATCTATGCCATAGAACTGCATTGCATGAAAGTACACTAACAGTCAGCAGCAGGCCAAAATGATGAAAGAGATTACTTACTACATGCAAAGCAGACATAAGTAAACTTTTTGTTTTACATATCCAAAGATATAGGTTTGTGCCTAGGTGACAAAAATTTAATAACTTCTATTGGAATTTATTATTAACCTTAATACTAAAATAAATCTGATGAGAGTTTCAGCAAGTTCAGAAGTAACTATCGAAGCCAAACTACACCAATAAGAACTGAATTTTGGATATTTTTCCATGTATTGTAAAGCAAAGCAACAGTGTATGAAAAGGTGTCTGTAACTGAGAAGTATAATGTCACCAGCAGTTGACTGGAGAGGCAGTTATTGCTCAATATCACCCATGTCAGTAATTTGTGCAAGACAATTAATATGAAATTGGCTGATGGTTTCAGCACAGTAAATATAGTTGTGATCAAAACAGTGATTCTAAAAAGAATCGTAGACATTGCTTCCTATCAGAAGCAACTATCTACTTCATTAATTCATTGCCAAATTTCAGTGCCACCACATGTGCAACAATGGCATCTCCAGAATAGCAAAAATGTATCTTGGCAGGCGGAGCACCTGTCACATCCTCAAGAACTCATCCACCACCTACAAACTAAGCATAGCACCCTTCGACATTATCTGAGGTGCTGTGGCCAATAAGTCAAGCTATGGCAAAGATGTTACAGTTGTGACTAATTTTTGATAGGTCTCTTATCAAAAGTGTGATAAAGTATAGCAATGTTGCTGAACAACTTGGCATTTAATTTATTTGCAATGATAGTATTGTATTTATTTTACAAACACAAGTTCCACTGCTACAGTTCGTTTTTATTCTATTGAATTTCTTTTTTTAATTAGTTTTGCAGCTCCAGCTCCATTCTCAAGCACTCATTCATGTATACGGCAATCTGATGAGCTAGTTACGAAAAAAAACCAACTGAATACAAATAAATAAAATAACAAATTGTTTATGTCTGAAACTTCTGTTTCCAAAACGAATACCTGGCACCAATGATGGTTACAATGTCTGTGATTTTACATTGTCTGTATTTTCACAATCCTTCAGACAGGGATGCATGTCAACTGTTCATGATACAAGAAAATTTGTGCAAGACCAGAACTTAAAACTGGATTTCTCGCTTATCGCTAGTGATCATCTTAACCACTTTCGTTATCCAAGCGTGCCTCCAGAACTGATCCAAACTTCCATATGAGAAATAGTCACAACCCTTATGATCTCAGTTTATGATTCCCACACAGAGAGACAAATATTATATTTTCATTTTAGTGCTTTCACTATACAGCTGACACAGTCACTGTGCAGTTTTGTAAACATCTAACAGCTAAGAACCCACAAATAGAATTCAAAATAAACGACAAGATCATGAAGAAAGCAATATAATGCATTTTTTCTGAGAATCAGTACTGCAGTTGTCATTAGGTCAAAATTTCCTCCTGCATATGCATGTTGATGAGTAGTTGAAGGAAACTTGATTTAAGATGATATTGGTATAATATTAAGTAAGCACTCAGACAAAAATGCTAACCTTCTCTCCTAAAAGTTAACTGAACTCATACTGAGATTGTAGATTAGCAGTCTTGTAGGCTATAGGCTATATTTCTTATGAAGAATACAAATTCAATCACACAGTTTGTGGTCAGGTATAAGGGCATACCTGCAGGAAGATGGTGTAACTGTTGTAAAGCCACAACCAATCAGTAATTAGAGTAACAATTGTGATTTAATCTATGTGATTACTAGTTTCAGGTATTAGTGGCCATTTTAAGATCTTTGGAGCTTAGTTGCTGTACAATATGTATTGCAATGTTAAGACAAGCGTACACAGCAATGAAGTTGATGTGTCAGACAATAACCAAGCCAAAAATATCTGCAACTGGCCCATATCAGCCGAAAACAGTAATTTCCTAGATCAAATTGCAGCTGTGACTAAAATGAATGGTTTAAAAAAGGAGTTCATCACCTATTTATCCTGGAATGGTGTCTACAGCACAGCATTTTACTTTATAATGCTTTGATTCTTTGGTCTTCGTGATGAACACACTTGATGTGATTCAGAATCTCAGAAGTCACTACTTCCTTACATCATTGTTTCAATGACATTCTTGAATAAGAAGGAGCTGTCACATTGTAAGTGGAACCTTTGGATTAAAAGAGTCTACAGGTATGTGATCCCAGAGAATCTATCTTAGCTTGCAATATTCACCTGCAATTTGATGTTCACCTTTTATTCAGGGTGTACCAAACAAGATATCACATTGTGCAGACAGTGGACTCATGTTCTGAAGTATGGGAGAAAAATCCCCATTTGGCCATGCAGATTTTGATTTTCTGTGGTTTCCCTATATTAGTTTAGGCAAAAGATGGGACAGTTCCATTGGAAAAGGCATGACTGAATTTTAAACCTGTTTCCCCAGTGTGAGCTTGTGCTTTGTCCCTAATGATTTCGATGTTGATTTTGATGTTGACTGGACATAGAATACTAATTTTCCTTCCATCTTCTCAGAACTTCAGAGCACTGAGCTCCTGCTATTCCCTAGATTTTCAGTGCACAAACTGTCATTATCATATCCTTACCCATTCTAACACCAGCTGTCTGTGAATTTTGTGCTAGTTCATAGAGATTATGCAAGTATATGCCAGTCCCAACATACACTGAAATAAGCTTTAACAATGAGTTGTGTATGATTGTGAATCTTATTTGAATGGGTACACTCCATTACAGAAGTAATGCACAGTCTCTTTCAGAATATGAGGTATAAATTAGTCAGTACATCAGTAGATGAAATGTGAGTGTCACAAACAAAAAGGCATTCATTACTGAAGGTGTGGATGGATATATACATCAGCTCTGTTTCATACATAATATTCTGTGGGCCTCATTATGGAAAAGAACAAGTTGTAATGTAGATTTGATAGTATGTAAATATACAGTATAATAGTATGTAGATATGATAGTGAATTATACATTTATTATCAACTGCATACAGTGCAACACTATCACCTTTATTGCATTTTGTCTCAGATGTGTTATAAACCTATGTTTTCCTTACTCCTTCTTGTACGCTAAATCTGTGAGCAGCTTCAAGTGCAAAATTGGAACCAGTTTTGTACCTCGTTAAGAAATGGTTTGTCTGCTGTTAGTTTTATTTGCTGTGGTGGGCACAGTACATAGTTAAGTTGACAGTAGTAATTTTTATAGGTACAGCAATCTTCACATATACCTCTGTGACCATGAGTGTTTAAAAATCAGTTTGTATTTTATTTGTACATGATAAATCTATTCAAGTAAATTAGTGTACATAAAAATTCAAGGAATGACCATGTATGTACCTTAGGAAATGTATATGGTAAGAAAAGTGAGTACAATGTCCTCATCTAAACTGACATTACCCCTCTAACTTTCTATCTCTGTCGATTCAGTGGTGGGTAATAATTAAATTTGTGAAAATTAGGACAGTGAGAAATAATGTTTGTGCTTTCTTTGAAAGAAAACAAGTAATGCTTTCTCCCAACCCTGTATGTTGCTAAAGAAATGTGTGGTATATGGTGGTAGACTTTGATTCAAAGAAATGTTACTAGGTAAAGTTTCACCCACACTAGAATTTATTTTAGTTATTTATTTATCTTTATTCCCCCAAGGATCATTTCATGATTATATAGCATCTGTCAAGGTAACACAGTGCAAACCTATAGACAAAAAAAAACATATGATACACAACATACATAACATACTTTATGAGAATACAATAGGTAGTGAACGGGGATAGGCTCAAATGTGCTCAAATGTTTGAGAGCCATGTCACATAAGAGTAACAGGTGATACTGAATGTTTACAACCAAGGGCAGCATGAACTGTGGTTAGTATGTTTAAGGCCTACTTACAGACTTTCAAAAACCTATATACCGGGTGACAATTATTGAACTATATGAAATAAAATTATCATAACTTCTGAGTGGTTTGTGTTAGGATGTTCAAAGTGTATGGTTGGCTGCGTGGCATGATGGGAGTTAGTATGTGCATGCATGGTTTGGTTTAGTAGTGAAGCCCACTTTTATTTGGAAGAGTTTGTCAGTAAGCAAAATTCGTGGATTTGGGGGAATGGGAATCCACATTTCATGATCAAAAAGTCTCTTTACCCTCAACAGGTGACTTGAGGTGTGCAATGTCCAGTCATGGAATAATCGGTGCAATATTCCTTGATGGCACAGTGACTACTGAATGGTACGGGAAGTTTTTGGAAGATGATTTCATCCTCATTATTCAAGGTGATCATGATTTTGACAAGATGTGGTTCATGTAAGATGAAGCTCAACCCCAATGAAGCAGGAGAATGTATAAAGTCCTGGAGGAGCATTTTGGGAACGTCATTCTGGCTCTGGGGTACCCAGAGGCCACTGGCATGGGCCTCGATTGGCCGCCATATTCTCCGGATCCAAACACATGCGACTCCTTTTTGCAAGGTTGTATTAATGACAAGGTGTACAGCAATAACCCAAAAATCAATGCTGAGCTGAAAACAGCCACTCAGGAGATCATCGACAACTTTGATGTTCTGACACTTCAGCGGGTCATGCAGAATTTTACTATTCGGCTGTGCCACATCATCGCCAATGATGGCAGATATATCAAGCATGTCAAAACCTAAATCCAAATATCTTTAGCGACATTTACATGTTCAATAAAGTGTGTGCACACTGCAATTAATAACTAATTTATGTTTTTTTTCACAAAGTTCAATAATTGTCACCCTGTAAATGATGCATCTAGAAATACACTGCAGACTCTTTCAATGCTCTCATAGGAACCACAAACACAAGATTAATTACAGCTCACACATAGGCATTTCGTTTGCCACATTTTCTGCACTCCATGTGAAAATGGAACAGGGAGAAACCCTACTGTGTGGAACAGTGAGAAGTACCCTCAACCATGCAGTTCATAGAGCATTTGCAGAATAAGAACAATGTTGTAGATGGTTGACTAACAACTTGTGTATCTCACTGCTCCAACATTCATGGGAGGTTCCCAAGAATATACCTGGGTTCTATTAGATTCAATTCCATTTCATTTAGAGGCAAAATAATGCAGTCCCTGAGATTATGTATAGTTTTGTAATACCAATTAATACTGTACTGGTATTGTAATTCACCTAATCTGAGGTATCATACATATCCTTTGTATTGCAATTTTCAGAAACATTAGTGTATTTTATGTAGTACTTACATCTACGGTTAGTAAATGAACTGAGGGTGTCTATCATTACTTATGATACACCAGAAGAAACATAGATGGTGAGTAAACTTACATTTATATTTGCTTACATACTCTGCAATCCACCATCCAGTGCATTGTGGAGGTTACCTCATTCCATTACTGGCCATTCCCTTGGAGATTCTACTTGCAAATGGAGTGAGGGAAATAATGACTGTCTCTTTATGAAGCCTGATTTCTCTTATTTTTTCTTCATGGCCCTTACATGAAATTTACATTGATCACACTGGAATCATACTGCAGTGAGCCCCAAATGCAAGTTCTCTTAATTTTCTCAACAGTGTTTCACAAAGAGAATGCTATCTTCCATCCAGGGACTCCCACTTTTCATTAAGCATCTCTGCAATACTCACGTGCTCAGCAAACATACTGGTAAAAAGTCTAGCAGCATGCTTCTGAATTCGTTTGACTGGGATAAGTGACCAAAGAGTCTGTATCTTTCTCTGCTTTTGTAGCAGCTCTTGCATCCCCAGCATAGCCCTATGATTTTTCATACGTTAGAATTAGTTTCATACGAAACTTCAATAAGTTGTAAACATCCTTATCCTTCAGTTTGTCTACTACTGGGGCAGCGGTGTTTATAAAACTTAAATTGAAGATATGTTTTGAAATCCAAAATCACAGACCCCTACATGATGTAACTGATTTCATAAAAAAAAGAGAAAAATGAGAAACTACAATGGAGTGGATGAAACAGTAACCCATAACAAGTACAAAATCACAAACACTTGAGCAGTTCTCAAAAATGGGATGCACTGGTATTCGATATGTGGTCTCCCTCATAGATGAGTTACACTTTTCTAAAATACTGTCAATAAACCAAAGCTGACAGTTTTCTGCTAACATGATAGCCACATTTAATGTGTGGGATTAAGAATTGTGAGTAACAAGTGCTTTGTATGTAGGGTCAGATTATTTTTTTCTGAAGAGTTAGTTTCTTCCATGGAATGGTAATGTATAATCCATTAGCATTTACTGATTTTGACAGGAAATGTGATTTCTGAATACATTGTTACAGTCAAAGAAACGTGTGGTTTTGTTTTTGTGATAAAATGAATATGTGCTATTATAGAGCTTCATGAACCACAGGCATTAACATGTATGACAGACTGATAGTATTTTCTTGTGAGTGAGCATATGGTAACATTTTATTAAATGTTGTTTTTTGGCAAAGTTTCAGAATGCAGTGTTGCACACAGCAAATGTAATTGAAATTATGTATGTCCTTACTACATCTATACAATGGGAATTGTCTGCAGATGAATAAATAAAATTATACTGCTATCTCTTAAATCTGTCATTGGATGAGAACTACATCAGAATGCTTTCAAAGAATGTAAACAGAGTGTATAAGCACCTTATTACAGTCAATATCTTCTTTAGAGTAAGGATGTTCATTACTGTATTAAGTTGTGGCATGAGAATTAGCGTTATGTCAGTAATTCAGGTGGTCACACAGCTACTTTCTTTCAGTGCTCTTGCCAGCATCTGTAGGGAAAGTTCAGCTGAACCTTGAGGTTAATTGGACTGCCACATTAACTAACAATTCAAGAGGGAAAATTATTTTCTTTCATACCATCAGTTTGTTTCCTTACATTGGAAGTGTAATTTAAATTATGTGGCTGCTGGATGTTAGCTAAATTTTCAGATATGTATAAATGTGAAATCCAGAAGTAAGAGTAATTTTTCCTATCGTCTAACAAATTCTCATAAAATTTTAACATCCAGTAGAACACAATTTTGTTTCTTTGAGTTTAATTCAGAGTTCATTGCTTTATGGTACTCCATGAAATAACACCTGTGCATGGAATCATTTTCCTGCTATTTTGAAGATTTTTTATAAAGTGAAGATGGGGTTAACTGGACCAGTTAAGTTTGGGGTTATGTCAACTGGATCAATTAACCCCAGAAGGTTTCTGACAAATGATTATAATGGGTAACTTCACAGGTACCACATAAGACATAGCCGCCTTGTGGGGGTAGCATATCCTTTGACTTTCACTGTCTCTTATATCTTGAAAGGTGTTGGTGTCAGTGGTACTGAACTTCTCAGTACAAACACATTTACTGATAAAGATTTTTTGTCACAAAAAGCAACAGACAAACCTCTACCAGTTCAGCAATAAACAACCAATGACTCTCTGGCAGAAGATGCTAGCAAACCTAGAAAGAAACGAAAATCAACTGCCCTTACCAGAACACCAGTTAGATGCAACAGCAAAAACAGAAGATCAAATAATTGGCCAAAACAGATTCAGCGAAGTAAAGCCTTCAGTCAGATACCAAATATGGAAGAGAGCAATAGCAACTCTCTATATGCTAATTACATTAAACACATTGATTCCTCTGATACTGACTCATACACTGTTCAAACAGTGTAGAAGGAGACTTCATTGTAGCCAAAGTAGAAGGGAAAACTGCTACAAGTGATCACTATCATGTTGCTCAAGTCTTTAAAATGTACAATGATTGCTGCGAAGTAAAATGTTTACTAGAGCTGTTTCTACTACAAAATTTGAAGCAGCAGAAGAAGATGATACCTTTGTTGCTTCAAATTAAACAATTGCCGAACTACCTAATCAAATACATGGCACTAGGCTTGCTATGAAAACATGATTTTATTCTATATTGATGTTGCTTCATTCATTGTGTGTAAGTTTTGTTATTGCCATGATTTTTTCATTAATATACTTATAAAGGTATATTTAGCATTGTTATTAATGTTGCCCTAGTAAATTTTTGTATTTATGGTGCTGTAATTCATTTTTTTAACCGAGAGGTCCAGTTAACCCTTACATATGCTGAACTTAACCCAACCACTGGAGTTAAATGGCCCAAAAGTAGGGTTGAAGTTGTTCTACAGTTGTGTAAAATCTGTTTGGGGTAATTCAAAAATGAAAACGCCTGAAGTTATCATACATATTTTCCTCCAGATTTGTGAATAAAAGTTGTAGAAAAATGAATTCCTTAAGTAAGATTTCAAGAAAATAAAAAAACAGGTCCAGTGAACCCCAAATTCCTCTATACCTTGCTTATTTTAACTATAACCATATGGTATTTCTCCTTAAGTAATTTCTTTATGTGATTTGTGGATGCCTGCAACAGTGCATCTCAAGATTTTCTTTCATTTGCCGTATTTTCAACTTGTAACTGTGGCTGTGGACTCTCTTCTTTTGCAACAGTTTTTTATGATTTATTTTAGTTTTTAGAGTATGAAATACACTTAGATCACATGACTATATGACTAATTTTACTTTTTGGTAACAGAATTATTGCTGCTATATTTTCTTGCTATTTTCAGGAATTTCTGCACTGTGGAACAACACTGCATAATCATATACTTCTGTAATGAAGTATCTGCCTGTTTTTTGTCAGTTAATGTTTGATGTCACTCACTCATGCTCCTGCTTCATGAACAGGATTTATGGAACATGATGTGTGAATGATGAGTGGCTGGATGGTAGAATATTACATTTTCTGTACTGATTACATTTAAAGAAAGGTTTCTTTTCTTTTCATATGTTATGCGTGATTTGAATGTTTTCATCATAACAGGGGATAAAAGACATCTTCTTATTCATATATCTGTGTTATCACATACATTTTTTCCAGTAATGTAAATTTTTGCCTCTTTATTTCATATTTTTCCTTATATTTGCAATAAATCTGCCAAAAAGACCAGAATTTCATCATTATTCATACTAAAGTACATTATATGCCTCCACATTTATTGTTTTTCCCCTAGCAGTACTCTGTCAATATATTCCTTTACCTGTAGATTTGTAGCATCAGTATCAAAGGTCATTTTCTATTTTAGTGTCTCAAAATTAAAACTTTATTAGTCATAATGTGCCCATCTTTCCATTTCATGTAATTTACAATAATGTGCAACCCATACTCATAATTATGCTGATACTTACGGGCATTTTTCAACATGTTTGGTACGACACCATATGTATGGAAACAATGTTGCATACCTGTCTCCAACATAAAAAAAATGAAATTTCCAGTGAACAGTTAGTCAAGTATTGCAACCAGAGTTTCCTCTATTTATCCCTTACAAAGTTCTCCAATATAATACTTCGTAAGGCACAAATCAGTTTAAATGACAGTGACTACAGTATGCTACACTTATGTGCAATTATATTTTTAAAATAATTGTACATTATACCTAAAAATCCAGGATGGGATAATGACAATATTATGGTGAATAGCAACCTATTTTTCATAATAATGTACATTACACATAGTGTGTTTTAACATAGTACAATTGTATTCATTTTTTATTTTATCCTGGATCTCATCATACAGCTTACTATGCAGTGCTGGTAATGCATATTTACACCAGAAAAAATTGAAAGTATGAACACATAATTTACAGACATTTGCCACACACAGTGTTTCTTCCTTATGGCAACTGAGATCCGCAGTGACAGGAAAGGAATTCATCAACAGAGCTAAAACAAGAAAGCTACAGAAAAACATCATATGCAATTCTAGACGAATAAAAGTGATTTAAAGGTATCTTCCATGTGTGAAAGTCTGTAGCATGCAGATGGATACAACAATGATGTGACATCAGCATATTGATTCATTAACCAAACTGCCCAAGTCTTCCTGCTTTATACTTAGAAAGCTGTGGCTCTATGTTGACTGGGATTGCTAGCATATTTTCATTCATTACTGTGCTACAGCATAATGTGGAGCAATGCAGCTGCAGAAGCATGAATTAAGAATATTATGCACAGTTAATAACTGAATATTTTGCATACGCCCCTCCAAGGGCTTTAGGAGTCTTACACTCCCATGTCAATGCATCCTAATGGAAATACGAAACTCATAATCACAAAAATAGAAACAAATATAATTCCCAAATAGAGTGAATATACCAGTTGTGAGGTCTGAAGGGAGTTTTATTTTCTGGTGCAAAAGTCTGTAACAGGTTGTCAGTGGCTGTCAAAGAGAAAACGAAAAATTCACAGATACTAAGAGATACAGTAAAACTGTATCCGGCTGCATACCCGGAAATTATTAGAAGAAAAACTGAACTTATTTGACACTCCATTATTTACCAGACTATTTGGACTGAGGTATGTATGTTCATATGAAATAGAACATCAGCTGAGTACCAGAAGATGAAGAACAGTGTCTTTTTCTCCAAAGTTATCTTTCACTACTAATATTCATAATATTTTTATTTGCATTGCATAAAATAAAAAAAGTAATCTAGAACTAATTCTCACAATTAACAATGTAAGTAGATTAAATTTGCAGCAAATGATTAGTATACTCTACCGATGTACCCAAAAATGGCCACTACTGGCAATTACTTCATTCATTCTTTTCTATCAAAAAGAATAATTGTCGGAGATGTGGAATGTGTCAGAGCACACATTACAAATTCTTTGAAACTGAATCTGTACTCTGCATTAATAATGTGATATCACCATGCTGCTTAGCACTATTTGTGCTTATAGCAGGTAAATGTAACCCTGGAAATTAATGGCAAAGCTGCTGCTTTGAATGAAAACAGCCACTTGCTATACTATATTAGATAGTTGCTGCTTATCTTCTATTGGTAGCTTAAGATTTTCTTTAATACTTTGGCATCTTAATGTAACTTCACTTATTTCACATCCCAAAAGCTTTTCTTCATGAGGGGCTTTAAGGCAAACAGTATCGGAATGAATTAATGCCATGTCATGAATAACATACCGCCTACTCTGTGTAGTGATTGACTTTACTCCTTCTTTACCTTGTATTAAACTCAGAATTTTAAATTATTATTTTATGTATAAATAATTTCTCACAATACAACTCTTTGAAGTTAGTGGTTTCCATGGTGTACCCAAGTAAATTTATTCGAGTTGAGTGTCAGTGATTCAGTCCACTGAGAACAGGTGAAAAACCCTTCTTAGCTGCTTTGGGTAGTATCATAGAAGGTGTGGTTTATTGTAGATATGGGATTTCCCTTCCCCTGACATACAATGAACTTTCAGTGTTAGGTTAATATGGCTATCATGAGTGCTTGTCCAGTGTAGCACTGAGTCTGTGGTTTGACAAAGAAATATGAAAGAAGCAGAGTAGATGAAGCCAATTGCCAGTACAGAATATACTCCTCTCGATCAGTAGCAAAAAAGCCATCAATATTACCGTGTTGCCTCAAGAGAATGTAATGAAATGTGGACACAGATGAGATTGGGTGTGGTAGGGGTGGGTGTGTGAAAAACTGTGAGAAAAATTTGTTTCTGTTCTTTCTAGCTTTTAGTCTTCCTTTTTTCACTTAATGCTGGTTTGCCATCTGAGCTCTTGATATTCATACAACAGCTACCCTTTTTTTGTATAGGCAGCCACCATGCATGACATCAGTCTTTCTCATAGTCAAGCAGGCTTCTGCAGCTTTGCATTTGTTTTGTATCTATTCCTGCTTTTTCATTTTGCAGCTTTTTGCAATCTCATTTGATAGATATCTATGACCCATTGTGGCTGCTGTATTTTTATATTTTATCCTGTCACTGACTGAATTTAAGATCTAGTGTGTTATCCATGGATATGTCCAGATTTAATCCCACTGTACTGCTGAAGGTAACTGTCTAACATGGCAGACATAAAACTCACTACAGGTCTGCAAAGTGCTTTACTCACATCTCACTTCTGTGCAGGTTCAAATCCCATGTTTCTCTTATGAATCCAGTTATATTTTTCATGCTTCTCTTCTACTTTTATTTTCTTGTTGACAACTGGTGTTGTTGGATGTATGGGTCTCCAAGTGCAAGGCCAATGATTGCTCAACAGTTTGGTTTATCTTCTCCAAATGTGATTTATACATGGCAGAGTATGTAAGTTTAAAATAATTTGTTGTTTTTTCCTGATTTATGACCCAGCAGCATGACCAGAACCTTTAGTGATAGAGTCATCACTTAGTGATCTCTGTGATAATGAACTGCAAACGGTTGACATGTTTGAAAGGTTCCCCAATGGCCTCTTGGTTTGCTATCTCCCTTCCTTGTTGAAAATGTGTGAAAACATGAATTTTTTGATATTTAAGCTTTTCTGAGAACCAATGCCAACCTGACATACTGGGTGAACCTACACTCTGCCAACACAATTTTGGAGGGTATTCAGGCATATTTCCTGAGTATATTCATGTAAGAGATCAATAATCTATAGTGGCTTTGTTCAGGATGACTCACCCATGTGGTCTGAATTACGATAGCATTGCTGGGATGGCTGGGTGAGGGTGACGGTTCTCTGTAAAAGATGGACGCAGGCACAGTAGGAGAAGACATTTCATAGATACCAGGACTTATTTATTACTATTTATTTACAATCATTGAACTGCAAACTGTTGACACATTCAGGAGGTTCTCCTCTGTCACTTTGGTTTTGGTGCTAGCTGCTAGCATCAATGGTGAGTGAGGCTAGTCCACGTCATGCTGTCTTTGGCACGGTGTCTGGTGTCGGTAGATGACAGCCCTGAGTGTGCTCCTCTGCTGTGGCTGCTGCATGAAGTGGAAGCTTGCATTGCTCTGCTATTCATACGTTCAGCTTCACCACACTCAGTGGAGCAGGGGCAGCCAAATTCCCAGTGCTGTAAGTAGTTCCTTAGTTCCTGAAGGTGGCAAACTGCTGAACTGCTCATTCACTCAGATTCTCAGGTGGTGGATGGAGGCCTGAAGCCCAGTAATGGTAGAGACAGCTGCATCATTGATATGGTATTGAACAGTACAGTATCGATGTCACATTACTGCTAGCTGTTTGACGACGACAGGCTGACTATGAGTGGTTTTAAATGCAGCTTGGGTTTAAATGCAGCTTGGGTTTAAATGCAGCTTCTCCATGCTGACATTGTGGAAGTATGGCGTTTCTGCATCACAAGGATTTGTTCTGAAACAGAGGTAATGCCCATAGCAGCTGTTGGCCTGCAGCTGTCTTTTAAAATGCAAAGGCTACTTGAAGGCTGGTCCCATTACACTGATACACAGAATGGTGTCATGGAACTGTCTTGCTGGTACTGGGGTGCTGACCAAGCAGGTCAGTGACTGGCAGTGGATGTTGCAATGTGTCCTAGTGCTCTGTCTTTTGGTTTGAGAACTGCTACAGTTTATCCCGCTAGAAAATGGAGTGTGATGTGGCTGCTGTCCCTGTGGGAACTGAACATCTTAGATTGTTGTAGTACCCTTCCATTGCATTTAGCGAAACCATACACAAGGTGCATATCGGCCAAATGTTCATCTGTTGATCAGTAAACCTATCCATGTTGATGTGAATCAGTGTTGTGAGGCATCTAACTCTGCCAGAAAAACAAATAAGGGCAGAACCAAGCAGTAATGAATGAAAGCTTTAGGGCTAAGAGTCAAGTGTGCATTAATATTGTCAAAAGCAAGTACTGTGAGTGACTGAGACAAGTTTGTTTCCAAACAATACACACAGTGCATACCATTGACATCTGCACTTTTGTGCAGATATTTTCAGTGCAATATGGATACAAAGGTAACGAAGTTACTATGTAAAGAGCCAGCAGAGAACTAGGACTGTTTATACCTAAGCACTCAGAAAATATCCCAGAACAATCTCTGAGGTTTGGTCAGTGGAGTTCGGGTTCACCCTGAATAACTTCCATGACAGACACTCTGTTGCTTGAGAATCCTTAACTTCATTGCATGTGTCTCAATGTATGTGGCACTTGTTAATGTAGTTGGCATTTGTGGTTGCAAACTGACCCAAAAGTAAGTACCGGACACAAAAGAACAGCATAGGTTCCATTGTGGCTCTGTGAGTCCATGATAAGCTAGTTTTTCAGAAACTGGCTGGGTTAGTCAGTTAAATGCTTTTAATATCTACCATGTGCCCACTGTTAATCTGTCTAATATACTGTATTTTTCTGAATCTAGTTTTATATGCATCAGCATGTGGCAAATCAGAAGTAAATTTAGTATTTTAGATTTTCTCCTTTAATTGTCTGAATGTAAGTGGACTTCACTTAGAAAACTGTTCCTGTATTTTATGCTTTTCTTTATTTAACTACTAAAACTTTCATTAACTCAACAGTTTGGTTTGAACACACAGTGCTTTACTAGGCATAGTCATACTGTAGGCAGTACATTCTCAGCTTCCACCAGTCACTGCACTGATTTTCCCAACCAGTTACAGCGTGACCTACAGTTTAACTTGAACACCAAGCCACAGTGCAAATTACACTGTTATTTTTGTTAAATAGATTTTTTGTCTATCTGTAACTCTCAATGTCAACTACATTTCTCAAGGTCAAATAAGGAAAGGACATGTGCTTTATTCCAGTTTCTATAATAATGAGTAACATCACCAACAACTTTACTCTTAGCACAGTTCAGTGCAGCTTTAACCCATACGGACACAGACTCTGATTCATTCACTTTATGACAATTCCTAGTCCTAAGAACAAAAGGAATTGTAGACATATAATAAGATATACCATGATCTCTGTTATACACTTCACGTATCTGAAATGTATGATAAGCAATAACTTCTCAGCTGTTAAAAGTCTCCAGCCCTGATACAGTCTCCATTTTACCACCACATACTAGAGCCACAGTAACCCAACCATTACCATGTGCACTAGAGTTGGCATTAGTAAGTGTGAAATTCAGTACACATCCACAAAACATTGAACGGCCATGCAGAATAACTTGCGCACCTACTCCACTCTTCATAGTAATAGATATATTATCAATAGCTTTATACACTGTAAGCGGGGATGCCTTCTCCTCATCCAACTAATTACACTGAATAATCATCAAATAATGTTACTCATAATAATATTTTGATTGTATAGAACATGCCAGTAAAGCAAAATATTTGAGTTAGAAGTAAAGAAAACAACCCACTGACTAACGGGGGCACAAGTCACCTGCAGCATCTACAGACAACAAGCACATAAACAAAATTGAAAGCTTTGCTACCTTTCAGACAAATCCTTCTTTTCAAGCCAGAGTATACACACACACACACACACACACACACACACACACACACACACACACACACACACACACACACACACACACACACACACAGATTCCTGCCATCAGAATGATGGCACGAACAGAGGTGATGACCCAGTGCCCAGCGACAGCACATGAACATGCTGCTGAGTATAGCAAGACTAATTTCAATGACTGCTTCATAACCAATACCATCTGGGTTGTTCTTCCAATACCAGTTTCTATGAAAATGTACATGGAAATTGTCCATGTAAGACATCCTTCATTCCTGTCATCCTCGTGGCCTCAATCTCCCATAGCCACCAGACCCACACCCACCACCAACCACCCAAGAACCCTAACTTCAACCTCCTGCATTGAAGCATTTTTCCCCATTATCTCTCCTTTTTCTGTTCTGAATTTTTATTGTTTGCACCTACACTCCTGGAAAATGAGTAAAGAACACACTAACGCAGGGGAATAAGACTCGCCATACTTGCACTGGACACTACGAAAGAGCGGTGCATGCAATGATCAAACACGAAATGCTGTGGACACACCGGGAACTGTGTTATTGGCCATGGAATGTTGCTAGCTGCGCAGCAGTTGCTCACTGCTGGAGCCAGTGGCAGCCAGTTTGCTGTGGCATGCAATGCTGCGTCTATGTCTGCAACATTGTTAGCATGTCACGACAGTGTGTATGTGAACTGTTTGTGCAACTGATGGAGTTTGAGCGAGAGTGTATAGTGAGCCTGCGGGAGGCCACGTGGACGAACTGCAGAATTGTGTGACACATGGGGTGTGAGGTCTCCACAGTGCATCGATGTTGTTGCCAGCGCTCAGCAGAAGCTGCACATGACTGTCAACCTGGGTCTGGGTGTGGACAGTGGCAATGCACAGATGCACACCAAAACTGTCGCATCCTAAGAAGTGTTGTACTGGACTGCACCGTCACTTCACAAAAACTTAGGGACACCTTTGCTCCAGGGGTATCAGCGAGAACCATTCGCAACTGTCTCCATAAAGCAGGGCTGTGGTCCAGCATACGGTTAGGGCATCTTCCATTCACACCACTACATCGTTCAGCCCATCTCCAGTGGTGTCACAATAGGCATGTATGGAAGGACAAATGGAGACATGTCATCTTCAGTGATGAGAATTGCTTCTGCCCTTGTGCCAGTGATGGCCGTACATGTGTGTGGCATCATGCAGGTGAGTGCCAAAATCAGGAGTGTGTATGAAAGAGACACAAAGGGCCCAGCATCATGGTGTGGAGAGCAATATTGTACACTGGCTGTACTTCTCTGGTGATCCTCGAGGGAACATCGAACAGTGCATGGTACATTCAAACCATCATCCAACACATCATGCTACCGCTGATGGACCAGTAAAGTGATATGCTTTTACAACAATACAGTGCACATCCACATGTATCTCATGCCACACAATGTGCTCTTGAGGGTGTGCATCAACTACCCTGGCCAGCACGATCCTTGGATCTATCCCTCTTTGAGCACATTTGAGACTAGATGAAACATTATCTTGCAAGGTCTGCACATCCAGTACAAACTCTGGCCCAACCAAGGCATCAGGTGGAAATTACATGGCAGGACATTCTGTAAGACTACATTCAGTACCTCTACGATCATCTCCATGGGAGAACTGAAGCCTGCATTGCTGTGGAAGGAGGGTATACACGGTACTAGTGCTGACGTGCATTCTCTGTTGACTGTACTCACGTACAAATCACTCTGATTGTGAGATCGTGTGTTGTATATGTCCTCAAGAATGTGTAAATAAAATTTCCCCCTGCAGGGGTGACAAATTCATGGTGTTCGTTTTCCAGTAGTGTAGCAGCTGCTTCCCATCATTTAGTTATGACTGCAATAAACCAAGAGCATTCCCTCATATCCCACTATGGTGCAATTTACTAATTAGAACTGAGTGGGGCTAATTTCTATATGAAAACTTGAAGGAAATCATTTTCATGAATCAACCAGTTTGTTTTGTGTCAAAAGATAATAACAGTAAAGTGAACAAATTATCAAAACTCATACATAATTTAAAACAAGCAGCTAGACAACTAATGAACAAGCAAGAAATTTACAACTAGACCTAGGATATGTTGTAAATACTAATGAAGATTGCATGTTTGTTAAAAGGTCAGGTGAGTCTTGCAGTTGTTGTTGTTTGTGTACTGATGATTTTTATGTAGTATGCAATAACAGTGTAATGAAAGACAAGTTGTACAAGTACCATTTGAACATTTTGAAGTTAGAGATATAGAAGAAGGGAGGTCCTGTCCAGGCATGAGTTCAACCAGAAATTGGGAGGAAGTTAATTTAAAACTTGAGTGGAAGAACTATTCTACAAATGTGGGGACATGCTTTAAATGTTTGATTGTATTAGCACATGAACATCAGTTGAGTTTGAATTAATACTTTGGGATTCAGGTCATAATATTGAAGTGCCATATCAGGAACTTGAAACATGTTTGCCGTGTATCAGTACTAATACAAGATCTGACGTATCATATGCAGCAAATATTTTAAGCTCATATAATTGTAAGTTTATGAATGTGCAATCCAAAGCAGCAAGAAGAGTCCATTATCTCAAGGGTTATTATGAACTGTGGCAGGATGTGTAACAAAGGGAATTGTGAGGATCTATATGTAACTGGTTTTGTTGATTCAAAATATTGTAGATGATTTATCTACTGGGCTCTCAGAGCATGGGAGTACTCTTATGTTGGAGAGAAATGTAATTTCCTGGAACAGAAAGAAACTGAAGTTGAATATGCAACTTTAAATTCTGCAGCCAAAGAGGCAGTGTATTTGAGATTGGTGACATGAGAATTTTTAGATGATAAGCCTCAGAATCCAGTAATAATTTTTCATGACTATCAAATTTTCAATTAGACTGTCACAAAATCTGCAATGGAGTCCAGGTTGAAACATGTTTGTGCTAAAGGGCATTTTATTAGACAATGTGTGATGAAACTTTTAAGTATGTGACTTTTAAGTACTTGCAGTCCAAGGAAATGCCTGCTCATGAATTAACTAAACCACTAGATGGGAGTAAAACTTATATCTCATTCAAAACTGAAATTGTCACCAGATTAAGTGGTAGCACTGTTATGTTGATAATGTAGGAACTTATTTCATGTTTGTTGTAGCTGTCTATGTGGTGATCGACTATTTCTGTTTTGTTATTCCTTTGTCGTCTGTGTGTCTGATGTATTGCTAATGTGTGAATACTAGTATTATGAACAATGTAACTGTCATAAACACTAGCATATTCCTCACAGTATTGCTTTATGAAACAGTCCTATACGTAGACTGCAATACATGAATTGTGCAAGATACAGACCAGAAAGAATTACAACTTAATCTAGCAACAGCATCAGACAATTTCTCTGCAATATCCTTTCTTCAAGGAGTGCTCATCCCAAAAGTTATCCAGGAGAACGTCTGTGGAGTCTGAAAGGTAGGATCAGAGGTACTGGCAGAAGTAAAGCTGTGGGAATGGGTGATGAGTCACGCTATGGTAGCTCAGTCAGTAGAGCACTTGCTTGTGAAAGGCAGTCGCCTCAAGTTTGAGCCTCAGTCCAGCACACAATGCCAGGAGGCTTCAGAAGAAACCTACTGCACATGGTTTTAGGTAAATGACCAAGTGAGGTGTCACAGTGGTTTGCACACTGGACTTGCATTTGGAAGGCCAATGATTCAAACCAGCATCTGGTCATCCAGATTTAAGGTTTCCATGATTGCTCCTGGCAGATGCTTGGACGGTTCCTTTCAAAAGTCATGGCCAATTTTGTTCCCCATCTTTGACACAATCTGAGCTTCCACTCTGCCTCTAACGACCTCAATGTTTATGGGTCATAAAACCCAGTATTCCCTCATTTTTCGTTTTAGGTAAATGCATTGTGTGTAAATAATGAAAAAAAAACTCAACTTTGAAAAAGGGTAAGAAGTGGTCTTAGTGTGTCATTGTGGATGAGAGAGGAAAGAAATGTCTGAATCTACACATGTCTATTAAACATACTTGGCAAATCACTGTGAAGTGTATGGCAGAGGGTACTTAGCATGGTATAATATGTCAGGGTTTACAATGTTGCCATTAGAGATGGAGCACAGTAATTGAAATGGGTGGATAGATGGAATAAAATGAGACACAATGGAAAACCTTTAATGTTAATGGAATGGCAAGTTTTCAAATTCAGATTTTCTTCCTTCTCATCCCTAGCATTTACCCAATCTACTACAGGGCTGTTTCTTCAGGATTTGCCAAATTTTATTTTTTTCAGGATTAGGCAAATTGTATTTCATTACTAGCTGTTTCTGGCCACGCATTGCTTTGGCCCAGTCTGGCTAATTGGAAAAGAGAGCAACAGAAAGCACACACCTGTAACATGTGTAGGAATTATATATATATCCTAATACCCTTCTTCTACCTAGTGCATCCTCTCCTCTTTTTTTCCAACTCTTTCTCCTCCCTCTTCTCTCTATCTGTCACTTCCTCCTCCATTTCTCTGTCCGTCTTCTTCTCCCTCCTCTTCCTCCATCTCATTCAGCACCCTCTCTCTTCCTAAGCTCTGTCCATCACCTCCTTGCCCTTTTCTATGTCCGATTCTTTTTGATACACCCTGTATTTCTTCTTCCTCTTCCTGCTGGCCTTACCCCTGTTCTCCACGGGTCAGCATGTTATCTCGGATTTGGCATTGCTAGTGGTGATGGGAGGCGGGATGCCTTCTCTGACGCCCCCGCTTCTCCCCGGAACGCAACTTGTGACGTCGTTATAGTGTTATCCCACGTTTGCTAATCGTGGAACTGACGCAGGACTTGGGTACCAGCCCGGGATAAAACTAATCGGATGTGAGAAACCGCCTAACAACGACTTCCAAGCTGTAGGGCAAGACAGCGGGGAAAGAAATATTCACGATTTCGTAACGATTAGATTAAAACCATTTCTGCGTACGTCCATGTGATTGTAGCGTTGTACATTCAACATGTTGAATATACCACATGTTTATGTATACAAGTAGCAAACTGTGTTATCGTAAATAATAGCGCCGATCGTATGTAAAACTACTGTTCAAATATAAAAGAACACTGCAGCGGATTCCCGTCACACAGCACGCGTGACTGCCTTCGCTAGTTCATATCCGTCGTGTAAACTACTTTGCACAGAGTGATCTCTTGACCAAGTAAATAGGTGCAATAACTGCAGTTGGCAAAGCGAAATGGTAATCTCGCCACGGTGGCAGCAGTGTCGTGTTTACGCACGAGAAACGGGGAGGTGCAAGAAGAGCATTACGTGCTAGATAGTAATCCACTTACTTCAGTGTTCGTAAAAGTGGCCAAGTGTCACTCGCCGGCCGTCTGTCACCACGTTTACACACGACACAGTTTGCGGAAGACGAAAATCTTATTTCGAAATCCGAACGCGATGACCGCTGTCGAATTTTCACGTTACGCTTGTATCTATTTTGCTAACACGATCAAAAAAATGGCTCTTAGCACTATGGGACTGAACTTCTGTGGTCATCAGTCCCCTAGAACTTAGAACTACTTAAACCTAACTAACCTAAGGACATCACACACATCCATGCCCGAGGCAGGATTCGAACTTGCGACCGTAGCGGTCACGCGATTCCAAACTGGAGCGCCTAGAACCACACGGCCACACCGGCCGGCTAACACGATCAAATATCCGTTTCAGAGTGTCACTTGTCTATCATGAATGGATTGCGTGAAAGTAATGTTTCGATTTAGTCAGCTCTATGAAGTGAGATTATCAGCGCATCTGTATTATTTTTCTTAACAGCGAGAGAGAGAGGGAGAGAGAGAGAGAGAGAGAGAGAGAGAGAGAGAGAGAGAAAGGAAGTTGTTCAAGAAGAAATGTTTAAAAATCTTATTTGTGCAAAACTTGTATAACTTCTACCAATCACGCTCATTATTGAAAGTAAGTCAAAAGTGATCACTGTTTGAACATTACTGTGATCAAACATTTAGGACACTTACAGTGGCTAAAAATAAACCGAATGGGTAAAGACGCTGTTAATAATCAACAGAAATAATTTGCGTCATGCTCTAGTCTCTAGGGTTTGCCTGTAATAGAAATTCAGTAGCGTATAATAGTTTACAAATTAGCATGCTACTAAGGATAATACGGTTGTCGGTAGTCAGTTCCTTTTTGTTAATTTAGAAAATATTTCAGCATAGCATGCATGTATCTTGTTTCGTCAAAGAAAGATAAAATAAATGAAGAAAAGACACAGTGATCCATTTCTGAGTGATCGTCCGACCTTCTGATTTTTGAGTCTTGTTAGAGAAGTTAACAGTTACTAATCAATCCATGTCACCGCCACCATGCTCAACAATCAAACGCTCACCAGTACTTCTATTCGACAATACTCCCTGCACACTGTCTGTTTGCCAACGGTTATTTACGTTGTATTATGTGAGAATCCATGTTTCATTTAAGCAAACCAGGGGCCGCTTTGATTCTGATGCTTCGTTCTTTCGTAAAAACGTAATGTGGCATTTCATTTTTGCAACTGTGTCCTCTCGCAGCTTCTGAAACTAAATCCCGTAGCCAGAACAATGTTTCTCAGATTTAACTTGTTAGACTTCAAGTTTGGTTGCGTGCGACAAAAGTTGTGTAGATTTCCCGAAGTTGGTATTTCCACTCTGCTCGGCTTCGTGTGCCTCCTTCCGTAATTTGCAAACCGACTTGTCCCTCAACATTTTGGCTTTATGTTCCGTGGCCTACACCGCCGGCACGATAAATCGCTGCCGGCCCCTGTGACCGAGAGGTTGTAGGCGCTTCATTCTGGAAGCGCGCTGCTGCTATGGCCGCAGGTTCGAATGCTGCCTCTGGCATGGATGTAAGTGGTGTCCTTAGGTTAGTTAGGTTTAAGTAGTTCTAAGGCTAGGGGACTGATGACCTCAGATGTTAATTCCTATAGTGCTTAGAGCGATTTGGACCTCTTTCTCTCTCTCTCTCTCTCTCTTTTTCTTTAATAAATCGCTTCTGTTTCTCATCGTCGTCAACAAATTGAATTACGTTAACTGCAAGCCGTTGCAACTTACCGCGAACACACTCCCCGTGCCCACCACCCATGCTGACATAGCAAAGCGCACTACTTTAATCGGTGTGTGACTGTACGTAGCACGTAACTGGGTTGGTGCCTGCTATTGCGATATTACCATTTCGCCTTGCCGGGTAATACCCCTCTGGCTCTCCACGTGCTCCAAACAAAACACCGTACGACACAAACATTTCACTTTCCATTCTCCTCTCGCTTTCTTCTCAGCTGCACATTCAAAGTCGTTTGCCACTGCTGTAGCGCTCACGGGTTCTGACATTCGTCAGGAGCGCTTTCAGTGGCGTTCAAAGCAAGAGGAAAAAAGCAAGGTTTTCATCGGAAACGACTGTGTGCCTTCCGGCCCTGAGGCTTCTGTCGATCTTCCTCGCGAAAATGCTCGGTGTGAATAGGCGAACATGCATCACAAAGCTTCCGAACATCACGAAACTCCTCACAGAAGACAAAAGAAGATCATTCTGAATGTAGACTGGAGAAAGTCAGAAATGGGAAACCGACGACGTTTCCACAACTTTCGATATTTCAAATCAAACCATAGGAAACTTGAATTCAAAAATTACTGGCGATGGGCAACGGGGGAGGTGGATGAAGTGGTATTGTACAACAATCAGAAATCATATTCTTTGATACTTTGGAACAACAACTGCCGTAAACGTAAAAAAAACTGCCAGTCACTCTTTTCACAACGCGTTTTGAGGAATTGACCTTTACCTTCAGGTAAGTCACCGGATTACGTTAGAATTTCTTTTACGAAGATGTTCCAGAAAAAGGAACATCGAGGTTCTTTATAAATACACGTGTGTACCATCATTAAATACACAGGAAACAAAACAGAATCACTCCAAAGATCATACGCCTTCCATCTTCATTACATACCTCCGGGCCGTGCCCTGCTCAAATACGACAAATGGGGTTACCTGATGGAAAGGCAACAGAGGCGGTTAACAACTCCGGTTAACTAGAGAGTGACTCGGCAGTTTCGGAGTAGTAATCTGGTTTTCATTTGGCATCCACCATCCTTTCTTCGTACAGTTGAATCAGTTTCAGTTTCCGCTATTATTTGTTGTAAATGCTTTACGAATATTGGTTGCCCCTAGTGCCCCATCCAGCTTGGCGTGCGTTCATAGTGCTCAGAGCCATTTCAGAGCTCCACCTTGGCGTGCCAAATAGCCGCTACTATAACTGGAGAGGAATAATGCATCATGCAAGACACCTTTGTAGTTTGTTTTCACACATACGTGTTTCCTTACTTTTTGTGGTATCTTCAGGGGGCTTATTTGTTTTTTTGTCTCCTGAAAAACTGTTGTTACGTGTCATCTTTGGAGAAACTTTTAGTAAAATTGTTTACATTTGTAAAATGGGCGATTATTGTTGAATATTTTACACTGATTAACATGCATTACAGATCTGAGACCTATATCATGGCGTTGAACCATTCTTTGTTGTCTATGTACGATTGCTTTAAAGGTTCTAGTTTTGTAGTACACTTGGAAGTAAAGTGGATGTATGCATTTGTTTATATACCTCACATGAAGTTTACTTCGCAGTCCACAGCTTGTTATCTGTACACAGCAAACAGTTATTTTATTTTTCCTGTTTATTATGCACTTCGACGAGGATTCGACCGTGTGGCCTTTGGTTACTGCTAAACTGCCATATTCAGCCCTTATCAGTGACATAACACAAGTTAACAAGTTACACAATGGCATATTAGAAACGTAAATTTCCTTAAAAATTTATCCATTGTTGAAAAGATGATAAAGAGACCTGAAGAATTTTTATCCTAATGTTGGATAAGATACTTAATAATTGATACACTAATTGGAGTATCCTGAAAATGTTGGTAATGCATGCAACATGAAACCTTTGAGTTGTATGTATAGGAGTGATTGCCCACCCACCACGGTTCTATCAGCAGTTGAATCCTGCTCTGTGGTTCTTCTTACAAATTCCTCAGTAACGTCACCGAAAACTGAGCTTCGAACTTTCGTCTGCACCAACAGATTCTTTTCAGTGGAAGTGGACACGAGGGAAGGTGCAGACAGATAACTCTGTCCCTTTGCATTCCCAATGAAGGTCTTTATCCTGTCCAGTGCGGACAGCGATCATTCGACTGCTGAAGATGTAGTTCACAGAGTTTATAGAGTTCTGGAAGTCCAGTGTAAGGTTAATTATTTTACAGGAAACCTTGTATTTACTGTATAGACATGGCTGCAAGATGTTGTGACGTAAACATAGCCTACACTTCAGACTTTAACCTAACAATATAAAAACTTCCCATATGTTGTCCTTAATTTTTCAAACGCCAGCACGGGATACACATCTGCAAATCTCGAGAATTTTTTTAAGCTCAACATTTCAATAAACTTTAAGTTAGGCAGCGAATCAAATTCTGAATTAACTGCATGATTATAGTATTTAATATTCAAGGCACATTCTTCTATAGTCATCGTTTGCAAATGCTTCCGAGCAGTTTTTCTTACTTCTGTTCCTTGAAGTCTCACATATGTTTTCAGAATTAAGCCACATTTTCTCAAAGACATTGAATCTCGTAATGTACAGCTTGCAGGTCGGCCACCTTTTTGCTGAAAAATATATTTCTAACGGTACTGACTGCGCCATGTTACTTATACACCCTTTTGAACCAAAACAGTTCCTTAAACGGACACTAAAGGAAGTTAAGTTGGAAATCTCTTGCGATAATGAGAAATCAACGTAACTCCGTGATAGCAGTTGTGTCCCCATTTTGTGGATTTTCCATAGAAACTGCCTCGGCCGCCGGCGTCACAGTTTTCCCAGTATCCCCGAAATGTTAACCCTAGCAGGTGCCTGCTGTCAATCTCTTTCAGTATTTACCGGTCCCATTTCACTGGTTCTTTTTGCTTTTAAAATGCTTGCACATTTCTGTGCACCTAATTGAAAATCAGTTCTTCCTTTTTCCAAATATGCCCACAGCTGTTCATGCATTGATATGAGATTCTGGTTTTTCATACAGCGAAATTGCAGTTTGCAGATTATTAATGTCAGAACAACCACAATATTTACTTTTCCAAGAAGATTTGCCCTTTCTGTGGAGGAAACATGGCCAACAGAAGAGTTTATAAATGTTTCACTGCCACATAACCAAAGTGTTTTGTTGTAATTATCAGGATTAAATGTTCGTATGAAATTCCTGGGTTTGTTCTCTGTCTTTAAATTGCTGAGACAGGAGGTCGTTCGACCATTCTTAACAAGTTCTAACTTTTCACTGAATGACTGTAAGTGGAAAGGCAAAATAAACACTTACTGTAACATCACTCTCTACAATCAGTCATTTTGCGAAACATTCAGACACATTAGACACAATGCAATCACCCGTCACTAATGCACGTTGAATTCAGCGTAGCAGAAGAGAAAACGTTCTGATTGCCATCTTTATATTGTCTGGCTCTATCCAAGTTTCACGCGAGCTTGGTCTGACATCACAAATGACCAAATGGGAGTCGCTACTACCACAGCACCTTCGCTTTATGTATCGGGAACTGTTGCAAGGAAGTACCCATGCTGGTTCACCATCTCGTGTGCAGCAGAGGAACCAACTTTTGGTTCAGGGAAATAAAATATGGACTGTGAAATAAGTATTATATTGTGTTCTAATTATACGACTGGACTTCTACATTTGTCACTTAACGACTCATATATTTAATATAGCATGCTATGTATGTATTGAATTAGTGGACAATACTCTCCTGGGTACACTGTATGGTATATACCACATTTAAATATGCTTGTACAGAATGTGTAATCTCAGCAGATGAAGCATGCTTTGGCTTGTATAAAACTCTACAAGAAAGTGGCAAGCAATTGTGATGGGTACATCCCTGTGTTCTGCGCCAGATAAAGTCAATTTTCGACAACATGGACTAGCTGCAATGGCTAGAGACTGAGACCACGTCACCCAGCTATGGGATGAAGCTGAGTGAGACGTGCACTGCAACCAGTATACATGCTTGATGGAGATAGTGTTGCAGAAACTTAGAAATGTGGTATGATAGTACTAGACAATGAATGGTGAGACCTTTTTATAATGTCATTAATATCGATATAACTGAGCATAAAATTTTCATTATATTAACATGACTATATATATATATTCAGAGTGATTATAATTAAACTTTCAGAACGCTGTAGAAATAACACCACTGGACAGAATGACGTCAAATTGCAACGGAATATTATCGGAAAAGGGGGAAAAAAGTAGTGTGAAAATTGATAAACAGATGGCGCTGTATGTGTCAGAACGTGTAAATGAACACACCTGTCATGCGCACGACCCACTGAGTTAGTATAAACACACCGGGTACGGGGCTTTCCCTCCTTTCGTGTCTGCGACGTTCGCCATGACTGTCTCCATGCAGGATCGCGCTCTGCTTGAAAAGCTGTATTACAAGAATGATGACTGTGCACACGTCGCTCTGCAGAAGTTCCGGACACCGAAGGGTTTGAAAAAAGGCGTTGGTCCGATGATTGCCGTGGCTGTGCAGAAAGTGATTCGGAAATACGAAAAGACAGGTTCTTTTGGTGTGCAACCTGGTAGAGGGAGGAAGCAAATTGACCCGACGTCAGTGGAAGCAGTGGCCACAGCAATGCAGGAGGAGACTGTGGTGTCACCGCCAGACACCACACTTGCTAGGTGGTAGCCTTTAAATCGGCCGCGGTCCGTTAGTATACGTCGGACCCGCGTGTCGCCACTATCAGTGATTGCAGACCGAGCGCCGCCACACGGCAGGTCTACAGAGATTTCCTAGCACTCGCCCCAGTTGTACACTTTGCTAGCGATGGTTCACTGACAAAATACGCTCTCATTTGCCGAGACGATAGTTAGCATAGCCTTCAGCTACGTCATTTGCTACGACCTAGCAAGGCGCCATTACCAGTTACTATTGGTGCTGTAAAACATATACCGTCAAGAGCGATGTTCACCATTTATGGATTAAAGTTAAGTATTCCTCAGCTACGTCCTTTTTTGCTAGTCTCATTTCCTTGACCTGCTCCAGACCTCACGCCAGCCTGCGTGAGCTAAAACGCGTGCCTTTCGGCTTCCTCTCATAGTGACTTGGCTGTCTTGCCAATCCACAACAGAGACGAGTGGTGGTGCGCAAGCGTGTAGTACACGTAGAATTGCCCGAACATTTGACACACCCGTGAGCTCGGTGTGTAAAATCCTATGAAATATCCTTCTTTTCTATCCATTCAAAATTACCCATGTGTACGAGTTGCTTCCTGTTTACCTGCCAGCAAGAGAGGCCTTTGCTTTAGAATTTCTTGCTCGCGTGGTAGTGGACAATAATTGGCCGTGGAAGATTCTGTGGACAGGTGAAGCCCACTTCCATCTGAAAGCATATGTCAATCCACAGAATTGTCGAATATGGCCAACGGAAAATCCACACGCAGATCAACCAGTACCACTTCATACTGAAAAGGTCACTGTGTGGTGCGGGGTTACGACATCGTAAATCAAAGGGCCATATTTTTTCGAAGAGACAGGTGCTTCCGGTCCTGTTACCTGTATCGTCACTGGTAAACGCTGTGAGTGTCTTTTGCGCAACCACGTCATTCCAGCTCTCCAACAGCGTGGATGTGTGGATGAGATCATTTTTATGCCAGATGGTGCACCTCCGCACATTACAATTCCCGTTAAGCAGTTGCTGAAGCACCATTTCGGAAATGCTGCCGCCATTTCCCTACAGCCTGGCCGTCCCGATCATCTGATCTTAATCCGTGTGACTTCTGGCTGTGGGGTGATCTGAAAGATGTTGTGTTCAGTGTTCCGATTGCAAACTTAGCTGCATTGAAGGCACGCTTTACGCAACACATCCTGAACGTGACCCCAAAAACACTTCGATCAGTTGTGGAACATGCTGTTTCTCGATTTCAACTTGTTGCAGAAGACAGTGGACACCACATTGAACATGTTTTGAGCCAGTCACACGAAATTAATAATCCGATTTGATTTTGATTTATGCTTTTATGTGATTTTTGGTCTCAGGACAATTAAAAGCCGATGTGATTGATGCTTTTTATGCGGTTTTTGGCCTCAGGACAATTACAAACCGATGTGATTGATGCTCTTTATGCGGTTTTTGGCCTCAGGACAACTAAACCCGATGTGAGTAATGCTTTTTATGCGATTTTTGGCAGAACAAATAAAAACCGATTTTTCCCATCCGATCCGATAAGACCTAGCCGAGGTGGATGGGCTTACGTAACTGTACATCCATGCATACTGAGTAGTACAGTTTGTTTAACCTCAAACATACACCTTAGGCATTGTTGTATGATTATTTTGTCATTTGTAGCCGACCACTATTAAATTATAATGATCCCAGCGCCATCTATTGCTACAATTTGTAACTATTTAGTTTTATTCTGCCATGCGTTTCCCCCTTTTCCGTTGCAATTTGACGTCATCCTGACCAGTGGTGTTATTTCTACAGCGGTTTGAAAGTTTATCTTTAATTATAATCACCCTGCATGTATAGCATATTATGTATTTTTAACTTAGTTATACACCGAGGTGACAAAATTCGTGGTATAGCGAGATACTCGTATACAGATGGCGGAAGTACGGTGTAGATAAGGTATAAAATGACAGTACATTGGTGGAGCTGTCATTTCTACTCAGGCGATTCATGTGAAATGGTTTCCGACGTGTTTATGGCCCCACGACTGGAATTAACACAGACTTTGAACGCGGAGGGATACGGACAACGCAGTGGCCGACGGCCTCCACTTAACAACCGATGGGAACGGCGCTTGTGTAGAGTTGTCAGTGTGAACAGAGAAGCAACAATGCGTGAAGTAACAGCAGTAATCAATGAGGGACGTATCAGTTAGGACAGTGCTGCGAAATTGGCGTTAATGGGCTGTGGCAGCAGACGATCGACGCGAGTGTTTCTGCTAACAGCACATCGCGTGCAGCGCCTTTTCTTAGCTCGTGGCCATATCGGTTGGACCCTTCTTTAGTTCTTCTGACTGGTTTGAAGAAGCCTGCTATGAATTCCTCTCCTGTGCCAACCTATTCATCTCAGCGTTGCATTTGCAGCCTACGTCCTCAATTATTTGCTGGATGTATTCCAAATCTCTGTCTTACACTACAGTTTTTGCCCTCTACAGCTCCCTCTAGTACCATTGAAGTTATTCCAGATTTCTTAACTGATGTCCCATCATCATGTCCCTTCTTCTTATCAGTGTTTTCCAAATATTCCTTTTCTCGCCGATTCTGTGCAGAAGCTACTCATTCCTTACCTTACCATTCCATTTAATTTTCAACATTTGTCTTTTACTGGGCTGTAACAATCTGGCAAGTCTAGTATCATTGTAAAACGATCATGTGTGAATGAACAACGAACTAAGATGAGCGTTGACCAAAAGCGTGTAGTATTGCTTAAATTCAGTTCCACCGACGATTCATATAGCAGAAGAAACATCGATTGATGAATACACGATGGAAATGAAGAGACAGTGGATGGTAAAAGTGAAGAATGTCTATCTGCTAGAAAATTTGTGGCTGCCGTTTTGTGGGATTCTCTCCGTACTCACAGACTTCCTTCACCGGGGCAGCGTCATCGTCAGAAAGCGCCTCGCTTCATTACTGGAGTAGCTCAAGCACGCTCTTGACTTGAGACGGCAACATTTTGTAAAAAAGAAAGTTATCTTCCATCGCGATAGCACGCCCTCATACACGTATCGGATCGTTGCTGCAGAGCTGAATGCCTTTTGCCTCCAAGTGCTTCCACAGCCACCTTATTCGCTGAATGTGCCTTACAGCGATTACTTTCTTTTTTTTTCGTTCCCAAACCGTGAATAGCTCTCGAAGGAGGAATATTTACATTAAATGAAGACTTTGAATCAAGGCGCTTTGTATGAATCTTATTTTTTGGGGTGTGTTAAAAAGCTGAAAATCATACTTATTTCATCTATTTGCTAGCATTAAATTTTGATTAGCTGCCTAGGAACTATAGCAGGTCGTGTTACAATTATTATTACAAATTTTTAACTGCCTGCACGTGTATTCTGCCAATCAAAATAAGGATATCACGTTAATTTGTTAGTACACTACAACTATGGTCAGATTTTAGATAGTTAGTATATGATTTGCAACCCTTCCCCCCATCCCCCACTTCTTTAAAGAACAGAGTTCCTATGTATAAATCAGCTTCAAACATCTAATTACTTTACAAATGAGCTAACGTGTTAAATATTAGGCGTTAGGCATACAAGCGAGAAGAAGTTAAGAAAAGGTTGGATTGTATGGCTTCAAATGGCTCTGAGCACTATGGGACTTAACTGCTGGGGTCATCAGTCCCCCAGAATTTAGATCTACTTAAACCTAACTAACCTAAGGACATCACACACATCCATGCCCGAGGCAGGATTCGAACCAGCGACCGCAGCGGTCGCATGGTTCCAGAGTGTAGCACCTAGAACCGCTCGGCCACTCCGGCCGGCGTTTGATATTATGTTTAAAGTTTGTTAGAAGTCGGTAAATGCTCTCATTCTCAAATATTGGGTGAAAATACTCTAGGTAATTCGTGCGCCTTGAGTTAGGCTACCAATAGACATGTCACTATACGCCGTTTCTAACTGTAATACTTGACTAATTGTGTTGAACTTCTATCATAAGATTATACCTCTTAATGAGTAATTATGACGAAATGTTAAATTTTTAAAGCCGGTCAGTAGTGATGTACATAGTTTCTCAAATCAACATCCCTTCCTCTCAACACATAGTCTAATGGCACAGGGATGAATGAGATATTACTAGAAAGGTTTTTTAACCGACTTCTCCATACTAATTTTGCGACAAAACTTACTAATTTGAGGGGCATTTTAACATAAAGAAATTTTAACATAAAGAAGACCTTTAACTATCATAGCCAAAAGGGCATCATGGATTCCCAGCAAATACCTACATTTTAGGAAGACTCCTTTTTCATATTATCTTATTAAAAATACCATTTTGTTTGCTTTGAAGTCCTCATTAACTGAATTATTTGTGTACTGTATTGTCATAGATAATAGCCGTGACAACTGCGGTAGTCCATCATCTCTGTCCGTCGTAAAAGTGAACTTTTCTAAACGAATATACAATCCGAAACGACAAACATATTTGTCATTGTCGCCTTGAATTGTGATTTACCTGTTGCTTCTATGGCTTGACATGCTCGATGTAACGGAAAATGTTTGTTGACTTGAAAGTTATAGGTTATGTGGCCCTACTGACAATTACTGATCTCTGCCCGTCGTACAATCTGCAACAAACATTCGAACGCAAAACACATTTTTGGACACATTGCAATGTATATTCAAGGATGTCTCATAAATTCAAGGATACTATTTCACGTCGTTTGGTTTATTTTTATAGAAGTTTTCGCATTATTCCCGCAACTACCCTTATCCCAACGACTACATTTATTTAAAATAATGTCATTATTTAAAACCATAAAACTAAGAAAGTTGCGCTAGGATCTCCTGTTGTTGTTGTTGTGGTCTTCTGTCCTGAGACTGGTTTGATGCAGCTCTCCATGCTACTCTATCCTGTGCAAGCTTTTTCATCTCCCAGTACCTACTGCAACCTACATCCTTCTGAATCTGCTTAGTGTATTCATCTCTTGGTCTCCCTCTACGATTTTTACCCTCCACGCTGCCCTCCAATACTAAATTGGTGATCCCTTGATGTCTCAGAACATGTCCTACCAACCGATCCCTTCTTCTGGTCAAGTTGGGCCACAAACTTCTCTTCTCCCCAATCCTATTCAATACTTCCTCATTAGTTATGTGATCTACCCATCTAATCTTCAGCATTCTTCTGTAGCACCACATTTCGAAAGCTTCTATTCTCTTCTTGTCCAAACTATTTATCGTCCATGTTTCACTTCCATACATGGCTACACTCCATACGAATACTTTCAGAAATGACTTCCTGACACTTAAATCAATACTGGGTGTTAACAAATTTCTCTTCTTCAGAAACGCTTTCCTTGCCATTGCCAGCCTACATTTTATATCCTCTCTACTTCGACCATCATCAGTTATTTTGCTCCCCAAATAGCAAAACTCCTTTACTACTTTAAGTGCCTCATTTCCTAATCTAATTCCCTCAGCATCACCCGACTTAATTAGACTACATTCCATTATCCTTGTTTTGCTTTTGTTGATGTTCATCTTATATCCTCCTTTCAAGACACTGTCCATTCCATTCAACTGCTCTTCCAAGTCCTTTGCTGTCTCTGACAGAATTACAATGTCATCGGCGAACCTCAAACTTTTTATTTCTTCTCCCTGGATTTTAATACCTACTCCGAATTTTTCTTTTGTTTCCTTTACTGCTTGCTCAACATACAGATTGAACAACATCGGGGAGAGGCTACAACCCTGTCTTACTCCCTTCCCAACCACTGCTTCCCTTTCATGTCCCTCAACTCTTATAACTGCCATCCGGTTTCTGTACAAATTGTAAATAGCCTTTCGCTCCCTGTATTTTACCCCTGCCACCTTAAGAATTTGAAAGAGAGTATTCCAGTCAACATTGTCAAAAGCTTTCTCTAAGTCTACAAATGCTAGAAACGTAGGTTTGCCTTTCCTTAATCTTTCTTCTAAGATAAGTCGTAAGGTCAGTATTGCCTCACGTGTTCCAGTGTTTCTACGGAATCCAAACTGATCTTCCCCGAGGTTGGCTTCTACTAGTTTTTCCATTCGTCTGTAAAGAATTCGTGTTAGTATTTTGCAGCTGTGACTTATTAAGCTGATAGTTCGGTAATTTTCACATCTGTCAACACCTGCTTTCTTTGGGATTGGAATTATTATATTCTTCTTGAAGTCTGAGGGTATTTCGCCTGTCTCATACATCATCCTCACCAGATGGTAGAGTTTTGTCAGGACTGGCTCTCCCACGGCCGTCAGTAGTTCCAATGGAATATTGTCTACTCCGGGGGCTTTGTTTCGACTCAGGTCTTTCAGTGCTCTGTCAAACTCTTCACGCAGTATCATATCTCCCATTTCATCTTCATCTACATCCTCTTCCATTTCCATAATATTGTCCTCAAGTACATCGCCCTTGTATAGACCCTCTATATACTCCTTCCACCCTTCTGCTTTCCCTTCTTTGCTTAGAACTGGGTTTCCATCTGAGCTCTTGATATTCATACAAGTCGTTCTCTTATCTCCAAAGGTCTCTTTAATTTTCCTGTAGGCGGTATCTATCTTACCCCTAGTGAGATAGGCCTCTACATCCTTACATTTGTCCTCTAGCCATCCCTGCTTAGCCATTTTGCACTTCCTGTCAATCTCATTTTTGAGACGTTTGTATTCCTTTTTGCCTGTTTCACTTACTGCATTTTTATATTTTCTCCTTTCATCAATTAAATTCAATATTTCTTCTGTTACCCAAGGATTTCTACTAGCCCTCGTCTTTTTACCTACTTGATCCTCTGCTGCCTTCACTACTTCATCCCTCAAAGCTACCCATTCTTCTTCTACTGTATTTATTTCCCCCATTCCTGTCAAATGCTCCCTTATGCTCTCCCTGAATCTCTGTACAACCTCTGGTTCTTTTAGTTTATCCAGGTCCCATCTCCTTAAATTCCCACCTTTTTGCAGTTTCTTCAGTTTTAATCTACATGTCATAACCAATAGATTGTGGTCAGAGTCCACATCTGCCCCTGGAAATGTCTTACAATTTAAAACCTGGTTCCTAAATCTCTGTCTTACCATTATATAATCTATCTGATACCTTTTAGTATCTCCAGGGTTCTTCCATGTATACAACCTTCTTTCATGATTCTTAAACCAAGTGTTAGTTATGATTATGTTGTGCTCTGTGCAAAATTTTACCAGGCGGCTTCCTCTTTCATTTCTGTCCCCCAATCCATATTCACCTACTATGTTTCCTTCTCTCCCTTTTCCTACACTCGAATTCCAGTCACCCATGACTATTAAATTTTCGTCTCCCTTCACAATCTGAATAATTTCTTTTATTTCATCATACATTTCTTCAATTTCTTCGTCATCTGCAGAGCTAGTTGGCATATAAACTTGTACTACTGTAGTAGGTGTGGGCTTCGTATCTATCTTGGCCACAATAATGCGTTCACTATGCTGTTTGTAGTAGCTTACCCGCATTCCTATTTTCCTATTCATTATTAAACCTACTCCTGCATTACCCCTATTTGATTTTGTGTTTATAACCCTGTAGTCACCTGACCAAAAGTCTTGTTCCTCCTGCCACCGAACTTCACTAATTCCCACAATATCTAACTTCAACCTATCCATTTCCCTTTTTAAATTTTCTAACCTACCTGCCCGATTAAGGGATCTGACATTCCACGCTCCGATCCGTAGAAAGCCAGTTTTCTTTCTCCTGATAACGACATCCTCTTGAGTAGTCCCCGCCCGGAGATCCGAATGGGGGACTATTTTACCTCCGGAATATTTTACCCAAGAGGACGCCATCATCATGTAATCATACAGTAAAGCTGCATGCCCTCGGGAAAAATTACGGCTGTAGTTTCCCCTTGCTTTCAGCCGTTCGCAGTACCGGCACGGCAATGCCGTTTTGGTTATTGTTACAAGGCCAGATCAGTCAATCATCCAGACTGTTGCCCTTGCAACTACTGAAAAGGCTGCTGCCCCTCTTCAGGAACCACACGTTTGTCTGGCCTCTCAACAGATACCCCTCCGTTGTGGTTGCACCTACGGTACGGCTATCTGTATCGCTGAGGCACGCAAGCCTCCCCACCAACGGCAAGGTCCATGGTTCATGGGGGGGGGGGGGGGGGGGGAGGATCTCCTAGTTCTTTGAAATACTGAAAATCCAATTTTTGTTGCCCCTATAAGCCGTTAGGTATATAACCTGCAAGAGGCAGTGCGCACCACGAAAACGGTTAGCCGTTTTCTAATACACTGAGGTGGCAAAAGTCATGGAATAACTCATAATTTCGTTTCGGACCTCCTTTCACCGGGCTTAGTCCAACAGCATGACCTGATGGACTCAACAAGTCGTTGGAAGTCCGCTGCAGGAACACCAAACCATGCTGTCTCTATAACTGTCCATAAATGCGAAAGTCTTACCGGTGCAAGAATTTGTGGAGGAACTGACCTCTCAATTATGTCACATAAATGTTCGATGGGAGTCACCTCGGGCGATCTGTGTGGCAAATCATTCGCTCGACTTGTCCAGAATGCTCTACAAACCAGTCGCGAACAATTGTGGCTCGCTGACATCGTTGTTTCGCAACATAAAGTCAATGAATTCAAATGGTCTCCAAGTAGCCGAACATAACCATCTCCAGTGAATGATCGGTTCACTTGCACCAGAGGACTCAGTCCGCTCCATGTAAACATAGTCCACACCATTATGGAGCCACAACCAGCTTATGCATGCCTTATCGACAACATGAGTCCATGGCTTCGTAGAATCTGCGCCACACCCGAATCCTACATCAGCTCTTACCAACTGAAATCAGGACTCATTGGACCAGGCCTCCGTTTTATGGCCGTCTAGGGTGCAAGACGAAGAGGAAACATGAGTCGATATAGAAGAGGTAGGAGATCCACTACTAGAATTAGAATTTTAAAGAGCTTTAGAAGACTTAAGACCAAATAAAAAAAGAAGCGACATATAAAATTCCACTAGAATATCTAAAATCATATGGGGAAGTGGCAACAAAACGACTATTTACGTTGGCGTGTAGAATGTATGAGTCTGGCGATATGCCATTGACTTTCGGAAAAATATCATCCACACAATTGCGAAGACTGCAAGAGCTGGTAAGTACGAGAATTACCGCACAATCAGCTTAACAGTTCATGCATCCAAGCTGCCAGCAAGAATAATATACAGAAGAATGAAAAACAAAATTGAGGATGTGTTAGGAAAAGTAAGGGCACCAGAGAAGCAGTTCTGATATTGGAAGCAAAACTAAAGAAAAATGAAGACACTTTCATAGGATTTGTAGGCCTGACAAAAGCGTTTGGCAGTGTCAAATGGTGTAAGATGTTAGAAATTCTGAGGGAAATTGGGATAGGCTGTAGCGAGATACGGGTAATATACACGTCCAAGAGCCAAGAAAGAATAATAAGCGTGAAAGATCAAGAACGAATTTCTCGGATTAAAAAGCATGTAAGACAGGGATGTAGCCTTTAGGCCCTATTGTACAATCTATACATCGAAGAAGCAATGACGGAAGTAAAAGGTTCAAGAGCGGAATTAAAATAAAGGTGAAAGGATATCAATGGTAACATTCGCTGATGACATTGCTATCCTCAATGAAGGTGAAGAAGAATTACATGATCTGCTCACTGGAATGAACAGTCTAATGAGTATAGAATATGGATTGACTATGGATTGACAATAAATCGAAGATAAACGGAAGTAATGAGAAGAAGCAGAAATGAGAACCGAGAGGAACTTACCATTAGGACTGATGGTCACAAAATAGATGAAATTAAGGAATTCTGCTACCTAGGCAGTAAAATAATCCATGACAGACAGAGCAAGGAGTACATCAAAAGAAGACTAGAATTGACAAAAGGGGCATACCTAGCCAACAGAAGTCTACTAGTATACATAGTAAACTTAAGCCCTAATTTGAGGAAGAAATTTCTGAGTATGCATGTTTGGCGTACAACATTGTATGGTAGTGAAACATAGACTGCGAGAAAACCTTAACACAAGAGAATCGAAGCATTTGAGATGTGTTGCATGAAGCTCTTATGAATTGTTTGTCAACAGTTGTTGTAAGAATAAGGTGACCTTACAGGTTCATTTTCAAGTCTGGCCTACTGAGGCTGCACAGACAGTGCGTGATCTTAATAACAAACATTTATTTATTTATTTTTTATTTAGCGTATGGCTCATAACATCACAGTAAAAATTACAGAAACAACACGATTAAAAAAAAGTCACATATGTATAAACAGAGCAATAAATAACAGTTTGTATATAAGGACACCGCCAATTGTAAATTTACACTCACAGAAGAGCAATCACAAGCAGACGTCCAGCTTAGATAACAAATAGTCGATTGCCTCTTGGGTCGCCATTAGGAAATCCTGTGGGTCACCCTCGTATGCCCTTAGTGGGCATTCCTGCACGATGTGTTTGACCGTCTGTCTCTCAGCGCCACAGTCGCAAGCGGCCAAAGGAAGTTTACCCCATCTGTGTAAGGAGTCGGCGCATCTCCCACAGTTGGTTCTGATGCGATTAAGAGTTGACCAAACTTTGCGAGGACAATCAAATCCTTTTGGTTTGCTAAAGATGCATGGCATACTGTGGCAGTTTACTGCTGTTCTGCTCTCCCATTCCTCTTTCCATCGGTCATTTATTTTAAAGTTGGTTTGGTGCAGAGCCTGTGCGGTCTTTAGTGGAGGATGCCTAGACCGGAGTCGGTTTCCTTGGATGTCGTGAGTATCTTCATGGATTTGTAATTGAGGGTTGGCCATGATGTTTTGAAATTCTCTAACCAGAACGTGTTCACGGCGCAGGTTAGGAGGGGCTATGTTACTGAGAACGGGCAGCCACACTGTAGGAGTTGGCCTGATTGTGCCTGATATAATACGCATTGTTGAATTAAGTTGGCTATCTACCACCAGTGTGTGTTGGCTGTTGAGCCACACTGGGGCACAGTATTCTGCCACTGGATACACCAAGCCAAGTGCGGATGTTCTTAAGGTAGATGCTGTGGAGCCCCAAGTGGTGCCACAGAGCTTCTGCAATATGTTGTTGCGTGTTTTAAGTTTCGCTGCAGTTTTCGTCAGGTGTTCTTTGAATGTTAGTGCCCTATCTAGGGTAACCCCAAGGTACTTTGGGTGTTTGTTGTGATTTAGTAATTTCCCGTCTAGATAGACTTGTAGTTCTCTGTTGGCCAATTTGTTGTTCAAATGGAAGGCAGATACTTCCGTCTTTGTAACACTAGGTTGTAGCCTCCATTTTCTAAAGTACTCGCTGAGAATCCCTAGGTCACTCGTAAGTATATCTTCGGCAGTTTCTATATTTCTGTGGGCTGTTGCTAGAGCCCAGTCGTCAGCATAACCAAATTTGCGCGATCTGGTTGCAGGCATGTCAGCGATGTAAAGGCTGAAAAGGAGGGGCGCAAGGACAGAGTCTCGTGGGAGTCCATTATTGAGTTTCATCTGTTTACTTCTCTCGTTCCCCATCATTACGTGGAAGGTTCTATTAGATAACATATCATCAGTGAGGTTGGTTATCTTCTTGCAGGGGACGGCACAGATTAATTTGTACATGAGCCCCTGTTTCCAAACTGTATCATAGGCTGCTGTTAGGTCTATGAATGCTGCAGCTACTTTATGTTTCTTCTGGAACCCCGCCTCTATATATGTTGTCAGTGATAGGACTTGATCTGTACAGCAGCGATATGCTTGTTCGATAGGTTTTTTTTTTTAGTATAGTCTGGCCTATTCTGTTGAGGAGAAGTCTTTTTAGTAATTTATAGACCATACTGAGAAGGGCAATGGGGCGGTAACTCTCTGGTCTATCGCCTGGTTTACCAGGTTTCAGGACTGCGATGATCTTTGCTCGTTTAAGTGAGGGAGCAATGTTACCCACTTGGAGAATGTCCGTAAATAACTTAGCCAGCCATTGTTTTGTGTAGGCTCCGACATGTATGAGGAACTCAGGGTGGACACCATCGAAACCCGGAGCTTTGCCTGATTTAACCTTCTTCAGGGCATTGGTAACCTCCTCGATGCGAATATCTGATGAATATTCTGAGTCCATTGCACGGGTCCTTTTTAATGTTTTTAAGTCTTTCTTCACTTTTGTTGTGTGCTTTCTATTTGGTGGGGCTCTAGACGCAGAAACTATGCCGGATGCAACCTTGTTGGGAGATATTTCGTCCTTTCTATGTTCAGGTGGATTTGCGCCTCCAAGTTTACGCAGTAGGGACCAGGAGTGTCGGCTTGACTTTGAAAAGTCTAGATTTTCAACAGTATTCTCCCATTTTTCCGTCTAATAAAGTCGATGTTATATAATAGTTCATCCGCTATTTCCCGGTCCCCATTCTTGATGAACTCCGCGTACAGGTCATCGCATATCTCTGTCCAACCGGGAATGTATTTTTTGCGGTACCCTCTTGGGATCGCTGTTTTCGCAGAGCTAATGACCGTTCCCACAAACCTCTCATAGCTCTTGCTGGTTGGAGGGATCCAGCTCAAGGTATAATCAAGTTGTACAGAGAATTTTGTCCAGTCAGCTTTTGTAAAATTCCACCTTGGTCGAGGGTAAGACCTATTATCGGGATGGATATACCGATATTAATAAGCACAGGGCGGTGCTGGCTATGAGGGAAGTCCGTCAGGACCCTTCTAGAGGCTGTCAGTGGTTTATCGTTTGTATCCCTCGGAACAAAGCACAGATCCGGGTTATAGTCGCAGTTCCATGCGGCTGATCTAAATGTCCCTCGGTCTTTGGCATCAAAGACCAGATATGTATTTTGTTCCTCGGACCAATCGACCAGCATGTCTCCATTGCTATAATTCGTACTATATTTCCACATTTCGTGGTGACTATCATAGTCCCCAACGTATACGCTTGGGTGTGGGTGGATCTTTATCACTTCAGCTGGCCATGTAGTAGCAGGAGGTTTATAGATGTTAGTTACTGTAACTTCTCCTATTTTGATGACAACTTCATGGATATCATTTGCAATGGAGGCTTCAACTAGAAAGGCGTCCTCTATGCCCCCACGCACATATGTCGCAACGCCATAGCGTCTGTCATACGTGACTCCAAGTAGATCATATTCCAGTATCCTTCCTTTAGCTTCAAGTTGCGCTCTATTTTCAGCATGAGTTTCCTGTATGGCTACCAGGTCAATGTCGTTATCGTGTAAAATTCTCTGCAATACTTGACATTTTGCTCTGCTTATGCCCTCAATGTTGAAATGGCAGATTCGGATGCAAGGTCCGAGATCCTTTGTCAGTTGGTCCCTAAAAGGACCGTTGTATGTATCTTGCATAGCGCTTTGTCTGTCGTTCTGTTTCACTGTGATGTGGAGGCAGGAATTCTTCGTTCGGTCTGCCGCCAGTTGTGTTAGTTCATTTAGCGTTACCCAGGGTGCACCACGTGGAGGCGAAATAACTTTACATAAAAGTGGCAACACATGCCGAGTGTTGGAGCTCGACAAAAACAAGTGTGCTACAGCTGTTCAACGGATGTTTAGAACCAAGAACAGCAAGAAACCACCAACAAGGAAGGCCATTTGCCACTGGCACAACAAATTCGTTACTACGGGTTTTTGTCGAACTGCATCACACAGAAAGCTCCCTCCGCACTTAAAATCACCATGTTTGCGACTAGCGCTGACTATCGGAAAATTTCCAAACTACGCTTTTTAAAATGTGGTACCACCACACTCTCAAAGATAGCAATTACCGTATGTTGCCTCACAGTCCTCCATTTTCCTGCATTTATTCATTCCTCTTTATCTCATTGGTATTGCTTAAGTTCCTCACATATTCTGCAATTACATTGATAATTCTTTCTTCTTTCTGTTGGTTTATGTATCACTTTCCATATTTTATATCTCCTCAAAGTAGAATTGTCAAGTACTAATTTTATTTTATTTTATTTTATTGCTTTTGTTAATTAAGATGAACTGTTATGTAGGCTTGCTGTTCCAGTATTGTGTGAAAATTTTTCCTGTTTACTCCGTTTATATGTATTTATTGTTATACTTTTTCTTTTTAAATTGAATTTTCACCATACTGTCAAAGATGTTACTTACTGCACGTTTCTGCTTCAGTCTAGATGTGTAACTCCTTTCCCAACGTCGTTTACAAATGTTGTAACATCTTTGGCGACAATAGTCAGTAAACGTCTGAAGATCACATTGTAAGCTGAAAACCGGTTAACACAATAAAAATAATACTGTAGAACAAAAGCATTCATTTATTATAATGTTGTTCTATAAGAACCGACGGAATATTCGGTTAACATGATAAATCATGGTTTTGTTCAATGGGCACGAAACGAGATGTTAGCGTAATAGTTACTAATGTTTTTCATAATGTGCAGAATGGACTAGCTTCTGTACTGAGATGGAAAGTGTTTCCTTTTTTCCGTCATGTTCTGACGGAGAATCCAATTGACATTACCCGCACGATCCTCTTCTGTAGCATAAATACTCAAACATATTTTGTGCATCTGATCTCCAAAAAATGATACCATAGCTGAGGACTGAGTGGACATAAGAACAGTCTGTAACTACGAGGCAGCTGCTGTTACGAACTAACGACAGAACTCTATGGACAAGTAACGTACTGATGGCATTCTGTTGTTGCCGGTATCTTTGTGTTCTCATTCCATTTCAGCTGATAGTCAATATTAAACTGTAAGAATTTTTCTATGCAATTATCATCTACATTTAACTTAACAGTATTAATTTTGGACCGATGACCTCTGCAGTTTGGTCCCGCAAGATCTTACCAGTATTATTTTTCCCCTACTGAAACTGAAATTCATGCAGTTTGCTGTTATTTATGTTCAGCGTTAGTTTGTTGCTTACTGATTAGTTGTATAAAGCTCTGCAGGTTTCGTTCCAGTGCAAATTTGTTCGGCAATTAACAGAGGCGGCTTCCGTTGAACGAAGAGTCTTATCGTACCCAAAAATGTGATGAAAACGGAATATGGAGGTCTTCTCATAGCTCAGTCACGTCGCATACATTAGGGGGCGGGCAGTGACTATGGAATCCACGCTGCATGAACCACTCGACGTCTAATGCCGACGATGTTAAAAACCAGAACACGAAACTACATCAGATGTAAAGTGTCTGGAATTTATGAACGTTCTCGCTTCCCACGCCCGGGTTCGATTCCCGGCGGGGTCAGGGATTTTCTCTGCCTCGTGATGACTGGGTGTTGTGTGATGTCCTTAAGTTAATTAGGTTTAAGTAGTTCTAAGTTCTAGAGGACTGATGACCGTAGAAGTTTAGTCCAATAGTGCTCAGAGGCATTTGAATTTATGAAATGCCGATTTTCGTTTCCTCGATTGCAAAGAATGCTTTTCTTCTTTTTTACACTAGTTCATTGTACAAAGAGAGTAGAGAAAAGAAAAGACATACTGCACAAGTGCGAATAGCGCTCGCGATTTGAGGGTTCCATACAAACTTAGGCATAAGGGGCGTTCAAAAAGAAACGAGCCGGCGTCTGAAATGCGCAAACCGGTGACAGGAGGTTAATATCGTGGCGTGTGTGACGAGGTGTGGTTCCGACCAGAGCGTCGAAGTTCACAGCCGGTCGCTAGAGGGCACGCGTGCACGTCACATGACTATACAGAGCTAGCAGCAACAGGCGTCAATCGTCAAACGCTGCCAGTCGCACTGCAAACAGCGACATGGAGGCGTCAACAGAAGAGCAAATAGGTGTTGTTCGCTTTCTGGCAGCGGAAGGAGTAGGAGGAACGGACATTCATCGACGAATGTCGCAAGTGTACGGCGAACACTGCACGTCCCTTGCAAGGGTCAAGGCGCAGCACAAGCGCCTCAGGGAAGGACGGGTGTCGTTAGCCGATGATGCACAGTCTGGAGCACCACACTGCATTACCGATGACATCGTCCAGCTGGCGGATGCACTCATTACCCAGGATCGCCGAGTGACAGTGAAAGCCATAGCCACAGTAGTCGGTTTGAGCGTCGGAAGTGTTCACACCATCATGAACGGATGACTGCACAAGCTCAAAATGGGTGCCCCACAGTCTTCAACCACACCAGGAAGCATGCCGAATGGCCGACTGTCTGCTCATCTGCAGCGCTATGCTCGGGAAGGGAATGCGTGCCTGGCGCGAATGGTGGCTGGAGATGAGTCATGGTGTCATCACTTCGAACCGGAATCTAAACGACAAAGTCTCCAGTGGAAGCACCCAGGGTCACCACCACCAAAAAATTCAAGGCTATCCACATGACTGCAGCAAAAGTTATGCTGACGTTCTTCTTTGACCTAGATGGCCCCCTTTTTGGCTCACTTCCTGCAGCACGGAACAACAGTGAATGCCCAGCCTTACTCGCAAACCTTGACCACCCTTCGCCAAGCGATCAAGCCAAAACGACCAGGCAATCTCACCCGTGGGGTCATTCTGCTCCACGACAATCTCAGTCCCAGGAATTTTATGAGACAGTCGTTCACCGCCTTGTGTCACAGTAGGAGAAGTGTCTCAACAGCCAGGGTCAATATTTCTAACGTAAAGGTACTGGTTTCTGTAATTATGCCTCCGGCTCGTTTCTTTTTGAACGCCCCTTATATGTATACAAACGACAGTAATTTCGTGTGGTTAAATGGCTTGGTTCCAGTCTCTCTATTGGACGCTACTTCGCCGATTTGTGTGTCCCTTAAACCTACGCTAGTTATCCAAGTGGGGAAAGGGGACCTATGTTTAACGTGGAATTCGAGCCACTAGTTGCTTCTGGCGAATTCTCACACCGTTAATAGGTGAAGGCTAGCTTAAAACGGAGCGTGAAAAATCCTTCAGGCGACCGAGACTCAGTTCCGCTATTTCTGGTCATCATGGAAGCGCCTTGCCACTGGAGCACCAGGCGCAACCCGTGTACAAGTAGTTCACGTATAGGTTTTGATAAATGAGTTTGCGAGTATCGAAACATATATTATAAATGTCCGTACCTTTTGATTTCATTGACTTTGAAACTTGAATTTTTCACACCGGTAAGAGACCGTTGACCTTCGTATATGACATAAATTTCAACTTAGTATCTTTACCCGTTCGCGAGAAAAAGGGGAGGACAACTGTCTGGGAGACAGACAGACAGACAACAAAGTGATCGTATAGGGGTTAGGTTTTTGCGGACTGAGGTATGGAAGCCTAAAGAGGACTTGCTGATACATCAGGTAACAGCTTCCACTGTACCAGAGGGATCAGTAGAGGACAAACGCTGTAGGGGAAGGCAGAGCTCTGAGAACATCCTTCAAATAGTTGAACTCATTTGGTGCGAATGCTACTCTGAGTTGAAAAAGTTGACACAAGTGAGGAAGCCTTGGCGGTTCGCATCGTACCAGACTGATTACTCGTGAGCCCAGAAAAGCTGATAATAATGACGTATCAAAACAATAATAGGACACAGATCAAGACGTAACAAAATTAAGACGCTGATGAGATGGCACATTGTGATTATAATGAAAGTAAATTTCCATCGTTTGAGCGAAGCGAGAAATGCCTGTCCTCTCGACGAGGCGTAATTGCCGCACTTGGAAACGCTTCTCTATGGCTCGTCGCATAAATCCGATTCACGTTCGAGTGCTGTCGGCGACGGGCGTCTTTGTCGGCGTGGCTTGGGGAGGAGGATGTGGCAAGCCGATTACGACTCACTTGCCGGCCTGCTTGTGTGTCGTTAATGCAGCCATTCTTCCCAGGCTTCCACACTTCAAAAAGAGCTGTGCTGGAGAAAAAGAATCTTCTCAGGCTCTCCAAAGTGCCAACAGAGATGAGATGCCACCGTATGCGAGGGCCACCATTCAAGTGTTTACAAAGACGATGAAAGAAGAATAGTACAAATCGTGTTTCACAATACTCGGCTTTGAAATAATACCTTTTTGCATGTGTTAAATAGTTACATGTTTCATTGATAAATTGAACGATTCTCTTATCGAAATGATGTGGAACGAGTAAGTTTGCAGAATATGTGTACATAATTAGTGTTAAGTTAATGGACACATTATTGCTTTAGTCCCACTCATGCAGCTACAATTTAAAACAAGTTTCTTTTTTCTAAATCATCATTACTGTCTACCACTTTTGTAACTAGAAATTCGTCTGTGAAGTAGAAGGAATTGTCCAGGAGAAATGATTTTAAGTTGGATGAAAAACTTGCTTTGGTATCTGTCAGACATTTTATGTTATTAGGCAAGTGATGAAAAAATTTTTGTGCTGCTTATTGAATTACTTCCTGAGCTACTGACAGCTTTAATAATCATTAATAAAGGTGTTTTTCCCTCTAGTGTTGTAGGTATGGACATCAATGTTCTTCTCAAGTTTCGGTGGATTATTTATGATGAATTTCATGAGTAATATATGTATTTGATGGCGCTGTTAAAATACCTAGCTCCTTGAAGAGGTACCTACATGACGTCTATGGGTGAACACCACATATGTTTCGTACTACTCACATTTCTGCAATCAGAATTTTCTTTCTAAGTGATGAGTTACCCCACAAAACTACCCCAAAAGAAATTTTTGAGTGGAAATATGCAAAATAAGTCAGGGGAATGGTTTTTTTGTTTCTATGATTAGCAATTATACCGGGTGGTTCCCCTATTTAACAGGTTATAACACGGAAACTAATTACCGTACGAGTACCAAACTCGGTAGATTAATGTCCATAGTATGGCGTACATGATTTCTACACTTACCAGCGCCACCACCAAGTTCCATCTACGGCCACCAGGTGCCGTGATCAGTCTTCGTGATTCATAGTCTCACACTCCTGACCAGTCTCAGTGCATTTGTTGACGTGTCAACATGAGCTTGAACAAAAGGAGCAGGGCATTGTTGGTGAAACTCTGTTATCAAAACAACAGTAACGCTGCAGCTGCACTGCGAGAACATCGCCGGCTGAAGAGATTACGGAAGGGTCCTCTTTCTCCACCTGCTGTGTGGAGCATGGTGAAGAAGTTCGAATCAGCTGGAGAAGTGGGCATCGCTCCGGCCCTCTCGCCGGAGGTTCGATTCCTCCCTCGGGCTCGGGTGTGTGCGTTGTTCTTAGCGTAAGTTAGTTTAAGTGCTATGCAACTCGAGGGACCGATGACCTCAGCAGTTTGGTCCCTTAGGAATTCACAGACATTTTAACATTTGAACAGCATCACTCCGGGAAGAGACCGACGACCGGTTGCACCACAGGTGGTTGATAAAATCGCTGTTGCAATGACGGACAACGTTGCGCGCAGTTCCCGATCGTCAGGCAGTACGCGTGCTGTGTCACGACAGTTGAACATCCTGTGGTCCATTGTATGGAGGGTGCTTCGAGCCATTCTCATGTAGTATCCGCACAAGATGCATATCGTACAGCAGTTTGCACCACAGGACGTGCAACGACGTGTTGACTTCGCTCTCCAATTTCTCGCAATAACTGAAGTTGACGGGGGCTGGCCCTAGACCATCCTACTGAAAGACGAAGTAGATTTCTCTCTGTCGACTGAGGTGAACATACATAATGGCCGAGTGTGGGATCTTCACCTCCTGTTACTGTGTAATAAACTCCTCTGTATGGCGAACGTGTCACCGTATTGTGTGGCTTCACGGGTACGTTCATCATTGCCCCAGTCTTTTTGAACAGGTTGGCGCTCAAGGACCAAAGACGAACAGTGTGACTGGTCAGTGTCATTGCGATACGCTTCGCCAGCATGTCGTACCAACCGTACAGGAGAGAGACGCATTGAACTCAACAGTTTTCATGCAACATGGAGTCCCATCGCACATCGCTCGTGAAGTTCACCTGCTGAAAGCAAATTATCAGCTGATCGTTTCCAAGTGCTTGGCCAGCTTGATCACCTGACCTTACTCCCTGTGGTTGTGGGGCTACCTGAAGGACAGGGTTTACCAGAGGAACATTCACACACGTGCTGATCTGAAGTGCAGCATATCAAGAGAGGTAGCCAGATTACCTACGGACATGCTTCGTTCTGCTGTGCAAAATGCAATTCTTGCGCTTTCAGACTCTTGTGGACACTGACTGGCGTCATGTTGAGCCACTTTTGTAGCAGTAATGATACCGATATGTAATGGTATGATGTACCTAGCAGCATGTTAGAAGTGCTTCAGTTGAATTGATTGTGCATTATTTCTCTACCCCATATCCTTGACATAATGCTACCAAGTTTGGTCCTCGTAAAGCAATTAGTTTCCGTGTTATAACGTGTTAAATAGGGAAAGTTTAATTATAATCGCCTGATACAAGAGCAAAAGTAGTTGAACATAATTGTTTAAGAAGCTGCATTTCAATTTTCCATCGGTATGTACAAACAAAATTTGAAGCATCCTACCCTATTTACTGACTCCTGCTCATGTGCTATATGAACTGTTGGTACGACTCTATATGTTCAACAGAACTGAATATTGTGAGTTTTTTTCAAAATTTTGGGCAAGTCTATATTCTGAGCACACTTTGTTATTCTCTGGAAAACATGATTTAACGTATCTTCTGTTTCTTTCTCTCTACTAGGATTTTTTATAACACTGGTATCATCTCCAAAACGTACCAATTCTCCTTGTTGGATGTTAAGTGGAAGGAATAGGAATGGATGCAAAACTGAACCCTGTGGGAACCCCCTTGTGCTTTCTCCCCAACCACTAAAATGTTCTGTCCTTGTGGCATTGTGTGAATTATTCAGCATGACCTTTTTCATTCTGTTTCTTAAGCATGATACTAACCAGCTGTGTAAAGCTATCAGTTCCGTATAACTTGAACTCTGTTTTTCTAAGAGAGCAACAAGTGTGATCTAACCAACCCTAGAAACTTTTTTTTGCTCCTACGTTAAACTCTCGAAACCAGAGTTTTTGAAGGATTCAACAGCTACTTAAGGTTTGCACAACCGTTGTCGCATCTTTCTTTCACATAAGGGATTAAAAATATATCATTAGGCGACACATCAGATTAATATCGCAATGAGACATTAATTCGAGGTTTTTCTCAGTAGAGTAATCAAATGTTTGACACGTTATGGGATGGTCACAGTGAATAACAAACAGCCGTTTTAGGTGACTTTTCCTGATTTTGTCAATGAATTGTGACAAAGTAACTGTTGTAACAATGTTAACTTCACTTCGTGCCTCCAATATAAAACAATGGTTGCGGCACTTCCAGTGGATAAAAGCTATCATTTTCTAGGAAAAGTGTTTCACGAACGAACCGTTTTTGCTATTTTAGGTACAGTTTAGAATATACAAACATTTGACTGTTCTTTAGTTCCCGGTTCGTACTGATATACACTTTCTGATCGTAAGTGCCCGTGCACCTTTTAGTGGACATTGATATGCTATGTCGCCGGCCGGGGTGGCCGCGCGGTTCTAGGCGCTACAGTCTGGAACCACTAGACCGCTACGGTCGCAGGTTCGAATCCTGCCTTTGGCATGGATGTTCGTGATGTCCTTAGGTTAGTTAGGTTTAAGTAGTTCTAAGTTCTAGGGGACTGATGACCTCAGCAGTTAAGTCCCATAGTGCTCGGAACCATTTGAACCATTTTTTTTTTTTTGCTATATGTCCATCCTCACCTTTATGAAGGCTTTACATCTGCTGGGGATGCTTTCAGTGAAGACCCTGAATGTCTGTTCAGGAATGTTAGCCCATCCTTCAACAAACGACGAAACCAGAGAAGGTAGTGATGTTGGACAGTGGGGACTGGGGCGTTCCATTGGGGCTTTACCTCTGCTAGGGATACTTTCAATGAGGTGCCTGAATGTCTGTGCAGGAATGTCAGCCCATCCTTCAACAAACGACGAAACCAGAGAAGGTAGTGATGTTGGACGGTGGGGACTGGGGCGTTCCATTGGGTTCCGATTGGGACTCTGGCAGGTCAGTCCGTTTCATGAATATTATTGTCCACGAACCATTGCCTCACAAATGAAAGGAAGCAGTGTCATGCTGACACAAATAATCATCTTATCCGAACAAGTCCTTTACCGTAAGCAGTACTTAATCCTGTGAAATGTTTTCATGTGTTGTTGTTGTGGTCTTCAGTCCAGAGACTGGTTTGATGAAGCTCTCCATGCAACTCTATCCTGTGCAAGCTTCTTCATCTCCCAGTACTTACTGCAACCTACAGCCTTATGAATCTGTTTAGTGTATTCATCTTTTGGTCTCCCTCTACGAATTTTACCCTCCACACTGTCCTCCAATACTACATTGGTGATCCCTTGATGCCTCAGGATATGCCCTACCAACCGATCCCTTCTTCTAGTCAAGTTGTGCCACAATTTTCTCTTTCTCCCGATAACAACGTCCTCCTGAGCAGTCCCCGCCCAGAGATCCAAATGGGGGACTATTTTGCCTCCGGAATATTTTACTCAAGAGGATGCCACCATCATTTAACCATAAAGTAAAGCTGCATGCCCTCAGGAAAAATTACGGCTGTAGTTTCCCCTTGCTTTCAGCCGTTCGCAGTACCCGCACAGCAAGTTCGTTTTGGTTAGATCAGTAAATCATCCAGACTGTTGCCCCTGCAACTACTGAAAAGGCTGCTACCCCTCTTCAGGAGCCACACGTTTGTCTGGCCTCTCAACAGAGACCCCTCCATTGTGGTTGCACCTACGCTGCGGCTATCTGTATCGCTGAGGCACGCAAAACTCCCCACCAACGGCAAGGTCCATGGTTCATAGGGGGCGAATGTTTTCATATCCTTCTGAAATCGAAATCAGTGTTTCTTAAGCGCAATAATGGGACCAACCTACAAAATCGAGGAACACACCACTCCTCTGTATGAAGGCAGGTAAATTTCTGCAGGCATTCTTCAAAATTCAAATATTTTCTAAAGACTGTCAAAGGGCATAGAGTCATTTATCACTCCAGAAAAGTCGTTTCGAGTCACCCAGTGACCAGCTGGGTCGATCTTTACACCACCCCGGGAGTGTCACATAGCACTGGCTACGAAATGTGTGGCTTGTGAGGAGCTGCTCGGACATTGTGGCCCATTCTCTGTAACTCCCTGCGTACAATCACTTTGGAACTCACGAGTGACTCCTTCTGCAGATCTCATTCGAATTTTACAATCAGCCTCTGCAATATCCGACGGTCCCTGGTTTGGTCTTGGTATAGCTGTTGTTGTTTTGCGTTTCCACTTCACTTCAACAAGAATCGCTCATTATCAAAAGGAAGTACGTGGTCTGTTCATAAAATTCCTGAACATTCATAATTTCGCGCCAGCGTTGTGTTGGAGCGACATGCGGATGGCATCGTTGCAAACGCCTGTGTTTAACGTGTAAGTGCCGGAAGTTTCATTGCTGTTGGCCTGTTAGTTATTGTTCAGTGCCGTGTCGAGTAAAACGCTGTGTCACATACACTACTGGCCATTAAAATTGCTACACCAAGAAGAAATGCAGATGACAAACGGGTATTCATTGGACAAATATATTATACTAGAACTGACATGTGATTACATTTTCACACAATTTGGGTGCATACATCCTGAGAAGTCAGTACCCAGAACAAGCACCTCTGGCCGTAATAACGGCCTTGATACGCCTGGACATTGAGTCAAAAAGAGCTTGGATGGCGTGTACAGGTACAGCTACCCATGCAGCTTCAACACGATACCACAGTTCATCAAGACTAGTGACTGGGGTATTGTGACGAACCAGTTGCTCGGTCACGATTGACCAGACGTTTTCAGTTGGTGAGAGATCTGGAGAATCTGCTGGCCAGGGCAGCAGTCGAACATTTTCTGTATCTAGAAAGGCCCGTACAGGACCTGCAACATGCGGTCGTGCATTATCCTGCTGAAATGTAGGGTTTCGCAGGGATCGAATGAAGGGTAGAACTACGGGTCGTAAAACATATGAAACGTAATGTCCACTGTTAAAAGTGCAGTCAATGCGAACATGAGGTGACTGAGGCGTGTAACCAATGACGCCCCATACCATCACGCCGGGTGATACGTCAGTATGGCGATGACGAATACACGCTTCCAATGTGCGTTCACCACGATGTCGCCAAACACGGATGCGATCACCATGATGCTGTAAACAGAACCTGGATTCATCCGAAAAAATGACGCTTTGCCATTAGATTACATTAGATTAGTTTTTCGTTCCATAGATCCGTGGATGTGGAACACGTCACTTTTTTTTAAGCTGAAATAACAATACTAATAGTATGAGTATATACATCATTTGTTTCTATTAAAAAATTCGTCAATGGAGTAGGAGGAGTTGGCCACTAGTAAGTCTTTCAGGCTTCTTTTAAACTGATCTTTATTTGTAACTAAATTTTTTATGTTTGCTGGCAAATTATTGAAGATGAGTGTTCCTGAGTAGTGGACCCCTTTTTGAACTAAAGTAAGTGCTTTTAAGTCCTTGTACAGATCATTTTTGTGTTGCTTTCTCTCTCACGGGATTTATTATAACACTTGTTTCTCCTGCAAGAAGTACCAATTCTGCTTGATGAATGTTATGTGGTAGGTGATTGATAAATATAAGGAATAGGAGTGGATCCAAAACTGAACCTTGTGGGGCTCATTTCGTGATTTCTCCCCAGTGACTAAACTTTTCTCCTTACGACATCAGTATTTGAACCGGATACCCCGGTACTAACGCCCGTTAACTGCCTTTGATTCGGAGGCTCTGGTGACCTCGGATTTTTAAACTACACTACTGCAGGTACGATAGTGTCGGAGACACGAGCCAACGTTTCCAATTAATTCATCGTCAGAAGCATCGTACTACGATTTGCTTCTTTCCGGCTCCCGTCCATTAATCTTGGGAATGCGAATCTAAATACCGATGCAGACAGGCGTTAGACAATCTACGAGTCGAGTAGCCGACCTTCGGAGTACTTTGTCATCTACCTATTGCAAAAGCCTTTCCGCCTTGTATGTGTCTGCGCATGATGCTAATAGCCTCGCCACGGAACTCCACAAACAACTATTGCTGTTTGCAAGGGCTTGCTTTTAGGCTTGCACGAACAGCAGACGAATGTCACAATATGTGTGTTTGTATGGCGAGCCGCTGTCAAGACGAGCTTCATCTGGCGTCTTGCACACCTCGTCTACCACGCCTCGTTGGAAGGCATACGCATTTTAATTTTCGCTGACCATCATTTGTAAAAATGCACCCTTTGTTCAGGAAGGAGGGGGAGAATAACATCCAAAGGGTCATCTGCCCTTTGCCAAGTTCTACTAATATGGGAACCGTCTTACACCAAAAAGCATCACGTTTTTGTTTTTACTGGGTTATGCTTTCTGCTCACTCACATTTAGCATGATGACACATACTCTGTAAAATATAGGCGAGGAAGGATGCTTTAATAGTCAGATGAGAGTCCTTTTTAGACACACACATGAAATGAAATGATCATATGGGAGTATAGTCTGGGAGACTCCTCCTAAGGTAGTTCGACCGCCTAGTGCAAGTCTTTCTATGTGATGCCACTTCGGTGACGATGAAGGAGAGATGAAATGATGAGGACAACACAGTCATCTAGTCTCCGAGCGGAGAAAATCTCCGACCTGGCCGCGAAACTAACTCGGGACTCAGTGTTGTAGAGAGAGCGACGTTAACCACTAAACCACGAACTACGAACAGACACACGCAAAAAAGGGCCGGGCTTAACGTCCCGTCGACGACGAGGTCATTAGTGACGGAACTCAAGTCCATATTGGAGAAGGATGGGAAGGAAATCAGCCGTTGCCTTAGCAAAGGAATCGTTCTGGCATTTGCCTTACGCCACTTACGGAACTTACAAAAATCCTCAATATAGATGGGCGGATGGGTACTCGAACCGACATCCTCCCGAATGCTAGCCCAGTTTCTTACTACTACGCTACCTTGCACGAATCAAAAAGACAGACACCGATGAGCGAAAACACTGTGACCACCGCCCATCGTGACGTGGTGGACTAAGGAATGTACGAGGGCTTCCTGAACAGTAATACTTCCGAATTTTTTATTTGAAAACTCTTAAAGCTTTTTAAATAAAACAAACACGATATTGCAGCTGTCTTGTGTTCCTTTGTGCCACTGTACTTAATGTGTCGCTATAATGCATTAACGAAGTACCACGACGAAATTTACAGTATGCTCTTAGGTCATCGCCTTGAATTTTTCTAGGCAGTCCGCAAATTTACTATTGCGTAGCAATTCAGCTCGAAATTTATGGATATACTCTGTGTCTTTACTTTTCTCATGTTTGGCGCTAAAACCATATTCATTGACGTTGTGGGGGCGCAGAACCACTAGCTCTACCCTTCCCCAGTAATATCGCTGCCCTACCGCAGCAAGGACAGTTGTATCTTTCTGTATCTTTGCAAGATCAGTTCCCTGTAGTACGCGCTCTATGCTAAACGCGGTTTGTATACGCTGCGAGAATAAAAGTATTCGTAGCAAATGACGGGAGTGCGAGTGATTATCTATCGTCGAAATTACCACGCCTGCTCCTCACAATCTACAACGTCAAAATCCCCACATTAAAATGGGCCCTACTGGTTTGCACTAAGCATGCAGTTGCAGATTTGTTAATACTAGAGAGCTTAGCAGCGCGGGCGCACAACAACACGGGAACGAAGAAAGAATACGGTGTATTACAAATGTTTAGGTGATATATAAATTTAAGAGTTATTAGTTGTTAGTAAATTAAATAGTGCTCTTAGCTGTATGTTGAATGGATCACGTGAATTTTAAAAGTAATTTTATCGTAAAACCACCCAATTTCTTTAAATCCACCGTAATTTCAAGGAGCCACGATTGCAGAATTTGCACACTGGTTTCAGAACCACCAGATTTGGCGCGAAAATCACAACTTGGCGTATTCGTTCCGCACCGCGCGATGTTTCTGGTTTGGTGCATTGTAGTGATGCTACCAACAATGAGGAGTCAAACGGAAGTTAACATTTCTTCACGATAATTCCTTAACCCCCCCACCCCTATGAACCATGGACCTTGCCGTTGGTGGGGAGGCTTGCGTGTCTCAGCGATACAGATAGCCGTACCGTAGGTGCAACCACAACGGAGGGGTATCTGTTGATGAGAGGCCAGACAAACGTGTGGCTCCTGAAGAGGGGCAGCAGCCTTTTCAGTAGCTGCAGGGGCAACAGTCTGGATGATTGACTGATCTGGCCTTGTAACACTAACCAAAACGGCCTTGCTGTGCTGGTACTGCGAACGGCTGAAAGCAAGGGGAAACTACAGCCGCAATTTTTCCCGAGGGCATGCAGCTTTACTGTATGGTTAAATGATGATGCCGTCCTCTTGGGTAAAATATTCCGGAGGTAAAATAGTCCCCCATTGGGATCTCCGGGCGGGGACTACTCAAGAGGACGTCGTTCTCAGGAGAAAGAAAACTGGCGTTCTACGGATCGGAGCGTGGAATGTCAGATCCCTTAATCGGGCAGGTAGGTTAGAAAATTGAAAAAGGGAAATGGATACGTTAAAGTTGGATATAGTGGGATTTAGTGAAGTTCGGTGGCAGCAGGAACAAGACTTCGGGTCATGTGACTACAGGGTTATAAACACAAAACCAAATAGGGGTAATGCAGGAGCAGGTTTAATAATGAATAGGAAAATAGTAATGCGGGTAAGCTACTACAAACAGAATAGTGAACGCATTATTGTGGCCAAGATAGATACGAAGCCCACGCCTACCACAGTAGTACAAGTCTATATGCCAACTAGCACTGCAGATGACGAAGAAATCGAAGAAATGTATGATGAAATAAAAGAAATTATTCAGATAGTGATGGGAGACGAAAATTTATTAGTCATGGGTGACTGGAATTCGTCAGTAGGAAAAGGGAGAGAAGGAAACGTAGTAGGTGAATATGGATTGGGGGTAAGAAATGAAAGAGGAAGCCGTCTGGTAGAATTTTGCACAGAGCACAACTTAATCATAAAAGAAGATTGTATACATGGAAGAAGCCTGGAGATACAGACAGGTTTCAGATAGATTATATAATGGTAAGATAGAGCTTTAGGAACCAGGTTTTAAATTGTAAGACATTTCTAGGGGCAGATGTGGACTCTGACCACAATCTATTGGTTATGAACTGTAGATTAAAACTAAAGAAACTACAAAAAGGTGGTAATTTAAGAAGATGGATCCTGGATAAACTGACTAAACCAGAAGTTGTACAGAGTTTCAGGAAGAGCATAAGGGAAAAATTGACATGAATGGGGGAAAGAAATACAGTAGAAGAAGAATGGGTAGCTTTGAGGGATGAAATAGTGAAGGCAGCAGAGGATCAAGTGGGTATAAAGACGAGGGCTAGTAGAAATCCTCGGGTAACAGAAGAAATATTGAATTTAATTGATGAAAGGAGAAAATATAAAAATGCAATAAATGAAGCAGGCAAAAAGGAATACAAACGTCTCAAAAATGAGAACGACAGGAAGTGCAAAATGGCTAAGCAGGGATGGCTAGAGGACAAATTTAAGGATGTAGAGGCTTATCTCACTAGGGGTGAGATAGATACTGCCCACAGGAAAATTAAAGTGACCTTTGGAGAAAAGAGAACCACTTGTATGAATATCTAGAGCTTTGATGGAAACCCAGTTCTAAGCAAAGAAGGGAAAGCAGAAAGGTGCAAGGAGTATATAGAGGGTTTATACAAGGGCGATGTACTTGAGGACAATATTATGGAAATGGAAGAGGAGGTAGATGAAGATGAAATGGGAGATAAGATACTGCGTGAAGAGTTTGACAGAGCACTGAAAGACCTGAGTCGAAACAAGGTCCCGGGAGAAGACAACATTCCATTAGAACTACTGCCAGCCTTGGGAGAGCCAGTCCTGACAAAACTCTACCATCTGGTGAGCAAGATGTATGAGACAAGCGAAATTCCCTCAGACTTCAAGAAGAATATAATAATTCCAATCCCAAAGCAAGCAGGTGTTGACAGATGTGAAAATTACCGAACTATCAGTTTAATAAGTCACGGCTGCAATGGAAAAACTAGTAGAAGCCAACCTCGCGGAAGATCAGTTTGGATTCCGATAAAAAAATTGGAAGACGTGAGGCAATACTGACCCTACTACTGATCTTAGATAATAGATTAAGGAAAGGTAAACGTACGTTTCTAGCATTTGTATACTTAGAGAAAGCTTTTGACAATGTTGACTGGAATAATACCTTTCAAATTCTGAAGGTGGCAGGGGTAAAATACAGGGAGCGAAAAGCTATTTACAATTTGTACAGAAACCAGATGGCAGTTATAAGAGTCGAGGGTCATGAAAGGGAAGCAGTGGTTGGGAAGGGAGTGAGACATGGTTGTAACCTCTCCCCGATGTTATTCAATCTCTATATTGAGCGAGCAGTGAAGGAAACAAAAGAAAAGTTCGGATTAGGTATTAAAATCCATGGAGAAGAAATAAAAATGTTGAGGTTCGCCGATGACATTGTAATTCTGTCAGAGACAGCAAACGACTTGGAAGAGGAGTTGAACGGGATGGATAGTGTCTTGAAAGGAGGATATCAGATGAACATCAACAAAAGCAAAACGAGGATAATGGAAGGTAGTCGAATTAAGTCGGGTGATGCTGAGGGAATTAGAATAGGAAGCGAGACACTTAAAGTAGTAAAGGAGTTTTTCTATTTGGGGAGCAAAATAACTGATGATGGTCGAAATAGAGAGGATATAAAATGCAGACTAGCAATGGCAAGGAAAGCGTTTCTGAAGAAGAAAAATTTGTTAACATCGAGTATAGACGTGTCAGGAAGTCGTTTCTGAAAGTATTTGTATGGAGCGTAGCCATGTATGGAAGTGAAACATGGACGATAACTAGTTTGGACAAGAAGATAATAGAAGCTTTCGAAATGTGGTGCTACAGAAGAATGCTGAAGATTAGATGGGTGGATCACATAACTAATGAGGATGTACTGAATAGGATTGGGGAGAAGAGTAGTTTGTGGCACAACTTGACTAGAAGAAGGGCTCGGTTGGTAGGACATGTTCTAAGGCATTAAGGGATCACCAATTTAGTATTGGAGGGCAGCGTGGAGGGTAAAAATCGTAGAGGGAGACCAAGAGATGAATACACCAAGCAGATTCAGAAGGATGGAGGTTGCAGTAGGTACTGGGAGATGAAGAAGCTAGCACAGGATAGAGTAGCATGGAGAGCTGCATCAAACCAGTCTCAGGACTGAAGACCACAACAACAAGAACAACAACAACAACAACAACAACAACAACAATTTCCTTAGAGAACCCCTCCCCCCCCCCCCCCAACCTCTGATAGAATGACAAATGGAAAGTCGAAACATGGAAATTGTCACATTTAAAGAATTATGCTCGTTTCAAGCAAGAAGCAGGGTATTCCAAACTTCATTACCATTTCGCCATTATTGAGGCACACAAAAAGAATTAGTATTAACTTACAGGGACCACATATTGTAAAACCATTTCAACAAATAAAGTTTCCAACAGTATTTCGCCAGAGTGAAGACAAAAATATGCAAGTCATTATTGTTGTGTTAATGAGATATAGAAAAAAACAGGTGCGAATTATTTCAGCCGTAAAATAAATGATTAATTTGAATTTGCTGTTGTGTTCGTCAGTTCTAAGAAAGATTTGATGCTACACTCCATGGTAGTCTATACCGTGTAAGCCTCATCATCTTTGAATGATTAGTGCTCTCTACATCGATTTGAACTTGTTTATTGTAGTCGCCTTTCGTCTCCCTCTGTAAAGTTGCCACCCACTCTTTCCTCCGTTACCAGACTGAGCGAATCCTTAATGCCTGAGAGTATGTCCTGTCAACCGATTCCTCCTCGAAGCCACATTGTGCCGCAATTTTTTCTCCCCTATTAGATTCATTAGTAATCCGGTCTATCTATCTTATCTTTGCCATCGCCCTGTAGCACAACATTTCAAAAGTCTCTATTTCCTTCTTGTCTGGACTGTTAACCTACCACTTTTCTCTTCTATACAAGACTACACTTCTGACAAATAGCTTCACAAAACTTTACTAACACTTAAATTTATATGCAGTGTTCAAATATCTCTGATTTTCAGAAACGCTTATCTTGGTGATGCCGGTCTACGGTTTATATCCTCTCTACTTTTTGTATCTCAATCCCCAGCCGGCCGGTGTGGCCGAGCGGTTCTATGCCCTTCAGTCTGGAACCACGCGACCGCTACGGTCGCAGGTTCGAATCCTGCCTCGGACATGGATGTGTTGATGTCCTTAGGTTAGTTAGGTTTAAGTAGCTCTAAGTTCTAGGGGACTGATGACCTCAGATGTTAAGTCTCATAGTGCTCAGAGCCAGTTGAACCAGCTCAATCCCCAAACCATTTCCCTCAGCATCGCCTTATTTAATTAGACTACACTCCACCACACTTGTGCAAGCATTAATTACTGCAGCACCATTACTGATTCTTTAAGAGTTAACGACTGTTCTTAATTATCGACACACTCACTGTGTACGATGACACTGTCAGAAACAAATAGCACGCCTGTCTATTCACGAAGGATGCCCTACACAAAACGCCCGATTACCGAAGGTGTGCTTGGACAAGTGGGATATTACAATGTCTATCACCACAGACTCTACAATTTCTCGTTGTGTTCCACGCGAGCAAGGAATCTACACCAGCAAGTTATGTCATAATGGACAAATGTAATTTTACTCTTCTGAATTTCAGTAATAAGCGTTTAGTTCCTTTCTGGTAAGCCATTTACATTTCAGTTGGGAGTGTCGAGCTGTTCGTGACGTTCTGATACTTCCGGATTGATTATGACGTCAACATCATTTGTGATACTCTTCAAAATTACAAGACTTTCCGTGACATATTTAGGCCGCTCCACAGTCCTCGAAGGCTAACATTTCGCTAATTTCCCAAGGGGTGTACAAGATAACGGGGTAGAGGAAAGGGGGCGGGGTGGTGCTTTCTTAATGTAATCCAGTACAAAGTCATCCCCCTAATGGAGTGGAACGTGGAGAATATCCCCCCCCCCCCGCTCCCCCGCCACGCGCCCCCAGCCGCCCCCCCCCCACCCTCTCTCCCACCACGTTTCTTCCTATTGGGAGACGTCAGAACTGACCAGGTCAACTCGAGCCGATAGATGGGATAAGGGACGCCGTGTTAACTGTCGCTGGGATGGATCGCCGTTGGGTTCGCCTGGCGGTCTGTGTGTTAGAACAGACGTACCTCAGTTTAACGGCGCAGTTACGCCCCTCGGTTCACAGATATAAACGACAATCGGTTGACTTATCGCCGCATAACCCGTAGTGGGCACGCTACCGCTGACTGCTGCGTTCGTCTCAACGGTTATCGGAGCGGGAGACATACGTCAGTCGGCGCAAGAGAAGCAGTTATAGCAGCAGAGCGAAGTTTCAGAAGCGACAACCCACTACGTGTATTTTATCACGTGTCTCAAGATATTTAGCAAACTTACGTTACTGTCTCGCTGATGAATACGGTTTTATAGGCTATAAAGTCTCCGACAGCAGTTTCAAACTTGAATAAGCTGTGGAACTCACACACCGGCTTGCTGCGCTAGTTTAAGTTGAACTTGCTATCTGAGTCCTTATAGACGACGATGAGGTCTTCAACATTAGAAAACGAATCATTACGCGCAGGAAAATGCCGTAGACCACAGCCTGATGGCCATAAAACGAAATCACCAGGAATGGAACACCCGCCGTAAAAGCCGGTACTCCTACACCGTATTTGACGTTACGCATTGTAACAAAAAAAGTTGGCATTTTCTTCTTCCACGCGACAGCAACACTTGTTGGCCTAGTATTCTTTCATGCAGAACGACTGTGTGTGTTTCCGCTGCTATTATCATGTAAGTCGTTTGCTCCTTCTTTTATTCTGATTATTTGTACTGTTAAGTAGGACAGAGCGTTGTGCCTTGAAAGGCTGCACTTTTCAGACTTCCGACTCTATTACTAGAACTTTATTATATTTTCTTATTCAATTTTTAAATGATGATATTCGCCTTTTATGCGTTGCAGCCTTACAAAAGTTAGTTCGGAATTATATGTTTTACCACTGTAAACACATACTCCATAGTATAACTTGGTCATGTACCTAGAAACAAACATTCTATAGAATTTTAAAAATGTTGCAATCGAGTAAATCTAGTACTGTTTTTCATCATTTATCTGGTACATTATTACTCTCCTACACACCAATAACTAGTATGTGAACTCAAATTAAGCAGATGTATTACCAAAAACCAGTTACAAGTTAAATACATTTTGAAATAGGAGCGACTAGAAACTAGCACAAATTCCTATTTTCAAGACAGGTGAAATTGATGAGGTATTAAAGAAACTCAGTTCATTTCTAAGTACCACGTGGTTACATTTAAAGTCCGGTTACACTCAGACGTCCAGTGTGGGCTGTAATTATCGTATGGCAGCGAAGTTTGGCAGACATTCTAATGAATTAATGCGGAACCGTGTTAAGTAGGGAAACAAATTAGTTCCATTATTGGCCGCCAGGTGCAAATCTGGCTCTTTGAATGTAGGAAAGACTTGTAGAGATGTTTTCATATGTAAAGGACTAGGAGAAAGGTCAAACAAGTGAGAAAGCTATAATGTTGATTTCATTATCAACCGCCACATATACACTTTGTTCAGTATCAGCACCAGAGACGTTGACGAGACGCTGTACAGAGCCAGATTTGCACCTGGTGGCCAGAATTGGAACTAATCTTTTTCCCATCGTTAATCGGTCTCGCGTTAACATATTAGAATATAAACCAAGTTTCGCTCCCATACGATAATTACAACCCACACTGGACTTCCACGAATAGCTGCTCTTTAATTATAACAACCGGGTATTATGGACACAGGTCTCAAACGTTCCGTGGTAGAAGACCTCCTTCTCTTTCAAAGTACAAGTTGGTGAGTGACCGACAAAGTATGGCTTAACTGTTCACGTGTTATATAAATAGTTCGAAAAATATATAGCATTTTACTCACCATAAAAGTCCGTACCTGAAGAGTTAGCAATATATTTCAAATATTTCAGTTCATTGTACAGCACTTAAACGTGTAGAACACGAAATATTCACAAAAGCTGCGCAAAACACGACTTCTTGTCTAACATCAGCAACAACCGCGGAAAATGTCGGAAGGTGCTTATTGCGGTCTCCAGCGCGCATTCCTCCATGTGATTCTAAAATCAGCAACTACACTCAAGTATCAATCAAAAAACATAGCATGTGCGCGCTCGAATCTCTCTAATTTTACATTCGTGATTTCCTCGGAAGGTATAAGTAAGTGGAAGCAATATATTCGATACCTCATCCAGAAACGCACCCTCTCGAAACCTGGACAGCAAGCTACACCGCGATGCAGAGCGCCTCTCTTGCAGAGTCTGCCACTTGAGTTTGCTAAACATCTCCGTAACGCTATCACGCTTACTAAATAACCCTGTGACGAAACGCGCCGCTCTTCTTTGGATCTTCTCTATCTCCTTTGCCAACCCGACCTGGTACGGATCCCACACTGATGAGCAATACTCAAGTATAGGTCGAACGAGTGTTTTGTAAGCCATGGAGTATTCTATCAAAAATTATCTGTTGTCCACTGTAAAAGCACGATCAGTGTTCAGTGCCCTGACCAAAAATTTTCTCTTTCCCAATCCAGCCATCTCCTCACGTATTTCTCCATCCAATAGAAACGGAAGAGTTGTTTGGTACTCGTCTATCGTAAACGGAAGAGTTGTTTGGTACTCGTCAATCGTATTTTGCGCTTTACAACACACCTAATCAAGAGAGCTCCTTTTGTGTCCCCGATGACTTCTGTGGCACCAAAGTTGGTGCTCACAGAGAAACCAAAATTAAGTGTAGCAAACCAAAAGAAAAAGTGCTGATTGTAGTTCTCAAATTTTTCTGTTCGAAAGAAAATACAGACAGTTTTAGCACAACTGCAAAAATGACTGATACAGATATGTTCAAAATGTTCACTGTTGGCTGCTATAGCTGCTATACACATAACAGAACGACGAGCGGTCGCCGCAACAACGCCCGTCAATGTTTTAATGGAGATCACTGCACATGTCGCTGTAATCTCCTGGCGACGTTCCTGAATTCAGTAAAATTAAATAAGGCCGCAAAATTTGCAGCTGAGTCTGGTGCCATTTTAACTATCATAATATTGTGGATTTCTCGAACAAAAACTGTAATGATCTGAAGAAAGCACAGACACACCTGTCTACAAGGAGAGTAGCAGAAGTGATTCACGAAACTACCGCCCATTATCTTTGACATCAACCTGATCTTGGACCATATTTTGAGCTTAAACGTAATGAAGAATCTCAGACATAATGACACATCTGGTGATGACTGGTGGCTGTTTTCTGGTTTTGAATAATGTAAGTTTCGGTCAAGCAGTAGTGTATCCCATCCACTGAGCGGCTCGTCCTAATTTGGTCGTACATCTTTTATCTTGAGTTAACTATGTATTAATACGTGGCTAATTTATTTTGATTTTCCAGGCTGCCAAGATGTGGAGGTCTTATTCGTTTTACATCTTGCAGTCATTCAATGAAGTATGAGTCTCACACAGTCTAGAGTCACTACAGTTTATTTTGGGATAATTTTGAAATCATTTTTTTCTGACTGTTTACAGTTCACTGAATTCGGTAAAATAAAAATCTTTATATAGACAATCTGACTTATATTTTGAGACCCCTGACACCCTACATCTCCCCTATAGCTAGGCTACCCTTAACCCACATAACCTGTCGCGTTTCTATGGTGTTTCCTTCATTGTGACGAGTTTTCTTTGCGTGTACAGTAGCCAAGCACCAGTTTGACAAAGATTTTTTAAGGAGAGGGGTGTGTTATCAAGAGTTTAAGATCCACATATCTTATTTAGCAGGGAAGATAGGCGCTAGTTATGTAGGAAAAATGGAAAGAACGCACGACCTGATGATTATACCATATCAATAAGTTACATCTGGATACAGGCAACTAATACAAACAGTTGGATGTAACAAGATGCAGTGATGTTAAATGAAATGACCACAGGATTAGACTGATTACAGTGCACACAGATGCACTCAAGCAGTCGTTCCTGCATGAGCCATATGGGACTTTATGCGACTGAAAGCCTCACACGTGTTACACTGCCACACATTATGGAGATTTGGAGAGTATGCTAAGATCGATTCACACAGTATTTCCACACAATGCACTGAACTGCAGCTCTAGATAGCTGTTGATAAATGCCAGATAATGCTCATAAGCAAGATTAAGACTCCGATTTTTACCAGCTACAAGATTAGTGGCAAACCGCTGGAGCCTGTTATATCGTTTGAATAGCTACAGGTAACACTTTCTTTGAGTCATCTCTCTTCTGGCTGCTTCGATGCGATCTGCCGCAAATTCCTCTCATCTGCCAGCCTCTTCCTGTTCTTTCTCTCAGAGAAGCACTTGTACCTAGCGTCCTCAGTTATTTGCTGGATGCATTCCAATCTCTGCCTACACTTACAATTTTCCCATACACAGCTCTCTGTAGTACCACGTAAGTTATTCCCCATTGTCTTAAAAGGTGGAGATGGCCTGTCTCCCTGTCCCTTTTCTTGTCCGTGTTTTCCACACATTCCACTGCTTGCCGATTCTGCGAGGAACCTCCTCATTCCTCAATTTACCAGCCCATATAACTGTCAACATTCGTCGTTAGCACCACATGTAAAATGCTTCAATTCTCTTCCAGTTTACTCACAGTCCAGGTTTCACCACCATACAACACTGTGCCCAAAATGTACATTAACGCTTCATATAGGTCGATCAGGCCTATGAATGTGTCGTGATTTTTTTATGTCTCACTTCTGTTATTAACTGCAACATCAGAACCGCGTCTCTGGTGCCTCGACCTTTCCGAAAGATATTCTGATCATCATCTACTAGATCATCAACTTTCTTTTCGTGTGGAAAATGTTTATCAACGAAACAAATGCATGATATCAGTAGCAGAGAGTCGAGTGGAACGCTTATTTTGGTGGAAGAGTTCCAGGAAACAGCATATGATGTCGCCAGCACGATGCGTAAATGCTAGTTCTACAGTGCTATTCCGATGTTTGAGGTGCGACAGTTGTGCTTCATATATTACATACTGTTACACACGGCTGCACTCACATATCAGTAGTTTTGTTACGATGAGTGTTAGTGTCAGGTGCCTACCTGGTCGGGTGAGCATAGCTCATCATAGTGTTCCGCACTGTACTTGTACTTCCCCCCCCCCTCCCCCCCTCGCTTATGCTGTTCCGACGCACGACGCGTCGACATGTACACCACCACTGCCGAACAGTGCATGCACAGAGGGGCATGTGCATGAGCGCGCATCTACACCGGTGTTGTTCCACTTTTCAAACGCAATACAAGAGAGATTCTGCTTGCCATGGATTCTAAAAGTCCTTGACGGGTTTCAAAAAGTATGTGGCCCTAGATGTCTACGCACAGGTCAAACAATTCTCACAATTACAGGATTGGATTATGTTCACGCAGCTGGCACCCGATGTGTGTTCCAATGGGTACATATCAGTTACATTTGCTGGCCAAGACAATGTAATTTGACTATAATGCCCCTCAAATCACTGTAGCACGAGTCTGACCTTGCAGCACGGGCTGTTATCCTGTTGGAAGATGTCGTGGGCGTAGGTGGGGACTTCATGCACGAAGCGATGCAGGTGGTCCACAATGTCGTTCATGTGGTTCACTGCTGTCATGATGCCTTCTATTACCACCAAAGATCCCATGGAAACTCAGCTCATTGTACCCCGTAGCATAATTCTGCCCACACCAGCCTACATCTGTGGCCCAGTGCGCGTTTGGCACAGGCATTCGCCTGGATGACGGCGTGTAAGGATCTAACCATCGAGCGGCTGCAACAAGAAATGCGGTTCATTCGGCAGGCGACACGTTTCTATTGATCCACGGTGAAACTCTGTGATGCCTTGCGCGCTGCAATCATAACCGACGACGTCGTTGGGTCAACGCAGGAACACGTAGCGGTCGTGTGACGTTGAGTTCCATGTTCAACATTGGCCTTTGAACGTATGCTCCGAAACACATGTCACTGCTCAAGCGTTATACTCTGTTGTCCCTGGATTACACAGTGGGGGATCCACCGACCTCTACGTTTTGTGATGAGACGTGGTCGTCCATTATCTTACGGCCTCCTCGTTATTACACCAAATCGAACCACTTTCCATAGGTGCTCACGACAGTAGTACGCCAACAGGGACCAGCTTCGCCGTTTCAAAAATTGTCGTTATCAGCCACATTGTCACAGCAACGCGACCTCTCTCAAAACCGCATATATATCAACGGATTTTCGCATTTGCGGCCCCTGTCTTCACTGAAATGACTACCCATACGTCTCTCTTCCGCTTACATTCTTTCCTTATTGCGTCACGTGCCCGCATCACCAGCAGGAGCCATCAAGTCTACCGGTGGGCAGTTGTCACAATGTTTTGGCTCATCAGTGTATGCATCATGCTACAGAAGTAGGTATAGATTATACTCGTACAGCATGTGCGCCATACAACAAATAGTGCGGAAGTATACAGAGTCCGCCAGAAAAATATGTACAGACTTTACGGAACGAAAAATATTGCTTATGTGCTTATTTTACATTCAATAATTGATGACACATGTCGTACAACCTTCAGTTTAGCACATGATTACTTTAAATGTTCAAAATGTTCACCGTTGGCGACTATACGCAAATTCAAATGGCTCTAGGCACTAATGGACTTAACATCTGAGGTCATTAGTCCCCTAGATTTAGAGCTACTTAAACCTAACTAACCTACGGACATCACATACATCCATGCCCGAGGTAGGATTCGAACTTGTGACCGTGGCAGCAGTGCGGTTCCACACTTGAGCGCCTAGACCCGCTCGGCCACAGTGGCCGGCGCGGCTATACACATAACAGAACGACGAGCGGTCGCCGGCACTACGTCAGTCAATGTGACAGTGCAGATCGCTGCGTATGTCGCTGTACTCTCCTGGCGACGTTCCTCCAGCCTGCGTGGCTTACGTCGGTAGACGTTATCTTTCACAGCTCCCCACAGATAAAACTCCTTAGGTGTTAGATCTGGCGACAGTGGAGAGAACTTAATGGGCCCTCTTCGTCCAACCCAATGATCCAGAAAATTGTCATCCAGGAAAACTCGTACGGCAAGGCGGTAGTCCCCCGTCCTGTTGGTAGAAGACCTCTTCATCAGCTTCATAAAGCGCAAGTATACCTGCCAATATTGATGTGCGTAACATATCCAGGTACACTTCTCCAGTGACAGTAGCATCAAAGAAAAAGGGTCCTACTAAGCCCCTAGATGGTAGTCCACATCGTTATTACACCAAATCGAACCACTTTCCATAAGTGCTCACGACAGTAGTACGCCAACAGGGACCAGCTTCGCCGTTTCAGAGATTACCGTTACCAGCCACATTGCCACAACAACGCGACCTTTCTCAAAACCGCATATGTATTAACGGATTTTCGCATTTCTTCACTGATATGACTACCCATACGTCTCTCTTCCGCTTACATTCTTTCCTTATTGCGTCACGTGCCCGCATCACCAGCAGGAGCCATATAGTCTAGATGGCAGTCCACATCACACATGAATCCATAGTAGATTGACTACGGTCGCAGGTTCGAATCCTGCCTCGGGCATGGACGTGTGTGATGTCCTTAGTTTAGTTAGGTTTAAGTAGTTCTAAGTTCTAGGGGACTGATGACCATAGATGTTATGTCCCAAAGTGCTCAGAGCCATTTTTGAACCATAGTAGATTGACCGCTTTATCCACATAAACATGCGGATTTTTCCGGTGCCCAGTACACACTGTTATGACGATTCACGGTTCCATTAAGTTTAAATTGTGCCTCGTCACTCCACACTACGTGTGTCACAAATTATTCGTCATCAGTTACCATTTGCTGATACCATTAGCAAAATTGCATTCGGCGACTAGGATCGTCGTCATTATCGCGTGCAGTAATCGTAGAATGTAAACTTTCCACTGTGCAGCTTTCAGAATTCTTCGTACACAAGTACTTCTAACCCCCACTTCACGTGCACATTGTGTAGTAGACTTCTGTGGGGAATTAACAAATGTTTCCAACACTAGAGCCGACGAAGCAGGACTTGTATCTGCACGCTGTCTTCCTGATCTTCCTTTGTGAATATCACAAATCGTTCCATGCAGTTCAAACTTCTCAGTGATGCGTTTAATTGTTAGGCGCGTTGGCGGTTCTGTTTCAAACTCCCGCCTCCACTGATGTTACACTTCAACGGCATTATCAAACTTGAAAAACCACTTCACAATACATTTTCGTTGCTTCAATGTCAAGCGTGCTCTAACCATCTTGTTTTCTCAATACCGAGATGTAAGTACTAACAGCTATTGAGCCAAAGACCATACTACGACACGCTCGTAACTTAAATCGATCGACAATATCGATATCTCGATAGAGCCTGACAAAGAGTAGAAACATTTTCCTGGCGGACTCTGCATATGTCAACCAAAGGGGTGCTGTTATGAAAGCAGATTGCGTCCCAGACCATCATTCTACATCTACATCTACATCTATACTCCGCGAGCCACCTTACGGTGTGTGGCGGAGGGTACTTATCGTACGACTATCTGATCCCCCCTTCCCTGTTCCATTCACGAATTGTGCGTGGGAAGAACGACTGCTTGTAAGTCTCCGTATTTGCTCTAATTTCTCGGATCTTTTCGTTGTGATCATTACGCGAGATATATGAGGGCGGTAGTAATATGTTGCCCATCTCTTCCCGGAATGTGCTCTCTCGTAATTTCGATAATAAACCTCTCCGTATTGCGTAACGCCTTTCTTGAAGTGTCCGCCACTGGAGCTTGTTCAGCATCTCCGTAACGCTCTCGCGCTGACTAAATGTCCCCATGACGAATCGCGCTGCTTTTCGCTGGATCATGTCTATCTCTTCTATTAATCCAACCTGGTAAGGGTCCCATACTGATGAGCAATACTCAAGAATCGGACGAACAAGCGTTTTGTAAGCTACTTCTTTCGTCGATGAGTCACATTTTCTTAGAATTCTTCCTATGAATCTCAACCTGGCGCCTGCTTTTCCCACTATTTGTTTTATGTGATCATTCCACTTCAGATCGCTTCGGATAGTAACTCCTAAGTATTTTACGGTCGTTACCGCTTCCAATGATTTACCACCTATGGCATAATCGTACTGGAATGGATTTCTGCCCCTATGTATGCGCATTATATTACATTTATCTACGTTTAGGGAAAGCTGCCAGCTGTCGCACCATGCATTAATCCTCTGCAGGTCCTCCTGGAGTACGTACGAGTCTTCTGATGTTGCTACTTTCTTGTAGACAACCGTGTCATCTGCAAATAGCCTCACGGAGCTACTGATGTTGTCAACTAAGTCATTTATGTATATTGTAAACAATAAAGGTCCTATCACGCTTCCCTGCGGTACTCCCGAAATTACCTCTACATCTGCAGATTTTGAACCGTTAAGAATGACATGTTGTGTTCTTTCTTCTAGGTTCGAGCGATAGTGTCAACCAGGTTGGTATCCCACCGCTATCTGTGGCATCTCCAGAGACGTCTCCGCTAGTCATCCGGCCTTATTTTGAAGCGGAACTTATAACTGACTGTAACTCTACGCCATTCATTGAGATTCCAGGCTGAATTCAAACGGGTTTTTTGGTGTACAGAGGACAATGGTAGTCGGGGCAAGAGGGCCCTCTCTGTGAGCCACCTATTAATGGTCCTTGTGGTCACTGAAGCACCAGTTGCGCGTCTGGTAGATGATAAAGGTGAATCCAGAGCTCTGAGTGGCTCTTGGACGATCGCTCGGTCCTGACGTTCAGTCGTCTCTCTAGGTCGACCGCTTAGAATCTTGACGCTGTATTCGGCCGTGGTATCCCACCCCTGCCAACATCATTGAATAGGAGCATCGCTTTGCCAATTATTCCGACCAGCTTCTTTGAGCCCAACTGAACGTCTTCTATATACATGAAGATAGTAACCGTTCTCGAAAGAACAGATACCATTGATGACCGTGCAGCTTCTCTAGAATAAATGATAATTAATTGAAACCCTCAGCCGCCGACAGGTGTTGTTGATATACCTCGATGGGGACAGATGAAAATGCGTGCCTCGACCGGGACTCGAACCCGAGATCTCCTGCTTGCATTGCAGACGCTCTATCCATCAATGGTATCTGTTCTTTCGAGAACAGTTACTATCTTCATATATATATATAGTTAGAGGCTACCCAGCTATTGACCTTCATCTGTTCGAATGCGCACAAGTTGCCCGAACTCCTACGGGAATCGTCATCTTAGTGTGCGCGAGTAATGAGTGGATGAGCAAATATCTATTAGATACATTACGTACGTAGATTGTGGACAGTTGTGAATGTGGGTCTCACAGGGAGCGTACAAGGGGTGAGTCCCTGCAATCGCGCTATTCATCTGTGTCCTCGGTGGCTCAGATGGATAGAGCATCTGCCATTTAAGCAGGAGATCCCGAGTTCGAGTCACGGTCGGGGCACACATATTCAGCTGTCCCCATCGAGGTATATCAACAACACCTGTCGGCAGCCGAGGGTTTCAATTAATTGTCACTTGAACATCATCTCTCAAATGCTGACATCTGCACATATTGTTCATGCGCCTGTCTAGGAGGCATAATTTCTGTACAAATGAGAAGGTGCAAAGAAACTCGCAGATACTTTATACCCTAGTATCGACATGTCCACTGCTCGCTATGCTAGCATGCTGCACGGTGAAATTTCGTTGCAATGTCACACATTCACCCATCGGCCACCAGAGTTTGCAGTTTTACATTTGCCATCGGTACCTCTGTCAATACCAATTTGTGACGAATTTGCATAACTCCTTCGTGGAGCGCGTCCTTTTTTTTTTTTTTTTTTTTTTTTCTTGGAGTGTATGAATGGACACCATACTGAGCGCCTCCCTTAGCGATGGCTCACATGTGCATGTTGTACGTAACAGCACGTGGTCAATGCTATAGCCTTTCAAGACATGGATATTACTTTTAAACATTCTGTTTATATTGCGCAGAATGATTATAATGAAGATGGACTTGTAATAAACAAATATTAGCGGACAAAACGCCATTTGTTTGCTTCTCAGCTTTCATTTACTCTATTTATATTTTGATGGTTTATTTGTTTGCCGCTGTTGAGAACACTGGTAACCGAGTAGGGGTAACGCTCCAGCGTCGGTGTGGCTTTGCAGATTCATCTTAAGTTTGCTTCCTTTGCTCCTGTGTTGCTGAACCAGTGGAACGTCTTCACTTCAATAGCAGTCTTTGACGATCGATGGAACGATAGCTGTATGCGGTTTGTATAGCTTCGGGCACCTCGATACTATCTTCGCAACAGAACCGAGAAATTGAGTCGCTGTCTTGCCGACGCGACTACGTCGAACCCCGCTTCCAGTTTGGTGCTACCGCTTCTGTTTACTGCAGATGAAATCACTGGCCGCAACTGAAGCAGTTTTATCGGGACAGGGATTTCAAATAAAATAGAGGAAACAGGAATGTGCGACGCATACAGCCATCCATGGGGACGCGGAATGCCTACATGAATAATGACTCCACCGCTTTACACTGAACCTCTGCGCGACTAGGCACGACTGGCAGGAGGCGTCTGTGATGAATGTAGTAGGGCTTTCATTTTTAGAAAATTTGATCCTCCAACCCCAAATGGCAAAAGTCACGCAGTGTGCCTAGTGACAAAGCCATTCAGCACTTAACGCCATATACACCAGAAGATTAGAGTTTGTTTTCAGTGCTTGTCCTATTTAATTTATGAAACATGTAATATATTTAGGTCCCAAACGTTAGAAAAATTTAACTTACGAGGGGCGTTTGAAAAGTGTGCAAAAATAAAAACTAGTTACGTGTTTGGGGTAAACCTTTTTTATTTTTCAGCATAGTCTCCTTTTAGACTTATACACTTCGTCCAACGCTGTTCTAATTTGTTGATCCCTTCCGAATAATAGGAATTGTCCAAGTCTGCAAAATAGCTATTAGTTGCTACAATCACCTCCTCGTCTGAATAAAATCTTTGTCCCGCCAGCCATTTCTTCAAATTAGGACACAAATAATAGTCCGAGGGAGCCAAGTCTGGAGAACAGGGGGGATGTGAAACGAGTTGGAATCCTGTTTCCCATTATTTTGCGACCATAACTGCTGAGGTGCGTGCTGGTGCATTGTCGTGATGAAAAAGGACTTTTTTGCGGCCCAATAGCCGGAGTTTTTCTTGCAGCTCGGTTTTCAAACGGTCCAGTAACGATGAATAATATGCATCTGTAATAGTTTTACCCTTTTCCAGGTAGTCAATGAGGATTATCCCTTGCGAATCCCAAAAGACAGTAGCCATAACCTTTCCGGCCGAAGGAATGGTCTTCGCCTTTTTTGGTGCAGATTCTCCCTTGGTAACCCATTGTTTCGATTGATGCTTCGTCTCAGGCGTATAGTAATGTATCCATGTTTCATCCACAGTGACGAAACGACATTAAAGTCCTGCGTATTCTTCCTGAACAGCTGCAAACCATCCTTGCAACACTTCACACGATTCCGATTTTGGTCAAGCGTGAGCAATCGCGGAACCCATCTTGCTGATAGCTTTCTCGTGTCCAAATGTTTATGCAAAATATTATGTACACGTTCATTCGAGATGCCCACAGCACTAGCAATCTCACGCACCTGAACTATTCTGTCATCCATCACCATATCATGGATTTTATCAATGATTTCTGGAGTCGTAACCTCCACAGAGCGTCCAGAACGCTGAGCATCACTTGCGCCCATATGGCCACTCCGAAAATTTTGAAACTACTTATAACCTGTTCTGATCGAAGGTGCAGAGTCACCGTAATGTTTATCAAGCTCCTCTTTCGTCTCCTGAGGCGTTTTGCCTGTCATACAGTAATGTTTAATCACCACACGAAATTCTTTTTCGTCCTTTTTTTTGACAATTATTCAACTTCCTTGATTCACACGAATGCCAAACACAAATAGGCCAATATGGCTGAAACTTGGTGTGCGTTCTTTCCAAAGATGCTACTAACTTAACATGACCTTCATACGTGCCGGTGGTGCCATCTCTCGGACTTTACACGGACTTATCAAACGCCCCTCGTAATGAGGATGAGTAGAAGAAACAAACCCGTAATGTTCGGATACAGCGTTAGCAGTGTCCTGCTTGACATAGTCACGTCGTATAAGTGTCTGTGTGTAGGGTTGCGAAGCGATATGAAGTGGATCGAGCATGTGAGGAATGTGTTAGGGAAGGTGAATGGTCGACTTCGGTTTATTGGGAGAATTTTAGGATAGTGTAGTTCATCTGTAAAGGAGGCCGCATATAGGACGGTAGTGCGACCTATTCTTGAATGCTGCTCGAGTGTTTGGGATACTTACCAGACCGGATTAAAGGAAGACATCGAACCAATTCAGAGGCGGTCTGCTAGACTTATTACCGATTGATTCGACCAGCATGTAAGTGTTACGGATATGCTTCGGGAGCTCAAGTGGGAATCCTTGGGGGAAGAAGACATTCATTTCTAAGAACACTATTGAGAAAGTTTAGACAACAGGCATTTGAACCTGACTGCAGAACTATCCTAGTGCTGCCAATACAGATTTCTCGTGGGGACCAAGAAGATAAGGTACGAGAAATCAGGACCTTACGGAGGCATATACAGGGTGATAATTATTGAGATTTATGAAAAAAATGGAAATTATTTACAAAAAGTGACATACACACACTTTATTCAACTTGTAAACGTCTCTACAGATATTCGGATTTAGGTTATGTTATGTTCGATATGCCTGCCATCATTGGCGATGATATGGCGCAGACGAATAGCGAAATTCTGTATGACACGCTGTAGTGTCGGAACATCGATACTGTCGACGACCTCCTGAATGGCTGTTTTCAGCTCAGCAATGGTTTTGTGGTTGTTCCTGTACACCTTGTCTTTAATATAACTCCACAAGAAGAGTCTCATGTGTTCAGATCCGGAGGAAATGGTGGCCGATCAAGGCCCATGCCAGTGACCTGTGGCTACCCCAGAGACAGAATACCCTACCCCAGAGACAGAGTACGGTCCGCAAAGTGCTCATCCAGGACATTAAGCACACTTCGATGGGGTCGAGCTCCGTCTTGTATGATCATACCTCGAAATCAGGGTCACTTTGGATAATGGGGATGAAATCATCTTCCAAAACCTTCACGTACCGTTCGGTAGTCACACTGTCCTCAAGGAATCGCACCGTTTATTCCGTGATTGGACGTTGCACACCTCACAGTCACCGGTCGAGGGTGAAACACTTCTTGGTCGCGGAATGCGGATACTCAGCCCCCAGATGCGCCAATTCTGCATATTGACGAACCCGTCCAAATAAAAGTGGGCTTAGTCGCTAAGCCAAACCATAATCACATCAATATGCGCATTCTAATTCTCATCATGGCCCGTGGCCAACCGTGCAGTTCTAACGTCCTAACGCAAACCGTTCAGAAGTTAAGACGATTTTATTTCATATAGCTCAATAATTGTCACCTGTAGATAGTCGTTTTTCCCTCGCTCTGTCTGCGAGTGGAACAGGAAAGGAGACCTCTAGTTGTGCGACAGGGCACCATCAGCCACGCGCCGTACGGTAGCTTGCGGAGTATGTATGCAGATGTAGAAGTTTAACATACCTGAGTAACTGTAAAATAAATGTAAAGAGTGCCGAAACTCATGAACGATACGGCACAAGCCAGAGAGTCTTCATGAAGAATACTCTCGAAACTGCATATAAGTGCAACTTGTCCCCACTGAAAACACGATATAAACAAGGTATTCCATCAAGAGGAATTTACTTCTGCTGTCGGATGTTCCTACGACTGGCAGTTTCTTTGACAGCAACAGCTCTGTATAATATTTGCTCATTATAGAACTTCACTCTGCTTTCCAATTCACGAATATTTGTGTTATATAATTACTACTACTTCTTCTTCTTCTTCTTCAAAGGACGACTCTGTTGAAAAATTATTAATTTTGTAGCTCTTATGTAGCTTCTTAGGCTATTTTCCTCTTCTTAGGCTATTTTCCTTTGTTAAAAATATGGCTCGGATTGTTGTTAATCTGAATGAATTCAAACAGCATTTCGGTCAATATTCTCACATAATATCTGTTATTTTTATGTAATTAAAGCATAAAAATCATTAAATTTCAAGATTTGATCATGTGACAGGATAAGTTCTATTATTGGCTGAAGCTCCAGTGACTTCATAGCAAAGGAATAAGACGAAGTCACAGAATAAGACATGAAGAGCGTCGTCACAATGGAGATTTTTCTGTATATCATTTGTAGAGAGAGCAGTTACATGGCAGTTTATAGGTGTAATACGACGGTAATTTCCGTTAGTGAAATCAAGAAATTGGAAATTTGTGGTAAGGACTATGCGACCAAACTGCTGAGGTCACCGGTTCCTAGGCTTACGCACTAGTTAATCTAATTTAAACTAACTAACTTACGCTAAGGACAACACACACACCCATGCCCGAGGGAAGACTCAAACCTAAACTCCGACGCGGGGAGCCGCGCGAACAGTGGCAAGACACCTCAGACCGAACGGCTACCCCTCGCTGATGAAATCAAGAGGGGAATTTATAGAGAAGCTATACCTTTTTTAACACACATTGCCTGAAGTGGATCAAACGCAGTTATTGCTGACTACGCCCTTATCAGTAGTAATGAGACACGTTGTGGATTTAAATTACCCTCTTAGCACCTTATCACTACACTTTCCGCTGAATCATCTTGCTGTGGTTAGAATCTCCTGTAGCCGTTTTACAGTGTTTTGTGTTAAAAACATACTCCTGCAGAACACAATGTTTTTCTATTTTACTGTTACTTATTGTTGTTGTGGTCTTCAGTCCTGAGACTGGTTTGATGCAGCTCTCCATGCTACTCTATCCTGTGCAAGCTTCTTCATCTCCCAGTACCTACTGCAACCTACATCCTTCTGAATCTGCTTAGTGTGTTCATCTCTTGGTCTCCCTCTACGATTTTTACCCTCCACGCTGCCCTCCAATACTAAATCGGTGATCAGAAGGATGTAGGTTGCAGTAAGTACTGGGAGATGATGAAGCTTGCACAGGATAGAGTAGCATGGAGAGCTGCATCAAACCAGTCTCATGACTGAAGACCACAACAACAACTGTTACTTATAAAAACATGTTTCAACGGTTATGTATCATCATCTCTAACAAAAAACGTGACGTACAGTCAAGTGATAAAGCGAATGCAGCAGACCACCCTCAACAATCCAACCTTCAAATTAATGTAACTTTAGAAATAAAATCTAGACCCACGGAAGATTAACCCCGTGTAAGACCCGTTTCGCTGCTATTCCGGTACGTACTCTTCCACTGAAAGTGGAATTGGTTTTCAGTCTTCCTACAGCGTGGGGAAAAGTTGTTGCTTCGTTTTTCGGCGAGGTTATTTCGCACCTAAGTGATGATATACTTTCTTTCAAAGGTGTTCGATGTGATCGAGATCGCAGCATTGGGTAAACAAACAGAACAGAAAGATTATTGATTTAACCGTGCTACAGTGATCATTACCGTGTTAATTCATAAAAAATCCAATTCCAAAAGACTGTCATTATGTGAGAAGTACACCAGTGCTGAAAATCTACTGCTCTCCTCTTTTCTCTTAATTGTTATTTCATCCCACCTCGCTGCATGTGGGCTTGGTTAAGGAAGAGGATGGCGGGGTTCTGAGCAGTCAGCCGTACAGTCGACCTGCTCTTCAGCCAATTGACAAGTTAAACTAGGTGAGAAGACAAAAAACACTCAGAGAAAGTGACATATTTGGAAGTAATTTAAAAGATCTTTTGAAATGAAAAATAACGGGAGCATTTCGGTAGATAAGAAACAAGGCCTTTCTCATGAGTAACTTAAAACAGCGATAATATAAGGTAAAATGAAGAAAAAGAAGAAAAGAATAGTATATTATAACATTCGAGACACGATGTAAAAAGCACTGATCTCAGAAGGAAACACTTCACTTCCACTAAAACTGGAACGATCGTGGGACAGGTAATTCGTTGATAAAGGGGAAAATGTCTGTTATTGAGGAGCGTGGGAGGGTCATGGTGTAAGGATGGAGGACTGGTAAGTGGTATCTATGGGGCAGCAGTTGCTGTTGGCAGACTAGAAAAGAGGAGTATATGGTATCGATGAGGCTAAAAAATTTGAAGCGAAAAAAGGTGTTGGGAAAGATGGGAGAATGGGAAAAAGGGGTAGGGATAATATGAGAAGGGGAAGGAGAGAGGAAGTCCTGAAGAGATGGGAAGGGCGGGGTGGATTTAGAGTTGGTAGGACGGGTAAATGTTGGGACAGAGTTCGTGGTTTGGGAGGGGGAGGCGACTGAAATTTCTTTGGAACAGTATGTGGCGGGTGTGTAGATGATGTAGGATTGGTGGGATGTGTCGGGATGAGCTAGCAAAGACAGGACACGATTTTTCAGTGTGTGTGTGTGTGTGTGTGTGTGTGTGTGTGTGAGAGAGAGAGAGAGAGAGAGAGAGAGAGAGGAACGGCTGGAGTGAATGTCACTGCTTGCAATACTGCTTCTTGTAAAGAACAAAATAAAAATGAGAAGAGTGTATTCGCGAGCCAAGTTAATTTTAGTGCTGCGGACATACAGAAAACGGGCTAAATAAGGCTGTCCGTGCTGGAGCTATTTTAGAGTTGACCTACTTGTGATTCATCTCGCGGCTGTTGTCTAAAACTATATTTAGTCACGCAAAGAAACAAGCTGAATTTACATCAGGCTGAATTTGAATGAGATTAAAGACAGTGTAGCATGCCTACGTAATTATAAATGTTAAAGAGTAATATAACCCTTGAGTAACAGTGTCAGGATTTCGTCTCTCACCTTCAGGATGTTTGTCTTTAAAGTCGCCAATGAAGTGCGTAAACACTAACTCTGTTTACAACGTGACGCGGTGGTGCAGGTGATATCAAGGTGATCAGACTTATAGAGGACACCTGGGTCTCAAATTTGCGTACAAAAGGATCGTAGTCTAAAACGGACGTGTACCGCGCGAGGTTATTACTTTTTCTCATTAAAATCGTATTTCATTATTATAAATCAATTGATCTTGCACTTTACAAAATGTAAAATTTAAGTCTGTGTCAATTTTATCCCAAATATTGTGAATTTTCCGAGCATAAGTTAACAATTAAATAGTTTTGTTTGTTTGGCCTTCTTACTACGAAACTACCGTGCTTGTAAATGCTATGTTTATATGGAATTATAAACGCAATTAATTTTGGAAGAAAAGCTTTTTACTTTCATTATCCTCACGTTAAAATTTAAATTAACAATATTAACCAAATAGCGCACTGAACCTGTGGCGTAAGAGAGCGAGAGAGGATATCTGAAAATATCGCGCTTGCACTGTAGGTTAGCTGGTTTTTATAGGACAACCTCAGGTTGATTTCCGGATCGGTAGACCGCAAGTATACCATATCAAATTGCACTTCGCCAATACTGATGTGGTACATTGTAAACAGTTACCGTTTAAACGGGAAGTTTACAAATTGGACAAGACGTACCCTGAGGCAGCTTGGTACTGGTCCCACACACTCCATCAATATTCTAGGCTATGTCGGATGAGTGTTTGATAAGCAGTTTTGTTTGAATACTGACTGCACTATCCAAGTACCAAACCAATGAACCGGGGTCTGCCACCCGTTTTGCAACGGTTGACTGAATATGATCATTGCATCTCATATGACTACAAATTTTTACACAGTTACTTGTATCAGTTGTTTGTGGTACCAACTCCGGCTCACTGGGAATCCACATTCTTGTAGTGTGCCAAAGAGAATCTCCCTATCTGTGGAGCCGTAAACCATTTAAAGTTCACAAATGTGACTACAAAAATGGTTCAAATGGCTCTGAGCACTATGGGACTTAAAATCTGTGGTCATCAGTCCCCTAGAACTTAGAACTACTTAAACCTAACTAACCTAAGGACACCACACACATCCATGCCGAGGCAGGATTCGAACCTGCGACCGTAGCGGTCACGTGGTTCCAGACTGAAGCGCCTAGAACCGCACGGCCACAGAGGCCGGCGCATGTGACTACAGTCTTGTGCATCTGTCAGACCTGTGTTTGCAGGTTCCAAATGTGTTCGGTACATGATCATCCTTTCCTAAAGTCTGCCTCGTTCTAGTCTGCTGAGTAACGCCTTGGAGAGAATGTTGTAAGCGACTAGTAACAATGAGATACCGCAGTAATCGTATATAGAGGACGAAGAAAAATTCGCGCACTCGGACTTCGCAGGGCGATTCCTCACATTCTGGCAATAGAAAAATGTCTGTTACAAAATTTCGTCCTGCGCATATTTCGGTCAGTAAATGGTAACTACCTCTCTCAGGATACAGCAGTAGTGATGTGCAGTTGGTGCAACGGATAGCGTTTTGGGTTAGCATGCAGAATGTCGAGGGTTCGATTCTGAGTCGCGATTCCAAACTTGTTTTGTTTGTACCCTCCCCCAATGTTCCGCATGCCGAGCTGTTCTAGACGCTACAGTCTGGAACCGTGCGACCGCTACGGTCGCAAGTTCGAATCCTGCCCCGGGCATGGATGTGTGTGCTGTCCTTATGTTAGCTAGGTTTAAGTAGTTCTAAGTTCTAGGGGACTGATGACCTTAGCAGTTAAGTCCCATAGTGCTCAGAGCCATTTGAACCATTTGAACCCAATGGCCCCATCATTAATAACAACTATTATCAGAATGAAATTTTCACTCTGCAGCGGAGTGTGCGCTGATATGAAACTTCCTGGCAGATTAAAAGTATGTGCCTGACCAAGACGCGAACTCGGGACCTTTGCTTTTCGCGGGAAAGTGCTCTACCATCTGAGCTACCCAAGCACGACCCACGCCCGGTACCCATAGCTTCAATTCTGCCAGTACCTCGTCTCCTACCTTCCGAACTTGACAGAAGCTCTTCTGCGAACCTTGGAGAACTAGCACTCCTGGAAGAAAGGATATTGAGGAGACATGGGATGTTCCCAGAATGAAATGTTCACTCTGCCGCGGAGTGTGCGCTGATGGTAGAGCACTTGCCCGCGAAAGGCAAAGGTCCCGAGTTCGAATCTCGGTCCTGCACACAGTTTTAATTTGCCAGGAAGTTTCATATCAGCGCACAACTATATGAGATAAAATCGTCGTAACTTATGAACGGTTTGCATTAAGACTTTCAAACTGCACGGTTGGCCGTGGGGTATGATGGAATTAGCATGCGCTGTATGGTTTGGTTTAGCGACGAAGCATTTGGATGGGTTTCTCTATAAGCAAACTTGGCGCATTTGGGCCAATTGAGAATCCACATTCCGCGGTCGAGAAGTCTCTTCACCCTCAACATGTGACTGTGTAGTGTCCAATGTCCAGTCACGGAATAATCGATGCGATATTCCTTGATGCCACGGTGACTGCCGGACGGTAATTGAAGGTTTTGGAAGATGATTTCATCCCCATTATCCAAAGGGACCATGATTTCGACAAGATGTCGTTTATGTAAGACGGAGCTGGACCCCATCGAAGCAGGAGAGTGTTTGATGTCCTAGAGGAGCTTTCTGAGGACTGCATTCTGCCTCTGGGGCACCCAGAGGCCATTGGCATGGACCCTGATTGGTCGCCATGTTCCCCGAATCTGAGCGCATGCGATTGCTTTTTGTGGGGCTATATTTTAGACAAAGGGTACAGCAATAACCTTAAAACCTTTGCTGAGCTGAAAACCGCCATTCAGGAGGTCATCGACAGCGTCGATATTCCGACACTTCAGCGGGCCACGCAGAATTTCGCTATTCGTGTGCACCACATCATCGCCAATTATGGCAGGCATTATCGAACATGTCATAACCTAAATGCAAATATCCGTAGTGACGTTCACATGGTGAATAAAGTGTGTGCACGCCGTATTTTGTACATAATTCACGTTTTTCATATAGTTCAATAATCTAGTATATAAGAAACTATCAGCCTCGATTGCGGTAATGTAACCAACCTTAGCTTAGGTTTCAGCCCAAGTAAGTGAGCCTTCTTCTGAAGATAAACCTGATTCTGTGTCTACGAGGGCATGGTCCAGAAATAAAACTAAACAGCCAGAATCGGCGTAGTTACATTTTAAAAATGCGGTACATAGGTACTATGTCATCACCTATGTGACTACGTCTATTCAGGCTGTTTAGTTTTATTTCTAGACCATGCCCTCGTAGACATTATATAGAATCAGGTTTATCTTCTGAAGAAGGCTCAATTACTTGGGCTGAAACCTAGGTAAAGAATGGTTTCATTACCGCAATCAAGGCTGATAGTTCCTTATATATTAGATTATTGCGATTGCTGACTCTGCTGCAATGTTGAAAGTACTAAAACTTCAGTAATTGTCATCGTATATGTACATAGTTACATATTTTTTTATTATATACGGGGTGAACATTAGTAAAACCGATAAACCGCAGGGACGGGTTCTTGACCGGAAATGGAGGGAAAAAAGTCCTATGAACATGTGTCCAGAAATGGACGGTAGGCGTACAACGACAAAAAATCGTCCCATAACGCAGAACAGAGCTGCATTTCATCCATGACACAACAGATGCTCAGGGTGGCCTCCATGGGTTGCGATTCCCGTGTTCGCACGTAATCTAGTGAAGACTGCTTCATCGGTAAAGAGGACTGATTACAGAAATCTTATAATTCTGAAGATCTGGCGCAAAAACCAACCATTGACAAAATCCTTCCCATAGAGGGAAATCCGCTGCTGATAATTCTTGCACTCATTACAGGTGATAGGGATAGTAGCGGTTGCCATGCAGGACGTATATAATCGTACTTTGGCTTACATAGTGTTGGCAGAGCCTTACCTGGAGCTTAAAATGGGGTTCGTCTCAATGTCTTGCAGAACGCGGTCCTCCAAAACTTGTGTAAGCACAGTCCGCCGCCTCCCTACGCGTTCGTCTGTCTGAAAGAACCCATGATTACACAAACGCCCAAAAAAAGGGCTTATTTGTTATGTGATGTGGTTGGCGTCTGTGAGGGTGCTTGTTCTGGTACAACCGTGCTGCCTCTCGACCATTTTCATTTGTTTGGCCGTGAAGAAACACATTCTCGGTTTCTTCCCTACGTGAATACTGGACCATTGTGCTGCTTACAATACTATGCGTCATTCACACAGCCCGAAACACTCAAGGAACACCCGCTACGTGGTCAGAGTAACTTATTCGTCAGCGCCATCTACCGTGGCAAGGTTGCAATTCCGGATACACGTTCATAGAATCTTTTTTCGTCCATTCCCAGCCACGAATCCACCCCTGCAGTTCGTCGGTTTTATTATTGTCCAACCCGCATCACACTCTTCTTTCACTCACGATCAATAACAATTTACGCACAGGCTCTCCAGAAACCGTTGTAAGAGGTCGTGACTTAGGAATTTATTGCTAGCGCAGTCGAGCAGATGTAATTTCGATGGATTGTTCACGCGCTGCCTACGATATGTAAGCTACAATAGAATCGCAGACCAGAGAGCAGTGTCGGCTGCATTAGTTGCAGTAGCTCGCAGTCGGGCGGTTGGGCCGGTCGTGGAGAGCGATGGTGGTGCGTCAGTGACGTAGTATGAGGTAAAAGCAGCCGCGCGCATAGGTAATTTGTAAAAACTTATTTTGTAGTATTGTTATATCAAGTCCCATGTAAATGTTTTTAAAAATTCTTTTAATAATAATCTTTCTTATAAAGATAACTTCTGACAATCATTCATCTGAATTTAAAGATTCTACTAATTTCTCCTATCCATGGTCATCCCTACTATCGTAAAGAAAAATCAGTTGCTTCTTTTTATACATAACAAATCTAGTGGCCAGCATTGCACTTGGCTGTGCCAGAAAAATTTCTTATAGGAGCAGATATATACGCGTTATCCGGCGACATAATGGAGGTAAGAATTTTCAATTTGTTCACAATGATCTTTCAGGGCCATTACGCAGCACTGTTGACGTCTAAAATTTACAGTTTAAATTCACAGTCAGTTAATTATTGAAAGGTTATATGTAAGTCACAATTTTATTGAGAGATTATTCACATATTATTGCGAGTGTACGGAATCTGATCAGTTGGGAGGTTACACTAAGTGTGAATGTTATAATTAAATCAACTGTTGGGAGGTTACACCCTTTAGGACTCTAATTGAAGCATGAGAACAGATACATCTACATCTGCATGTAAATACATACTTCGCAAGCCACTGTACGATTCTTGGTACCCTGTACCACTACCAGTCACTTTCTTTCATGTTCCACTCGCAAATAAAACGAGGGGAAAACAGCTGTCTGTATGTCTGCACACGAGCTGTAAGCTCTGTAATCTTATCTTCATGGTCCTTAAGCGTATTTACTTTGGCGGCAGTAGAACCGTTCTGCAGTAAGTCTCAAATACCGGTTTTCTAAAAATTCTCAATAGTGCTCCTCGAAAAGAACGTCGCTTCCATCCAATGATTCTAATTTGAGTTCCCAAAGCAGCACCGTAATAACTGCGTGTTGTTCGACCCCACCTGTAGCAGATCTAGCAGCCCACCAATGAATTGTTTCAGGTCCTCCGTTAATCTGATCTGGTGCGGATCCCAAAAACTCGAACAGTACTCAAGAATGGGTCATTCTAGTGTCAGATACGCGGTCTCTTTTACAGGTGAACCACACTATCGTAAAAATCTTCCAATAAAACCAAGTCGATCACTTGCCTTCCCTATTACAGTCATTACACGCTTACTCTATTTCACGTGTCAGTCGTTGATATACGCTCACGGAGGGCATACACTTTATTCAAGCTCTCGAAGTCCGATGAAAATCACCCACGACGCCTGGATGAATGACTGTTTCCACTCTGTTTTAGACATCCTTCAGACAATGCAGTTCTTTTAGTGTAAATATACGAGGATGTAATGACGTTTAGTTGTGTACTTCATTTATAAAAGATAAAGGTATAATTTGGTAACGTAGTGAGTCCTCAGTTATTACTCAATGGAGTACTGCAGATGCTCAAAGTCATGTTCCCCTAATTCTTTCCGAGGAGTGCGTATAAAATAGATTTACGATGTCAAAAGCGGTTCTGCAAATACTTGGGGTCTCAGATATCTACATGTACATCTACATACATACTCCGCAATCCACCATACGGTGCGTGGCGGAGGGTACCTTGTACCACAACTAGCATCTTCTCTCTCTGTTCCACTCCGAAACAGAACGAGGGAAACATGACTGCCTATTTGCCTCTGTACGAGCCCTAATCTCTTTTATCTTTGTGGTCTTTCCGCGAAATATAAGTTGGCGGCAGTAAAATTGTACTGCAGTCATCGTCAAATGCTGGTTCTTTAAATTTCCTCAGTAGCGATTCACGAAAAGAACGCCTCTTTTCCTCCAGACTCCCACCCGAGTTCCTGAAGCATTTCCGTAACACTCGCGTGATGATCAAACCTACGAGTAACAATTCTAGCAGCCCGCCTCTGAATTACATCTATGTCCTCCAAAAAATGGTTCAAATGGCTCTGAGCACTATGGGACTCAACTGCTGAGGTCATAAGCCCCTAGAACTTAGAATTACTTAAACCTAACTAACCTAAGGACAACACACACATCCACGCCCGAGGCAGGATTCGATCCTGCGACCGTAGCGGTCGCGCGGTTCCAGATTGTAGCGCCAGAACCGCTCGGCTACCAGCGGCCGGCATATGTCCTCCCTCAATCCGACCTGATAGGGATCCCAAACGCTCGAGCAGTACTCAAAAATAGGTCGTGTTAGTGTTTTATAAGCGGTCTCCTTTACAGATGAACCACATCTTCCCAAAATTCTACCAATGAACCGAAGACGACTATCCGTCTTCCCCACAACTGCCATTACATGCTTGTCCCACTTCATATCGCTCTGCAATGTTACGCCCAAATATTTAATCGATGTGACTGTGTCAAGCGCTACACTACTAATGGAGTATTCAAACATTACGGGATTCATTTTCCTATTCATCTGCATTGATTTTCATTTATCTATAGTTAGAGTTAGCTGCCATTCTTTACACCAATCACAAATCCTGTCCAAGTCATCTTGTATCCTCCTACAGTCACTCAACGACGACACCTTCCCGTACACCACAGCAAACAGCGGCACATTGCTATCCACCTTATCCAAAAGATCATTTATGTAGATAGAAAACAACAGCGGACCTACCACAGTTCCCTGGGGCACTCCAGATGATACCCTCACCTCCGATGAACACTCACCATCGAGGACAACGTACTGGGTTCTATTACTTAAGAAGGTGACAGCCTTGCAAGTGCATTTGCATCCCTTGAAGTTGGCGCAAGCAGATCTTATTTTCGTACTGATAAAGCCTGTTGCACTTTACAGTGAGGTGACAAACGTCATGGGATACCTGCTAACATAATATCAGACCTCCTTTTGCCCCATGGCAATGACTCAACAAGCAGTTGGAAGTCTCCTGTAGAAATATTCAGCTATACCACCTCTAGAGCCGTCCATAACTGCGAAGAGTTTGTGCAAGTGCAGGATTGAAAGCACGAAGCAATCACTCGATTATGTCCCATATGTTTTCGATAGGATTTCTGTCGGGAAATCTGGGTAGACAAATCATTCTCTCGAACTGTCCAGAATGTTCTTCGAATCATTCGCAAACAACTGTCGCCCGGTGACACGGCGGATAGTCATCCATGAAAATTCCATAGTTGTATGGGCACATGAAGTCCATGAATTCCTGCATATGGTCTCCAAGTAAGCATTTCCAGCTAATGATTGGTGCAGCTGGAGCAGAGGACCCAGTCCATTCCATGTATACACAGCCTACACCATTACGGTGCCACCACTATTTGCACAGTCACTTCTTGACAACATGGCTCCAAGGCGTCGCGGTGTCTGCGCCACACTCGAATCCTACCATCAATTCTTAGAAGCTGAAATCGGGACCACGGTTTTACAGTCGTCTAGGGTCCAAACGATGTCGTCAAGAGCCCAGGAAAGGCGCTGCAGGCAATGTCATACTGTTAGTAAAGGCACACGCGTCAGACCTCCGCTGTCATAGCCCGTTAACGGATGCGTTCGTCGTACGTCCCATTTCTGCGGTTATTTCAAACAGTGTTCGTTGTCTGTTAGCACTGGCAGCTCTACACGAACGCTGCTGTTCTCGGTCGTTAAGTAAAGGCCGTTGGCCACTGTGTTGTCCGTGGTGAAAGGTAATGCCTGACGTTTGGTATTCTAGGCACACAGTTTCTGGAATGGAATATCCCATGTGTCTAGCTCCAACTATTATTCCGCGTTCAGAGTCTGTAATTCCCATTGCGCGGCCTTAATCACGTCGAACCCTTTCCACATGAATTACCTGAGTACAAATGACGGCTCTGCCAAGGGACTGCTCTTTTACTCCTTGTCTACGCGTTACTACTGCCATCTGTATATGTGCGTATCGCTGTTCCACGACTTTCGTCACTTCAGTGTAAATAGTTAAATACCGCTTAAACGGCGTTCCCTGGTACTGGAAACCGCACCCGTTCGGTGTGCATCCGGAGGGACGCCAGGGTGTAGCAGCTAGTTCGTCGGTTTCTCCGGTGCCACCCGGCGCCTGCCACCGCCCGGACGGCAGAGGTCAATGACCCCTCGGCGTGGCGACGCTCCGCCCCCTCGCAATTGGCGCCGCATTAATTCCGCGACTGCGGACTCGCCGAGTTAGCGGTGCCCCTGATACCGGCAAAGTTTGCTCTGCTCGCCAGCTCGGCTGGTACTTTGCCGGAATGTCGCGTCGCCATCCACTTTGTAATCGCCAAAAGGAGAATACACAGCAGTCAACTTCCTCTCATCTGATAGCGCTGCAGCTTTCCGCGTTATCCGTATGAAAGTAATCTGATATGGAATTTAGTAATTATACAGAATTTTGTGTCAAGTTTTGGCAGATGCCTGTCTTTGTGCCAAGAAGGCGAATACGTAATCTGGGTCTTTCTAATAGTACACAGTTCAACGTTGACATCTGACTGTAGTTTATATAGGGCGTATAAGAATTAGCTTACAAACTTTGGGTTTCATAAAGCGTAACGTAATCAGCTCGTGGACCATGCGCATTAAGGTTCAACGAAAATTTTATTTGGCTTGATCGGTAAATTATAATTAAAATTAGCAATTTATGTTGTCAAAGCACCCTGCGTGTACCTGTATCAACGGCTATACTCTGAAACCACTGTGAAGTGAATGGCAGATGGTATATCCTATTTTGGCACTTATTAAGGCTTCTACCCGTTTCGTTCGCGCGTTGTTGCTTACACTCCTCGGTGCGCTCTGTTAGTAGATTAATAAGTCTCTGCGATCCGTACAGCAGCGACACATATGGGTTTTTAATATGTTCCTGGATTTCTCACTAAAAGCTGGTTCTCGAAACTTTATAAATAGGTTGTAGCGCCGATAGTTTGTGTCATCTTCAACAGGCTGCCACTTTATTTTTGTCAGCGTATTTGTGACAGTCTTCCATGAGTCAGAGAATTCTACGGGCATCCATGCTGCCCTTCTTTCCATGCAAACAATATCCCTTGTTAGTTCGCTCTGGCACGGGTCCCACACGACTATCCTATTTGCAAGAAATCACGTGTAAAACGAAAGCGAGTTGTGTTCAGTGTGAGTGTTATTTGAAATTTATTCGCAGCTCCAAATATGGACCATCATCAGCTGTACAATGGAATGACGACAATGTAAATTTGTGCCCTATCGGGACTCGAACACGGATTTACCACTTATCGCGAGCGATCGCATACCTTTACGCTATTTTTCTTTCATTTTGTCCGTTATATTCGGTCGTAGCAGACGTCACATAACATACGCCGAAGTTCATTGTTGATCCCTTGACTCAGTTTCTTTATTACAGAGACCACCCAGCTCTCTGACCGAACATGTTGAGCTACCGTGTCGGCCAGAATGGAATCGAGCCCACAACCTGGTGTACACAAGTCGGTTTCTATACTTCATTTTGTTCGTCATTGCTCCTTGCATTTATTCGGGGCGGACGTCCGCTGACACCCGTTGAAATTCATTGTTGATCCATTCACTCAATTTTTTTGCATTGCAGAGGGCAGTCAACCCTCTGACCAAACACGCTAAGCTACCGTGACAGCATTTTTTTTTATTTTACAGCAAAAAATTAATCAAAAGGATTAAATAAGGATGACAGCAGGTTTGCTTTCCTTCTCGCTATCCGAGCACACCCGAACTTCCACATGTCGTCGAGTATGTGCCTACAACCTGCACTCGTATATTCCAGTACAGCGGGGACATTCTAATTGAAAGTAGCTTGCCCGTTGTCGATATTGCAGTACCTGTGTTGTTCATGAGTACGATGCAGTGTTCCTTCGGCAATGCTGTATCGTATGTGTTATTTCGAGAAACCAGCGCTGATTCGGCAAGAGAAACATTTGTTTCTCCTGGAGTCTCATTATATTCGAAACTGAAATATCTCTACAATCCTCAAATTAGCGCAATTTGAGGATAATGGTCTGTATTTATGCTCTTTTTGTTCTGTATCTCTTGGGGTGGTCATGAATTAGAAGTTTGTAAATGCTGTGTATTGATAATTATTGTATGAATAGCTGGCGATGTATGACAAAGAGTAAACAAATATTTTACGTTGAATATATCCCTTGACGAATATTCCATGGACGTTCGAGATTCTGTGTCTGAACTTACTATTCTGGTTGACTTCTTCTGTTCTGGGGCTCGAAGAGGAAAGAATGATTATCAGAGGATCATCTTACCGTAACAGTCTGTCTCATCTTCGAGACGTGCCGCCGGTTAGGGCACTAAACTTTCTTTCACGTTCCACGAGCCTCGCGGCGACTACGAATAATTCAATATGTTACACTTTCAGATTTTCTCAATGTTGCGAGATATTATCCCAGCAGAAAGGTATGGTCACAGGATTCGAGTTCTAGTATAAGATTTCATCTGCAAAAGATTATGCTTGTTATATTAGTATTCGAGACGAAACCACAATCTGGAGTTACGGGTTTTATTACTTCACATTGAACTGACCTACGAAATATTATCTGGTGCCATAAGCACATAGGTTTCACCTATACTTTTGGTATATACTGAGGAATATCTGTGATAATTCAAGATAGGGACAATTAATTATTTATAATCACGTAACCACCCTGAGTACTGAGCTAATTTACTGATTGCTGATCCGCGTCGGGCTAATAGTACCGTTGCATTATTAATCATTGAGAGACAGAGTGCATGATTACATAACAGAACTGTAAGCGTAGTATTATTAGAGTTATTTCCCTTTTGTTTTGACGTAACTTTATTAAAAGCTATCAAAGAATATTCACAGTTTCAAGTCAAAGTACTTAGTGAGTTAACTCTCATTCACATTACTAAACTATTTTCCAAAACAATATATAATTAATTGATGATTCGTACATCTAGCCCCTCTGGCAAAGAAGATATATAATACATCTTCTTGGAATAGGAGTCCCGTCTTGTAAGCAAGCATTGGGACACATCGATCGGTAAGAATAAACAATAATAACTGTATTCAAAAGTATCTCCTGAGAGAAGAGAGAAGTAGAAAAAAAGAAACGCTGTATTGACGGTGTCTAGAAAGCATGAAGAGTGCCACGAGGAGACACGATATTTGCTTTGAGGATTTTCTGTTGCTTCTGCGGACAAGATCCTGCAAAAGGAACTTCTCCAGTGCCACAGACTCCGCTGCCAGAGGGCACCGCAGAGTACTAAGGCCTCCAGGGCTCCGTCTCTCTGTGCTTCTTTTGTTGCCTCTCTCCTGCAGGCTCTCGTGCGGACGTGCCACTGTTGTGCGATGTTTACGAGCCGTAGTTGGCAGTGCTTATGTGTGTGCGGGTGTGGCCGTAGCCAGGGGCTACACCGACACTGAGGAAAAGGCGAGTACCTAAGGGCACACTCGCAGCAGTCTGACTGCTTGTACTTAACAGCAACTAGCGTAGTGATTTTCAGGACAACACATTCCATAAATGACCTACTTAAATGCCTTTACTCTTCTTAGTCCCGTGTATTTGTAGTGGTCTTCAGTCCTGAGACTGGTTTGATGCAGCTCTCCACGCTACTCTAACCTGTGCAAGCTTCATCTCCCAGTACCTACTGCAACCTACATCCTTCTGAATCTGCTTAGTGTATTCATCTCTTGGTCTCCCTCTACGATTTTTACCCTCCACGTTGCCCTCTTGTACTAAATTGGTGATCCCTTGATGCCTCAGAACATGTCCTACCAACCGATCCCTTCTTCTGGTCAAGTTGTGCCACAAACTTCTCTTCTCCCCAATCCTATTCAATACTTCCTCATTAGTTATGTGATCTACCCATCTAATCTTCAGCATTCTTCTGTAGCACCACATTTCGAAAGCTTCTATTCTCTTCTTGTCCAACTATTTATTGTCCATGTTTCACTTCCATACATGGCTACACTCCATACAAATACTTTCAGAAACGACTTCCTGACACTTAAACCTATACTCGATGTTAACAAATTTCTCTTCTTCAGAAATGCTTTCCTTGCCATTGCCAGTCTACATTTTATATCCTCTCTACTTCGACCATCATCATTTATTTTGCTCCCCAAATAGCAAAACTCCTTTACTACTTTAAGTGTCTTATTTCCAAATCTAATTCCCTTAGCACCACCCGACTTAATTCGACTACATTCCATTATCTTCGTTTTGCTTTATACCCTCCTTTCAAGACACTGTCCATTCCGTTCAACTGCTCTTCCAAGTCCTTTGCTGTCTCTGACAGAATTACAATGTCATCAGCAAACCTCAAAGTTTTTATTTTTTATCCATGGATTTTAATACCTACTCCGACTTTTCTTTTGTTTCCTTTACTGCTTGCTCAATATACAGATTGAATAGCATCGGGGAGAGGCTACAACCCTGTCTCACTCCCTTCCCAACCACTGCTTCCCTTTTAATGTCCCTCGACTCTTATAACTGCCATCTGATTTCTGTACAAATTGTAAATAGCCTTTCGCTCCCTGTATTTTACCCCTGCCACCTTCAGAATTTGAAAGAGAGAATTCCAGTCAACATTGTCAAAAGCTTTCTCTAAGTCTACAAATGCTAGAAAAGTAGGTTTTGCCTTTCCTTAATCTAGCTTCTAAGATAAGTCGTAGGGTCAGTATTGCCTCACGTGTTCCGATATTTCTACGGAATCCAAACTGATCTTCCCCGAGGTCGGCTTCTACTAGTTTTTCCATTCGTCTGTAAAGAATTCGCGTTAGTATTTTGCAGCCGTGACTTATTAAACTGATAGTTCGGTAATTTTCACATCTGTCAACACCTGCTTTTTTTGGGATTGGAATTATTATATTCTTCTTGAAGTCTGAGGGTATTTCACCTGCCTCATACATCTTGCTCACCAGATGGTAGAGTTTTGTCAGGACTGGCTCTCCCAAGGCTGTCAGTAGTTTTAATGGAATGTTGCCTACTCCCGGAACTTTGTTCCGACTCAGGTCTTTCAGTGCTCTGTCAAACTCTTCACGCAGTATCATATCTCCCATTTCATCTTCATCTACATCCTCTTCCATTTCCATAATATTGACCTCAAGTACTTCGCCCTTGTATAGACCCTCTATATACTCCCTTCCACCTTTCTGCTTTCCCTTCTTTGCTTAGATCTGGGTTTCCATCGAAGCTCTTGATATTCATACAAGTGGTTCTCTTTTCTCCAAAGGTCTCTTTAATTTTCCTGTAGGCAGTATCTATCTTACCCCTCGTGAGACAAGCTTCTACATCCTTACATTTGTCCTCTAGACATTCCTGCTTAGCCATTTTGCACTTCCTATTGATCTCATTTTTCAGACGTTTGTATTCCTTTTTGCCCGCTTCACTTACTGCATTTTTATATTTTCTCCTTCCATCAATTAAATTCAGTAGCTCTTCTGTTACCCAAGGATTTCTATTAGCCCTCGCCTTTTTACCTACTTGATCCTCTGCTGCCTTCACTACTTCATCCCTCAAAGCTACCCATTCTTCTTCTACTGTATTTCTTTCCCCCATTGCTGTCAATTGTTCCCTTATGCTCTCCCTGAAACTCTGTACAATCTCTGGTTTAGTCGGTTTATCCAGGTCCCATCTCCTTAAATTCCCACCTTTTTGCAGTTTCTTCAGTTTTAATCTACAGTTCATAAACAATAGATAGTGGTCAGAGTCAACATCTGCCCCTGGAAATGTCTTACAATTTAAAGCCTGGTTCCTAAATCACTGTCTTACCATTATATAATCTCTCTGAAACCTGTCAGTATCTCCAGGCTTCTTCCATGTATACAATCTTCATTTATGATTCTTCAACGAAGTGTTAGCTATGATTAAGTTGTGCTCTGTGCAAAATTCTACCAGGTGGCTTCCTCTTTCATTTCTTACCCCCAATCCATATTCACCTACTACGTTTCCTTCTCTCCCTTTTCCTACTGACGAATTCCAGTCAACCATGACTATTAAATTTTCGTCTCCCTTCACTATCTGAATAATTTCTTTTATTACATCAAACATTTCTTCAATTTCTTTGTCATCTGCAGAGCTAGTAGGCATATAAACTTGTACTACTGTGGTAACCGTGGGCTTTGTATCTATCTTGGCCACAATAATGCGTTCACTATTCTGTTTGTAGTAGCTTACCCGCATTCCTATTTTCCTATTCGTTATTAAACCTACTCCTGCATTACCCCTGTTTGATTTTGTGTTTATAATCCTGTATTCACCCTCTAGAGTAGTCCCCGCCCGGAGATCCGAATGGGGGACTATTTTACCTCCGGAATGTTTTACCCAAGAGGACGCCATCATCATTTAACCATACAGTAAAGCTGCATGCCCTCGGGAAAAATTATGGCCGTAGTTTCCCCTTGATTTCAGCCGTTCGCAGTACCAGCACAGCAAGGCCGTTTTTGTTAGTGTTGCAAGGCCAGATCAGTCAATCATCCAGACTGTTGCCCCTGCAACTACTGAGAAGGCTGCTGCCCCTCTTCAGGAACCACACGTTTGTCTGGCCTCTCAACAGATACCCCTCCGTTGTGGTTGCACCCACGGTACGGCTATCTGTATCGCTGAGTTACGCAAGCCTCCCCACCAACGGCAAGATCCATGGTTCATGGGGAGGAATATACAGGGTGTTTCAAAAATGACCGGTATATTTGAAACGGCAATACAAACTAAACGAGCAGCGATAGAAATACACCGTTTGTTGCAATATGCTTGGGACAACAGTACATTTTCAGGCAGACAAACTTTCGAAATTACAGTAGTTACAATTGTCAACAACAGATGGCGCTGCGGTCTGAGAAACACTATAGTACGATATTTTCCACATATCCACCATGCGTAGCAATAATATGGCGTAGTCTCTGAATGAAATTATCCGAAACCTTTGACAACGTGTCTGGCGGTGTGGCTTCACATGCAGATGAGATGTACTGCTTCAGCTGTTCAATTGTTTCTGGATTCTGGCAGTACACCTGGTCTTTCAAGTGTCCCCACAGAAAGAAGTCACAGGGGTTCATGTCTGGCGAATAGGGAGGCCAATCCACGCCGCCTCCTGTATGTTTCGGATAGCCCAAAGCAATCACACGATCATCGAAATATTCATTCAGGAAATTAAAGACGTCGGCCGTGCGATGTGGCCGGGCACCATCTTGCATAAACCACGAGGTATTCGCAGTGTCGTCTAAGGCAGTTTGTACCGCCACAAATTCACGAAGAATGTCCAGATAGCGTGATGCAGTAATTGTTTCGGATCTGAAAAATGGGCCAATGATTCCTTTGGAAGAAATGGCGGCCCAGACCAGTACTTTTTGAGGATGCAGGAACGATGGGACTGCAACATGGGGCTTTTCGGTTCCCCATATGCGCCAGTTCTGTTTATTGACGAAGCCGTCCAGGTAAAAATAAGCTTCGTCAGTAAACCAAATGCTGCCCACATGCATATCGCCGTCATAAATCCTGTACACTATATCGTTAGCGAATGTCTCTCGTGCAGCAATGGTAGCGGCGCTGAGGGGTTGCCGCGTTTGAATTTTGTATGGATAGAGGTGTAAACTCTGGCGCATGAGACGATACGTGGACGTTGGCGTCATTTGGACCGCAGCTGCAACACGGCGAACGGAAACCCGAGGCCGCTGTTGGATCACCTGCTGCACTAGCTGCGCGTTGCCCTCTGGTTGCCGTACGCGGTCGCCCTACCTTTCCAGCACGTTCATCCGTCACGTTCCCAGTCCGTTGAAATTTTTCAAACGGATCCATTATTGTATCGCTTTTCGGTCCTTTGGTTACATTAAACCTCCGTTGAAAACTTCGTCTTGTTGCAACAACACTGTGTTCTAGGCGGTGGAATTCCAACACCAGAAAAATCCTCCATTCTAAGGAATAAACCATGTTGTCTACAGCACACTTGCACGTTGTGAACAGTACACGCTTACAGCAGAAAGACGACGTACAGAATGGCGCACCCACAGACTGCGTTGTCTTCCATATCTTTCACATCACTTGCAGCGCCATCTGTTGTTGAAAATTGTAACTACTGTAATTTCGAAAGTTTGTGCGCCTGAAAATGTACAGTTGTCCCAAGCATATTGCAACAAACGGTGTATTTCTATCGCTGCTCGTTTAGTTTTTATTGCCGTTTCAGATATACCGGTCATTTTTGAAACACCCTGTATATATAGCTTGTACAAAGAGGGCCACAGTCTTGCGCAAGAACGTTTCTTTTTCGTAGCAGAGGGGATGAGATTGCCTGGTTTAAAGGGGGGGGGGGGGGGGGGGGAGGGACCAAACTGCTTGGTCATTGGTCAGAGGGGATAAGGTTTGGTTGTAAGAAATCAGAGCAACCATGATTGCACGAAGTACCACCGTAATGATAACGACCCGTGGCCAAAAGTTGATAGGTCCCATGTTGGCACAAATAGAGCCCTATTCGGCACTGTTTCCAAAAATACTTCAGAGTGAGAGGTTATCAAACGTTGGTAGGTCTGCGAACCAAAGGGCTCAAAAATGGTTCAAATGGCTCTGAGCACTATGGGACTCAACTGCTGAGGTAATTAGTCCCCTAGAACTTAGAACTAGTTAAACCTAACTAACCTAAGGACATCACAAACATCCATGCCCGAGGCAGTATTCGAACCTGCGACCGTAGCGGGCTTGCGGTTCCAGACTGCAGCGCCTTTAACCGCACGGCCACTTCGGGCGGCTGAACAAAAGGGAATAGTCAATACAAACTCGCCGCTGATTTCTTGTTATGGCCACTGTGGTGCTTCGTGGCTAACACAAGACCTACATGCTCGATCTACAACTTCACACGACATGACTAAGCTTCACCAGCGATTGTTAAAACGAATGTAGTGCTTCACTCGCTATTCCTCGCGGCGCGGGTGTCATCAGCTTTGAATGCGAACTGACTTGTAAATATCAACCCAAATTAACAATTAAATCCACTCCTAGCAGAAACCTGTGTACTCACCGAAGCCTGGAACGGGATTGTCCTCTCGCCAAAAACTTAACAGCCCTCGCTGGACACTGAGTCCGGAGCAAAAATCTTATGTGGGGAGCGCTCCGGTCCAGCCTCCAAAACTCGATACGATACGCTACACTGTAAGCCAGTCAGAGGGACAGGAAAAATCACGGGATGCTTACGGCCTCAGGGCCTTGGAGACTTGGGAAGTTCTAGTACCTTCTGGAAAATTCCTCACGTAATATACCCCGCATCAGTTGAAAGACTGGATTTTGAAAATGGGGGTAAATGCGTCGCCGCCTTTGTGGCACGCTCCCGTCGATGATGCATGAAGAAGGCCAGTGAATTTCCCCTGTTCTGGGTGAGGAAGAGGAAAAGAAGGAATCGCCTCAAACTCGACCCAAAGACACCACGTTACCGTTTTCATGCAAGTAATTACAGAAGAAATTGCAATGTGAAAGATAATGAGGCAAAACCCGCAATGGCTGAAAAAGGAAGTGCAGATGGTTACTGTGACAAGATGATATGATCTTTTGAGGTGAGACTTTTTTTTATTTTATGAAATAATAATACTTGTGCCCAGTATACAAGTAGAAGGAAATAGTACCAGAGATTAATGTGTCGTCTACAGTGAAGTCATTAGGGATGAAGAACAAAATCCTACTGGACGAGGACGAACGAGGTTACTAATCGATGGTGACCGTTCCAAAAGCAGTGTCCAGCCGTTCGTTAGACGTGATCTGGGAAAACAACAGAAAACATGGAGGATTGTGATGGCAGCTCCTCCCTCTCCTTCACTACACACCATGAGGCTAGTCATAAAAGGTGGCGTACAGCAACATGACCGACACGCGCATAAAACGAATATGATATCCATTTAACGGGAACTTCAGAAGCCACAGACTTGAATTTAGTACATGCGCTGGATTAGGAAATTAATGATGTAAGGCGAAAAGTACAAAATGTTGTGGAAACTTCAAGGAAATATCTTCGTTTCAACAGAGTAATGATATTTTAGCTTCAAACTAGGACAGTTTTCAGCCAAGAACGAAGCACTATCTAGTCATACGCACAGTACGGGAAAATAAAAAAATCTTGAAACGTTAGAGGTGTTGTGCACATACACTCCTGGAAATGGAAAAAAGAACACATTGACACCGGTGTGTCAGACCCACCATACTTGCTCCGGACACTGCGAGAGGGCTGTACAAGCAATGATCACACGCACGGCACAGCGGACACACCAGGAACCGCGGTGTTGGCCGTCGAATGGCGCTAGCTGCGCAGCATTTGTGCACCGCCGCCGTCAGTGTCAGCCAGTTTGCCGTGGCATACGGAGCTCCATCGCAGTCTTTAACACTGGTAGCATGCCGCGACAGCGTGGACGTGAACCGTATGTGCAGTTGACGGACTTTGAGCGAGGGCGTATAGTGGGCATGCGGGAGGCCGGGTGGACGTACCGCCGAATTGCTCAACACGTGGGGCGTGAGGTCTCCACAGTACATCGATGTTGTCGCCAGTGGTCGGCGGAAGGTGCACGTGCCCGTCGACCTGGGACCGGACCACAGCGACGCACGGATGCACGCCAAGACCGTAGGATCCTACGCAGTGCCGTAGGGGACCGCACCGCCACTTCCCAGCAAATTAGGGACACTGTTGCTCCTGGGGTATCGGCGAGGACCATTCGCAACCGTCTCCATGAAGCTGGGCTACGGTCCCGCACACCGTTAGGCCGTCTTCCGCTCACGCCCCAACATCGTGCAGCCCGCCTCCAGTGGTGTCGCGACAGGCGTGAATGGAGGGACGAATGGAGACGTGTCGTCTTCAGCGATGAGAGTCGCTTCTGCCTTGGTGCCAATGATGGTCGTATGCGTGTTTGGCGCCGTGCAGGTGAGCGCCACAATCAGGACTGCATACGACCGAGGCACACAGGGCCAACACCCGGCATCATGGTGTGGGGAGCGATCTCCTACACTGGCCGTACACCACTGGTGATCGTCGAGGGGACACTGAATAGTGCACGGTACATCCAAACCGTCATCGAACCCATCGTTCTACCATTCCTAGACCGGCAAGGGAACTTGCTGTTCCAACAGGACAATGCACGTCCGCATGTATCCCATGCCACCCAACGTGCTCTAGAAGGTGTAAGTCAACTACCCTGGCCAGCAAGATCTCCGGATCTGTCCCCCATTGAGCATGTTTGGGACTGGATGAAGCGTCGTCTCACGCGGTCTGCACGTCCAGCACGAACGCTGGTCCAACTGAGGCGCCAGGTGGAAATGGCATGGCAAGCCGTTCCACAGGACTACATCCAGCCTCTCTACGATCGTCTCCATGGGAGAATAGCAGCCTGCATTGCTGCGAAAGGTGGATATACACTGTACTAGTGCCGACATTGTGCATGCTCTGTTGCCTGTGTCTATGTGCCTGTGGTTCTGTCAGTGTGATCATGTGATTTATCTGCCCCCAGGAATGTGTCAATAAAGTTTCCCCTTCCTGGGACAATGAATTCACGGTGTTCTTATTTCAATTTCCAGGAGTGTAGTCCCAGGTAGTCAGCGCGCACACAACTTTCCCACTAGAGCGCGCCCCGCTAAGCACAACAGCGCAGGCGCAGCGCTCGTCCGTCTCCGCACTACGAGATGGCGCTGCCATAAAGACGGACCAATTTCTGCTTCCGCCGATCCGCGTATTAATACGTAACGCAACCAATGAGATTGCTGCTAACGTAGAACCTTTTCTCCTCGCAGATCACACTCGCGCAGTGATACCTGAACGCTCGAGGTATTATAACGAGTGTACAGACCTCCGATTAGTCAGTCTGCATTAGTCTATGGTCAAGTTTCAGTCTGCGCCTAATAAGATTATCATATTCCTGTACATAGCCATGAAGATAAATGACTAGACACTTTGTCAAGTATCAGAGATATGTGAGAATAAGATTAACGTACCAAGACCAAAGGAACTTCAGATTGTCAATTGTAAACAGCATCCAGAAACAAGTTACGTGATGTCTATGATTTTTATTATTTTAATAAATGTGTGTGAAAATTAATCAAGTTCTGTTTAACGTTGGTCACCGTCAATCTGCTACTCTAAGCGTGGAAGTGGCATTTCTATCGTCTGACCTAACGGCAAAAGATAAGCACGCCACGATAAGACCACGAGACATATTGCTGACACTCGCCTACTTCGCTAGAGCGACAAGTCAAATAATCTGATCGTGTGTGTACCGAAGGTCTTACAGTACGCACACCACAAGAGGGAAACCAGAACTCATACTATTACTTTCTTGCCTAACCAAAATAAGCAAATGTAAAAAATAAAAAAGTCTGCCAAGCTACAAATAGTGTCGTTAAATATGAAGTGACGATAGTTTCTGATCAGAGTAAAGAAAGACTAGAAAGATTATATGATGGGGCGATTAATTCAGACTGAGTGAAAGCGTTAGGCTGTATGGCACACCAAAAGAAAAACGAAAGGAATACTTGATATTTGCTACTTACCACGGAAGAGAAGTCTACCAGAAGCCTTCCGCTACGAGTATCGCAGTTCTACGCACCTGCAAAACGAAAATGCGTTGAATGAAATATCTTATTACGCCAAAATAATTCATAAATTGTACTCGTAACTGAAAAGATTTGCCATGATTTGTCAGTAAGGACCTATCTCCGAAACAGTAGTCTACGATACGTATGCATCATCTCTTTGTTCCATCCTTTGTTAACATCGAGTTCAGTGTGAAAGTTAGCCGGCCGAAGAGGCCGAGCGGTTCTAGGTTCTGAGCACTATGGGACTTAACTGCTGAGGTCATCAGTCCCATAGCACTTAGAACTACTTAAACCTAACTAACCACGGACATCACACACATCCATGCCCGAGGCAGGACTCGAACCTGCGACCGTAGCGGTCGTGCGGTTCCAGACTGTAGCGCCTAGAACCACTCGGCCATTCCGGCCGGCGATGTGTGTGATGTCGTTAGTTTAGTTAGGTTTACGTTGTTCTAAGTTCTAGGGCACTGATGACCTCAGAAGTTAAATCTCATAGTGCTCAGAGCTATTTGAACCATTTTTTGTGAAAGTGAAAATGAAATGAAATACAAACTTTTCAAAAAATACAGAATACAGAATTCAGCAGAATACTTCATCAACATGGTTTTTGCTTTCCGTCCATATACAGCCGAAGGCAGCGGCAATACCTACAGCAATACCTTTACATTCCTTTATTATATAATTGGTTTTTGCAGTTCTGTTTACCGCGACCTAAATTTTCCTGTAATTTTTGGTCTTCATCTGTTTGGGCACCGTCGGGGTGAGAGTAACGAGTAAATTATCTTTATTCCTGCAGCAAAATTTATACAGTCAATATAAATATGACTCTCTCGAATTTAATATTGGCCAATCTATTTCATATGATCACCTCGTCCATATTGTGTAATGTATAATCTTAGTCAACCGTAACGTATTTTTTTATGCTGTATTGGAACGGCTTACCTACGTAACAGCTATGAAGCTGTCTGATTTAAGTCCAGATAGTTCGATAGAAAATAATTTTACCAATGTCGTCCACTTGAAAAACCAACTGCACCGAACAGATTGCGTCACATATGTATCAAAGTGAAGTTCGGTGGCAGGAGGAACAAGACTTTTGGTCAGGTGATTACAGGGTTATAAATACAAAATCAAATAGGGGTAATGCAGGGGTAGGTTTAATAATGAATAGGAAAATAGTAATGCGGGTTAGCTACTACAAATAGCATAGTGAACGCATTATTGTGGCCAAGATAGACACAAAGCCCATGCCTACTACAGTAGTACAAGTTTATATGCCAACTAGCTCTGCAGATGATGAAGAAATAGATGAAATGTATGACGAGATAAAATAAATTATTCAGGTAGTGAAGGGAGACGAAAAGTTAATAGTCAGGGGTGACGAATTCGTCAGTAGGAAAAGGGAGAGAAGGAAAAATAGTTGGTGAATATGGATTGGGGGTAAGAAAAGAAAGAGGAAGCCGCCTTGTAGAATTTTGCACAGAGCTAACTAAATCATAGATAACACTTGGTTCAAGAATCATAAAAGAAGGTTGTATACATGGAAGAATCCTGGAGATACTAGAAGGTATCAGATAGATTTAGGAACCAGGTTTTAAATTGTGAGACATTTCCAGGGGCAGATGTGGATTCTGACCACAATTTATTGGTTATGAACTGCAGATTGAAACTGAAGAAACTGAAAAAAGGTGAGAATCTAAGGAGATGGGACCTGGATTAACTTACTAAACCAGAGGTTGTAGAGAGTTTCAGGGAGAGCATAAGGGAACAATTGACAGGAATGGGGGAAAGAAATACAGTAGAAGAAGAATGGGTAGCTCTGAGAGATGAAGTGGTGAAGGCAGCAGACGATCAAGTAGGTAAAAAGGCGAGGGCTAATAGAAATCCTTGGGTAACAGAAGAAATATTGAATTTAATTGATGAAAGGAGAAAATATAAAAATGCAGTAAATGAAGCAGGCAAAAAGGAATGCAAACGTCTCAAAAATGAGATCGACAGGAAGTGCAAAATGGCTAAGCAGGGATGGCTAGAGGACAAATGTAAGGATGTAGAGGCTTGTCTCACTAGGGGTAAGATAGATACTGCCTACAGAAAAACTAAAGAGACCTTTGGAGAGAAGAGAACCACTTGTATGAATATCAAGAGCTCATATGGCAACCCAGTTCAAAGCAAAGAAGGGAAGGCAGAAAGGTGGAAGGAGTATATAGAGGGTCTATACAAGGGCGATGTACTTAAGGACAATATTGTGGAAATGGAAGAGGATGTAAATGAAGACAAAATGGGAGATAAGATACTGCGTGAAGAGTTTGACAGAGCACTGAAAGACCTGAGTCGAAACAAGGCCCCGGGAGTAGACAACATTCCATTAGAACTACTGATGGCCTTGGGAGAGCCAGTCCTGACAAAACTCTACCATCTGGTGAGCAAGATGTATGAGACAGGCGAAATACCCTCAGACTTAAAGAAGAATATAATAATTCCAATCTCAAAGAAAGCAGGTGTTGACAGATGTGAAAATTACCAAACTATCAGTTTAATAAGTCACAGCTGCAAAATACTAACGCGAATTCTTTACAGACGAATGGAAAAACTGGTAGAAGCGGACCTCGGGGAAGATCAGTTCGGATTCCGTAGAAATGTTGGAACACGTGAGGCAATACTAAGCTTACGACTTATCTTAGAAGAAAGATTAAGGAAAGGCAAACCTACATTTCTAGCATTTGTAGACTTAGAAAAAGCTTTTGACAATGTTAACTGGAATACACTCTTTCAAATTCTGAAGGTGGCAGGTATAAAATACAGGGAGCGAAAGGCTATTTACAATTTGTACAGAAATCAGATGGCAGTTATAAGAGTCGAGGGGCATGAAAGGGAACCAGTGGTTGGAAAAGGAGTGAGACAGGGTTGTAGTCTATCCCCGATGTTATTCAATCTGTATATTGAGAGCCGGCCGAAGTGGCCGTGCGGTTAAAGGCGCTGCAGTCTGGAACCGCAAGACCGCTACGGTCGCAGGTTCGAATCCTGCCTCGAGCATGGATGTTTGTGATGTCCTTAGGTTAGTTAGGTTTAACTAGTTCTAAGTTCTAGGGGACTAATGACCTCAGCAGTTGAGTCCCATAGTGCTCAGAGCCATTTGAACCATTTTTTGTATATTGAGCAAGCAGTAAAGGAAACAAAAGTAAAATTCGGAGTAGGTATTAAAATTCATGGAGAACAAGCAAAAACTATGAGGTTCGCCGATGACATTGTAATTCTGTCAGAGACAGCAAAGAACTTGGAAGAGCAGTTGAACGGAATGGACAGTGTCTTGAAAGGAGGATATAAGATGAACATCAACAAAAGCAAAACGAGGATAATGGAATGTAGTCAAATTAAATCGGGTGATGCTGAGGGAATTAGATTAGGAAATGAGACACTTACAGTAGTAAAGGAGTTTTGCTATTTAGGGAGTAAAATAACTTATGATGGTCGAAGTAGAGAGGATATAAAATGTAGGCTGGCAATGGCAAGGAAAGCGTTTCTGAAGAAGAGAAATTTGTTAACATCGAGTATAGATTTAAGTGTCAGGAAGTCGTTTCTGAAAGTATTTGTATGGAGTGTAGCCATGTATGGAAGTGAAACATGGACGATAACTAGTTTGGACAAGAAGAGAATAGAAGATTTCGAAATGTGGTGCTACAGAAGAATGCTGAAGATAAGGTGGGTAGATCACGTAACTAATGAGGAGGTATTGAATAGGATTGGGGAGAAGAGAAGTTTGTGGCACAACTTGACTAGAAGAAGGGATCGGTTGGTAGGACATGTTTTGAGGCATCAAGGGATCACAAATTTAGCATTGGAGGGCAGCGTGGAGGGTAAAAATCGTAGAGGGAGACCAAGAGATGAATACACTAAGCAGATTCAGAAGGATGTAGGTTGCAGTAGGTACTGGGAGATGAAGCTTGCACAGGATGGAGTAGCATGGAGAGCTGCATCAAACCAGTCTCAGGACTGATGACCACCACAACAACAATGTATCAAAGATTACTGAGTTCCGTATAACCCACTTCAGTTCACTCGCCGCTGTTAATACTATTTTCCTATTATTAATTAACCATTTTAATGTTTCGATTAACATTTTTAATTGTAGTAGTTTCCGTACGCTAGAACACCTTAGAAAAAGTAAGTCAAACAACCACATTTATTACACTATCCGTTTCTACGAGTCTTCATTAGTTTCCATTGATATTCCCACGGTTACTAGAATAAACGGTGAAGTACTATGCACAGATGTCCTGTGACGGATGACGCCACCTCTGACGCACTCGATAACAGCACCGAATTGACACGTCTACATGCCACATAACTTGGGTAAACATAACAGAATTTCGGAAACAGGTATTCGCTGTCGTATTTAAATGTGAGGCCTGAGCAGTTTCGCTAGAGCGGTGAAATATTAATTTTACGATAGTCAGTTATCTTAAACATATGGCGTCTAAAATGAGCAGTATCCTTTCTTTCAGGAATGCTAATGCTAGGCTAGCAAGTTTCGCAGGAGAGCTGTTATGAAGTTTGGAAGATAAGAGACGAGATACTGGCGGAAGAAAAGCTCTGAGGACAGGTTGTGAGTTGTGCTTGGGTACCTCGGTCGGTAGAGTACATGCCTTCGAAAGGCAAAGATCCCGAGTTAGAGTATAGGTCCGGCACACAGTTTTAATCTGTCACGAAGTTTCATAAAGCCGACGCTCCCCTGCATAGTGGAAATTTGACTCTGGATAATTTCTGATCGGCACAAACATGCATTGTCGTCTTTACAGCATCGCTTGTATTTACAGTTAACGTACAAATATTCTCTACTGGCAGTTTCTCCATTGGTGGTAATACATTCAGCGGTAGAATCTTTTTTACTATATGGTAATTTCGTTGACGAAGATTTTCTTTTTGCATCAGGCTTATCATGACCATATTCATCAAATCTGGAGGATAGGAAATATAAAGTTACAACAGCATCAGGCTTCAACTTGCATTTTAAAATCCCTTTCATAATTTGAATCGGCAAAGTATATTGAGCCCACAAAATCATTAGCAACTGAAAACGATTCCGGACGTTTACAAGCATTTATCCATTGTTAGGTCATGTGACTGATCTTAGGAAATACATGAAACTTAATTCCTAATTTTTTTCAGTTTGTGCAACTTGCGATTGCACAGCTGAAACAAAATCCAAAAGATACTTCCAGAACCCTTTAGTATAGTGATAACAGTAGCGTAACTCTGCACTTAATCGTCAACCACGGATGATGCTGTTATGTATAGAGAATTTTGCTACACTAGAAAACTACTGTGAAAAGCAGAAAGACTTGCTGTATGTAGACGCTTGGTGCCAGGATTGGCAGTTGACCCTCAGTGTAAAGAAGTGTAACGCATTGCACAGAAACAGGCAGGAGGTCCCATTACTATACGATTACACAATAGCAGAACAACCACCGGAAGCAGTGACATCCATTACACAGCCTTCTATTCAGTCATGACAACACAATAGATTATAGCAGTGGCAAGGCACTGAGATGAGGCGGGTTCAGCTTGTAAAGAGCCAAGTATTTTCTCCCAGTGATATAATGTGACCTGCACTGCTCACAACTGATCTGATCACACAGTTGCCGTAATTTTAAATTTTACTCCAGCCATACTGTTTAATCTCTCAGTTTGATTACTAGTGCTCGAACGACGTAGAATCACTGTTCGTGTTACGGGACCGTTTGGAGGCAAGGACGCAAAACATATACAGTATCACAAGATTCAGATTAGAGACCCACCCTCAACCTGTCTTATTAATTCGTCTTAAATATATGAGTGATCGTCACTTGCGGTAGTATAAAAACAGATATGCATGCTATTGGGATGAAGGAAATGTTTGGAAGCAAACTGGATGACAGGACCAGTAAACCAAGTGGTGGGATGACCAGTCGCCGCGTGTGCTTCTTCCGAGTAGGGACCCTGTTACTCTTTTTTCCTATTGGTCACCTTGCAGTATTTCTCCGCATAACTTCTTGCTGATCTTCATCAGAGGCCTTCAGCTTATGACGCCATTGAGGAAAGAAGCCGGTGCTACCGCCGATTGAGGTCGCAATATTTCTGCCCCCAACAGCCACAATATAGTGAGACCGAGCCACTTTGCGTGAGACGTAGGAAAAGTCAAACCTGTTTACAACTAACATCTTACAGCCTCGCTCTAACGATTTCCTTACAAGTCATGAGCCGCGTGGTCTTAGCTGCCATATCGCGGAGTGCGCGGCCTCTCTCGCCGGAGCTTCGAGTCCTCCCTCGGGCATGGGTGTGTGTATTGTGCTTAGCATAAATTAGTTTAAGAAGTGTGTAAGTCTAGGGACTGATGACGTCAGTTGTTTGGTCCCTTAGTAATTCACACACATTTAAACATTTCTTAGCAGGTCATGAAACGCTTGCTTCCAAATTCCACGACAGGTGTGACGTACTATCTTCCATAATGCTACATGATGCTTTCAGCAATTCTGTCTAATACTAACTAATTTGACGACGATCACTCACCACTTCTGAGATTTATTTTCAGTTCTCCCCCTGACACCCAAGTCAGCTTAACAGATTTGCATTGTCAAAGGTTGTCTTAAGTAAATGTTCGTCGAGAGTTTGCGACAGGATGCCTTTAGGTTTTATTGAGAATTAAGGGTTTTTCTCATTATTGTGAATGGTCAAGATGATAAAAAAATCAGCCGACCGCCCTTCAGTCCGGAACTGCGCTGCTGCTACGGTCGCAGGTTCGAATCCTGCCTCGGACATGAATGTGTCTGATGTCCTTAGGTTGGTTAGGTTTAAGTAGTTTCTAAGTCTAGGGGACTGATGACCTCAGATGTTAAGTCCCATAGTACTTAGAGCCATTTGAACCATTTTGATAAAAAATCAAATCATTAATATGTTCGCTTTCATTCAATTCGACATATCTAATAAAAGAAAACCATCTACAGTTGAATACTTTCTTCTTGTTTTGACAGGTAGTATAATTCTTGCAGTTTACATTAATTCATCCTAGCGGTACTGCCAATGGTTTTCACGACAGCAGCTGTGACGGTCTGCATAGCGATGGACTGTTGACCTAGCGACGCTGTATGTGAACGAAAGTATCTCTTCTCGTGAATTTCAGTCACACAAATTACATATGTCTCCCTTAATTAGAATGATCACTGATTAGGATCAAGTCCACGTTTGTGGGTGCCGTAACCCTTGCGATGAACCTGATTATTGGTCTCTCGACACGAAATACGAATGCCGATGTTTCTATGACATACGAAATGTGAATACTAACGTTCCAACGCCATGTTATATTCAATTTTGCACTGTGGTGCAACAATGGGTAAACGACACTTTGAAAAGAAAACAACCAAAAGGCAAAACACGTCAAGAGGAAGCACAAGAAGCAGTGTCATTTCAAGATGATGTCCTCAAGCCAATCTGTTCCAATACAAAGTTTCTCAATCTTCTACAACCGAAAAATTTCCAGAACCACAAAATAATTGTATAGGTATTCCTGGGACTTTCGAAATGACGTCATGTCTATTGGCTGTGGTTGCTGGAACTTCTGGTAAGTCATCATCATCAATGCTTCCAATGCCTCCTTCAAAAGTTTGCTTAGTAGATATTGCAAAAAAAAATCATCAATAGGAAAGAGGGAAATACAGTAACACTGACCTATCCACATCAAAATTATTTGGGAACTAATAAAACGCCAGGAAAGGGACAGAAGAAAAGGAAAACTCAAAACTTAAAACTTTTTATAGGGAAGAACGACAAGGGCCAAGCCGTAAGGTAGGTGAAAGAGCAACAAACAACAGCTGGAAAGAATAGATCGTCTCAAAAGAAACTGAACCAAATATATATATATATATATATATATATATATATATATATATATATATATATATATATATATTCTTCAGCCTTATCAAGTGAAGAAGAACAGACTAAGCATGCATATTTTGTGACAGGCTATATTCAGACTGATTATCGAGTGAGGAATGGATTCAGTATGTATCTCGTCGCGGCTGGACTCACGAACATTGTTCTACTGCTTAGGTTTGTCTGCGATTTTTGTACTCAGTAACGTTTGTTTTCTTTATTAGGACTAGTTACTAGAACTCTGCCTGTGTTAGCTTAATGTTTTCAAAATCTGAAGTTCTTGGTCAAAAACTAATTTTTGTACTTAAAATGGATTTGTGGATCCCTTGGCTCTATTTTTAAGGTTTCTATATGTTTACATATAGACCAATGTTTTGCTATAGAAGTAAACTTCTTATTAAGAAGTTTTTTTTGCATTCATTTTAATGGGTGACCGCATTTTATTCCAAGGGTGGGGAAAGACCTCGAATTTTATGAGGACTATCGTTATTTTTGCTTGGTGAGATGGTTTATTTTAAGCTGAAACTATAGGAGACCTGAATACCCTTAATTTGCAGGTTTATTGGTCACTGAAAGTGATTTGGTTCAAATGGCTCTGAGCACTATGGGACTTATCATCTCAGGTCATCAGTCTCCTAGAACTTAGAACTACTTAAACATAACCAACCTAAGGGCATCAGACACATCCATGCCCGAGGCAGGATTCGAACCTGCGACCGTAGCGGTCACGCGGTTCCTGACTGTAGCGCCTAGAACCGCACGCCCACCAACGGCCGGCGAAAGTAATTTATATAAATTAAAAGTTGAGGTACCCGGGTTTGTTTCACTTTTCGCTACTACTTCTTTCATGCATAGTTTCCAAGATAAATGAATGCAGTCAGGTGAGCCAGCTTTTCAGTCTCCAGACGGACAACTGCACTTTGTATGCCGTGGCGCTATGCACTTTTTGAGAAGGGAACACTTATGTAAGCGCCCTGAGAAAGGATGATTTACAGAGGAACCGGCCCTGGCGACGGTCCATTTACCACCGGAGGCAGCGGACTGCAGCGATGCCGGCGCGCCGCCACACGGCGCCGCAATTTCAGAGCCGGGGATTCCTGCTGAGCCGTAAATCCCAGCCTACACAATGCGGGGAATACCCCGCTGCGCCTGCGTGGCTGCAACCCGCCGCGCGGCAGTCCCGTCTCAACTAATTTTCGCAACGAGCAGGGATGCACGCCGCCGTTGTTGACATGAGCACACAGCGCCGGGAGAACAGGCGTCACGTGATTCATAGCACCCAGCTCTCTGTTCGAATAACATCATCATCAGGCTCATATACGGGTCTGAGTTTCGTCGTTTGCACAGTTCCACTGACTACGTTGTGCCAAAGCCTGTTCACTGATGTCTCCAACAGCAGTAGAACGGGACATGGTGAGTGAAATCTTGTATTGTGTGAAAGGGTGCTGTAATGCACAGGTTGTCTAGATTAGAGGCGAGCCGTTCACGAAAGAAAGGGGGCGAAAGCAACAGTCAACAGAACAACCGAGGAATGAAATCCGAGGAATGCTCATTCACAGTTGGCTGGTCTCATTCGGTCGGTCTCATTTAATTTCCGCCGCTCCTCGTTGCCGCCTCAGTCTCGTTCAGTCAGTCTCGGTCGTTTTTGGATGCCCACTCGCTCCTCGTTCCAGTTTCTCCAGTCTTCCTCCAATTACAGTTCCATTCGTTCATTACAATCTCCCCCTCTTGTTCAATTTCAAACTGTCTCGGAATATCGACTTCTATACTCCGGTCATCATAAGAAGAAACATGATGTAAGCAAACACCAACACAGTGGTTGGTCAGAAGCCGTAGCACATGCGCACTGGCGTTATTACGCTCTTCGAAGTAGGCCCTAGTTATGTATTAGATATATTATTAGTTCGAAGTGAGCCCTGCTTATGTATTAGATATATTATTACAAAGTTACGTTAAATGAAACTTAAAGAAGTTCAAATGTATTAACAGCCATCAACGTTTTGCTTAATCACTTCTTAGATACGTAGTTTTTATTTAAAAAAATCGTGTACAGTCACAGACTCTGCACTGTTGTGCTGTGATTGTCACGCTGTTAATGCTCAGTATGAAAATGGCTGAGGCTGCTCGCTGTCCCGCAGTGGAACACGGTTAAAATGCCGAGAAATAGGTTCTTCTTAATGTTTTTCATAAATTTTAAGAGATAGTCGGCTTTGAAGTTTTCCGAGGGACTGTATTAGATACAGTTGAGACACAAACACACTCTGAACGTATAGCGGAATCGGTATCGCAATGAAGTGTAAAACGTATTACAATTCGAGGCTCTCTTGTTCAATTCTCGTCCAAGTCATTGTTTTTTCTCGTTCAATTTGAAATACCCATGACACACCTCGTAACGGTAAAATTCATCATGATTTTTTATGAATAAACCACGTCTTATTACTTGTGATTACACATTGCACGCGAAATTCCTCTTTTCATTTCAAATATAAATTCTTAATTATCTGTATTTGATGAAAGTCTGTTAATAAAAGTTGGTTAAATTAAGGAAACATAAGAATTTGGTTTTTAAGGCAAAAATTAAAAACCAAATACTCTATTTGGACTATGTCCATTGTTTTGTACCACAGATGTAGATAAGTGTCATATAAACACGGAAAATAATCATTTTCACAGCATCGAGTACATCATACAAATGCTGCATTTTTACATTTGCCACTGTATCATTACAATACAAACCTAACAGAACTGATCTGGAGTCAAGTTACGGGATTTGGGCCTAGACGTAACAAGGCTGTTAAGCTGCGAGATTTACTGGAACTAACGCACACAGGTTCAAATGGTTCAAATGGCTCTGAGCACTATGGGACTTAACATCTATGGTCATCAGTCCCCTAGAACTTAGAACTACTTAAACCTACCTAACCTAAGGACAGCACACAACACCCAGCCATCACGAGGCAGAGAAAATCCCTGACCCCGCCGGGAATCGAACCAGGGAACCCGGGCGTGGGAAGCGAGAACGCTACCGCACGACCACGAGATGCGGGCGCACACAGGTTTTTCACGTGGTACTGCCGAATGCTGGCGGGATATAGAATGGCTCGTCATAAAAGAAGAGAAGAAAATGCGGCGCCTGGTTAGCTTCGTAAATTATGTTGCTGATAGGCTCTTTTATCAACGTAGCAGGTGACACTTCCAAAACTGAAATGTATTTCTCCGATTCGGGTAGGGAATGAGCTAAGAGATTACCAGACGGCTCACTGTAATTAATACCTTCAGTGGCTTCAGTATTCAACAGTACGGTGAAATCCCTGCAGTATGCTTTTGCAGTACACTAAGAAAAATTACCCTGTGTTTAAGTCAGGAATTTTCATCACTCTTGTTTGTAATTAGAATTCCACGTCAGATAAGAACGACAGCATTTTATGCTTTTCGTCTGGTCACAGTAGAAGCGTGCGATAGTGCTGGAGTTCTCTTTAAAACTTAAATGACATTGGAAGTTATATCGTTTCTTTGCTCGTCTCTTTTCACGTGTGAACTGGAAGTGCTCACATCATTGCAATTTAGTTGGACCGCTGGCTGTCCCAACTTTAATGCGCCGGCAAAGCTGTTGTCCCGCATTATCGCTCAGTCTATGTGCATATGGAAATGGAAATGAGCGTTTGGCGGGGTAGGTCCGGTCGCGTTGGTGCAGATGTTATTACATTCGACGCCACACTGGGCGACCTGCGCGCAGGATGGAGATGAAATGATGATGAAGACAACACAACACCCAGTCTCTGAGCGGAGAAAAGCCCCGACCCAACCGGGAATCGAACCCGAACCCGTAGGACGGCAGTCTGCAACGCTGGCCACTCAGCTGTCGGGGCGGACTATGCGCATATAACACCACATAAAACGCATCCTTATGATCGTACTTGACTGTACTAGTCACAGCTTGGCTTCCACTCCGCGTGAAACGAAATCCAATTAGATTAAACCTGACGCGGAAGAATACATGGCGTAATGTTTACATCTGGTTTATTCTTATGATGAACAGAGTCAGGCTAATCGCAAGAACTTCTGTAGGAATTTTGATACAGTTTTCGCTAAAATATTCACAAAGTTCAAATGGTTCAAATGGCTCTGAGCACTATGGAACTTAACTTCTGAGGTCATCAGTCCGCTAGAACTTAGAACTACTTAAACCTAACTAATCTAAAGACATCACACACATCCATGCACGAGGCAGGATTCGAACCTGCGACCGTAGCGGTCGCGCGGTTCCAGACTGTAGCGCCTAGAACCGCTCGGCCACTCCGGCCGGCTATTCACGAAGTAAGCTTGTTTATATACGAGGTGCGTACGGTAAGTGAAACAACATATTTTTTCTCCGACGGTTTCGATTGAAAATATGCGGAATTTTTTGTGGGAGATAGTGGAATATTTCCGCTTCAGCCTCCACAGTTTCATATAGTTTCCATAGGTAGCGGCGCTATACCTAGCATTCAGAATGGTAACGGAAGTGGGTTCCAAGCACAGAGCTGTCACTTATTTCTTTTGGGGGAAACCAGGGCATCGCAGATATTCATAGGTGCTTCCAGAATGTCTACGAAGAACTATCAGTGTACAAAAGCACGTTGAGTTGTTGGGCAAGGCGCCTATGATGATGGCACCAAGGTCACCCAAGCCTGTCCCATCTCTCGCGAGCCGGCCGGCCACACACAGCTGTGACTCCTGCACTATCAGAACGTGCGGACACCCTCATTCGAAGCGACTGACGAATCGCAATCAACACCTCGGTGCTCAACTGTACGTCTCTGCTGGTCGTGCTCACACACTCGCTCATCTCTTGTGGTACTGAAAGGTGCATTCCCCTTGGGTTCCTAGACGCATAACAAAAGACCGTAAAGACCATCTACGAGGTACAGTACCAGGCTGATAGCAACATTTTTTTTTGTCGAACATCCACACAGGCTATGAAACATGGGTTCATCACTTCGAACTGGTATCAAAACGGCAATCCCTGGGGTGGCGCCGTATCATCTGTCCTCCGAATAAAAAGTTCAAATGCGTACCCTCAGCCGGTAAAGTCATGGCGACGATCCTCTGGGGCTCTGAATGGGCTGTTCTCTTTGGTGGCCCTCCTCATGGTGCAACGATCAACTGTGAAGCGTACTATGCCGCCTTCAGCAGAGTGAAGGAACGACTTCATTGTGTTCCTCACTACAAATATGCAAACGAACTTCACCATGTCCATGACAACGCATCACCCCACACAAGTATGCCCACCAGAGAGGAGCTCAAACAACCTGACTGAACTGTTCTTCCTCATCCACTTCACCCTACAGCCTAGATCTCGCACCCTGCGACTTCCATCTGTTTGGTACAATGAAGAATAGACCCCGCAGGAAGCGGTACACGGATGATGGGGAGGTTATTGACTCAAAAAGGCTTCGGGTCCGACGTCGACCAGTAGAGTAGCATCTCTAGGGTGTAGTGTATTGGAATCCTGAATAAAACCAACCTGCTTTCAGAAGAAAAATACGTTGCATTATTTATTTAACGCCTCTCGTAATTTCTTACCGCTGAGTAATGACGAAAGTTAATTGGCCTTGCGAGTGACATCTCGTGGCAGTGGTGGTACCTACAAAGTGGTCAGCCACAAAGCAGTCAAGTGCTGTCGCAGCTTGAGAGTTTTGTGAGGACTCACAAGAACATCGGCCTGGTGTGCTTGTGGTAAAATGCAGGTCAGGAAACCGAACAATCGTTGGATCGAATTCTGGTCAGCCCACGGATTTTTCAGACTAGTTTTTACCCTATGATTCCATGATGTGGAGTTCCGCCAGAAATTACAAGTGGTTCAGTTTTCACGGTAAACAGTAGGATTCTTTCCATGGATGGATAACTGGTGTATGTTAGGCAGAGGCAAGGCTCAAAAGTGGCGTCAAACTGAAAGACTTGCACCGTGCCACTGAAGCACACGAAATGATTGTTATCAGAATCTACACACCTTCTTCTGTAGGGGAGAATATTGTTGTTTGGAACACTTTTAAGACTTCCGCCTCCGCCGGCCGGAGTGGCCGAGCGGTTCTAGGCGCTACCGTCTGGAAACGCGCCACCGCTACGGTCGCAGGTTCGTATCCTGCCTCGGGCATGGATCTGTGTGATGTCCTTAGGTAAGTTAGGTGTAAGTAGTTCTAAGTTCTATGGGACTGATGACCTCAGAAGTTAAGTCCCATAGTGCTCAGAGCCACTTCCGCCTCTAACAATAGAAGTTCAAACCATTTTGAAATGACAGCATTCACTTTGTGTGTGCTGCAGTCTTTTTCTGAAATTACAAAAAAATACCCTTCAAAAGCAAAGTTATCGCAAATGTGAAAAAGTGTTCCAAGTTAACACATGGTCACGTAGCTAGGAACAAATATTCTATTCAGTTTTAAAAATCTTGTCAGCACTGTACTTAATAGTCTATGTGTTACGTTATTACTCCACTAGCACCAACAATCAGCTATTGAAGTCAAATCAAGAAGAGGAAGTATTAACAAAATGCAATTAAAAGTTAAAAACATGTTTTCAGTTTCCATTTCCAAGACAGGGAAAATAGTTAAGACGTTAAAGTATTGCAGTTCATTTGCAAGTATCACGCATTCCATTACAGAAGACATTAATCCGTTTCAAGGTACAAGATGCTGCAATATGGACGAAGTATGGACTTGCCGTCTACAAGTTTGTAAGGTGTCCACATTTTCGGGCCTTACATAAGCTGCATAACGACGATACCGACTAAAATCCCCAGTAAATAACGATATCATTGACAGCAGGAAATAATTAGAGCCATCTCATGTACGGAATAACAAACGATTTACCCTTTTAACAACAGGGGCATGAGTAATATAACAAAGTGAACACAGCTTGGAGACGGACAGGGCAGGTGGCTGATGACATTGGAACGACTCAATTAGCTTTAACAAAAGAAAGCCCACGTGCACTGCAGAAAGAAATAAGGGAAAATCAATATACTACCTATCAGAATAAACACGGCCGAGACGCAAGTAAGTGGCCGTAGTACGTTAACGACTGGAAACCCGGGCAATAAAAATAAGAATTTACCTTTAACGTGGGAGCGGTCAGCAGAAGCCAGACGTGTGACGTAGCAGAATCAAGGTGGGGATGATAACGTCATATAAAAGCACTTTGAGAACTCAATTAAGACACAGAGACAGAGAGAGCGGGCGCTCACGTCTAGCGGCGGACCACACACCTGCGTGTGGTGAAGGCGCGACTCTAACTTCTTCCCGTTTGCAAAGTGAGTGCGATACACTTCACGTATCCTGGCGACAAACGTAAGGCGATAGTTAAATATTCCTGCTGAAATCTTTTTCCGGCTGAATGTTGCGCACGTCGCTTCAACCCAGAACGAGTGTGAAATTACCATTAATTTCGCTTAGGGAAATTTGAACGTTCCACGGAACGCATAGCGTTTGAGACTGATTACTTTCAGTCAAGGCCAGAGTAGGGAATTAGGGATTTCAGACCCAGCACGGAGACAACGCCGCCGCAGTTGCCGCTTGGTAATGTATGAAGCGCTTTTGGCGAAATTAAATTTTGCGAGAGTAGCATACTCCAATATGCGTATGCTTTGAATGGAGAAATTCCAGAGCTAATTACTAACCTACCCTCCAATGAGTGCATGCGAATAGATTAGATAAAGTCATCCTCTCCCAACTTAGTTCATTGTACAGCTAGAACGTAGGTGTAATTTTCACTGCAAAAGATTTACTTGTTTCAATTGATAACATTTTCACATATAGAGATATAGTTTGATTAATTACATATTCAGTGTTTGAATATTAATTGATTTATTGAGAGAAGAAGTAATTAAACTTGCTTATTGATTATAACTGGATTCTTGAGAGCTTTGGTAAATTAAATGTAATATGGAAAACAGAGACATTGTGCTATAATTTTAGGTTAAATCCCGAGCTTGTCATTAATATCAATTTATGTATTCTTGGAATGTCACAGTAGCATTTTTGGTTACTTTGAGATAGGGCCAGAGTCAATAGCTATGTGGAATGTCTGTTCACCCTTGGCTTGAGAAGACAGTCAGAACGTTATTCTTTGCCACATTCAAAATTAACAAATCCAACGACACATTACAAGTTATATAAATAGTTTTAAAAGCAAATATAATTTTACCAGCCATGAAAATCTGTAGCTGGCCGGAGTGGCCGAGCGGTTCTAGGCGCTACAGTCTAGAACCGCGCGATCGCTACGGTCGCAGGTTCGAATCCTGCCTCAGGCATGGATGTGTGTGCTGTCCTTAGGTTAGTTAGGTTTAAGTAGTTCTAAGTTCTACGGGACTGATGGCCTCAGATGTTAAGTCCCATAGTGCTCAGAGCCATTTGAACCATTTGAACCAAAATCTGTAACTGAAGAATTGACAATATCCTCAAAATAGCCTTAATATTTTACACAGAACTTAAATATGTTGAAGTCATAATACAGAGTAATTATAATAAAACAACGAAACTTTGAGGGAATATTTGCAAGGACTTGCAAAAGAGTAACAACGAAGAAACCATTGAAAGAAACGCATTTTAATATCCACATGAGAAGATAACATTTGTTGTTTGCATACCATGTTTACGTCCCAGGCCATCGACCTCTCCAATTGCAAAGTCGCCAGTTAATTCGAACTTCCGAATCATGTTCTTTGCCCCGATTCGGAGCAAGGATCTTTCCGTAGTTCTGTAATACGTCGATACTCGCGAAGAGTAGCAGCACTAGTGCCCTTGTTTTGATGAAACAGCTTTAGCGATGCACAGTGATGCTTGTGGCTGAACGCTACGTCTCTGTACCACTACCGGCTAATTAAGCCGACTCATGACAGTAGGGCTTCTAACAACGCAAATCCTGCAGCGCACACCATGAACATCTTTCCTATCGAGCTTTGTGCCTGTGGGTTAAAGACACTTCCATCTACACTGGCTCAAGTAGCGAAAGTTAATTGTAACCACCCTGTATTTACAAACGCTGCACGAAACACGACTTCATGACTCGCAACAATGAAAACAATAGAAAATGTAGGAAACTGCTTGCAAAAGCAACCAGGAAACATCCTGTGTTCCTAGGTATACTGCCCTCCAGCAACACCACTCTCCTTTCCAAAATGGTGGAAAGAAGTTTGGGATCAGTAAAGGGCGTATAAGAAACAGAATGTCAGAGCAAAACAAGCGGTACTGGTGGATTTATTCGATGAAAAAGCAAGAACAATACGAAGAGTACTCTCAGAAAAAGAGCGAGCAAGAGTGAGTCAGAGAATGAAGGAATACTGGCGAAACAGGAAAGAACGTAAAATATGAAGTTAAATATTTAATTGTAGGTCAGCAGAGGCTGAAACAATGAAAATAAATAAAAGGAAACATCAGTTCAATTTAAAATTGCATCGAGCAGGAAATATTGGTTTTTACTGCTTTCTTTACTAAACTCTAAAGCCAGTCTCGGAAGCGCATGCTTGAAACAAGTTAGGCCATTTTCTTTTCATAGTTCGTGTAAAAACTTAGAAAGCATTGGGAATAGAGCAAGGTCCGATTCCACACGTCTGCTTTGACCAATGACGTCATTTTGCACATACCGACGATCATTTACTTAGTTATTATCGCAATAACAATAACATTTCAGAACTGACCGATCACATTCTTCAAGATGACGACGAAATTCTATTCGTAAACAACAGTGAAAAACACGCAAAGTATTTCAGTCAACAAATAAAAGGAAATTAATGGGACAACCATAGGAATGAGGTCTTGGGCAGGGACAAAATTTTAAAAAAAAGCTAAGTTCACTCAACAGCAGTCCATACAATCGAAAAAGGAGACACGTTAAAACATCCAGAATAAACGGAACGAGAATATACAAAAAATAAAAAAATGGACTAATAATTCGCTTGACCGGTGTAACTCAAGGGAAGACAACAGAAACAGACACCCCTCCATAAAAACAACAAGTTAATAGAGGAATGACACACAAATATTTCTAGAATAAAAGAACAAAAAAAATGCAAAAATCGCACAACTGGAATAAAATTTTCGCTTGACTTACAGACCTCAAATGAAGAGTGATTTCGAATACCGTAAACCCAACCATGAGAGGCAATATCGAGATATTTGTTAGACCTATAAAATTGAAACGCCTGCATCGATACCAAAAACATATCCATTCAAAACTCACAGAAGTGAAATCTAAGCTTACGCTGGACCTATATGCAGGTCAAAAGAAGGCAGTGGTGCCACACTCCCAGAAATGAACCAAATAATGCATAAATGTCACTCATGAATTCCTCCAGAATAAACGGGGAAAAACCCAAAAAATACAAACAGTAGGAATGGAATATTCAGCTTGACCTTTATAACGTAAACGAAGACAATGATACCAGAAAACCCACAAAAAAACCACAAAAACGAATATAGCAATTTTAACTAGGCCTGTATACACTACGTGATTAAAAGTATCCGGAAACCCCGAAACATACGTTTTTCATGTTAGGGGCATTGTCCTGCCACCTACTGCCAGGTACTCCATATCAACGACATCAGCAGTCATCGGACATCGTGAGAGAGCAAAATGGGGCACTCCGCGGAACTCACGGACTTCGAACAGTCAGGTGATTGGGTGTCTCTTGTATCATACGTCTTTACCGAGATTTCCACACTCTGAAACATCCGTAGATCCACTGTTTCCGATGTGATAGTGAAGTGGAAACGTGAAGGGACACTTACAGCACAAAAGCGTACAGGCCGACCTCGTCTGTTGACTGACAGAGACCGCCAACAGTTGAAGAGTGTTGTGACTTGGCAAGACAGCCAAGCCACTAGGAGGAAGCCGAAAAGCACGCGTTTAAGCTCACGCAGGCTGGCGTGAGGTCTGGAACTGGACAAGGACGTTATAGTAGCAAAGAACGTATGTAACTACTGGAATACTTAACTTTAATTCATAATTGGTGAACATCGCTCTTGGCGGTACATGTTTTACAGCATCAATAGTGACTGGTAATGGCTCCTTGCTAGGTCGTAGCAAATGACGTAACTGAAGGCTACGCTAACTATCGCCTCGGCAAATGAGAGCGTAATTTGTCAGTGAACCATCGCTAGCAAGTCGGCTGTACAACTGGGGCGAGTGCTAGGAAGACTCTCTAGACCTGCCGTGTGGCGGCGCTCGGTCTGCAGTCACTGATGGTGGCGACACGCGGGTCGGACGTATACTAACGGACCGCGGCCGATTTAAAGGCTACCACCTAGCAAGTGTGGTGTCTGGCGGTGACACCACAAAGAGGGTCGTAATGTGTAATAGGCAGACATCTATCCAGTCCACCACACAGGAATTCCAAACTGCATCAGGATCCACTGCAGGTACTATGACAGTTAGGCGGGAGGTGAGAAAACTTGGATTTCATGGTCGAGTAAATGCCAAACGCCGGTAAATGCCAAACGACGCCTCGCTTGATCCAGGGAGCGTGTACACTAAACGATTGAACAGTGGAAAAACGTTGTGTGGAGTGACGAATCATGGTAAAAAATGTGGCGATCCGATGGTTGGGTGTGGGTATGGCGAATTCCCGGTGAATGTCATCTGCCAGCGTGTGTAGTGCCAACAGTGAAACTGAGAGGTGGTGGTGTTATGGTGTGGTCATGTTTTTCATGGAGTGGGCTTGCACCCCTTGTTGTTTTGCGTGGCACTGTCACAGCACAGCTCTACATTGATGTTTCAAACACCTTCTTGCTTCCCACTGTTGAAGAGCTGTTCGGGGATGGTGATTGTATCTTTCAACACGATCGAGCACCTGTTCACAATGTACGGTCTATGGCAGAGTTGTAACACGACATTAACATCCCTGTAATGGACTGGCCTGCACAGAGTCCTGACTTGAATGCTACAGAACACCTTTGGGGTGTTTTGGAACGCCGATTTCGTGCCAGACCTCACCGACCGACATCGATACCTCTCCTCAGTGCAGCATTCCATGAAGAATTGGCTGTCGTTCCCCAAGAAACCTTCCAGCACCTGCGAGACTGGAAGCTATCTTCAGGGCTAAGGGTGGGCCACACCATATTTAAATCCAGCATTACCGATCGAGGGCGTCACAAACTTGTAAGTCATTTTCAGCCAGGTGTCCGGATACTTTTGATCACATAGTGTAGTTGAAATGAAGAAATAAATAATCGCCCCCCCCCCCCCAAAAAAAAAAGAAACTACCCAAACAAAAATTAAAAAACCCTCATTTCAGAAGAGATTTCCCGTCGACAAACAAACTACAAACTCATAATTAATTAAAAAGATCATAAAAACGAAGTCATGAACCACAATATCTTCCAAATCAATCAAGGTTGGTCGCAAAACATACCACACACACACACACACACACACACACACACACAAAACCGTACTGCAAGCACGAAAATGTTCACACACAACTTGAAAGCAAACGACAAACACAAAAATTCAATATAAAAGATTAATAAACTGCAAACGAAAACTAACTGCTCTAAAATCAAAAATATATAAACAACGAATAACTACGGAAGACTAGATCCAGCTCAACTTACCCAGTACCACAAACTACATTACGAACACAAAGATCCACAACAAAAGTGAGCTACCGCTAGCGACAACACTAGCCCTAAAAAAACAATCCGTTTCAAATAAACTACGCCTCCACGACGTCACATTAAAAAAAAATAAGTTAAATATTTGTAAGAGCCAAGATCATATATAAAATCACTACTTATTTCATTCGCAACAGCTTGGGTTATGCAGTTAGGTTCCCGCCAAATCTATCTCTGATGTGACGCACTACAAACACATCCAAATAATTGTAAGAAACAACACTAAATTCTTGTCTATCCTTACCCTCGGAAATCGTGCTAAATGCAGAAAGCATCAGTCAAATACTTGTGAGAACAAGAATATAAATGTTTCGCTACGAAAGGTCAACAGAAGCGTCCGATCTTACCCGTCGGCTTTGACCCGTGACGTAAGCGTGTTGTGGTGTGTGACGTCATTACGGCGCGGAGTTTGATTTGCGATTGTGGCTTGTTTGTACATGTCTTGTTTTTGTTTGTCGTGCTCTCTGGTGGTGTGTTCATGGTTTTCGTTTGTTTCGTTTGTTTCGTGTGGTGGGGTCAGTTTTCTGTTGCTCAGGTGTTGGATTTGAAGCGGAATTTCTATTAGTGAGTTAATGGTTAATTTAATGCTCATTGCTGTACGTCGGGTGAGTTTGTTATTGAGTGTATTTGGTTGTGGTTTTTTGTTCAGGAATGGATATGAAAGACCGCCTTAACAGTGTTCGGTTGAGGGCGATGATGGGGGAGACAGCTTTAGAGCTGATTAAATTTCTTCAGCTATTTGGCTTAATTGCCGAGGTCGTGAAGTGCGGTGTGTGCCGTGAACCTATGAAATTGGTTAAAGTTCCGGACTCTCGGACCAGGGACGGATACATGTGGTGTTGCCGGAAAGATGGCGTATGGCGTTCTGTAAGGCGTGGTACCTGGTTCGAGAAGTCTAGATTGGCCATGCGTGAGATTGTGCTTATTACGTATTATTTTTGTTATAGTTGCGGGCAGAGTTTTTGCGCGTTTGAGACTGGTGTGAGTGAGAGGACTGTTTTAGACTGGTATTCCTTTTGTCGTGAGGTGTGTTCCGAATTTATTAAGTACAGGGGTAAGTTGGGTGGGCATGGGGTGCTTGTGGAGGTGGATGAGTCGCAGTTTGGTAAAAGGAAGTATGGGAGGGGGAAGTCTGTGGCTGGTCTTTGGGTGTGGGGGGCTGTTGTTCAGGGGGGTGGGGGTACTGAATGTGTTTTTAGGGTTGTGGAGGGGAGGTCGAAGCCTGAATTAGTGGGGTTAATTGAGGAGTATGTAGAGCCGGGGTCCACAGTAGTTTCAGATGCGTTTTCTTCATATAGGGGGTTGGGTGAGAGGGGATTTAATCATTTAGTAGTGAACCACAGTCTAGAGTTTAAGAATTATGATACTGGGGCTTGCACTAACACAATTGAGGGGATGTGGGGAGCGGTTAAGTCAGTTCTTGGGAGGGGGAAGAGGCGCTCTTCCAACCTTCAGTCTCATTTAGATGAGTACTGTTGGCGGAAGAGTGTCCCAGAGGGCTATTGCATTCTTCGGGTTTTTTTAAGGGCTGTGGGTAAAATGTATAGACCGAAAGTGGTTAGTTAGGGTGGGCTGGGTAGGTGGGTGGGAGGTTTATTTTGTTGTATAGTGTTTGTGTGTTGTATTTTGGAGTTGTGGGGGAGGGGGTTGACGTTTGGGTGGGTTGGGTTTTTATTTTAGTTCAGTATTTTTTCGTTGGTGTGTGTGTGTGTGTTTTTGTATGTGTGTGTGTGTGTGTGTGTGTGTGTGCGTGCGTGCGTGTGTGCATTTGTGTGTGATTGTGGTGGCCAATCTAGTTTGTGGAGCTGGAACTTTTTTGAGGTAAGTTCCGTTTTTTTTTTTTGGTTATTTATGTATGTTTTGTGTATTGGGTATAGGTTGGAAACATCCGATCTCACGCGTCGGCTTTGACCCGTGACGTAAGGGACCTACACATTGATCTGTAGCGTAGCCCTGAATACGAGGTTAGGTTGGGAGTTTTTTTTTGGAATGCGGCAGCGGCCGCCTATGATTCGAAAATATTGATTTGACACTAATGAAGCCTGTGGGGGGATGGGGGGGCACTGCAGACTCCCCCCACCGCATAACGACACATGATGATCAAATTTTGAAAAAAAATGAAAAATTTTTTCCGTACCTGCTAAACTGCATAAGTGCCGATGTATGTAGGTGTAAGGGAAGCTTTCGTTTCTTAGTTTCCTATTGGGGGATGTGATCGGTAGGTTCTGTTGAGCTATATAGGTTAAGGGAAGTGTCCGATTATGGATAGGAATGTGTTTTTTGGTATTTGGTCAGTTTTGTCATGTTGATTTATTTCGTTGTTTTGCGTGGTTTTGAATGGCGGTCGGTGGCTACATTTCTGTATATTTAGTTTCTCCGCACCCAAAAACCCCTAATTTCCCACGCTTGTCCCGTTACAGTCATTAGGCTTTTTGTGAAACTTGTGTATTTCAGTGTTTACAATACGTATGCGATGTTTTTATATCCGCCATATTGGAATTGTTTATAGTCGTTTCCGCGGTGTTTGTGACGTCATGGGTCAAAGCCGACGGGTAAGATCGGACGCTTCTGTATTTCCATAAAATCACTACTTATTTCATTCGCAACAGCTTGGGTTATGCAGTTAGGTTCCCGCCAAATCTATCTCTGATGTGACGCACTACAAACACATCCAAATAATTGTAAGAAACAACACTAAATTCTTGTCTATCCTTACCCTCGGAAATCGTGCTAAATGCAGAAAGCATCAGTCAAATACTTGTGAGAACAAGAATATAAATGTTTCGCTACGAAAAATTTAAGTTGTGCTCACAGGTTTCACCCTAAACACACCCCCGTAAAATCACGACATATTTGGAATAAACAGTATAGTTGACACCAGTTAATAAAACAACCACAGATAACATTTAATAAGAAATTGCTTACATGTTTCGCATCATAAACTCATGACATCACACAGGACGTCATGGGCGAAAGCAGACGGGTGGGATTAGACCTTGCACTTGACCCTAGCCATAGTACCACAAATTACGGGGTGGACACACTAGCTGCCGAAAAAGCGACCAACTGGAAGACTTGCAGCGGGCGGCGAGCCAAACGAAAAGTTAAAACACATACCTTTCCAGTCTCGAAAAATCCTCTCCCTCACTATTCAGCCCACGCTGTTTCCTTATTAAAATGACTGCTGACGTAGTTCTTCGTTGTTCCGTATCGACGCCTGCGTTTCCGTAGTAACGGGAGGATAAACAAGCAATTGTTAACCGAACAATAACGCATGACTGTACAACAACTATGTCGATCGGTTACGCGGAACTGATTTAGCTCGTTAACAAACATTTGTACTTTACCAAAGGGAGTCATATATCAAAATGGACAGGGCCAATTAATTTACTCGCCACAGGAACGGGCGCGAACCAATTTGCGTGTGAAAAAAAAGTGGGGAGTCGAATTGATTACTCATTTGCCCGGCAGGTTCGCACGCATGAAATATTTCCTCCGTGCTGCACAGATGGCGTGCGAGGGCGGCACGCCTCTACAGCGCTGTCTCCGGTTCTACACCTACATGTAAATCTACATCTACATCTCGACCTCCAAATCCATACTGCGTGTCTCAAATCATTAAGGTCAAAATTGTACGCGTGGCAGTGATTCCCAAACTGAGTATTTTAAAGTAAGGAGCCACTGGTTGGATGCTAATATTGGATCAGTAGAAGGTAAAACAGGGCAAACGATACTTCCGATCGAACGAGATCGAAGTTTTTCGATGCGCTGCAGCACTCGATATTGTTTCGCACTCCGCTCAATCACGTGTCATTTGACTCGCGCGGCTTGAGTTTAAGCGATACGCCACTACAATCTTGCCACAGCAAGAAACTCTGCTTAAAATTCGACCATTTTGTGAAACACAAGAGGAAAACCACTTAATACGTATCACAGCACAAACTTGTTCTGTCTTTGAACAAGTTCATAATAATTCTCATACATCATGTATGGGCATCTAAAGATTTACGGCCATTTATAAGTAATGCAAACGGTCAAAGATGAAAATGATGTGTTTCCAAAAAATAATATTTGGCTCTGAATACATTTGAAATTTGATTTGTTCACGTAGTGTAATGATTTATAAAATGAGTTGCAAATGAGCATTTCGACCCCTGTTCACATATTACAATAACTGGTAAAAACGTTAACAACTTCAAACCACCTGTGAAACAATATGCTAACGTGCTAACGTTCTGATGAAGCAAGGAAGAAATTAACTATGAATTGAATATAACGTGTGTGTGTGTGTGTGTGTGTGTGTGTGTGTGTGTGTGTGTGTAGGTGTTCCAGATATCCTCCTAAACTACTAGATCGATTTCAGCCGAACTTGGTACACATATACTGCACCGTCAGGCGACAGTCGCTATGAATGTAAGAGCCACATACCTACCGAAGAAGCAGAGGCCGTGGTGGGGGTGAAAAAGAAGCGTAGCCCGTGAACCGTGAGTTCTCAGGCTCCATTCATCCAGTATTTGACAGTGTGAGCACTTAGCGACTTGCAAGAAACTTTACACAACATTTCAAGCTGCCACAAAATTTTTGATTGTTGGCAACCAGTACAAAATTAGAAAGGAGAAATGTTTATCGCTTACTGCTTTCCACTATTCATGTGTAAGTAGCCTGTTTGTATGTTGGCATAGCTTTAGACTGAGTTAATATCGCTGACAGCGCTCTGCACCCTCGGCAAGAGATTCTGTTGTTGGACGGACTAGCCGTTAACGAGTTACGATAGTATTTGGGCAGTGGAATTAATGACAACTATATAATTTTTAGAACTGGATGTCGCATGAATAAGGTAAAATTTTCAAAGTACATTGTTTACTATTCAACAAAATCTTTCCTTTGCTAACCATATACCTCCTAGTACTTAGAGCCTGTAGTAGTTAGAAACTTTTTATTTAGCTGGCCGTAGTTGCTGCTTGCTGAAATTGCTGTAGTTCGTGTTATGAACATTTTCTGTGAGGTTGGTGATGGAAATGAGTTTAGGGAATTAACAGAGTAGGAGGTAGTTTCATATTTCTTTAATTTCATATTTTTGGACTTTTATTATTTTTAGGATTTCTTGCAATTCAGGGCCATTCTTTTGTGTTAATTATTGGAAGTCATGTTGTCACTGTATAGCAATAGATTGTGATGGGCTTGTATATTGTGGGAAATAAATGAATAGATTAAGCTTGATTTGTCTCTGTCAGGGCAAATTCTGTAGGTCAGTGTTTAAATGATAAAAATTATTTCAGACATAGTGTCACATGCAGTAAAAGTACCACTTGAGGCATGACATTAAAATTTGTTACTTCTTTTCTAGTAACTGTGTTAGTGACATATTTTAGAGACAGTATGCACATATACCACTGAATGTAAATGCAGAATTATATCATTGTACGACACATAGTTCAGGAGATAGGACATCATAAACAATTTGCCACCACACCGCGAAAATAGGCGTAGAACTGAATCACACAATACGGATGATTTCGGGCACGATTACGAATATTCACACTTCCTGACTACCACTTCCAAGTCATACACCGCACCACTATTGCAAAGACAATAAGAACTTCTTAGAGGATTTAGAAAAATTCTAAATAATCAACAACTTTCATTCCGTTCATTCAATATGTTAAACGACTCCGCTCTAGAAAACCATTACTGCCAGAAATTTTACGTTAAGGAAATAACAACTCAGATATAGTGCAGGACGCGGATCTCAAGAAATTTCGAAGTATCGCTGAAACCCTGACTGTCTTTGGTCTCACAAGGCAATCCTGGGTACATTTCAACCGAATTAGAATCAAGCATGGAAAATGTGCGGACTCGTGTAAATAAAAACTAAACTCATTTCCGAAGTAGGGATGGGGCCAACCGACCGGTTAAAACTGATATCGATATTTTAGCTTTGAGTAACTGGTATTTTTCGGTATTTGTTTGGTCTCGGTCATAAGAGATGCTTTTATTTTTTACTAATAACCAGGTAGAATACGGATATATCAATAAGATACAGCAGCATTGCCAAAATATTTCATTTTTAAAGAAACATTTTTTTTTAAAAAAAGGGGTTATATTTTTCTTAAAATTTGATTGCTTTGAAATATTGTGTTGTTATGGGAAACGGAAAAGCGATCAGTGCTATTTTAATAACAATCCCGACAGAAACGAACAATAGACACATGGCATAAGAATTGGTACAGCACAGCTGAACAGTAATGTACCAGTTACCCTGTGGCATGGCCTGTTAGATGGTATGCGTGGCCTATCAGATGATATGTGTGTACATGCAATGTGAAAGACTTTCCGCATCTCCGTCTATCTGGTAAGTTTTCACGGTTGTCGTCGGTCGTCGGTCATCGGTTGTACTACAGAATGGCACCTTCCCTAGTCTGGGGGTATTTTACGTAGTGCGGTATCAAAAATGGCTCTGAGCACTATGAGACTTAACTTCTGAGGTCATCAGTCCCATAGAACTTAGAACTACTTAAACCTAACTAACCTAAGGACATCACACACATCCAGGATTCGAACCTGCGACCGTAGCGGTCGCGCGGTTCCAGACTGTAGCGCCTAGAACCGATCGGCCACTCCGGCCGGCAGTGCTGTATGAATGAAGTACAATCCTGCATTCGCGTTTAAAGATCAATAACGGGAGGAGCTACAAAGAAATTTGTGACAAAATATAAGGAGAAACCGTAAAAGTTAATTCCTTGATCTGCTGCTTGTGTTTACATGACATTCCTTTATCTGCTTGTAGCCCTTGAAAACGAACAAATTGAAACGAAAAACAGACTACTTCAACATCAGTTTTCAAACTTTAGCACCAACTGTTCGTAATGATCAAATAGTGGTATGAAATCCGATTACAAAATGATTTTCTACCAGAATTAGAATCAGTAAGAGAATACCGCTGATTTTTTGTATGAGTCAAAAACACTTATCACTTTTCGAGAAAAGCAACGAACGGTGGACGCACTAAGTTTTGATTTATCTGCCCATTTAATTTAATATTTTGATTCTATGTATCTTGAAACGGGGGAGACATAACTTTTTAATCTTTGTTCGATTTCTACGTTTATTACAGGAAATAGTAGGAATAAACCACAACCCGGTTATTTCAGAAACCTGCTCTTTTGAGCTGTTTTACAATTCGGTTAAACTGGCGTTGAAACAACCGAATAAACCAGATTTTCAGCGGTAACTGCCAATCATACTCTTCAAGTGTGACTGTGGAGCAGAAAGGCAGATAATCGAGCATATACTGCATAATTCTTCACAAAGAGCCTGTAACTGGAAGATTTTCAGAATAAGAGTGACGGTTCAGTGCACTATATTTGTAACCTAGATGCTGTTTATAACTGTGGTAATTAATGATTATTGTGTAGCCTTTTGTACGCGGCTACTCCAGCTGCCCTACTGATCCTGTAGCGATGGAGCACAAAGACTCCGCAGTTTCGCTTTCACGGCAGCCATAGTCCTCCTGAAATTATAATTGCGCCTGAATTCCCTCCTGGAAGATCAGACGGTGCCGCCAGGGAAGCCGTAACGCAGTTTGCGAGGTTAATTGGTTGTAACTTAATTGCTACGGTCCTATTCCTTTAATGGTAAACTGGATTCCCCTCGGTAGTTTACGTTCGTGTCCCACGTATTACCTGGCTCAAGTGAAAGGTAATTTTAACTCGCGAGTAACAAATGTGGCTTGAAAAACGATTGAGGCAAACTCGACTCTTTACGATTATAACAAAAATACTCATTAATATACATACTTTGATCCGTGAAATCCTTCCGATGTTCCTCCACTCACTGTGCAAACAATTGGATATTTTGAATATTTCATTGCGAAAAATACTGAATTATCGTGAAGTCAGGAAGCGTCCATGCGAAGGTATTTCGTGCACAATATGAAAGTAGTAGAACATCTAAACACCTGGCAAAGGTGAATCAACATTCAAGATAGTGACAAGTGGCTGACGTTTGTAGATATAGCCCACAAGAGAGTAAAAGTTTGGTTCCTTTCTTCACGCTTATACTTATCATTACCCTTTTAGACTGAGATTAAAGCTCAGAGTACAGACATGTATTCCTACTGAACTTATAAAAATATTAATTTCTGGTTTGCAAAAGTTGTTAACTTGATTCACGGGTTACATCAAATATTGTGCGTCTTCCAAGCGAAATACGGAAACAATTTCGTAAGTAGTTTGAAAGCGGAATAAGGGTGTAGTCATTGGTGCTCACCGTAGCATGTCATGTAAAATCGTTAACGCAAGTGATAACTGCAGTACGGTGGAGGATAAATGTTGTTGTGTTGCCCACGTAATAGAATTTAGTAAACACCAGACTATTTACACTTTGAGTTCTCTACTTAGACAACGACAATTGTAGAACAGCCTACTCTGAACTCGTCCTCCACGCTTCCATTGTGTATTACGAGAATATCGGTCATGCGGAACCCAGCTTGCTCTTTTCTCACTTGACTCTCTGAAAGTTGTGCCTGAAAAGCGTCAGGTAGATGCTGTACTTGTTGACTTCCGGAAAGCATTTAACTCAGTATGTTAACTCCTCCCTCCTTCATTCTTCGATCTATCGTCCACGTTAAACAATGTCCACTCCAGGTAACTAATAGGCGACGTCTTTATCAAGATTTGAGAGGAGCGAAGATTACAATTAACTTTCAAGTTTACTTTGCTAGTCATGTTGAGATGGCTCCAGTTCTTCTTGTCTGAAAGTGTGATTCTTGAAGGCTGAAAATCAGGTCCTCACGGTTGTTTTGAAGCAAATAAGTTGGAAGATCGTTGTTGCAGCATTTTTACAAAAAATATATTTTCTCACATTTTTGTGCATCATACAGTATTTTGATTTTTCACATTAACAAAGCCGAAATTACATTGTTCGCTCAAAAATACAAAAATGCGTCAGATTACTTGAGAGGAAAGCTTACGACTCTCGCACTCTTCGGAAATAACCATATTCCCAAGGGTTTACAATTTTTATTAACAAATGAATTTCTGCTAGTTTCCGTTACATTATTAATTTCGATTATTATTTTATAAATGAATCCAGAAATAAAAATAATAAACAGTACAAGACTGCGTAATTAATTAATTAATAATAATAATTATAAGTGTGCAAATAATTCGTAATTTCAAATCTTTCTAAAAAAAAAGATTTTAACTGCACATTCACAACTAGTACTTATCGATTATAACATCGAAAATAAATATTTTATAAAGTAATTGCTTTTCATAAATTTTAGCCTGAAATATAATATGTGTGTATAAAATTATATGAAAGTTTTCAGAAAAGCAACTGAGATAATACTGACCTGTCGAAAATTTGAAAAATAATACTGGTATCAACTACTGTTGAGGAAAAGTAATGCTACAGGAGGATGTCCCTTTACAAGTACCACAGCAACACTTGTCAATGAAAGTACACGGTCGTATGAGGTACTGAAGGAAATTTGTGACCGGATAAAGCCTTTCTTGGCATGAAGAACACACTGTCTATCCTGGATGGAAAGCCATCGAAAAAAGTAGAGGTAACTTCACGTGGGCCCCAGAGAAATATTTTGGAGCACTTGCTGTTCATGTTGTGTATTAATAACCTGCAAGACAATATGAACAACTTCAGACGTTTTACAGGTAGTGATTCCATCAAAAACAGAGTATATTCCGGAAAAGCTGCGTCACTGAGAGACGAGACATTCGGTTCCTCTTCTTTAAAACGCGGTCGGCCGCTGACGGATGATCAACCGCACCCATTCTGCACTTTCTCGGCCAACTGAAACAGACCTCCACGCATGTCTTTCATCAGGTTGCCAAATATGTGAGAATTACATGGTGAAACATCCGAGCTGTACAGGGGATATTGCAGCGTTTCCCAAACAAATCGCTGAAACGTAGCCTTCGTCCGATTGACAGTGCAGGAGTGGACTTGATCGTGCATCAGGATGATTCCGTCCGACAGTATTCTTAGGCGTTTTGACTTTATAGCGCGTCGTAGGTACTGCAAAGTGTCTTTATAGCGCTACGCATTGACTGTGGTTCGACGCTCGAAGAACTCGAAGAGCAGAGGAATCCTGCCGTCGAAGAAGGAGGTCGTCACGACCTTACCGGAACTTGCGCGGTGATTTTTGCATTTCTTTGGCGGGGGTGATGTGGAATGTTTCCAGTGTTTGCCATATGCCTTGTGGTTGTTAGAATGCTATCGGACAGAATCATCCTTTTCCACGATAGAGCCCGACCCCACACTGCCGGCCTGTTCCTGATTACGCTTCAACGCATCCTCCGTACAGCCCAGATCCTTCACCGTGTGATTTTCACATCTTTGGCGACCTGAAGAAAGGTCGTGTGGTTGTTCATCCATCAGCGGCCGACCGCATTCTACGAAACAGGAGCTAATCATTTCGTCTCCCAGTGGAGCGAATGTCTTAATGCGCGTGGTTATTACCTTTAAATGAACCGTTCCATGGTCCCGTTGTGGCAGACAGATAAGATGATAAGTGACTTTCAAAGTGTTGCAAAGATTGTCTACTTGCTTTAAACGTACAGAAATCTAAAACTGAGCACTTCAAAAAAATGAAAAAAAATGGTATCCTTTGACTAGAATATCAGTGGGGCACAATTGCAATCAGCCATTGATACAAATACCTGTGCGTATCTATCTGTGGAGACATGTAATAGAATAACCATAGCCAGCCGGGGTGGCCGAGCGGTTCTAGGCGCTACAGTCTGGGACCGCGCGGCCGCTACGGTCGCAGGTTCGAATCCTGCCTCGGGCATGGATGTGTGTGATGTCCTTCGGTTAGTTAGGTTTAAGTAGTCCTAAGTTCTAGGGGACTATGACCTCAGAAGTTAAGCCCCATAGTGCTCAGAGCCATTTTTTGAATAACCATATAGGCTCACTCGTAGGTAAACCAGGTGGCAGACTACGATTATTAGTAGGACATTGAAAAAATGCAATTAACCCATAAAGGAGATTACTTACAGAACACTCATGCGCCCAAACCTAGAATACGGTTCAAGTGCGTGGAACTGGCAGACGTTTGATGATAGTCGTTTCCTATCCCATGGAAGCTTACTTGGAGCGTGTGTGAATTCCTAAGGGACTAAGTTGCTGAGGTCATCGGTACCTAGACTTACACACTGCTTAAGCTAACTTATGCTAAGAACAACACACACACCCATGCCTGAGGGAGGACTCAAAACTCCTGCAGGGGGGGAGGGGGGGAGGGGATTGGGACGCAATCCGTGATATAGCGCCTCAGACCGCACGGCCACGAAGCTTACTTGGAACCAGAGTTAAGTGATTGTAATCGCTCCCCTCCTTCCTTCTTCCACCTACTGTTCGTTAAACAATGCCCAATCCAAATAATTAACAAGCAAAGTCCCTTATGAAGATATGAGAGGAGCGAAAATTAGAAAAATCTTTCAAGTTTACGTAGCTTGTCATGTTGAGATGGCTCCAGTTCTTTTGGCCAAGGGGTCTGATTCTTGAAACTCTAACATCATGTCTTTACGTTTGATTTGAGATAAATAAAAATGAAGGTTGTTGTTGCAGAATTTTTTACGTAAATTCGAGGGTTCGAACATTAATAGTGACAACTATTTATTTACACTTCTTTAAAGTCAGTACCGCCATTAGACTGTTGTTTATTTTCAGTGTTACATTTACATTTACATTTACACTATCATGATTTCGGCATCAAAGTGCCATTATCAAGTGTTTTAAATGTTAAACAGTGCCTAAGATGGCATACTCTCTTATTTGAAATACACTATTAGACACATTGTCTAAGTGTCGATATTTCTGGTATAGCGTACTGCTTTGTTTCAACACTGTGTGTACCATCTTGAGTGAATGACAGTTGATCCAACTTAGGCACTGTATAACACTTAAATCACTTGATAATGGCACTTTGAAACCGAAATCATGATAGTGTAAATGTAAATGTAACACTGCAAATAAACAGCAGTCTAATTGCAGTACTGAAATATATGACTGTGGCCCCGCATTATGAACAAATTATTTATTTACGGCTCGTACAAAATAGATACGTGTTTCAAACTTTTACTGACCTTCAAAGTAGCCACCAGCGTTGTGTATATCCCTTTGCCAGCGATGTGGAAGTCGTAGGATACTCTTAGCAGTGCCAGTTGTGTTGATAGTTCGAGCGGCACGGTCTATTGCCCGACGAATTTGTAGCAGTTCTGAAGCGAATGGCGTGAAGTGTTTCCTTCAGTTTAGAAATCGAGTTCAACTTACAAGGGCTTAAGTCAGGGGAGTGCAGTAGGTGGTATAGCACTTAGCGGCCCCATCAGTCAAACAAATCAGTAACAGCTTGCACTGTACGTGCTTGAGCATTGTCCCGCAAAATGATGGTCAGGTCCAGCACAAAGTGTCATCACTTTTGTCTCTAAGTTGGTCGTAGGTTGTATTCCAAAAATGAACGGCATAGAGACAGAAGTGATGACACTTTATGCAGGACCTGACCATCAATTTGCAGGACAGTGCTCAAGCACATACAGTGCAAGCTGTTACTGATTTGTTTGACTGATGGGGCCGCTAAGTGCTATACCACCTACTGTACTCCCCTGACTTAAGCCCTTGTAAGTTGAATTCGATTTCTAAACCGAAGGAAACATTTCACGGCATTCGCCTCAGAACTGCTACAAATTCGCCGGCAATAGACTACGCCGCTCTAAATGTCAACACAACTGGCACTGCTATCCTACGACTTCCACAACTTTGGCAACGGGCTATACACAATGTTGGTGACTACTCTGAAGGTCAGTAAGACTTTGAAACACGTATCTATTTTTTAAGAGCTGTAAATAAATAGTTGCCACTACTAAAGTACCAACCCTCGTATATTTTCCACTGATTGTCTCAGATTTTAGTATATCATACAGTATTTTGATTTTTCGCATTAACGAAGCCGAAATTACATTCTTCGCACGTATTATACAAAAATTGGTCCGATCACATCAGTGGCAAACCAACGACAGCTCCATTCTGCGGAAATAACAATGGTCCAAAGGGTTTTCAATTTTTTCGTAACAAAGGAATTTTTGCGAGTTTTCGTTACATTAGTAATTTCATTATTATTATCATAAATGAATCCAGAAATAAATATAGTAAACAGTACAGGACTGTGTAATTAATAATAGAAATTTTAAATGTGCAAATATTAAGCAGTTACAAATGTTTCTGAAATATAATTTTAACTGTACATTCAAAACTAGTAGTTACCAATTATAACAACGAAACTGAAATATTTTATAAAGTAATTACTTTTCATAAATTTTAGCTTGAAATATAATGTAGTGTGTATAAAATTATTTGAAAGTTTTCAGAAAAGTAACTGAGATAATATTGACCTGTCCAAAACTCGAAAAATAATACTGGTATCGACAACTACTATTGAGGAGAAAAGTAAAGCTAGAGGATGATGTCCCGTTACGGGATGAACCTATGAATGTACTAGAGTCTCCCACGTATCACTCTCGTAAGCAGTTTAAGACATGTACGGTCCCACAGAGGCAATCAGGCTATAATTCTACTCGGGCTACATATGCGAATGGAAAGGGAAGATTCCTTATAACTGATAAGCTGGTAGGAACCCCATGGCGTTCTCTTCACAGCGGTTGCAGAGTTGCATCAGATGTGAACTCTAAGGAAAGAAAAAGAAAAAAGAAAAGTCGCAGCACGAAGGAATTACCCGAATAGGACAGAAATCGGTAGTTGCTATGTACTTGTACAGACAAACAAAGTCTACAGTTACAGAAATATTCAAGAGAAAGAGATTCACAAATTGAGCAAGTGAATAACGCATTGGTCCACATGTGGCCCTTACGCAAACAATTATTCGGTTTGGCATTGGCATTGGATGTCCTCCGAAGGGACATTGTGCCTGATGCTGCCCAACTGGTGCATTAGATCGTCAAAATCCAGAGCTGGTTGGAGAGCCATAACCGTTATACTCCGAACGTTTTGAATTGACAAGAGACCTTGCTGGCTGCGTTAGGTTTTGCGAAAGACGAAGACAAGCAATAAAAGTTCTCTGCGTGTGCGGGTGTGCGTTATCTTGCTGAAATGTAAGCCCTGGATGACTTGCCATGAAGGGCAACAAAACGTGACGTACAACGTCGTCGACGTACCACTGTGCTGTAAGGGAGCCGCCGTGGATGACGAGTAGGTGGGCCTTGCTATGAAAAGGAATGCCACCCCAGTTCATCACATTGTGTAAATCATGGAATACTTCTAGTTAAGCTCAAGCACTGTGGTATGAATGGGACAGTGCTCAAATGGTTTAAATCATACCTATCTGGAAGAGTGCAGAAAGTTGAAATAAGCAATTCACATAATATGCAAAAAACTGGCGATTTCTCAAACTGGGGAACAATAAAGAATGGAGTGCCGCAAGGTCCGGTCTTGGGTCTTCCGCTGTTTTTAATATATATTAATGACTTGCCATTCTATATTCTCGAAGATGCAAAGATGGTACTTTTTGCCGATGACACAAGTAAAGCTATCACATCCAACAGACAAGAATTAACTGGTGAAATTGTAAACCATGTTTTTCAGAAAATCATTAAGTGGCTCTCTGCAAATGCGCTCTCATTAAACTTTGACAAAACACAGTATATACAGTTCCGCACAGTAAATTGAATGACATCATTAATAAATACAGACTTAGATCAGAAATCGGCAGCTAAGGTAGAATATTCAAAATTTCTAGGTGTTTGCATTGATGAGCGGTTGAACTGGAAAAAACACACTGAGGATGTGCTGAAACGTTCGAGTTCAGCTACTTATGCTATTAGGGTCATTCCAAATTTTGGCGATATACATCTGAGTAAATTAGCTTACCACGCCTATTTTCATTCTCTGCTTTCGTATGGCATCATATTCTGGGGTAACTCATCATTGAGTAAAAGAGTCTTTAGTGCACAAAAGCGTGTAATCAGAATAATTGTTGGAGCTCATCCAAGATCCTGCAGACACTTATTTAAAGAGCTAGAGATCTTCACTGTAGCCTCACAATATAATATATTCTCTTATGAAATTTGTTATTAACAATCGGAGCGAATTCAAAAGTAATAGTAGTGTACATGGCTACAACACTAGGAGAAGGGATGGTCTTCACTATTCAAGGTTAAATCTAACTTTGGCTCAGAAGGGGGTAAATTAGGCTGCCACAATAGTCTTTGGTCACTTACCCAATAGCATCAAATGTCTGACAGATAGCCATATAACATTTAAAAGGAAATTAAAAGAATTTCTTAATGGCAACTTCTTCTACTCATTAGATGAAATTTTGCATATAGTAAGTGGGTAATTTCCCCAACCCCGACCAATAAAAATTAAAAATATTGAGTGTCATGTAATATTTTGTGTAATGTAATATCTTGTATGGACACCTTTTATTAACCTGACATGTTCCACATCATTACGCAGTGTCGTATTCATGATCTATGGAACAAGTACTAACCTAATCTAATCTAATCTAATCTAATCTAATCTAATCTCGGTTGTCGGGTCATATGGCGGGCGACAAAACAGGCCGCTATCCCACCGCTGGCTAGAGTTCTCCAGACGCTTTTCCGGCTTGGAATCCCACTGATTGGAGTAAAATTGGCTCCAGTGATGACACCCGCTTCCGACTGAGCCCTGATGACCATCGAAGGCGTGTCTGGGGACGTTCCGGAAGATGGCAGAGTCAGGCAGGTGGCAGAGTACTCTAAACGGGAGCGTATTAATCTTGTTGTGCTCCGATAGGAGCCTTTTTTTCCGCTGGTTTACTTTATAGCACGCCCTCGTATATAGCGCATGCCGATTAATTTACAGCACCAGAAACCAATAAAGCAGCGTTCAAAGGCTATGTTCGTTACCTCCGGTCCTCTTATGTTTTTTCCGGTGTAAACGCTCGTTCACCGATAGAAGCGAATGGTATTGAACACTGGGGAATTATCTGCGAAAGCGTATTCGCTTTTGTTCGTTCACTTTCATTTCCTCAGTATAAAGGGGGCTTTAGGAGAACTGTCGATTCTGCTCTTTGATAATTTCGCACGTACGAGCTATGTGTTTTTGCCTTGCTTTGTTTGCTTTCTCTGTGAGGAAGAGATGCTTAACTGGCTGAAGAGCATTTCGTAGTTTCTGCCACAAAGGCGCTTAAAGCTTTCTAAGCAGATTTTGCGTCAGATACGGCACCTTTTCTCGAGTGCATGTCAGTTAGGATTATTCAAATTTTCTGTTACTCTTTGGACTGAGAAACAAAGCTGCACCGATCCATATCGCCCTTCTTTTTATACTCTCGGTGTACCCTAGTTGTCCGAATTGATACGGGCTCAATACATTTGGCTATTGAAGTAAAAGCCGTACACGTACTTTGTACGCAACCAGTAAAGCCTCACTCATGTGCTCGAAATATGTTCGCATGCCAAAATTTTTGGAAATTTTTTAAAGGTGCTGAAGTAGGTAGAACGAAGCATCTAGTATCCATCTCACAATTCAGTCAGAGTCTTTTAAACGTAAGCATACTCTAAGATGGTCATGTCATTTTGGATTTTGTATGTTATCGATGTGCACGTCAGAGAGACACCAAGTTACTTTACTGTTACACAATCTTAGGTCTTGTGTGGCACTGTCTTTGCCTCTGCGCAGTCTGATATATTCGTATTTGAAGTGTGTTAGGTGATGGAAGTATTCTGTAGAGTTGTTGACTTGTTTTAATATAATCCATTATGGAGTCGAGGTAGCAGTTGTCGTTATACTGGTTATCACTGTTAGCATTTAACCGCGATTCTTATACATATATTTTAACAACGCGTTTCAAGAGACAACGCTCTCGTCATCAGGTTGTAAAGTCTATGTCATGAAATTAAACGGACTATAAAGACAAAATACCATCACAAATAGTTGGGAAGTCCATAGAGTAAAACAGAATTAAAAGAATATTGGACTGCGGGTCCTCGTCTTACATTGAAGTTGTTGACACAAGTCGATGGCCGTCCCATAGCTACCAAGTATGCTGGCGCACTGTGCCGGCTCGCGTGCTGTTGTGGACTGACGTGCCTAGGTGTTGTGGCGTGGTTACAGCCGTGTGCTTGACGGTAACACTATGCTATTGGGCGCCTTATTTCCTTATTGCATTGGTCTGCCACCGTTAGCCTCTCACAACTCCGTCAGTGACATGCTACAAGTTTAAAGTCGCATACCTACCCTAAAATAATTCTAAAAACCCGCTAAAAAATCTCATTTCTTTAAAATTATCTTGTGCATTTAGAATATTGCTTTGTTTCTTTTCATGGATAGCTATCTCGAACTCCTCTAGTAAATCAAGTTTCCTCCCTTTCGTTTCTACATGCAATATTTCTACGTTATCTTCTATGCTATTAAGGGGATGGCCTGTTTCATATATATGGTTCGCAACAGCTGATTTGTCATAAGTTCCTAACCTGAACGCATCTTTATGTTCTTTATACCGGATCGCGAATGATCTTCCTGTCTGCCCTATATATTTTGCATCACAAGTTCTGCACTGAATCTTATAAACTCCCGATCTTTCAAACTTATTTCTCTTCTCGCCAATATCGTGCTTAAGGCTATACCTCACTAAGTTATTAGTCTGAAAAGCTATTTTAACATCGTATGGCTTAAAAAGATTTGCTATCTTTTGTGAGACTGTTCCGTAGTATGGCATCGTGATAATTTTCACTTTCTCTCCATCAGGTTTTTTTCTTTTTGCGCTTATTACTTTTCCGTAACAGTTTTTTAACCATATCTATTCTGTAACCGTTATTCATCGCTATTCCCTTAACGGTATTAATTTCAGTCTCCCTATCTTCTTCGCTCATAGGTACATTGACTGCCCTATGCACGAGACTACGGAAAGCAGCTTCTTTATAAGCCTGCGGATGGCATGAATGATTCGGGATCACGGCATCAGTCGTAGTTTGTTTTCTATAAACGGAGGACGCTTGTTTGTTGCCCTGCTTTTTTATATTCAGGTCCAGGAACTGTAAACAATTGTCAATTTCATACTCCACGGTAAATTCTATTTTATTATGTGCGTCGTTGAACTTTTTTACTATTTCCTCAATGTCCTCACGGGAAGCATCGAGAAGTAACAGAGTGTCGTCAACATAACGTTTGTAATAAATAATTTTATCCATAATGTTATCGTCAGGATTTAGAACTTTATCTTCAAGGTCGTTGATAAAAATGTCCGCCATAGTTCCTGAAATACTGGACGCCATGGCAAACCCATCGTCCTGAATATAAAATTTGTTATTAAACGTAAAATAATTAAATAATTGAACTTCTACAGCTCATTACTAGTTTTAATTGTAGTGCTGGAGGGAATTGAAACCATGAATCCTGCAGGGCTGTCCGTAAATCCATAACAGTGCGAGGGGACGGAGATCTCTTCTGAACAGCACATTGCAATGCATCCCAGATACGCTCAATAATATTCATGTCTGGGGAGTTTGTAGGGCAGCGGAAGTGTTTAAACTCAGAAGAGTGTTCCTGGAGCCATCCTGTAGCAATTCTGGGCGTGTGGGGTGTCGCATTGTCCTGCTGGAATTGCCCAAGTCTGTCGGAAAGCACAATGGACACGAAAGGATGCAGTTGATCAGACAGGATGCTTACGTACGTGTCGCCCATCAGAGCCGTATCTTGAGATATCGTGGGTCCCTTATCACTCCAACTGCACACGCCCCACACAATTACAGAGCCTCCACCAATTTGAAAAGTCCCCTAGTGACATGCAGGATCCATGGATTCGTGATATTGTCTCCATACCCGTACACGTCCATCCGGTAGATACCATTTGAAACGAGAGTCGTCCGACCAGGCAACATGTCTCCAGTCATCAACAGTCAAATGTCGGTTTTGACGGTCCCAGGCGAGGCGTAAGGCTTTGGCTCCGAAAGCTCACATAGATTATGTTTCGTTGAATAGTTCGCACGCTGACGCTTGTTGATGGCCCAGCACCGATATCGGCCTGGACCATACGCTGAGGCTACCCCTCTTGCTCCGTCTAACGTTCGGAACCAGGCGGTTGCTGACGAGCCCCGGCTTGCCGAGTGACCCGTGCAGTCACGCCAACTCCCAACTTAGAATATTTTCAGGTCCCCACAACTCGACCGTTACCTCACAGGATGAAGACAACCGTTTTGGTGCCATTTCGATGACAGTGAAGGAGAAGTGGATGGAACTGCGCCACTGACATTGCAAATTGGTGAGTGTAAATGTATACAGAATTAATTCTTTCTCTCTGCAACTGACAAGGGAACCTCCCCATCGCACCCCCCTCAGATTTAGTTATAAGTTGGCACAGTGGATAGGCCTTGATAAACTGAACACAGATCAATTGAGAAAACAGGAAGAAGTTATGTGGAACTGTGAAAAAATAAGCAAAATATACAAACTGAGTAGTCCACGGGTTGCATAGGCAACATCATGGACAAACACAGCTCAGGAGCGTCGTGGTCCCGTGGTAGCGTGAACAGCTGCTGAACGAGAGGTCCTAGGTTCAAGTCTTCCCTTGAGTGAAAATTTTATTTTCTGTATTTTTGCATAGTTATTATCTGTCCGTTCGTTCATTGACGTCTTTGTTCACTGTAATAAGTTTAGTGTCTGTGTTTTGCGACCGCATCGCAAAACCGTGCGATTAGTAGACGAAAGGACGTGCCTCTTCAATGGGAACCGAAAACATTTGATCGCAAGGTCATAGGTCAAACCGATTCCTCCACAGGAAAACACATCTGATATATTCTATACGACACTGGTGACGGCATGTGCTCCACATGACAGGAATATGTTGTCGACCCACCTAACTTGTACACTTGGCGAATGGGTAAAAAGATTCTTCTACCTTGCCCGATTTAGGTTTTTTTGTGGATGTGATTATCGCTCCCAAGTGATCGCATCGGACGGACAGATAATAATTGTCTGAAAACAAAAAATTAAAATTTTCACTCGAGGGAAGATTCGAACCCAAGACCATTCGTTCAGCAGCTGCTAACGTTACCTCGAGACCACGGCGCTCCTGCGTTCCCAAAGTCCTTGACATTGCATATCTTCCCATGAACTACTCAGTTTGTATATTTTGCTTATTTTTTTCACAGTTCCACACGACTTCTTCCTGTTTTCTCAATTGATCTGTTTTCAGTTTTTCAAGGCCTATCCACTGTGCCAACTTATAACTAAATGTGAGGGGGGTGCGATGGGGAGGTTCCCTTGTGAGTAGGCTGTGCGTGTCTTGCTTTACTTCGTTCTACGAGTGTGGATAGGATGTTCTTTGGCAGGCTTAGTTTTACATTATTGAGCGACGTTTTATATGTAGCTGTTACGGTAACAATTCTGAACCAATTTTCACAGACATTATCATTAACTTTGGGTGGTTTTATTTCCCGGTTTCGTATACCAGCAAACGCCTTGTCTCCATCGTCGTTCTCTCCATCATTACGAAACGTGCTTTGTTTTACTTATGTATAAACGTCGACTGTAGCTTACAGTTACGAAACATACTTCGCAGTTGTGGGCGTGTGCTGTGGCAGCTATTGCGACGTTGTAATCGTTGTATAGGCAACTACACACGAGCTGTCAAGTGACATGTTTCACCGGCCCGGGTATAGTAACGGGCAAGCAGTTTCGGACAGATGGAGCTCGTTTGCTCTTTACAGTCTTCTGGTAGGCTTCCCTCGGAACACAGTGGGCACACATCTCTGAGTACCCCAAGTGGTTGACGACGTACAGCTGAGCAGCGAGGTGTTTGACTGTGATCCGTCGATCACCTCGAACGAGTGTGTCCGCACGTCCCAAGACTGCAGGAGTCACAGCTGTGTGTGGCCGGCCGGCACGTGAGAGATCGAACAGGCTTGGCGACACTGTTTACACGGCGAGAGGCGCCTCGGCCAACGACTCGCCGTGATTTCGTTCCTTGCCAGGTCTCAAGAGACATTCTGCAAGCACCTGTGAATATCTACATCTACATCCACGTGATTACTCTGCTATTCACACTAAAGTGCCTGGTAGAGGGTTCAATGAACCACCTTCATGCTGTCTCTCTACCGTTCCACTCTCGAACGGCACGCGGGAAAAACGAACACTTAAATTTTTCTGTGCTAACCCTGATTTCTCTTATTTTATCGCAATGATCATTTCTCTCTATGTAGGTGGGTGCTAACAGAATGTTTTCGCAATCGGAGGAGAAAACTGGTGATTGAAAGTTCATGAGATGTTCCTGTCGCAACGAAAAACGCCTTGGTTTTAATGATTGCCACTCCAATTCACGTATCATGTCTGTGACACTATCTCCCCTATTTCGCGATAATACAAAACGAGCTGCCCTTGTTTGTACTCTTTCGATGTCATCCGTCAGTCCCACCTGATGCGGATCCCACACCGCACAGCAATACTCCAGAATAGGGCGGGCAAGCGTGGTGTAACCAGTCTCTTTAGTAGACCTGTTGCACCTTCCAAGTGTTCTGCCAGTGAATCGCAGTCTTTGGTTTGCTCTACCCACAATATTATCTGTGTGATCGTTCCAATTTAGGTTATTTGTAATTGTAATCCCTAAGCGTTTAGTTGAATTTACAGCCTTCAGGTGTGTGTGACTTATCGCGTAATTGAAATTTAACTGATTTGTTTTAGTACTCAAGTGAATAACTTCGCACTCTTCTGTATTCAGTGTCAATTGCCACTTTTCGCACCATACAGATATCTTATCTAAATCGTTTTGCAAGTCGTGTTGATTATCTGATGACTTTACAAGACGGTAAATGACGGCGTCATCTGCAAACAATCTAACACGGCTACTCAGACTGTCTCCTATGTCGTTAATATAGATCAGGAACAAGAGAGAGCCTATAACACTTCCTTGGGGAACGCCGGATATTACTTCTGTTTTACTCGATGACTTCCCGTCTATTACTACGAACTGTGACCTTTCTGACTGGAAATCACGAATCCAGTCGCACATCTGAGGCGATACTCCGTAGGCACGCAGTTTGATTAGAAGACCTTGTGAGGAATGGTGTCGAAAGCCTTCTGGACATCTAAAAATATGGAATCAATTTGATATCCCCTGTCGATCTGCGCTGGTCTGATTTTTCGCCAAAAGAAACTCAATGACAGCGCTCTGCTTGGAAAGCATCTCATTTACAAACGCCATTTTGAAGGAAATATAGCGCGCCGCCACCTATGGGAACTCCATGAAACTGTAGAGGCTGAAGTGGGAATACTGTACAATATCACACAAAAAATTGCGCATTTTTTTAACCGAAACTGGCTGAGAAAGAAGTGTTACATTGCTTACTGAACGCGCCTCGTATAGTCTTTGTCAGCAGTATTACATTATCTTCGGGCCTCTCCATCACTTACGCAACTCATATCAAGAACAACAGATAGACAAGACAGCAGACGGAAGCTTTCTATGCAGCTAGCGCTGGGACACCGATAGTCAGCGGAACAGAAACGAATGCGGACCGAACATGACCGATTGCCTTTTCCTGGCGCGCACCTGGCGTTTACACTAGACAGAGCTCTCGTTCGCAGTCGCACTTTTGTTTGTGTTCGCTTTGGTGTATATACGGCTTAACGAGAACGGGAAACAGTTGAATTCTGAACAAAAGACTCTCTGAAATATTAGTTTTCATGATGCACGGGTCGCTGAGTTTCCGTTCATTACATCACGAACAAAAGCGTACTGTTCTAGATCACTGTTGCGTTTCGTGTTTATTGGAGCACATACAAGCGGAGGTAAATTGTTGACGCATTTACCGCCGTGGCGTAACGGTAGCCTGTGGGAATGACACTAAGAACCGCGCTTCGCTTGTGAAGGTATGGTTGTCGGAGAAGTGTAGCCGATTAGGCTTTTTTCAGAAATTTATTTGTATCAATAATCTATGTATTGCAGCAGCTTGTACACAGGTCTGAGAAAGAACATCGCGGCAGTGGCTTGACTGATTAGTAGTTAGTAGAATAACACAGTTACACTTATCAAGAAATCAGAGTAGTTTGCATCTGCAGGACGTCAAAAAGGCCATAGAATAAGCTCTCACGCAGCACTTTGCCGTGAGGTATTCTTATACAGTGTATGTTAATTCGTGTGCCCTTTTGTTTCCCTTGGTATTGCTGATGACGTATAAATATGCGAATTAAGCTATAATGTAAATGGTAATTTAGACTTCATAAGTAGTTGAGTTATAAACAGACATGTAAGACCATGTACTGACACCTGTCAATATACCTTATTAGCGTGTAATATGTAGGCAGATAGTGATCGCCGGGTAAACCATTTTCATGAATCATCAAAATTCCAATATAACAGTGACATATTAGCCATGTAATTGCAGGTACAACTAACGTAAGTAACAAAAACGACACGTTTTTTCGTAAGTTACTTTATTAACGTGTTTGCATCGCCCGTCTTATTGTAGCTAGGCAAAAAGTTTCGGTTACTCTGTACGTGATTACGTATTGTTTGTTCATTTCTGGTTATGTTACTGACTATAACGGTGTCTCAAGCAACAGTCAATCAGATCAACGGAAGACTGGAAATGCTTCATAAGATTATTTATTTATTTTATTTTTCGCGTCCGGTTGTTAGATAATATAAAATAATAAAAATACAGTACAATAAATGAAGCTTCAAGACAATGATTAAAATAATAAAAATAATAACTAAATTCTGCAAGACACACTTCATTATGGGATGACCGCACAGTCAGAACAATATTTCAATGTTAGACGATGATTCGTGGTACTTGGTTGAGGGTTGGATGATGATAAAATACCGTTCGTGCTCCTAAACTCACGCTGAAATATTCATTACATCTTTTGTTATGGGACAGACACTGATTGGACGAGTTCTACCAGGAAAACTGAACGGTGGCCATGTCATTTTGATTTTTCTATGTTATCGATGTGCACGTCAGAGAGAGAGAGGAAGTTACGTTACTGCTGAACATTCTTTGGCCTTATCGTGGCACAGTCATTGCCTTTACGCAGTCTGATACATTCTTAGTTGAAGTGCGGTAGATGGTGGACGTATACTATAGTGCTGTGTTCACTTGTTATGGTATCTGTTAGATGTAGAAAGATTTATTGCTAAGGACAGCAAGGACGAATATGATGTATACATTGGATAGCAAACTGAATATAAATTTTTAATAATGTTATTTTTTTTTTTTTTTTTGAAGAGAAGTAGTTTGAGCTAAGACTGCAGCACTGGGCAGCTAATTTGTACAAATGATTATTGGGAGCTGGTTAAATTTGATCATTTGTTCATAGCTGAAAGAAAGACCACCCCACTTCCATGAATCATGCATTACATGTTAACTGATTAAGCTGTTTGGTTTTTATAGAAATTCTCTGTTGACACTGTACTCTTTCTAAATCATTGTTCACTTTGTTAAGCATATTACTGTTGAGACCAACGTTATGTGTGAAGTTCACGAGAAGTTTAACTCTGTCTTTCTGAATACACACTTCATTCTAAAGTCGTCTTGGAATTTCGTTTCATAGCAATAGTTACTCTCCCCAACCCACTGTTTATTACTACGCATTACCACATTTCACCTTGTGGTATGCAACAGTTTGAATATAGGTTGGAAATTTTATTTACAAACGGAAATCTACCTTAGAAGCTTCCTGCTTGCTGTTGCGCTTTCGAGAAATCTGCTATAGTGTTGTCAAGACGCGTGGTAAGTGGAAATTTCGATTAGAGCCACATAATTATTTTACTTCAGTTGCGCATTTAGTGTTGAGACTCCTTGTATGCAGATCAGTTCATTTCAAATTAGGTTCTCTTTACTCAAACGTTAGCGTACGAGTTTGAGTTGGATAACAGTTTGTGAGTACATAGTTTTGGCAGTACGTAGACTTCAATAGAGTGAGGTATAAAGTTGGTCTAAATTTGATAAAGAAACAAATATGGTGGGGAGGTTACAAAACTAGCGAGAACTACCGTCGTAAACTGACAGGCCACAAGTTCAGTACGCAGTGGGATTTCTCGCAAGAAGTGGCCAGTCTGTAGCACGAGAAACCCACCCGACATGATGTCCAGCTTCTTTCTTGTAACGTCTGCTCTCGCAGCTCATTGAGCATTTCTTTGACACTCTCATACTGAATAACGTTACTATAACGAAGCATGGAATTATTGTTTGCATCTTTTACCTGTCTTCCATTAACGCAACTACACTGCCTGACAGACAAAGAGAAGCAGTTACAAGGACAGAAATGAAACTTCACGAGTTACAGGGGGTGTGGTGCTATTTAGCTGACTGCAAGATCGGGTCAAATTTACAAAGAACTTGGCAGTATTAAGCCACTTTCAGGATTCGGCTGCGAAGGGCGTCATAAGGTCGTTGTATTATCTGCTGAGGCAAGTGGCCCACAAATCTTGTTACTGGTCGTCGATGTCCTGGATACTTGCACTGAGACGGCGCCGAGGTGTGAGTTGGTTCCACACCTGTTCTATCGGAGACAGCCCTGCGGATTTTGCTGGCACCAGAAATAATTCAACATAAAGCAGACAGTTGAAGATCTTTGCCGCTCTGTATTAACCGAGCGGTCTCGGGCGCTGCAGTCATGGACTGTGCGGCTGGTCCCGGCGGAGGTGCAAGTCCTCCCTCGGGCATGGTTAGGTTAAGTAGTGTGTAAGCTTAGGGACTGATGACCTTAGCAGTTAAGTCCCACAAAATTTCACACACTTTGTTTTTATTTTTGAAGATTTTTCTTTCATGTGGAACCACAGTCATAAAAAACTAAAGGAAAGGTATAACCGCCATTTCGCTGCATGATATGCTTAATTAAACGATCTAGATTTCAGCCTTAGGCCATTTGCAGGTGTCGTCAATCATCAAAATATGTATCTTCAGTTATATAAACCTGAAGTTTCGTAAGTAAAAGTGATATGATTTTTGTGATATGTTAAATGGTTGGCGACTTGCATGACACTGACAGGATAATCAAAGATGTACTTTTTAACGGTGACTTGTGGTCCATTAGGCAACGGCCTTGCTGCAGTGACTACACCGGTTCCTGTGAGGTCACAGAAGTTAAGCACTGTCGGGCGGGGCCGGCACTTGGATGGGTGACCATCCAGGCCGCCATGCGCTGTTGCCATTTTTCGGGGTGCACTCAGCCTCGTGATGCCAATTGAGGAGCTACTCGACCGAATAGTAGCGGCTCCGGTCAAAGAAATCCATCATAACGATCGGGAGAGTGGTGTGCTGACCACACGCCCCTCCTATCCGCATCCTTAACTGAGGATGACGCGGCGGTCGGATGGTCCCGATGGCCCACTTGTGGCCTGAAGACGGAGTGCTTGTGTTCCATTCAAGTCAGATGATTTTTGGCATGTATAACAACTACTGAATATTATGTACTGTCCTGACATCCAACACTCCAAGTAGTGTAGCAATACACACAAATACAACAAACATACATAAACACACACCATTTTATGTAAATTGATGTGGGATGACTGCTATCAGATGCAGCGGGACATTAAGCAGAATCAGCGGCGACGAGCGAAAATCAGTACCTGAACGGGATTCGAAGCTGGAATCTCAATCTTATTAGGCAGGTGCGGTAACCACTGCACCATCCGGGACACAGCGTTATCGGAACTGCACGGACTATCTCGGTACGCCTCACGGCCGATCCACATTCCCACCGACCACCACCTACCCGCAGTCCGTGTCCACTATATCCCTGTTCGCTACTTAGAGATTCGCACAGGAGGTACGACGTATTTGTGCATTCCTACTGAAGAAAGTGGATCCACGCCCAGCCTTGTTTGGCTTAATGTCCCGCTGCAACTGATAGCAGTCATTCCTCTTCAGTTTACATACAGTGTTCCACAGCTGCAGGATCTTACAATAAAAAAAATAACGAATGTTTAGATATATGGAAGTAATGAGATTAATTTTTCGCCGGCCGGAGTGGCCGAGCGGTTCTAGGCGCTACAGTCTGGAACCGTGCGACCGCTACGGTCGCAGGTTTGATTCCTGCCTCGGGCATGGATGTGTGCGATGTCCTTAGGTTAGTTAGGTTTAAGGAGTTCTAAGTTCTAGGGGACTGATGACCTCGGATGTTAAGCCCCATAGTGCTCAGAGCCATTTGAACCATTAATTTTTCGGCGTGTCGGACAAGCACAATAAGCTGAGCTATGCCTGCAAATCGGTAAAGAATCCTTTAATATTAGTTCCATATAAACGAAATAATCCTTTTCTTGTTGTAGATTTATGTTTACCAATTAATAATACTACTTCCGATCACCGTATCCACCTACAAAATCTTAACCGTGTCCATAATTCCTTTAGTGATCGGATCTTCGTAATAACTCCGAAGTACACACATGGGCTTCTTGGATTTTTGTATATTACAGTACTACTTGGAATAATAACTCAATTTTCACTGGTGAAATACTACTAAATTCTTTCTTCTACGCACATAAAAAATACCACTTTTTACTTGTTCTCACAACAAAAATGGCTACCACAGATTACGCTATAAAATAATATGGTTCTACCTTCGTTCATTAACAGAGACCGAATCCTTCCTCGTACCGATGAACCGGAAAAACATCTTACATTTTTTCAACATTTGGAAATCAAAAATACATGTCGTTAGGCGCAAGCTCTACGCTGGGATACCGCTTCACCTTTCCTCTTTGCCTTTGAAGAAAACGAAAACGTAGAAGCAAGAAATGCAAAAGGTACATCACAGTCTGCGGTCTGTTCTATCGAGGGAAATTAAAGACCATTTCAGATGAGAATAACTCGAGGTTCTACCTTCTCACCTGGAATAGGTATAAACAGGCTATTACCAACCATCAAGCTACTTAGACCATTTACGACATACAGATATTGTATATCACTTCCCTCTACATATTGCAACTTATTTTCAGCACCGGTATTGTATTACTTTTTTCTTTTTTGATATATGCATTATATAGCTTACAGTCTCCTCAACTAGGCAGAAACACATAACATGGAACTACTTTGCCGGCCGGTGCGGCCGAACGGTCCTAGGCGATTCAGTCTGGAATAATAACTCAATTTTCACTGGTGAAATACTACTAAATTCTTTCTTCTACGCACATAAAAAATACCGACTTTTTACTTGTTCTCACAACAAAAATGGCTACCACAGATTCGAATCCTGCCACGGGCATGGATGTGTGTGATGTCCTTAGGTTAGTTAGGTTTAAGTAGTTCTAAGTTCTAGGGGACTGATGGCCTCAGATGTTAAGTCCCATAATGCTGAGAGCCATTTTTTTAGAACTACTTTAACCACTGTAGAGCATTAAATTCTGTGTAACCTTGGATAAGTTTTATATGTTAAGTTATTCATCTTATTTAAATTAGCATTAACAACTGCATACCAATAAGATTGTAACAATAAGAAGTCTTTAGTGTTAGATTTAGAAGCAACCCACCCACCCTACTTTTCAAGGTGGTGGGTTGCACTGTACTGTTAATGAAATAAATAAGATAAATGTGTAAAACTTGAAAATGTCTTAAGGCTGAACTCTAGATCGTGTGGTAAAGCGCAGCGTACAGTCAAATGGCAGTTATATCTTTACATAATACAGGGAGTTCATAGATGCGCGCGCCATGGGTGAACGAGCATTGCCCTGTTGAAAAACGCCACCACGATATCGTTACGCCGGCCGCTGTGGCCGAGCGGTTCTAGACGCTTCTGTCCGGAACCGTGCTGCTCCTACAGTAGCAGGTTCGAATCCTGCCTCGGGCATGCATGTGTGTGATGTCCTTAGGTTAGTTAGGTTTACGTAGTTTTAAGTCGAGGAGACTGACGACCTCAGATGTTAAGGCCCATAGTGCTTAGAGCCATTTGAACCATTTGAATCTGATATTGTGAGATGACGCATTAGGACGAAAGATGACTGTGCCGTACTGTTGTGCCTCAACCACTACTGGCTACGGCCGTAAGTCATGCCCGATGACTCCCCACTCTAAGAGCCGGAGCCTCTCCAAAACAGTGAAGAAATAGTCTCTCTCCCCAGGTGGCCATCACACTCACCAATGTTGATCATCCGGAGTAGAACTGAAGCGTCATTCATCGGTAAACACTATCCTACGCTATTCATCGGCAGGCAATGCTTCCCGGCCACGGCAGCGTAGTAAAGGCAGCCATTTTTTTGTGATGGTAACGGCAGGCTACACACTGGGCGCTAATTCCATAGTCCGGCTACTGATACTCTCCAACCCATGATTCGTGATGGTACATTATTTTGTATTACTTGTTCTCACACGGCAGCCGCCAATGTGAAGGGACTACGATGTGCTTGGTGCACAAAAACGCGATCCTCCATTGTAATGCAGTTGGTTGGTCGACCGTAATCTTGACGGCGAACATACCTGGGCTCACATTCCCATGGCGTCCAACATTAGACCAGTGTCACGTCCAAATACCCCACAAACCTGGAAATTGCACGAATCGACAAGCCGCCCAAATGAAGAACCACAACGAAGCCCTTTTAAAACTCTTTCAGGTGCTGATAACGCTGTCTCAGATGAGTACGCGGCATCACTGTGTTCTTCACACTGATTACTGACGCTTTGCCCCCGCTTTACATTTCGCAGCTGGTCTGACAACAATACTAAACAAGTACACGTAGCTGTTCTACTTGTCACAGGAGGATTGCATCTCTAATGATTTACACATCCCCCGACGGTGCGTACGTATGGGAAGTTACATTGAAATTCGATCGTGTTTTGTGGGTGCTTCACCTGTTTTATCAGGTAGCGTATTTCATTTGCCAGGTAGTGGCGCGGAATGGCGTCGAAGGCTTCTTGGATGTCAAGAAACACGGCATTAATTCGAGATCCCGTATTTGCAGCATTCTGGGTCACATGAACGAACGCTGGATGCTTACAGAAGTCATGCTGATTTCTATGCAGCATTTGTTCAGTATTCAGAAACATTATCAAACGCGAGGACAGTGTACGTAGCATCATGCTGAAATAAATTAATATCGGAGAGATATATGTGTTCCGTTCATCGGTCTATGGCCCCTCTTATCAGTTGAAAACATCTCGAAGGAAAGATTCTTTGAATTCTCCAAAAATTAATCTGGGAATCCACGCGAAAACTACATAGGAGTGACCGAAGCTATTTAATTCCTGCTTCTGTTGCATACTAATTAGGAACCTTGTCAGTGACCCACTACATCCTGAAATGCTGATTATGTGTTAGGTCGTGAGCGAAGTGCAACGTAAGTAGTCTACATTACAGCGTTTGTCATTAGAATAGCAACTGAAATTCTCTACTCAAAAGTATTCAGGTACAGTCCTCTTTCCATTCACAAATTTTCATGTTTTTTTGGTCCTAGAGTCCACGTTTCTTTAGCATCGAAAGAACATTTTATTCTGACAACTAGTATTACAGCATTTGCTTGAATGAAAATTAATACACCTCACAAAAATAAATACCTCACACCAAAAGAAAATTCATATACTCAGTTTCAATTATTTTATCGTTTCACTGTAAACGCAAATGAAAAATTCGTTTTCTCCCCTGCAGCGAATGATTTTCAATTCGTTAATTTTTGTTTCCTCTCGCTTCTGACGCACGCGTCTTCCGCTTAATTCAAAATGTATTACAAAAAATATTTTTAGAAGCAATCGAATACCTGTTTATAAATATTTATGTACTCAAAAATTCAAATTACTGAATTTCTATAGGGGGTCGAATAATTCTGCATTTAGTGATGAATATTTATAGGCACACACCAGTAAATAAGTATTTATATACAATTCTTGTTGCTGACAGAGTTAACAGCAACGGAAATGCAATGTAAAATATAAGAATAGAGATATTTAATATACTGATTCTAGTGCTAATATCCTGATTCTAGTGCTAGTGGAGAATAAGCAAGGAATAAAGCCTAGAAAAAGGTTAAAAATGTAAATCATAATTCCTGATATTGGTACTGTGTGGTTATAAATGAAGTGTTGTTGGCACAGAGTTCCAGTGTAGGCTAGCAGTAAACTTATGGTAGCGAAGCTTCGCACGTATTCTAATGCGTTAATACGGAATCGATTTACGCGAAAAAAGTTTAGATCCAATCATGGCCCAAGGTGCAAATCTGGCGCTGTGAATGCAAGACAGACGTATAGAAACGTTTCCGCATGCAATGGATTATGAACAGGATGTAGGAAGAAACGGTCAGAGAAGTGAGAAAGGCATATTGTTGATTTTATTATTAATCGCCGCTTACATAGTTTGTTCAATAGGAGCACCGGAGACGTCATCAAGATGCTGCATCCGTTAAACGACGTCATCAAAAGCTGTTCGCAGCATTTCTGGTGGAATCTGAGCAGCTTATTCCTGTAAACTGGTCTTCAGATCAGGTTCAGACCTATAGCGTCTCTGGTAAACGCGTTCTTTTAGATATCTCCAGAGTAAAACCCACATGGATTCCGATCAGTTGATCTTGCAGGACATGCGTTTAGAAAACCTCTGGAGCTGACACTTTCGTGGAAAGTTACGTTAAGCAGGTTTTTGACCGGGCGAGCGACATGAGGTGTTCCCTATTTTGCATGAAAATAGTGGTTTCCAGACAACTGCGCTCCTTTACTGCAAGGATCACATGCTATACAAGGTCGTCTCGATAACGTGCGGACGTCATGGTACGCCTGACAGGCCCTCTGCGTGGCTTCTGTTCAAAGAAAAACGGATCGAGAACAAAGGTGCTTGGGAATCCACACCACACCGTCATATACGGCGATTGCAGTGGCTCTTTGTGCACGAAAAGCAGTTTAATAATACCCAAAATATGGAAGTTCTGTGTATTCACTGCACCCTGCAGAGTAAAATGTGCCTCGTCACTTCATAGTGAAACACCACAGCTTAGGCATTACATACCTTTTGTTGATTCATTTTGCTTTCTGTTTTGTTCAACATTCCATTGCTGAGCTTCTGTAAATGTTGTTTGTTTGAATCGATAACACAAAATTGTATACTCCTTTCTCTGTAAAGACTCTGATGTCCTGGTTTGATTCTATACAATGTAGTGTATCTGTAATTTAAATTCTTTGTCTCATTTGGAGGAAACAAAACTTACTGCATATAATTGTAATTTTGTTTAAATATTTTTTGTAGAAATGTCAATATGTGCAAATGTTGTGTTTTGTTTAATATGTTTGGTTACTGTTATGTAAACTGCTGACCTTCACTTAGGGTTCTTAGTTATTTTGTATGTGAAAGGCATTGTGGTTCCCTTATGGAATGGAACTTTGTAGCACGCGCAAAATGTGATTGGCATGGATAAAAAGGTGGACTCAAGATTCAGTCGGGGACGAGCTACCAAACTATCAACTGCTCATGTAAAAGTTGTGTATTGTGTTGGTTCCGAGAGAGGCTTTTCCTGACGCTTTCCAATGCCTCGGATGGATGGATGAAGAGCTGGAACTATTCTGGAATTGGTATCTATCATCGCCACCAAGAAATGACAGAGTCCAGCAATTCTACCTGCAAATCCACCTACCAACATGCACTCGTCACCTCATTGCGCAATCACTGTAATGGAACAAAAGAACTATAGTAATGTATAGTGAAGTATCAGCTCATTGGATGTTTTAGTGTGCTCAATTATAAGGTAACTTATAACTGAATTTATGTACCTACCTTGATTTTTTCTTTATCGCAACACCTCTCAGTTTCCTCTCCATTTGATCTATGATTATCGAGTGTCCTTGTTGTGAAAAAAAAAAAAAATTAAAGCCTCAAAGCCAAACAGTTAATTGAATAATGTTGTTTGATATTTGGTAAGAAGGGAGTATTCCGATTTACTGTGGATTTGGTAAAATCGTGGTAGGTAGTAAACGTAGCTTTGTGAAAGCCTCCCAGTGATTGAAACAGTCCAATTTAAAGTTTTCTGGACTTTCAAAGTTACCTATGTAATCACTGACTTGAAAGTAGAAGACTGTGATAATAAAGACCGGCAATAAACCATCTTGAAGTTAGTTCCAAAAGTAAATATTACTAAAGTTTGAATTGAAAAGTTTTTCTTAGCAAACAATTTGCTGTTACTTTTAAAAATTAAAAGTTCTTAGAACTGAGGCTTATAAAGTTCTGCTTAGTTATTGATCATAATGGTGCCTGTTGTAAATTGTGAAAGGCGAGTCAGTTTCTTACAAATATGTCAATATTGTGTCTCACTGCAGTAAAATTCGTGAACTGCATTTGTGGAAAGTTATATACTCATTTTTGTTAAGTGCCTGTCTCTCTTGTATTGGAAGTGTATATTAACAGTGTAACAGGATCCACAATTTGTCTATTGTGCTTATTCTAGGTAACAAGTAACGGAAAAACCACTATCTATGAAAACAGTAACTTATTTATTAAAAAGACAGTGAGAAGTAATTTGTTAGTGAACTCCATTTACTTTTCATTCTAAGTAGAAAGTTGTTTGGTAGTGAGACAATTAATCTATGCACAATAACTAATTTTGCTGTAAACCATATCCATATTTCATGTCGGATAGGAATTCGTTTGAAAAATAATATTGAACCTATGTCCAATTGCCGATTCTACAGTGAATATTAATAGTAACGTTATTAAGACCATTCAGTTTTACTACGTCCTTAAGGTAATAGTGCGTTTCTTTATCTGTTATATTTATACAGATAGTTTGTTCTGCTCTGTCAGCTCCAAACGTTAACATATGCAGGCGCCAGAGTGTGGCAAAGTATAGGTTGTGTTTGTCCGTTAATGTTACTCATACCTATTTTCTTGAACAAGAATGTTAATCATTATCAAGCCTAATTAGGCTGGCGACTGTTTTTTTTATTATCATTTGGACGCTGTGCATAATTAAATTATTGTATGTTACTGTTTAAATATTTACGTAATTCTCTCTCTTCCCATAAGCCACCTACGTTAGGTACAACACGGTCAACGTAACAAAATTCCTTACAGAGGGTAACACTGAGCTGTTGCTTTATACCATAATTTCTTTAAGAAGATAGTTTTATTTCACGACCTGCCTCCAATCTTTATGGTTATGGTATAGCAGTAGCCAGACGGTAGCGTTATAATAGAATATTGCCCGGTCACATGTCGTCAACTTCGATCCGTGCCAGAAACAGAAGGACAAATTCAGAACGCGGGTCATAAGGTTTCAGTTGCTGCACCGTCTGCTTCTTGTACGGGTACCGGTGTAAAACAGACAGCAAAACTTTCTGGTCTGTGGACCATGGGATGGAGAATTCTCGTCACAGTGCGCGAGCACTAGCTCTATCTACATCGAGCACGTGCTGCATGGTCAGTTGCAGCAACAGCTACCTCGTCACCAACTTCCACAGGGGCAGGACATCTTCCCCTTCAAGATGCTTCACCAAACTCATCCACTATCATCTTCTGTAACTATTATCATTCCATTATCATCTTCTGTAAACCACTTGGCACTTATGCAGTTTAGCAGGTACGGAAAAAATTTATCAATTTTTTTCAAAATTTGATCGATTATAGTCAAATTTGATACGCTGATTACGAATACGATATTTATTTTCGCCCCAGTCAATTATTTACATCAAAAAAATTGTTTTAAATGTTTTTAAATTTTTTTTATTTTTCAATATTTTGTCGGTATAGTGAATTCTGATGTGCTGATTTCGAATATAACATCCATTTTCATTTTGCCTTGACCGTCGGCGATATCTTCTGCCCGATAAGCGCGGCGCTGCCGATGACGCAACATTGCGTAATACACTAACTAATCAGTATTTTCAAATCATAGGCGGCCGCTGCCGCGGCCGCATTCCAAAAAAAAAGCTCCCAACCTAACCTCAAGTGGGCTACGCTACAGATCACTTTATTTATGAAAATACAAAGTACAATCACCAACAAACTTTACGTATTCACCCACAAAGCTCTCCAAGCCAGATACATTTGGAATGAAAAATTTTTTCCGTACCTGCTAAACTGCATAAGTGCCAACCACTTAATGACATCTGGCTTCTTCTAAGACCTTTCAGTCGGCGATACTCTCCAATGTAGCCTGGTGATTTGGTAATTACTGGCGTTCACATAAAACAGTTTCACTAATAGTATACGGTCTCTTGTCTCGATAGCCAAACTGTTCACTCACGTTATGGCTTGTCAGATGACAGCGTGGATGTCAAACCGCCGTACAAACGGTATCCAGCGCTAGATTTGCATCTAGTGGCAAAAACTGAAAATAATTTTTCCCCACGTAAATCTGTTCCGCATTAATGCATTAGTTGATCTAGCAAGTTTCGCTGCCATATGATAATTACAGCCCACACTGGACATCTGGGAGTGGCTGCACTTTAATTACGAGTATAACCACCCGGTATTATCGGCGTAAGGCCGTGGTACAAGGCATGGTTCTCTGCCTAACATTTCGTGCAAATACCGGCCGTGAAAGCTTACATTGTAAGGAAGTAAAACCTTAAAATTGATGTATTGGCGTTTTTTCTTCGCTCTCCACTCAAGCAAGACTTTAATAAAAGTCAAATACGGCCCGTTCAGAGTTTCCTCTGAGAGAGCTTTTAACTTGGATGAAAGATGCTTCTCCTGGAAATGAGGGGAAACAGCTTGACATCCGTATCAAGTGAAAGATGAACTTCAAAGTCTCATTGATCCGTATGCCCATTAGGGACGGGTCACCGAAGAAAGACGTCTATTTACGAGCATCCGCAGAGAGGAACAGGTGGCTTCGGGAGAGCGTTGCGCCGCAGGTCCGATGAACTTGGAAGTTGGTGGGGTAAGAGTTCTGCTTAACGAACATGCCGTGACACGTTTTAAAATCTGATTATGTGACAAACAAGAGAAAATATCTTATGATAAGGTCCGTAGAGTCTTAAAGAATTTAACTGGATTTTGCAAATTCATGGTATATGAAAGGAGCCTTTCCCAACTTCACCAATCAGCACGCCAGAAACAGTGCGTCGATAACAAGTCCATTATGGGAAACGAGCAATGTTGGTAACTCTGTCCTCAAAGTAGGTCTCAAACGATCACAAATATTTTTCATCTTGCGACATGCGACCCACGTTTTGCAACCACTATGGACACCGATCTAAGGTAACCATGCTCAGCCATGAATGGCGCGGTAAAACAGGCGCTTCAGTTGTTCCCTACTCTTCTTACATTTGGTGTTATCCAATCTTTCGATTCTAGAATAACAGAACACACCACTTTTTTACGTGATATGGCAAGCCTTGGAGAGAAACTGATCAGTAACTCAAAATACAACGTTTTTATTCGGTACTGTGGTATGGCTTTTATTCTTCGGTAACTGAGCATTAAGAGAGAAAGTCTTTACTGCATAAAAGCGTGTCATACGAATAACATGTAGTGCTAACTCTCAGTTATTTTACAGACTTATTATTAAGTTGACTATTTCAACTACACTATTACGTTAGATTTAGTACTAAGCCCATTCAATAAACGACTGGAAAAGTTCGACAAAGTTTGTGCTTCTTTGTTACATTTCGATGGTGCCCTAGATACATTTTCAGGTGTGGTTGACAAGCCTGCCATGTTGAACCGATGCTGGGGATCAGTGAAACAAAATGGCGTCACCCCTGCAGGTTTGCACCAAAGTGGAGCAATGGGCTATCATTAGATTTCTGTTAGCTGAAGGATTGAAGCCAAACGAAATTCAACGTCCCATGGCAGTGCAATATGGTGAAAGTTGTCTGCGTCGAACACAAGTGAACGAGTGGGCAGATAAGTTCAGACGGGGTGTGACAAGTGTTGAAGATTCGTCACGCTCAGGGCGCTCTGTCTGTGCGGTAACAGAGAACAACATTGCTAGGGTTGATAGCTGATACGGGAAAACAGGGTCTTAAGGTGATATTGTGGCATCGATGAAGGTTACTGTCGGATTAGCCCACCATATTGTTCATGACATAATGACGTTCACAAAAGTGTGTGTGAGAAGGATTCCAAAACATGCCATCAGAAATGAAATAAAGGAGCAGAGATGTGTAGAGGGAGTTTTTACGACAATACGTGGCTGAAGGGGAGGCATTTCTTGACTGTATTGTAACGGGAGATGAATGCTGGGCGCATTTTTACGAATGTAAACGGGAGTGGGCTTTAGTGAACTGCGATACTCTTCATCTCCAAAACACAGGAAGGTGAGAAATGAAATAAGCGCTGGTAAGGTCATGTTGACATTTTCTTGGTAACATAAGCGAGCAATTCTTGAACATTACCAGTGGAGCGGTTAAGATGTGAATAGTGCGAGGTACGCAAACGTTATGCGTGAAAATTTGCAACCAGCAATTTTGAGGAAGTAGCGTGGACTGGTGTTCAGTGGCGTCCTGTTACTGCATGACATCGGGAGGTCAAAGGCTGCTAGTCACATTAGATACCATCAAAAACCCGAAGTTCGTCTATATAACATTTTTAACTCACAGCAAAAAGCTCTTAGTGCCTCATTGTTCGCTGATGAAGATGAAGTCCGGGCAACAGTGCATATCTGGTCAGGCATGCGTCCCCAAGAATTCTGTGCACGTGGAACTGAGAATCTTGTCCAGCAGTGGCTTTAGTGCATAGCACTTGAGGGGGATTACGTTGGAAAGTAAATAAATATTGAATTGCATTCTCGTAATAGATTCCTGTTCTGACTTTTTATTGAATGACTTTTGTATATTGTTGTTGTGGTCTTCAGTCCTGAGACTGGTTTGGTGCAGTTCTCCATAATGCTCTATCCTGTGCAAGCTTCTTCATCTCCCAGTACCTACTGCAACCTACATCCTTCTGTACCTGTTTAGTGTATTCATCTCTTGATCTTCCTCTACGATTTTTACCCTCCTTGCTGCTCTCCAATACTAAATTGGTGATACCTTGATCCCTCAGAACATGTCCTACCAACCGTGCTCTTCCTCTAGTCAAGTTGTGCCACAAACTCCTCTTCTTCCCAATTCTATTCAATACCTCCTCATTAGTTATGTGATCTACCCATCTAATACTCAGCATTCTTCTGTAGCACCACATTTCTAAAGCTTCTATTCTCTTCTTGTCTAAACTATTAATCATCCACGTTTCACTTCCATACATGGCTACACTCTAAACAAATACTTTCAGAAAAGACTTCCTGACACTTAAATCTATACTCGATGTTAAATTTCTCTTCTTCAGAAACGCTTTCCTTACCATTGCCAGTCTACATTTTATATCTTCTCTACTTCGATAATCATCAGTTATTTTGCTCCCCAAATAGCAAAACTCGTTTACTACTTTAAGTGTCTCATTTCCTAATCTAATTCCATCAGCGACACCCGACTTAATTCGACTACATTCCATTATCCTCGTTTTGCTTTTGTTGATGTTCATCTTATATCCTCCTCTCAAGACACTGCCCATTGCGTTCAGCTGCTCTTCCAGGTCCTTCGCTGTCTCTGACAGAATTACAATGTCATTGGGGAACGTCAAAGTTTTAATTTCTTCTCCATGGATTTTAATTCATACTCCGAATTTTTCTTTTGTTTCCTTTACTGCTTGCTCAATATACAAATTTAATAACATCGGGGATAGGCTACAACCCTGTCTCACTCCCTTCAGAACCACTGCTTCCCTTTCATGTCCGTCGACATAACTGCAATCTGGTTTCTGTACAAATTGTAAATAGCCTTTCGCTCCCTGTATTTTACCCTTGCCACCTTCAGAATTTGAAAGAGAGTATTCCAGTCAACATTGTCAAAAGCTTTCTCCAAGTGTAGGGTCAGCATTGCCTGACGTGTTCGAACATTTCTGCGGAATCCAAACTGATCCTCCGCAAGGTTGGCTTCTACCAGTTTTTCCATTCGTCTGTAAAGAAAACGTGTTAGTATTTTGCAGCCGTGACTTATTAAACCGATAGTTCGGTAATTTTCACATCTGCCAACACCTGCTTTCTTTGGGATTGGAATTATGATATTCTTCTTGAAGCCTGAGGGTATTTCCCCTGTCTCATACATCTTGCTCACCGGATGGTAGAGTTTTGTCAGGGCTGGCTCTCCCAAGGCTGTCAGTAGTTCTGATGGAATATTGTCTCCTCCCGGGGCCTTTTTTCGACTTAGGTGTTTCAGTGCTCTGTCAAACTCTTCACACAGTATCATATCTCCCATTTCATCTTCATCTACATCCTCCTCCATTTCCATAATATTGTCCTGAAGAACATCGCCCTTTTATAGACCCTCTGTATACTCCTTCCACTTTTCTGCTCTCTCTTCTTTGCTTAGAACTGGGTTTCCATCTGAGCTCTTATAACCAGTTCGTATTTTATTATATTATTATTTGTTCTTCTGAAAGATGTACGGAAATATGTGATGTTGCTTCTCGGGCAGTAACAGTATTCTGACTCAGAACAAAATGAAACGGTTAATTACTAATCCTACAGTTAATAAAGGAATCAATTCTGAAGTCTGACTGCGAGTTTTGAAACATTCTCTAACAACTCCTAACAACTGTTCTGCAAAGCTCCTATACGCAACGGACAACTTACCTCATCTTGCCGTTGCAACTGCGTGATCAGCAACATGCTAATAATATTTCAAAAGCAATTCTGTGATCTATACATAGTGCAATGCATGGTCACAATAATTGGAACAACTACTGGCATATTTCTTTTTATATAGAGAGATTGAATGATCAGGAGCGATTTCTTCAACTAGCCTCAAACGGTGTAAAAAACACTGGAAGAGAGCAACAAAGACTTTCACTTACTACATTCGCAAAACAGATTAAATAAAGACTGACAAACATTACACAGATTTTAATTATTTCACAATGTCTAGACTCAATAAACACGTCTCTGACAACAACAAAGATACGAATATTAATCTCATTGTGTGCACACACAAATCCGTCCACTGTGCAAGCAATCAGCAGCTACGTGCAACAAAACAGGCAGATTATCAAAAAATCCTCAATCAATACCGAAGTCTCCTCCGGCGCTACTAGCTCGACCACGGCAGGCTGCGACCTCTCACGCAACGCGGCTTTTCTCCACAGCACATCACGTCCGGCCACTTCCGACTCCTCTCAACAACTGTTCGCTCACTACTACTCGCGATGATCATATCTCAAACTCAAGAGTTTGTATATGCACACCATCAGAATCACTGGTAAACTTTGCAGATAAGTGTTAACATCCTACTTTCAATATCATTAAATATATTTCAAGTAGCCTTTTAGAGATGGTTCAAATGACTCTGAGCACTATGGGACTCAACTGCTGTGGTCATAAGTCCCCTAGAACTTAGAACTACTTAAACCTAACTAACCTAAGGACGTCACACACATCCATGCCCGAGGCAGGATTCGAACCTGCGACCGTAGCGGTCGTGCGGTTCCAGACTGTAGCGCCTTTAACCGCTCGGCCACTCCGGCCTTTTAGAGTTGAAACATAATAACTACATCTGTTATTACAATAGCAGAAGTAAAGCTCTCCTCCTACATCTTCGTCTACACTCCACAAAGCACCTTGCGGTGTGTGGTGGAGAGTACGTTGTGTATATCTTTAGACTTTTCCAATTCCAGCTGCGAATGGTTTGCGGGATGAACGACAGTCGGTAAGCTGCCATATCAGCTCTAATTTCTCTAATTTTCTCGTTGTCATTTAGCGAGACGTATGTCTGACGAATTAATATCTTCTCCGACTCTTTTTGGAATGTACGCTCTCAGTATGTCAACAATAATCCTCCTATCTTGTTGTTTGGAATTCGTTGCCCGTCACCAAACATGTTAGTGAACGAACATGTAATGAAAATTATCGTACATCCCTGGAAAGTCCCACCAATCACCGTAATCGATTGCTGTGTGTGTGTGTGTGTGTGTGTGTGTGTGTGTGTGTGTGTGTGTGTGTAAGAGGAGAGAGAGAGAGAGAGAGAGAGAGAGAGGGGGGGGGGGGGGAGAAAGAGAGGCGGAGAGAAGGGTATAGTATTCATGTAAACTGATGGTATGGCCCTTCCTGTTCCTGTAGCACAGCTCGAAAATAGTCAAGACATTTGTCTGTGACCAATGTATGCTGCTCGTTAATACCAATTACATTTACGTTATGAGATGGTGCTCCATAATGTTTCTAATATCTCAGTTACCGGTCACTATTTTGTCTGCACGAAACGCAGGTTCATGTCTACAAAATTTACTTAATCCCCTGCTCGAATTTACCTAGACAGTGAAGAATGCGCCCTGTAAGAGTTTCGTTATCATAACTCTTGGCCACCGCAAGTCAGCTTACGCCGCAGAAATGCTTAATCGATTTCATAATCCGCCATTCACATAGGTTTATATGCTTCTGTCACGCACCTACATACTCATTCCGCGAAACGTTTGTGCAATCGGAAAAATCAATGGGAAGTCTCATATAGACTTCCGGACACAAGGAGGCATAGAAAGCGTCTGCGGGAACGAGGTTTAGGGCCGATAACTATCGGCTCATAGTAACGCAGTGGTGGTGGGGGCGGTAATATTGCTTTGTTCACACACAGATCCGTGCCTCACTCAGTAAAAACGGAATCGTATGGGGAGAGATCAGGACTATAGGAAGTGTGTTTGAGTGTCTCCCACTTCACCGTAATGGACGAGACTGGTGTTCCGGGTCGACCGGCGTCTTGTGTCGAATCGCGACCATCACCGAACTTGTTGCAGCGTTTCTCAATGGCAGTTTTCGACAGATGTACTGCTCCACAAACATTCTTCATTCGCCGATGGATGCCTACCGGTGTTTGTCCTTCGGAAAGAATGACAGTACGTTGGTCCTGTTTAGACGCATTTAGCAGTAACGTCGCCATAGTTCATGGTTCCGAATTTACTGCATGTTCGTCGGACAAACACGAATGTGACACAAATCCCTGCACTTCACGTCAGTGCTTATATACCCGCATCGGAGCCATGCTACGTTGCACGTGCTATGGTGGTAGTGGAAGTTTTAGGGAAGGAATACCGTAACTTCTGATGGTGCACCTTCACTGACCCCTTTAGTGGAAGTTGATTATTCATTACAGTTTTGCCAAACAATACACGTTCACTAGCGATTGTGCACCATCGCCAGTGAAAGTACGAGAAAGGAATGTGAAACATGGTTGCGACAGCAAAATGTAATAATATTTCGAAAGTTACATTTTGTGAGCTGCAGTTTGAAAACATAGTGATATTATATAAAGTTCATGGTGGTTCAAAAACAAAACACTACCGTATTTCGAAACTTGTATGTTATGAGCTGGAATTTGAAGACATAGGTAGTTATATTACGCAAAATTCATATATTGCAGCAAGAACGTGCACTTAAGAGTTGCATCACATTTTTCTCTTTTAGCAATAGCATCTCAGAGTCTGACATTTATGCTGAAAGGTGCATCTGAAGAATCCGTGGCTGTGTCCCGCCAAATGAGAGGTCGCAAATGCCCCCTGGGCAACAGTTTTCTTGCTGAAACGTCGTCCTTTGAGATTATTCTAAGAGGGCAAGTACTGAACTAGGACCTGGAGCAAAATATTGTCGCAGTCGTAGTCACAATCGCGTAGCAGGTTCGCGGTTCCGGAATGAAGCGTCTAGAATCGCTCGACCACAGCGGCCGGCTTGCCTCGAATCATGAATCAGTCTGTTACGTTGTGCAAAGCTGGCTCAGCACACCATCTCACATCCCGGTTCGGTAGAACCTGTGAGCCGTTGTCTCGAAGATAACACACAAGATCGATTTTGCATCGTCTGTTCCTTTCTTCCTCAATCGAAGTTGATGTCAGTATGCCGAGGGGTTGTTGGACGCAGCGTCAGTAATCTGCTACTGTACACATCCACTAACGTGGGCCAGTGGTGGTACACCTTCACTAGCGGATGGGTTTTTATTTCATTTTATGGCAAGCTTTCACTGATCATTTTAGTGCTGGCAGACATGCACTAGGGAAGGTTTACCTCCCCTAACCATCCACTCACAGTATAATACATATACGCTGCAACAACGCCCTGAAACGAAAACTTATGGATCACCCATTATAACAAGATTCTAACCAGATATGAGGCGGTAGAGTATTCTGCAAGAAACGCAATGGCAAGACAGGCCCACGTCGTGTGGAGAAGCAGCTCACAGACTGACAAAGCAGTCCGTAACCTACCAACAATGGAGCTGATCGTGACTGGTGGATAGCGATTGAGCAACTGATCTGACGAAGAGACACAGGGGTCTTCACAATTTCGCCTGAGCGATTCCCCCGCCGTCTGGTTCCCAAAGTAGAGAACCCTGCTTGTGTATTCTGCCCTTGGCACCGGCTTCCGGTATTCTGCCTAACGCACGAAATTGGCGCCCTGTTTTCCGCACCAAGCCTAGGTAGATATACGCAACATTAGTATTGGTGTAAATCTATGAGCGATCCAGGTCGCCCTTAGTGGGACGAGAGTAGAAGTGGGTGCAGTTTAGTGAGATGACCGGATGTTCTGAAAACATTCAATTGTTATGTTTGACTGGTCGACTAAAGTGTCGTACTCAGTGCAAAAGTAATTTTCATAAAATTCTCTCGCAGGAAGGAATTCGTTAAAGGTAAGCCATTTAATCGGCCAAATGGCAATGTCCCATTCATATGAACATTCAACCTTTAGGTTTCTAAGGAGAGTAGGAAGCTACAGTGGCTAACGACCGTTTTTGGAAACGAAGTGTTACAAGATTCCAAATTAACTACGTGTTGTATGAAATGTATGCTCTTGCAGTAATAATCCACCATAGATGACTTTTTTATATTTTGTTTACCGGTCTCGAAAGATGGCTCAATCTCAAACGGTACACCGATGCATTCAGGCTATTATGGCATGTTCGATAGGGTCTGGAGAACATGCTGGCCACTCTAGTAGAGCGATGTCGTTATCCTGAAGGAAGTCACTCACAAGATGTGCCCGATGGGGGCGCGAATTGTCGTCCATGAAGACGAATGCCTCGCCAACATGATACCGATACGGTTGCACTATCGGTCGGAGGATGGCATTCACGTATTATACAGCCGTTACGACACCTTCCATGACCACCAGCGGCGTACGTCGTCCCCACATAATGCCACCCCAAAATAACAGGCAACATCCACCCTGCTGCACTCACTGAACAGTGTGTCTGAGGCGTTCAGCGTGACCAGGTTGCCTCCAAACACGTCTCCGACGACTGTCTGGTTGAAGGCATGTGCGGCACTCATCGGTGAAGAGAACGTGATGCCAATCCTGAGCGGCCCATTCAGCATGTTGTTGGGCCCATCTTTACCGCGCTGTATCGTGTCGTGGTTGAAAGGAGGGATATCGCCATGGAAGTCAGGAGTGAAGCTGCGAGCCATGCAGCCAACTGTGCACAGTTTGAGTAGTAACACAGCGTCCTGTGGCTGCACAAAAAGAAGTATTCAAGATGGTGTCGTTTCTGTCAGGGTTCCTCAGAGCCATAATCCGTAGGTAGCGGTCATCCACTACAGTAGTAGCCCTTCGGCGGCCTGAGCAAGGCATGTCATCGACTCCTGGACACTTCCCTTATTGAGAGCCCTTCCTGGCACATAGTAACAAAGTGGACGCGGTCGAACCGCGGCATTGACCGTCTAGGCATGACTGAACTACAGACAATACGAGAACTTCCTGGAGGAATGACTGGAAGTGATCGGCTGTCAGACCCCTCCGTCTAATAGGGAGGTGCTGCTCATGCATGGTCGTTTATATCTTTGGCGAGGAGGGGCGGGGGGGGGGGGGGGGGGAGCGGTTAGTGACATCTATGAACAGTCGAAGGGACTGTGTCTGTGATACAATACCCACAGTCAACGTCTATCGTCAGGAGTTCTGGGAACCTGGGTGATGCAAAACTTTTTTTGATGTGTGTATATAATTTGTGTATAATTCTTGCTTATATTACAAGAAATAATTTGTGCATGACTGGCACAGTAGCGACATATGTGCCACAGATATAGTTTGTTAATATAAAGGCATTTAAGCACCGACGTTTAGCCCAGGGATCAGTGTGACATTCGTGTCTGCCAGCGGGATGCGGTAAACGCGGAAACGTGAGCTACGGCGACTTTATTATCAGATGCGCTCAAATGCGACCAACGTTTCATTATTACATTCTTGGCCGCCGCAGGACGAACACCGCAAGATGCCCATCGGAGAGTGAAGAAGTGTACGAGGAAGAATGTCTGTTGAAAACCACCGTTCTGGAATGGTGCGACAAGTTTCGTGCTGGTCACGATCTGGCAGAAGACGCTGGTCGATCTGGGAGGCAGCCTAATCCATTACGGAAAACAATAAGCGGGCTGTTGATAGTGTGAACAGGGTGGAGCGCCGCATAACTATTCGTGCACTAGTAAAGGATCTCTACATCAGTTTCGGTAGGGTGCAACACATTATCCGACGGGAGTTAGGCTACTGTAAGGCTTGCAGTTAATGGATACCCCGGGCGTTGAGTGCCGAACGAAAAGCAAACTGGATGGCCTGAACCGCTTGATGCGCTTCAGTATTGAAGGTAATGGATTCCCTGAGAGCATCGCTGCAGGCGACGAAATCTCGTGCCACCAATGGAAACCAGAGTCGAGAGCATCGACGATGCAATGGTTTCACCCATCGTGCCCATGTCCCAGCCATTTGCTAGAAAGTTGGTACTCACTCTGTTCTTTCATTGCCGGGTTCCATTTTAAGGAGCCTGGTGTGTCCATCACTGGGGAATGGTACTGCACAACGCTGGAGAAATTACGGCGTGCAGTTAATGCGAAAAGTCTGGGAAAACTACGACAAGTGGTGGCACAGCTTCATGAAACGCGCGTCCCCATATCACAAAATATTTCGTAACGCTGAAGTTACGCCAACGCAAGTGGGAAACATTCGAGCATACTCCCTATAGTCCTGGCCTCTCCCCATGCGACTGTCGCGTCTTCGGTCCCACAAGAAAAGGTCTTGAAGGGTCGACGATTCCAGTCGCACGAGGATGTGCAACAGGCAGTTACGGACTTCTTCACTCAGCAGGAAACGGTGTTTTACCAAACCGGTATCTTCAACCTGGGGCGTCGATGGGATGTTTGACTCAATGCTCACGAAGATTTTGCCTGATTGCTATACCTGTTCTGGACTGTACCGCCTTTGAACGTACACTTTTTGATCGCACCTTATAAATTTATATCTTTCATGTAAATTGATTTTTATCATATGTAAAATTTAGGATTGTCTTTTGCTTTGAATTATCTATCACTGATCTTTTGCCAGTTCTCAATAGATCTGTTAGGTCTAACTTCTAGTCGTTAGTTTAAAACGTTATTTGAATTTTTAGCCAAATGTTTTCCTCTCTAAGATCCTCATGTACTAGCTTTTTCGGCTGCATAAAGAACGGAAAGATTATTGTTTATGTCTGCTGTAGAGTGTCGATTTTGTGGAACATGCATGATAAATGTGGAGAGGTTGTTTTCGCTTTTGTTTAAATGTTCCCTGGATTTTATACTAAGTTTTTGTTCTCTCTGATCGACGTAGAACGCATGAAAGATGCGATATTACATTTTATACGTAAATTTGATTCGTCGTGTTTTTCAGCCAACGCAGAATGCTTTTCATAAAATTTCTTCAACCTGCAAAATAGCATACACAAGAAATACTACCACTTTTTCCGACTACACGGTAATGGTGACCTATTTCAGGCTTATTCAGTGGCACAGCGACAGTATTTCTTAGCGGTACCATTTCCAAGAGCACGCCCCGCCACACACCGTGGCTTGTTAGGTGCAAATGCGAAACGCAGAAGACAGTCATGATGCGCAGCCTTATAAACTCACTTTTTTCGTCTATTCTCTGTAAAAGTAATGAGGCTGTGTGGCTTGAATAGAGAGAACCGCAAACAAGGCCTTGTGTTAGGGGTAATGCTAATTCCGCGCCCTTTTGTTTATTTGCGTCTGTGATGAGACCAACAGCGGCTGGCTGTCCGGGGTGCACCGGCCAAATGCTGAGTTCCGCTTGAGGTACCTGGAGTTAACGAGGGAGCGAACTCCGATAACAATATGCGGGATGAAATTCTGAAACGACAAACACACAAAAAAGGACGGGGACTCAGTAGAAACAATTACTTAATTTTCTACATTTTTTCAAAATGGTTCAAATGACTCTGAGCACTATGGGGCTTAACAGCTATGGTCATCAGTCCCCTAGAACTTAGAACTACTTAAACCTAACTAATCTAAGGACATCACACAACACCCAGTCATCACGAGGCAGAGAAAATCCCTGACCCCGCGCCCGCATCTCGTGGTCGTGCGGTAGCGTTCTCGCTTCCCACGCCCGGGTTCCCGGGTTCGATTCCCCGCGGGGTCAGGGATTTTCTCTGCCTCGTGATGGCTGGGTGTTGTGTGCTGACCTTAGGTTAGTTAGGTTTAAGTAGTTCTAAGTTCTAGGGGACTGATGGCCATAGATGTTAAGTCCCATAGTGCTCAGAGCCATTTGAACCATTTTGAATCTGACCCCGCCGGGAATCGAACCCGGGAACCCGGGCGCGGGAAGCGAGAACGCTACCGCACGACCACGAGCTGCGGACTACATTTTTTTTCAGAAATGTCGCCACCGGGAAGTCCGATACTTCTCACAGTCGACTTGTACCCCGGGAAATCGCTTTTCCCGAGGTAAGCGTTTCCCGATTCACCTAAATGACATGATTTTAGCCGTCCTTTGCAACTGACAAATGTACTGCGCCTACTAGTCATCATCGATTTCCTCCAAATTTATGATATAAGTAGGACTTGGCTAGGCATGTAAGTGAGACAAGTGGGAGCTCCAGATGACGAAGCGTTTAGGAAAAGTAGCATCTTTGGCGCGGGTTCGACGAGACATGAGACATTTACGCATAGTTTCCAAGATGCGGGCGCCGGAACGGAAAGTGCACAATATGGTAATTCCAGGGTCATGTGGTCAAGTCTCTATGAGGAAACATTTTCAATTTTTGCATTACCTATACTGAAGATTAATCGAAATAATGCTCAATATATTGTTTTCATTGTAATCAAAGCGTACAGGATTTCGTATTTCCTTAGCTTTACTTCGATCTTAGTACAGTCCTCGGCAGCTAATGCAACACTGTGGCGTTTTTTATCGTCAGGTAAAGAATTTCATCAAAAAGCTTCAAGACTGCTTTTATCTCATTGAGACGGATAAAGAAATCACATCCTGAGAAGACTGCATCAAAATGTAATCTATGTATATAAAAGAATATGTCCTGACTGACTGACTGGTTCAGTCATCATCGCACAGCCCAAACAGCAGAGGACAGAAACTTGAAATTCGGAGAAGGTGTGGATCTTATCCTGTAGGCGTAGTTTAAAAATTGATTTTTCGAAATTCCAACCCTAAGGGGATGAATATGGAATGAAGGGTGCTTTTCTTTTTAAAAAAAGAACGTCGCTATTAAGGCAATTTTTAATCTAGATTAACGGAAATTGGGATTTGGCTTCTCAGTCAGAAATAAATACTTGTTTCAGAAATTTAACCATGGGGGGATGAAATGGCGGGCGAAAACTTTTTTGAAAAGATATCGATATTAAAGAGTTGCTAAAGTGTTTTTGAAGCTACATCAATGACCATCGGTATTTGTCTTCTCGGTTACAAATAAAAAAATGATGGGTTCGGTGATTTTGGAAACTGAGACCCTAAGAGAGTGAAATAGGGGATAAATTTTTTTTATGAAAATATCTTATTATGAAAGCATTTCTAAAGATAAATCTCTGACAATTTAAATTTGGATTCTCAGAAGTAAAAAGCAAAATTTCACTGTTTCTGGAAATTCAATTCCTATGGGAGTGAAACGGGGGAAGAAAATTTTTATGGAAATATTTCACTGTGCAAGCATTTTTGAACCTAAATTTATGAAAATTTGTATTTTGCTCCCCTCTTAGGACTAAAACATAAGCACTACACTGTTTTTGGAAATTCAATCCGTAAGGGGGTAAAATAGAGGTGAAAAACTCCATAAAAATATTTCACTGTAAAAGCATTTTTAATCGAAAATCTTTGAAAATTGGTGTTTGGCTTTTCATTTAGAGATGGAGAAATGCGTGTTTCACTGTTTTTGGAAATTCAACCCATAATGGGGTGAGTTAAGGTCAGACTGATTCACTGACTCATCATGGCTTCTCGGGTAGGGGTAAAAAAGTAATACGTGCTTCATTGGTTTTGGAAATTCAACCCCTATGTGGGTTTAACAGGGGCACGCTGATTCATTGACTCATGATCGCACAGCCAAAATCGCTAAGGATAGACTCCTGAAGGTGGGAGAGGGCGTAGACATTGTACTGCAGGCATCATTCAAGAAGTGATTGTCCGAAATTCCACTCCTAAAGGGGTGGGAGATGAAAGGCTTTTTGAAAGTATGTCGCTATTAGGGAAATTTTGAAGCTAGAACTACGAAAACTGGTAGTTGGTTTTATAACACTAGGCTGTCGTGACACAAACTTATGTTACCCTCTGGTAGGATTTTTAATTTTGGCCGCGTGTTGTCTAATGGATAAAGGGTATCGGACAGTAATTTTGAATATATTGTAATTTATAGAAAAACTAAACAGGCTTTAACCTTGGGGTTCCATGAAAGTTGAAAAGTTCATACGAATGAAAAAATAAACGGTCGCCAGAACAATTAGGCACAGTAATTTGAAATATTATGTTCAAGAAAATTGAATATTAGTTGTTGTAGTGACTTTCGTTAAGACTCTCTTTGAATAGCACACTGGATACACACGAATACAGGACAATCTAAGTTGTGGGTAGCAGTAGTTATCATTAATGAACAAACCAGTAATCATAGAAAGCAAAGTTGTACACCACTCGTAATAATAACAGTTATAATCACTATCATTACGTGACTCGGTATTGAGAAGTTACTTCAGGAAACACCGAACTAAAGTTGAACGTGGAGGGGCTTCTGACTTAACTAACATATAAATACTGCAAACAAAATTAAACAATACCACAATTACACTGTTAATACTCTCATTTAATGAAATGTATCAGATTTCTTTAGTAGCAATAATATTCTAATTATCTTTCTAATATGAGAAGAATATGGTGGGGACCCATAAACTGACACTGTATCACTAGTCAAACGCCGGACGGTGTGACCGACCGGTTCTAGGGGCTTCAATCTGGAACTGCGCGACCGCTACGGTCGCAGGTTCGATCCTGCCTCGGACATGGACGTGTGTGCTGTCCTTAGATTAGTTAGGTTTAACTAGTTTTAAGTTCTAGGGGACTGATGACCTCAGATGTTAAGTCTCATACTGCTCAGAGCCATTTGAACCACTGAACAAGTCAAACTCTATGATTACTTAAGTAGCAAAATTCAGTTCAACTAAATTTAAATCTTAGCCTCATTTGGAATAGTTTATGTTTTAATTTGTAAAGCAAATTATTCAACACCCAGCTCGATTAACTTCAGAAACAATCGTTTATGATAATAATCAAGGCTAAATTATGTTTCAAGTAAGTTCAACTTGTGTGTCTTTTTAGCACCTGTGAAGCAGGTATTTTAGACAGCAACATTTACAGTGTCTGGCACTGAATTACTGCACATTTAATACACAGAAATAAATTAGTAGGTTTTTTTTAAACAGGATGCTCGGTTTTCTGAACACTTAGGAGGGGATCCTGCATAGGTTTATCATTAGGATAAAAGTTACGGTCCTAAACACATGTTTATAGCACTTGGATTATTATTGAAAACACTCGCACAAATTAACTGGTCCATACTTTAATACGTATCTGCGTGCATGAAGTTGGTGGAGCAGTGGCGACGTAGTGGTGGCAAGCGACGTGGCGGCTAACTGTGCTCGCGGCTCTTGATGTTTGAATGCTCTATAAAATTTCTTCTTGGCGACGGATTTTTAATGTGTTAGAGCCATTCCTTATTGCCGAGAGTACCACGCAACAGCCAAATCCACATCCGAGGCAGAATTCCTTGGAAAACGTCTTCCAATGGCCTCCCTTGGCACCCTCGATGTGTACCGTTCAACGTCTAGCCACTGACTGCGCACCGTTCCCACCAAGGAGCTCATTCCGCTGCCAAAACCACATTTTACATCGCTCCAAACCACTTGCATTGCGAAGGGACTTCCCTACATCTTTTACGTTATACAATACAAGTGTCCTAAGCATGAACCAGCTTCCAATATACATGTTTTCTTTATAAACATACATATATTATAAAATTTTACTATTTTTAACATTAGTTTTTTCCATACATACAGTACAAACTTTAAATTTTCTCTCACAAATCAGTGACGTTAAGTAACAAACAACAAACACTTCATAATCACAGATACACAGTTACGTAGTATAAACCTACTTCTAATCGATGTAGGTATTACAGTTTCTCAGTCAGGAAACAAAAAAATATACGTGTTTCAGTATTTTTGGAAATTCAACCACTAACGGGGTAAAGTAATGGATGAAAATTTTTATGAAAACAAATAATTAGTAAAGTAGTACTAAAGGATATTTGCGGGAACACCTGTGACAAATGATATTTGACATCTCGATTAGAAATTAAAAAAAAAAAAAAAACGATTTTAGTGTTTCTGGAACTTCGGCCGCTAAGGGGGTGTAATAGGGAATGAAAATTTTTGAGAAAATATTTCGTTACATTAAGAAACATTTAAAGGTAAATTTACGAAAGCTGGTATTTCACTTCTCGGTTAGATATAAAGACACATTTGTTAGAGGATGAAAGTTGCTATGGAAATATATCCACAAGGACGCAAAAGGCATGAGTGTCAAAAACTTTGGATTCCAGCTACCAGAATCGCTTTTTGGTCCGACGTACATTCGAAAAAGACCATGCTTATGTGGTTTTAATGGTCGTGAAAAGCTTAGAAGGTGTTGCAATTTGTGAACAACATAAATATTCTGTTAACTAAAAACTAAAAACAAAAATCAAAACCTCTGCGGGGCATACAATCTACGCGAGCAAAATAGAGGACGCTAAGCTAGTCAATTATACGTCACCAGCTATCTTCACCAATATTTCGAGAAATGACGTGTTACACCTGGTTACTGCAAAACTGTGCAATGAGAGAGAATCTTTTGTGAATATAAACCAAGTCTGTTTTTCTATAGAACCTTTAAACAAGTGCGCAGTTGTATAAATGCGCCGGTTATAACGTGTGCGAGATGCCGAGAATCCCTGCTTTCTCTGTTTTTACGACGAATTTCAACCCAGTGCGTGTGAATTATCAACAGTAAAATAATAAAAGTACACTAATGGCCATTAAAATTGCTACACCACGAAGATGACGTGCTACAGACGCGAAATTCAACCGACAGGAGGAAGATGCTGTGATATGCAAATCATTAGCTTTTCAGAGCATTCACACAAGGTTGGCGCCGGTGGCAACACCTACAACGTGCTGACATAAGGAAAGTTTCCAACCGATTTCTCATACACAAACAGCAGTTGATCGGCGTTGCCTGGTGAAACGTTGTTGTAATGCCTCGTGTAAGGAGGAGAAATGCGTACCATCACGTTTCCGACTTAGATAAAGGTCGGATTGTAGCCTATCACGATTGCGGTTTATTGTAACGCGACATTGCTGCTCGCGTTGGTCGAGATCCAATGACTGTTAGCAGAATATACACTCCTGGAAATTAAAATAAGAACACCGTGAATTCATTGTCCCAGGAAGGGGAAACTTTATTGACACATTCCTGGGGTCAGATACATCACATGATCACACTGACAGAACCACAGGCACATAGACACAGGCAACAGAGCATGCACAATGTCGGCACTAGTACAGTGTATATCCACCTTTCGCAGCAATGCAGGCTGCTATTCTCCCATGGAGACGATCGTAGAGATGCTGGATGTAGTCCTGTGGAACGGCTTGCCATGCCATTTCCACCTGGCGCCTCAGTTGGACCAGCGTTCGTGCTGGACGTGCAGACCGCGTGAGACGACGCTTCATCCAGTCCCAAACATGCTCAATGGGGGACAGATCCGGAGATCTTGCTGGCCAGGGTAGTTGACTTACACCTTCTAGAGCACGTTGGGTGGCACGGGATACATGCGGACGTGCATTATCCTGTTGGAACAGCAAGTTCCCTTGCCGGTCTAGGAATGGTAGAACGATGGGTTCGATGACGGTTTGGATGTACCGTGCACTATTCTGTGTCTCCTCGACGATCACCAATGGTGTACGGCCAGTGTAGGAGATCGCTCCCCACACCATGATGCCGGGTGTTGGCCCTGTGTGCCTCGGTCGTATGCAGTCCTGATTGTGGCGCTCACCTGCACGGCGCCAAACACGCATACGACCATCATTGGCACCAAGGCAGAATCGACTCTCATCGCTGAAGACGACACGTCTCCATTCGTCCCTCCATTCACGCCTGTCGCGACACCACTGGAGGCGGGCTGCACGATGTTGGGGCGTGAGCGGAAGACGGCCTAACGGTGTGCGGGACCGTAGCCCAGCTTTATGGAGACGGTTGCGATTGGTCCTCGCCGATACCCCAGGAGTAACAGTGTCCCTAATTTGCTGGGAAGTGGCGGTGCGGTCCCCTACGGCACTGCGTAGGATCCTACGGTCTTGGCGTGCATCCGTGCGTCGCTGCGGTCCGGTCCCAGGTCGACGGGCACGTGCACCTTCCGCCGACCACTGGCGACAACATCGATGTACTGTGGAGACCTCACGCCCCACGTGTTGAGCAATTCGGCGGTACGTCCACCCGGCCTCCCGCATGCCCACTATACGCCCTCGCTCAAAGTCCGTCAACTGCACATACGGTTCACGTCCACGCTGTCGCGGCATGCTACCAGTGTTAAAGACTGCGATGGAGCTCCGTATGCCACGGCAAACTGGCTGACACTGACGGCGGCGGTGCACAAATGCTGCGCAGCTAGCGCCATTCGACGGCCAACACCGCGGTTCCTGGTGTGTCCGCTGTGCCGTGCGTGTGATCATTGCCTGTACAGCCCTCTTGCAGTGTCCGGAGCAAGTATGGTGGGTCTGACACACCGGTGTCAATGTGTTCTTTTTTCCATTTCCAGGTGTGTAGAATCGGTGGGTTCAGGAGGGTAATACGGAACGCCGTGCTGGATTCCAACGGCCTCGTATCACTAGCAGTCGAGATGACTGGCATCTTATCCGCATGGCTGTATGGCATCGTGCAGCCACGTCTCGATCTCTGAGTCAACAGATGGGGACGTTTGCAGGACAACAACCATCTGCACGAACAGTTCGACGACGTTTGCAGCAGCGTGGACTATCAACTCGGAGACCATGGCTGCGGTTACCCTTGACGCTGCATCACATACAGGAGCGCCTGCGATGGTGTGCTCAACGACGAACCTGGGTGCACGAATGGCAATACGTCATTTTTTCGGATGAATCCAGGTTCTGTTTACAGCAACAAGATGGTCACATCCGTGTTTGGCGACATCGCGGTGAACGCACATTGGTAGCGTGTATTCGTCATCGCCATACTGGCGTATCACCCGGCGTGATGGTATGGGGTGCCATTGGTTACACGTCTCGGTCATCTCTTGTTCGCACTGACGGCACTTTGAGCAGTGGATGTTACTTTTCAGATGTGTTACGACCCGTGGCTCTACCCTTCATTCGATCCCTGCGAAACCCTACATTTTAGCAGGATAATACACTACCGCATGTTGCAGGTGCTGTACGGGCCTTTCTGAATACAGAAAATGTTCGACTGCTGCCCTGGCCAGCACATTCTCCAGATCTCTCACCAACTGAAAACGTCTGGTCAATGGTGGCCGAGCAACTGGCTCGTCACAATACGCCAGTCACTACTCTTGATGAACTATGGTATCGCGGTGAAGCTGCATGGGCAGCTGTACCTGTACACGGCATCCAAGCTCTGTCCGACTCAATGCCCAGGCGTATGAAGGCCGTTATTATGGCCAGAGGTGGTTGTTCTGGGTACTGATTTCTCAGGATCTATGCACCCATAACTGCGTGAAAATGTAATCATATGTCAGTTCTAGTTTAATATATTTGTCCAATGAATGTCCGTTTGTGATCTGCATTTCTTGTTGGTGTAGCAATTATAATGGCCAATAGTGTATCTAATATTACATGCGAAGTTCTCGTGTACCCCTTACAATCCCTTCCTGTAAGCCGTCCGCGGTGGTCTAGTGGTTCTAGGCGCGCAGTCCGGAACCGCGGGACTGCTACCGTCGCAGGTTCGAATCCTGCCTCGGGCATGGATGTGTGTGATGTCCTTAGGTTAGTTAGGTTTAAGTAGTTCTAAGATCTAGAGGACTGATGACCACAGAAGTTAAGTCCCATTGTGCTCAGAGCCATTTGAACCATTTGAACCTTCCTGCAATTTTTTTGCAATCCCAAATTTCCCCTATGCTTTTCTGTTCATGCCTTATAAGAAAATTTAAGTAATATATATATTGAGCGGTCGGCCCTGTGGCCGAGCGGTTCTAGGCGCTTCAGTCCGGAACCGCGCGACCACTGCGGTCGCAGGTTCGAATCCTGCCTCGGGCATGGATGTGTGTGATGTCCTTAGGTTAGTTAGGTTTAAGTAGTTCTAAGTTCTAGGGGACTGATGACCTCAGGTGTTATGTCCCATAGTGCACAGAGCCATTTTTTTATATATTGAGCATTATTTAGGTTTATTTGCAGTGTAATTAAAATAAAATCTGAAAATAAAAAAGTTTCCCCACAGTGACATGACTCCAAGACTCTCGGATTACCATTCCGTGCCCTTTCTGCCGCGCTCTCGGCTGGCTGGAGACTACGCTAATATAAGTGTCTCTTGCCTCGCCCGACCAGCGCCAAAACTGTTTTCAAAACGGTGAGCCACCTGCAGCTGCCTCTTCCCTCACTTTCATTTCTGGTCATAAATTCGGACGAAATCGGTGGTGACGAGTAGGCGCGGTCTGCTTGTGAGTTATCTACATCACCCAAATGATACTGACGTATGCGAGACGTGGGACTTTATCGTTTCTTCTGCGCTTCCTTACAATTCAGAGTCGAATGGATGAAATTTCTGGGGATTGGTATGTAAGTATTTCATACTGCGATAAACCGAATGAATGGAGTGAAAGATACAGAAGCTCCCACGACAGCATGTGACTTACTCATTTTAGATCTAGAATCTTTAGTTACTTTCTTCTATCCGGTTCTGTCTACACCTCATTCAGCATACATACATTCCAAAGCAGTGTGAAGTTCAAGGCAGTGGCTACTGAGCATGTTGGTACACATCAGTATTTCTTCCCCATACCAAACACGTATGGAGTGCAGAAGGAATGATTGCTGTGCTGTAAGTAATCCAATCTCGTGTTCATGGTCCCTTTGTTAGTAATGGCGGGAGAAAGAAAAATATCTCTCGATTCTTCACTTAATACTCATTTTGTGGTCGAAGTCCACTTTTGTTCCTGTTTCCTAATTAATATTTATATAGGGTGTTTCCGTAAGAGCTTGCAAAAATTTAACAGGACGTAGAGGATGCTATACTGAACTATTTAAGGTAGAGAACCTGGGTGCGGAGAAACTCGTTTAAGGAGACAATAGGAATAAAATCATGTTACTGTGTACGTTTTTATTTTCACTAGTTAACTGCAAATACCGTCACTGACACAATGAACGTACCATTTGTACTGTATCTTAGAAAATGTGCTGAAACTGATGACCATCAACCACAATGCAAGAATGACATCGGCGAACAAGATTCTGACGCACAATATCTGGTGTGGTTCTCATGTTGGCAGGTCTTTCGTTTCTTTTTTGTTTTTTGTTTTTTTCCCCTCCAATGAACCAGTTTCGCGCATTCGTCGATCGAGAGAAATAAACACTCGTCGTGACGGATGATGCCTGTTAGGAAATCGTTCCCTGTACAGCCTTTCAACAGCGAGAGCACTCCAACGCACTTCCCCATACACGAGATGTATGTCAGGTATTCTACTGTACGTCTCTGAATAACACTGAGTAATGAATGGGTATGTCGTTGGTTCATAGCACGTTCTGTCATGGAACAATGTAAATAAGATACAACAGAGTCACCTTATGGACAAGTAAAGTAAACAAATCCTGCATCATGACTTCCTAGTAATCAAGCTTGTCCTCCTTGTTTCCTTGCCGGAAATGAAGAATGTACATATAAATAAACAGCACAGTAATTATAAACTTGAACGCATGTTAGATGTAATTAAGTTGGACAACAGTAATGCTAGACAAAACGGTAGACAAGTTTACTTTCATATCTCCTTAAGGTGGATTCTCCGGCCCCAGGTTCCCTGCCTCAAACTGTACAGTGTAGCATTCCCTACGTCCTGTTACATTTTTGCACGCTATTATGGAAACACACCGTATATGGAAATATCGATCTGCTTTGAGCAAACACAAATTTTTCTCTTTATAAACACAGGCATCTTTCGGCTAAGTTTGACACGTGTATTTTCTGTAGAGAAATTTTGAATTATAATGTATATAGTTTTCAGATCATTGACACACACACACACACACACACACACACACACACACACAGGCAAACTAGATACTTCGAGTCTCGGTCGGGCACACAGTTTTAATCTGCCAGGAAGTTTCATATCAGCGCACACTCCGCTGCAGAATGAAATTCTCATTCTAGATACTCCTCTTCCACTCCCCCCCCCCCAAGGCTGCTGTCGTTACAAAATTCGTAATTTCAGCCCAGAACACACAGAACAAAATGACTGAACAGGTGAAATCTGATAAATACTCACATAGTTTGTTGATACCGTCATTGTGTGATGTCTGACTTTGTTGACAGAGCGACGCAGCGCGGGATTAGCCGAGCGGTCTGCGGCGCTGCAGTCGTGGACTGTGCGGCTGGTCCCGGCGGAGGTTCGAGTCCGCCCTCGGGCATGGGTGTGTGTATTTGTCCTTAGGATAATTTAGGTTAAGTAGTGTGTAAGCTTAGGAACTGATGACCTTAGCAGTTAAGTCCCGTAAGATTTCACACACATCGGAACATTTCTGACAGAGCGACACTCTTACCTCTGCTTGCATCGCTTCATTCACTATCAAAGTGAATTCCTCGATGCGTTCTGTAATCAGATGAGGCCAGCTCGGGACTGTATGGAGGATAATCGATTACAGTGAACACAAGGTGTCGGATTCTCGCAGATGGCGTAGCGCTCCTGGGTGGTCTGGAATTTTTATGGTGAAGAATTTACAGCACGCTATTTCTCACGCACCGACATAGTCACGTTAAACAGCGCCATGTTACATGCTACAATTCGGAGCCTTCTACCGGTACAGGGTTGCAGCTAAAGTCACCGTAGCCAGAAATTCGACTCTGTAATATGCATGACAGATAATATCTCGTATTATTTTCAGAATAGAAACAAAAAAGCGGAAGCATTACTTCTCAGCACGCCCTCGTAATGTAGTGGTAGTACCATAATCTAACATTAGCAAAGCGGAAAAAAACTATGGTTTCATTTCAGTCCTATCATTTTGAAAAATATACGTAACACAATACCGACAAATCCTGATTAACTCAGGTGGCAAACTGGAAGAACTTAACAGCTGTACAAGACATAAACATCAGAATATGGTACAAAAGTAATAACCTGATTACACTTTTCTGCAATAAGAGATTTAATGATCCGCGTACTTAATAATTCTTATTTAACAGGGAAAGGTATCGATTCAGAAAAATAATGCTAACCGAAAGAATGAAGCCGATTACAACCTAATCGCTATCGCGCAGATGCTTACTGTGTAAAACTACGATCAAAAAGGAAATTTTGAAAGAAGTTAAATAAATCACTGTAGCTAGTTAAAGTTTTGGAACGATCACATAAAACTAATCGCAGCCTAGGCAGATACCTTACTGAGGTTCATTGGAGTAACCACCAGGAATGTGGTCGCCGACGGAGGTAGCTTACAAACCCTTCATTTGGCAAATACTAGAATACTGCTCACCATTCTGAATGCGCAACAGATAGGACTGATAGAGAAAACAGTGAAGATCCAAAGAAGAGCAGCGCGTTTCGTTACAGGTTAACGTGGCTCAGTCAACTGCAACGGCAGACGCATTAAGAGAGGCGTTCCATATGACTGTGTGATTTGCTGTTGAAGTCCTGAGAGCGTACTTCCTAGAAGTGTCAATCAACATATTACTTCCTCTTACGTGTATCTCGTGAAAAGACCATGAAGATGCAACTGGAGAAATGCGAGATGACAGGAAAGCTTACTAACAATCGTTCTACTCGCTAACCATTCGCGATTGGACCAGGAATAGACAAATGGTTCAAATGGCTCTGAGCACTATGGGACTTAACAGCTGTGGTCATCAGTCCCCTAGAACTTAGAACTACTTAAACCTAACTAACCTAAGGACATCACACACATTCATGCCCGAGGCAGGATTCGAACCTGCGAACGTAGCGGTCGCGCGGTTCCAGACTGTAGCGCCTAGAACCGCTCGGCCACTCTGGCCGGCCAGGAATAGACAGGAGCGATAGTGGTACACAATGTACCCTCCGCCATACAGCTTACGGTAGCTTGTGGAACATAGAGACAGACATAGATGTAGAACATTTTTCCAGGAATAAATCAAAACAGTTCAGTCCCCCAGTTCCAACCAATATTTTCGGGGCTTTTCCCTTGGCCATCAGATAATGCTGGAAGCGGAGGTCCACTTTAAACTATTACCAATTTTGATTCCCTATGTTTCAGTCCCAGCTTGCTAGCATATTTGGCTGAAAAGAACAAGGTTTTGAGCTCGTCCGCCAAGCTGTCATCATTAAGCCTAGAAAAGGTCAAAAAACGAATTCTGTATTCATATATACACTGAAGAGCCAAAGAAACTGGCACAGCTGCCTAATATCGTGTAGGGCCATCGCAAGCACGCAGAAGTGCCACAACAAGAAATGGCATGGACTCGACTAATGTCTGAAGTACTGCTGGAGGGAACTGACACCATCAATCCTGGAGGGCTGTCCACAAATCCATAAGAGTACAAGGGGAGGGAGATCTCTTCTGAACAGCAAGTTGGAAAAAAAAAGCCAGAAGAGTGTGGTGGAAAGTTAAGTAAACATCAAAAATGTTTGAGTTTCGTGTTATTAATTTGTGGCTACGGTGCTCTGAATGACGCACAAGTGTAGAATACATTATCTAGGTCTGGTATTAATTTTGTAATCTGTGGAGAGCGTGTGATACTGCGAAGAAAAATTTTGTTTGTGGACAGGGGTTACAGTATTTAGTTCGAGAACATTTTTTTCTTCAGCTTAATAAGGACCAAATTCGGAGGCTGTCCGTCAATGGACCTGTTAAAATGCAAAAATAAATGACTGTTACAACGAACACAGTAAAAGACTGTGTATGATGCCATGTCGACGTAAAATATTTGATTGAAAGCATCTGTTCACAGACAAGTTCCGAAATTAGGCCTTTCAGACTCTCAGGCTACAGCTGTGTACACTAACTTCTATTGTGCCTTAGCTGCAACACAAGTATTTTTTGCCAATGGAAACCTGAGCTACACATTTATGAATGCTCAGTCTTTTCGTCATGTGGAAGTGCTGACAACTGTTGGATTCCACTATGAAAATATCTGCAAGTCAGTGTAGCAGTGCGCAACAGCTAGTAACCACCAGAATATACGGATGTGGTTGGTTCTCTCTATTCCTCTGTAGAATTGAGTACTGTAATTGTCATTTTCCGTGGTAATTATTGAATGATTGTTTTACTATTTGTTACAATAGAGAATATTATCTAATTAGTCATTTTAATTAATAAAATGAAGCCAAGTGTACGGAGTGGGTTTCGAAAATGGGTACATATTTTTACATACATCTTCCATCTAAAATCATTAAAAAAATCACCTAAGGGCATTAACACATGAAAAAACCTCCTCCCTCCTGAAAAAATTCAGGTCTGAAATGGGTGACTTTATAACGCTCTGTGCGTGGGTATGCACGGTATCTTAAAACCAGTGTACTATTGTGCTAACTGCAAAAATTATGATGTGTTAATGAACACGCCCCCCCCCCCCCCACCCCATGAACCATAGACCTTGCCACTGGTGGGGAGGCTTGCGTGCCTCAGCAACACAGATAGCCGTACCGTAGGTGCAACCACAACGGAGGGGTATCTGTTGAGAGGCCATACAAACGTATGGTTCCTGAAGAGGGGCAGCAGCCTTTTCAGTAGTTGAGGGGCAACAGTCTGGATGATTGACTGATCAGGCCTTGTAACACTAACCAAAACGGCCTTGCCGTGCTGGTACTGCGAACGACTGAAAGCAGGGGGAAACTACGGCCGTAATTTTTCCCGAGGGCATGCAGCTTTACTGTATGAATAAATGATGATGACGTCCTCTTGGGTAAAATATTCCGGAGGTAAAATAGTCCCCCATTCGGATCTCCGGGCGGGGATTACTCAAGAGGACGTCGTTATCAGGAGAAAGAAAACTGGCGTTCTACGAATCGGAGCGTGGAATGTCAGATCCCTTAATCGGGCAGGTAGGTCAGAAAATTTAAAAAGCGAAATGGATAGGTTAAAGTTACATATAGTGGGAATTAGTGAAGTTCGGTGGCAGGAGGAAAAAGACTTTTGGTCAGGTGAATACTGGGTTATAAATGCAAAATCAAGTAGGGGTAATGGAGGAGTAGGTTTAATAATGAATAAAAAAATAGGAGTTCGGGTAAGCTACTACAAACAGCATAGTGAACGCATTATTGTGGCCAAGATAGACACGAAGCCCACGCCTACAACATGGGGGACTGATGACCTTCGCTGTTTAGTCCCCCTTAAACATCCCAACGACCACCACCACCTACAACAGTAGTACAAGTCTATATGCCAACTAGCTCTGCAGATGACGAAGAAATTGATGAAATGTATGATGAGATAAAAGAAATTATTCAGGTGGTGAAGGGAGACGAAAATTTAATAGTCATGGGTGATTGGAATTCGAGAGTAGGAAAAGGGAGAGAAAGAAACATAGTAGGTGAATATGGATTGGTGCTAAGAAATGAAAGAGGAAGCCACCTGGTAGAATTTTGCGCAGAGCATAACTTAATCATAGCTAACACTTAGTTCAAGAATCATGAAAGAAGGTTGCATACGTGGAAGAACCGTGGAGATACTAGAAGATATCAGATAGATTATATAATCGTAAGACAGAGATTTAGGAACCAGGTTTTAAATTGTAAGACATTTCCAGGGGCAGATGTGGACTCTAACCACAATCTATTGGTTATGAACTGTAGATTAAAACTGAAGAAACTGCAAAAAGTTGGGAATTTAAGGAGATGGGACCTGGATAAACTGAAAGAACCAGAGGTTGTACAGAGTTTCAGGGAGAGCATAAGGGAATAATTGACAGGAATGGGGGAAAGAAATACAGTAGAAGAAGAGTGGGTAGCTTTGAGGGATAAAGTAGTGACGGCAGCAGAGGATCAAGTAGGTAAAAAGACGAGGGCTAGTAGAAATCCTTGGGTGACAGAAGAAATACTGAATTTAATTGATGAAAGGAGAAAATATAAAAATGCAGTAAATGAAGCAGGCAAAAAGGAATACAAACGTCTCAAAAATGAGGTCGACAGGAAGTGCAAAATGGCTAAGCAGGCATGGCTAGAGGACAAATGTAAGGATGTAGAGGCTTATCTCACTAAGGGTAAGATAGATACTGCCTACAAGAAAATTAAAGAGACCTTTGGAGAAAAGAGAACCACTTGTATGCATATCAAGGGCTCAGATGGAAACCCAGTTCTAAGCAAAGAAGGGAAAGCAGAAAGGTGGAAGGAGTATATAGAGGGACTATACAAGGGCGGTGTTCTTGTGGACAATATTATGGAAATGAAAGAGGATGTAGATGAAGATGAAATGGGAGATATGATACTCCGTGAAGAATTTGATAGAGCACTGAAAGACCTAAGTCGAAACAAGGCCCCAGGAGTAGGCAAGATTCCATTAGAACTACTGACAGCCTTGGGAGAGCCAGTCCTGACAAAACTCTACCATCTGGTGAGCAAAATGTATGAGACAGGCGAAATACCCTCAGACTTCAAGAAGAATATAATAATTCCAATCCCAAAGAAAGCAGGCGTTGACAGATGTGAAAATTACCGAACTGTCAGTTTAATAAGTCACGGCTGCAAAATACTAACGCGAATTCTTTATAGACGAATGTAAAAACTGGTAGAAGCCGACCTCGGGGAAGATCAGTTTGGATTCCGTAGAAATGTTGGAACACGTGAGGCAATACTGTCCCTACGACTTATCTTAGAAGCTAGATTAAGAAAAGGCAACCCTACGTTTCTAGCATTTGTAGACCTGGAGAAAGCTTTTGACAATGTTGACTGGAATAATCTCTTTCAAATTCTGAATGTGGCAGGGGTAAAATACAGGGAGCGAAAGGCTATTTACAATTTGTACAGAAACCAAATGGCAGTTATAAGAGTCGAGGGACATGAAAGGGAAGCAGTGGTTGGGAAGGGAGTGAGACAGGGTTGTAGCCTCTCCCCGATGTTATTCAATTTGTATATTGAGCAAGCAGTAAAGGAAACAAAAGAAAAATTCGGAGTAGGTATTAAAATCCATGTAGAAGAAATAAAAACTTTGGGGTTCGCCGATGACATCGTAATTCTGTCAGAGACAGCAAAGGACTTGGAAGAGCAGTTGAACGGAATGGACAGTGTCTTGAAGGGAGGACATAAGATGAACATCAACAAAAGCAAAACGAGGATAATGGAATCTAGTCGAATTAAGTCGGGTGACGCTGATGGAATTAGATTAGGAACTGAGACACTTAAAGTAGTAAAGGAGCTTTGCTACTTGGGGAGCAAAGTAACTGATGATGGTCGAAGTAGGGAGGATATAAAATGTAGACTGGCAATGGCAAGGAAAGCGTTTCTGAAGAAGAGAAATTTGTTAACAACGAGTATAGATTTAAGTGTCAGGAAGTCGTTTCTGAAAGTATTTGTTTGGAGTGTAACCATGTACGGAAGTGAAACATGGAAGATAAATAGTTTGGACAAGAAGAGAATAGAAGCCTTTGAAATGTGGTGCTACAGAAGAATGCTGAAGGTTAGGTGGGTAGATCACGTAACTAATGAGGAAGTATTGAATAGGATTGGGGAGAAGAGGATTTTGTGGCACAACTTGACAAGAAGAAGGGATCGGTTGGTAGGACATGTTCTGAGGCATCAAGGGATCACCAATTTAGTATTGGAGGGCAGCGTGGAGGGTAAAAATCGTAGAGGGAGACTAAGGGATGAATACACTAAACAGATTCAGAAGGATGTAGGCTGCAGCACGTATTGGGAGATGAAGAAGCTTGCACAGGATAGAGTAGCATGGAGAGCTGCATCAAACCAGTCTCAGGACTGAAGGCCACAACAACAACAATAAACATGTTACAGACCAAATATACATAATTTTATGATTGTGTTTGCGATATACACTGAGTTACTACACTACTTTAGAAACCAAAGAATTAATCGGCTATAATTTTTTTTCGCACACATTTCAAAGTTAAGTTATTTATTTCATACAAAAAAGATACCTGCTTTCGTCCGAGTATATGATTATTAATAGGGCAACGAATTTCGTATTCGAGGGATATTCAGTAATTAAAGGGACAAACTGATGTAGAATAAAGCTGTGCATTTTTACATAATGAGACTTTTACTACTTCTCAACCATATTCGCTTTATACATGATGCAAAGGAATTTTTGTCTTGTTGTTTGACCTACTTTCGCTCGAATTCTTTCACCTACTCTTTGTTGCTGAACTACTTCTTACGTAAAGCCTCCTTGAGTGAACCAAACACATGAAAATCCGAGTTGGGAAATCTGGACTGTAGAGAGGCTGAGGCAATATCTCCCAATTCATTTTTTCAATGTTTTCTTGGTCTTCCGGGCGGTATGGGGGCGAGAATTGTCATGCAGCAATATCGCGCCTGTTCTTTGAGATCTGCGACGTTTTGCACTTTACTTCGTTCATCAGCAGTTGAGATACTACGTTCTTCATGAATAGCATTGTACATGCAGGTTTCAAGAGAAGGAGTTGACACTTTAACCGGCCGTCCACTATTTTGCTCGTCAGTCCCCGAGTTTCGATCGCTTTTGAAACGTTCTATTCCCTTATAAAAATTTTCGTGGTTTACACAATCTTCACCACACTGTAAAATCATTAGAGAAAAGGTTTTAGCCGGTTTTTCACCTTCAGAAATTCAAAACGGATCATCAAACGTTGTTGAACTGAGGTGGAAACATCAAAGGGACACACCACCGTAAAATGCAATATTGAGGTTATAAACAAAACAATTTCCATCTTCAGCTGTCCTCAGCTCATCACAGTGATGTCATAGTGTCATGAAAGTAGAAAACTCCTATTATATTTCCGCATCAATTTGTCTCTCTCATTACTAGTTGTTCCTCGAAAGATAAGACTCTTTCCAACGTGGACAAAGGTTACATTTTAAATTCACCACGGGCTCCGGTGTCCTCTTTATTAAAACATCCGAGTGGCGGAGGGGGTTGGGGTTGGGCCCCTCATAATCTCCGCTTAATAACATCCCCGGCGGGCGGTAACAAATTTTATAACGGGGTTAATCTCTGATTTAGTTGTTAGCAGGTGGCGTTTTTACGAAGTGTGTATGCATGTGACGTTATAACCTTACGTACAGGTTGTGACAAAATACAGTGTCTTTATTTCGGAGCAAAAACGTCACACTCCAATACGTTTTGTTTTCCAGGGTATAACACATGTTATATACAGCTATCTATTCACTAGCGTGTGATATTTATTTACCCCACTTATACACTCTACGTCAACCAACTGCGCTGTGAATATCATTATGAACTGTTATATGTAGTAGCAGTGCCAGCTGATCATCGTATCTCCACTTACAGTTGCTACCACAATTCCTTCTTCATTCATTAGTCTTGTAGTTAACTGAAAATATTGACAGATGCCTTTGCAGTTTCTATGTGTCTGCAGATATGTTGTCAACAGCAGAACTGCTTATTTCCATTACTCTTGTTGTAAAATGTATCAGGGCAAGCTAGATTATATGAAACGACGGAGGACATGAGTGAAGCTACTGAACAGATATACCCTAAACAGCTGAATTAAAATGCTTACTTAATATTACGCCATTCTGTTAAGAACTTAAAAGCTTTAGTAATGTGTGTAGTTGTTTCACAAATAACTCAAAATGACCAGATGGTGCCTGATATATCGTGATTATTACTGTGAAGTTCTTGACAGTGTCTACTACTACAGCACAAAATTCAAAATGCTATCGCTGCAAAATCTGAGAGTGTCAATGTTTGTGTATCTAAACTACTTTCTAATATGATTCCACTTTTCTTTGTGGTTCGTACTCCCTGGTTACTATAAATTCTACTATGAAGTCTTTACTCCACCTGGGCAAAACGAAACTACACAGCCAGGCAGCAGTACTGCCATAAATAGCCGATCCATCGCACGTGATTCATCAGTTTGCATGAGAATTACTAGCGACTAGCGATCAATCGCTGCGATATTCGATTTGCTCACACGTGGGCGATAAATGTACAGATCGTGCGACCTCGCGACACATCACTGCGATCTGTCGCGAAGTCTAGCCAAAGGTTCCTCTCATTTGATGTATGGGTTTTAACAACTGTGGCACGGTCTATACAAGTATTGATTTCCACAAATTCCTAGTATTAATGTGATGGCTGTCGTTTTCGTATTGTCTGGTAACAGTGTGAAAAACGAAAATTTAAAATATTTAAGTTTTCCGTCGGCGCTTCTTAGAACATTCTTATGATATTAAACTAGTTTCCACTTCCTAGTGTTCGGAAAAGTTATAATTATTCGGCCGCGAACCGCTTTCGGATTCTTGGGCCGTTGCCAGGTGACAACTGAGCGTCGCAAACACAACTAAAATGACGTGCGAGTTATAAAGATTTTAGTTACACAGAAGATAACAATATGTAATAGTCCCCATATGTCAGAATTTTTACCTTTCGTATCTTACACTCGCGTATAATAAGGGGAGGTGGTGTTGTAGACCAACAATGTACATTGCTTTGAAACCGGTTCCGCCATTTTAGTAGCCCCTGAACATTAGCATTCTACTGTTTACAATTGCTTCCTGTTCTTAATTTCTGGCGCGTCCAAGCAACAATTGTTTTAAATAGTAAATATCACAGTGCTTTCGTGAGTAAGATAGTGTCAGTAAGTTGTTTTTCTGGTCTTAAGGCATATATGATCCAGTTTTATGACACATTTGGCCCCGTTAATGTAACTTTCCTGTTTGTTACAGTTAGAATAACCACGAAGCGAAGTATGTGAAGTGAAAATGCTACTTAGAATGCAGAATTTTCCTTAATACGGTATGACGAAAGTGATGTTCCTTCTATGCCCTGTTCCTGAAAATGCTGGGAACATATTTTGTCTTGCCTGGACGGTTTTCAATATTTCCTTCCCACAGCGTTCAACCAGAGCACTCTTAGAGATGTATTGATAGTCAAATTACAGAAATAAAACCACGGTAGTAAAATTAACCAGCGCAATTAAAATTCACGTATATAAAAGAAATTATCTCTTTAACGTGTCCGCTTACGAACTGAATGTCATTCCTTTACACTTCACTTCAAACGCTAATCACAGCGACTAGTGCACCTATAAATGATGCGCTGCCAGCATGCCCTACAGGAAGGAGATATCGACGTCGTCGTCGTTCTGCAGTTTACAAAACCATAGAGAACTTAGAGCTTACAACAACATCTGGAGACAAGAAGAATCGCATTCCAGTGAAGAGAGTTGCAGCCCACGCTCTCGTCGATGGACCCTTTGTATTTTTTGGATGTTCTCTTAATTTTAGCCTTGATATAAACGATACTTTTTCACATGGAAATGGATGGTTCACAGTTGCCATAGTGAGAGGTGGTAGTGGAGTGTCTAGTGTACCTGGACTTGAAAGTTTTAATGATTGAGACATTATTGCCTATCGTACTTACCATATGTTTGAACTTGCTAATAAAGACTTTGGTAAATCTGCTTATGACTCTACCTCTCCACTTGTATTGTATACACGTAATAAAAGAAAACTCAATCCCAATGAATCTGTATTTATTTGGATTAAAGGTAAAGGTGTATGTGAGTAAAAACACTTCAGTCAGAAGCTAATGTTTGGCCCTATTAACATGGCGGACGTCGGATTGCAAGTGTGTGGCATCACGACAACTCCTCTTATTATATCTCTATGGTATCTTCTGTGTACATAATATCTGTGTAAGTCGCACGTCATTTTATCTGTATTTGTGACATTCAGTTGTCACCCGAAGATCGCTCAAAAAACCGAAAGCCGGTTTCTGACCGTATAACTATAATTTTTCAGAACATTAGGAAGCGTTTCTTTTATACACAATTTTTAAAGCGCCAGAATTACAATTCATTCTGTAAGAATAAGGTGGGGGTGGGGTGGGGGGGGGTTCAATCAGCTTTATTATCAGGGAGTGGATCATCTGGATTACATTTACTTAGGAGTGGAACACAACGTTTCATTGCAGTAGCATACGTGTAAGACAATTTTTCAGAAATATGTGTCAGGTATAAAAAGAAACGGATATAGCATCAGCTTTAATCCGTAAGGCCAATGTCCTACCCAGAATGGATATTCGTTTGCGAAATCCATTAGAAACGGCGAAACAATCGTTAAGACAAGTAGCAGGATACATTCAAAGATGTTAAATGTTAACAAAACGGTTGCAATTAGTGAGGTATTATTGACGTTTTACTCCCCTCAAAATCGTCATCAATACTCTTTACAGACGTAGTGACGAAAGTGAAAATGAAATACATCTTACCAATTCACTGCACGATGCTACTCACAGTTCTTGTGCGTTATCTGATTCTGTGCCTGACATACTCTCGTTGATCTTACAGCAGAATGCGCAGTGTGCTATTTTGCCAGAAAAGGAAGTGACCCTGACCTGAATCAAAACGGAGCAGCAGATTCACGACCGCACGTTATACACCGAGAACTGTGTGACATGAGGCATTGTTATGCTGGTAGATACCTTCGTGCCGAGGCGAAACAAACTGCACGTAGCGGGGGACACACCTGTGCATACCTGTGTTGATCCGTTGTGCTTTCCAGAATGACGAGGTGGCCAAGAGAATGCCCTCCGGCCTGGACGGTTCCGACGATTGCTGCAGTATCTTAGCTTTCAGGTGTTTCACACCGTATACCCTAGCGCCATCTTTCCGATGGAGAATAAAACGTGATTCATCTGAAAGGGCCACGTGTCGTCACACAGTTACCTCCATTTGCGGTACTGGCGTGCAAACTCGTCACCGATGAGTACCAGTCAGCATGAACCTGGCGCCTACTGCGGGACCCATACGTAACAACAGTCGGACGTTTCTTCGCCCTCATAAATCACCACCTATGGCCCGTGATGCATCACAGTTGCCTGAACGCCGGTTTTGGATAGTGCCCTTTACCATCCACGATCTACTTTAACCATGGCGGCAAGCGAACAGTTTACAAACTTTACAGTTTCGGAAATACTTCCACCCTTGGCCCGAAAGCCAATGATCATTACCTTTAGGAAGTCAGATAAATCTCTCCGTTTCCACATTACAAGACTACATTGTTTTCCGTATTTTCCGCGTCCCCCCGAAATCCTTACCATATATACCCCCCACTGCTAGTGCTGCCACTTGTCGTATGTGAGTGGTTGTAGCACGTTGATGTCAAACACAGGCGGTGGTCACTTTAATGTGAGTGGACCATGTATAATCTCGAAAACTGTTAAATATATCAAAGAACAGTTATGTCGAATCGAGCTGGAGTGTGACGGATACCGTACAGGTAACGCACTCGGCACACAGTTACACCTTAGGCGGTGCTGAGAATGTTTTGCGAATACCAGAGGATTTGTCCGGCTTCTAACAGGACTAAGCCTGAAACGCGATCAGCGCACTGGATTTCGCAAACAAAACTCGCCACTGAGAGTGAATGACGCCAGAGACTGTTGGAACAAAAGAGCCGTATTGGACTGATGGGTCTGCTTCCGCTGTTAATGAAGTGCGGGATTACGGCGTTCGGCGGTTGAGAGGCCGACCGCGAATACACGGGATGCCATTCACGCGGTTACCGTGCAAGCGAAACCCTCTGATGAGAAGCGGAGAGCAGGGAAATAGAGGCGAACCGAACGCACCTCACGCTTGGTAAATCCGGAAATGGCGAGTATGAAAAAGGTAACACAGCTGCCCCTGTGGGATCTACCGTACACACCAGAGTAAGGTGTCAGGTACGCCTGATGGAAGTGGGATTCCTAGGAGTACATTTCATCATTCATGGACGTGACACAAATGGCCATTTGAAGCAAAAACAAAAGCTCGTGCAAGTATGTACCGTCTATGTAACTAATTGTAGGCTTTATTGCCATACGCGTTTCGCTCCTTTTACTTGGAAAGCATCATCAGTGGCCTGTAATAAATTTGGGAATTTGTGGTAAGGTTTTATGGGATCAAACTGCTGAGGTCATCGGTCCATCAGCTTACACACTACTTAGTCTAGCTTAAACTAACTTAAGCTAAGTACAAACATACCCAAGCCCGAGGGAGGACTCGAACCTCCGGCAACAGGAGCCGAGCTGACCGTGACAAGGCGCCTCAGACCTCTCGGCTACCACGCACGGCGGTCTGTAATTCATGTTTCTTTTATACATACAATAAACGTATTATGTGGTAGATATAATATGCTGCTATGTCACATTTTGTCATGTTTTTCTCTTTTTTAGGTTTGAATAAATTTATGTAGCACAAATCTCGTAATGTGAACTTATCCTCCGGTGTTACTTACGATTCCCAGCGCTGTTAACTCATGTGCGTAGTCCTGGAGAAGTATTCGTTAGTTTCCGTACCCCAGCTGACCGATTTCTGGTGTTCTTTCAACCACAATTGCAGTCCAAGATATGCGACGTGACAATTGTGAATGAAAGAACGCCAGAAATCGGCCAGCTGGATTATGGAAACGAATAAATACGTCTCCAGGATCACACAAATGAGTTAACAGCGCTGCGAATCGTAAGTAACATAGAAGGATAAGTTCACATTACGAAATTTGTGCTACAAGAATTGATTTTAACCTAAAAAAACAAGAGACAAGCACGACAAATTGTAATGTAGCATCGTATTATATCTACCACGTAGTACGTTTATTGTATGTGTAACAGGAAACTTGTATTAATGTATTACATGTCACTGTTGATGCTTCGCAAATAAAAGATGCAAAAAGCGTATGGCAGTACACAAACTACCTAAAGTTGGTTGCATAGACGGTACACACCTCCACGAATTTAAAGCAATTAAGGGGAAGACGAAAAACAGAAAAAATGACGGAAACTAAAGTTGTTTTAGACATTCGTTGACTTTGGAATCTTTCTCAATCTAGTCTTTTGGAAGTATTTACTCTCGTATCTAAATGCCTTTGTTTTGCATGCACTTGTACTGGGTGGTTGTAATTAAAGTGCAGCGACTCAGGGAAGTCCAGTGTGGGGTTTAATTATAGTACGGCAGTGACACTTGGTCGATGTGCTAAGACCTTACTGGGAAACGATTTACCCTGAAAAAAGAATAGTTCCAATGTTGGCCATCAGGAGCAAGTCTGGTGCTGTGAGAGCAAGGAAGACTCTTGTAATTTGACAAGCCATGACGCGTGTAAACATTATGGCTATCGAGAAAACAAACCGCGATCTGTTAGTGAAACTGCCGTACACGAACGGCAGTAATTACTGTGTTGCACTGAGAGAATATCGTCGAGTGGAAGGTCTGAGGAGGGGTCCAATGTCATTAAATGGTTTAAAGGAGATAATGGCGTCACACCTAGAAGAAGAAAGTAGCCTATCCCGGTGGAAATTGTTGACGAGGGTGAGTAAATGTCGGTATGAGTCAGCACACTTCTCATGTTTCACGTGGAAACGCGTATTTCAGTGCTTTCGGGAACATTATCAATCCTATGGTTTTACATCGGATTTAAATATTTCGAGGCTCTTACAGTGTTTTTTCCATCGTATGATACTACCTATTAGACTTCTCTAAAACAAAAATAACACTGATTCAGCTTGGATTTGGCAGCCATTTGAGTAAGGTGTGCCTTGTGGTTTCTGCAGTCTCGTTCAGTGATCTTTCTTTCACCCAGCTGAACGCAAAAAAAGCGTGTAACAAGCAGAAAGGGAAATTAGATGGAGTTTATGATGGACCTCCAGCTTTAGTGACCCGAGTCAGACATGGGTTCAACGAATTTAGATGCGATCAAACAACTGTTATTGACGAGGATTAGCCGGGCCGCCCTGAAGACAAAGCTACCGAAGAAATTGCTGAATAAGTCCACGACAGGATTCTCTCTGATCGTCGAACGAACGTGTGTGAAGTATCAGAGGTCATGTGTCAACGAAAATGTCAGTTATGTTTAACAAGTTGGCCATGGAAAATGGGTGACGCAATTGCTGAAGGTGTCGGGGGCAAGCCGAGAGACACCCGAAGGTGCTTCTATGTTGCCGCAACTGATGGAATTAGCTTTCATCGTTATGCCCCAGAAATCCAGATGTAATCAACAAAATGAAGACGGCCCCACCGTCCTGAAAAGTTACAATAATTGATAATATTCTCCTCGGGTGTGCAGCCGGATCATAACGTCATCTTGACAGAATATTTTAGCAGTACAACTGGCCGCTATCTTCAGGTGAGAGTGCTGGCACACGATCCCGCCGGAACCAACTGCTCAGCGCAACCGGCGGCCCCTATATAGGCGGCAGAAGACCCAAAACGCGTGCGCGAGAAGGTGTCGCTTTTTACCGGGGTTCCTCTGGACGAATCCTTGAAATTAACTGGTGAGAAACTGGATGAGGAAACAACCAAGCTTTGTCGCCATGTGCTGACGTCGATGTACTTTTTATTCAATGACAAATATTTTGAACAGACTGACAGAGTGGCTATGGCGAGCCCATTGTCCCCAACAGTCGCCAATCTTTTTATGAAGGAATTTGAGGACATAGCGCTGAAGACGTCGTCTTTAAAACCAACCTGTTTCTGGAGGTACGTCTAGGATACGTTTATGGTGTGGCCTCTTAGGAGTAAAGCTCTTGACCGCCTCCTAGATCATTTTAATTCCCTGCATCAAGTTTACCATGGAGGTGGAAAGTGATGAAAAGCTTCCGTTTCGGGATGTTCTGGTGTACAGAAAGGATGATGGGACACTGGGACACAGTGTTTATCGAAAGCCTACGCACAAGGACCGTTACCTGCACGCTTCTAGCTGTCATCCATCGTTCCAACGTACAGGGGTCCTGCGGACGTTGGCGAGAAGAGCTTTTGCCATTTCAGACGGAGAAAGCTTGACGCAACAAGTGGACCATCTCAAGGTTGTGTTCAAGCAGAATGGCTATACAGATAAACAGATCCGTCGTGATTTCCAGTTTGGACCTTCGCCTGAACCACCAGAACAAACCTGCAAATCGGTGGCTTTTCTACCTTTTGCTGCGAGCATTTCCTCGAAAATAGCAAGAATTCTAAAAAGATATCATATCAAAAGTATTTTTCGTCCACCAGCCAAGATTAGAGCGCTTCTTGGCTCAGTTAAGGATGACTTGGGTCCCAGGAAGCCCGATGTGTACAAGATCCCTTGCTACTGTGGGAAGGCTTTTATTGGTCAGACAATCCCTATCATTCACGACCGATGTGCTCACCAACGGCACTTGACGGTTCTTTCAGCATGAGAAATCTGCAGTGGCGGAGCACTGTGTCACCGAGGGACATAGATTGCTGTATGACGAGACACAAATGGTTGCCCTGCATCTCGCTATTGGGACTGTGTTTTAACAGAATACATAGAGATTCGATTATCTGATAGTCTTATTAATAGAGAAAAGGGTTACCTTTTAAGTAAGACTTGGAACCCAGTGTTATCAGACATTAAAAACAACGGTCTGCGTTTCGATCGTCGGAATAATGTTTAATTTTTGATAGCGATATCTCGATTTCGCGCGTTTCCACCACTGGGGCGCTGTATGTTTACTTGCGCTAAAGGGCAGTTACGGCACCTTCTGGCGCACGCGCTGTGGGCCTACTGCGGCCTATATAGGGGCCGCCGCTTGCGCTGAGCAGTTAGTTCCGGCGATATCGTGTGCCAGCACTCTCACCTGAAGATGGCGGCCAGGTGGACCGCTGAAATATTGTGTCAAGATGACGTTATGATCCGGCTGCACACCCGAGAACAATATTATCGAAGATATACGACCATTGAACATTGCTATAACGAGACGCTACACAGTTTTCGCAGGAAGCTGAAGATGAAACTGCTAGTCCACCGCAGCAACGCACCAAAACCTGGAGTTGTTTCAGTAAAGTGTTTGGAACTACGTTGTAAACTTCTAACTTTCACAGTTCTTCATTTTGCAATAGAAGTAGAAACAGGGAGAAGTGGAGGCGAAATTTGTAGGGTATCCCAAGAGGAATGAACGATATTCGGGGATGTGAGAGGAACGACCATTCGAAGCAAAAAGTCGGTTAAACATGGAGTCCAAGCTGCATACTTTAATAGCTATGATCACTTGTTCAGTAGAAGAGCTGTGTTTCACAATAGCGTTAATGAACGAGTGCTCATAGTTCTTAATGTGTACATACAGAGAATTCTCAAAAAATGGCTCTGAGCACTATGGGACTTAACTTCTGAGGTCATCAGTCCCCTAGGACTTAGAACTACTTAAACCTAACTAACCTAAGGACATCACACACATCCATGCCCGAGGCAGGATTCGAGGCTGCGACCATAGCGGTCTCGCGGTTCCGGACTGTAGCGCCTAGAACCGCTCGGCCACTCCGGCCGGCAGAGAATTCTCAGTTTAGAGCAAATAGGACTGGCTTGAATAACTAAAATATTTTCCACTTCCGTACACTATCTGATCAGAAGTATCCGAAGTCTCCTACGTAATGCGGGTTGACTACTACACTCCTGGAAATGGAAAAAAGAACACATTGACACCGGTATGTCAGACCCACCATACTTGCTCCGGACACTGCGAGAGGGCTGTACGAGCAATGATCACACGCACGGCACAGCGGACACACCAGGAACCGCGGTGTTGGCCGTCGAATGGCGCTAGCTGCGCAGCATTTGTGCACCGCCGCCGTCAGTGTCAGCCAGTTTGCCGTGGCATACGGAGCTCCATCGCAGTCTTCAACACTGGTAGCATGCCGCGACAGCGTGGACGTGAACCGTATGTGCAGTTGACGGACTTTGAGCGAGGGCGTATAGTGGGCATGCGGGAGGCCGGGTGGACGTACCGCCGAATTGCTCAACACGTGGGGCGTGAGGTCTCCACAGTACATCGATGTTGTCGCCAGTGGTCGGCGGAAGGTGCACCTGCCCGTCGACCTGGGACCGGACCGCAGCGACGCACGGATGCACGCCAAGACCGTAGGATCCTACGCAGTGCCGTAGGGGACCGCACCGCCACTTCCCAGCAAATTAGGGACACTGTTGCTCCTGGGGTATCGGCGAGGACCATTCGCAACCGTCTCCATGAAGCTGGGCTGCGGTCCCGCACACCGTTAGGCCGTCTTCCGCTCACGCCCCAACATCGTGCAGCCCGCCTCCAGTGGTGTCGCGACAGGCGTGAATGGAGGGACGAATGGAGACGTGTCGTCTTCAGCGATGAGAGTCGCTTCTGCCTTGGTGCCAATGATGGTCGTATGCGTGTTTGGCGCCGTGCAGGTGAGCGCCACAATCAGGACTGCATACGACCGAGGCACACAGGGCCAACACCCGGCATCATGGTGTGGGGAGCGATCTCCTACACTGGCCGTACACCACTGGTGATCGTCGAGGGGACACTAAATAGTGCACGGTACATCCATACCGTCATCGAACCCATCGTTCTACCATTCCTAGACCGGCAAGGGAACTTGCTGTTCCAACAGGGCAATGCACGTCCGCATGTATCCCGTGCCACCCAACGGGCTCTAGAAGGTGTAAGTCAACTACCCTGGCCAGCAAGATCTCCGGATCTGTCCCCCATTGAGCATGTTTGGGACTGGATGAAGCGTCGTCTCACGCGGTCTGCACGTCCAGCACGAACGCTGGTCCAACTGAGGCGCCAGGTGGAAATGGCATGGCAAGCCGTTCCACAGGACTACATCCAGCATCTCTACGATCGTCTCCATGGGAGAATAGCAGCCTGCATTGCTGCGAAAGGTGGATATACACTGTACTAGTGCCGACATTGTGCATGCTCTGTTGCCTGTGTCTATGTGCCTGTGGTTCTGTCAGTGTGATCATGTGATGTATCTGACCCCAGGAATGTGTCAATAAAGTTTCCCCTTCCTGGGACAATGAATTCACGGTGTTCTTATTTCAATTTCCAGGAGTGTATTTTGAACAGACTGACAGAGTGGCTATGGCGAGCCCATTGTCTCCAACAGTCGCCAATCTTTTTATGAAGGAATTTGAGGACATAGCGCTGAAGACGTCGTCTTTAAAACCAACCTGTTTCTGGAGGTACGTCTAGGATACGTTTATGGTGTGGCCTCATGGGAGTAAAGCTCTTGACCGCCTCCTAGATCATTTTAATTCCCTGCATCAAGTTTACCATGGAGGTGGAAAGTGATGGAAAGCTTCCGTTTCGGGATGTTCTGGTGTACAGAAAGGATGATGGGACACTGGGACACGGTGTTTATCGAAAGCGTACGCACAAGGACCGTTACCTGCACGCTTCTAGCTGTCATCCATCGTTCCAACGTACAGGGGTCCTGCGGACGTTGGCGAGAAGAGCTTTTGCCATTTCAGATGGAGAAAGCTTGACGCAAGAAATGGACCATCTCAAGGTTGTGTTCAAACAGAATGGCTATACAGATAAACAGATCCGTCGTGATTTCCAGTTTGGACCTTCGCCTGAACCACCAGAACAAACCTGCAAATCGGTGGCTTTTCTACCTTTTGCTGCGAGCATTTCCTCGAAAATAGCAAGAATTCTAAAAAGATATCATATCAAAAGTATTTTTCGTCCGCCAGCCAAGATTAGAGCGCTTCTTGGCTTAGTTAAGGATGACTTGGGTCTCAGGAAGCCCGGTGTGTACAAGATCCCTTGCCACTGTGGGAACGCTTTTATTGGTCAGACAATCCCTATCATTCACGACCGATGGGCTCACCAACAGCGCTTGACGGTTGTTTCAGCATGAGAAATCTGCAGTGGCGGAGCACTGTCTCACCGAGGGACATACATTGCTGTATGACGGGACACAGATGGTTGCCTTGCATCTCGCTATTGGGACTGTGTTTTAAAAGAATACGTAGAGATTCGATTATCTGTTAATCCTATTAATAGAGAAAAGGGTTACCTTTTAAGTAAGACTTGGAACCCGGTGTTATCAGACATTAAAAAAGCAACGGTCTGTGTTTCGATCGTCGGAATAATGTTTAATTTTTGATACCGATGTCTCGATTTCGCCTGTTTCCACCACTGGGGCGCTGTATGTTTACTTGCGCTAAAGGGCAGTTACGGCACCTTCTGGAGCACGCGCTGTGGGCCTACTGCGGCCTATATAGGGGCCGCCGCTTGCGCTGAGCAGTTAGTTCATGCGATGTCGTGTGGCAGCACTCTCACCTGAAGATGGCGGCCAGGTGGACCGCTGAAATATTGTGTCAAGATGACGTTATGATCCGGCTGCACACCCGAGAAGAATATTATCGAAGATATACGATCATTGAACATTGCTATAACGAGATGCTACACAGTTTTGGCAGGAAGCTGAAGATAAAACTGCTAGTCCACCACAGCAACGCACCAAAACCTGGAGTTGTTTCAGTAAAGTGTTTGGAACTACGTTGTAAATTTCTAACTTTCAAAGTTCTGCATTTTGCAATAGAAGTAGAAACAGGGGGAAGTGGAGGCGAAATTTGTAGGGTATCCCAAGAGGAATGAACGATATTCGGGGATGTAAGAGGAACGATCATTCGAAGCAAAAAGTCGGGTAAACATGGAGTCCAAGCTGCATACTTTAATAGCTATGATCACTTGTTTAGTAGAAGAGTTGTGTTTCACAATAGCGTTAATGAACAAGTGCTCATAGTTCTTAATGCGTACATTACAGAGAATTCTCAAAAAATGGCTCTGAGCACTATGGGACTTAACTTCTGAGGTCATCAGTCCCCTAGGACTTAGAACTACTTAAACGTAACTAACCTAAGGACATCACACACATCCATGCCCGAGGCAGGATTCGAACCTGCGACCATAGCGGTCTCGCGGTTCCGGACTGTAGCGCCTAGAACCGCACGGCCACTCAGGCCGGCAGAGAATTCTCAGTATAGAGCAAATAGGACTGGCTTGCATAACTAAAATATTTTCCACTTTTGTACACTATCTGATCAGAAGTATCCGAAGTCTCCTACGTAATGCGGGTTGACTACTAGATGCCACTAGAAGCGGATCCGCCATTGTAAAAGGAGGCGAGGAGTCTGTAGAGAAGCAGTAACAGCAGTGTGGGTGTGTCAGCACAGCTGAGTGGCTTCGAACGTGGAGCAGTCATTGGATGTCACATGTGTAACAAATGCATCAGAGGTATTTCAAGCCTTCTAAAACGGCCCATGTCGACCGTTAACGATGAAGGGACAGCCGCAGCTAAATGAAGACCGGACGGACCTCATGTAATGACGAACAGGGCTTGCCGAGCATTGCGGGGAGTCGCCGTAAAAAAATCGCATGGAACCGATGGAAGGAACCACTCGAGAGTCCAGCTTTCACACGGACAGTACGTAGGGAGTTAAAAAAATTGGGTGCTGCAGAAGAACAGCTCCACATGAGCCACACTTTTCTGTAGTCACTGCTAAGCGACATTTGAAGAGGTGTAAAGAGCGACGCCACAGCACAGTGGATGATTGGAGACGAGTGATTGGGAGGGATGAACCACGTTATCCCTGTGAGAATCCGACGGAAGGGCTTCGGTTTGACGAAGGACTGAAGAACCAACCTTTCCTGCTATCATCCTAGTGTCAACAGTGAGGTACAGAGAAGGTGGTGTTACGGTATGGGGACGTTTCTCGTGGTTATGGAGTGAACTCCTTATTGCACATGAGGAAACGCTAAATGCGGAAGGCTATGGATAGATTCTAGAGCACTGCGTACCGCGTAGAGCAGAGGAACATCACAGACACGGTGGTTGTTTGTATGTATCAGCAAAAAATGTTTAAATGGGGGTGAAATCTTATGGGTCTTAACTGCTAAGAGGTATAAAGAGCGACGCCACAGCACAGTGGATGATTGGAGATGAGTGATTGAGAGGGATGAACCACGTTATCCCTGTGAGAATCCGACACTACTTAACCTAAATTATCCTAAGGACAAACACACACCCATGCCCGAGGGAGGACTCGAACCTCCGCCGGGACCAGCCGCACAATCCACATGACTGCAGCGCCCTAGACCGCTCGGCTAATCCCGAGCGGCCATGTATCAGCACGACAGTTCACCCGGTTATAAAGCAGCACCTCTGATGTAATGATATGCGGTCGTTAACGTTCCTGATAAGGGGTGGTCTGCCCCGGGTTCCAACCTGAATCTAATGGACTTCTTTTGGGACGAGTCAGAACGTCAACTTCCCTCCAGACCGCAGCGTCGAACATCAACACCTTCCTTCGTTTCCACTCTTGGGGAAGAATTGCTTTGACGTTCTTACACAGACATTGAGAAACATAATTGAAACCGAGCAAGGTGGCGCAGTGATTAACACACTGGACTCGCATTCGGGAGGACGACGGCTCAAAGCCGCCTCCGGCCATCACGATATAGGTTTTCCGTGATTTCACTAAATCGCTTCAGGCAAATGCCGATATGGTTCCACTGAAAGCGCACGGCCGACTTCCTCCCCACCCTTTCCTAATCCGATGTGACCGATGACCTCGCTGTTTGGTTCGCTGCTCCAAACCAACCAACCAACCAGCTAACGTTATTGAAAGTGTCCCCACCGTAGTTCAAACCATGGTGAAGGCGAAGAAGGGTGGACACACTGAATGCTAATGCCTACTAATAGGTGTCTGGATTCTTTTTACCGGATAGTGTACTTACGGCTTTACTGCCAATAATGACTGTGGTGAGACGACACAAATGGATCAGTCAGATTACTTTAAAAAACAACGGACTCTAAATACATCTACGCAAGTACTATGGGAAAATCCCAACAGCATTCTATAGCGACATAGCTCACACATTGAACTCCACAGCGCCATATCAGTCAGTGACCCTAAGCTACAGTGGAAGCCACGCCAGAAAGTTCCCCAGCCGGACTGCTGGTGGCTGTCCAATGGAACTCCCGTCGAAAACCCGTCATGGATGGCGCATATCGGTGCGTCTCGGCCTAGGCGGGTACCACAGCGCACTCTTCACCGCCCAGTGGCTTCACTGCATACAGCCGTTGGGAAATTCAAATTGCATTTGTGCAAGGGATAACTTTACTTGTCCGGGATATGAATATACCGGGTGATCATAAGTCAGTTAAAATTTGTAAACTGCATAAATCACGGAATAATGTAGATAGGGAGGTACAAATTGACACACATGCTTGGAATGACATGGGGTTTTATTAGAACCAAAAAAATACAAACGTTCAAAAAATGTCCAACAGATGGCACTTCATCTGATCAGAATAGCAATAATTAGCATAACAAAGTAAGACAAAGCAAAGATGATGTTCTTTACAGGAAATGCTCAATATGTCCACCATCATTCCTCAACAATAGCTGTAGTCGAGGAATAATGTTGTGAACAGCACTGTAAAGCATGTCCGGAGTTATGGTGAGGCATTGGCGTCGGATATTGTCTTTCAGCATCCCTAGAGATGTCGGTCGATCACGATACGCTTCCGACTACAGGTAACCCCAAAGCCAATAATCGCACGGACTGAGGTCTGGGGACCTGGGAGGCCAAGCACGACGAAAGTGGCGGCTGAGCGCACGATCATCATCAAACGACGCGTGCGAGAGATCTTTCACGCGTCTAGCAGTATGGAGTTTGAGCGCCATCCTGCATAAACATCTTTCGTTCCAGCAGGTGTTTATCAGCCAGGCTGGGGATGATGCGATTCTGTAACATATCGGCGTAGATATCTCACCCGTCACGGTAGCAGTTACAAAACCAGAATCACACATTTCCTCGAAGAAAAAAAGGCCCGATAACGGTAGATGTGGTAAATCAAACCCATACCGTGACTTTCTCGTCGTGCAATGGAGTTTCCACGACAGTTCTAAGTTTTTCGGTAGCCAAAATTCTGATGTTGTGGGTGTTGACAGACCCTCGGAGCGTGAAATGAGCTTCGTCGGTCCACAACACGTTACTCAACCAATCGTCATCTTCCGCCATCTTTTGAAACGCCCACACCGCAAATGCCCTTCGCTTCACTAAATCGCCAAGTACCAGTTCATGATGCCGATTGATTTTGTACGGATAGCATCGGAGGGTACGCCTCAGTGCCAACCAAACAGTAGTGTATGGAATGCCGGTGCGACGTGCGACTGCACGAGCGCTGACTTCCCCGTGCATAGACGAACCCGCTACAGTCTCCATTTCTTCCTGAACTGTCTCAGCAGCATTACGCCTTGTGCTCGGTCAGCCACTACGGGGTCTATCGTCTAGACAACCCGTGGCTTCAAATTTCGAAATCATTCTCGCCACAGCTGCATTTGTCAACGGACCTTTACCCGATCGAATCCCCTTCCTATGGCGATAGGATCGTAACGCTGAACTTGCACATTCCCCATTCTGATAATACAGCTTCACTGAAAGCGCCTTTTCTGGTAACGTCACCATGCTGCGACTGCTGGCGCATCTGATTCTCTCTCTCATTACAGCTCCTTTTATACACGATTGTCATGCGCAGTCACTGACATTTTGTCTGCAGCTCGTGGTCTTGCGGTAGCGTTCTCGCTTCCCGCGTACGGGGTCCCGGGTTAGATTCCCGGCGGGGGATTTTCTCTGCCTCGTGATGACTGGGTGTTGTGTGTCTTTCATCATCATCGACTCGCACGTCGCCGAAGTGGCGTCAGCTAAAAAGGAATTTCGGCGGCCGAACACCCCGCATGGTGTCTCCCGGCCAACAATGCCGAACGATCATTTCATTTCACTAACGTTTTGCTGTCCAGCGCCATCTGTCGGACGTTTTGTGAAATTTGTTTTTTTTTTTTGTTCTAATTAAACCCCATGTCATTCCAAGCATGTGTGTCAATTTTTACCTCTCTATCTACATTATTCCGTGGTTTATTACGTTTTCAAATTTATACTGACTTTTTGATTACCCGGTATTTAGAGATACTACTTTCCATTGTTTCTGTAGGCCATCTTAGTGCGTGCTGAATAATACTGGGGACAGCAGAAGCTTTTATAACACCTTCTGCAAATTGGTTTCTACAAGCCTTATGCTATTGCTGTAATTGCTAACTGCATTCGTATAGCGAGCCATATCTCTCATTAACTGTATAGTTCTCAGAATCAGAAACTCGGAAACAGAACGCGTGCCGATCTGAAACTTCCTGTCAGACTGAATCTGTGGGCCAGGAAGTTTCAGCTGTATAGTTCTGATTAAGTACAATTTCCGATTTTGGTAATACGAGATGTGTACACAAAGTAATAAGACCCTGCTTCCTCCAGTGACGGTACATCTGAACACTGCCCCTTCCAAGTACTTTCCTTGGGAAGTCATACACCTCTCGCAGTTCTTCCACTCTTCACAGCAGTGCTGAGACTCGGATACTGGAATACCCTTCAGGTGGTCGAGTACAGCTATTTGAATGTTCTCCAGGGCCCCAATTTGGAAATTTGTGGTAAGTTCCGATGGGACCAGACTTCTGAGGTCATCAGTCCCTGAGCTTACACACTACTTAATCTAACTTAAACTAACTTACGCTAAGGACAACACACACATCCATGCCCGAGGGAGGACTCGAACCTCCGACGGGGGGACGCCGTGCGAACCGTGCTAAGGTTCCCCTAGACCGCGCGGCTACCCCGTGCTGCAGGGCCCAAAAGCGACGTCCCTTGAAGTGTGTTTCCGATCTCGAAAACAGAAAAAGTCACGAGAACTAAAGTCTATCGCATAAGCAGTCAGAGCAGCCACAGGAATATTCTTACTGGTCAGAAAACGGGGTACTGAAATTGGCTGTTTCACGCTGGCTTATTTATTTATCATAGCGTGCAATCAAGTAAGTACCGTTTCTCCATTGCGTATAAAATATCGTTGTCACACGGATCACGTCGTTCTGGATGATGAAGATCTGAGATACCTTTAAGTGTAATGACATAAACAGAACTGTCCATACCAAACATATCATAAATAAAAAATACATGAATTGTGGAAATGGGCAAAGTCCAAAACTAGTTATCCAGTGAATAAGTAGCAGTAGAAAACATTTAAAAATGTCTTTTCTTCAGTATTTGAGAGCGGCAAGACGCGACGGATGGAAAACGCTTATACGCTATCTCATTACCTCACTTACACACCTCGTGTATTTCGAAAAGTATGCCTTTTATGTGAACACAGGCTTTCTCGGGTGTATACTGTTGGTGAAAACCTCTGGAGTTTCCAGCTGCGTGGCACTGTTTAAATACAGCGACATTTCGATGAGTGTCCAGCTCACCATCTCCTGGCAAAGTGTCAAGATACAGTCAGCTCCACAAGAAAGTGTACGCCGTTATCTGTATAAAATAAAACTCACTATTAAAAATAAATGTTTACGTGAAAATACATGTTATTGCACAATTACCTAACAGTTAATCCAATCGTTGCCATCATCGATTATAGCTTGGCACATTTATGGAATGCGTTTCACGAAGTTTTCTGCATATTCTCTCGGTAACGATCTCCATTCGTCCTGATTTGATATGACAGCTGCTTCAAAGTACATATTGGCTTCCCTTTAAGCTTCACCTTAATATACCACTAAACATTTTCAGTCGGATTTGCATCCGGAGACATTGCAAAAATGGCTCTGAGCACTATGGGACTTAACTTCTGAGGTCATCAGTCCCCTAGAACTTAGAACTACTTAAACCTAACTAACCTAAGGACATCACACACATCCATGCCCGAGGCAGGATTCGAACCCGCGACCGTAGCGGTCACGCGGTTCCAGACTGTAGTGCCTAGAATCGCACGGTCACCCCGGCCGGCGAGACATTGCAGGCCAATCCATCGCAGACAACATTGTTTCTACGCTGTACAGAGGCTGATACGATGTTTCGGATCAGTATCCTCTTGAACCCCCCCATCAACCATGGACCTTGCCGTTGGTGGGTAGGCTTGCGTGCCTCAACGATACAGATAGCCGTACCGTAGGTGCAACCACAACGGAGTGATATCTGTTGAAAGGTTAGACAAACGTGTGGTTCCTGAAGAGGGGCAGCAGCCGTTTCAGTAGTTGCAGGGGCAACAGTCTGGATGATTGACTGATCTGGCCTTGTAACACTAACCAAAACGGCCTTGCTGTTGTGGTACTGTGAACGGCTGAAAGCAAGGGAACACTACAGCCGTAATTTTTCCCGAGGGCATGCAGCTTTACCGTATGATTAAATGATGATGGCATTCTCTTGGGTAAAATATTCCCGAGGTAAAATAGTCCCCCATTCGGATCTCCGGGCGGGGACTACTCAGGAGGACGTCGTTATCAGGAGAAAGAAAACTGGCGTTCTACGAATCGGAGCGTGGAATGTCAGGTCCCTTAATCGGGCAGGTACGTTAGAAAATTTAAAAAGCGAAATGGATAGGTTAAAGTTAGATATAGTTGGAATTAGTGAAGTTCGGTGGCAGGAGGAAAAAGACTTTTGGTCAGGTGAATACAGGGTCATAAATACAAAATCAAATAGGGGTAATGCTGGAGTAGGTAGAATAACGAATAAAAAAATAGGAGTGCGGGTAAGCTACTACAAACAGAATAGTGAACGCATTATTGTGGCCAAGATAGACACGAAGCCCACGCCAACTACAGTAGTACAAGTTTATATGCCAACTAGCTCTGCAGTTGATGAAGAAATTGATGAAATGTATGACGAGATAAAACAAATTATTCATATAGTGAAGGGAGACGAAAATTTAATAGTCATGGGTGACTGGAATTCAACAGTAGGAAAAGGAAGAGAAGGAAACGTAGTAGGTGAATATGGATTAGCGCTAAGAAATGAAAGAGGAAGCCGCCTGGTAGAATTTTGCACAGAGCGTAACCTAATCATAGCTAACACTTGGTTCAAGAATCATGAAAGAAGACTGTGTACATGGAAGAACCGAAGAGACACTACGAGGTTTCAGAAAGATTATATAATGTTAAGACAGAGATTTACGAAACAGGTTTTAAATTGTAAGACATTTGCAGGGGCAGATGTGGACTCTGACCACAATCTATTGGTTATGAACTGTAGATAAGAACTGAAGAAACTGCAAAAAGGTGGGAATTTAAGGAGATGGGACCTGGATCAACTGAAAGAACCAGAGGTTGTACAGAGTTTCAGGGAGAGCATAAGGCAACAATTGACAGGAATGGGAGAAAGAAATACACTAGAAGAAGAATGGGTAGCTTTGAGGGATAAAGTAGTGAAGGCAGCTGAGGATCAAGAAGGATAAAAAAAGAGGGCTAGTAGAAATCCTTGGGTAACAGAAGAGATACTGAATTTAATTGATGAAAGGAGAAAATATAAAAATGCAGAAAATGAAGCAGGCAAAAAGGAATACAAACGTCTCAAAAATGAGATCGTCAGAAAGTGCAAAATGGCTGAGCAGGGATGGCTAGAGGACAAATGTAAGCATGTAGAGGCTCATCTCACTAGGGGTAAGATAGATACTGCCTACAGGAAAATTCAAGAGACCTTTGGAGAAAAGAGAACCACTTGCATGAATATCAAGAGCTAAGATGGAGACCCAGTTCTAAACAAAGAAGGGAAAGCAGAAAGGTGGAAGGAGCATATAGAGGGTCTATACAGGGGCGATGTTCTTGAGGACAATATTATGGAAATGGAAGAGGATGTAGATGAAGATGAAATGGGAGATATGATACTGCGTGAAGAGTTTGACAGAGCACTGAAAGACCTAAGTCGAAACAAGGCCCCGGGAGTAGACAACATTCCATTAGAACTACTGACAGCCCTGGGAGAGCCAGTCCTGACAAAACTCTACCATCTGTTAAGCAAGATGTATGAGATAGGCGAAATATCCTCGGACTTCAAGAACAATATAATAATTCCAATCCCAAAGAAAGCAGGTGTTGACAGATATGAAAATTAGCGTACCATCAGTTTAGTAAGTCACAGCTGCAAAACACTAACGCGAATTCTTTACAGACGAATGCAAAAACTGGTAGAAGCCGACCTCGGGCAAAATCAGATTGGATTTCGTAGAAATTTTGAAACACGTGAGGCAATACTGACCCTACGACTTATCTTAGAAGAAAGATTAAGGAAATGGAAACCTACGTTTCTAGCATTTGTAGACTTAGAGAAAACTTTTGACAATGTTGAATGGAACACTCTCTTTCAAATTCTGAAGGTGGCAGGGGAAAATACAGGGAGCGAAAGGCTATTTACAATTTGTACAGAAACCAGATGGCAGTTATAAGAGTCGAGGGGCATGAAAGGGAAGCAGCGGTTTGGAAGGGAGTGAGACAGGGTTGTAGCCTCTCCCCGGTGCTATATAATTTGTATATTGAGCAAGCAGTAAAGGAAACAAAAGAAAAGTTCGGAGTAGGCATTAAAACCCATGGAGAAGAAATAAAAACTTTGAGGTTGGCCGATGACATTGTAATTCTGTCAGAGACAGCAAAGGACTTGGAAGAGCAGTTGAACGGAATGGACAGTGTCTAGAAAGGAGGGTATAAGATGAACATCAACAATAGCAAAACGAGGATAATGGAATGTAGTCGAATTAAGTCGGGTGATGCTGCGGGAATTGGATTAGGAAATGAGACACATAAAGTAGTAAAGGAGTTTTGCTATTTGGGGATGTTGGAAGTAGAGAGGATATAAAATGTAGACCGGAAACGGGAAGGAAAGCGTTTCTGAAGAAGAGAAATTTGTTAACATCGAGTATAGATTTAAGTGTCAGGAAGTGGTTTCTGAAAGTATTTATATGGAGTGTAGCCATGTATGGAAGTGAAACATGGACTATAAATAGTTTGGACAAGAAGAGAATAGAAGCTTTCGAAATGTGGTGCTACCGATAAATGCTGAAGATTAGGTGGGTAGATCACATAACTAATGAGGAGGTATTGAATAGAATTGGGGAGAAGAGGAGCTTATGGCACAACTTGACTAGCAGAAGGGATCGGTTGGTAGGGCATGTTATGCTGCATCAAGGGATCACCAATTTAGTACTGGAGGGCAGCGTGGAGGGTAAAAATCGTAGAGGGAGACCAAGGGATGAATACACTAAACAGATTCAGAAGGATGTAGGCTGCATCACGTATTGGGAGATGAAGAAGCTTGCACAGGATACAGTAGCATGGAGAGCTGCATCAAACCAGTCTCAGGACTGAAGACCACCACAACAACAACAACATCCTCTTGAAGCACAGAGTTTGGCTCGTTCGTACCAAATAGCCTCTTAACGGACCTAAGAAGGCACTTTTGATAAAAAATTGCAGATTTTAGTGCTTAAATTGGCTGTAAATAAAAGGAAGTAGCCAAAACTGTAACCGACAAAACAAAACATTCAACTCTCGCACTGTTTATGAAAAAAATGTCTCTGAGCATTATGGAACTTAACATCTGAGGTCATCAGTCCCCTAGAACTTAGAACTACTTAAACCTAACTAACCCAAGAACATCACACACATCCATGCCCGAGGCAGTATTCGTACCTGCGACCGTAGCGGTCGCGGGATTCCAGACTAAAGCGCCTTGAACCGCTCGGCCACTCTGGCCGGCCCACTGTTTATCTATACACTATGCAAAAGTGCAATGAGGACAGATTCGAGATCACTACCACAGATGTCACTGGAGACGCTGCATTTAACATTATATCGTACACTTTCTTGTGGAACTGACTGTATGCGGATACTATAATATTTATACAAGTATTAGCGGAGTGCTGCCCTCCACCTATCTATGGGCTTTCGGATACACTCCAAGACTATATTCTACGCAAACCATCCTGAGATTACATTTCAACAAGGTAATGCCAGAGCGCTCACGGTGAGAGTTTCTACTACATGTCATCGTGCTTACCAAACCCTACCTTGGGAAGCAAGGACACCGGATCTCTCCCCAATTAAGGACGATTGCAGCGTTATGGGCTGGGCCCTCCAAGCAGCTCGGGTTTTTGACGATCTAACTCGTCAATTGGACAGAATTTGGCACGACAGCCCCCAGGAGGACACCCAACAAGTCATTGCCAAGCCGAATAATTGCTTGCATAAGAGCCAGAACTGGACCAAACCGTTACTGACTTGCCTAATTTGTGCAACTCTCTCTCTTGACTAAATTATCCAGTTACTGTGAAATTGTTATCTTTATTTTGTCTGTACATGTACATCACATCTACAGAGTTCCATTCCATTCGGATATTTCCTTTTTTTTGGTCTTAGAATGTATTACAGCATTAGCATATCACTACACTTCGCCTGAAGATGGTGAGTATGACTTCCTTCGAAACATAGCGATATTTTAATATGCCACCTAGCTTAAAACCCGAGAGCTTTTCAGTAAGCGTACCTTTTGTGTCATAAATTTTATAATTAATGTTTTAACAGCTTTTGTAAGCCTAAATTGAGTTATTAAAGGATTACCTAGGTGTGTAACATTTCCCGGCATTCTGTTTAAGATGTGTGACCTCATTTCTTGATAATGCTCAACCTCTGGACGCTGACATGTTATTAAACAGAGAAGTCGTTACACAATCGACAGTGAACTGTTTCTCTATTGCTACCGGAAGTGCAGTTAGTCGTCTGTTTGAGAGGCGTCCCCAGAGGGGCGCATATGTGTTCGCCACTGCCAGCTCGGCGCCTGGAACTCAGCCACTTGCTCATTAGCGGACAGCCGCAGCTGCTGGCCGTCACCGACTGCCCGCCTCCACCACAAGCGGGGCCCCCAGTGTAACGGGCGACCAGGCAAGCGGGCACCCCAGGGTATCGCTCCCAATCAGCTCTGCCCGCCATTTGTGTCTGGCTCTATCTCGGTGAGAGCCGCCAGCTCGTTACAGCCAGGCGTCTCGTTCACGCGGCACCAGAAATTCAGCGAATACTCAGTGAGTTGCACTGCTTATTTGACCAGCCAGAGATGTGAAGCAAACTGGGCAGCGCATGTCCTGTACAGGCAGTGGCGTGACTAAAGTGTTGCAGCCAGGGTCTGTGCTCCGAGTCCACTGTCAGTGACAGCGACAGTCCGCGGGAGCCGTTTGTTCTAATACATAATGTCACATTGCTGTTAGGTATTCCGCCTCGTAATAAGATGGTTTGACACATTACAACACTGGATTTTGCATAGCGCAGCGATGAATGATAGTTTGTTGTACACTTCAGTGTAATGTAGTGGGCTGGGGTTTTTCCACATCGCGAGAGAGAAAGTAGGTTGGTATGAGAAACGGCTCGGAAACAATAACAAGAATCGTCACTGGGACACATCCCAGAATAAGAACATCATCTACACTCAATAATAAATTCAGTTGGGAAGAGCATACCATAAAATTGCTGAAGAGTTTAAGCAAGTGTGTATTTGCAGTGAGAATGATGTCCGATATATATATATATATATATATATACCGGGTGAAAAATTGACACAGATGCTTGGAATGACGTGGGGTTTTATTAGAACCACTCCATATTGCTACACGCGTGAAAGATCTCTTGCGTGCGTCGTTTGGTGATGATCGTGTGCTCAGCCGCCACTTTCGTCATGCTTGGCCTCCCAGGTCCCCAGACCTCAGTCCGTGCGATTATTGGCTTTGGGGTTACCTGAAGTTGCAAGTGTATCGTGATCGACCGACATCTCTATGGATGCTGAAAGACAACATCCGACGCCAATGCCTCACCATAAGCCGGCCGCGGTGGTCTAGCGGTTCAGGCGCTCAGTCCGGAACCGCGCGACTACTACGGTCGCAGGTTCGAATCCTGCCTCGGGCATGAATGTGTGTGATGTCCTTAGGTTAGTTAGGTTTAAGTAGTTCTAAGTTCTAGGGGACTGATGACCACAGATGTTAAGTCCCATAGTGCTCAGAGCCATTTGAGCCATTTGAACCTCACCATAACTCCGGACGTGATTTACAGTGCTGTTCACAACATTATTCCTCGAGTGCAGCTATTGTTGAGGAATGATAGTGGACATATTGAGCATTTCGTGTAAAGAACATCATCTTTGCTTTGTCTTACTTTGTTATGCTAATTATTGCTATTCTGATCAGATGAAGCGCCATCTGTTGGACATTTTTTGAACTTTTGTATTTTTTTGGTTCTAATAAAACCCCATGTCATTCCAAGCATGTGTGTCAATTTGTACCCCTCTATCTACATTATTCCGTGGTTTATTCAATTTTCTAATTTATACTGACTTTTTGACCATCCGGTATATATATATATACACACATATATATATATATATATATATATATATATATATATATATATATATATATATATATATATATATATATATATTTGCATACTTTGCTTACTTTCATGTTATTATGTCATATGGGATCGTATTCTGGGGTAACTCGTCAAACCGAGCAAAAGTTTTTAGCGTGAGACTGAAGTGTGGTGTAAAATAAAGAAGATCATGTAGAAACCTGTTCAAGGAATGTTGTATTCTAACCACGACTTCTCAGTATATTGATTCATTAATGAAATTTGTTGCAAGTAAAACGTCTTTAGTTCCAACCAACAGCTCGATAGCTCAAGCTAATCCAATCAATATCAGGAATAAGATCTACATAAATACCTGAAATCATTAACTTGCTTCAAAAGGGGTCAAATTTCAAGAACGCATATTTTCAGTACATTGCCAGCAATCATCGAAAACTTGGTTTCAGATAAAGTACAGTTTAAACAGAGCTTGAAAGACGTTTTGATAGGCAACTCCTTCTACTCTGTAGATGAATATTTTAGCAGACACTGTTAGACCATCAAAATAGAAATGTTGTTAGATTTCAGTTTTGAAAGCACTTGGTCACAAGTCAAGGTTAGGTATTTTGTGTATGATAAATTTATTAAAAGTGAAAAACTATGTTTCATTCTGACAGGATCGTAACTGTGTAAACGTTAGCAGTTCACTACAATGTATTCACTTATTTTGAGAATCTCCTGACAAATGATCAGGGTAGTGAGTGTTATATTCAGATGTTTTATTTTTTTTCCTTCATATTTTCCGCCTTGTTCCACACCCATAAGAATCACTCTTTTTGGATCTAGAGAACGAAAGTTGAATCTAATCTGCTGATTAAATAACCATTTTACATGACAGCAATAATCATGTGTTTAGAGCAGCAAATGGTCTTGCACTATAAGCGTGATATTTTGATAATCCTGTTAATGTAACAAGTGATTCAATGAAAGGACGGACCAACACTGCAAACCATCAGCTTTGACAAAAAACATAACTAAGTCAGCACACAGATCTAATACGCTTTGCCGTCAGTCCGAAGCAAATCCTACTCCATTCAGGTTAGCAAGCCAAGTGATCGTTCCTGTTATTCGATAAGTTTCTTCTCTGGTTCCCAAAGGAGCAGTGCGCCCTGCCAGGCAATGAAGCCTGCATGAAGTGAGACATTAGATTTGTCTGCAGTAAATTACATGTACGGAAATCAGACTACAGGTAGCACTGTGATTTATCTGCACACGGCACAGAGAAAGCCTGCCCTTGTTGGCAGATGTCACTAGGGCTGGTGGTGAAGCCCTGCCGCGACAGAGAGTGTTGGAAACTTCGAAGTAGCCGAGTACTGCACCACAGTGAAGTGACGAGCGGCCTTGAGTGGCAGTCCCAGGTAGTACGGTGTGTGACAACGCAGTGACAAGGTGGAGCCGTGGTTATCATCATCAGGACAACTCTTCGAGAGTGGCATAATCCATGGAGCGTACACCACCTAGTGGGGCATTCGTCTCGGGATAGTTCCCACCCGGAGGTTGGTCGGCGAGCAGCGGCACTGCTTGGCCTTTGAGAACGTGACTGGGGTGATGAGGGAGATAAGGTGCAGCCATCAAGCTATGAACACGAGATGGTGGCCCCATATGCAAAGAACGTGGGTCGGCCAGTGTTGCCAGGTGGTCTGTCAAGTTCGTTGGGCAGCAGCGAAGCCACAGAGCGTCCGTGTGCCTTGGAACCAGGGTGGCATTGGGCTGTTGGAAATCTATGATAGCGGCCCCGTGTGTATCGAAATGCGTCAAGCTCGTGCCATGCTGACGTTTCACATTGATTACCTTTACTTATTCATCGACCATGGGACAGATCGATTAAAACGTTGATATCGAAATGGGAGATGCAGATCATTACAGAGATCACGTCGTCCCTCTGTAAAGAAAATCTGTTTAACTCAGAGAAGTTAATTGGCGTCCAGTACTGGGTTGGAGAACTTGGAAGAAAGGAAGGAAGGGAGATAGGGTTTAAGGTCCCGTCGACATCGAGGTCATTTGGGATGGAGCACAAGCTTGGATTGTGTCAGGAATGGGGAAGGAAATCGACAATATCCTTTTCGAAGGAACCATCCGGACATTTACTTGGAGCGACTTAGACAAATCACGGAAAACCTAAATGTGGATGGCTAGACTCGGGTTTGAAATGCCGTCCTCCAAATTACGAGTCCAGTGTGGTAACCACCGCGACATTGAACGATTAAACAGTGGAAAAACGTTGTGTGGAGTGACGAATCACGGTACACAATGTGGCCATCCGATGGCAGGGTGTGGATATGGCGAATGCCCGGTGAATGTCATTTGCCAGTGTGTGTAGTGCCAACAATGAAATTCGGAGACGGTGGTGTTATGGTGTGGTCGTGATTTTCATGGAGGGGGCTTGCACCCATCATTGTTTTGCGTGGCACTGTCACAGCACAGGCCTATAGTGGTGTTTTAAAGCACCTTCGTGCTTCGCACTGTTGAATAGCAATTCGGGGATGGCGATTTCATCTTTCAACACGATCGAGCACCTATTAATAATGCACGGCCTGTGGTGGAGTGGTTACACGTCAGTAACATCCCTGTAATGAACCGGCCTGCACAGAAATCTGATCTGAATCCTATAGAACACCTTTGGGATGTTCTGGAACGCCGACTTCGTGCCAGGCCTCACCGACCGACATCGATACCTCTCAGTGCAGCAAACCGTGAATAATGGGCTGCCATTACTCAACAAAGCTTCCAGCACCTGATTGAACATATGCCTGCGAGAGTGGTAGCTGTCATGACGTCTAAGGGAGAGCCGACACCATACTGAATTCCAGTATTACCGATGGAGGGTGCCCCGAACTTGTAAGATATTTTCAGCCTGATGTCCGCATACATTTGATCAGATGGTGTAGAAGATTAGTGTGAGGGTGATCGGAAAGACGGATAAGTTCTTCTTTGGCTCGTGAGAGAACGAAACTCATGTTTCGGAGTGAAATGTCGGCTACTTTTTAAAGAGACGGTGTGCCGTCAGTCAATCGCTAGGCCACGGAATTTGTTGACCCAAGCAGTGCAGAAAATAGCGGGAAGAGAGATGATTGGGTAGTCCTCAAAACAGGAGCTAGACTGGAGGATCACACGGCATTTTGCGCGAAAAGAAAACGCAAATGCTCCCCGTATTGGCCAACACAGGAACCTTTCACAAGAGTGGGAGGCTGTTAGTAAATTGATAACACTTTGCCAGCTTGGAAAAATAACAAACTGGTCAGCTTTTCCTGAGGAGGGAGGGCAGGTTCTGTTACGACGTTTTCCACTGGGAGAACGGCTAATGAAATTAGTGACTGGAAGGCGAGTCTGTTTTGTCGGTATTTCCGTAAAGAACGGGGAACGGGGAGACACTTACCCTTCGGCTTTTGGATGAAGAAGAATCTGGATTCTTTAGATACAGGAGTAGCGAGACGACTGACAGAGACTTCAGTTTCAATTATCTCTTGGCTTTTGGACAAAGAAGTATCGAGAAAGTGGAGAGAGGCACATTCGTAGACTGCAGATGGGGCTCACATCCTTCACCTAAAATGCTGTTAGTGGCAGTGCGGAGCACAGGAGCGACTTCGCAGCGGAGAGGAAATCTGGTAAGGAAAATTTTTGGAAATGTGTGGTTAGTTCCAATGGGACCAAACAGCTTATAACACTAGCCTGCCGTGACACGAGCTAATGTTATCCTCCGAGAGGATTTGGGAAATTTTGACCGTGCGTGTATGTCTAACGGATGAAAGTGTCGTGTATGTCTAATGGATAAAGTTATCGGACAGTAATCTCGAATATGGTGAATTTAACAGAATAACCAAACAGGATTTAAAATTTGGGGTTTAATGAAAGTAGTAAATTTCGTATACGAATGAAAAAATGAACGGTCGCCAGCTCAATTAGGCATATGAATTTGGAACTATATGTTTAATAAAATTAAATATGAGTTATTGATATTCCTTTCATTTATATTTTCCTTTGCATAGTACACAGGATACAAACGGACGCAGGGCACTCTGAGGTGGGTGCAGTAGCTGTCACCAATACTGCACGTACTAGTAATCACAGAAAGCCAAATTTGTACCAAACTCACACTAATAAGAGCTACACTCAAGACTGTTAATTGGATCAGTACTGAAATGTTACTGCAAGAAGTGCAGAACTAAAATTGGCCAGGAGGGGGTTCTGACCTAACTGACATGTAAATACCACAAATAAAAATAAATAATAGCACAATTACACTCTTTATACTCCCATTTATAGAAATGTATCAGATTTCCTTAGTAGCAATAATATTTCAACTATCTTTCTAATATGAGAAGAATATGGTGGGGACCCATAAACTGATATTGTATCACTAGTCAAACTGTATGATTATTTCAGTAGCAAAATTAAATTCACCTAAATTTAATTCTTAGCTTCACTTGGAATAGTTTATGTTTTTACTTTTTAAGGCAAATCATTCCACACTGAGTTTAACTAACTTCAATAATTCTTTCATGACAGTAGTCAAATCTAAATTTAGTTTCAAATGAGTATAACTTATTTCCATTATTTATCACTTGTGAAGCAGGTATTTTAGAAAGTAACACTCACACAATCTGGCACTGAATTTTTGCAAAACGATACTTTGCAATAATTTGAGAGTATTTTAGTAAAATACTTATTATCTTCACTTTTAATAATCTTTGTACATCTGACAGACATAAATAAACAATAATAGTGCATTTGAAACAGGATACTCGGTTTTATAAACACTTAGGACGGGATCATGAGTAGGTTCATGATCAGGATAAAATTTATGGTTCTAAACACAGGTTTATAGTACTTGGATTATTATTAAAATCACTCACACAAATTAACTGGTCCATGCTCTGATACGTATCTGTATGCATGAAGTTGGTGGAAACCGAGCGAGGTGGCGCAGTGGTTAGCACACTGGACTCGCATTCGGGAGGACGACGGTTCAATCCCGTCTCCGGCCATCCTGATTTAGGTTTTCCGTGATTTCCCTAAATCGTTTCAGGCAAATGCCGGGATGGTTCCTTTGAAAGGGCACGGCCGATTTCCTTCCCAATCCTCCCCTAACCCGAGCTTGCGCTCCGTCTCTAATGACCTCGTTGTCGACGGGACGTTAAACACTAACCACCACCACCATCAAGTTGGTGGAGCAGTGGCGAAATAGTGGTGGCAAGCGACGTGGCGGCTAACTGTGCTCACGGCTCTTGATGTTTGAATGCTCTATAAAATTTCTTCTTGGCGACGGGTTTTTAACGTGTTAGAGCCATTCCTTATTGCCGAGAGTACCATGCAACAGCCAAATCCACATCCGAGGCAAAATTCCTTGCAAAACCGATTCCAATCGCCTCCCTTGGCATTGTCGATGTGTAACGTGCAACAGCTATCCACTGAATGCGTACCGTTCCCACCAAGTAGCCGTCCAGTTCGACCCGCAAAACCACCTTTTACATCTCGCCGAGGCACTTCCGTTGCGGAGGGACTTTCCTACACCTTCTACATTTTACAAGTGCCCTAAGTATGAACTAGCTTCCAATGTACAATGTTTTTCTTCTGAATAAACACACATTATAAAATTTCATTATTTTAAACTTCGTTTAGCTTTTTCCATATGTTGTCGTTGTTGTTGTGGTCTTCAGCCCTGAGACTGGTTTGATGCAGCTCTCCATGCTAATCTATCCTGTGCAAGCTCCTTCATCTCCCAGTACCTACTGCAACCTACATCCTTCTGAATCTGCTTAGTGTATTCATCTCTTGGTCTCCCTCTACGATTTTTACCCTCCACGCTGCCCTCCAATGCTAAATTTGTGATCCCTTGATGCCTCAAGACATGTCCTACCAACCGTTCCCTTCTTCTAGTCAAGTTGTGCCACTATTCAATACCTCCTCATTAGTTATGTTTTTTTCCATATATACATTACAATACTTTAAATTTCCTGTAACAAATCAATGACCTTAAACAACAAAGAATACACACTTCGTAATCATAGACACACAGTTACATAATATAAACCTACTTCTAATCGATATAAGTGTTACAAGCTGAGCTCATCGGTATCTAAGCTTACACACTACTTAATGTAACTTAACCCAACTTACGCTAAGGACAACACACACACCCATGGCAGGGGGAGGATACGAACCTCTGACGGGAGGAACCGAGCTAACCATGGCAATGCACCGCTGACATTTGCAATGTGGCAAGGTCCTGCTGCAAAGGCGAAGAGGGGATGAGATGGATTCGAAATATGTAGGTGCGTTTCTGTAACTTAATGATATCTCTTAAAAGACATCAAGTTTACGCCAGTGACTGTTGAACTTTCTATTTCCACTATTGCAAATTCGGCCTAAGGCCATTATCAAGAGCAGATGTTTCGGTTTTAAGCCATGTCTACTTTACACAAGCTGACAAATTTATATGTCGTCGTCATTTGCAGTTATATACATTCGTAACGCTGCTAAGTAGTGCGAGCACACATGTCCATATATCGCACTACTTAACAGCATTACGAATGTGTATAACAGCAAATGACAACGACATACAAATTTGTCAGCTTGTATAAAGTAGACATGACAAAGTCAAAACATCTGCACTTCATAATAGCCTAAGGCTAAATTTTCAATAGCGGAAATAAAAAGTTTAACAGTCACTGGTGTAAACATGATGTCTTTCGCCGGCCAGGGTGGCCGAGCGGTTCTAGGCGCTTTAGTCCGGAACCGCGCTGCTGCTACGGTCGCAGGTTCGAATCCTGCCTCGGCCATGGACGTGTGTGTGATGTCCTTAGGTTAGTTAGGTTTAAGTAGTTCTAAGTTCTAGCCGAACGATGACCGCAGATGTTAAGTCCCATAGTGCTCAGAGCCATTTGAACCATTTGATGTCTTCCAAGAAACTTCACATGACTGTGAGTCCCAGTTATGAAAAATTAATTAATGATATCTTCTTATCTTCTTTCAGAACTGGACTTAGTGACTGGTGGCCTACCAGTGATTCAGGCTCTCTAGCTTCTTGCATGTAATATCCTGCTCCCAACAGGAGATCGAAGCAGTCTTCACGCCCTCATCTGAATCGTGTATTTATCTCTTTGTTCGATGAATTGCGGACTAAAAATCAGATCCTTTCCTTTATCCAAACCAGGTGCACTTGGTCGTACTGCGGTCGCATATGCTTGTGCCTATTTTACGTTTGATCATCCGGAATTAATTCTGCGCTATTGTAACAATGAGTTTTTGCCCTTGATTGAACTTGTGATTATAAAAAAAAATTGGGTTACTTTGGAACACAATTTAATTTCAGAAGCTAGATTAACCTCCCCTATCCTATACTCCCCTCCTGCTATTGATTACTGCTGTAAGGACAAAACCATCGAATCATCTATTAGAACTTTTAATTTTTTAGTTTTTCTGTTGCGCGACAGCTTTTCATTTCACATCTCACAAGGGGAGGCCGCCAATTGTGAAATTCAGGTTCGATTCATACTGCACATAATAAAAGCTCATTGCCAGAGGTGTAATGTGGCAAAGCACCAAGATGCACTTCTCAGCCGTTGTCGAGACAATCGACAGTTAAAAGAAACCGTTGCGGTGAAATGTTCTCAACGATTAATAATTTCCTACAGCGTCGTGGCGCAGTGGTAAACGTTCGGGTTCGTAGTCCGAAGGTCGCCGGATCAAATCTCGCGTCATGCAACATTTTTTTATTGTTTTTTGTAATTCAAATATATATATATATATATATATATATATATATATATATATATAATTCCCGGCAATCAGTTGCAACAATTACGCATATAATAAGTTGTTGAAAGTCGCTTGTCGTGGAAAAATAATACTTGAAGTAGAACACAATATCACAAATAATATTCAAGTGGATACAATTTATTGAAAAGTTCGGTATATACTCGCACGTAATTAACAATTGGTGACCAGAAGTAGCTGGAGTATCGCACGAACCAGAGTGATAGTTATCATAGAAACATGGAAAGCAGAAAACAGCACGACATCGAGCGCATCGTCGATTTCATTAATGTCTGTCAGTTCCTCATCATGAACGAGGGTGTTTTCGGCGAGCATTTGCAGCGTATTCTGGAACATTTCTTCCCCAATTACCATGGCTTCTTCGTTGACTGATGATGACGGTTCTGCTGCGATGCGATTACTGTTACGAAGGAGGCTTTCAAAATACACCAACGCATCTTTCAGTTGTTGTTTCGCCACTTCACTGTATGTAGAATCTTCTTCGATCACATCACTTTCATGCGAAGGGCCCGGATCACTCTCTAATTGTACCGCCTCCATTTTTCCGTTTGTTTAACAGGGTGTACCAAAGCTCTCACGTACACACTGATATTCGACGATGTTATAAGTTGCGCTAGGGACCGCATCTACCTTCTTTCGAATTTAGCGGGCAAGTACGCTGTTATGCGGTGGCTCGTTTCTGCCCATTCAACATCTGTCCTTCAGGTGTAACGAGTATATTTCATACCTGCCACAGCAAATTTGTGTTCGTGGGGTCTCTATTCTAATTCGAACGTTTGACTTACACTATACGTATTCGTTTCGGAATATCGTTTCTACGTCTTCCGTTAACTATACGTGGTAAACATTATGAAGACAATTAATAACATTTGTGAAATACAACTTTGCGGAAAACATAATGATGTTCGAAGTCGCCAGTTTTTCCACGACAAACCACTTTCAACAACTTATTGTATGCATAATTATTGCAACTGATTGCCTGGAATTATATATTTATGTGTGTGTGTGTGTATACATTTGAATTACAAAAAACAAATAATAAAAAAGTTGCATGGCGCGTGATTCGATCCTGCGACCTTTGGATTATGAACCCGAGCGCTTACCGCTGCGCCACAACGCTGTAGAAAATTATCAATCGCAGAGAGTATTTCACCGCAACGGTTTCTTTTAACTGTCGATTTTCTCGACAACGGCTGAGAAGTGCATCTTGGTGCTTTGCCACATTACACCTCTGGCCATGAGCTTTTATTATGCGCAGTATGAATCGAATCTGAATTTCACAATTGGCGGCCTCCCCTTGTCAGTCTGTGGGGAGTTATGTGCACCTCGACAGGGTTCAGTTGAAGCAGATCACAGTGCCATCCAGTAACAGACCACGAGATCGAATGGATATACAGTATGAAGGACAGGGTGGCTACTGTTGTCTTTGGCACTGGAAGAAGAGTCAGTCACTGGATAGCGAGAGGGGAAGCACTCGACAAGGGGTAACAGAGAAGTGGCGTGAAGATTATGGAGGGGTTCTCCTGGCCAGCTGCAGGGCAGCTTGAGAGAGTCCAGGCATGAGCTAGCAGCCAGTGGCTAAGGGCTGGCAGACGTCAGATCCGGTACCAAAGGGCTGACGGTGACTGCGTTCTTGGTTCCAATGGAGGCGGTGCTGGCTGTACCCAAGTGGATACCGCCCGTGGTGTGTGCTCTTGAACGACAGTACTCGAGGAGGGTATCGTCCGGTGGCTGTCGAAGAGAATATTGGTTGTTGTGCAACTGTCTGTGGCCAGGTTTTGATTCACTGTTAGACAGTGCTTAAGCTGTAAGATTCATTGTTTTCCTATTCACTATTACCTTACTGTAAAGCCATTGCAAGGTCAGGTTGTGCTTATCCTGGATACATTACAATTGTAAACGCTTCTGTGTGAAATTAGACCCCGGAGCTGTACTGTAAGTTAACTCACATTTAGTCTTTAGCTATTGTGTTTTTGAATTTAGTAAACTTTTCTTTCTTTTCACATATTCTAGCTTTAGTTTCGATCTGCAGATTTAGTGGAACAAGCACTGCATTTGGAGGTCTACCGTAAGTTCTGATTTTTATTTTTAATTGAGGACTTTGTGTCCTATGCTTGTGCCCATGGACTTTGGTTGTATTGTTTCCGTCCAGCTTGCAATATTTACGCCCCCATAACCACCAGCCACTTACTAGTCTCACAGTGACCTGATCCACAAGTTATATACATCTATATCTACATCTACATGGTTACTCTGCAATTCACACTTAAGTGCCTGGCAGAGGGTTCATCGAACCATTTTTATGCTACTACTTTACCATTCCACTCTCGAGTGGCCCGTGGGAAAAAGGAACTCCTAAATCTTTCCGTTCGAGCTCTGATTTCTCTTAATGTATTACGATGATCATTTCTCCTTGCGTAGGTGGGTGTCAACAAAATATTTTTGGATTCGGAAGAAAAAGTTGGTGATTGAAATTTCGTAAACAGATCTCGCCGCAAAGAAAACCGCCTGTGTTTCAGTGACTACCACCCCAACTCGCGTATCATATCAGTGACACTCTCACCCCTATTGCGCGATAACACGAAACGGGCTGTCCTTCTTTGCACTCTTTCGATGTCCTCCGTCAATCTTGCCTGGTAAGGATCCCACACCGCGCAGAAATATTCCAGCAGAGGACGAACAAGTGTAATGTAGGCTGTCTCTTTAGTGGGTTTGCCGCATATTCTAAGTGCTCTGCCAACAAAGCGCAGTCTTTGTTACGCCTTCCCCACAATATTATCTATGTGGTCTTTCCAATTTGAGTTGTTCGTAATTGTATTCCCTAGGAATTTTGTCGAATTGACAGCCCGTAGATTTGTGCGATTTATCGTATACCCAAAATTTATCGGATTTCTTTTAGTACCCATGTAGATGACGTCGTACTTTTCTTTGTTTAGTGCTAATTGCCACTTTTCGCACTATATAGAAATTCTCTCTAGATCATTTTGCAATTGGAATCGATCGTCTGATGATTTTACTAGACGGTAAATTACAGCATCATCTGCAAACACTCTAAGGGGGCTGCTCAGATTATCACTGAGATCCTTTATGTAAATCAGGAACAGCAGAGGTCCTATGACACAACCTTGCGGAACGCCAGATATCACTTCTGTTCTACTCGATGGTTATTTACGACCTATCACTACGAACTGTGACCTCTCTGAGAGGAAATCACGAATCCAGTCACACAATTGAGACTATACTCCATATGCAAGCAATTTGATTAGTAGTCGCTTGTGAGAAGGTCATGAAAGGGAAGCACGGTTGTAGCTTATACTCCTGGTATTCAATCTGTACGCTGAGCATGCACTGTAGGAAACTAACGAAAAATCTGGACTGAAAATTCATTATAAAAACTATGCCCTGAGCCGTGGCTAATGCACTTCACCGCAGTATCTCTTTTTGCAGGAGGGCTAGTCTTGAAAGATATGCAGGAGAACTTCTGTAAAGTTTGGAAAGTAGGATGTGTACTGGCGGAAGTAAAGTAGTGAGTACAGAACTTGGGTAGTGGCTGGAAAACTTAGTCGGCAGAGTATATGTTGGGCAAAGACAAACGTTCCGCGTTCAGTACCTGGTGTGGCTAGGACGTTTCAAGGAAACTAATGTTCAGACAGAAGAAATAGAAAGATCAAGGTTTGCCCATGACATCTTAATTTTCTCAGAGGCATGAAAAAACTCATGAAATCACTTCAGCGGAAAGAATAGTGTCCTGAGAAAAGATTTTAAGATCACAATTAGTAAAACAGGACTAATAGAATGTAGTCGAATTAAATGATGAGGTTCTGAGGAAATTATATTAGCAATTGAGTCGCTGAAATTACGAGTGTGTGCTGAAAAGTACTGCCTACGATTTTTTTTATGTGGAAACACTTAAACTTTTAAAATAAAACAAATATTAGCATTCTACATCTTCATTCTTAATGACGGGCGACGAACACGTTTCTCCCAACGAGAGACAAAGTTGTTGATACCGTCACTGGCCGGCCGAAGTGGCCGTGCGGTTACAGGCGCTGCAGTCTGGAACCGCAAGACCGCTACGGTCGCAGGTTCGAATCCTGCCACGGGCATGGATGTTTGTGATGTCCTTAGGTTAGTTAGGTTTAACTAGTTCTAAGTTCTAGGGGACTAATGACCTCAGCAGTTGAGTCCCATAGTGCTCAGAGCCATACCGTCACTGTAGAATGTTTAATTCAGTTCATGAAGCCACAAACTCACTTCTGGTTTGCATCGCTTCACCAATATCAAAGTGAAATCCTCGAAGGTGTTAAGTTTTGGAAACAGATGAAAATCGAGTGCGGCCAAGTCGGAACTGAATGGAGGATGATCGATAATAGTGGACCCTAGGCCTCGGAATGTTGCAGATGTCGCAGCGCTCGTGTGAGGCCGGGCATTGTCATGTTGAAGAAAAGCATGATTCATGTGTTGCTGATGGTTCAAATGGCTCTGAACACTATGCGACTTAACTTCTGAGGTCATCAGTCGCCTAGAACTTAGAACTAATTAAACCTAACTAACCTAAGGACATCACACACATCCATGCCCGAGGCAGGATTCGAACCCGCGACCGTAGCGGTCACGCGGTTCCAGACTGTAGTGCCTAGAACCGCACGGCCACTCCGGCCGGCTGTGTTGCTGAACCGGTCGTTTGTGGTCTGGTGGTGTCATGCTGAAGGAAAGACTGCTTCATGCGTGGACGAACTGTTCGAATACGTGCTTTCAGTTTTCTGAGAGTCTTGCAGTACCTATAAGAGTTTATGTGATGTCTTTAGGCATGAATTCCAAATAAATTACTCCTTGAACACCGCAGACTGCTGCGAGCATGACTCTACCTGCTGATGGCATGGTCTTGAACTTTTTAGGTGTCGGTTATTCTTTGTGGCGGAACTCCATTGATGCCCTCTTGTTTTTGGTGTCAAAAACATTAACTCAATTATCATCACCTGTAACAAAGTTGTTAAGGAACCCATCGCCCTCACTCGCAAAACGCAAGCTGATAGATGACTAGTGTCCTCCGTTTCACGCCAGCGTAGCCTTTTAAGCTCAGGTGTTAATTTTGAGCTTCACTTAGGCGCTGCGCACGGATTGCCAAAGAACGGATGACACTACTTCTGCGCACAACGTTTCTAGCCAATGGCTACAGCCCTAAGTCGATCCACACAGCCTTGTAGACGAATACAAGTAAGAAAGATAAGCAAGAAATAGACAAACTGTAGCCAACCTTGCGCTTACCTTATGTGAAAAATTTTACTGACCGAATAGGCAAACACCTTCGCCGCGTGGGGGTGCAGTCTGCCTTCTGTAGTGGTCGTAGGATCCAGGATCTGCTAGGCTCCAGTAAGGACAACGTGGATGAATTACACACTGCAGGCGTTTACAAGGTGGAATGCGAATGTGAAGAGGCACACATCGGCGAGACTGGCAGGCCAATAGCAACGCCGATTCGGGAACTCGAGCGCTATATTCGTCTTTGGCAACGGAACAAATCCGCAGTGGCAGAACATCAGCAAGACTGCGGAAAAGAAATAAAATTCAGCGAAGCCATCGTGTTGACCAAGCAGCCAGTTACGACGAAACGCAAAATCAGAGAGGCCATCGAAATACTTAAACACCCTAATAATATGAACAGGGAGGATGGACTCAGCCTTGCCCCATCTTGGCTGCCAGCAATCAGAGCCCAACACACCGCACTGTCAACACGAGGCACGAGCACTACCGGCGAGTAACTGCGGCCGACGTCCAGCAGTTGGTAAACAGCAGCAAACTTCTCATTGGACGGTGATCACCAATCGTGGCACAAAACACAAGAGCCTATAGACAACACAGATTACGTTCTCCCTCCACCGCAATAATCTATTAAAATAAAGTTCCTTCTCCTTCTTCCTTAACTGACCAGTGAAACTAACTACCTTTCTAAAATTATGACGTAGTTTTATACATTATCACGCGGTACCATAGCCAGAAAACTTTTATGTCGGTTTAAAGCTAATTCACTGCCATTAAACTTTGAGAAGACCCACTGTATGCAGTTCGGAACCTGCAAGAGATTTCCTTCCAGCATGTGTGTAACGTATGAAGACATGCCGATCGAAGTTGACAGCGTTTAATCTCTGGGATTACAACTCGATAGTAAATTCAGTTGGGGAGGGCATACCACAGAATTGCTTAAGCGCCTAAACAAGTCTGCATTTCCAGTGAGAATGATGTCAGATGTAGGAGATATAAATATAAAAAACTTGCGTACTTTGCTTACTTTCATTCTATTGTGTCATACGCGATCATATTCCGGGGTAACTTACCAAACCAAGCAAAAGGTTTTAGGGTACAAAAGCGTGTGATAAGAATCATTTGTGATGGAAATACAAGAACATCATATAGAAAGCTGTTCAGGGAATTTTGTTCTCTTATCACTACTTTTCAGAATATTTATTCATTAATGAAATTTGCCGGCCGGAATGGCCGTGCGGTTCTGGGCGCTACAGTCTGAGACCGAGCGACCGCTACGGTCGCAGGCTCGAATCTTGCCTCGGGCATGGATGTGTGTGATGTCCTTAGGTTAGTTAGGTTTAATTAGTTCTAAGTTCTAGGCGACTGATGACCTCAGACGTTAAGTCGCATAGTGCTCAGAGCCATTTGCACCATTAATGAAATTTGTTGCAATTAAAATATCTCTGTTTCCAACCAATAGCTCAATTCATAGTATCAACTGTAGGAAAAAGAACAATTTACAAAAGACTTAAAATCGCTTACCTTGGTCCAAAAAGGGGCCCAATATACAGGAACACACATTTTCAATAAATTGCCAGCAACCATTAAAAACTTGGTTTCAGGTAAAGTACAGTTTAATAAGAGTTTGAAAGACTTTTTGATAGGCAAGTCCTTCTGCTCTATAGATGAATATCTTAAAAGAGACTGTTAGGCCAGTTTAAGTAAAAATGTCTGTTAGATTTTAGTTTTGACAACACTTGGTCACAACTGTCAAGATTGGATCTTTTGTGTGTGATAAATTTATTAATAGTACATGCCAATGTTTCATACTGACAGCGTGTTAATTCTGTAAATATTAGCTGTTCCAGTTTATCGCACTGTATTCAAATATCAGGGTAGTAAGTATTATATTCAAATGTGCTATGTTATTATGTTGTACTTTCTGACATGTTTCACACCCACGAGAATCGTATCATTTTTTGGGTCTTTAGAACGGAAACTGAATCTAATATAATCTGATCTAATTCTGGGTAGACCAAGAAACAGACGCGAAGAAGACGTAAAGAAAGTTGCGGAAGCTCTGAACGTAGTCAATTTGGAGGGAACAGTAACAGACGGAATGCAGTGGAGACTGATAGCTGACGCAGCGCATGGTCTACAGGGCCGGTTGACCGCTGGCTACGTAAGTGAATGATTATTCGTTACCACTGATATTTCACGTAATGAACGACCAACGATGGCCAGTCTCCATTTCTACCTCTGTCAGAATCATGTATCAGCCTAACAAGTAATAAATAAAAAAACGGTTAAGGCTATCTGTCTGTAAAAGACACACTCGCTACTGCGAGGTGAAGATGTTACACTACCCTCGCAGAGTCGCGCCGAGGCTACGGGAAGGGCTTCCGGCCACAGAAATAAAGCAACGCTAAATACACGGCGAAGAGCAGACAGCGATGTGTGGGCCTCTCAGAATGACGTAATCGCTGCGGAAAGAGGAAAACAAACAGAGTAAAGGAGATGTGGGTGAAGCGTCGGCCGGCACACGGCCGCGGACTGTGGCGTTCAGTCTGATGAGGCTTCGCCACTAGATATCGGACGGCCAGCGCCAGCACCGCTTACGTCAATGGGCCGCGTGTGCAAATAAACTGAGGCGCGCGTGTGCGGTCGACCTGCTTACCGTAACTCAGCACTCCTGGATGCTCTGGCCCGGCTGATTTTTTGGGCGGCGGAGAGCCAGTGTATCCTAATGCGTCCACGTCACTTCTCACCTTACACTTACACCTGGAATAAATGGCTTGTTTCTCAAGGTCTGTTACTACTTACTTAGTTGAAACTGATCGAAAGCCTTCTCACTGTATACGATTCCTACGAAAAAAAAACTTATTCACACTCTTTGCTCCATCCCACCATTCATTTCATAACTTTATGAAGGTTCACTCTGCTACATCCACTTCGTAAATCACTTTTTCCCTGATATCACCTAATTTTCTTTCTGTGCTGTTGGTAATGACTTTATTCAACACCTCGTACACTGTGGAGATTCGACGACTAAGTGTAGAGTAAAAGTCTTCTCTGTCTCATTTATTTTTATTTACTCGATCGGCTTTTACAGGGCGAAACGTTAAACGAAGACATTACAGCATTAAAATGACACATTCAGCATCACTTAATTACATAATAGAAAATACAAAATTTTATACAATATGACTTATTTTTTTAAGCCATTCAATGGCATTGTCAGTGTGGTTACGTATATCCTCCAGTTCACCATGCACAGCACACTCGATCAAGTGGTCCAATGATTGGTTGAGTCCACATTCGCACTGAGGGCCGTTCGAGAGGTCCCATGTTGTCATCATCTCCCTGCATCTTCCGACACCCGTCCTCACACGGTTCAGCGTACTCCACACTCCTCTGGAAAGCTTAAAGCCCTCTATTGGTATGATTTAGTCAGTAACCAGTTTTCTGTTCTCACTTCTTGTGAAGTAGAATGATTACAGCGTTGTTTAATTTTTCAGAAACTGTCTTTCTCCATAAATATTTTCTAAAAATTTTGGAAATTCCTTTTATATTCCTTTGGTTCCAGAGTTGACCATTCTCTCTGAAATATCAACTGCAGACAGTCTCTCTTTCTACAGGTCTCGAATGACATTATATTACTCATCTGGCATTATTTCTTGAAAGTCATTTATTTCATTATTTAATATCGGTATTTTTATTCACGTCAGAAATCATATTAAGTTTCAGCGGAGTCTTCGAATATTTGTACCATTTTCTTCCTATTGGCTTTTACTGTGCCGTCTACTACTTTAAGTAATAAAACGTTGCACCAACTTCAACGTCAGTTTTGTTTAATTTTCATGGTGCTAAATGGTTTGGATTGTTCGTTGTATTTTGTCACATCCGCTTCAAAAGATATTGGCCTAATTCAGCGTATTCAATCTTATTTCTGTTAGTATTCATGTAAAACTATTTTCTACCAGCTGCCTTTGAGACTTTGTTTCTATCACTTTCTTCATATCTGCAACATATTTTGTTGTCTGTCTCAGTACCCTCCTCAGACAACTGCCCCTTTCGTGTATGTTAATGTCATTTTCATTTTGCGACACGGTGAATTTGTTTTGCACTTTGATGTGGATTCAGCTATTGATAAATACGTTCTCATGATGTCCACCTTTTCTGATTTGATGCCTGATGAGTTTTTTTCCTAGTATTTGGTTCTACTTACACACATCATATTATGAGTTTACTTTTGCTTGAATTATAAGCCTTCTAAGACCATCATAGGGTTGTAAGATGTGTATATTTCTATTGTCTATTGTCAAACCACAATTTATGAAAGATGTTTATATTTTATTTATAGGATTAAGTAGGAATAATTAATATTTGTCATGTTGGAAATAATTGTGGTAGCAGGGAATGTCTGCACCAAAGTATTGTCGGCAAGAGAGATCGCAAATTGATATAATTTTAAAAACGGCGGGAGAGACCGCGTATGGATACATTTTAAGAAAAGAGCGGGAAAGACCGCGCATTGATGCATTTTGTAATGGTAGCAGGGATTGTCTGCACCAGAAAGCATTGTTGGCAGGAGAGACCGCACTTTAGCGGTCGTAGGAAGTCAGTATTAAGCGAGCTGTGAAGCGAGTCGGTAGCAGGTCTGAAGCGAGAGGTCGAGAGGAGCGGTGTGCCTGCCAGCCACCAGCTAAGATTTACAAGAGATTATAAACGGATATACAGAGACATCAGCTAACTATTATCATAAGAGGAACTAATATTATTGAATTATTTTCTTTGCGAAACTCAAGACTACTGAAGGTATGTTCGCGCAATGCTAGTTGTAAGATTATTGTAAAAACCAAGTCCCATTTGAACGTTTGTAAAATCATTTCATTACCAACAGTAAATATTTGAAGCGTTTTCAGAGTATAATTAATTTTTACCAGCAATGTTGCATTACTGATTATAATCCATCCCAAAAACCATCAACGTAAAACTTTGCAAAAATTTTATTGTTGTCAAGAAAAAGTGTAACTATGAAGTACGTAACTTCAGTCAAATTAATTAAAGAATAACGTCAGCTTTGCTCTTACAGAATAACGTCAGCTTTGGTAATAAATACAGCCACTTATTATGACAGCCCACCAGCAGTTAACAGAGTATAGTAAACTAGAGTAAGTATATTCATGTCGCAGTTCGATGTAGCAGTCAGATGGCGATCCAGTAACAGTAAAAAAGGTAAGGGACGGTTTTAGGTTATTGCAGATAACGACTAAGGGCCACGACGACGACATATTCTATGTTTCGTCGAAATAATCAGAAAATCACTTTTACTAAGTAGCAATTACATTTGTATGCGAAGATTGAGAAAGAGAATAAATTTCAAAGGGAAGATTTCATTTGTTATTATTAAGCAAGAGATAGAAAACCTAAGGAAAGGTTTCATAGGTTATTGTAAAAAGGAAGGTTGCGTAAAAAAAGAGATATAGAGGAGACGGGAAGGTTTCAAGGTGTACAATCTCTTAAGTTACAAAAATCGTCAGTGGAGAACTGGTGACTAATTATCTTTACAGTTTCCTCTGGGATCTACCGTTATGCAAAACTTACGTGTAATGCCGGCTGCCACATCTCCGTTGGTGACACCACAGCAGGAGATGCAACATAAACAGCACGCCCACAACATAAGCACACTGCGTTCGTTATTAATCTCGTTTCCCGCAACCGCTACGGTAACACGTGGCGCCAGCTTCGCCGCTAGAGGCACCACAATTATCGTTGACATCGCGGGCACCAAATTCAAATGTGTGTGAAATCTTATCGGACTTAACTGGTAAGGTCATCAGTCCCTAAGCTTACACACTACTTAACGTAAATTATCCTAAGGACAAACACACACCCATGCACGAGGGAGGACTCGAGCCTCCGCCGGGACCAGCCTCGCGGGTACCGATTGTTCTTCCGCAGGTCACGTGCCTACCGATCGTCGCGGAAGTATTCTTCCGCAGGGCGGCTATAAGCAATGCCGCCCGTCTGAGCAAAACTGTTCCAGCGAGCGCAGTCGTGCGTGCAACATCGTTTGTGCCATGTTATTGCCAGCTAGCATGTCAGAGAAGAAGAGTTGTCGCAAACGACGGAAAGTTCGACATTCGGCACGTTACCCAAGGAGGACAGGGATGTTTCACCTGTGGCTGCTGAGGTGGCGCCGGCAGAAGAAAAACTGAGGGACAAGTTGGTAGCGGTGTCAGACACCTCCGTCTCTGCAGTCTGACCGCCCTCACGATGCAGCCTGGAAGCCGAGATGGGGGACAGGCGGGGAGCGGCAGAAAACGATCCAGCCGCAGAATCAAATTCCAGACAGAGCGCTCCCTTCACCCTCGCTGCAAAAGACGTGCTACTAGTGTTTGTTCACTACGTTGGTAGTTTACCTTGGCGTAAGATGCGATCTAACCTGTTGCAGCTCGCGATGGCGGGTTTCGGCGCCAAGACGGTCGACTGAGGTCACACTCTGGAAGTCTGAATCAGAAATTGCACGGACCAAGAGAGTATAGTTTTAGATTTTAGGAAGAATGCAGTTACGAAGTCGCCACCGCTCCCATCGCCTACGACAGCCATCAAAACGTACAGCAGTCGGTACCTGTAAGCCCTCATTACGGGACTTCCATGGCATGGCACCTGCCAACAGGTGGCCGCACACTTCAAACAGCTGGGACTCCGGTGGAACACTACTCAGCTGGTTCAGCGCTCCAACCGCAAGAGACCTTCTTAATCCTCAAATTGAGAGGGACGCCACTAGGACGAAGATCATAGGCCAACCTCGCCCCTGAGAAGATCCCCGTCGTCACAGAGAATCATGGAAGCTCTGTAACCGCAAAAAAGGCGCCGAAGACGCTCGAGACAAAGCCACAACGTTTTCGGTGCCAACAGTTTGCCCATGCGGCAAGACACTGCAATAATGTGGCCGCCTACGTTAACTGCGTGGGTCAACATGAGTCCAGGGACTGTCCGAGGTGACGACGATCTACACCAACGTGCGAAGACTGCACAAAAGTCCGCACTTACCTAGATGGAGAGGCTACAGACAGCATTTTGTAGGACCAAAGAATTCGTCTCGTCATCGAGCTAGGAGCGGGTTGCTGCAATGTTGCCGAACGACCAGAAGAACACGCACAAGCTGCTGCGCTGCTCAGGACCCCCACTACCCACAGTGAGACTGGGAATGTGGTTCAGCTCTCTGCCTCTCTCTGCAGCGGCGAGCCACCATACGACAGTGTGGTGAGCCGCCCTATCGGGGGCAGAGATAGAGCTAGCCGCCACACAACCCACAATGGTGACGACTTGTGCTTGATGATGCGTGCTGCCGCCGAAGAAGTCATCGCTATCTTCAAACACGTCACGGCATCAGAGACGGCTGCCCTCAGAGCCACACTAAAGCCAAAAATCCAAGAGCTCTGTCGCCAGTTGTGGGAGCTGCACGCGACGCTCATGAATGACCTCTGAGACTTGAGAAAGAAGATGGAGCCCTTCAGCTTCACCTCCACCAACACCCGGCAGCGGACCAGCGGCTAGATGGACGTGACATGCAGAAAGATGCTGGACGAAGTCGAGACGTCTCCGTCTCCCAAAACTCCCTAGACTTCGTAAGTAATAGAACCCAGTACGTTGTCTTCGATGGTGAGTGTTCATCGGAGATGAGAATATCGTCTGGAGTGCCCCAGGGAAGTGTGGTAGGTCCGCTGTTGTTTTCTATCTAAATAAATGATCTTTTGGATAGGGTGGATAGCAATGTGCGGCTGTTTGCTGATGATGCTGCGGTGTACGGGAAGGTGTCGTCGTTGAGTGACTGTAGGAGGATACAAGATGACTTGGACAGGATTTTTGATTGGATTAAAGAATGGCAGCTAACTCTAAATATAGATAAATGTAAATTAATGCCAATGAATAGGAAAAAGAACCCTCCATTAGTAGTGTAGCGCTTGACACAGTCACGTCGATTAAATATTTGGGCGTAACATTGCAGAGCGATATGAATTGGGACAAGCATGTAATGGCAGTTGTGGGGAAGGCGGATAGTCGTCTTCGGTTCATTGGTAGAATTTTGGGAAGATTTGGTTCATCTGTGAAGGAGACCGCTTATAAAACGCTAATACGACCTATTCTTGAGTACTGCTCGAGGGTTTGGGATCCCTATCAGGTCGGATTGAGGGAGGACATAGAAGCAATTCAGAGGCGGGCTGCTAGATTTGTTTCTGGTAGGTTTGATCATCACGCGAGTGTTACGGAAATGCATCAGGAAGTGGGGTGGGAGTCTCTAGAGGAAAAAAGGCGATCTTTTCGTGAATCGCTACTGAGGAAATTTAGAGAACCAGCATTTGAGACTGACTGCAGTACAATTTTACTGCCGCCAACTTACATTTCGAGGAAAGACCACAAAGATAAGAGAGATTGGGGCTCGTACAGAGGCATATAGGCAGTCATTTTTCCCTCGTTCTGTTTGGGAGTGGAACAGGGAGAGAAGATGCTAGTTGTGGTACGAGGTACCCTCCGCCAAGCACCGTATGGTGGATTGCGGAGTATGTATGTAGATGCAGATGTAGATGTAGAACCTGGCGTTAGAAGGTCTCCACCCCACGCCAGTGCTTGGCTGCGTAATTTTACGTGCAATGGGATAACTGATACCCCATCTGCGCAAATGTTGTCTTGCTTGTTTCATATTATCAGCAAAGCAGTTGACAACTAAAAGTTATCTTAGAAAACGGTCAACTAGATTTAAGATTGGCAGCCGTATTCAACAGCAGTTGGGGGAGACTCCAGTAAATACGCTACCAGCTTACTGGGGCGAATTCGTACCGGAAGTCCCTTCGGGCAGAGCGCCGGCCATCAACGGTCCATCAGTCGGAGGTCCCGTCGTCCCAACGCAGTCTTTCGCTGGGGGTCACGTCCGTATCTTCGCTCCATGCCTCGTTCGAGTTCTCCATGCCTGGGGCCGACGACTTATATCAGAACAGCGTCCCGAGTCTCCACTCCGCGTTTCATCCGAGTTCGCCACGATGGCCTCGATGTCGGCCGACCGACGGCCCGTCGGTGAGCAACACACCGTCGCTTGAGTATTGTTCCTGAATCTAGGACAGCAGGTGGCACTGATAGAAGAGATAGAGGAAATCCAATGAAGGGTGGCGCTTTTTGTCAATGAATTGTTTGGTCGGACCGATAGCCTTACAGAAATTGTGAACAGACACCAGTGCAAGATGCTACAAGAAAGGGGTTGTGTCTCTCGGAGATTTTCCTATTGAAATTTCGAGAGAGTGCTTTCCGTGGAGAGTTGGACAACACATTAATTCCAGCCACATACATTCGCGAAATGACCACAATGAGAAAATTCGAGGAATAAGAGATAATAAGGAGGATTAATAACAATCAGTCTTACCACGTGCGATTCGCGAGGGGAACAGGGAAGGGGAAATGGTACCAGAAGTACCCTCCGCCACACACCGTTAGATGGCTCACACGTAGACCGGCTACAAGCTTCCGCCTCTCCTGGACTATGCTCGAGACGCTATCGCCGTCTACCGGTATGGCCGCACCAACGACGAACAACCTTCCAGTCACCGATAGTCACAACAGTGACTATCGGCGGATTGGAACCAAGAACTGTTGAAAAAAGTCTGAATGACTGTTTTGTTGTAATCCTCTATCGAGACTAAATGAAGTTTATTCATTCATTCATTCATTCTTGCACGCTAACTGGCGTGGCTCTCTCGGTCACGTTACAAGAATCTTCATTTATTTTCTGAGTACAACACAAGAATTTCAAAATACAGGCAGTGGTTGTCAGCGTATGTTGATGGCGTGATGGAGGCCTTACATCACAGCTTCCTGCTCGCAATTTTAAAAAATATGGTGATCACTATTGCCTTTTCGAAACCGGTAAGTGCATTTTGGAACCATTTTGTGACTGTAGTCGCTATGAAACAAAACAAAATCTATTTAATCTTCCATATGATACCGACAGTTTCGTACTCTGTCTCATTTCGTCGTTTCCAAAACCATACCAGTTTCCTTCTGGAATAAAGTAGTAAGGGGACATACGTTCTAAATCTACACTAATAATAAAACTGTAAAACCATCGTGTTTGCCTCCACTCCTTTTTGAACACACTAATCTCCAAAACGACCACACGAATTTTCATTGGATTTTCACAGGCAACTTGTCCGTATTTTGGGGCAAGGTATATGATTTCATCATAAGTGGATACAGAAAACCAGAAGATTAAGTAATTTAAAATTTTATCCATACCAACATTATAAATGCGGAAGTAACTATTTGTTACGCTTTCACGTCTAAACTGCTGATCGATTTCGATGAAATTTGGTATGGAGATAGCGTGCCCCTGAGGAAGAAGATTGTTTACTTTATAAGGTGTGTAGTATAAGATTTTTATTCATTTGTATTACGCTAATTAAGAAAAAATATTATTTCTTGAAAACGGCTATTCACTTTTTTAACCTTTGCGTTCCATCAAATTTTTGAAAAGCTTTCATTGGTTGATATGTGCTACTTGACACGATTCAACGTAATGGTTACAACGGTTACACAATGTTCAATTTGTTTAATCTGCACTTCCATACTTAGATTATTAAATGCTGAACCAATTTCGATGAACTCTGAATTCTATGAGGAAGAATACAGGTTATTACAGAAAGCAAAATAAAAAGTTGACCCAGAAGAGCGTGAAGTAGTGAATGGGACATCTCTTTTTTTTTCATCAGTGATCACAAACAATGTGAAAAATTATTAAATTTGTTGCATAATGTACAAATTGTAGGATGTAGTCGACTTACTTCAGTAGCACAATGCACAGATGTGCGCTTCTCCCCGTGCCTCCCTCCACACGCCACTTGGCAGTGATGCTGGATGCGACGCCGCATCGCCCGTTGGGGCAGCTCGAGAGGGGTGGGGGGGTGGGGGGCGGGCATCGAGACCTGTGTTACCCGAACATGAGGGCAGCAGTCGTTAATGCACGTACAATAGCTTGCTTACTCACCGTAACGAAACTTCTCATAACAAAACTACTGATATGTGAGCACTGTCTTCCATCGACCACCTGTATCGTACCCCAAGTTTCTTTGCGAAGATTCTTTATTTAGCACTTATCATATACTTGTATTAGGAAAGACCATTGTCATCTCCATTGTCTTGATGTCATCTATAGTTTCCATATTTTCTTGTTTAGGACTTACTGCTTCCTCATCAAAATATAAAATATTCACCTTTCGTGACCCCCTCGCTTCCCACGCCCGGGTTCCCGGGTTCGATTCCCGGCGGGGTCAGGGATTTTCTCTGCCTCGTGATGGCTGGGTGTTGTGTGCTGTCCTTAGGTTAGTTAGGTTTAAATAGTTCTAAGTTCTAGGGGACTGATGACGATAGATGTTATGTCCCATAGTGCTCAGAGCCATTTGAACCATTTTTTTTCGTGACCCTAGAAACTGCAAAAAGCAACCTGGAATCCTTTACTGCGGAAAGAAGTGTCACATTAGGTTGGTTGGTTGGGTTAAAGATTAAAGGGACCAAACTACAAAGGTCATCGGTCCCTTGTTTCATAAAAACACAGAGCAGAGTGAAACTATCCACCAGGCAGGCGAAGCACTAAAAGAAAAATTCCGGGGGAAGAAAAGCCCCATAGTCCATTGTAAGACAACACGGAAAACAGAGCACAGCAACAAAAACAACATAGAGAACAAAGGCAGAAGGAATTAAAACTGCACAGCAGAGGACTGTGGCTGGCTGATCACGAAAATAATAGGATGAGCCAGCCACTCTGCAACACGTTAAAACCTCCAGCCTAAAAGTTTAGGGCGGAGTCGAATCACAACACAAAACTAAGTGAAAGAGAGAGCTCAAAAGAGGCTGATGTTAAAAAAAAAAATTAAATGGACCTATAAAAGCCGCTTGCGCGAATAAAACTTAAAACCCGATCTGCCATAGAGACATTGTCACCTAAAAGAGATGATAAAGCACCCTGGAGATTAAAAGTTCGCCTGAGGGCGGTTAAAAGAGGACAGTCCAACAACATATGGGCCACCGTCATAATCGCACCACAGCGACAATGAGGGGGGTCCTCTCGACGCAGCAGATGACCATGCGTCAGCCAAGAGTGACCAATGCGGAGCCTACAGAGAACCACAGAATCCCTCCGAGAGGCCCGCATGGAGGAACCCCACACAGTCGTGGCCTCCTTTACACGCCGCAGCTTGTTGGGTACAGACAGGGTGCGCCATTCGTCTGCCCACATCCCAAAGACCCGACGGCGTAACACCGATCGGAGATCAGTTGCCGGGAGGCCGATCTCCAACGGCAGTTTACGGGTGGCTTCTTTAGCTAACTTGTCGGCGTGTTCGTTGCCCGCTATCCCAACGTGTCCCGGGGTCCATATGAACACCACTGAACGGCCACGTTGTTCAAGACCATGAACGGACTCCTGGGTGGCAACAACAATGGGATGGCGTGGGTAGCACTGGTCAAGAGCCTGGAGACTACTGAGAGAGTCACTGAAAATGACAAAAGACTCGCCAGCGCTGGTACGAACACGCTCAAGGGCACGAAAAACAGCTGTTAGCTCTGCGGTGTAAACACTGCAGCCGTCCGGCAAGGAGCGCTGGTCGACATAGTCCGCATGAGTGTAAGCGTACCCCACACGGCCATCAACCATCGAGCCATCGGTATAGATAACCTCCGAGTCACGGGATGCGTCGAGGAGAGCAAGAAACTGGCGGCGCAAGACTGCAGGAGGAACTGAATCCTTTTGCCATTGGGAGAGGTCCAGCTGAAGCTGCGGCCGACGGATACACCAAGGTGGTGTATGTGGGCGGACCTGAAAAGCAGATGGAAGAGGCAAAGACTCGAGTTCACTAAGGAGTGACCGAACACGGATCCCAATTGCATGGCCTGATCGCGGCCGCCGGCGTGGAAGATGGACTGCCGCATCGGCGAAAAGGAGACGGTAGTTAGGGTGACGGGGAGAACAACGGACGTGGGCAGCATAGTTGGCTAAGAGTTGTTGACGCCGAATGTGGAGCGGAGGAACCCCAGCCTCAGCAAGTAGGCTATTAACAGGACTGGTGCGGAATGCTCCTGTCGCCTGTCGAACCCCACAGTGGTGAACGGGGTCCAGCAGTTGCAACGCTGAGGGCGACGCTGAGCCATACGCCACACTCCCATAATCCAGTCGGGACAGCACAAGGGCTTTGTAGAGCTGCAGCAGCGTGTGACGGTCTGCACCCCAAGTTGTGTTGCTGAGGCAGCGGAGGGCATTCAGATGCTGCCAGCACTGACGCTTGAGCTCACGAATATGTGGAAGCCAAGTAAGCCGGGCATCGAACAGCAATCCCAGAAAACGGTAAGTGTCAACAACCCTGAGCTTAGCATCCTGAAGATAGAGCTCAGGGTGGGGATGGACAGTGCGACGCCGACAAAAGTGCGTAACAGAAGTCTTCGCAGGAGAAAACTGAAACCCATGGGCTAGGGCCCACGCCTGCGCCTTGCGTATGGCTCCCTGCAACCGACGTTCTGCAACACCAATGGTGGAGGAGCTGAAAAAGATGCAGAAATCGTCAGCATATAACGTGGGTGAGACAGACGACCCTACTGCTGCTGCAAGGCCATTAATGGCCACAAGGAAAAGGGGCACGCTTAATACAGAGCCCTGTGGAACGCCGTTCTCCTGGATATGAAGTGAACTATGGGACGTGCCAATTAAAACGCGGAATGTCCGAACAGATAAAAAATTCTGAATAAAAATGGGGAGAGAGCTCCGGAGACCCCACCCGTGCAACGTGGCGAGAATATGGTGCCGCCACGTCGTGTCATATGCTCTGGAGAGGTCGAAAAAGACGGAGACGAGGTGTTGGCGCCTGGAAAAAGCAGTGCGGATTGCAGACTCAAGGAGGACCAAAGTATCGGCGGTGGAACGGCCCTGACGGAAGCCGCTCTGGCATGGAGCCAGAAGACCCCGGGACTCGAGCAGCCAACACAGCCATCGACTCACCATGCGTTCCAGCAGCTTGCACAGAGTATTTGTTAAGCTGATGGGCCGATAACTATCAACAGTAAGCGGGTCCTTACCAGGCTTCAGCACCGGAATGATGGTACTTTCTCGCCACTGCGACGGAAAGACGCCATCACCCCATAGGCGGTTGAAGATGGCAAGAACACATCGCTGACAGTCCGGGGACAGGTGTTTGAGCATCTGATTGTGGACGCCATCTGGCCCAGAGGCTGTATCGGGGCACTGTGCCAGGGCGCTCTGGGGTTCCCACAAACTAAATGGGGCGTTATACGCCTCAGGGTGGCGAGAAGCGAAAGAAAGCCGTTTGCCTTCCTCCCGGCGTTTGAGCGCGCGAAACGCAAGCGGGTAATTCCCCGACGCAGAGGCCCGAACGTAGTGCTGTGCGAAATGCTCGGCGATTGCATCGGCATCGGTGGATACTGCCCCGTTGATGGTAAGCCCTGGGACACCTGTAGAGTACTGCAATCCAAAGATGCGCCGAATCTTCAGCCACACCTGGGAGGGGGAAGTACGGGAACCAATGTTGGAAACGTACCTCTCCCAACACTCCTGTTTCCGCCGTTTGATAAGCCTCCGTACCTGAGCACGGAGACGTTTGAATAAAATGAGGTTCTCCAAAGACGGGTGCCGCTTATGTCGCTGAAGAGCCCGCCGACGTTCTTTAATGGCGTCAGCGACCTCTGGAGACCACCAAGGCACCGACTTTCGCCGTGGGCACCCGAACGAATGAGGAATGGTACGCTCCGCAGCGGAAACAATCGCTGCAGTCAGTGTCTCAACCGCCACATCGATGGTACCATGGGGGAGAGAGTCAACAGTGGCAGCAAAGCAGAACGTGTCCCAGTTTGCCTTGCTAAATGCCCATCTAGGCGAGCGCGCAAAGGAGCGACGCTGTGGTAGTGAAAGGAAGATCGGAAAATGGTCACTACCACACAAGTCCTCGTGGACTCTCCAGTGGACCGATGGTACAAGCCCTGGGCTGCACAACGACAGATCTATAGCCGAGAACGTGCCATGCGCCACACTGAAATGTGTGGCGGCGCCAGTGTTTAAGAGGCAGAGGTCGAGTTGGGAGATGAGATTCTCGACCTCCCTGCCTCGGCCAGTAACCTTCGTTCCACCCCACAGGGGATTGTGGGCGTTAAAATCCCCAAGAAGAAGAAAAGGCGTGGGGAGTTGGGCGACAAGCGCAGCCAATTCGGTCAGGGAGACTGTACCACCTGGAGGGAGATAGACACTGCAGACGGTTATGTCCTGGGTAGTCCTTACACGGACAGCCACAGCTTCCAATGATGTTTGAAGGGGCACAGGAGCACTATATACAGAGGTAAGGACATACACGCAGGCTCCACCTGACACACAATTGTAAGTGCTACAGTTGCAGTAATAGCCCCTGTAACCACGAAGGACAGGGGTCCGCATTGCCGGGAACCAGGTTTCTTGGAGGGCAATGCAGAAAGCAGGTGTCAGGCTTAGAAGCTGTCGTAGCTCAGGGAGATGGCTAAAATAACCGCCACAATTCCACTGGAGGATTGTACAAAGCGTGTCCGGTAGGGGCATTCAGGCACTGAAAAGGCAAATTACTTGGCAGGGTCACATGCTGCCACTGACTGAGCGACGGACGTCACTACGGCCATCGTTTCTGAGGAGACGGCGAGATCAAGGTCATCAGGGGACGCAAAGAGCTCGACCTCGTCCTCAGAGGCTGAGCTGACAGGGAGCGTTGGTGCGGGAACCACTGGGTCCTTATCCTTCTTGGAGAGCTTCCTCTTCTCTCTCTTGTCTTTGGGAGGAGGGTTGGCATGCTGGGAGGGCTTTCCTGACGCATTATCAGGAACAGAGGAAGAGCGTGAAGCCCTTCGACCAGCAGCTGGTGGCTTCTTCAGCCACTGGCTAGTGTCTTGTGAGACACTGGGGAAGTCCTTGGAAGGGACTCCCCCAAGGGATCCCTTCCGAACAAGGGAGGCCGGAGGAGGCTGTTGCGTCTCTGGCTGAGCAGCCAGAGAGAGCTGTCGCTTCCCCGGCTGAGGAGCCGGAGAGGGCTGTCGCCGCTCCGGCTGAGAGTTGGGGACTAACGTCCCCGGTTGCTTGGGGCGCACTGCTCCCAAACTCGGTGTTTTGGGAGCAGTGGAAGAGAGAGCGGCCTGTCCCAGCGGTGGGGCAGACGTTACTTGAGTCCTCTGTGGGCCTACAGAGAAGGTAGTCTGTGCAGGTCCTGGTGGCGGCAGTGTGACGTTAGCATAACTCCTCAACAGAGGTGTAGGGGTGAGTCGTTCTAATTTCTTCTTTGCCTCTTGGTAACTTAAACGGTCCAAGGTCTTAATTTCTTGTATCTTCCGCTCTCGTTGATAGACTGCACAGTCTGGTGAGCAGGGAGAATGATGCTCCCCACAGTTAACGCAGGTGGGAGGCGGAGCACATGGAGCATTAGGATGTGGAGGTCGTCCACAATCACGACACGTGGGGCTGGAAGTGCACCTGGAGGACATGTGTCCGAATTTCCAGCACTGGAAGCATCGCATAGGGGGCGGGACATAGGGCTTGACATCGCACCGGTATATCATGACCTTGACTTTCTCAGGCAAGCAGTCGCCCTCAAAGGCCAGGATGAAAGCACCGGTAGCGACCCTATTATCCTTTGGCCCCCTAAAGACACGACGGACAAAGTGTACACCTCGTCGTGCCAGGTTCTCACGTAGCTCGTCATCAGACTGTAGCAGAAGATCTTTGTGAAAAATAATCCCCTGGACCAAATTTAAGGACTTATGGGGAGTGACAGTAACGGGGATGTCACCAAGCTTCTCACAGGCGAGTAATGCCTGGGACTGCGCAGATGAAGCTGCTTGTATCAAAATGGCCCCGCTCCTCATTTTGGAAAGAGACGCCATTCCCCCAAACTTATCTTCGAGATTGTGCACGAAGAAAAGAGGCTTAGTCCCCAAAAACGAATCCCCATCAGTTCTGCTGCATACAAGGTATCGTGGCGAATACGGCTCCTGTCTGTCTGCAGCCCTACGTTCCTCCCATGGTGTGGCTAGGGAAGGGAACGATTTGGGGTTATACGTCACAGCATTAAATTATGTCTTACCGCGCTTAGAGACGTTGGCGGTCGTGCGACCACCGGATTGAGACTTCACCCGCTTCATTGCGGGGCATCCGCCCCGATGCCACCCACTCCGACCAGGGGCTCTCCCCACGGGCGCCACCCAGCCACAGCAAAGCCCACCTGGCAGGATGGCCGTTGCCGGGAGTCCCGATGCCCCAGAGAGACGAGCATCTACTCCTTGGCTTACGTGGGGAGGAGTCAGCTCAGGCATCGGCAGTACGATCCCTGTGTTATCAGGGGGCTACAACCTAGAGGGTACATGACGACCCCACCACAACGGGCTGGCTACCGTGCTGGATTTCGGGTGCCATGGGTAGTCCATAGCGATCGTGGGTGCTGATGGTGACGCACTAAGGGCGGTACATACACAATACATCAGGTGTGTATGCCCAAAATGAGGGATGGAGGGCGCAGGTACGACGCCAAGACGATCAAGAGTGCCAAGGTCTTAGGGCACAGAGGACTGATGGTGCACCACGTAAGGTGTCCTTCCCCAAAAGGCTCGTACTTCTGTGGAATTTGGAAAAATGGAGGTAAAACCCGAATGGGGACCATCACATTAAGGCCAAAACGTTTGAGACTCCTTTTAGTCGCCTCTTACGACAGGTAGGAATACCGCGGGCCTATTCTCACCCCCGAACCCGCAGGGGGATGTCACATTAGGAACGCAATTTTGTAGCAAGAACGAAATCGTGGCTGTAATCCATAAAGTGATGTCAGAGGTCGACACAAAAGAGGATGAGTTTACACGAGAACTTTTGGAAGGCAGAGTGTCTGTGATAACAGTTGCGGACAAGTTTTAATGGCGCCACACGCCTTCCCCGTACGGAACGTTCGTGCTCACCTCACATTTTTGCAGTGTGACGTCGCTTAGATTCGGAATGAAACGTCTCTCTAAAAATGATGTACCTCTTGTGGATGTAAGTGAAGGGCGTTTGCTGCGAAGGCTGACTCTGTATTTATCCAAATAACGTATTAAACATTTAATTGTTGTTTTTTACTTTATGAGTATTTAGCCGTCACCATACGGTCACCCATCACAAGTAAGTAGTATCATCCCTAATCGCTATTAAAATGTACATTTCGTTAATCTTGTGGTAGAGGTTACACCTGATACCCGGAATAAATTAATAATGGTTCCTTTTACCGACACCCCACTCAGACGGTACAGTTCCTGAACAGTTCAAACAGATACCCCACTCACACAATTATAGTTGGCTGTGACTTCAATCTACCCTCGATATGTTAGAGAAAATACATATTTAAATTGGGTGTAGTCATAAAACACCGTCAGAAATCACACTGAATGCTATCTCTGAAAATTATTTTGAACAGTTAGTTCAGGATCTCACTGGAAGTGTAAATCGTTGCAAAAACATACTTGAGGTCCTAGTAACAAGCCTGAGCAAATACACAACTTCATGACGGACACCCGGAATAGTGTGCACAAGATCATTGTAGCAAGACTGACTACCGTAACATCCAAATCTACCACAAATTACAGCAAAATATATTTATCTAAAAATTTAGATACAAATTCATTTGATGCCGTCTTAAGAGACACACTGCACTCCTTCCAGTCTGACAATGTAACTGTAGACAACACCAGATGTGGCTGACATTCGAAGAAACAGTATCGGTGTCAGTAGAGAGGTATATACCAGATAAATTAATAAGAGATGGTACTGATGCCCTATTGCACCAAAATAGGTCAGAACATTGCTGCAGAAGCAACGAAAGGAACATGCTAAATATAAGGAACGCAAAATCTACCAAAATGACGATGTTTTCCTGAAGCTCAAAATTTAGTGCAGAGTTCAGTGTGAGATGTTTTCAATAATTTCCATTACGGAACTCTTGTCTCGAAGTTTGTCAAAAAAATCCAATGATATTCTGGTCGTATGGAGGGTACAACAGCGGAAAAGCATACATAATGTCTTTCTTGGGCAATAGCAAAGGTAAAATGCCTTCCTTGCGCGATAGCAATGGTAATATCACTGATGACAGTGCCACTAAAATGGAGTAACTAACATTGGTTTTCTGAAGTAATTACCCGAGAATTCGAGTGAAGAACAACTGCCAACATGAGTTACTTAGAAGAAGATATCCTTGGTGTAGCGAAGCAGCTGAAATTCCTAGTAAATCGGTCCAGACTGTATACGAGTTAGGTTCCTTACAGACTATGCTGATAAAACAGCTGCATACTTAGCACCCATACACAACCGATCGTTCGATTAAAGTTCAGTCCCTAAAGACTGTAATGTGGCACAGGTTACACCAATACGCAAGAAAGGAAATTGGATTAATCCACTAAATTACAGACCCGTATCACTAACACCGATTTGCAGTACTATTTTAGAACATACACGTTGTTAGAACGTATGAATTACATCTAAGAAAGCGAGAAACTGACAAACAGCGAACTCGGATTCAGAAAATATCGTTCTTCTGAAACACAACTTGTTCTTTATTTGCGCAAAGTAGTGAGAGATATCGACAGAGGATTCAGATTGTTTTCCGCCGCGTGGGATTAGCCGAGCGATCTAAGGCGCTGCAGTCATGGACTGTGCGGCTCGTCCCGGCGGAGCTTCGAGCCCTCCCTCGGGCATGGGTGTGTGTGTTTGTCCTTAGGATAATTTAGGTTAAGTAGTGTGTAAGCTTAGGGACTGATGACCTTAGCAGTTACGTCCCATGAGATTTCACACACATTTGAACATTTTGAAGATTGTTTCCACATGGCTTTTGACACCGTCCTTCAAAAGCGACTTCTAGCTATATTACTGCATGACTATGAAGTATCGTCTCAGATGTGCAATTGGATTCGCGAATTACTGTCAGAAAGGTTGTAACACACCCGGGGGTACTAATGGCGGGGATCCCTTAAATTGGTTGTCGCTTCTGACCGTGCGCCCTTTCCACCGCACATAGCTGACACTCCCGCGGCGGTCGTATCGTTTTGCTCCACACTGCTGCTAGCTTGTCAGATTACGAATCTAGATATCAGGCGGGTTAGGGGCGCCACTCAACATCAAACACAACACTGTCCTACGTCTGATATCAACAACTATATTCTGAGACGATAAGACAATTACAGGTTGCACTGTTTACATTCTAAGTCATAAGTGTTTATCGCCATTAATATTCTTGGACGAGCGTACGCGTAACCGACGCGACGCGGGTGATTGTTAATGATGCGGAAGCCGAATGATCGAACGAAAGTTCTTACGCTCGTCAAGCATACACAGATATTTGGTACCAGTACTCCTTGACACTACTAATAATAGAACGCTGTTCATAAAGTTAAATTTTCAGTTCTGAGTTCTCACTTGTACGAGCGCGGTTGATTGTTGATGAAGCGGAACGCGATGACCGAACGCACGTACTCACGCTCGCTACAAGACACTGGCACTGAAATGTTTTATTTTGTGGTAAATAGTATTACTGATTCACCTTTTTCATATGGGAGAGCGAACACGGGGCGGATGATTGGTGCTGTACGGTACGACACGCAACGAGTGGATACTCAAATACGTTATCGGTGGCACTGGTCATATTTAATTACTTCTTTGCGCCCATTTTCACTGAATTCACTTCCATATCTCATCACTTCACTGCAATAGCACTTGTAGCAACACTTGAACGTCCATAATAATACCTTTCACATGCAGCGCTACCACCAGCACAACATAACAGCTCCGTGTCCCGTGCTCGGCTCTGCTAAAAACGCGGCCGCTCGCAAAGATACTCCGCAATCAAACCAGCCATATGACAATACGCTTACAAGGTTACAGTTCATAGTAATTGACAGAAAGTCATCGAGTAAAATAGAAGTGATTTTTGGTGTTCCCCATGATAATGACGTAGGACCTGTGCTGTTCCTTGTCTATACAAAAGATTCAGGAGACAATCGGAGCCGTCCTCTTAGACTGTCTGCAGATGACGCTGGCATTTACCGTCTGGTAAAGTCGTCAGATGATAAAAACCAATTAGAAAATGATTTAAATGAGATATGTGCATGATGTGAAAAATGGCAATTGACTCTAAATAATGAAAAATGTGAAATCATCCACATGAATATTAATAAGAACCGGCACAATTCCGATTAAACGATAAATCGCACAAATGTAAAGTTTGTGATAAATAGTTACGAATAACTTAAATTGAATCTATCATAGAGATAATGTTGTGGGAAAAGCGAACCAAAGACTGATTTTTTGGGTGAAGAATTAGAAGATTCAACAGGTATACTAAAGAGACTGCCTACACTACGATTGTCCATCTTCTCCTAGAGTACTGCTGTGCGGTGTGGATCAACATCAGATAAGATTGACGCTGCATGGAGCACATCCAAAAAGTACAGAGAAGGCCAGCTCGTTTAGTATTACGGCGAAACAGGAGAGAGGATGTCACGGGTGTGACACGACAGCTGGAGAGCCAATCACTAAAACAAAGGCGTTTTTTGTTGCGTTAGGACCTTTTCACGAAATTTCGATCATAAATATTCTTCTTCGAATGTGAAAATATACTATGACGCTTACCTACATAGGAAGAAATGATCATAATAATAAAATAAAACAAATCAGAGTTCACGCTCTATGGCTTAGGTGTTTGTTTTTCCCACGGTTCGTTCGGGAGTGGAACGCTAGAGAAATAGATAGAAGGTGGTTCGATTAACACTGCGGCAGGCACTTAATTGTGAACTTCAGAGCAGACATGTAGATGTACTAATGCATATTAGTTTATTTCTTCCTGGATACTCTACTGCAGTTTTTTGTAGCCTGTTGTATACACCTAAGGTAGGAGCCTAGCATAAAGCTAGCAGGAAGATAATTCCCTACTGAATTCGTAGGTAAATGGAAGTGGACTGCTTGCGCATTAGCTATAAACTCTTCACAGGACTTTAAAACAAAATCACTATGTAACACATGAGAAGCACCAACAATCATTTATTGTAATAACATACATCAAAATACACTCACTTTAGCTGGTGGAGACGGTGTGGCACTGACGTAAAGTTCTGCACCTTAGATGATGTAACACAGTTAATGATAACTAACCAATTTAACTGAAGTTGAGCATATAGAGAATATAAGTTTAGTCCCTCAATAATAAACACTTTGACTGTCACTCTGAGTAATGTAAATTGCCTGACGGCTAAAGTGGTCAGCAATGTAGATGTCTTGTAGGCAGCTGTAGAACTGAAGGGCTGCTGTAACTGGGTGGTTGTCGGCATGCGTTGCTTACATCATGCGCCCGGTATAGGAATGTCATCCCATGCACTATTTATGGGTGCAGAAAAATTGTTCCGGGTTTCGGCGCTATTGGTGGTGGCACACGTAACAACCACAACACAGAAAAAACTTCTGAATTCAATACTGACTGCTACCTTCTGACAGTTTAGTTAATCGATGACACTTCCTGACTGGGGGTTCATAATGAGACACAGTCACTGTGCGATTGGATAATGTCTGTTTGCGGGCAGTCCTCAACCTGGATTGCTATCCGACATCCGCAATAATGAAATCTATGGTAGTTTCTTACCAAGTCCGAAGGCCGGTGTCCTCAGAAGCCACAGTCAATGAGGCGACGGCTCGGGATTCGGTGGCAGCTCAGGAGGACATTGCTGGTAAACAAAGACCAAGTACAGAGGCCGGAGTCATCAGAGACCATAATCAGTCGAAGGCTCAGTATTGTCCACCTGGGAGCTCAGGAAAACGATGCTAGCGGTAGCTGAGTAAGTTCAAGGTTGGTGCCCTCGGAGTCCAGAGGTCGATGGGGCGGAGGCAAGTGGTGAACCGGCTGTCTGTTGTTGGAGGACGGCGCAGGCAAAGTGGTTCTGGAATGCGTCATGGATTTGCTGCTGATTCGACAGGTTCGCAGGCTGGGACCGAACTCGCTGGCTGTGGCTGCGCTCCGACATAAATACTGTAGTGCCATCACGGCGCACTTGTCGGCACGTGACCTGGCGGGCGCAAATAGTGCAGTGACTGTCGCGCCTCCTAGTGGCGATGTACACGTCACCTGCTGCTCGTCGCAGCACCGGCTGCCATGGTTTCCTGTGGCGACAACACGTTCCTGTTGTTTTTGTCCTGGATTGATGTATTTGGTTCTCAGTGACGCGGTACCGCGAGACTAGGGTTGTCGTAGCGAAACTGAATACCGTAATTCCAAAATCCACCAAAAATAAATCAAAAACATATCTATTCAAAGAAGCAGATAAATACACTCCTGGAAATTGAAATAAGAACACCGTGAATTCATTGTCCCAGGAAGGGGAAACTTTATTGACACATTCCTGGGGTCAGATACATCACATGATCACACTGACAGAACCACAGGCACATAGACACAGGCAACAGAGCATGCACAATGTCGCCACTAGTACAGTGTATATCCACCTTTCGCAGCAATGCAGGCTGCTATTCTCCCATGGAGACGATCGTAGAGATGCTGGATGTAGTCCTGTGGAACGGCTTGCCATGCCATTTCTACCTGGCGCCTCAGTTGGACCAGCGTTCGTGCTGGACGTGCAGACCGCGTGAGACGACGCTTCATCCAGTCCCAAACATGCTCAATGGGGGACAGATCCGGAGATCTTGCTGGCCAGGGTAGTTGACTTACACCTTCTAGAGCACGTTGGGTGGCACGGGATACATGCGGACGTGCATTGTCCTGTTGGAACAGCAAGTTCCCTTGCCGGTCTAGGAATGGTAGAACGATGGGTTCGATGACGGTTTGGATGTACTGTGCACTATTCAGTGTCCCCTCGACGATCACCAGTGGTGTACGGCCAGTGTAGGAGATCGCTCCCCACACCATGATGCCAGGTGTTGGCCCTGTGTGCCTCGGTCGTATGCAGTCCTGATTGTGGCGCTCACCTGCACGGCGCCAAACACGCATACGACCATCATTGGCACCAAGGCAGATGCGACTCTCATCGCTGAAGACGACACGTCTCCATTCGTCCCTCCATTCATGCCTGTCGCAACACCACTGGAGGCGGGCTGCACGATGTTGGGGCGTGAGCGGAAGACGGCCTAACGTTGTGCGGGACCGTAGCCCAGCTTCATGGAGACGGTTGCGAATGGTCCTCGCCGATACCCCAGGAGCAACAGTGTCCCTAATTTGCTGGGAAGTGGCGGTGCGGTCCCCTACGGCACTGCGTAGGATCCTACGGTCTTGGCGTGCATCCGTGCGTCGCTGCGGTCCGGTCCCAGGTCGACGGGCACGTGCACCTTCCGCCGACCACTGGCGACAACATCGATGTACTGTGGAGACCTCACGCCCCACGTGTTGAGCAATTCGGCGGTACGTCCACACGGCCTCCCGCATGCCCACTGTACGCCCTCGCTCAAAGTTCGTCAACTGCACATACGGTTGACGTCCACGCTGTCGCGGCATGCTACCAGTGTTAAAGACTGCGATGGAGCTCCGTATGCCACGGCAAACTGGCTGACACTGACGGCGGCGGTGCACAAATGCTGCGCAGCTAGCGCCATTCGACGGCCAACACCGCGGTTCCTGGTGTGTCCGCTGTGCCGTGCGTGTGATCATTGCTTGTACAGCCCTCTCGCAGTGTCCGGAGCAAGTATGGTGGGTCTGACACACCGGTGTCAATGTGTTCTTTTTTCCATTTCCAGGAGTGTATTTGCTTGGCTACTTTCTGAGGGACAATATCTACTCGTTCCAAATTAACAATATAAGGGTAGACCAGATGTGGTTTTAATTCATGAAATAGTATCGAAACCAACTGAATGATTTACAGCTCACAAATTAACCACTGTGGTGATCCCTCCATGTTACACAAAACAGGCCAGAACACTGTTGCAGAAACAACGAAAAAAGCTTTCCAAACTTAAACGAACCCAAAATTTAGCGCGGGATTCAATGCGAGATGCTTATACACATAGTTTTCACAACGAAATTTTGTATCGAAACTTGACAGAAAATTCAGACTGTGGTCGTGTGTGAAGTATTTTAGAGACAGGACACAATCAATGCCTTCTATGCGGTATAGCAATGGAAATACTAACGATGACAGTGTTGCTAAAGTAAATTACTAAATACAGCCTTCCTAAATTTATTGACCAGAAAAGTCGAAGTAAATATTTCAGACTCGAAGCAAGAGTAAGTCAGAAGTCGATATCCCTGGAGCAGTGAAGCAATTTAAATCACTTAATAAAATCGAGTCTTCCGGTCCGGGCTGTATACCAATTAGGTTCCTTTCAGAGTATGCTGACCCAACAGCTACATACTCAACAATCATAAACAGCCATTCGCTTGACAAAAGATCCATACCCAAAGACTAGATAGTTGCGCAGTTCACATCAATATTCAAGAAAGGCAATAGGAATAACCCAAAAAAATTTACAGGCCCATATAATTAACGTCGATATGCAGCAGGATTTTAGAACATATACTGTTTTCGAACATTACGAACTGCTTCGAATAGTACAGTCTACTGATACATAGTAAACACGGATTTAGAAACACAGCTAGCTATTTACTCACGCGGTATATAAAGTGCTATGTGACAAAGGATTTCAAATTGATTCCGTATTTCTAGATTTCCAGGGTGCTTTTGACACCGTACCTCACAAACGGCTTCAAATTAAATTGGGTGCTTAATTGGATACAGTCTCAGTTAAATGACAAGATTTGTGATTTACTGTCAGAGTTCACAGTTCGTAGTAACTGACGGAAAGAAATCGAGTAAAACGGAAATGATTTCCGGTGATCCCCAAGGCATTTTTATAGACCCTCTGTCGTTCCTTATCTATATAAACGACTTAGGAGACAATCTGAGTAGCCGTCATAGGTTGTTTGCAGATGATGCTCTCGTTTATCGTCCAGAAAAGTCATCAGTAGATCAAAACAAATTGCAGAACGATTCAGATAAGACATGTGTATGGTGCGAAAATTGGCAGTTGACTCTAAATAATCAAATGTGTGAGGTCATCCACATGAGTGCTCAAAGGAATCCGTTAAACTTAGGTTGCACGACAAATAAATCAAAGTTTAAGGCCGTAATTCAACTAAATACTTAGGAATTACAATTACGAAGAACTTAAATTGGAATGAACGCATAGAAAATATTGTGGGGAAGGCTAACTAAAGACTGCGTTTTATTGGGAGAACGCTTTGCAGACGCAACAGATCTGCTAAAGAGACCGCCTAAACTACGCTTGTCCGTCGTCTTCTTGAGTACCGTTGCGCGGTGTGGGATCCTTATCAGAGATGATCAACGGAATACACGAAGAAAATTCAGAGAAGGGCAGAACGCCTTGTATTATCGAGAAATAGGGGGGAGAATATCACGAACATGGTTAGGACTGGGAGTGGACATCATTAAAACAAACGCATTTCTTGTTGCAGTGGGATCTTCTCGTGAAATTTCAGCCGGCAACTATCTCCTCCGAATGCGAAAATATTTTGTTGACTCCGACCTACAAAGGGAGAAACGATCATCACAATAAAAGTTTGGAAATCGGAGCTCGCACGGAAAGGTACAGGTGTTCTTTTTTCAGCGCGCTGTTCGAGATTGGAATAATAGAGAATTAATTGTGAAGGTGATTCGATGAACCCTCTGCCAGGCAGTTAAGTGTGATCAGTGGAGTAGCCGTGTAGATGTAGATGTAGACGCCCGTTAACGAGCATTATTGGTTTTGCTTAGCATGGCTGTCGCAGTCTTATCAACTTTTGTGTGCACTTCTGCAACTAATGGTTCAAACTGCTCTAGGCACTATAGAACTTAACATCTGACGTCATCAGCCCCCTAGAACTTATAACTACTTAAACCTAACTAACTTAAGGCGCGTTCCGGACTGAAGCGCCTAAAACCACTCGGTCACAGCGGCCGGCTCTGCAACTAATATAGGCTGTCCTGTCGCATAAAATAAACAAGCTGCATAGAGAAACAATGCAAACCACGAAGACGAATCACAGTTTCTTCATTGCCGCCTCTAACCGTCGTCTGCAACTGCTTGTGGCAACTGTCCCCTGAGGTACCAGAGCCGCACGACAACGTTGAACAAAGTAGAAGACGTCACCAGGTTGTTGCTGTCACTGATAACCTGTCAACAGTTAGCTGTCAACAACACTGATATTCTGACCCAGGTGTAGCACTCTGGCCCGAACCTGCACTGGGAGGACACACGTTACATTCCCAATGGCACACAAAGTAAGTTGGTGTTGCCTTAATGTATTAGCTGCCTATATAAAATTAAATGTAAAATTGTTTTCTAATTACGTCATAATAGTACAATGCCCACTGGATTTCCTACGCTAGTTTGCGCTGTATCTGAAGACCAGTTTTATTAATATTAAGAGGTAAAAACAAGCGGTTTGGTGCGAGAAGACGAGGGTAATCCCCTAAAACTCTCACTGCAGCAACCAAGCACAGCGGAAGTAGCTTCTGGTGGTGCAGCGTCTTGCGAGCGCTTCATCCAGGCAGTGGCATTTATCGTGGTTTCCTCATCTGACCTTGTGACGCCATAGTCTGTTGTTACAGCCTTGCTCAACTCCGGTGTAATCTGCAGGAATAAAGTGATTGCTCCAAGTACCAGAAATACTAAGCTTGCAGGCACAATCTAACTGTCAGTGTTCCGTTTATCTCGGAGTAATGTTAACTATAAGCAAGGGAAAACGACCCTATGGGATTTTCGTTAACATAATGTATACGAGGGAGAGTCAAATGAAAACCTTAAATATTTTTTTAAATATCATTTATTGTGCAGAAGTGGTACAAAGCTGTATCACTTTTCAACATAATCTCCCCCACGCTCAGTGCAAGTCGTCCAGCGCTTACAAAGTGTATAAATCCCTTTAGAAAATTTTTTTTTTGTAGTCCGCGCAACCAGTCATGCACCATGTGGCATACCTCTTCATCAGAACGGAACTTCTTTCCTCCCATTGCGTCTTTGAGTGGTCCAAGCATATGGAAATCACTTGGGGCAAGGTCTGGTGAGTATGGTGGATGAGGAAGACACTCAAAATGCAGGTCTGTGATTGTTACAACTGTTGTACGGGCAACGTGGGACCTTGCATTCTCATGTTGCAAAAGGACACCTGCTGACAGCAATCCACGTCGCTTTGATTTGATTGCAGGCCACAGATGATTTTTTAGGAGATCTGTGTATGATTCACTGGTGACAGTGGTCCATATAGGCATGTAATACTCCAAAATGACGCCTATTTATCCCAAAAGAGAGTCAGCATAACCTTCCCTGCCGATGGTTCTGTTCGAAACTTATTTGGTTTTGGTGATGAGGAATGGAACCATTCTTTGCTCGCTCTCTTCGTTTCCGGTTGGTGGAAGTGAACCCAGGTTTCGTCCCCAGTAGCGATTCTTGCAAGGAAGCCATCACCTTCTCGTTCAAAGTACAGAAGAAGTTCTTCACAAGCACCAACATGTCGTTCTCTCATTTCAGGAGTCAGCTGCCGTGGCACCCATCTTGCAGACAGTTTGTGAAACTGGAGCACAACAAGCACAATGTGGTTCAAAAAATGGCTCTGAGCACTATGGGACTTAACATCTATGGTCATCAGTCCCCTAGAACTTAGAACTACTTAAACCTAACTAATCTAAGGACATCACACAACACCCAGTCATCACGAGGCAGAGAAAATCCCTGACCCCGCCGGGAATCGAACCCGGGAACCCGGGCCACAATGTGGTGTGCTGACCCATGACTAATCTGTAAACATGCTGAAATGTCATTTAGTGTCACTCAGCGGTTTTCCTTCACTATGGCTTCAACTGCTACAATGTTCTGTGGAGTCACAACTCGTTGTGCCTGACCTGAACGAGGAGCATCTTCCACTGAAGTCACACCATTTGCGAACGTCCTACTCCATTCGTAGACTTGCTGCTGTGAGAAACATGCATCACCGTACTGAACCTTCATTCGTCGATGAATTTCAATAGGTTTCACACCTTCACTACGCAAAAACCGAATAACAGAGCGCTGTTCTTCCCTGGTGCAAGTCGCAAGTGGGGCGGCCATATTTATACTGATACTGTGACGGTATGTGTGCAGCTGCACTGTCCTGCCACCTACAGGCCATTCTGCACGCTGTTTGTAGCACGCTTACCAACTTACGGGATAACGGCGCGAAATTTCGATTTGTTATTACAAATTTAAGGTTTTCATTTGACTCACCGTCGTATTAATGTTTCCTTATTTCAGTCATAGTGGACAGTTACTTTTCACAACAATTTCTCTCCCTCTTTCTCTTTCTCTCTCTCTCTTCCATGACTTCTGTCACCGCAGTGTAAGTATGCAGACATGAAAAGTACAGACGTAGATTGTTAACAACGTTTGTTTCACTCCCAAAATTTTAACGATTTTCATATAAAATATTCGGAGGAGCTCCTCACTGATGTAAAATGAGAGAGAGGTATTAGTTTTTTTGTGAATGGTAATAGAAATTAGGTAACTTAACTGGAAACGCCGGCCTGGGTGGCTGAGCGGTTCTAGGCGCTACTGTCCGGAACCGTGCGACCGCTACGGTCGTAGGTTCGAATCCTACCTCGGGCATAGATGTATGTGATGCCCTTAGGTCAGTTAGGTTTAAGTAGTTCTAAGTTTTAGGGGACTGATGACCTCAGAAGTTACGTCCCATAGTACTCAAAGCCATTTGAACCTTTTTTTTTTTTCTCGAAACAGAAAATTTTGGGGAAATAAATTTATTGAATAATGTGTATTCTCTTTAAATTCTTGTAACCAGTACAGTTAATTCTCTTATTTATTAATACATCTGCAAATGCCACACTGAAGTTCGATTTTTTCCAGTTAATAGATGTTATGTACATTAATTAACTTCAAAAAGTTAACTTACATTCACAAAAGTACTTTTCACAGCAACTGCTACTATAAGAACGGAGCGAGGTGGCGCAGTGGTTAGCACACTGGACTCTCATTTGGGAGAGGACGACGGTTAAAACCCGCGTCTGGCCATCCTGATGTAGGTTTTCCACGATTTCCCTAAGTCGGTTCAGGCAAATGCCGAGATGATTCCTTTGGAAAGGGCACGGCCGACTTCGTTCCCCGCCCTTCTCGTATCCGCTGTGACCGATGACTACGCTGTTTGGTTCCCTCCCCCATATCATCCAACCAACCACAACAAGATACACACACACACACACACTCACTGAGAGAGAGAGAGAGAGAGAGAGAGAGAGAGAGAGAGGAAGAGAAAACACAAACGCATGCGATGTTCTGTGAAACTTGCTGTCCTGGCGGAAGCGCTTTCGCTCCGGTTAGCAATGAGAGAAGCGCCCAGCGTCAGGTGTGGCGCGTGGTCGGTGCTCTGCAGACTGGCAGCGCTGCTACGCCACGCCTGGCGGCAGGGCAGCCGCGCCCCCAGTGCGCCGGCGAGCAAACACCGGCTGCCGGGTGCGCGCTAATGAGCTGCGGTTACGCCGCTCTGCTGGAAGCCAAACCAGAAGGGAGCAGAGCAGAACAGAGCGGCAGGGCCGGCCCGGTCGCTGCAGCGGGCGGCGGTCACGGCCCATGTGGGGCACAGTGGAGCCGACAATGCCAGCAACGCGTGTGCCACTGTGTCTCCTCGTTCAGACTGACACCAACGGTGCTCCACCGTCGTCACCCAGCACTGACAACGTTTACGTTTCTTGCTGGCGCAAGAAAAGTTACAGCCTAAGGCCGTAGCTAATTAAGGGAGTGGTCCTCTACCTTTGCGCACCCCGGACATCCTACGTGCGTCAGTATTAACGACGAGAGGTCTAGTGCAATGGGATCGACTTTTTTAAACTATCTGCGTAGTGACGTAGGTTAAGATCTCACGTTATTACACTCTGCAACCATTCAAGCTGGTGGGCCATCGTTTGCGAGTAAAAAATATATCAGAATCCTATGTGATGCGCTACAGCTTTAAAACAGTAGTGTTTCAGAAACTGTTTGTATACTGTCTTGGTTATAGTACTAGCCTCATATACAAGAGGTTGTGGTTACGAATCTCGTTAGGTGCTTTGAAACTGTTGTGTACATAGTTCCAAGTAGTCAGCGCGTACACAACTTTCCCACAAGAGCGCGCCCCGCTAAGCACAACAGCGCAGGCGCAGCGCTCGTCCGTCTCCGCACTACGAGATGGCGCTGCCATAGAGACGGACCAAATTCTGCTTCCGCCGATCCGCGTATTAATATGTAACGCAGCCAATGAGATTGCTGCTAACGTAGAACCTTTTCTCCTCACAGATCAACTCGCGCAGTGATACCTGAACGCGTGAGGTATTATAACGAGTGTACAGACCTCCGATTAGTCAGTCTGGATTTGTCTGCACCAGTCTGTACCAGTCTATAGTCAAGTTTCAGTCTGCACCTAATAAGATTACCATATTCCTGTACATAGCCATGAAGATAAATGTATAGACACTTCGTCAACTATCAGAGATATGTGAGAATAAGATTAACGTACCAAGACCAAAGGAACTTCAGATTGTCAATTGTAAATAGCATCCAGAGTCAAGTTAAGTAATGTTATGCTTATTATTTTAATAAATGTGTGTGAAAATTAATTAAGTTCTGTTTAAAGTTGGTCACCGTCAATCTGCTACTCTAAGCATGCAAGTGGCATTTCTATCGTCTGACCTAACGGCAGAACATAAACACGCCACGATAAGACCACGAGACATATTGCTGACACTCGCCTACTTCGTTAGAGCAAGTAGTCAAATAATCTGATGGTGTGTGTACCGAAGGAAGTCTGGAACCGCGCGACCGCTACGGTCGCAGGATCGAATCCTGCCTCGGGCATGGATGTTTGTGATGTCCTTAGGTTAGTTAGGTTTAAGTAGTACGCAAACCACAGAAACCTTATATTTTTCAATACGAGGCATGTTTTTTTAAGTAAATACCGTTTTGAAATTAAAAAAAGACGTGCTAAGATGTCTCAATAATTTTATTTTTACATCAAAGCCTGTACCTTAATCTACGCACAGACACCATTACGGTCTGATTCTTTCTTGTTTACGTTGTGTACTGAGTGTTTAAGATGCCCTCGATAATCGTGACTCCCGCCGACTGTGAAGTACGGGCTGTTACAAGATTTCTTACTGCTAAAGGCCTAAAAGCGATCGATATTCATCGTGAGATCTGTGCAGTTTACGGAGAAAACATTATGGGTGATGGAATGGTAAGAAAGTGGGCGAGAGCATTTAAAGATGGCCGCACAAATGTGCATGACGAACAACGGAGTGGGCGTCCTTCGGTCGTTAATGAAAGTTTGGTGCAGGAAGTGGACAATAAGGTGATAGAAAACAGATGCTTTACTATTTCCTCCTTGCGGGATGACTTTCCTAATGTTTCTCTTAGTGTTTTGCATGGCATTGTGACCGAGCACGTGAATTAGCGAAAGTTGTGCGCACGTTGGGTACCGAAAATGTTGACGGATGTGCACAAAACCAAACGTTTAGACAGTGCATTGGGTTTCCTTGAGCGGTACCACAACGACGGTGATGGTTTCTTCATCCAAATTGTTACGGACGATGAAACATGGGTGGCCTACGTCACACCAGAATCAAAGCAACAGTCCATGGTAGTTGAGCAAGGGCATCGTTTTGCTGCAAGACAATGCCCGTCCGCATGTGGCGAATCACACCAAAGATTTCATCACATCTTTTCGATGGGAAACTCTAGACCAGCCGGCCAGTGTGACCGAGCGGTTCTAGGCACTTCAGTCTGGAACCGCGCGACCGCTACGGTCGCAGGATCGAATCCTGCCTCGGGCATGGATGTTTGTGATGTCCTTAGGTTAGTTAGGTTTAAGTAGTTCTAGGGGACTGATGACCTGAGAAGTTAAGTCTCATAGTGCTCAGAGCCATTTGAAGCCAAAACTCTAGATCGTCCTCCGTACACCCCCGATCTTGCGCCCAGTGACTACCATCTGTTCCTGCACTTGAAGAAGCACCTGGGCGGTCAGCGTCTTGAAGACGATGACGAAGTCAAAACAGTGGTGATGCAGTGGTTAACAAGTCAGGCGGCAGACTTCTATGAGGAGGGTATTCAAGAACTGGTACAATGTTATGACAAGTGTCTCAATATTCACGGAAATTATGTAGAAAAGCAGATTAATGTACAGGCTTTCCTGTAAAAATAAAATTATTGAGATGTTTTAGCACGTCTTTTTTTAATTTTAAAACGGTACTTACTTAAAAAAACACGCCTCGTGTAAGATAATTCAACCTGTACCTCATCTCCTACCTTCCAAACTTTACAGAACCTCTCCTGCGAACCTTGCAGAACTAGCACTCCCGGAAGAAAGGATATTGTGGAGACATGGCTTAGCCACAGCTTGGGGCATTGTTTCCAGAATGAATTTTCACTCTGCAGCGGAGTCAAAATTCATACTGGTAACAATCCCCCAGGCTGCGGCTAAGCCATATCTCTGCAGTATCCTTCCTTCCGTGAGAGTTTTGCAAGGTTCGCAGGAGATTCTCTGAAGTTTTGAAGGTAGGAGATGAGCTACTGGCGAATTTGTAGCTGTGAGGACGGCTCGTGAGTCGTGCTTGGGTATCTGAATTGGCTGGACTCGGATTCAGTAGGTGCCAGCACAATGCACCTAATATGAAAAACGTATGTTTCTAGAGGTGTCTGGAAACTTTTGATCACATAGTGTACATTTTTTGGCTCATTTTGGCGTAGCTGGAGTGACTTGCCTGCTTGGATACAGCCAATCCCAAACACCAATATATCTAGTGCAGCACATGGAAAGTTCCAATTGCTTCATAACGGAATGAATACTCTGTCTGAACACTACAAGAAAAATCACTACAACATTCGCGAAATGTTCAAGCAGCCCAACCTCAAATGTACACACATGTCAACACAATAGGTGCTTGTTATGAAAGTGCAGCTACTGTCTGTTGTATAGTGTGGGCTGTGATTAACGTGTGGCAGCGAAACTTGGGAGGTATGCTAATGTGTTGATGTGGAACCGTTTTACACTGAAAAAAGGGTCAAATTTGTCCACAAGGTGCAAATACGGGCGCTGTGACTGCAAGAAAGACGCTGTAATTTAAGGAGCCATAACATGAGTGAAGAGTATGGCTATCGAGAAGAGAAACCATGCGCTGGTACTGAAACTGTTGTATGTGAACGGAAGTAATTACAGTGCTGCAATGAGAGAGTATTGCCGGCTGAGAGGTCTGAGCAGAGGTTCGGTGTCATTGAGTGGTTTAAAGAAGACGGTAATGAAAATCGGAAACACGGATGAGGTTGGCGTGGCACCTTGAAGAAGAAGGCTTCGCATCACGGTCTAAATTATTGACAAGGTCGCTGTTGCTGTAACGCACCACGCAGCACGTGGCCCAGGCAGTGGTAGTGCTCGTACAGTGTTACGATAATAGCCCATCCCACGGTCAGTTGTACGGAAAGTTTTGCGGTCTGTTTTAAACTGGTATCTGTAAAAGATCCAGACGGTGCAGCAGTGGGAACATCATTATCTGCAGCAACTTTCTGAATTTGCTCTTCGCTTTCTGACACGGACCGAAGTTGATGATATGTCACCGGGCTTTATTCCATAGAGTGACGAACCACAATTTACACTACAATACACAGAACTGCCGAATTTGGGATACTGGTACACCGCGTGTTGTGTACTAAGAGCCACTGCATTCACCGTGGATTCACAACAACTTTTATGCTCGGTCAGTTCTTCTTACAAGGGAACCTCCCCATCGCACCCCCCTCAGATTTAGTTATAAGTTGGCACAGTGGATAGGCCTTGATAAACCGAACACAGATCAATTGAGAAAACAGGAAGAAGTTGTGTGAAACTGTGAAAAAATAAGCAAAATATACAAACTCAGTAGTCCATGGGGCATCATGGAGAACATCAGCGCAGGAGCGCGCCGTGGTCTCGTGGTAGCGTGAGCAGCTGCAGAAGGAGAGGTCGTTGGTTCAAGTCTTCCCTGGAGTAAAAATTTTACTTTCTTTATTTTTGCATAGTTATTATCTGTCCGTTCGTTCATTGACGTCTCTGTTCACTGTAATAAGTTTAGTGTCTGTGTTTTGCGACCGCATCGCAAAACCGTGCGATTAGTAGACGAAAGGACGTGCCTCTCCAATGGGAACCGAAAACATTTGATCGCAAGGTCATAGGTCAACCGATTCCTCCACAGGAAAACACATCTGATATATTCTATAAGACACTGGTGACGGCATGTGCGTCACATGACAGGAATATGTTTTCGACCCACCTAACTTGTACACTTGGCGAATGGTAAAAAGATTCTTCTACCTTGCCCGATTTAGGTTTTGTTGTGGATGTGATAATCACTCCCAAAAGAGTGACGAAAACATAAGTTTGTCACATAAACTGAAAATAAAAAATTAAACTTTATCACTCCATGGAAGATTTGAACCAAGGACCTTTCATTCCCCCGCTGGTCACGTTACCGCGAGACCACGGCGCTCCTACGTTCCTCGTCCCCTTGATGTTGCTTATCTTCCCATGAACTACTCAGTTTGTATATTTTGCTTATTTTTTTCACAGTTCCACACAACTTTTTCCTGTTTTCTCAATTGATCTGTGTTCAGTTTTTCAAAGCCTATCCACTGTGCCAACTTATAACTAAATCTGAGGGGGGTGCGATGGGGAGGTTCCCTTGTTAGAAGAGAATTCACGCAGAGGGCCAGTTAGGTATACCGTGACGTCTGCACTTTATCGAGACCTCCTTATACAGCATATGATTCCGGCTTTGGAAGAGCGCAGCTGTGCAGAAACCACTGTGTTTCATGCAAGATGGGGCAACAGTCCAGTGAAACGTGTGCTTAATGCAACCTTCCACGAACGTCTTATCTCCAGAGGTTTTTCCAGATGCATGGCCTGTAAGATCACCTGATCTGAATCCATGTAAGATTTGTCTCTGCGTGTATCTAAAAGGACGCGTTTACCAGGGATACGTTCGGTGTCTACCCGATCTGAAGGCCAGTATACAGGAACACGTAGCTCAGATTCCACCGGAACTGCTGCGAGCAACTGTTGATCACGTCGTTTTATCGATGCAACATCTTTTCGACGTTTCCGGTGCTGAAATTGAACAAATTCTGCAAGTGGCGGTTAATAATGAAATCAATGTTACACCTTTCTCACTTGTTTAATCTTATCCGCCCATCTGATCTAATCCATTACATGTAGAAACATTTCTATACATCTACATTGATACTCCGCAAGCCACCCAACGGTGTGTGGCGGAGGGCACTTTACGTGCCACTTTTTTTTTTTTATGCTCTGTGCAAAATTCTACCAGGCGGCTTCCTCTTTCATTTCTTAGCCCCAATCCATATTCACCTTCTATGTATCCCTCTCTTCCTTTCCCTACTGTCGAATCCCAGTCACCCATGACTATTAAATTTTCGTCTCCCTTCACTACCTCAATAATTTCCTTTATCTCATCATACATTTCATCAATTTCTTCATCATCTGCAGAGCTAGTTGGCATATAAACTTGTACTACTGTAGTAGGCGTGGGCTTTGTGTCTATCTTGGCCACAATAATACATTCACTATGCTGTTTGTAGTAGCTTACCTGCACTCCTATTTTTTTATTCATTATTAAACCTACTCCTGAATTACCCCTATTTGGTTTTGTATTTATAACTCTGTATTCACCTGACCAAAAGTCTTGTTCCTCCTGCCACCGAACTTCACTAATTCCCACTATATCTAACTTTAACCTACCTATTTCCCTTTTTAAATTTTCTAACCTACCTGCCCGATTAAGGGATCTGACATTCCACGCTCCGATCTGTAGAACGTCTTTCTTGTATTCACAGAACTGCATCTGGTGGCCAAAGTTGGAACTAACTGTTTTTTCAGCTAAATCTGTTCTGCATTAACGCATTAGAATGTCTGTCAATTTTCGTTGCTATACGATAATTACAGCAGATACTGGACCTCTGTGAAAAGTTGCACCAATTACTACCACCCGGTACATCCGTAGTTACATGTGGCTATCGCGGATACCATGAATGATATAGACTGGCTTACACTGATGTCGGATAACTAAGAAAATTTATTTTCGTTATTCGTGAGGAATTTCAACTGTTGGTTTTTCTAAGTAGTTGTGGAGCGAAGAGGTTCACAAATAACACCTACACTGCAAAGCAAAGGATAATTATCGTGATACCTTATTTTAACGTCGATCCCGTTCCAATACAGTAAGGAATGTCGGAAAAATGACTCCTTAAACGATTCCGTGGGTGTTGTAATCAGTCTAAACTTCTCTTCAAGATAGGAGCTGTACATAGGCGGCTAAAGAATGTCTGCAGAGTCTGCATTAAATATTGGTTTTCGAATCTTTACAAGTAGCGTTAAGCAGGATATTTTGCATCAGTTGTGAATTGCCTGCCAATTCAATTTTACAGCATTTCCGTGAGCCCTACAAACCTTGGACTATTCGTGCCTTCCGTCATTGATTACGTTCAACGCCCAATGGTAGTCCTATTTGGTACTTGTCCCACACGCGTAGACAATATCAAAGATAGAATGCCCAGGAGATTTGTAAGCACTGAGAGTGGAGAAGAAATTACGTTGGATAGCTATCGGAATGTGTGAGTTAACACTGGCAGGGAGAGAAAGGGAGCACCCCCAACCCTTCCTTCGTTCTTCACTGTGTGACGGTACGTCACATAAATATTGACATTTTTTTCGGTTGTAAATCGTAGTTTACGTATTTTATGAATATAATTAGTGTAAAAGATATAGTTAATGTTCTTGAAACAAGTGATATGTAGCGATAGCATCTTTATTTAATGTCTATGAAAATAAAAAAGGATCGAAAGAGACGCGATTGTACGGCCGAGGAGGAAGGACGTATGTTGTGGTACACGCACTGTTTTGTTTCGCTATACGGAAGGCAGCCATTGAGCGGCTACACATATTTTATGTACGTTATTCGTATTTCTGCTTAAATAAACTTGTTATTATTATTACAACACGAATTTCTTTGTAATAGTTGTCACCTCAAATGCTCGCAGTGGCTAACTATTTTTAATAAGCATTTTTTCAGTAATTTGCGCTGCGAGAAACTCATCTTCCTATGCAGCCTCTGGTCAGCCATTACGCGCCGAAGTATTAATTTATGTTTCAGTGTTAACAGTAACTGTAAATGCGAGAGATTTCGTTATAAGAACCTTTTTAAATTGCAACAGATAATTAATTTACGTTGAAGTTCATGTTTTTAAACTATACAGATTCCATGAGTTCAGTAAGTTTTATCTTGGCTGCTCCACGGCAACAATCGAAATTCTCTCAAGCCTTGCTTTGCAATCAATAAATAGAAATTAACAAAATTACATTCAGTTCAGTTAACGGCAACTATATTTTAGTCATTACGTTCAAACTCTAAAGTTGGTACATGAATAACTGAGGCCCTTCAAGAACCCGTTTCATATTTACTTATGCACGTAAGTAAGAGTGATAAGAAAAGACAACATCCATGAGAGAAAGAATCATGCTGATAAATTAAAAATAAAAATATATCAAATATATATGTAATAATTTTTTTGTATGTGACGTAACGAATCCCAAACGGACGTCACAACTGTTAAAGAGGCCCACACAAACTCAATATTTATTGCGTAATGCTAAGTACTGCGCAATAATATTGGCCGTCTGAAAATGGAATTGACGGTTTGCGCAGTAAACTGGAGGAGGCTGCAGAGCTTTAAAAATAATGACGGCCGCTTAGTGTATTGTACCGTGTACGGCTAGTATTGAGCAATGAACGGCATTTACTACACTAACAGAGAGCAATTCAATTTCAATTTCAATTCACCTCGAACTAATTTCGGTAAAAAACTGAAAAAAGTAAATGACAAAAATCAGGAAGTGTGTTCGAGGATGCAAAAAATGTTCAAATGTGTGTGAGTTCTTAAGGGACCAAACTGCAGAGGTCATCGGTTCCTAGGCTTACACACTACTTAAACTAACTTAAACTAACTTATGCTAAGAACAAAACACACACCCATGCCCGAGGGAGGACTCGAACCTCCGGCGGGAGGAGCCGCGCAGTTCGAGGATGCATGTTAAAGCACAATGAGGTACTTTGGGAAATGAAATATCTGTTTAGGAAAAGCCAGGGACCTCTTGTGCACAATAGCAGAGGAAAAATGAAGATAATGGTGCGATGAGAGTAAGCAGAAATGTTTATTTTCCTTGTAGGAGTTTTCAGAACCGGCAAATAATACCAGGTCAGTCGTCACTCAGCATGAACGCGCTTCTCTTGTTGTAGCAGCTGTCACGCCACACATATAAGCTTTCACTCAGTAATCGGTAAACAATTGTTTCATATCGTTTGCACCAGTTGTTACAGTAGAGAAATAGGTAGCAAACAGCACATGTACACGGTAAATTACACAGTTCATTTATTTCATTTGTAAATAGTTGTTGTTGTGGCTTACGAATCTACGCTGCAGTAAATGAGTTCTGCTCCACTGAAATGTTTACTGGCGAATTCCACATCGTCGAGCGCCAGCATATTTGCTACCAAGGCAGAGTTCTGAATGATGTATCCCGGGAAAAAATATTGCGCAATAATACCCTGCCGTTCTTGCGTTCGCACTTGCGCATAATATATTGACACATTATTATCACGCAATAGATACTGAGCGTCTGAGGGCCCATGGAACCCAAGCGCCGAACTAAAGTTCGGGCGCCTTGTTATAGTCTTGGACAACAGTGTACTAAAAATTTGGTAGTTTAAAATCATTTATTTTGTTACTAAGATGATTCAGAAACATGTGGACAGCATTAATCCGGTGTCTGAACACCCTCTGTTCAATAGTTTTCATAAAAGTTTATGTTTTGACCAAGATTCTCCTCCGCTGAGATCTGAAGATACTACGATGCTGACATTTTTATAACATATGTATTTTTATATAAAAGTACTACGTTTGTGTAGGTTTACTTTAAATATTTTGTTTATTAGTGTAAAAAAATCGTTTAGAAGTTTATATTGCATCATGTTCAATAGTTTCAAAGTTTTTCCAGAAGTTATAGATTTTTATCGAGAATGCAATAAATGTTAACATATGATCCATCCCTTGGACTTAAGTTACGATCTAGATATTACAGCATCATATTCTGTCTACGAAATCGTAAATATGTACAGATTTTAACGGAATTTTGAGTATTATAAGATGTGATCAAAAAGTTTCGGTTCGAAGGCGGTACAGTCCAGAATCGATATGCCAATCAGGAAAACTCGTACTGAGCACCGAGGCAATCATCCCACAGACGCACCAGATTGAAGGTACCCGTTTGACAAAACAGTGTCCTGCTGCGTGAAGAAATCCGTAACTACCTGCTGCGCATCCTCGTTCGACGGACTCACCGACCCTTGAAGCCATTTTTTTAAGGGAACGACGGGATGGTAATCGCATGAAGGAAGATCAGGGCCATAGGGAGGGTGCTTGAAGGTCTCCTAGTTGAGTTGGCTTAACCTGTGAAGAGATTGAGCGAGATGGCACAGTGGATGTTAGCACACTGGACTCGCGTTCGGGAGGACGACGGTTCAAATCCGAGTCGGGCCATCCCGATTTAGATGTTCCGTGATTTCCCTAAATCGCCTAAGGTGAACGCTGAGATGGTTCCCTCGAAAGGGCACGGCCGCTTTCCTTCTCCATCCTTCCCTAATCCGAGCTTGTGCTCCGCCTCTAATGACCTCGTTGTCGACGGGACGCTAAACACCAACCTCTTCCTCCTCCTCCTAACTTGTGAATAGTGCTTTTCTAGCACAAAGTTGGGTGCACTGGCGGACAGGGAACGAGTGTTTCGTTTGCCGTCCGCAGTATTGGTACCCCCATCAGCGCATGAGTGGCAGTGTGTGAGATATGACCAGGGAACAAGTGTGCCTTTGGGAAGCGCGCGATGTACTGTATTCGTGAGGAAAAATCCAACCATCAGCGCGAGGCTAGACGGAATTTAAAATTCTCGTAACTCTGTCTTTATGTTTGTTTCACATTCTCTAGAACTGAATTTTATTGTGAAGACAATTATCTGCTTCATTCCCTCCAGTTTAGAGAGTGCTTGTCTGCCGCCTGTATTCAAAAATCGTGTCGTGATGGAGCCAAACTGTCTTAGATTAGTCCGACTGAAGTTTGATGGAGACAGAATTTATGTAACTGGAAATAGGATTTTATTCTGAACTGTGCTAGTTGCTGGGGAAAGAAAAACTATTTAGCGGAAAGGCTAGTATTTTGTGCGTGTTGAGCAAAAGACATTTGAATATATGGGGTGGAGATTTTCTCCCCTAATGGTCTGGGTGTTGTGCTGTCCTCGCCATCGTTTCATCCCCATTGTTGACGTGCAAGTAGCCCAATGTGGCGTCGCATTCAGTAAGACTTGCACTCGGCGGGCGAACTTCCCGTCTGGGAACTCCCGGCCACTGACGCCATACGCTCATTTCAATTTCTTGTAAAAGTCGTTAGATGATATCACAAGCCGCTGGATAGTTACGATTAAAGTGTAGATACTCATAGAGGTCCAATGTGGCTTGTAATTACCGTATGGCAGCGGAGCTTGGTAGAAACTCTAATGCGTTTATGCAGAATCGATTTACGCTGGAAAAAGTTAGTTACAATTTTTGGCCACCAGGCGCAAATCCGGCGTCGTGAAAACAATAAAAACATATAGAAATGTTGATACGTGCTGTCAGTTCTGCCGGACATGTCCGATATAACAACCAACACTGGTGGCGCTACACCCACAAAGAAGCTGTATTACGAGGAATCAGGATTTCAGCCGCCTAAAGGCTCTCAAATAAAGCAAATAAATAAATTCTCATGCACCATATCTTCTGAACCCCTGCAGGACAGCGAATGCCACGAGCGGTGGGGCTAGTGGATGGGGGCCCTACTTGCACGTGATAGGTTGATCATTCGGGTTCGATGGGAAGCGTGTGCACACAGCCGACCGGTTAAGGCAACTGTTCTAGCGAAGCGAAGTATCTGTGGTCGAGTTCCGGTTCCTGAAAAATTCCACATTCACCGTCGATTTATTTCATTGCCTGTACACAGCTGTAGTCCCGATTTCCCGTACACTACTAGCAATTAAAATTTCTACACTACGAAGACGACGTGCTACAGATGCGAAATTTAACCGACTGGAAGAAGATGCAGGGATATGCAAATGATTAGCTTTCCAGAGCATTCACACAATGTTGGCGCCGGTGGCGGCACCTACAACGTTCTGACGTGAGGAAAGTTTCCAAGCGTTTTTTCACACACAAACAGCAGTTAACCGGCGTTTCCCGGTGAAACGTTGTTGTGACGCCTCGTGTAAGGAGGAGAAATGCGTACCATCACGTTTCCGACTTTGATAAAGGTCAGATTGTAGCCTATCGCGATTGCGGTTTATCTGATCGCGACATAGCTGCTCTCCTTGGTCTAGATCCAATGACTTTTATGCAGAATATGGAATCGGTGGGTTCAGGAGGGTAATACTGAACGCCGTGCTGGATCCCAACGGCCTCGTATCACTAGCAGTCGAGATGACAGGCATCTTATCCGGATGGCTGTAACGGATCGTGCAGCCACGTCTCGATCCCTGAGTCAACAGATGGGGACGTTTGCAAGACATCAACCCTCTGCACGAACAGTTCGAAGACGTTTGCAGCAGCTCGGAGACCATGGCTGCGGTTACCCTTGACGCTGCATCACAGTCAGGAGTGCCTGCGATGGTGTACTCAATGACGAACCTGAGTGCACGAATAGCAAAACGTCATTTTTTCGGATGAATCCAGGTTCTGTTTACAGAATCATGATGGTCGCATCTGTGTTTGGCGACATCGCGGTGAACGCACATTGGAAGCCTTTATCTGCAGTCATAGACTGTGCGGCTGGTCCCGGCGGAGATTCGAGTCTTCCCTCAGGCATGGGTGCGTGTCTTTGTCCTTAGGATGATTTGGGTTAAGTAGGGTGTAAGCTTAGGGACGGATGACTTTAACAGTTAGGTCCCATAAGATTTCACACACATTTGAACATTTTTTTTTTTTTTTTTTTTTTTTTTTTGAAGCGTGTATTCGTCATCGCCATACTGGCGTATCACCCGGCTTGATGGTATGGGGTGCCATTGGTTACACGTCTCGGTCACCTCTTGTTCGCATTGACTGCACTTTGAACAGTGGACGTTACAATTCAGTGTGTTACGACCCGTGGCCTATCCTTTATTCGATCCCTGCGAAACCCTACATTTCAGCAGGATAATGCACGACCGCATGTTGCAGGTCCTGTACGGTCCTTTCTGGATACAGAAAATGTTCGACTGCTGCCCTGGCCATCACATTCTCCAGAGCTCTCACCAATTGAAAACGTCTGGTCAATGGTGGCCGAGCAACTGGCTCGTCACAATACGCCAGTCACTACTCTTGATGAAATGTGGTATCGTGTTGAAGCTGCATGGGCAGCTGTACCTGTACACGCCATCCAAGCTCTGTTTGACTCAATTCCCCGGCGTATCGAGGCCGTTATTATGGCCAGAGGTAGTTGTTCTGGGTACTGATTTCTCAGGATCTATGCACCCAAATTGCGTGAAAATGTAATCACATGTCAGTTCTAGTAAAATATATTTGTCCAATGAATACCCGTTTATGATCTGCATTTCTTCTTGGTGTAGCAATTTTAGTGGTCAGTAGTGTAATGTAGTATGAAAATGTTTCCATATGTAACAGATTAGGAAGAAGACGTGGGCAGAAAACACCAAACAAGTGAGAAAGGCATAATGTTTGTTTTATTACTGATTGTTGCTAACACAATTTGTTCAATCTGATCACAGGAGACGCCGACACGGTGACCCGTTCCTTACGACGATCCTGCGGCACCTGCGCGGACACGGCTGCCTGATGCGTCGGCGCATTCCGGCGCCGCAAAGCAAACTGGCAGCGGGAGGACAAATATTTGCAATATCAGCACGCCGGCGTGTCGCCGCTGCGTCTGGCATTTCAGTCGCCCGCGGAACGGAAGGCATCCGCCAGCCGCCAGAATCGGCCAGTGCCTGCTGCCCTTGCCTGTCGCCCCAAGGTAGCATTCCTGCAAGGTTGGATCAGCTACTCTGAAACTCCGATGGCGTATTGAGGGCCCGGTAACTGAAGCAGACCGCACCGCCAGTGTTGCAGGGATTCCGTGCGCGACGACAATGGGGAAGGTTCTCTGGCTGAAGCGGAGATGGCGTTCGTATCAATGAAACTTTGTCGCTACGCAGAGTGGCCGCGCGGTGTGCCGGCCAGCCTGGATGTGGTTTTTAAGGTGTCTTCCACATCCCGCTAGGTGAATACCGGGCTGGCCTCTATGTTACGCCTCAGTTACACGGCTCGGAACATCTGAACACTTCCGCACTATTCCATGAATTACACTCGACGCAGACAGTTGGGGTTCACTAATTCCATCCAGGGGGGTACGGAACCATTAACATGCCAAATCCAATTAACGATGGCTGACCCTGCGTAGCTGCAGGACAAAGCTCAAACGATAGCGATACCCATTCTTATGCTTCATGCCTACATATTTATTTCCCAACTTAGTCATCCTGGCGATAAACACATCCCTCTCAACGACACACCAGTTTTTTGACACCGTCCCTGTGGAATGTTGACTTTGTTGATGGAGCCACAACTTCATCTCTGCTTGCACCGCTTCATCGCTACCAAAGTGACGTCCTCTAAGGTATACCTTATGTTTTGGAAACAGATTAAAATCAGATTTGGCCACGTCGCAGGTGTATGGAGGATGGTGGATAACAGCGAACGCGAGGCGTCAGGTTGTTGCACAAGTCGCAGAACTCGCGTGCAGTCTGGCACTGTCACGCTGAAGGAGGGCGTGGTCCATGTGTGGACGAACTCTTCGAATTCAAAACTCGTCTACAGCACGCTGTTTCTCACACTCCAACATAATGAAGGCGCTCGTTACAATTGGCAGCCCTCTAGCAGCAGAAGGCTGTAAATACACTCCTGGAAATTGAAATAAGAACACCGTGAATTCATTGTCCCAGGAAGGGGAAACTTTATTGACACATTCCTGGGGTCAGATACATCACATGATCACACTGACAGAACCACAGGCACATAGACACAGGCAACAGAGCATGCACAATGTCGGCACTAGTAAAGTGTATATCCACCTTTCGCAGCAATGCAGGCTGCTATTCTCCCATGGAGACGATCGTAGAGATGCTGGATGTAGTCCTGTGGAACGGCTTGCCATGCCATTTCCACCTGGCGCCTCAGTTGGACCAGCGTTCGTGCTGGGCGTGCAGACCGCGTGAGACGACGCTTCATCCAGTCCCAAACATGCTCAATGGGGGACAGATCCGGAGATCTTGCTGGCCAGGGTAGTTGACTTACACCTTCTAGAGCACGTTGGGTGGCACGGGATACATGCGGACGTGCATTGTCCTGTTGGAACAGCAAGTTCCCTTGCCGGTCTAGGAATGGTAGAACGATGGGTTCGATGACGGTTTGGATGTACCGTGCACTATTCAGTGTCCCCTCGACGATCACCAGTGGTGTACGGCCAGTGTAGGAGATCGCTCCCCACACCATGATGCCGGGTGTTGGCCCTGTGTGCCTCGGTCGTATGCAGTCCTGATTGTGGCGCTCACCTGCACGGCGCCAAACACGCATACGACCATCATTGGCACCAAGGCAGAAGCGACTGTCATCGCTGAAGACGACACGTCTCCATTCGTCCCTCCATTCACGCCTGTCGCGACACCACTGGAGGCGGGCTGCTCGATGTTGGGGCGTGAGCGGAAGACGGCCTAACGGTGTGCGGGACCGTAGCCCAGCTTCATGGAGAAGGTTGCGAATGGTCCTCGCCGATACCCCAGGAGCAACAGTGTCCCTAATTTGCTGGGAAGTGGCGGTGCGGTCCCCTACGGCACTGCGTAGGATCCTACGGTCTTGGCGTGCATCCGTGCGTCGCTGCGGTCCGGTCCCAGGTCGACGGGCACGTGCACCTTCCGCCGACCACTGGCGACAACATCGATGTACTGTGGAGACCTCACGCCCCACGTGTTGAGCAATTCGGCGGTACGTCCACCCGGCCTCCCGCATGCCCACTATACGCCCTCGCTCAAAGTCCGTCAACTGCACATACAGTTCACGTCCACGCTGTCACGGCATGCTACCAGTGTTAAAGACTGCGATGGAGCTCCGTATGCCACGGCAAACTGGCTGACACTGACGGCGGCGGTGCACAAATGCTGCGCAGCTAGCGCCACTCGACGGCCAACACCGCGGTTCCTGGTGTGTCCGCTGTGCCGTGCGTGTGATCATTGCTTGTACAGCCCTCTCGCAGTGTCCGGAGCAAGTATGGTGGGTCTGACACACCGGTGTCAATGTGTTCTTTTTTCCATTTCCAGGAGTGTATGTAGAAATTAAGAATAAATTTGTAGAATGTTAATAACGTTTGTTTTATGTAAAAATCTCTATTTGCGAGGGGAACAGGAAAGGAAATAACTACACTCATGCTCATAAATTAAGGATAACTGCAGAATGTGGTACCACACAACGTGGCACTGTACAAAACAGGCGCTAATAGCATAGGCACATAGGGAACACACACGACACAGATCTGTAAGTCCACGGTATTGGTGATAAGTTGAGAAAACCGTCCCGAAACACATGTGCTACAAAACGCCACTGTTTCCTGCGCATATACCCCGACATCAATATGTGACATGATCACCATGCACACGTACACAGGCCGCACAACGGGTTGGCGTACTCTGGATCAGGTGGTCGAGCAGCTGCTGGGGTATAGCCTCCCATTCTAACACCAGTGCTTCTCGGAGCTCCTGAAGTGTCCTAGGAGTTTGAAGACGTGCAGCGATACATCGACCGAGAGCGTCCCAGACGTGCTCGATGTGGTTTAGGTCTGGAGAACAGGCAGGCCACTCCATTCGCCTGATATCTTCTGTTTCATGGTACTCCTCCACGATGGTAGCTCGGTGGGGCCGTGCGTTATCATCCATCAGGAGGAAGGTGGAACCCACTGCACCCCTGAAAAGGCGGACATAGTGGTGCAAAATGACGTCCCGATACACCTGACCTGTTGCAGTTCCTCTGTCACAGACATGCAGGGCTGTACGTGCACCAATCATAATCCCACACCACACCATCAAACCACGAACTTCATACAGGTCCTTTTCAAGGACATTAAGGGTTGTTACCTGGTTCCTGGTTCACACCAAGTGAAAACCAGGCGAGAATCACTCTTCAGACTATATCTGGACTCGTCCGTGAACATAACCTGGGAGCACTGTTCCAAAGACCATGTACAGTGTTCTTGACACCAGGATTTACGGGCTTTCCTGTGACCAGGGGTCAGTGGAACGCACCTTGCAGGTCTCCGGGCGAATAAACCATGTCTGTTCAGTCGTCTGTAGACTGTGTGTCTGGAGACAACTGTTCCAGTGGCTGCTGTAACGTCCGGAGCAAGGCTACCTGCAGAACTCCGTGGCTGTCTGCGGGCACTGATGGTGAGATATCGGTCCTCTTGTGGTGTCGTATACTCTGGACGTCCCGTACTGTAGCGCCTGCACACGTTTCCTGTCTGCTGGAGTCGTTGTCATAATCTTGAGATCACACTTCGTGGTACACGGAGGGCCCGTGCTACGACCTGCTGTGTTTGACCATTCTCCAGTATCCCTAGTATTCTACCCCCCATAACGTCATCAATATGTGTTCTTTGAGCCATTTTCAACACACAGTCACCATTAGAAGGTCTGAAAACGTCTGCATACTTACTCGCTGCACCGTACTCTGACATGCACCAACACACCTCTGCGTATGTGGACTGCTGCCAGCGCCACCGTGCGACGACTGCAGGTCAAATGCACCGCATGGTCATACCCCGAGGTGATTTAAACCCGCAAACTGCCCACCAGAGCGTTGTTTCACCATTTGTCAGCATTATGAGCTTGAGTGTAGTAGTCGTACAGGTACCCTCAGCCGCTAGCCGTACAGTGAATTGCGGAGTGTAGGTGCAGATGTAAATGTAGGATGTTACGGGAGTAACGGAGGCAGGGTGATCTGCACTTACCTAAACCTTTTCCGCGACGCTCGCTCGCGCTCAGGCACAGAAGTGTTGACGTCACACTCTTGGTGACCGACTAACACTTTCGTTATGTGTACACTCAGTGGCTGGCTAGTGTTGAGCAATGCCGTTCTGTTCGGACTTCTCTCTCCCATTGTCTTACTTTCTTGATGCATAACAATGCTGTCGCCTGACCCCTACAGTCAGACTGATAAAATTGCCAATGTGAACCACCACTCACAGTTCCGAAAATACGCTGAGTATGATCTCTTTTGCGCAGCCACATGGCGGCAGGATATGCGTGCAGAGCTGCAGTGAGCACGACATCGTATGCTTGTGTGTGTACGTCGTGTGCTGGGCGTTGCCGCATGGGGACGTGACGCCGCGTTGTCGTCCCGCTGGGACGGCTGTGCACTCAGCGAACAGCGGAAAACTCCCAGCAGCGCTAATGAGGACACGTGCCGGCGCTCGCCGCTGACCACTCCCATAGCGTGGCGCGGCGTGACGCGGAACACGCCGGGATTAGGTCCTCGTTACGGCCGAGAGTGGCCACGTGCGTTCTGCACGTACAGCCCACTGCAAGGGCTGCCGTCGACTCCTTGAAACAAGTGGCCATTGCTGTACGGTACGGTTCGCCACTGATCTTAAGTTTGGAGAGCCGTAAACTTTTGCTGTTGATCTGAAGGGAGCCACATTGTTTAGGAGCTAATGGGTAACATAAATGAGGAAACACTTTAAACTAATTAACAGTTTCTGTCGTTTTAGCTCTTAGCTGCTGTAAAGGTCGTGGTCGTGGTCCTAGAAACTGTTCTGTTCCTAGCGTTCCGTCCAGAACTGTGTTGTAACGGCGACCGGAACGGTCGCGAGGTTGAAGTGACGGAAAGCGCGGCGGGGTCCGCGGTGCGGCCCACGAACAACAACACAACGGGAGAGGACGGACACGACCAACGAAGGACAGAACGAACAACAACAAGATCGAAACAACGGATTCACAAGAAAACCTAACAACCACGTCCACTCGTACACAGAACAAGAAAGTAAATAAGCTGTATAAGGCGAGGCGATGTGTTCAGAGACGTACGCAAGGTTAGACTGGCTGGCTGAGTGAGAGGCAGGAGCTTAAGTACTCCATCGGGGGCACCGCTATTGGCCACCGGAACCACGTGTTCCACTGTGGCGCCCTCACACTAAATGCGGCCCAGAGGGCGCGCGCCACCACAGCTTACGGCGCGATGGTGCAGAGACCTCTACGGGTCTTCGACGCCCATGGCGTCTGGCGGGGATTCAAATTCCGCGGCGCGCGGTACCAGAAACTAGGCTGCACGTGTTCAGAGACGTTGCTCCTCCGATGAGCTTGCCGACTGACGGGTCCGACGTTTGAGAACGACATATATGTACTGCAGAAAAGGGGGCGTGAACGGATTTACACGTCATAAGCATATGTTGAAACTTAACTATTGATTGTCGTCTTGTCAAAGATAAAAAGCTGGTACTGGAACAATCAAGAGAAGCATGAATAAACGGCTAAAGGAACACAAAAGTCTTTGCCGACTAGGGAAAATAAACAAATCGGCTGTAGCACAGCATGCTCTTCAGTCCAAATTGAAGTTTTAGAAACAAAAATTTTATCTACGGCGAACTATTATACACGGCTATTACAAAAACCATTGAAATATATAAACATAGGATAATCTTAATAGTAAAGGAGAGACCATGAAACATAGCAACATATGGACAGTAGCTCTGCAGAATCGCTAAAAAGTATTATATCTTTGAAAAGACGACAGTCATAAGTTTTATCTTTGACAAGGATCATCTCTCCTTATCACGTATAACTACGATCACGTCCCTTTTCTACAGGTGACAGTTACTGAACTATACTTTAAAGAAACCGTAAATTAGTTACAAACAACGGCGTGCACACACTTTATTCAACATGTAAACGTCACTAAAGAATTTCGGATTCACGTTATGATATGTTCGATATGCCTGCCATCATTGCCGATTATGTGGCGCAGACGAATAGCGAAATTTTGCATGACCCGTTGAAGTGCCAGAACATCGATGCTATCGATTACCTTCTGAAAGGCTGTTTTCAGCTCAACAGTGGTTTTGCGGTTACTGCTGTACACCTCGTCTTTAATATAGCCCTACAAAAAGAGGCCGCATGTGTTCAGATCCGGAGAATGGTTCAAATGTCTCTGAGCACTATGGGACTTAACATCTGAGGTCATCAGTCCCCTACAACTGAGAACTACTTAAGCCTAACTAACCTAAGGACATCACACACATCCATGCCAGAGGCAGGATTCGAACCTGCGACCGTAGCAGTCACACGGTTCCGGACTGAAGCGCCTAGAGATCCGGAGAATATGGCGGCCAATCGAGGACCACATAAGTGATCCCTAAAGAGCTCCTCCCGGATATCAAACACTCACCTGCTTCGATGGGATCGAGCTCCGTCTTGCATGAACCTCATCGTATAGGAAACAGGACCACTTTGGGTAATTGGGATGAAATCATCTTCCGAAACCTTCACGTACCGTTCGCTAGTTACCGTGCCATCAAGAAATATCGCACCGATTATTCCCTGACTGGGCATTCCACACCACACAGTCAGCCATTGAGGGTGAAGAGACATTTCCGTCGCGATATGTCTCGGTCCCCCAGATACGCCAATTCTGTTTACAGACGAACCCATCCAAATGAAAGTGGGCTTCGTTGCTAAACCAAACCTTATAACGCATACTAATTCCCAACCGTGCCGTTTGAACGTTATGACGATTTTATTTCATATAGTTTAATAATTGTCTTCCTGTCTGTCGCTCTCCTACCTATTAGTCATGAAGACTCAACGGGGAAGAAAAGCCTCTGAAGATGTCCAGCGCAGTTCTGGATGAAACGTTAGGAACAGAAGAGCTCAGTGAACCACAGCCCTATACTGGTAAGGATTTCCCAGCAGCTATGCCATCCGGTAGTGGAAACTTTCATTGTATCGTTTTGGCTCATACGTCATTTAACGACATCTCATTGTACATCAGGAAATGATAAGTTTATTGTGATTTGTTTTCTTGAGTGTCTATGTTCACTGTTGCCTGTTTGAAATCCGGCTGAAAATTGGTGAGCACAGTCGGCACAAGTTCCCTTAAAATAAATGTTCATCATTTGGTATAGATATTTACATTTAATGAAATCGTGTGTTGTTTATTGGTTGACTTACAATAGTTTTCCGAATAAGCTGAGATAAGTCTCGTGGGGCACTGTTACGTGAAAATTTTCTTCTGCAATCTTCTCGTAGAATTCAGCTGCTCAATAACCACTTCGTTTCACTTTGTGGTACGTTTCTTTATGACGCAAATGCTGTTGTGTTCTACTTTCGTACACGCATGTGGTAAAAGAAAAACGCCTGTTAAATTAACATGTACAGTCAAATAAGAGAACTATTTATTTAACGCTGAAATACACTTATCTCTACAGCTCTTCACTACCGTGAGTGGAGGTCTACTGGTCGACATCGGAGCCAACGTCTTGCTGCTTCCCGTCATCCACGTGCTTCTTCCCGCGGAGTGCATCCTTCATTGGACCAGCCACATGGAAGTCGGAACGTGCGAGGTCTGGACAGTAGGGTGGATGGGGAAGAACAGTCCAGCGGAGTTTTGTGAGCTCCTCTCTCGCGCGCAGACTCGTGTGACGCCTTGCGCTGTTATGCAGAAGGTAAAGTTCGTTTGCGTTTTTGTGGCGAAGAACACGTTGAAGTGGTTTCTTCAATTTCCTGAGGACCGGCTGGCACGCGGGAGATCGGACGGATCTGCGCGATCTTGTTGCGACGTTGACAGATACTCGCCCAACGACTCACAGTGCTTTTGTTCACCGCCACGTCTCCCTAGAGAGTCTGCAAGCGCCTATAAATATTTGCTATGTCTGGTTTTCCGCCAAAGAAACTCTTTGACAGCTCTCTGCTTGGACCGGACCTCCGTTGCAGACGCTATTTTGAGGGCTACATATAGCGCCACCATCTATCGAAACTTCTTGAAACTACTCGTATCTACATCTACATCTACATGGATACTCTGCAAATCACATTTAAGTGCCTGGCAGAGGGTTCGTCGAACCACCTTCACAATTCTCTATTATTCCAATCTCGTAAAGAGCGCAAGGAATGAACACCTGTATCTTTCCGTACGAGCTCTGATTTACCTTATTTTATCGTGGTGATCGTTCCTCCCTATGTAGGTCGGTGTCAACAAAATATTATCGCATTCGGAGGAGAAAGTTGGTGATTGGAATTTCGTGAGAAGATTCCGTCGCAACGAAAAACGCCTTTCTTTTAATGCTTTCCAGCCCAAATCCTGTATCATTTCTGTGACACTCTCTCCCATATTTCGCGATAATACAGAACGTGCTGCCTTTCTTTGAACTTTTTCGATGTACTCCGTCAGTCCTATCTGGTAAGGATCCCACACCGCGTAATAGTATTCTAAAAGAGGACGGACAAGCGTAGTGTAGGCAGTCTCCTTAGAAGGACTGTTACATTTTCTAAGTGTCCTGCCAATAAAACGCAGTCTTTGGTTAGCCTTCATCACACCATTTGTGTGTGTTCCTTCCAATCTAAGTTGTTCGTAATTGTAATTCCTAGGTATTTAGTTGAATTTACAGCTTTTAGATTACACTGATTTATGGTGTAACCGAAGTTAGAGATCCTTTTAGCGCTCATGTGGATGACCTCACACTTTTCGTTATTTAGGGTCAATTTCCAATTTTCGCACCATTAAGATATCTTTTCTCAATCGTTTTGCAATTTGTTTCGATCTGATGACATTATTAGTTGATAGACGACAGCGACTTCTGCAAACAACCTAAGACGGCTGCTCAAACTGTCTCCGAAATCGTTTATATAGATAAGGAACACCAAAGGGCCTCTAAAACTACCATGGGGAACGCCAGAAATCATTTCTGTTTTACTCGATGACTTTCCGACAATTACTACGAACTGTGACCTCTCTGACAGGAAGCGACAAATCCCGTTATATAACTGAGACGATATTCCATAACCACGCTATTTCACTACAAGCCGCTTGTGGGGTACAGTGTCAAAAGCCTTCCGGAAATCCAGAAATACGGAATCGATCTGAAATCCCTTGTCAATAGCACTCAACACTTAATGTGAGTAAAGAGCTAGTTGTGTTTCACCTGAACGATGTTTTCTAAACCCATGTTGACTGTGTCTGAATAGACAGTTTTCTTCGAGGTAGTTCATAATGTTCGAACACAATATATGTTCTAAAATCCTGCTGTATATCGACGTTAACGATATGGGCCTGTAATTTAGTGGATTACTCCTACTACCTTTCTGGAATATTGGTGTGACCTGTGCAACTTTCTAGTCTTTGCGTACGGATCTTTCGTCGAGCGAACGCTTGTATATGATTGTTAAGTATGGAGCTAACGCATCAGCATGCTCTGAAAGGAACCTAATTGGTATACAGTCTGGACCAGAAGACTTGCTTTTATTAGTCTGGACCACAAGACTTGGTTTTATTAAGTGATGGCGGCTGAAGTGGAAATGTTCCGCCATATCCCACCACAAATTCCGCATTTTTGAAACCCAAATTGGACGAGAAAAAGTATGTCACATTGCTTACTGAATGCCCCTCGTACTTCCACAGATATAATTCTTGGTTTCCAGGTAAACAAGAAAGCACCCGAAGACAACGAGCTGCGTAATACGACGAGTCTGTAGATATCGAACTTTCGATGTTCTAACTGCAGTTACTACAAACATTTGTCTGCTGGGCACAACCAAACACTCTGGATATACAAGAGTGACCAAAGCTCGGCCGAGCGATGACGCGACGAATCTGTCGAACTCGAACAGTTCTGCAATCGGAACTCAAGACGGAACGCCTGCGCTTCTCCGTTGGGGACGTATTTCATAACCACTACGCAGTGGTCGTGGCTCGCAGCTCCCGGGAGGTGTGCTTCTTGCCTCGTCCGGATTGGCGTCCGGTGATGATGCGTGGACAAGCAGCTTATTTGAAGTGGTCGACTGCTGGTGTGACGTTACCGAAGGTAGAAGACACGGCAGCTACTATCATCCTCAGACTCCCCATGTGACGGGGGAGGGGGTGGGGGGGTGGGGGGTTGGGGGGGGGGGGCTGAAGTGAATAAAAGTGATTAATAATTAATAATCCGTCCATCCAATTACAAATTCGGCACTCTTTCTCAACGATGAACCGACATGTCAATTCCTTCTGCGATATTAATTTTATTTCGAGCTTCCTATTACACTGACGAAAAATTGCAACAACAAAAAACAATTACGGTAGTGTAATGAGATTTCGGAAGTACATGTTGAGGGAGAACATGGAAACGAGCATGGACTGTGTCGTACAGGTTTCGGATGTCAGTTTATGGGATGAAGTTCCATGCCTGTTGGTCGGTCAATACAGTGACTGTTAATGCTGTTTGTGGATGGAGCTGGAGTTGTCGTCCAATGACGTACCATCTGTCAGAGACAGCAAAGGACTTGGAAGAGCAATTGAACGGAATGGATAGTGTCTTGAAAGGAGGATATAAGATGAACATCAACAAAAGCAAAACGAGGATAATGGAACGTAGTCAAATTAAATCGGGTGATGCTGAGGGGATTAGATTAGGAAATGAGACACTTAAAGTAGTAAAGTAATTTTGCTATTTAGGGAGTAAAATAACTGATGATGGTCGAAGTAGAGAGGATATAAAATGTAGACTGGCAATGGCAAGGAAATCGTTTCTGAAGAAGAGAAATTTGTTAACATCGAGTATAGATTTAAGTGTCAGTAAGTCGTTTCTGAAAGTATTTGTATGGAGTGTAGCCATGTATGGAAGTGAAACATGGACGATAACCAGTTTGGACAAGAAGAGAATAGAAGCTTTCGAAATGTGGTGCTACAGAAGAATGCTGAAGATAAGGTGGGTAGATCACGTAACTAATGAGGAGGTACTGAATAGGATTGGGGAGAAGAGAAGTTTGTGGCACAACTTGACTAGAAGAAGGGATCGGTTGGTAGGACATGTTTTGAGGCATCAAGGGATCACAAATTTAGCATTGGAGGGCAGCGTGGAGGGTAAAAATCGTAGAGGGAGACCAAGAGATGAATACACTAAGCAGATTCAGAAGGATGTAGGTTGCAGTAGGTACTGGGAGATGAAGAAGCTTGCACAGGATAGAGTAGCATGGAGAGCTGCATCAAACCAGTCTCAGGACTGAAGACCACAACAACAACATGTGCTTGATTGGAGACAGATCTGTTGATCTAGCAGGCCAAAGCAACACTTAGACACTCTGTAGAGCATGTTGGGTTATGGCAGCGGTATGTGGGCGAGCGTTATCCTGTTGTAAAACACCTCCTGGATGGTGTTCATTTATGGCCGCACAACAGCTCGATTTACCAGACTGACGTGCAAATTTGCATCAGGGTGCCTGGTATGAGCACGAGAGTGCTCCTGCTGTCATACGAAATTGCATCCCAGACCGTAACTCCAGGTGTATTTCAAGTGTTTCTAGCACGCAGATAGGCTGGTTGCAGGCCCTCATCTCGCCTGCGCTTAACGAACACATGGCCATCAGTGGCGCCGAGGCGGAACCATCTTTCATCAGAAAACACAAAAGTCGTCCACCATCTTGCCCTCCAATGAATTCTCGCTTGACATCACTGAAGTCGCAAACGGCGATGATTTGGGATCAGTGAAATGCACGTTACATTGCGTCTGGCTCGGTGCTGTCCTTGAAGTAAACATTTTGTAACAGTTCTTTGTGTCACTGTATTGCAAACAGCTGCTACATCGAACAGTTAACCCTAACGTGTTATCAGTCTGAGTTGTAACCCCAATCCACCTTCTTCAGTCTCCTAATTAATCAAGGAACCACTGAAAGTAGGTATAAAGACCAAAATTTCCACAACCAACACTGGTCGGAAATTAATTTAAATTCCAACGGGATGGTAATGTTATATGATCTGTAGAACTGGGGAAAGTCTTAAGAAACTGCTGCCTATATATGCCCATCAACAGCAGGTGAGTGGTACATCTTGCATTTTGACGACCTCCAGCTCTCACGTTTGCATGCTTTTGCAGTATTAAAAGCCAGTACGAACCCAGCCTCGGTTGTCAAATGTACATCAATTGTAAAAACGGACGGAATTTACACTTCAACATTTGGAAATTTGTGGTATGGTCTTATGGGACCAAACAGCTGAGGTCATCGATCCCTAAGCTTACATACTACTTAATCTAACTTAAACTAACTTACGCTATGGAAGACACACACACCCATGCCCGAGGGAGGACTCGAACCTCCGACGGGGGGAGCCGCACGGTCTGTGACAAGACGCCTCAGACCGCGCGGCTACCACGAGCGGCAACACATTGACCGTGAAGGTTTTCCGTCAACTATGTCAGTTTATTAATTTGTTAAGACATATTGTAGACACATTGAGCTGTGTGTCGAAATATTTAATAGCCAAAACAGCATTCAGGTATAGAACCCATCGCGCCGGCCAGGGTGGCCGAGCGGTTCTAGGCGCTACAGTCTGGCACCGCGCGACCGCTACGGTCGCGGGTTCGAGTCCAGCCTCGGGCATGGATGTATGTGATGTCCTTGGGTTGGTTGGGTTTAAGTAGTTCTAAGTTCTAGAGGACTGATGACCTTAGAAGTTGAGTCCCATAGCGCTCAGAGCCATTTTTGAGAACCCATCACCAGAGACATGTTACGTAACTCTACATCAAATACCGTGCGTTGTCTCTGTGACGTACATTCTCTACGATGTACAACTCACAGTACACAGGTCGACATGCGTTCTTGTTACAGCTGTCAAATGTTAGACGGTGACCAAGAAATGTCACACATGTCATTTGATACGAGTAATACACCGCACTGCAAAACTTAAGGAAGAGAGAGATAAATTGCCGTAACGTATTAACTACTGGGTGGAAATGAGTGAGAGTGCGGGAGCTTATTACTAGAGGACTCCAAGTCGTGCACAGAAAGGTGGACGTCACGTGACGTAACGACAACGTCACTATAGCGCCAAATGCGGCTGACCCCGCTACACGAGGCAGCTGAAGAAACAGGAGAAAACAGTGTGTGTCAACCAGCGAGTAGTTGCCGTGCGCTGTGGCTGTGTTCTTCATTACGACGTGGTCCGGAGACAACATTTGGACGACTTCACACAGGGAACAATCGTCGGGAAACTGGAAGAAGGACGTGGTATAGTCTAGTAGTCTGGTATTGTTCACAGCACTGTTTCCTGTGCACGGGGAGCTTTCAGAATTGCAGGCACTGTCCCCCGAAGGAGAAAAAGTGGTCAACCACGTGTACTGTTTCAAATCTGACGTACATCAAAGGATGTGCTACGTCACATGGGTTATAGAGAAGAAATACGAAGGGTTTTAATGTAATCATATTGTAACTGTTGCATAAGCATTACCATACATATGGTGCAGATATCCAGGACGACAAACGGCTGCAAAACACATCAGCTGTCCGCCTGCTTAGCTCGGTGGTAACGTGCTTGCCTCCAGTGCAAGCAGGGCAGGGATCGATTCCCTTCCGGGTTGGAGATTTTCTACGCTCGTGGACTGGGTGTTGTGTTGTCCTCCTCATCATTTCATCCTCATTACCGACACACAAGTCGCCCAATGTGGCAGTCCACCACCGCAAATATCTGGCCGCTATATGATGCCGCGAGATCTATTTTCTACAATGTGAAGTTTATTGTGAAGTCAAAAAATAGTTGCATTTTGTCTGTGATACGGTTCCTGGAGATCGTCACATTATCAGATAGTTAGTTGAGTCCCCGTTTTGCCACAGGACTCAGCAGATCGTCCGACGGGAGATAATATTGTTAACAGTTTGCCTGGATCAGCAAGTCTAGCTGCTGACAGAGGTCGCGGTTAGCTCGTTCAGAAATCTGTAGTGTTTAGGAAATTTAGTAGTGTTCTTAACCGAGAGTTTCCGCTTGTTAGAATTTGATTAATTGAGCTGGGAATGCAGTTACGTGGATTAGGGAGATTGCCTATTTGAGTTAGGAGCTGGTATAGTAAGCTACGTATTTGTGAGGCTGGATAATACCCGTGGAAGTAAGTTTATTAGGACATAGGGGTCCTAATGTTCCGTGAAAGGGTGTTAGCGAATCTCAGTGCAGACGCTGAGATGACACAGGTCGTGTTTATTTTGTGGTTGTTGGTTGGAGGATTACTGTAGTTTCCGAGCGGAGGTCTCGATGTAATTTATATTTTGTTTGGCAGTCGCTAACGATTCATTGATTGGAAACTGTGTCTAACACTATGTGATCAAAAGTATCCGGACACCTCCAAAAACATACGTTTTTCATATTAGGTGCATTGTGCTGCCACCTACTGCCAGGTACTCCACATCAGCGACCTCAGTAGTCATTAGACATCGTGAGAGAGCAGAATGGGTCGCTATGTGGAACTCACGGACTTCGAACGTGGTCAGGTGATTGGGTGTCACTGATGTCATATGTGTGTACGCGAGTTTTTCACACTCCTAATCATCCCTTGGCCCACTGTTGCCGATGTGATAGTGAAGTGGAAACGTGAAGGGACTCGTAGAGCACAAAAGAGTATAGGCCGACTTCATCTGTCGACTGGCAGAGACCTACGACAGTTGAAGAGGGTCGTAATGTGTAATAGGTAGACATCTATCCAGACCATAACATAGGAATTCCCAACTGTATCAGGATCCACTGCAAGCACTATGACAGTTAGGCGGGAGATGAGAAAATTGGGATTTCATGGTCGAGCGGCTGCTCATAAGCCTTACATCATGTCGGTAAATGTCAAACGACGCCTCGCTTGGTGTAAGGAGCGTAAACATTGGAAGATTGAACAGTGGAAAAACGTTGTGTGGAGGGAGGGGGTAACAGATCGCAGTACATAATGTGGCGATCCGATGGCAAGGTGTGGGTATGGCGAATGCCCGGTGAACGTCATGTGCCAGCGTGTGTAGTGCCAGCAGTAAAATTCGGAGGCATTGGTGTTATGGTGTGGTCGTGTTTTTTCATGGAGGGGGTTTGCACCCCTCGTTGTTTTGCATGGCACTATCACAGCACAGGCCTAAATTGATGCTGTAAGCACCTTCTTGTTTCCCACTGTCGAAGAGCAATTCTGGGATGGCGACTGCATCTTTCAACACGATCACAATTCGTAATGCACGGCCTGTGGCGGAGTGGTTACACGACAATAACACCCATGTAATGGACTTGCCTACACATAATCCTAACCTGAATCCTATAGAACACCTTTGGGATGTTTTGGAACGCCGACTTCGTGCCAGGCCTCACCGACCGACATCGATACCTCTCCTCAGTGCGGCAATCCGTGAATAATGGGCTGCCATTCGCCAAGAAACCTTCCAGCACATGATTGAAAGTATGCCTGCAAGAATGGATGCTGTCATGAAGGCTAAGGGTGGGTCAACACCTTATTAAAATCCAGCATTACCGATGGATGGCGCCAAGAAGTTGTAAGTCATTTTCAGCCAGGTGTCCGCAGACTTTTGATCACATAGTGTATTTTTGCTACTGCACGCAGTATGTTATGTGAAGTTTGCGATCTCTAAAGAAAAGGAATTGAAGGTCATAAAAGTGGGAACCATATTACGATGCACTGTGTAACCATTCTAAGGCAATTGAAGAGATCCGTGACCAGTGATTACCATAATTTGAGTGATGTAGTGGGACCACATTTTGTCAACGCCTGAAGTGCTTTAGCTTTGAATTACCATTCAATTGCAGTATTTAAAATCGCGGTGACACGTAGGTTTTCTGTTTTGTTTTTTGTCGTTAATTTGATTCCTTTCGAGCGGACATAGTTTTGTTTCTGTCAGTTCATCATACATGTACGAGTATTCAGAATATGTATTGAGATCTAGATTTTACAAATAAATCATAAAAGATGTGAGTCGAGATTGGCTAAAAGAATGTAAAACTTAAAAAATTCGTCTTCTAATTTCGTAGTATGAGTGTGTTAATGTGTGCTGTGAAAGGGACAAATTTTAAATATTGCGGATATTTGTCGTGTTATCGGAACGTTCTGTATTGCTTAAACAAAACGACACAATTCCACGAAAGGTTTCTGACTACGAGGTTTGCGTATGAGAAAGAACCAAAGATATTTTTTATTCTTTGTGTTACGTCATGCAGACTCGCGTTAATTAACAACATAAAAACTTGAAGGTTGTTAAAATAGGTCATATTTAACAGAAATTAACTCCAAAAAGGAGTTAAGAAACTTAAATTCACTAACAAAAATTCCAAATCAAAGACACTATTTACGTAGTAGTAGTATCTGACTGTGAAACTTTATTTTATCTTTGAGTTCACGAAAAAAAGATACATTTTACGCTAAAAAAGAAGACATGAGTAAAAATTGCATACAAAACGTATTAAAGTAATTTAATTTGAATTATTTTAACGATATATACTCCGAAATCAGTAACGATGTATGAGAATAAACCGACGATCCGACAACGTTTTGCTGGATTAATTTAACTGAATTATGTCGTATTATCATAGTGTGAAGGTCCTACCTTGCATTAATTACTTTGGTTTTCTATTGAGAATAGCTTTTCTATATAATAATCAAAGGCCGTTTTAGAGTTTTTGCAGATAATAGAATTGACATTGAAGCAGTAGTGTACCGGTGACTTCAGCGTAATTATAATCTTTGAATTGAACTGTCATTTACGTGTCACGACGCGTTTTTTTTCAATTACCATCTGTACTATTCTGCAATAGTTCTTTCTGTACATGGTCCAAGCTTCATCGAGCTAAGTTGTCAGGGTCACATCATGCGAAAATCAGTTACAAATTAAGTTTTGAGCACCACTTTGTATGCTGTTTACAACGGTTTCTACACCCAAATACGGGTCTTGTGTTAAATATATTACTTGCAGCTCATGGAGTTCACAAAACGTTTTTTATCAAATAGGTATTACTTACAAGCTGTGGAACACGAACATAAAGGATGACAATTTTGTTTTCCTTAACTGAACCACCTGAAGCCTCTGTGGTTAGTTTCATGACAGCGTTTCAGATTACTGGGCCTGAACTGCGAGAATGTCCTTTGGCACAAAAAACACATGGATTTACTGTTTCTCTTCACGCAAAAGTGATACCTGTTGCCGCTCTTTACTAAACGATTTTCTCTTTACCATATTTTCGCTTCTTAGAAAACATCGTAACTATCAAGGCAACAGCAAGAATTACAATCTTTCTTGAAGAATGTTATTGCTTGTAGGGAAACAGCCATGATACGCAATATACGACAGACTCACTGACTATTAACTGCCGCGTACAGCGCTATCGGGGAAGCACAAGGTTGCGTGTTTACAGCGTTGACAAGTCGACACGAGCCGCACTAGAATGAAAAGAGCTGCGTGGTACCAGGTTGTAGGCAACCTGTAACGATGCGCTTGTGGGCACACGATACTCTTTAAAGCCTGTACTATGGTAAGTTGACGGGCTTCACCTTACGAGAAAGGATTTTTGTATAGATATTGACCGCGTGTACCTGAATGGAGGCAAATCAGACTTAACATCTACTCTGTAATAACAATGATACGTCTAGCAAGTTTGAAATGCAACCGCACGTCAGGACGGACAAGAACAACACAGAAGGTGATACCAATTTGTTGATAATACGGTCGCCAGCCTAATTAGGCATTAACTAAGTTTCTTCCCTGTACAAGTTGATGTACGTTCATGTAAAACAACACGTAGTAACACTGCATAATATGGTAAATTTTAGAACCAGAAAATCTACTGTACTGATAATTTCACTTTCTGTACTGATATGGATAAACCATAGACATATGACACCACACTATAATGTTTACTACAAAACTTCGTATTGTCTATTGATCTGATTAAAATCGGGCATAGGTTACCCTAGAAGTAGTAATTTTGAGCGACAAACAAAATGTCAATTTTAATAAAGATAAAACACTGATAAATTTTGGCTTTTATATTGACTTTAACTTTGCTGGTCAAATCAGTTTAGAACACTTCAGAATTCAAATGAATAAAAAAAGAGGGGGGGGGGGGAACCCTGAAACTGTTATGATCACTGTATTAAAACAATTAATTACTGAAATCATCATGCCCTCAAGATTTCCAATATATGATTTACTACTCTTTTTATCTTATTTCCTGCTCATTTAAATACCATTATATCTGTCTCGAAATAATTAAGCTTCATTACTAAATCAGTATCAAAATTATCTTCCAACTTTGTCAGACCTTTGTTATTCGTCTATTAGTTCATTAACAAAACAGTTCTTTAAACATCATTCTAACATAGCTAGGTCTGCAGGTAATTATTATTAACATAAACTTTAATTCTTCATTTCGGGACACTCGGATTGCACAACATTTGGAAAGGACCCTGGCTAGGTTAGTTGTGAGGATAATTAAATGATAGGATAATTCTGGTAAAATTTAAGTTGTTATTGAACAGTATGGAACAAAAGTAACACTGGTCCACACGAATACAGTACTAAAAGTTTTTAACCTGTTCGTATCGATGCGGCGGTTGGCGGGCGGCGAGATGGCGGGCATAGAGCACACATACAACCACAGCTATGGCTCTTGATGTATCGGCACTTTATTTCTTCATAGCGTCGCAATGCTTTTCCATTTAGTGCCTATGGCATTTTGCCATGCTGTATAGGCGTCGAAACGGCATATCCGAGGCTCAATGAAACTACGTCTTCCCGGAGAGCCTCCTCGATCCAGAACGTGTTGCTCAGACCAATGCCCAACTCCGACTACTACTGCTAAGCCCGTTATGCCGTGCAGCGCCCGTGTGCATTTTCCCGCGCTCGCCTGCCATCCACCTTTTACCGCTCCCCTACAGACAGGGTATTCACCAGAGGTTTTGCATTCTACATGTCCTAACACATTGCCTATGTATGGACCAGACGCACAATTACAATTTTAACATCTTACAATAGTTTCAACGTTTTTTACATTTCAATTCTGTTACAATATTGTTTGACATTTGACATCAACATTAATATTCACATCGAACTTTGTTTACAGTTTTCTTAACACAATGGCATGAAACAAAAAAAAGAAATGAAATCAGAACATCACTTACACTAATTTATCGAAGAATCAGAAGAAAAAAAAATATTTATATGTACAATAGTACAGCGTTGTTGTTGTTGCAAACCCTGCTATAATCAAGATGAATTAAATTTTGACCTGTTTCTAGGCCTCCCTATAGCCTTTAATGTGGACAATTATGACATGCTTCGCAGGAAATGCGTAATGGATCAAGGGTACATGAATGTTAGTTTTAGGTTTACCATAAGGCTCTGTTTTACGCTGTCTGGTATTTTTGATTTTCATAAATGATATGCCGCACCACTTGTCATCAGCAGAGCCAGTGTTGTTTACACATGGTACTAACAGTTTTGTGAAAGAACATAATAAAACAGATTTGCAGCAAAAGGTTTCTGTCTTAACAGAAGAAGCACAGTAGGGTGTTGTGGAGTCAGTGAGTGGCATTAAATGAGAAGAAAACAGTATGAGTGATCTTTAGAGAAAAACAAAAGGTAGTTAAAATACAGTCCTAGAATTAGAAGTCCCAGAATTGAATAAGACAAGAAAAACATGATGAGCTACTGAACAGAATGTACAGAAAATACTGTTACGTCTTAATAATGCTTAAGAACTACTCCGTCATAGTTGTAAGTTTGTTATCTACCATTCACTGTGTTACATTGTTCATACAGACATTAATATGTTAAATATAAAGCTTCAAACTTATATAGAACGTATCTTCCTTTTAAATTCCGCAGCTACTATAACGCTCTGTAATCTTAAATTCTACAATATTACGTTACAATCCACAAGCAATGTCAACAATTAAAATGAGTAATGGTCACCACTGTTTTGACACACATGATAATGTGTGTGTGACCATTCTACATCAGAAAAAGCCATTGCTTATAAGCAAATATGAATATTTGGACTAAATTTCAACTTTTCAATCCCTTTTCTGGGTGAAGGAGGTGCGGTGTCCAGTCGTCAGACTCGATGGATGTGGCTCATCACGAACCCCTATCCTGTACCAATATCTTCATCGCAGAGTAACACCTGCACCTAACATTTTAAATTATTTTTTGGACATATTCCAAACTCTGTCTCCCCTACAGTGTTTACGCCCTACAGCTCCCGCTGGTACCACGGAAGTTATTCTTTCCTGTCTTAACCCTTGTCCTTTCATCTTGTCCCTTCTTCCACTCATCGTTTTCGATATGTTCCTGTCCTCACCGATTCTGCCGAGAACCCCTTGATTTCTCATCAGTCTACCTAATTTTCAACATCATTCCATAGCATCACATGTCGAACACACTGATTGTCTTCTCTTCCGGTTTTCTCGCAGTCCATGACTCACCTTCATTCAGTGCTGTGCTCAAACGTACGTTCTCAGAAATTTCTTCGACAAATCAAGAGTAATGTTTGATACAAGTAGACCAGTAGACTTAATTTGTTCAGGAATGCCTTCTTTACCAATGCTAGTCTACTATTTATGTCCTCTTAGCTTTGGATATTGTATGTGATTTTGCTTTCCTGGTAGCATAATTTCTCTACTTCGTCTTCTTAATCGTCCTCAGTTTTGATGTGAAGTTAATCACTAATCTCATCTCTGATATTCCTCATTACTGTTGTCTTTCTCCGGTTCACTTGAAATGTGACAGGCGCTTTGTATGCCTTTCTTCATTTAATTTGAGGATGTTTAGTTACAGGGTGATAATGGATTGGAATCCAATATGAATATTTTTAATAACTGTAGGAAGCGAGGGAGAGAACGTTGTTACGGGTGGCCAGTATCCTTTTTCTACAAGACAAATGCACGCGTGGATTAATACGGTTCTCTATTTACGTGAACTTGAAGTATTTACTTATCTCGAATACAGTCCATGCGTTGCGGTACAAACTCATCAATAACGGTCTACTTGCAGACAATATCGGTAATCTTGCTATTACACTAATCTGGTCACTATGTACTGACGTAACCTACGACGTGAACTGACAGACACCAACTGGAATATGAGTTAGTGAATTAGTGAGGCCCTCCGGTCAGCAGCGGCAGCCTAAATTCTTGCTCTCGGTGTGTCTCTGGCGCTTGATCCAGCGCCTACTACGATCCTCGCTCTACATCTTTGAGGACCGGTCTGCTGGCGACAGCTTACGCCAGCACAACAACATATATTGAATCACAGTGACTCTTCATACTGAGCTATTACTAGCTTTATTTCCTTTGATTTAACACGGTGCTGGTCTCTCGTGTTTTGTGGGTGATTTCTGTGAGTGTGGGAGGGCACAGTGAACTGAATTTGGGACAGGTGGGTCAGTGAATGTAATTAAAAATTGGCCATTTTGGGCCAGACCAGGTTGGAGTCTAAGGTGCTTGTTTCAGCGGAAGACGGGACGCCAGGTTTAGCTAAGTAGAGTAGCAGACCGTTGTGCATTTTACAACTGGGGCCGAGCCAGTGGCCGAACTGACAACGGGACATAACTCCAGCAGCAGGGAGGCGGCGCTTTCTCATGTTTTGCAGAGAGCCTTCGAAGATAAGAATTTTACTGTTTTTGAAAGAAACTCAGTTTGTTAAAAATAATGCCCTAACCTTGTGAGAAGATTTGTAATTTCAGAGGACCTGTGATGCGAGGCTACTTGTTGGTGCAAAAACGCGCCATTGGTATGTGTGTCAGTGACGTCACGACGTAATTGAAGCAGAAGTCTTTTAGATGAGGAAGGGTGATGTGTAATGTGGCTGACGTTTCATAGTAATGCACTGTTCACGTTGTGCACGGCTGTCGGGAAACAATTATGATAAGCATGATTAGCGGTACTGGCATGATAGGAAATTTTCTTGCTCGCACTTGTGGAAATCACAACCTCTGGCCCTATACAAGCAGTTATGCGGCTTGGCACTGATTGACAGGGTTGATGGATGTCCTCCTGAGGGTTATCGTGCCAAATTCTGTCCTATTAGCGCGTTACATCGTCGAAATTCATAGATGGTTGGAAGGCCCTGTCAATAACGCTCCAAACGTTCTAAACTGGGGATGTAGGGTTTATAGAGCACGAAGACAAACAGAACAAGCTCTTGCCGTTTGCGGGCGGGCATCATCTTCCTGAAATGTATGCCCAAAATGGCTTACCACGAAGTGGAGCAAAATGGGGCACAGAATACCGTGGACGTACCGCTGCGCTGTAAGGGTGACAACCAAATAGATCCTACTATAAAATGAAATGGCACACGAGATCATCACTCCCGGTTGTCGGGCCATATGGCGGGCAACTGTGAGTTGTGTAACCCACCGCTGTCTGGAGCGTCTCCATACAAGTCTTCACTGGTTCATCGAGGCTCAGTTCAAAGCGACACTCAACACTGAAGACAGTGTTAATCTAATCAATGAGATTTCAGGCAGAAAGACGTCTGGAGATGCCCCAGGCAGCTGTGGGAAACCAACCTGTCGTCCGCCATACGGAGGATGGTCTGGGGTGGCATTTCTTTTCATATCAGGATCCCTTTGGTTGCCACCCTTACAGCACAACGGTACGTCGACGATATTCTACGCTCTGTTTTGGTGCCCTTCATGGAAAGCTATCTTGGGCTTACATTTCACAAGATAAGCCCCTCCCTCCCACTCATACGGCGAGAATGTCTACTCCTTGTTTTCGTGCTCGTCAAATTCTACTTTGGTCAGCAAGGTCGCCAGATCTCTTCTCAATTGAGAACGTTTGGAGGACTGTGGGTAGGGCCACAGCCCCAGTTCTGAATTTTGACAGTCTAACTCGCCACTTAGATAGAACATGGTACGATATCTCTCAGGAGGCCATCCAACAACTCTTTCAATCAACGTCAAACCGATTACCTTATTGAATAAAGTCCAAAAGTGGACCAATGTGTTACTGACGTGCTCAATTTGTGAAGTTCTTTCTCTTGAATAAATCATGAAATTTTCCTGAAATTGTAATAATTTGTTGTTCACGTACATCACATCTACCGATTTTTTTCCCATTTGATTACTTCCTTCGTGTTGCGTCAACTTTTTTTCTTAGAGTGTTTGATCTGCGACGGTCCGACAAATGGAAGCACCCGTCGAGCCAGAGGTCTGTCTGAGGAAACACATCCAGAACTTATAGTAATTTCTGCACAGTTTTTCAACTGTTTTTTTTCCAGCGACTAGCAGACTCTGTCTCCGTAGTTTCAGCTATGGCGGATTGTGTAAGACCTCAGACCATTCGCACTCCTGTTGTGGAGTAGCGAGTATTCCAACGAGTGGAAGAAGACCCTGAACCTGGTGTTCATAGAATTTCGGTACTTATCGTGGTGAAACATCCTCTAATCTGGGCGATTTTACATGAATAGTTGCTGTTCCCATATCATGTACATAGTGGCCAAGCCGTTCGGACACAAGATTCTGCCAATGGTTGTTGCAATGTGTGACCTGATCAAAACCCACAAGTAACTGAAGAAGCAGGGCATCAGCGCAGATTTTCAGTTAAGTTGCGGGAACGAATTTTTGGCAATAGTCTAACAGGGCCTTACATACGACCAAAAACATGATATCTGTTGCAAGGCATCGTCACTTCCTACCATCCTGCTAGAGGAGGTACTAATCCAATGCCGAGTGGCGAAGTGGTTTACGCATGGTCGAGCACCAGCCCTCTTCTCCAAAATGTTCTAACCTCACAGACAGGCATTTATTGGATAGTGGTTCAAATGGCTCTGAGCACTATGGGATTTAACATCTGTGGTCATCAGTCCCCTAGAACTTAGAACTACTTAAACCGAACTAACCTAAGGACATCACACACATCCATGCCCGAGGCAGGATTCGAACCTGCGACCGTAGCAGTCACGCGGCTCCGGACTGAGAGCCTAGAACCGCGAGACCACCACGGCCGGCTATTGGATAGTGGGTTGCCCTCTGAGATTCAGTAAGTTTTCCTGCTCTTTCTTCCGATCTTAATACACTGCATCTTTTGTTGTGGTGACATTTGAAATCTTTGGTGAATTGAAGGCCAATTTATGATGCACATACACTACAGTAACGCATCATCAATGCCTGCCGTTGTATGCGAGATCAGCGTACAGTTTTTCAGAGAGTGTGCGATACTCCAAGACGACACCATATTGAACACCTCCTTTAGCGATGGCTCGCAAGTGAAGGTCGTATGTAACAACAGGCAGATAACGTTAGGAGCTCTGCTTTATCACAGTAACAGGACAATGTGTTTTCATTTCTTTACTACGTTCTGTAGATGGTACGTAATATCAAAGGTCTTGCAATAAACGAGATGCGTTTCACAGTAGCGAAAATGAACAAGTACTCATACCAATTAACGTTTCTTTATAACTCTTCTATATTTTTAGTCTACACTAACATCCTTTGACGTCTGCAGGAGGATAGTTGAGTCCACTCTGTCATATGCATTTTTCCAATGTCGATAAGATATACACGATGGTTACTTCAGAGCTCCTGGGGCCCTTTAACACTCTTGTGAAACACCATCTCCCCGTATCTGCACGGGGCAACGCGCTCAGAACACGACGCATTCTGCTGGCTTCGGCAGCCGCTGCCCATCAGAGTAATTACTCGCTGCCAGCGGCCGTCAGCGGGAACAAGTGTCGTGGAGCAAAAGAGGTGGCGGTGCGTGGGCAGTGGGCAGGTCCTCATTTCCCGGAAAGCCGCTGCTGCCGTCTCCCGATTTCTCCCCCCCCCCCCCCCCCTTTCCCACCACACACTCACACACTACTGAAGCCGCGCTGGAAAATCTGCCAAGGCTACCATCTGTTAAATCCGCGAAATGTAAGAAAGAGCTTCCTCGGTGGGGAAAATCCGTTTACCACGAATACCACTCGGGAAATATAAAGCTAACCACAGTATGGAAACCGCACTTCGGCAGTACGTCTTTTATTGTCCCACATATCCGGATCAATATCTACGTACATGTATGTCTCCAAAGAAAATAGAAAAATAAATTTGTGAAACCGATATGTAACATTAAGAGCGCTGTTAATGATTGACAAGAATCACACACAAAAAATTGAAAGAAAATTGAACATCTGCTAGATGATGATCAGTTTGACTTTAGGAAAGGTAAAGACACAAGAGAGGCAGTTCTGATATTGCGCATGACATTGAAAGCAAGATTTGAAAAAATTCAAGGCAAATTCAAAGAATTTGTCGGCCTAAAAAAAGCATCTGACAATGTAAAGTGGTCCAAACGTTCGAAATTCTCAAGAAAAGAGTTGTAAACTGTAGGGTAATACACAGACGTACTATAACAAAAAGGGTAAGAATAAGAATGAATGGCCAAGAACATAATGTTCGGATTAGAAACTGTATAAAACAAAGATGTAATTTACAATGCATAAATTGGAGAAGTAATTACGGAAATCCAAGAAAAGTTCAGGAGTGGGACTGAAATTCAGTAATGAAGAACATCAACGATAACATTATGTCATTACATTAATATCCACAGTTAAATTGAAGAACAGTTACAGAGCACATGTTAATGGAACCAAGAGTCACTTGAGCACAGAATTTGGGTTGACAGTGTGTGAAACTCCCTGCATGTATATTTAAGAGCCGTACACACCTTTAACACCGAAGCTACAAATTACTGTGCACAACTTTAATGCATAGCAAAAATCATTAAAGGCACTGGATACAGATACAGAAGTGGAGGTTTCCACAGATAAATTATTTAATATGGATAGCAGGTGTACAACAAAAACAATCTCTTGATTAACACAGTAATTTGTCCAATAAAAACATAATTATTTACATTGATCGTGAATTGCATGTGGAATGCTGTAAAAATTATAATGCGAACTGTAATTAACAGATATGTTGATTTGCATCATTATTTGAACCAACAAGAAAATGTCCCTCTGGTGCTAAAAGCGATCTGTAGTTCTCTCCCGAATTTTGTTAGCCGCAATTGAAAAACAGTGACTGTTGACCAGATAGTATTTGAAAACCTCATACATTCACCATACTAATGCTGGATCTGAGACAGTTGATCGTATTGATTTCCACAAGTGAGAGCAAGAAAAGGCCCTATCATGTGAGTGCCGCTAATTATGATTACCATTATTGTTTCCCTACGGCCGTGCACAACGTGAACAGTGCGTTACTATAAAACGCCCGCCACATTACGCATTACATTGGCAAAAATTTCGGTAATTCATGACTCTACACGTCTAGTCATCAATATGATGTGATTAGATTGGATTAGGTTAATTCTTGTTCCATAGATCATGAATAAGACATTTAGTAATGATGTGGAACGTGTCACTTTAAATGAAAGATTTCTTTACATACCATGATTCAATTTCTTTACAACAATTTTTTACACCCACTCTCTCGTTCTTTTTTATTTCTCTCTCTCTCTACCTCTCTCTCTCTCTCTGTGCCTCTCCTCTGTCACACACACACACACACACACACACACACACACACGCACACACACACACACACATACACACACATTCTTTTTTATTTTTATTTGTTTGTTGTGCTCGACTATCGGTGAGGCACGAAAACGCCTGTGAATGAATTTCTTAGTTTTGAGTACACTTACGAAAGAAATATAAAAACAGCTATGAGAGTTACTGATTTATGATGCTTAGTTTGCAGTCAATTCTGAGTATTATTAGTAACTACGCTCCAGTCCCTAAACCTAGTTACAGAAATGCGAATCAGACGCATTACGTATGCCAGGCCAATGCAGCTGCGACTTGGAGACACCAGCTGTGGTCACTTCCCAGCCCGCTGTAGGATCACATCGGTTCGTCTTCTTCCTGCTGGTACTGTAACTGAGATTTGGCAACAAGGCAACGTATGTTTGGCAACTCTGTGATCGACGAGTTACTTCCTGGTGTGCACGGAATTAAGCCTCAAAGTTCACTAGATTTTACCTGTCATTTCCATTGAGTAATCTCAGTTATTATCGCTTGAGGTGTATCAAAAGGTTGCAAACTTACGGTTTTCAGCCCAGGAAAGTCGTTGCAGGTGGAAATCGAAACTAATCTCGTCCTTTAAATAGCGGTTTATTATTTTTAGTCACTATTGACCTCGTAAGAGGAAGATAAGACACATACCTCTTTGCCAGCTCTGTGGTAACGTGCTGGCCTGTGAAAAAGCGTCTGTTAGGGTTCGCAGTTCCAGTCTCACTAACTTCAACGTTTTTACCCCTTCTGTGAAAGAGCTACAACAGGCAGATCAAATAAGGAATTCGCAAGAAAATACTTTCGGCTCATAGTGCAATTGTGAAAAACTTACAATGCTGCACAACAGGTAACGCCTCTTTCCGCAGCTGACAAGCAAATTTTGGGTTTCTAGAAATACATTACTATATTTATGAAATGCCACATTTGCATACCTCTTGAGTATGACACAGCATACCAATTGAACACAGACCCAATCAAAATCTAAGTGAGTAGTATGTTGCTAGTTCGTGTCGATAGAGGCATGCTTGTGTAGAGATACTCAGTTTTATTAAAACACTTTCGTCGTAAGGTTATCATGGGTAGTTTTATTTCATTTCTTATAATACAGTGCACCATTTTCGTAAGGTTTCCTTTAGTGTTGTTGAAACAATAGTAAACATGAGAGCGAAATTAATCATCAACGATATATGCGAATTCTCTGATGTTATCTGTAACAGTCTGACAATGCACATGCACTTAATTGATTACATGCATGTAGAAAACTTTTTCTGACTTAAAGCTGTCAAACAAGATTTGAAGAAGAATAAAACGTCACTACCACACGACAGCTAATGTAGAAAATACTTTTCTCACATATATGGGCACGGTGCGCTCTCCCACACGTAATACAAATGCTTCGAGATCCATCTCCTGCCTGGCTGTCTATTAAACCTTAAAAGAACAAAATGTCACAGAAGTTAGCCCTTTGTCCACATGCGAATATTTTGGGTTGAGAAGTGAAGGGAATTATGTTCAGAGTTCCATTAGATTGGTAACTTCAGAAGACAGCAGAATTGCGTTTTAAAAAAATATAACACTACATGTATTCGAACTCACGACATCTCATCTATGGTGAACCACACTTACCATTCCGCTACTAGCTGACACATAGCTACAACTGCTCCAGAGCTGAACAACAATTCCTCCAGAACTTCTGTATACCACAGTACTGCGAGATAATGCAAATGTCCGGGTCTAGACTTCTGAGAGAAACAGTTACAGCTTCTCTTTTGCGCTGCACGACGTTTTTTACAAATTGATAGCGCAATAGAATAGCTCAAGTGGAAAGGAACACTTCCCATTTAAATTTCTGCATCCAACACTGTTGGTAGTTCTGTGTAGGTGGCAGTTATGTGATTTTATTTCGGTGATTACAAAATACAGTCGAATGTATGCACTGGGTAGCCGAGGCAGCTAGTTCATGGTGATTTGCTGAACATGCTGCACAGGGAGCCTGTGTGTCAGAATTCTCATTCAGTGTGGCGCAGCGGTGTTATGATAGAAAAATGAATCACACAAAAGCGGATTTGGCGGTCTGCTGAACTGATGATAGGTTCTTAAGCCTATGGTCTGGGTTCGATTCCCACTTCTGTCAATGATTTTAGATAGGGAGAGAAAGACTCCGTTCTCTTCTGGCTATACCAAGTGAAGGAGATACAATGGCAGTGTGGTATGAAATTCAAATTAAAGATGATATTCCTTCTCTGCCAAGTAGACCTTAGGTTGAACCACAATAAAGTCTGGAGTGGCGACATGTACAAACTCTATCACCAGTAACCTTTCTTATACTAGTTATTTATTTCTAGTGACGAAACAAACGCCATGTAGGGTCACAGGACACTTATTTCACCTTTTATCTGAGCTTCTGTATGTCGATAAAATTGGTTCTGAACTGAGAATGCAACTCAGACCGCCCTTAACGCGGAATATGATCCGTTCGTGACAATACAGCTCGGCTACAATTTGTTGTTTGTTCAAAACTGCAGATTCCTAAACATCTCAACATATTACGCGTGAATGGGTTCGAATCCTGGGCCGGCACTAAAGATTTCATTATGTATTATCAAGCTCTAGCACGAGAACACCTATCTGCTGGTGGATAATAATTTTGATTTTAATGTTTATTTGTCAACACTAACGATATCTGACGTTTTTGACTCCCAGTGGGACACAGAACTATTTGCGAGATCACTGTAAGTTCAAGATGTTATTCCGAGCTGCTGGTGGAGAAAAATTCGGTAGCTGACGTCTCTTTGTGTGTAGTCTACAACGATATGGGCGGGACTCTATTCCCAGTGAGCACTGAAATCTTCGTCATATTATTTCTAGTTCAAAAATGCTCACATGTCGCTGCTGGTGCAAAAACCCATATTTAACGTTCGTTTTCTCTAGAATATAACAGCGCTAGGTGCCGGGTTGGAGTCCTGGGAAGGAAACAATTAATGTTTCGTCTCGTCATTTCAGTTAAAGCATCTAGCTACTGCCGAGAAAATCCGATATGTGACAGTTGGTTGTGCTTCGATATCAATCCGCTTAGGTTCTGGGTTCGAATCCCTGTCCAACACAAAGCTTTGCCTCACGGCCTTTGATGTAAGTTTCTTGTGAAGAAGCAATATTTAACATCTCTAGTAGTTCGTTAACAGGGACAATAGATGCTGGATAGGAATTCACGTCCGTTAAAAATGTTTGCGTTACGTAATTTAAAGTTGATATTTGCTGATACTGTCTAAAAAAAAACGGCTCTAAGCATTATGGGACTTAACATCTATGGTCATCAGTCCCCTAGAACTTAGACCTACTTAAACCTAACTAACCTAAGGACAGCACACAACACCCAGCCATCACGAGGCAGAGAAAATCCCTGACCCCGCCGGGAATCGAACCCGGGAACCCGGGCGTGGGAAGCGAGAACGCTACCGCACGACCACGAGATGCGGGCTGATAGTGTCTATAATCGAGGTATATCACTCTCTGTGTGCCTAATCAGGAATGACTGTTAGTGTGCGTCAGTCACGAAATCTTTGCTTAGTCTGCCTGAACTGGGTTTGAATCCATATGCAGAACGAGATGGTTCGTCATGTCATTTGAAGTTCATACATATTCTCACATATCTGCTCGTGAGTGACGTATATTTTTAATGTCAATATGTGTTAAATAATAAGTACGGTATGTTACTTTGAAGAGGAAATCATGACTACGACGAACTTACTACGTGCATTACCTATCTGACGTAATGAGGAGAGTGGTAAAATTTCAGGTATGTCATTTATTGAAATAAATGTGAGGTTACAAGGCTTAAGGACAGCCTTATCTGTGATAAGGTGTTCCCTGATATCTGTAGCATCGTGGTATTACTTTACATCTTGTGTTACTGCGATACAGAACAGTGTTTTCTAGTAGTGACATGTTGGAACCATATTCAATAGTCAAACGACTGTACCATGGAGTGATTAGAGGACCTGCTAGACAGCCGCGTCGTGCCGGTTGCATGCGAATCAGGCGAAATGCAGTTCAGGTTTTTCGGATACTTTTGAGCACGACTGTACATGATTACTGCTCTGTTGTTGACCATATCCGGAATTGCTGTTCACAACATGCATGAGCTAGCACAGATATGGCTCTGAGCACTGTGGGACTTAACATCCATGGTCATCAGTCCCCTAGAACTTAGAACTACTTAAACCTAACTAACCTAAGGACAGCACACAACACCCAGCCATCACGAGACAGAGAAAATCCCTGACCCCGCCGGGAATCGAACCCGGGAACTCGGGCGTGGGTAGCACAGATAAAAAGTGGTACTTCTATCTTATTGGTGAAAAAAAAATAAAAAGGATAAAAATAAAAGCGTTTGTAGGGTACAACAGCATATGGAAATAAGACAAATCTGTAGCAATGAGGAACGCTTCCAAATAACTGCATTAAAGCGATGACTTCTACATTTAATCCCGTGTTCAATAGCGACAAGTAGCAGATATCCAGTGTTCCTCCAAGGTTGCCTCCATCTCAACGGAGTGGCGTCAGTCAATCATTATGCAGTAGTCAACAGCGTACCCAGTGGAGAGTCGGGATTGGAAAGACGCCATTGATATGGAGCGATGTACTGTAATATACACCGCAGTTGATAGCGAGATCAGTTTTAGCAATTTTATCCAGAAGTCGGAGAGAGCAATATCCACCACGTTCTGCAGCCCGTGTAGGAACATAGTGAGCTGAGTTAATGCTATAGGAGGGTGTTTTGACAACTCGGTGTTTTGACAACTCGATGGAAGTGGGAACATGTTGTCATTATCCCACTACTCGTGTACGATGTGTAACGCCAGTATGAAATGGAGCTTACTCCTGCAACACGACGACAGTACGAACAGTTACGGTGATGTTTCTCGCTGGGAATATTAGGAAGAGCCAGCATCAAAGCAGATCCACGTCCCTCAGGATCCATTCACGTCTATCACCCAACCATTCTATTATCGTTATTCTGTACCATCCAGCAGAGAAAAATTACGAACTAGAAAGCTCCGTTAAGTTCATCGAAAAGATTTTTATGCATCTCTCTCTTCCGATATATCGAAAACGAATACCGTCTATGTGCCGGCATCGATCATATGTGGCGATCCTATTAAATATACAGGTATTTATCCGTTGGAGCAGGTGGACAGTGGTGGACGTCGCTTGAACAGACCAGTGTGAAGTTTCATCACCTGTACTGTACGAGAACCTTCTCCCACATGTTATCAGTCGCAGGAGAGGGACCCTATTTCGTTGTTTGATACGCCGATTTTTCTGCTGTAACACGCTTTGTACACTGTCATAGCCGGCCTGAGTGGCCGAGCGGTTCTAGGCGCTTCAGTCTGGAAACGCGCGACCGCTACGGTCGCAGGTTCGAATCCTGTCTCGGGCATGGATATGTGTGATGTCCTTAGGTTAGTTAGGTTTAAGTAGTTCTAAGTTCTAGGCATCTGATGACCACAGATGTCAAGTTAGGTTTAAGTAGTTCTAAGTTCTAGGGGACTGATGACCTCAGATGTTAAGTCCCATAGTGCTCAGAGCCATTTGAGCCATACACTGTCATACTTTTTTTCCTCAAAGACTTCGACGTCTGTGTCCGCTCCTGAAGTGACATTAACGCGTTCGGTCCATTGACTTCACCAGGAAACTAGACATGAACACTTTGTAACTCACATTATGTGGCAATCATGTGTATACCTGGTCTGTTGGGATGGTAAAGACACCGTCGATGTACTGTAATAGTAAGCATCATAGTTGATAGTGCGATCAATTTTAGCATTTTATCGTAATTTCAACACCGACCAGTGATGTAGCAACATGTTTACCAATTTCTGTATCATCACTAAACAGCCCCTTTGCGAGTACCATATGCGAATGGAAGTAGATGACTGAGCAGTATGTTCATTCATTGTTAATTCTCGAACATATACGCCAAAGTATACCAGACAGCGACCTACATATCTCTAGCACTTCGATCACAGTGCGTAACTTACGATCTTTCTGTATACTGGTGGGAATCACAGGGAATTCTCGCATTCTCACGATAAAGTTAGAGACTGAAAGGTTTCCTCGCATTGTCTTTGATCAACGCTGCCTACAGCAGACCAGAAGTAGACCGCCACATTCCACGTGTTGTGCAGGAACGGTGCTAACCGAAGCTGTAACTGTTGTACCACACTCATCCAAGACCACAAGATTTCTTCAGTTGCGCGAATGTCGAGGATGTTAGCACGCCTTATTGGTGTACTGTAGACATGAAACTGTTGTAATGATATAACAGACGGTTAAGAACAAGAAACTGGTGGTTTTTATGAATAATGGAGCTGTAGACATATGGAGTTTGCTGCGTTTTATGTAAATCACCTGTGAGAGTACCTGGGAAGTAGTGTGGACCAATGATTTCATCCCCTTGGATTCCACACCATACATTAATAGACCACCAACGTTGACGGTCGACAGGTCGTACCCACTGATGATTGTCTGCGGCTCAGTAGTGCAGGTTATGGCGATTCCCTGCACCATAATTTGTGAACGTGGACTCATCAGAGAACATAACACCTTGTAAAGACTGCAGCGTGGAATTACGTATGGCGCATTCACAGAATGTAGTTCTCACACGGAAATCGTTCCCATGCAGCTCCTGGGTCAGTGACAGGCGGTACGGGTGAAACCTGTGGCCGTGTACTATACGCCACACAGATGTGAGACTGACACCAGCGACTGCAGCAACGGCTCGTAAACTGACATGAGGATCGCGGTGTGCTGCAGCTAAAGCAAACACCTCCGTCTCCTCACTTCCTGCAGTTCTTCGTCTGTTACTGCGGCGCATTACCAAGCTTCCCGTTTCCCGAAGTCTTTGTTCGTCACGTAAGAACGTAATGGCTGCCGGAGCTCTTCGCCTGGGATATCTCACGGAGTACGCCATGGCTGCTTCAGTGGCATCGTGTCGGCACCCGCCGAGCATCAGCAACATGTCACCGTACTCGTTGTTTGTGTATGCCGTCTTCATCCGATGTCAATAACTGTGGTATATTGAGCCCCGTTTGCCTGTGTGGCTCGAACTGTCGTGTATACGGCCGTGTGCGGCGACATTCGGCAGTCTGACGGCGCATAGAGGAAGCTTCTCGCTCCGTGACACCGACGATGTTACAACTCGGCCGCACCACATTTAGAAGGTGCATTGTGCTATGTGCAGCGCGTGTGTTATCTCCCCTGAAACTTTGAAGGGTTGTAGCTCCCAAACTAAAAGTGACAGGAATGTAATTTAAATTGATGTATACACAGCTGGTGTTACTGATTCCAGTGCATGATAGAAACAAATATTGTTCCATCTAAAAAAATTGTATCTTTGGATAATAACACAATAAACTACTCTACTGGCCAATGAAATTGCTACCCTACGAAAATGACGTGCTGTTGTTGTTGTTGTTGTGGTCTTCAGTCCTGAGACTGGTTTGATGCAGCTCTCCATGCTACTCTATCCTGTGCAAGCTTCTTCATCTCCCAGTACCTACTGCAACCTACATCCTTCTGAATCTGCTTAGTGTATTCATCTCTTGGTCTCCCTCTACGATTTTTACCCTCCACGCTGCCCTCCAATGCTAAATTTGTGATCCCTTGATGCCTCAAAACATGTCCTACCAACCGATCCCTTCTTCTAGTCAAGTTGTGCCACAAACTTCTCTTCTCCCCAATCCTATTCAATACCTCCTCATTAGTTACATAATCTACCCACCTTACCTTCAGTATTCTTCTGTAGCACCACATTTCGAAAACTTCTATTCTCTTCTTGTCCAAACTGGTTATCGTCCATGTTTCACTTCCATACATGGGTACACTCCATACAAATGCTTTCAGAAACGACTTCCTGACACTTAAATCTATACTCGATGTTAACAAATTTCTCTTCTTCAGAACGATTTCCTTGCCATTGCCAGTCTACCTTTTATATCCTCTCTACTTCGACCATCATCAGTTATTTTGCTCCCCAAATAGCAAAACTCCTTTACTACTTTAAGTGTCTCATTTCCTAATCTAGTACCCTCAGCATCACCCGATTTAATTTGACTACATTCCATTATCCTCGTTTTGCTTTTGTTGATGTTCATCTTATATCCTCCTTTCAAGAGACTGTCCATTCCGTTCAACTGCTCTTCCAAGTCCTTTGCTGTCTCTGACGGAATTACAATGTCATCGGCGAACCTCAAAGGTTTTACTTCTTCCCCATGAATTTTAATACCTACTCCGAATTTTTCTTTTGTTTCCTTTACTGCTTGCTCAATATACAGATTGAATAACATCGGGGAGAGGCTACAACCATGTCTCACTCCTTTCCTAACCACTGCTTCCCTTTCATGCCCCTCGACTCTTATAACTGCCATCTGGTTTCTGTACAAATTGTAAATAGCCTTTCGCTCCCTGTATTTCACCCCTGCCACCTTCAGAATTTGAAAGAGAGTATTCCAGTTAACGTTGTCAAAAGCTTTCTCTAAGTCTACAAATGCTAGAAACGTAGGTTTGCCTGTTCTTAATCTTTCTTCTAAGATAAGTCGTAAGGTTAGTATTGCCTCACGTGTTCCAACATTTCTACGGAATCCAAACTGATCTTCCCCGAGGTCCGCTTCTAGCAGTTTTTCATTTCGACTGTAAAGAATTCGCGTTAGTATTTTACAGCTGTGACTTATTAAACTGATAGTTCGGTAATTTTCACATCTGTCAACACCTGCTTTCTTTGGGATTGGAATTATTATATTCTTCTTGAAGTCTGTGGGTATTTCGCCTGTCTCATACATCTTGCTCAACAGATGGAAGAGTTTTGTCATGACTGGCTCTCCCAAGGCCATCAGTAGTTCTAATGGAATGTTGTCTACTCCCGGGGCCTTGTTTCGACTCAGGTCTTTCAGTGCTCTGTCAAACTCTTCACGCAGTATCTTATCTCCCATTTCATCTTCATCTACATCTTCTTCCATTTCCATAATATTGTCCTCAAGTACATCGCCCTTGTATAAACCCTCTATATACTCCTTCCACCTTTCTGCCTTCCCTTCTTTGCTTAGAACTGGGTTGCCATCTGAGCTCTTGATATTCATAAAAGTGGTTCTCTTCTCTCCAAAGGTCTCTTTAATTTTCCTGTAGGCAGTATCTATCTTACCCCTAGTGAGACAATCCTCTACGTCCTTACATTTGTCCTCTAGCCATCCCTGCTTAGCCATTTTGCACTTCCTGTCAATCTCATTTTTGAGACATTTGTATTCCTTTTTGCCTGCTTCATTTACTGCATTTTTATATTTTCTCCTTTCATAAATTAAATTCAGTATTTCTTCTGTTACCCAAGGATTTCTATTAGCCCTCGTCTTTTTACCTACTTGATCCTCTGCTGCCTTCACTACTTCATCCCTCAGAGCTACCCATTCTTCTTCTACTGTATTTCTTTCCCCATTCCTGTCAATTGTTCCCTTATGCTCTCCCTGAAACTCTGTACAACCTCTGGTTCTTTCAGTTTATCCAGGTCCCATCTCCTTAAATTCCCACCTTTTTGCAGTTTCTTCAGTTTTAGTCTGCAGTTCATAACCAATAGATTGTGGTCAGAATCCACATCTGCCCCTGGAAATGTCTTACAATTTAAAACCTGGTTCCTAAATCTCTGTCTTACCATTATATAATCTATCTGATACCTTTCAGTATCTCCAGGATTCTTCCAGGTATACAACCTTCTTTCATGATTCTTGAACCAAGTGTTAGCTATGATTAAGTTATGCTCTGTGCAAAATTCTACAAGGCGGCTTCCTCTTTCAGTTCTTCCCCCCAATCCATAATCACCTACTATGTTTCCTTCTCTCCCTTTTCCTACTGACGAATTCCAGTCACCCATGACTATTAAATTTTCGTCTCCCTTCACTTCCTGAATAATTTCTTTTATCTCGTCATACATTTCATCAATTTCTTCATCATCTTCAGAGCTAGTTGGCATATAAACTTGTACTACTGTAGTAGGCATGGGCTTTGTGTCTATCTTGGCCACAATAATGCGTTCACTGTGCTGTTTGTAGTAGCTAACCCGCACTCCTATTTTTTTATTCATTATTAAACCTACTCCTGCATTACCCTTATTTGATTTTGTATTTATAACCCTGTAATCACGTGACCAAAAGTCTTCTTCCTCCTGCCACCGAACTTCACTAATTCCCACTATATCTAACTTTAACCTATCCATTTCCCTTTTTAAATTTTCTAACCTACCTGCCCGATTAAGGGATCTGACATTCCACGCTCCGATCCGTAGAATGCCAGTTTTCTTTCTCCTGATAACGAAGTCCTCTTGAGTAGTCCCCGCCCGGAGATCCGAATGGGGGACTATTTTACCTCCGGAATATTTTACCCAAGAGGATGCCATCATCATTTAATCATACAGTAAAGCTGCATGACGTGCTACAGACGTGAAATTTAACCAACAGGAAGAAGATGCTGTGATATGCAAATGATTAGCTTTTCAGAGCATTCGCACAAGGTTGACACCTACAACGTGCTCACATGAGGAAAGTTTCCAAACGATTTCTCATACACAAACAGCAGTTGACCGGCGTTGCCTGGTTAAACGTTGTTGTGATGCCTCGTGTAAGGAGGAGAAATGCGTTCCGTCACGTTTCCAACGTTGACAAAGGTCGGATTGCAGCCTATCACGATTGCGGTTTATCGTATCGCTGCATTGCTGCTCGCATTGGTCGAGATCCAATGACTGTTAGCAGAGTATGGAATCGGTGGGTTCAGGGGGGTAATACGGAACGCCGTGCTGGATCCCAACGGCCTCGTATCACTAGCAGTCGAGGTGACAGGCATCTTATCCGCATGGCTGTAACGGATCGTGCAGCCACGTCTCGATCCCTGGGTCAACAGTTGGGGACGTTTGCAAGGCAACAACTATCTGCACGAAAAGTTCGACGACGTTTGCAGCAGAGTGGACTATCAGCTCGGAGACCATTGCTGCGGTTACCTTGACGCTGCATCACAGACAGGAGCGCCTGCGATGGTGTAGTCAACGACGAACCTGGGTGCACGATTGGAAAAGCGTCATTTTTTCGGATGAATCCAGGTTCTGTTTACAGGATAATGATGTTCGCATCCGTGTTTGGCGACATCGCGGTGAACGCACATTGGAAGCGTGTATTCGTCATCGCCATACTGGCGTATCACCCAGCGTGATGATATGGGGTGTCATTGTTTACACGTCTCGGTCACCTCTTGTTCGCATTGACGGAACTTTGAACAGTGGACGTTACATTTCAGATGTGTTACGACTCGTGGCTCTACCCTTTATTCAGTCCCTGCGAAACCCTACATTTCAGCAGGATAATGCACGACCACATGTTTTAGGTCCTGTACAGGCGTTTATGGATACAGAAAATGTGGGACTGCTGCCCTGACCAGCACATTCTCCAGAACTCTCACCAATTGAAAACGTCTTGTCAATGGAAGCTGAGCAACTGGCTCGTCACAATACGCCAGTCACTACTCTTGATGAACTGTGGTATCGTGTTGAAGCTGCATGGGCTGCTGTACCTGAACACGCCATCCAAGCTCTGTTTGACTCAATGCCCAGGCGTATCGCTGCATTGCACACATGTCAGTTACAGTCTAATATATTTGTCCAATGAATACGCGTTTATCATCTGCATTTCTTCTTGGTGTAGCAATTTTAAAGTCCAGTAGTGTATGTTCATAGCTCCGCAGACATTGTAACGTTTCATATGATGACCTACCGCAATAAATATTTCCGTCGCCTGTTACTTCATAACTTACAGAGGGAAACACACTAAGTGGAACACCCCGTAGTAGTGCATATCGCTATCTCGTGTCTCCTGTCGCCAGTCATCGCGCTCATGTGGCGATGCCTGGTGCACTAGCCTGCTGAACAACAGGTATCCATCGCTCTCGCCAGCGCTGCTCTTTCCTCCACTCCCCTTATCCCAATCCTGCCTTTTGTATCTTGTAAGTCAGTTTCCCACTCCTCTCTGGCGGTGAAGTCCCGTAAAATACTCCTACCCCATCCTACGGCGAGACCCGACAGTGACGGATGAGACGGCTGCCGAGCTGCTAACAAATTAACAACTGCATTTCATGCAAATTGAAGCTTCCGGCTTCGTTTATTAGGTTTCGCTACACGGTAATCTGGACAGACTAAGAACTTACTGTCAGGGCTACAGTACTTCCTTGCGCCACTGCCCTGGAGGTCGTATTGAGCGTCGGAATTGTAACAGACATTCAGTTCTCTTCGTACGCTTTTGCCATTATTTGACGGATATCCGTTGCCGGCACTCCTTCCACTGTAAGGGAACGCACTACACCGCTTTGTCCTTTTGTAGTTTCTGTTTACTTGTGTTCTACAGAGGCTAAACTTTTTTCCGTAAGCAATACCGTTACAATCCCTCTATCCACTTTCATTTTACAGCCTTCATGAACGACCCTAATGTCTTCATTTTACGACGTTTTACCACCACATGGACGGTTGTGTCCGCTTCCTTTGGAAATCAGCTAATCTTGGTTCAAATGGCTCTGAGCACTATGGGACTTAACTTCTGAGGTCATCAGTCCCCTAGAACTTAGAACTACTTAAACCTGACTAACCTAAGGACATCACACACATCCATGCCCAAGGCAGGATTCGAACCTGCGACCGTAGCGGTCTCGCGGTTCCAGACTGAAGCGCCTAGAACCGCACGGTCACACCAGCCGGCCAACTAATCCTGCAGTTGCCAACTTCTGCACACTTCGAGAAAATTAAACAAAAAATGAGACAGTAAATAAAATACTAACTTCCTTTCTACACAACGTTTATATAATATCGTTTTATCGACGAAAATAATTTATTATTTTTGTTACATTAAAACAGAATGAGAGCATATCCCCAGATATTCATGTAGAACAATCTGGGTGAGAAAATTATTTGTACAGCATCGAAAGGGGGAAATAGGTAGATTCTGTCATGTAGGTCGCTACCTAAATAAACATCGAATCCGAATTCAAAGGTGTAACATGCAAGTAATCAGGACATCAATGCGAAATTTGCGAACCACGTAAGCTCTATGAAGCAGTGAACTATGTACATGCAGCTTTCTATGACTATAGCTATGCTATGATGTCACGATCAACAAAGCTTTCCAGTCCGGATACATTGGGTACGCCTGTTCCACCACGTACAACAGCGACTGTTAGCCATCCATTTCCATGAGTAAACGAATCATTGATGTCGATGCTGAAGTTCAGTCTGCATCCACAAAAGACTGCAGGTCCGTCCAATAGAGCGTGTGCTGCGACAGATTTAATGGTATTCTTTTTCTTGTCGGCGGCAGATGTGGTCATTTCAACGTCTTCAATTGTTTTATATATAGTCTGTCTTGCACGACGACGGCGACTGTATTTTCTGTATGGCATCTTGGCAGCGTTCAATGCAGTTGCCTGTGCAGCAGCAGCAGCGCGAATGATCCGCTCCGCGGTCAGCGCTCGCTTTTATGGCCGCGCAGTGATGCGGCGAGAGATAAGGGACTTAGAAAATTTCACAGTGCCAGCAGAGCGTTATCCCGGACGCGGGCACTAGTAGAACTAGGTGCCCGCGTCCGCTGTTTGTCAGTCTTCGGCGGCTGGCGCGCTGCCAAGATGGCCTTGAGCCGCCTTATCGGCGGGGTCAAAGGTCACGCGCGAGGCGAAGTACAACTACTGCTTGCAGTAGCTAGTTTCTCTACGATTGTCTGATTAATTCTTTTTACATGATTCCTTAAAAGTGGGGTAAGGGCGATACATAAACCCACAATAAAAGCATGTGCCAAACCGACAGCGTACCACATAGCTTTTGCTATGTACAGGATACGTTACGGCTGTGGCACAATCTACGCGTGCAACGTAAAGGATTTATCAGCACACGTATCGTCAAAGACGGATACCTTCTGGGTTGGACGATACAAGGAAGTCGTGTTTTGTGAAATACCTTTCGAACGGAGGGAATGGAAATTAATTTTTTTCGAGACTACGGACGATTGTTCTCCTTGTTCATAAGAGTGTCCATTGAGATACTGAAACATCATAAAATATTCAGCAAGAGAGGGAGGAGCGCAGCTCTTAATAAAATATGAATGCCAATACTAAAGGGCTCGCAATATACAGCGATCGATATGAGCGGTCGACTGAAGCCAGCAGACAGAAAACGGTTGAGTGCGGCGCAGCGCACGTACTTCTCTTTGCACATCAATTGACATTTCTCTGCTAGAACTGCTAGTATTTCAGTGAATTCAGCTACGGCTCTCTACGTCCAGTAATGCTCAATGGTAATTACAAAAAGTGATTTTGCTGCACACAGGTGACGCTATGTAACCATTTGACTAATTTAACTGAGAGTTCCAGTTTGAATGAGGATCTTCCTTTTTATTTTCAGGTTTTCACTAAGTAGATCGTATATGTTGTTTTTGACCCTACTATCCTCACATTTATTACTATTTGTAACTGCATTAAACAACCATTATCACGGCCGCCCGGCTAGCCGCGCGGTCAAATGCGCTGCTTCCCGAGCTGGAAGGCGTGCCGGTCCCCGGCATGAATTGGCCCGGCAGATTAGTGTAGAAGTCCGGTGTTTTCGGCCAGCTTGTGGATGGTCTTTACGGCGGTTTCACGTCTACCTCGGCGAATGCGGGCTGGTTCCCCTTATTCCGCCTCAGTTATACTATGTCGGCGATTGCTGCGCAAACACTGTCTCCACGGACGCGTACACCACACTCCTCTGGTATGAGACGTTCCCGTGAGGGGGAGGGGGGGAGAGGGGAGGTACGACACAGTGGTGGCCACCGCACAAGAACCCTGGGTTCGGCGTAGGGTGGCGGTGGTTTGGGTGGACTGCTGTGGCCTCTTGGGGGCTGTGAACCACTGAGGGCTAGGCAGGACGAAGCCCCTCCGTCGTTTCTAGGTCACCGGTTCAATACCCAATACAAACATACACACTCACACACACACGCACACACCGTGAGAAAAAAATGCGCTGTGGACACATTCTCCGATCATAGTAAATAGTAGCTCGCTTCCTTGTCGTGAAAGCTCAGATATATAGGAGTTGGACATAAATACGCTTGAAGATACAATCATGCTCATAAATTAAGGATAATGCTGACACATGGTGAAACAACGCTCTGGTGGGCGGTTTGTGCGTTTAAATCACCTCGGGGTGTCACCATGCAGTGCATTTGACCTGCGGTCGTCGCACGGTGGAGCTGGCAGCAGTCCACATACGCAGAGGTGTGTTGGTGCATGTCAGAGTACGGTGCGGCGAGTAAGTTTGCAGACGTTGGCAGACGTACTAATAGTTACTGTGTGTTGAAAATGGCTCAAAGAACACATATTGATGACGTTATGAGGGGTAGAATACTAGGGCGACTGGAGTCTGGTCAAACACAGCAGGTCACAGCACGGGTCCTCCGTGTGCCACAAAGTGCGATCTCAAGATTATGGCAACGATTCCAGTAGACAGGAAGCGTGTCCAGGTGCTACAGTACGGGATGTCCACAATGAACAACACCACAAGAAGACCGATATCTCACCATCACTGCCCATAGATGACCAGTGAGTACTGCAAGTTGCCTTGCTCGGGACCTTACCGCAGCCACTGGAACAGGTGTCTCCAGATACACTGTCTACAGGCGACTGAACAGACATGGTTTATTCGCCTGGAGACCTGCAAGGTGCATTCCACTGACCTCTGGTCACAGGAGAGCACGTAAAGCCTGGTGTCAAGAGCACAGTACATGGTCATTGGAACAGTTGTCCCAGGTGACGTTCAAAGACGAGTCCAGGTATAGTCTGAACAGTGATTCTCGCTGGGCTTTCATCTGGCGTGAACCAGGAACCAGATACCGACCCCTTAATGTCCTTGAAAGGGACCAGTGTGGAGGTCGTAGTTTGATGGTGTGAGGTGGGATTATGATTGGTGCACGTACACCCCTGCATGTCTTTGACAGAGGAACTGTAACAGGTCAGGTGTATCGGGACGTCATTTTGCACCAGTACGTCTGCCTTTTCAGGGCCGGCCGAAGTGGCCGTGCGGTTAAAGGCGCTGCAGTCTGGAACCGCAAGACCGCTACGGTCGCAGGTTCGAATCCTGCCTCGGGCATGGATGTTTGTGATGTCCTTAGGTTAGTTAGGTTTAACTAGTTCTAAGTTCTAGGGGACTAATGACCTCAGCAGTTGAGTCCCATAGTGCTCAGAGCCATTTTCTGCCTTTTCAGGGGTGCTGTGAGTCCCACGTTCCTCCTGATGGATCATAACGCAAAGCCCCACCGAGCTCCCATCGTGGAGGAGTACCTTGAAACAGATGATATTAGGCGAATAGAGTGGCCTGCCTGTTCTCCAGACCTAAACCCCATCGAGCACGTCTGGAATGCTCTCGGTCCCCTGGGACAGTTCAGCAGCTCCGACAGGCACTGGTGCAAGAATGGAAGAGTATACCCCATCAGCTGCTCGACCACCTGACCCAGAATATGCCAATCCGTTGTGCGGCCTGTGTACGTGTGCATGGTGATCATATCCCATATTGGTGTCGGGGTACATGAGCAGGAAACAGTGGCATTTCGTAGCACATGTGTTTCGGGACGATTTTCTCAACTTGTCACCAATACCGTGGGCCTACAGTGTGTTCCCTATGTGCGAATGCTATTAGCGCCAGTTTTGTGCAATGCTACGTTGTGTGGCACCACATTTTGCAATTATCCTATTTTATGAGCATGAATGTAAATGTAGATGCTACCCAAGGGTGCTGGACGCTCTGCTGTGTTAGACCACAAACGGCACCTGTGCAATGTCCACGTTGTGTCAGTCGTGGTCAGAAAAGTGTTCTGCGCAGTTGTGAGTGCGCTATATCGGAGATGAGTTAATTCGAACGTGGGAAAACTGCTTGTGCTCGAATGGTGGATGCTTCGGTAATCAAGGGAGCCGAAGTGTGTGGGGGTTCAAGAGTCATCGTATCGAATACTTACACTGCATACAGGAAATGCGCGGTGGGATCATCCGCTAAGACGTAGTGCAGACGAAAGTGTGTATTGACTGATCGTGACAGACGGTCATTATAAGATTTTTAACGAAAAATAAGAGGACGACAACTGCAAAAGCCACTGCAGAACTGAATGTCTCACTCGCGAACCCCTGTCAGGCCCAAAACAACACGAAGGGAGCTTCATAAGCAGCGGAACTGCAGCGCGAGGTGGGATTCCAAAACCATTCACCAGTGCTGCAAATTCCCGTAACAGGGAAACGTAGTGCCGAAGAGGTGAGACCCGGACAATGGAGCAACAGAAGGATGTCTTCTGGTCGGATGAAACTTGTTTCACACTGTTTCCCGTTTATGGCCGACTTCACGTCCCAAGGGTGAAGTACAGCGGTGGTTCGTTGATGATTTGGGCAGCCATATCACGCTATTCCGTGGGTCTCATGGTTACTCTGTATAACTACCAAGGACTAAGTGACCATTATGGCTGATCAGGTCCATAGCACGATACCGTGTTTTGTTTCCCAACGGTGATGCTGTGTCGCAAGACGCAGCTAGCATCGCTCAAGTTTTGTGAGCACAGTGATGAACTGTCGCATCTTCCTTGGCCACGACAGTCACCACATCTCAATATTACTGAGGCTTCGTTGTCTACTTCGGAGAGAAATGGCCTCGCGGAGCGCTCGCGCAGTTAGAGGCGCCATGTCCCGAACTGCGAGGCCCCTCCCGCCGGAGGTTCAAGTCCTCCCTCGGGCGTGGGTATGTGTGTGTGTGTGTGTGTGTGTGTGTGTGTTTTCCTTAGCGTAAGTCAGTTTAATTTAGTTTAAAGTACTGTGTAAGTCTAGGGGCCGATGACCTCAGCAGTTTGGTCCCATAGGAATTCACACACATTTGATTAATTTTTGTGGAAGAGAAATGTGCGTGACCGCTATCCATTTTCATCATCGTTTCCTGAAAATACCACTGTTTTACAGGAAAAATGGTATATGATTCCCATGATAACCATGTTTTTGTTGTTGTGGTCTTCTATCCGAAGACTGGTTTGATGCAGCTCTCCATGCTTCTCTATCCTGTGCAAGCTTCTTCATCTTCCAGTACCTACTGCAACCTACATCCTTCTGAATCTGCCTAGTGTATTCATCTCTTGGTCTCCCTCTACGATTTTTACCCTCCACGCTGCCCTCCAGTACTAAATTGGTGATCCCTTGATGCCTCAACACATGTCCTACCAACCGATCCCTTCTTCTAGTCAAGTTTTGCCACAAACTTCTCCCCAATCCTATTCAATACTTCCTCATTAGTTATGTGATCTACCTATCTAATCTTCAGTATTCTTCTGTAGCACCACATTTCAAAAGCTTCTATTCTCTTCTTGTCCAAACTATTTATCGTCTAAGTTTCGCTTCCATACATGGCTACATTCCATACAAATACTTTCAGAAATGACTTCCTGACACATAAATCTGTACTCGATGTTAACAAATTTTTCTTCTTCAGAAACGCTTTCCTTGCCATTGCCAGTCTACATTTTATATCCTCTCTACTTCGACCATCATCAGTAAAGCTGCATGCCCTCGGGAAAAATTACGGCCGTAGTTTCCCCTTGCTTTCAGCCGTTCGCAGTACCAGCACGGCAACGCCGTTTTGATTAATGTTACAAGGCCAGATCAGTCAATCATCCAGACTGTTGCCCTTGCAACTACTGAAAAGGCTGCTGCCCCTCTTAAGTATTCCGCATTTTTAGAGGTGGTAATATCGATCAAAGTAAGATCAAATGTCCAGTGAACATGGACTCTAAAATCTATACCGTAAGAGCTCTGAGTACTTCTTCGTCTTCGCTAATATCAGACACATCTCTTCCATTGTTAGTCCTTCGCTATAAGATACGATCTACAGGATGCACTAAACAAATGAGGACAACATTCCTCTGTTGTTGTCCAGTAATACAGCATTCAATAGACTTCTGGCTGCAGGAGAGAGAGAGAGCAGGCTCAGTACTCAGTACTCGCTTTTAACAGCATTTTAATTCGGGTCGCTCATTCGGGAAGCACTCTGATGTGGGGCAAGGTACTGGACGCAGCCTTACTGCGGATGCGGATACCACTCTGTAACTCTGGAATCTGTAGGTGACTCTCGACTTCAGAGATGTTTTTTTTGGGGGGGAGGGGAGGGGGGGGGGAGGAGCGGGCTCTGATCACCGGGTCTGCATCACAGCACTTGTAGGTGCGCTCTTGGTGACAGCAGCCAGCCACGCCAACAGCAGTCAGCTCACACACCATAAACTCATATCTGGCAGTATCGGCGTGCTGGTGCAAAACGGTGTTAAAAAGTTATCATTACTTTTCGATTAGGCCTCCCACTGTCGACAACAGGAGTATAGTGGTATGCATAACTCCATTATTCTCATTGAAAGATGTAAAATCACTGTTGCCAAGTAGGGGCTATGTTGCATTAAATCAGTTATGTTAGGAAGCTGGTGTTAACAGAACTCTAGTTCCCTGTCTGCTAACTTTGCTAACCATCGTTTGCTGTAACTACATTTCATTGGAATTAATGTTTTTATCATGTACCAATTAATTTGATGGGATGCACGTACATTTAATTTAGCTCATCAAAAATTATATTAATTTCAGTATTTCATACTTAGTGAATCCTTTCTCAGTCAGTGGCTTAGAATGAAAATATGTGGATACCCAAACTCAGGGTACAGTGCTAAGAACCAAAACCCCACTTACATCGTTAATCAGTCCATTGAGTGCCTTTTAATTAAGCACTGAATCCATAGGAGTGATCCATCTCGCTGCAGAAATTTGCGACATAGATCTCGACAAAAGGGAGCTCGAGTGGGATTTCGCAACCACATGGCAGAGGGTACTTCCCACTGTCACTCTTCTTTAAGCTTCTTCCCAATCAATTTACTTATGGAACATGGGCACCACATATGGAGTGTGGGAACAATGGTTGCTAACCTTGTCTTGGCGGCGGTTCCTACTGGACCGAAACGTAGGCCGTTGAGTTGTCGCTTGGAGCTGAATTTGAAACTACGTTTATTAGTTTTGTGAAGAGCACAATTTTACATTTATTTACGTTTACAAAAAGTTATCAATCCTTCAAATACTTGGAAATTTTATCAGGGTTTAACATTTGTGCAGCTTTTTCAGGAAATATTTTACTAGAGGTAACTATATCACTCTGGGTTTTCTGCTAATATTGTCTGGCACACCATTAATGTACAACTATAAGGGTTCCTACACAGGTCCTGGGGCATGCCCGAAGTTTTAAGAGGTGAAGAATATAAAGAGTACACAATAATAGAGAAGGAAGCTAGATTATGTCGTAGTATATCTCCATTGTTTTTGTTTGTACCAAGAGCAACCAATGAAAGCTAAAAGAAATTCAGAATATGAAATACCAATTTCAAAGATTTGCTGAAGACGTGTCATGTCTGGGCTACATGGAAAAAGAAGATTTGCTGAACGGAATGGATAGTATCTTGAAAATAAGTAAAAAGATGAGCATCACAAAACTGAAAAGACAATGTCCCGACTGACTGACTCACTCACTGTCTCATCATCGCTCAGCCCAAAAAGCGAAGGAGAGAAGACGAAATTTGGAGAATGTGTGCGTCTTAGGTCTCATTTAAGAAGCGACTGTTCGAAATACCACGCCTAAGAGGGTGAAATACGTAATGAAAATCTTTCTGAAAATTCGTCGCTATTAAGGAAATTTTGCAGCTAGAACTAGAAAACTAGTATTTGGTTTTGCAGCTAGAAACAAAAAAAAACGTGTTTCAGCACTGTTGGAAACTCAACCACTAAGGAGATAAAATAGTGGGGGAAAGGTTTTTGAAAATAAGTCATTATCAAAGAAACTACATCCATACAATGGTATTTGACTTTTTGGTTAGGAATAAAAATAGTATGTGTTTCAGTGTTTTTTGAAATCCAAATCCCTAACGAGGTGAATTTGGGGGATGAAAAGTTTTACGAAATTATTTTATTAAGAATACACTTTCAAAGCTAAATCTATGACTTCTCTTTAAAAATAAAAATAAAGTGTTACATTGGTTTCAGAAGTTTAGCCTCTAAGGTGGTGAAACAGGGAATGAAAATTTTTAAGAAAATAGGAGGGTGGTTTCGACAGGTTCTCGGAATCATCACGAGAGATCAGCGCTAGCGCATCGTGTTGTTACACACGTGCCACGTCAGTGGTCTTGGAAGAGAGCTGTGTTAGTGATGTAGCTCTGTTGCTGTTACTGCGTAGTGATTTACGAAGATGGAAAAAAAATCGAGATTCAAGCAGTAATTAAGTACTTCGTAAAGAAAAGTATGAAAGCAAAGGACATTCATGCCGATTTCCAGAATACACTGGGGGGTCTCTGCTCATTCACATTCAACTGTTACCAAGTAGACAAATGAATTTAAATGTGGTCGGGAGAGTTTAGATGACGATCCGAGTAATGGTCGGCCAAGATGTGTCACTATTCCAGAAATAATTGCAAAAGTGCACAAAATGGTCATGGAGGATCGCCGATTGATAGTGCATGAAATTGCTCACGCTTGCCGGATGTCATCTGAAAGGGCATATCGCAAGTGCTGTGAATAATTACAAATGAAAACATTATCTGCAAGATGGATGCCGCGATTCTTGACGCTGGATCAGAAACATAGGCCGTCGCCATGGCAAAATTACACGAACTAAGGTATCAATTGTTGCCACACCCACCCTATTCAAATGATGTGGCTTCGTCCGACTTCATCTCTCCCCAAACTAAAAATTTTTCTTGGTGGACGAAGGTTCACTTCAAACGAAGAATTGATAGCCAGAGTTGACAACTATTTTGCAGGCCTGGAGGAAACTCATTTTCGAGATGGGCTCAAGGCACTGGAACATCCTTGGACCAAGTGAATTTATCTACAAGGAGATTACATTGAAAAATAATAGAAGTTTCAGTGATGTGAGTTCTTTTTTTCTATTCCGTTCCGAGAACTTTTCAAACCACCTCGTATTAGTTTATTTAAAAAAAATTTTAAGTTAAATATTTGACTGTTGATATTTCACTTCTCAGTTAGATATCAGTAAATATGTGTTCAACTCGATTTCTAAACTGAAGGAAACACCACAGAATTCGCTTGAGAACTGCCACAAATTCGTCGGGCAATACATCACGCTGCTCAAACTGTCAACACAACTGGCACTGCTAAGAGTATTCTACGACTTTCACATCGCTGGCAACGCGTTATACACAATGCTGGTGACTACTTTAAAGGTCAGTGAACTTTGAAACACGTGTCTATTTTGTACGAGCTGTAAATAAATAGTTGCCACTGTGAAAGTTCCAACCCTATTACATATATCAAGAGCAGAGTGTATGTGTGTATTCAGTATTTCCTGCCAAACCCACAGATCGATTTCAACCAAATTTGGCACAGAAACAGCAGGCTTCATGTATAGCAGCACTGTGGTGTTTGCAACCTCGTAGCGCCAATAGAAGCAGAGGTACATGGAAAAACATGTTTTACCAGCCCCTGGTGTATTGGCTGCCCTGCAAAATAGGCATATTGCGTGGAAACAGTATCAGTGTGCTAAATAAATGCGCTTGGCAGGGCAGCCTACATCTCAGAGGCAAGAAACTTTTTTCCAGGCTTCATCATGTAGGCTGCCCTGCATGGTGGGCCTGTTGTGTTCGATTTTTATTGATCTGCTTTCCCGACTTGGTGTACATGGTGGCCTGTACAACACAGGATTTTCGAGCCACTGATATGTAGCCTGCCATGCATGACAGGCGTGTTGTGTGAGTAATATTGGCCTGCTTTATTGAGCTGAATTGCAGGGACTACACATGCCAATAAGTATGGCTGCCAACTCTCAGATGGATACAGGAGGGAATGGATAGAGAGAGGGGTAGGAGGAAATAGACAGATAGAGGTGAGATGGATGAGATGCATGAGACCGGTGGGAGGTGTAGAGGGGTGGTGGGCATATGGAAAAGGAAGAGGTGAAGATGGAGATGGGGAGTAAGAGGTCGAGGAGGATATGATCATTGGGTGGGGGAGGAAGATACTGTCAGAGAGAGGAGGTGGATGCAATGGACAAAGAGAGGGGGAGGAGGAGTTGTATAGACAGAGAGAGTGGGGAGAAAGAGATAGACTGATAGAGATGGAAGGATGACGTGGGCATACAGAGGGAAGCCGGCCGAAGTGGCCGTGCGGTTAAAGGCGATGCAGTCTGGAACCGCAAGACCGCTACGGTCGCAGGTTCGAATCCTGCCTCGGGCATGGATGTTTGTGATGTCCATAGGTTAGTTAGGTTTAACTAGTTCTAAGTTCTAGGGGACTAATGACCTCAGCAGTTGAGTCCCATAGTGCTCAGAGCCATTTGAACCATACAGAGGGAGGAAGAGAGAGAGGAGGAGATGTGTTCAGAATTTGAGTAGAATGCATACATGGGCCAAGATGCGGGAAAATGGCTTGTACTGAAAGTAAATTTAAGATGTAGGACGTCTTTCCTAAAAGTATTTGTAGTGCATCGTTATTTGGAAGTGAAAGGTGGATAATATACAGTTCAGAAAGTGGACTCTAATACTGTGAAATGTTATGGTACAGAAAGATTAGAAGAGTTATTGAATGTGTAACAAAGAGGTAGTTATCGAGCTTGGAAGACAGGAGCTACATGGCACAATTTTACTTAAAGATAGAACAGAGTGACAGATCACGCCTTCAAGCATCAAGGGATAGTTAACTTGACAATGGAGAGGAAGATCGTTTTAGGGGAACCCTATCCATTAGATTGTGGCCAAACCATTTCTCTGCATGCCCTTTCCTCTTGAATTGCTGCTCTCACAGGTGTACAGGAGAACTGTTGAGACATTTGGAAGCTACAGGAGGGGTACTGGTGGAAGTGAAGCTGTGAGGGCGGGTTATGAGTCGTGTCTGGATAGCTCAGCCAGAAGGAGCACTGTCAGAGGAAGGAAAGATTCCATGTTCGAGTCCCAATATAGTACACATTGTTAATCTGCCGGAACGTTTAATTCCAATTCTGTCCGCCAGTAACATTTTTTCGGACTTGAGGTACAGTAATCACTCTCTCCCACTCAAACTACTCATCCTTCCACAGCATAAGGGTAAATGTATGGAGCTGAAAAGCCCGAAACGTTTGCTTGGTCATCAAGACGGTACTCCCCTTCCGTGGAAGTGACTCGGCTCTTCCCCACTCACTGCATGGAGTAAGCTGTGCACTTTATTCTGCCTTATCGAAACGGCCTCGCTCCGCTGAGGTGTGAATGTCAGAGACGGCGAGAGCCCGAGGCAGCTGGGTGCCACGGAACAGGGACGCAGAGCGGCCTCTGAATACCGGCCTAATGTCGCCTCAATGACCTCTAATGACCACCCCCACCTCCTCGTTCTGCCCTCCCATCTCGAAACCCCTCTACCACAACTCTACCGCGTTCCCTGCTACGTGGATGCTTACTGCATCTAAGGCGGTGAACGCGCCATGGTAGTTCTGCACGATGCAAAACTTCTCCACGCACTGTTTCTCACATCACAAACTAACCAACGTTAAAATGTCCCAAATGGACGAACTTATACAGCACCTATTAATCATTTATTCTTTCCAGCAATGTTTCACATAACAAAGCAATAAGTTTTGAGATTCAACTTTCTCTCCATTGGACTGTCACTGTTCATATTGTCTCATCAAGACTACTAGAACACGCATAGCAGAGTATGATAGGCAAATAGTCCTCACCTTACTTTACAATTATTCACTTCGTTTACGTTGCTCTAAACATGCATTGTTCGACCTGTTTTGCTTTTGGGGACGCCAAAGTACGTTTCAAACTTCCGTTGCAACCGCACATGTCACTTTTTTCCCTAGACCAAAAGAGCAAACATATGAAGTACATAGAATAAAATTTTTTTGTTATGGAACGACTATAAGACACGAATTTTACAAATTTGTTACGTAAGACTCTAGAATAAGAATATATGAACATAAACAAAAGGTACACAGTAAAAGAGACTTATTACGCTTAAGAAGAAACATACAAAAACGGCGCTGTTTGCTCGAACACATAAAAAACGAAGAATACATTTTTGTTATTACGGAAGACATTGATTTACAAATTTCACAAACTGCACTTTCAGTATTCTCCGACACTGGTACTGACGAAACCGACAAATGCAGACATAAAGCCAAAGAGAACGCTAGCTGCGTTGACAAGTGATTGAAGGATGCCGCCCCCATCAAAAATAGCGTTTTTCATCATAAAGATTATTGATGGGATGAATGATCGTTCGTTTTATAGGTGGAAACGAAAAGTTTAACCTCATATAATCTCATATAATGACGAGTAGACTTGGCCACTGTTTCTATGTTTCGATACATTGTATCGATACGTGGAACTGTTTCAGTGTTTCGGAACGGCTGTGGTTCACTGTTTCGAAACAGCGGTGTTTCATTCCGCCCTTGTCTCGATCTCGAGCCAGACACAGAAACTGTATCGTTGTTTCAAAATAAGGCTGTTTCAGTCCACCTGTGCTTGGAACGAACTGATTGTATCGAAACAGTGATGTTTCATTCCGCTCTGTGTCGGACGAGATTCGGGCTCGGCACAGGTACTGAAACACAACATACCACTTCGTGAAACACTTTCAAGAGTGTTCAAATGGTTCAAATGGCTCTGAGCACTATGGGACTCAACTGCTGAGGTCATTAGTCCCCTAGTTTCAAGAGTGTCGAAATCTTTTTGACAAGCAATAGCATGAAGCTTAAGATGTCCGAAAATAAAGCTTCGTTTCTAGCTGACTGTCCTATTCCGAAATGGCGTAACATCTGCTTTATAAACACTAACCAAACAATAAAACAACGCATACTATTCACATTCAAAATACTAAAATATGTGAAAATCATTCAGTTAAATTACACTTTTTTATAACATATTCTTCTCTGTTCATGTACTGTAATCATATTAAGAAACGCAAGTAAGCCTACAACATTTTGAATAAAAAAGGCGTAGAGTGACAGTTATTAAACATATACATAAATTTGATGTAGGTATAATTGCAAGCATCTGTTTGACATATCACTGATAGTGTAATGGTGAACGGAATGGACTAGGAAGCATGGTGAATGTATAGTAACGGTTCGAAACACCTCGAAAGACAAAATTTTTTTGTTATATTTCGTTATTTATTCGAATTATTTGGCGTTATTTGTGAGTCTATAGGGACTGTGCCTATTATCCTCAATGATTCCCTTTGTGTGCACGGAAATAAGCAGGATGGGTATATTACCCATACTAATGGAATGTTGGAACCCCAGTAGCATATCCATTGTTTCTGCAGTTTGCTCCCACCTCCAGTTCCGTTCGTGGTGGTTCTTCTGTCTTCAGCTATGGCTGTCCTCAGCCAATTGAAAAGTATGAAAGTCACACGACACGAAAGCAGCGCATTTGCTGCAGGAAATACGAAACTGCCAAGACGCCTAAGTGATAGTTTCATACTTTCTGCGACATGATTAGTGCTCTCGCACCTCATTTGTGTTTATATGGACATACTTATACAGTAGACATTCAAGGTGATAAAATGTGTAGGTTTATTAGATTACAAAACACAAATTGTTTCACTGTTTCGAAACAGCGTATCGAAGCATTACATTGTACTGTTTCATTTGTTTCGAAACAGTTACGTGTTTCAGTTTGCCCATCTCTAATGACGAGTGATTTACGCAAATTACGGTAATGAAAGAAACGGTTTGGCAATAAATGTTCTAGGGTCTTTAGACAATTAGAAGACATTAAATACTCGTTACATACCCGACATATATTCAACACACGTATGTGTCATGACATGGCGGCTGAGAATCACTGCTCTTAGACAACCATTCCAGAATCAATTAAGGGGCTGGCAAATTAATGATATGGTCAAAAATAATATCCACCTTGGTCCCATTTCTGGGGAAAGCAAAGGTTATAGTTGCAAGGAAACAATGTTTGAAGCATATCTATTTTAGTTTTTGAGTCATGATATTTTGCATATCCATTTTAGAGTAGGTGTGAATTATAAATGTTCTTTATATCTCTCTGCACTCAGAAAGTGAATATGTTCATTTTTGACATAAAAGCCCAATATTTGATTCTTCAAGTATTTATCTACATTCACAGTGTCATATATATGTTCAGTTCAGAACGCAAATGAATTACACAGTGCATTTACTTGGAAATGGTGCTCTAAACTTTTTTCGGAGACTCCCTGTGCATCAGTGTGTCACGTGAAAATTCTGTGAAAGTTATATACCTTACAAATTAATATTGGTGAGAATGTATGTGCAAAAAAGCGTATAAAAACGCTATTACAATTCCGTAAAACATTACTTTTACGTGAGCAAAAAGTACTGAGTAATAGTGAATGGATGTCTTTTGAAAGAAAAGAAGGCAGAGTAAGCAGAAATAGAAGCAGGAGGACGAGGAAATAATCTTCACCAAAGGGCTGTGCGTAAGGGATGAAGTTTCAGCCTGTATGTTTGAATATAAGATGAATTTTTTATATTGTTTAGGTATTTTTATCAACTTAAATTTTTGCTTTTGTATGGTACCTTCTCTGATTATCTAAATTTTTTTCTAAAATTATAAAATTAAAAGTATTAGCACTACATTTATTTTGTTGCACTAGATTGTGTACTATACTTTTTACTACATCAAATTTTTCGCTCTTTCCATATTAATACTTCTCAGAAAAGGTACATAAGGTGAATTAACTGTAGTAGTGAAATTGGTAGAATTTAGAAGCCGTAAGATAGTAAAACTTCAATGTTTTAGATTCAGTTTGTTGTTAATGAGATTCTCTTTGCAAAATTAAGCAGAAAATGGTAAGAAAGTTTGTAACAAAATTAATATTAAGTGTTTTGGAACAATTGCGTACAGACCTAATAAGTGTTTGAAACAAATCCAGTAAAATATTTCCATCACACACACAAATACTAAAAATATGATGATACAGTTGTTCTACTAAAGATTATCTCAGGGTCGTTTTCTTGGTGTTGTTTTCTGTTTTGAGACAAAACCAACCTTGGAAGAGTTTTGTTCTAGAGCGTTAGTCCCTTTCATGAGAAGCAGTATGTGTATCAAGGGCTCTTCGGTTGTATGTGAGTTATCAGGCAGCATATGTGGACTGTAAAGGCTGCCATTCCTGCTGTTGTGCTGCAGAAAGATATCATGAACAAATGCAAAATTTCCTTGAAGTTTTCTCCAGTCAGCGCTAGGCCGAATCAAACCAAGCCGGTCAAGGTGTAGTCATCAGAATGACAAACAGAAAGAGAGCTGATATTGCAAGCAATATGGCACAACTCAGAAGCTATTGCTTCACCTACTTCGACCAAGTAGTCACAATAATTAATCCAGCAACATGAGCTCGGGATCATAACGTCATTCTGACAGCATAGCATGATGCTGCAGGAATGAGTAAATGTTCCAGAAGACCACCTATCAGCCCAATGACAGGGTGAAAAAGTACCAAGATGAACTGGGAGCCACTGTTGTGACACTGAGGCGTGACAGAGAATGCTGACCAGCCCAGAAAATAAGGACAGTTACCGTGACCCTCAACAAGAAATACCTCATATGGACATCAGTATATACTCAGATTTTCAAGCCTACTTACAAGTCAGTTACATGGTGCAGACTACCACGACATGCCGCTTACCATTTGCCAGATGACTTCTATCTTTCGGATTGCTGCCCTCTTGGTCTGCTATCCTGTTTGTTGCGAGCAGCCAATATCTCATCCGTTGACGTGAAATCTTCCACCTCCAGCTTGCTGAGAGCGAACTGATGGTGTTTAACGCACGTTAACCTGTCGCTATATCCAGGAGCGAAAGGCTCCTGCCCCCAATTTGCATCTGTTAGCAGACATTGGCATCCATGTTCTATTTCTTGTAGAGATCCCTTGTTGTAAGTCGACTCTACCAGCTACACCCGGAGCAGAGCTGCTGGAATTGACTCAGGCACACCCTTCGATGTCCACAGCCGCTCCCTAGTAATAAGCAACCGGCGACCTAGTGGTCGACATGGCTGCACGAGCTGCGCCTGCAACTTCACACCCTGCATGGCGCTAGACTGTTATGTCAGTAGCCACAAAGGAGACGATGTCGTCGAGGATCTGCTGAGGTCGAGAAGTCAGCACATCTCAGGGCTGCTTGCTGTATCCACTGTCCTCACCATGGACTTGGTGAAAATAGTTCAGCTGTAACACTTAAATCGTTTAAATGAATGTCTTGCTAATGCTATTTCATTAGCGCACAGAGTGCCAACTGGCCTTCACTACCGTACTCCAAGCATTGCCATCCAGCAACTATAACTGTCTCACTCGAGAACCATTTACTATATTAGCAGCAATGCACCTCGCTGATGGTCATCTTTACACCGAGTCATACACTGAGCGACTCTCCAACGGACTTTGAAGTGTATCACATGACATCCAGCAGAAAAATGTTCATCTCTGCCACACTCCCAATTGTCTGTCTCAATACCGAGTGGACAGCTCGTCTCTCCAGCAAAATTAATTCTTAGCGATTTTCGTTGATCTTAGCGTGACATACCGTTTTCCCATTCTACTCGGAGCACCATCTTGCATTAGTATGTTCCTTCCAAAGGAATTTCAGAACAACAAAAGTATTCTTACTTCGCTGAAATCGCCTGTAATCTACACACTCGTCCTCAGATTCGTCATTGCTTTCTACAGGTGCTGAGATACTGGTTAAACACAAGGAAAGCAAGAAAACAGAAGGAGCTCTAACAAAGGATTTAGTGGCAGTGGGTAACTATTTCCATAAACGGTGGCTGCAGCTCAGTTCAGCTATGACGGAGGTTTCATGATTTCACCTGAACAACAGACTAGCATACATTTATCTCGGAATTCCTTTCAACGATGTCAGTTTAACTCAGAAGAAAACCTCAGAACATATAGGAGTTGTTCAGACAGAAAGTTCCGCTGTAAGTTACACCTGACAAACCACCGTACAAGGAATAACATAATGTAGAAGCTATGGGGCACCAATGGGGCTCTTCTCCGCCTACGTGACGAACAACATTAGCTCTCGTTTATTCAGTATGAGACTACTGCTGACCCATTTCGCTTAACAGTCTCCACAACAAGAAAGACACATCGAACTAAATCACACGAAGTGTATGATTTTAGGCGTGATTAAGAGTACGGCCAGCTTCTTGCTACCGTTCATAAGTTATATACCTCAACGACAACTGTGAAGACAACAAGCACTACTTAGAGAATTTTAAAAAAATCAAACACTCAACAACTTTTCTTTTGATTCATTCTTTACCACTTAACGAAATCGCTCTATCAAACCATCATTTGCTGAAGCTATAAGATTAGCAACTAATATCTTTGATATTGTGCAATACTGGAGGAAAGCCTGGGAAGATACTGTAACAGCGGATCTAGAAAAATTCCGGTGTATTTCCGAAAAATCGGATAATTGCGACTAGGAAATACCCTCTGAGGGTTCCGTGCAATCTTTATTATGTACACTGAGACGACAAAGATCATAGGATAACGATATTCACATACGCAGATGACGGTAGTATCACGTACATGAGGTACAAAAGGGTAGCACATTAGCAGAACTGTCATTTCTACTCAGGTGATTCACGTAAAAAGGTTTCCAACGTGATTATGGCCACACAACTGGAATTGGCCGACTTTGAAAGCGAAATGTTACTTGGAGCTGGACGCCTGGGAGTTCCGAAATCACTCCGAGATCCACAGTGTCGAAAGTGTGCCGAGAATACCAAATTTCAGGCATTATCTCTTCCCACGGACAACGCAGAGGCCGATGCCCTACACATAACGACCGAGAGCAGCGGCGTTTGCACTGAGTTGTCAGTGCTAACAGACAAGCAACACTGCGTCAAATTACCGCAGAAACCAATTTGGGACGTACGATGAACATATCCGTTAGGACAGTGAAGCGAAATACGACGTTAATCGGCTAGGGCTGCAGAGTACCGACGCGAGGACCTTTGCTAACAGCACGACATCGTTTGCAGCAACTCTCCTGAGACCGTAACTATATCAGTTGAACCCTAGAGGAATGGAAAACGGTGGCCTGATCGAATCACTCCCGATTTATGTTGTTAAGAGGAGATGGCAGTGTTCTAGTGTGGCGCAGACCCCACGAAGACATGGACCCAAGTTGTAAATAAGGCTCTGCAGAAACTGGTGGTGGCTCCATAATAGTGTAGGCGGTGTTTACGTGGGATGGACTGGATCCTCTGGTCCAACTGAACCGATAGTTGACTGGAAATTGATATGGTGGACTACATGGCGACAATTTTCAGCGATTCATGGACTTCAAAGTTGGCAAACATGTCACCAGCCCAGAATTGTTCGCCATTGGTTTCAAAACATCGGGGCAGAATTGTTCGCCAATGGTTCCAAAACATTCTGGACAATTCGAGCGAAGAATTTGGTCACCCAGGTCGCCCGACATGAATCTTATCGAACATTTATGGGACATAATCGAGACATCATATCGTGCACAAAATCCTGCACCGACAACATCTTCGCAGTTACGAACGGCTGTAGAGGCATGGCTCAGTATTTCTGCAGGAGGCTTCGAACTACTTGTTGAATCCATGCCACGTTGCTGCACTACGCCGGGAAAAAGGAGGTACGATACGATATGAGGAGGTGTCCCATGACTCTGGTCACCTCAGCGTATCTTCATTATTGCGATGCGTAATAATGTAATTCGAGAAATAAATAAATTCTGGTCAAGCAAGCGAAAGGTGTCGTCTCTCTCCCTTTCTCTCTCTGTCTCTCTGGCCGAGCTTAACCAACGTCCCCATCTTATAGATATAGACGGATCACCGTCAACAGTGTCATATGCCCTCACTTCATGGGACATTGCGGAGGGATTTGGAATTTAATCCAGGACATTCGCGCAAAGACTGGTGGTGAGAAAATTTAAGGTATCATGTCTCCTTCCTTTGACGGTCAAATACGTGCAGTGTAGGATTTCCACAAGCAGCGTTCGAGCCGGTTTTTTCCGAGTGGAGCGCAACCGCACAGGCGTGCTTCAGCAACCTCGGCAAGTTAATGAGTTTCACCACCCATTGTACTCAAAAAGCAATAAAACAAAACACTTCAGTTTGAATTTTTTTCTGACAAACACACGAAGCGTTTCAGCGAAACTGCTCTTATCAGGAGGCACAAAACCTACAAGTTCATAAATCTGTTGACTACCTCCGTAGCGCATGGCCACGAATGTAAACTTCGTGCTAGCATGAAGCTGAAAAAGAGAACAGGTCGTTAGCTGGGTGGTGTGACAGTCATTAATCTGCAGAGGTAGTTTAACAAAATTTTACCGTGTGACCCCCTTCGCCTTTTATCGTCGAGAGGTTTGTGGTATCCTGCACTTCCGGTTACAAGGTTGTCGTCAGAGTTAGAAGCATTCCCGATGCCCTGTGTCAACAAAATTCCCACGCCCCGCTTATACACGTGGCTGCCCACCAGGGAGCGAAGTGACAGAATTTGTTGTTCCTCGCGAAACAGGGCAATAGCATCGTCAAGAAAGAGTGGCGCACTGCGGTTATGTGAGAGACTGGTACTGAGACACTGCAGTCTTGCTTGAGACGCCTTTACAGTCAAGAAGTTTCATAACCACAAATAAGCAAATAATGCTTAGTAGGGTCAACAGCCACCCCTGAACCAAACGTAGACTCTCTGCAGGTCATTCTGCATATCAGTACAATCATCTGGCTTTACAAACTTCCTATATGCGACAGCTTCATGCAAAAGGCTTCACGGAACGACCGACGTTGTATTATAAAAATGGATGTACATATGTACGTATGTCTCACATGTCGTCCTAAACTACTGGACAAATTTCAACCACACTTGCTACACATATCACTTACTGCCTCTAAATCGTCGCTGTGGGGACAAACCCAGCTACCTATCAAACGGAAACGGGGGAAATGGAAACGGTGGGAGGGGGGGGGGGGGGGGGGGGGAGAGAGGGCACTGCTGAAAGAGCAGCTTAGCCCACGACGAGCGAATACCCTTACTTTACTCCTACAGTATTTGTGAATGAGAGCACTTAGAGACTTGCAACCAACTGTACACATAATTTCAAACCTTTACAAAACCTCTTCTCGCAGGATGAAAGGAAAAAAAATGTGTATCGCTTGCTACATCTTCCCAGTTCGCGCACAAAAACTGTCACATGAACCACGACATTTTAATTTATTTCCTTCTTCATTACTTACTATACTCGCGACGCATATTGCCGTCAGTATTCACGTATAGCACTGAATCCACCAGAAGAATTATATCGTTGTCCAAGACTTCGTTCAGGAGATGACGTCATAAATACTGGGATGCGTGAAAATGTGCGGCATCATGCAAGAGTTTTTAATTTGTTACTTCTTCAGTAGTAAGTATATTCACAACACATTTCGCAGACCATACCACTGGATGTACATGTATAATTATATCACTGCGCAGCAAACAGTTCAGGGGATAAGACATCATAAACATTAAGCTGCGTGAAATTGTAACTGCAAAGTGCAATTCGCTTGATGTACAGATGAAACAAAAGTACAAATACATGTCAAATATGTTAAATATATGTGGAATGTATTACATGGGCGAAGACAAAGGTAAAAGTTCATCCTCGACACATGGAACGATTTCATCCACAGTTGGTACACACATTAGTAACAGTCTGGAAAGACATACTATGGGAGTAAGAGCCACCACACTCCTATTGGGGTTAGAATTGTAACGTGGAGAGAGAAAGGGGGAGGGGGGGGGGGGGTGGCAGAGAATGACAGACAGTAAGGGGAAGGAGAGTAGATGGAGACAGACAGAGGGGAGGAAGAGACAGGCAGAGGGAGGGGTTGGGGAAAGGGACAGAGAGAAACACACACACACACACACACACACACACACACACACACACACACACACAAGGAGAGATAGAGAGAGAGAAAGAGAGAGAGAGAGAGAGAGAGGGGGGGGGGAGGAGGAGATGGACAGGTAAAGGAAAGAGGAGAAGATGGACAGAATCAGGGGGAGGAGGAGATGAGTGGACAGAGTGTGAGAAGGCAATGGACGCAGTAAGGTTGCGGTAGAAGATGGACAAAGACAGGTGGAGGAGTATATAGACAAAGAGATGGAGAAGGGGGAGGTGGAATTAGAGAAGGAAGAGGAGGAAAGAGATAGAAGAAGAAGTAGCAGATGGACAGAAACAGGGGTAGGAACAGATTGACAGGCAGAGGGCAAGGGGGTAATGTACAAGGAGAGGGGCAGGAGCAGATCGACAGAGTGTGGAAGTGGAGTGGGTGGAGAGAGGGGATGTGGAAGGAATTGAGCAGAGAGAGGGGGAAGGAGGAGATGGACTAATAGAAAGTGAGAATAAATACTTACCCAGCCAACTCTGGGCACTCAGCTACTACACTATAAAGAGGAACGGAATTATAATACGCGTATTTCCAAAATTACCTTTACATCTGTCCATCTCGTTTTCGCACTAGCAACGTGCCGATTTCTAACTCCTAAGAAGTCCTGAATCTCCTAAGGCATCTTCTTCGGTACTCTGTAAGATCGTTTTTGTATGGCAAATGACAGAGTGCAAGTGTATCGATTAATCTCCGTTATTCAAGGAACTCATCAGCATCGTATTGCTTAACACGTGTACAACATTTTGCCTATTAAATATGTATTATCGCAATTCTCAGTGAACAGTTAAAATAGTTCCTTTCATAACCTTTTAGGTCTCCTATAATATCCGCCATAATGCAAGATTATAGGATTTTTTAAAAAGTGAATTTTTTCGATGAATGGGGAACTCGGCCATAGCACCAATTATCAATCTGAATTTTTGTTCAATGTTTTTTCGTTTAGCCTTTGGTAACCAAATATTCAAACTGAGAGGCAGCAACAGCTATTCTTACGACATATGGTTCTGAAGTTTGGACAGTGAATAGGTAACTAAATTAAAAACTTCTAGAAGCAAAGGCAGATTTCTGGAAACGTTGAACAATGGGACTAATAAATGGAAATAGAAGATACGAAGTGATCAGTGACAGAATGAATGTCCAAAATTAGATTACTGATTTTGTGCCACGGAAACAATTACAAATGGTTCAAATGGCTCTGAGCACTATGGGACTCAACTGCTGAGGTCATTAGTCCCCTAGAACTTAGAACTAGTTAAACCTAACTAACCTAAGGACATCACAAACATCCATGCCAGAGGCAGGATTCGAACCTGCGAACGTAGCGGTCTTGCTGTTCCAGACTGCAGCGCCTTTAACCGCACGGCCACTTCGGCCTGCGGAAACAATTACAATTGTGTGGACGTCTCAAAAGGATGCCAGAATTTCCAAAGTGTTTAACGGACTGGATATCAAACAGAAGAAGACGACACGGACGACTCCCTAATACCTGGATTCAGTGGATTCAGTTGCTAATGAGGGAGAATAAAACTCCTAAAGAGTTATGAGCCAATAGATATGAACGGAGAAAAAAGGATTAAACGTAGACTTTATACAAATATTTTGAGAGGGATAAAGAGGCAAGGGCAGGGAAAGAAACAGACATAAAGAGGAGATAATTACGGAGCTGTCGGAAACGTTTAAAAAAGTAAATAATAGGAAAAATGATTTATTATAAAATCCCTTCTTGTTGAGTGGAACCTACCTTACACAACCTCAGCATAGCTTCCATTCCTAATGACAACAGACGATACAGTTTCACGGGAGATGCGAAGTGATCGCTCTATCGCGTTCGTCGCCAGTCTTCTTGTACTGATTTAGTCGAAAATTCTAGATGGAGATCGTCTGACAATAAAAAGTAAAAAGTGTGGCAGAATATCTTGTCTCTCTCTTTCCTCACGCATTTCGCAGCGGTCTGTACCCAGGGTCTACATGAAGAAGATGGGAGCCGCAGTTTAAAATTAGATTAACCACGGTTCCCTATCAATGCCGAACGATGAACCATGAAGTGAATTTCCTTAATTTTCATAGATTAGTCATGGAATATTGGAGAAGACTAGAAATGGGGCTTTCCTTGTCAACAAGCGGAAGAGGTATGTACAGATATATCTGTTATACTAGTTATTATAGAATGCCACGTTGTTTTGGTTGAAAATGTATCTAGTACGAAAAGGAGAACACAGGTTACGTTCATTGAAATGTGAAACACAACAGAAACGTCGCACTAATTAACTTCTTCCTCATGTAATCAACATGTATTTCGCAAAACTCGAACGAGCAAATTATGTTTCTTTGGCCCTGAAAATCATTTAGTCGAATCGCACATGGACATCTATAAGTAAAATTGAGTTCCTGCAAAAAGAAAGCCACAACAGGCATGATTCTAACGAGGTTTTGATTTAAAGACCACAGTCGAAGAATTGTACGAAAAATCTTCCACTCGATTTCAGTCTTAACAATTCAAGAAAACATGATTTTACTATTTTCTCTTTTCCGTGATATTCGACCACTATTTCAATTTCAGCGAAGCTACCACATTACTGTCCTGTTAACTCTCTCACGCCTTTTCTATTCCGCGTCCTGTCTTGATACTCTTCCTTATTTCTCCGAATCTTCCAGTTCATAGTGTATTCTGGCGACATATGACTGCAACAAGCCACTTAAATTTCTGTTTGTTTGTTCCAGTCCCAAAGTTTCATAGCAAATAAGTTTCAGATATACGTAATGAGCTACAAATTTGTCCTCTTTCATGTCTTCAGTAAAAAAAAAAATCTGTCTATTATCTGTTTCACAATTACTCTCAAGATCACATGGTACATCAGAGATACTTCGAGCCCAAAATGGCTCAACTTCTTCAGCACACGAGAAACGCAATATATAACTGTATTCGACACATAAAATAGCTTAAGACAGAATAAATATATTTCTGCGTAGTGTGCTGCGGTGCAACTTATACACTCGCGACTCGCGGGTTGGCTAAGTTGCAGGTCATCAGTTCGATTCCCTTCACCTGTAACTATTTACGACTCTACATTTCAGATTTCTGGAAGCTTCTCGGTCTTATTTATCGAATAGTGAACTTCAGCACAGCATTCTGTTACATGTGCAAAGAAAAGCACTCTCTGCTCAATAAACTTACATTCATTGTTGACAAGCCTACTCTCATAACTGGAACTACATTCCAGATTGTGCGTGATAATGTAACAGAGGACACAAAATAAGAAATTAATTACACTATTAACAAATGATTCCTTGTCTTAGAAGGTAGCCTTCCACAAATCAGATTTGACATTCACGCAGCATGAAATTGGATCATTATTCAACCACTACTGTGATGGCAATCGTTTGTAACGTGCATGTTAGTGGCGCTTCCATTAAGCTCTTGAAATGTATTCAACTTCAAAGGTGCAACATGAATCATAAATAAACTATCGATTGACTGCTCAGAGCCCATACATTCATTTTTGAAAAAAATATGATCTGATGATCCATTTGAAGATACAAGAGCGCTTAGAGACCGTTAATTACAACAAAACAGTGACAAAAAAGAGGATATGAAATTGATTACACAGCCTGGGATATAATAGTAGGACACGTCGTGATTTGTGGTTTTATGCGGGCTTTAAGGACGAAGCAGTAATTGTGGCTTAATTACGACATAATGCATCCTAGTATTTAATGACAAGTCCGAAATCAAATTCATAACACATATCCGTTTGCAAATGAGTAATAAAGAGCCTAACCCGAGACGCTACAGTCACAAAGAGTCAGTGAATAAGAGTCCAAAGTACAATAAACTAAATGCAAAAATGATGGTAAATTGAAAAAATAAGTCTGCAGGGTAAATAACAAAGTTAGATTAAGGGTCGGAGAAAAATAAACAGTTTTTGAGTCATTGTTATCTAAGTAAGAAAAAAATGGGCCAGGTGCGAGCAAAACTCGCGCACTGTGGGTTCCTACAAACTTTATTACGTATATAGACAGTTCATCCATTCGACGATTTGTGTCTGTTATCGACATTAATACTGGCAAGATAACGGTCCCAGGGATACCAAGGCTGATGTCGGTTGTCTGATGTCGGAAACAAACAACAAAAGTAGCAAATATTCGTGTGATATAACTACACATCAACAATTTTCTAAATTTTTTCCTGTACTTGCATGGTGAAACCTTTTTTTGCCAAATTTCATGATTCTACATCAAAGGAGATGCTCTATAGGTTTTAATGTGTGAGTTTCCGAGTGTCAAAATACGTGACATACATCGTCATATCTTTCGACTACATCGACTTAGGAGACTGAAATTTTTACACCACCAGAGGACAACAGACTTCATTAGTATGTGACATTACTTTCAAAGTTGTACGTCTATTCGTTCCCGAAAAATAGAGCTTAACAGGATTGACAGATGGATAGCAGATAACAAATGAGAAAATTTTCTTGTGTGATATAATTACAAATTGACAATTTTAGGTTTTTTTCTGGGATTTTAGTCTTGCTTCTTGGCAAATTTCAGGATTCTAGGTCAACAGGAAGCACGTTGTAGGTTTTGATGAGTGAGTTTGCGATTAAAACATGTGTGATATAAATGGAGGTATCCTCTGAATGCACTGACTTAGAAGCTTACATTTATTACATCGCTAATCGACTATACACCTTAGTACGTAACTTAAATTTCAACTTCTTACGCCTGTCCATTCCTGAGAAAAAGAATCGTTATCAGACGGACGAACAGACAGTCTGATAACAAACGGCAGAATTTTTTTGTGTGGTATAATTACAAATTAACACTTTTCGGATTTTTTCTGTAGTTGTAATGTGAAACCTTACGTTTCGACAAATTTCTTGATTCCAGATCAACGAGAAGTACCCTATAGGTTTTGATGAGCAAGTTTGCAACTAACAAAATATGCGACGTAAACAGCCGTGTCGTTGGATTGGATGAACGTAGAAGCTTCGTTTTCTTACATCGCCAAGGGACCGCAGTCCTTCATATGTCTCATAAACTTCAACTTGATAGTCTACACGTTCCTCAGAAAAATAACTTCGAAAAGTTTGACAGATAGACGGACAGGCAGACGGACAACAATGTGATGCTAAAAGGGTTCCTTTTTTTCGACTGAGGCACAGAACTCTAAAAAAAGATTGATATATTTAATATTGCTGAATTCATTCAACAAATTGATACGAAATTTAAAACAGGGAAACTTAGTAGGTGATCACGCTACACAAATAATGTGTAATACAAGAATACAAATGACTAACTAATTGTAATCGATCTTATTCTGTTTTCCTCTCTTTTGAAATTCTTCCCAACCACTTCGTCCCAAGCTCCAAACACGCTGTATGTGTACCACACAGGCAGCGTTATCCGTTGAAAGATACGAAGTCTTTCGGAAGAACGTATATTTTGGAGTAGGTTGCGACAAAATCCGTCGTTTCTTTAGTGGTGGAATGAGTGGTTTGGATGGAATGTTGAGTAAATAGAGCGGATGGTGACTTACCTGAGGTTTTTTAGGCGAGAGTATTGTCTACCACTTGTAAGAGTGCCTCAGGTGGACGTTTTTTTAGGAGAGCATTGAATCTACAACAGCGCCAAATTGGCGACTTTAAACACTTCTACTGCCCTGGCCATGTTTCTTGAGTAGGGCGCACACAGTAGTGTAATGGTGCCGTAGTGATCCCCAGACTGATTTGCAACGCCGTTTCACCTTGGTTACTATATTCAAGTATTGGGCTGTCTCTGTGATTCTTACTTCTGTTACCAAATTAACTATTTCTTTATACCTCAGAGCGAGTCCTATTGTCTCATCCCTTATTTTAGTGTAGTTGTGAAATGACTCTCTTTTTCCCTATAATCTCTTCATTCGCTTCTCGGCCTAATCTTTAGCATTCGTCTGTAACATCACACCCCACAGGTTCGAATAACCGATTTTTCCATGTTGTTAAATGTCCACATTTCACTTCACTATAAGGCTACACATCGGACAATTACCGCCAGAAAAGACTGCCTCACCTCACAAATCTGTGCTATTTGTTGTCGCTTTCATCTTTTTCTACAACGCTTTTCAGACTATTACCCGTCTACATTTGATTTGATATCTTCTTTACTTTTGCCATCCTCAGTTATTTTCTGCCCAAATAACAATATTCTTCACTACTTTCACTATTTCATTTCCTAATTTAGTTTCCTGAAAAAGGCGTTACCAGACTTAACTCGCTTACACTTTCGTATTCTCACCTTACTTTCATTGAAATTCGTCTTATAACCTCTTTTCGAGATACAATTCATTTCGTCCATCTTACCCTACAAAACTTTTGGCCGTCATTTTTCCTTCTTCCTGAACCGTAATTCCATCAAAGTTTCTCATTGTCTTCGTTTGCTGCTTGCTCAGCGTACAGATTGAATAACATAGTAGAAGGATACAACCTTGTCTCATTCACACAACTGCCTCTTTCTCATGTTCTTCTACTCTTACAACTGCAGGCCGGTTTCTGTAAAAGTTGCAACGACCTTTTGTTCCCTGATTTTTATCCTCGGTAACTCTAAAGTTCCTAAGAGGGTATTCCAGTTTACTTTCACGAAAGATTGTAAAAAACCTCGAAGAACATAACCAATAATGAGTGAGAAAATATTGTTCGTGTGTAACACAACTGGATTGTTATTACCTGAAGTAATGAATGCTGTCGATATAGGATCTCAAATTGTTTCTGTAATTGCACATTGTAAGAAAGTTTTTGCTACTGCTCCTCAAAGGCTGTTTTTAATCAACCTGTAAAATATCGCCTCACCTTTGCGACTGGATACAAGATTTCCTGTCAGAACGATTACGTCACCTAGTGAAACCGAAATTATATTTGAGTTTTCCCAAGCAAGTGTTATAGGGCCTTCACAATATTCATTTACATAAAAGATATAGGAGGCAATTTGTTTGCGGATGATGCTGTCCTTTACCTGTCTCACAGTGTCAACAGAAGATCAGAACGAATCACAAAACGATTTAGACAAGACACCTTGTTATTGCGAAAAGTGGCAACTGATCCTGAACAATAGAAAGTCTGAAGTCCTACACATGAATACTAAAAGAAAGTTAAATTTCAGTTACATGATAAAGCACATTAATTTAAAAATCATGAATTCAGCTAAATACCTAGGTGCTACAGTTACAAACAACTTAAACGGGATCCTTCACATAGAAAACACTGCAGGGAAGGTGAACCAAATACTCCGTTTTACTGGTAGATGGCTAAGAAGGCCGAGCAAACCGACTAAAGAGACTCCCTGCATTACGCTTGTCCGTTCTCCTCTAGAGTACTGCTGTGCAGTATAGGATCCTTCACAGATACGATTGACGAAGGACATCGAAAAAGTTCAGTGAAGGACAGCTGTTTTCGCGTAACCTCGAAATAGCGGAGGGAGTTGACGGATATGATAAACGAATTGTAGTCATGAAAATAAAAGCATTTTTCGTTGATGGTAGAGCATTTCATGAAATTTCAGTCAACACCCTTCTCATCCGAATCTACACGTTGTGAAGTTATTGTTAATTGCGGATAGATAACTTTTTCTTCTGTCTTTATTTTTGTTTCCTTTCACTCTGTACATAAATTTTTGATGGTATAGGATATTGTTTTGTTTATTCTACAGTACGCAATGGGACTACTTTTTGTTTTATTTATATGGCTACACGAATCCTTTATTAATTCACTATGCAAGATTGCATTGTATATTTGACCTTTTTTATAATAGTTTTGTGTAATCGTTTGCGTGAAACTAAATGTAATATTTCAGTGCCGTTTTGTGAACTGTGATGCGAGAGAAATATCGATGGTTACTGTGGAGCTGTAACAGATAATGGGTCTGCAGTGGCGTCGCTTACGCTCTTTTGTCTTGTGTAATAGTGCTAGACAAAAACACACTAAAATTTATGGTGACGTTTTCATTTTTCGGTTAAAGTATGAACTAAATTTCGACGTTGACGTTATGAAACAAAATTTGAAACTGTGAATATGCCGAGTTTCGTTGAGTACTATAAACAGCAGCGACATCACACACGAATAGACAGTGATTGCCGTTGCTAGAAACGAACAGTTTGCACATAACTGAGTTGCAAGAACTGAAGTACTTTAAAACACATATAACTGCAAGAATTAAAGTACTGTAAAATACTTATCTTGTTTGCAACTTAATGAAATGCCACGTGCGTGAAGACATCAACTGCCGTGTTGAAGACTTTCAAACTGTTTGTTACGTCGGAACCGTGAATCCGCGAACTTGATTCCTAAAAGCGGATGGACTGTATGTTCGCGATCGGTGAGGCAAAGTGAATTTTTTACTGTTTTAAAACTGTGCACTGGGCGCTGATAACGAAATGGAGTGTTTAAGAGACGATATTGTCGTGCATATACGAAACTGGATTTATACAGTAAAAATCACGCCCGACATCCACGTGACAAGAGGAACGCGACGAAGGATAACATTATTGCCTGGAGAATCATGCTTTAAGCTAGAGGATGTACCCGCTGCAATTTCACAACTGATGAAGCTACAATAACTACGCAGCTAGCATCAACAGCGGCCATCTACGTCACAACACACACATCATGCAAAGATAAGCCGCAGTGCATAGCGCTCTTTCTTTATAAAAATTCTTTTCTCTTTTGTGACATACTTTTCCTAGTATTTAGCTTCCTCAAAAAATAATGTAACTTCAGTGAATCGTGTTTGCAGTGCGTGTTGACACTGTTGATCCCATCATAAACAGTGATCATTACCATTTGCTATCTCCATTATTTTCCTTTGTCGTATTGTAACAGTTTTTGGATGTGCTTTACGTGTCTTGTGGAAATTGGAAATTTGTCGTAAATTCTATGGGACCAAACTGCTGAGGTCATCGGTCTCTAGGCTTACACACTACTTGACCTAACTTAAACTAACTTACGCTAAGGACAACACAAACACCCATGGCCCATGTCTTGTTGAGGGGTGTGTTGCAATGTACAGGGTGGAGAAATACTGTGGCACGGAGCGGGGTGGCGCAGTGGTTAGACACTGGACTCGCATTCGGGAGGACGACGGTTCAATCCCGCGTTCGGCCATCCTGATTTAGGTTTTCCGTGATTTCCCTAAATCACTCCAGGCAAATGCCGGGATGGTTCCTCTGAAAGGGCACGGCCGACTTCCTTCCCAATCCTTCCATAATCCGATGAGACCAATGACCACGCTGTCTGGTCTCCTTCCCCAAACCAACGAACCAACCAACCAATATTGTGACACGAAATTTTAACCCTGGATAGCTGATGCTAGTAGGAACCAAAATTGCTAATGTTGTGTAGGTCGATAACGCAATAACGTACCATGTTTAAACCACGGAAACTTGGCGCCACGCGCTCTGATTGGCCGTGCGATTGCCCTGTTGCCGTTCGTCGCTTGACGGGCAGCGCTACGGTTATCGGTTCACACATACAGACGTCCCTCGCCCCCACTGCCCCAACGTGATACTCACATGTGTCGAACAGGTCTTTCTGTTTGTCTCCGCCTCACGTTATAGGCTTTCACAACTTAGCTTCGCTTATGAGAAAACACACGTCACCGGCGATTTAGTCATACAGTAAGCATGGCGGCACAGTATTCGTTTGAAGAACAACGAGATATGGTTTTTGTTTATGGACTAGCCAACGGTAATGTGCATGAAGCTCGACGGTTGTATGAAGAACGTTACCCAGCAAGACGCCACCCACTCCCGGAAACGTTTACAACAATTCACCGGCGACATGGCGAAATAGGCTCGTTAGTGGGATAACACTGTGATGCTGGAAGACCTCGAACACGACAGAATGCTGCCTTTGGAGAGACTGTTCTCGAGCGCTTAGGGGAAGCACCTACGTCAAGTACTCGAGCGGTTGGACACGACATTGTGGTCACTCATCGGTTAGTCTGGGAGGTTTTGACGGCCAGCATCGATTTAGTTTCCACCCTGTCAAAGACCTAAATCCTGCGGCGGATTATGAACGCAGGCTACGGTTTTTTCCGGTGGTTTCTGCGACGTGTTGCACGAGATTCCGATTTCCCTGCCATTGTGTTGTTTACCGACGAGTGCACCTTCCGTCGGGATGGCCTTTTACAATATTCGAAACGTTCATAACTGGGCAAGGGTAAATCCTTACGTCACGTACGTCCACGGACACCGGGAACGATTTTCGCTCAACATTTGGGCAGGCATTGTGGGTGACCATCTGATTGGGCCGGTCCGTCTACCTCCTCGACTTACCGGACAAAATTACCTTCACTTTTTGAAAGAAACTGTACCCGGTCTGCTGGAAGATGCTGCAGTGTACATGCGGCTACGCTTGTGGTTGCAACATGATGGGGCGCACGCACATAACAGTCGTGCTGTGCGCGGATATCTGAATGAACTCTTCGACGGCCGGATAATTGACAGAGGTCCTCGTAGGACATGGCCCCCGCGATCACCAGGTCTCACGCCAGCGGAATTTCTCCTGTGGGGATTCTTCAAGATTCTAGTTCACCCACCCGGACACGAACCACCTAGAAGCGAAGAGAAATTAATGGATCGCATTCAACAAGCAGCCAATTACATCAGAGAAACGCCAGGGATCTTTGAAAGAGTTCGCAAAACACCGTTCAACGTTACCAAGCTTGTTTCGCGTCAGAGGGTCGCCAGTTAGAGCACCTGCTTTAAGTAAACAATGTCCTAGTTACAAGAAAGACCCTTTTCAGGGCCGTCGCAATTTGTAAAAGACTTTCTGTACGCGAACAGACAGCTGTTGACGGGTTTGTTTCCGGTACGTCTTATCATGAAACTACAATGGATGTGTTGGGACACCGGCGGATTCGCCCGCAGGCCCCAGAGTGCAAGGCTGGCGCGTTACCATCCGAGCGTGCTGGCCGCCTTGGATACCTCGCGATCTCCGGCAGGCAAAGCATTCGCGGTCATGCGTTGTCCAGAGCATCCAGCAATAGGCAAGTCCTGAGGCCAATCGGAGGGCGTGGCGCCAAGATTCCGCAGTTTAAAAATTGTAAGTTTGGTTCCTCCTGGCATCAGATATCCAGGGTTAAAATTTCGTAACACAATTTTTCTCCGCCCTGTATGTGTGTAGTGCGTTTATTATGGAAATTTACGTATTTATTTTGTTGTAGTGCGTGGCAGTCCGCGTCAAAATTGTGGTGTCTGGCATTAGATTCCGAGCAAGGTTGCTCATTCGCTTTTGGGGTAAGGTACGCTGTCGGCGGAAACTTTGAACTTCTCAGTTGACAGCTACGTAAACGATGTTTACATTCACTAGGACGTCATATTACGACATACTCACTACAATGTGCGAGTTTATTTTGTTGTGTATTTAAAATTAATACAAATAATAGCTTATTTCATCATAGTTTACCAAATTATTTCGGGATTTTTTGTGTTTTATGTTCTTTTGTAGTTTGTTACCAATCTCTGACGTGGTTATTTCAGTTAACCTTGGAAGTAAAATGGATTCTTTTGAATTTACGTAATCAGAATTCACGGTCAATATTACGCAAAGTAAATTTCTGAGGTTTTTTTTTTTCAATATCTGAATCAGTGGAATTAAGAGTGGTTAATAAGGATACTAGATATTGTTCACCATGCACTGTATAGTGACGGAGTATAGATGCAAGTGTATATATGAAGCATGGAGCTGTAAATCTATCGTAGACTGTTATAGTTTTCCTAGTACCCTCAGTTAAGATCGTAAGCACGTTACATGTGCATTAAGTGTGTTTCAATCCTACCGGGCGTTACCTCATTACGATCGCTTTGTTTGCGTAACCAATGTGTCTTACTAGATTTCCCCTAGAAACCAGAGGCGGTGAACCATCTAGAAACTGAGTGGGGATATAAGAAAGGTCGTGTAACCTACAGAATATTTTTGTTCTATATAATTATCCTCCTGACCACTACTTAAAATAAACAGTATTTATAGCAAAACTGAAATTGTGAATATTTAACTCAAGTTTTATTTGAAAATTGTTGATTTTCAATGTTAAACAGAGGGATGATGTAGTTAAAAATAAAGGAGGTACAGAATTATCTTATAGCACTAGAAAACGCTATTTTCTCAGAAATAGGTAAATTGAAAAACAACACAAAACAAAAACAAATTAATTGTCAATTCTACGCCTTCGTAGAGGTTATACAAAATATGATTCTGTTATTCATAGCCGGTCGGTGTGGCCGAGCGCTTCTAGGCGCTACAGTCTGGAACCGCGCGACCGCTTCGGTCGCAGGTTCGATTCCTGCCTCGGGCATGGATGTTTGTGATGTCCTTAGGTTAGTTAGGTTTAAGTAGTTCTAAGTTCTAGGGGACTGATGACCTCAGCAGTTAAGTCCCATAGTGCTCAGAGCCATTTGAACAATTTTTTTGTTATTCATAAACAACTTTTGCACTTAATAGTAGTACTAGGAAACTCTTTCCTTTCATCGTGTTTAAGATCTTTCTGTTGAGTGAAAATGACAACAATAATTATACAGATTTTTTTATGTTTGGTCAGGAAAAGTATACTTCCGTAGAAAGTAATAGCTTCGGTTACGTATAAGTGAACAAGTTACGCGATCAACTAATCTTTATTACTTATAAACCGCGATTTATATTTTTGTAAGGATGGAAAATACACAATGGACTAACAGTGAACGACGTGCGGTTCTAATTACATGCAAAACAAACGAACAAAAAACAAACGTAAGTTACGTTTCTTGTGGTGGCCGTTTTCGCAGATAAATACCTTTAGCATTACTCACTTTAAGCTTTTTTTATTTATCTTGTATCCCCAACAGCGTTTCTGTTTGGTTACAAGATATCTTCAATGGGCGTTACATCAGAGTCTAATTCATTAATTTTAAGACAAACATCTTTCTATCAGGTGGCAAACTGATTGACTGTTTGCTGTTTTCCTTTTAAACGCTGTTTTAAACAGTTAAAGTGCTATCTGTGGAAAACAGTGACAGATAGGAAAACTGCAAACTTTCAACGATTCTGCCACCCGACATAAAGCCCCCTTGTAAATAAGGTGAAACGCGTCTGGATGCACAAGACAAATAATATAAAACCAGTGTGCAGCACGCAAAATGTGCCGTTTTTTGAACGATTGTAATTTACAAACATAAGTCGTCGGCTCCCAGTTTCTCTCTCACACATTCATTTATGTTTCTTGCCCTACCAATGCTATCAACACTACTGCTAATCCTACCATTTACGTCGTTTATTTACGGTACTAAAACTATAGAACTTTAACGAATATCTTTGGGTAGCCATTCTCCGCAGCAAGCATAGATATATTTGTTTTGTAAATGACAACGCATTCTCTTGCTGCACCGTGTCTTGTTTTCCTTTTTTTTTTTTAGTTTAACGCATCATCAGTTTGATCGATCGTGATACAATTGTCATACACTTTTGATTTGATATGTATCGTGGATTACGAAAAGCAGGAGGGGAACTGTTTTCTAATCTACGAATAACGCATACCAAAACAAAAGTGTATAATAACTGTGTCGTTATAAAGCACACTGATGACGCCTTAAAGTGAAAAAATGTGAAACGCATCTGGGAAAGTAAAAGACAGTGCAGGAAGAGAAGGCGTTCTTATTTACAAAACAGATACCGAACCTTAGTTTTGGTAGAGCGCAACTCTCTAGTTTTGTCGCAAGCAAGCAGCGCGTGCGTCGTTAACAGCAGCGGATGCCTTGGCGGCTGCGGTGCTTCGCGTGTTGCCTGCAGCCAGGGGACAGTATGTCCGCTCTCACGGGTGCGGACACTTTCTCTCTCTTCCTGGCCACGCGGTTTGTTTTGATGCCCTCCTGCTGAGCAAACACGGCTAACGAGCCGCGCCTAAATATTTAAGCCGTCGCGACATGAATGCGAGTGGCCTGCCACTAGCAGCGATCCGCCGCCGATAAATATTTGACTCTTGGAGCAACAAGTAAATAGAAGGCCATCTGTCTCCTTGCAGCACTGCTTCCTTGAACTAGACTGCAGAAATTCATTGGTATTTTCTTCCTCTGGGAGCAACACGTCATTAATAGCCTTTTGAATTTACTGTGGTATTACACACTTGAATAGCAGTGAGCAGCGGAGCAGAAAAGCAAAGACTATATTGGAAAGTGAATTAAAGTTCAGCAACGAGAAAGAAAAAGTTTTTCCCAGAGACAGAGAAATTCTGTTAGCGGCGACGAATGATTAGAAGGGCAGTTGAGCGGAATGGATTGAGTCTTGAAAAGAAGTTATCAAAAGAACTTCAACAAAAATAAAATGAGCAGAACGGAATGTGCTCTAGTTGAGTTAGACAATGCTGAAGGAACTAGATTAGCAGCTGTGAAGCTGAAAGTTGTAGACGAGTTTTGCTGCTTTGGCAGCAAAACAACTGACGACGACAGAAGGAAATAGAATGTAAGGTGCAGATTGGCAATAGCTAGAAAAGCGTCGCTGAAAAAGAAAGAACAACTTTGTGCGCTGTTTGTGATGACGCAATAGATCTTTCCTGAAAGCGTCAAGATATGACCATAATACGTGTTTTGTATTAATTTCTAATTTAATTATCAATCTGTTAAATACAATGGGTACACAGAGTAGTTTAATGGTTACACAATTGATAAATCATAAGTATTGACTGCCTCTGGCGGCTGTATGCCTGATGAGCCAGCTATATAATAGCTTTCCGCCGTTTGTTTCATTTACTTTTCGACACTACTTCTGTACTCTTGTATTTGCTCCGAACTGATGTTTTTAGCTTTTCTCTGACTACCGGCTTCTACAGTTCCGAGGATCTTTAATAGTCGTATGAGGCAACGTCTTTCATTACTTGGTGTAAGGAGCGATCAAAATGCTTCCGTTTTTTGGCTTTGCTGCAGCATATATGCAACCCAACGCGATAGCGATGTGAATATATTAGCTGTTGTGACCAGACGAAAATGATGTCATCCGGTCAGAAACGTGGGTTCCTTGATTGCTCCGGGAAATGCCTCATTGCCTCGTAAAATTAGAACAAATGAAATATCAGTCCCTTCTCTAACATAAATGAATAAATGATTTACTTAACTTTGATACAATTCCTTGCCACAACACTGTTGTCAATTTATAACTGTCACTGACAAGCGATCCATCAGTTGATGCACTTATTAACAAACCGTTCTGTTGCAGTACAAAACTCAACATTTACGATAGAAAATTTCATCAGAAACCTTAGCAAGTGTCACCGTCCTACACGATGACACTGACCCCTGTAGCTGAGCTCTCCAACTGGACTGAACTTTTACATGTTCGACACTATATTGATCTCAGCGTGAGGGTGCAGCTATTGTGAGAGGAAGACGTGGTATGCTCGAGTGACTCCCGTTGATTGTCGCGGACTGCAGCGATCCCTTGCTAATAGCCAGCTGGAGTGGCCGAGCGGTTCTAGGCGCTTCAGCCTGGAACCGCGCGACCGCTACGGTCGCAGGTTCGAATCCTGCCTTGGGCATGGATGTGTGTGATGTTCTTAGGTTAGTTAGGTTTAAGTAGTTGTAAGTTCTAGAGGATTGATGACGTCAGATGTTAAGTATCATTTGAACCATTTGAACCTTGCTAATACACTACTGGCCATTAAATTTGCTACACCAAGAAGAAACGCAGATAATAAACGGGTATTCATTGGACAAATATATTATACTAGAACTGACACGTGATTACATTTTCACGCGATTTGGGTGCATAGATCCTGAGAAATCAGTACCCAGAACAACCACCTCTGGCCGTAATAACGGCCTTGATACGCCTGGGCATTGCGTCAAACAGAACTTGGATGGCGTGTACAGATACAGCCGCATAAGCAGTTTCAACACTATACCACAGTTTATCGAGTGACTGACGTATTGTGACAAGCCAGTTGCTCGGCCACCATTAAGCAGACCTTTTCAATTGGTGAGAGATCTGGAGAATGTGCTGGCCATGGCAGTCGAACATTTTCTGTGTCCAGAAAGGCCCGCAGGACCTGCAACATGCGGTCGTGCATTATCCTGCTGAAATGTATGGTTTCGCAGGGATGGAATGAATGGTAGAGCCACGGGTCGTAACACATCAGAAATGTAACGTCCACTGTTCAAAGTGCCGTCAGTGCGAAAAAGAGGTGACCGAGACGTGTAACCAATGGCACCTGATACCATCACGCCCGGTGATACGCCAGCACGGCCGGTGATACGCCAGCATGACGATGACGAATACACGCTTCCAATGTGCGTTCACTGCGATGTCGTCAAACACGGATTCGACAATCATGATGCTGTAAACAGAACCTGGATTCATCCGAAAAAAATGACGTTTTGCCGTTCGTACACCCAGGTTCGCCGTTGAGTACACCATCGCAGGCGCTCCTGTCTGTGATGCAGTGTCAATGGTAACCGTAGCCATGGTCTCCGAATTGGTAGTTCATGTTGCTGCAAACGTCGTCGAACTGTTCGTGCAGATGGTTGTTGTCTTGTAAACGTCCCCATCTCTTGACTCAGGGATCGAGAAGTGGCTGCACGATCCGTTACAGCCGTGCGGATAAGATGCCTGTCATCTCGACTGCTAGTGATACGAGGCCGTTGGCATCCAGCACGGCGTTCCGTATTACCCTCCTAAACCCACCGATTCCATATTCTGTTAACAGTCATTGGATCTCGACCAACGCGAGGAGCAATATCGCGATACGATAAACGGCAATCGCGATAGGCTACAATCCGACCTTTATCAATGTCGGAAACGTGATGGTACGCATTTCTCCTCATTACACGAGGCATCACAACAATGTTTCACCAGGCAACGCCGGTCAACTGCTGTTTGTGTATGAGATATCGGTTGGAAACTTTCCTTATTTCAGCACGTTGTAGGTGTCGCCGCCGGCGCCAACCTTGTGTGAATGCTCTGACAAGCTAATCATTTGCATATCACAGCATCGTCTTCCTGTCGGTTAAATTTCGCTTCTGTAGCACGTCATCTTCTTGGTGTAGTAATTTTTATGGCCAGTAGTGTATCTGTAGTATCGATTCACGTTGCCCACTTTGGTACGGCACTGTGGTCCCTGGACGATAACACGTAAGTACTGACATGTAGGCAAGTGATTAGTTTGGTCTTCAAAAGGATAAGTTTCAATGTAATACCGGTTTTCACTTACCGTTTATTACTGCGACTTTCTTTGCCTAACCATGGCTTCCAGTAGTGCTCTGCAAGATCTTCACAATGACATCTACCTCACTGTTCTAGCTGAAGACATTTCCCCCCTAAACCCAATTTATAACTTCACACGATGGTAATTCGTAGCGGTTAGGTGCATGTGCTTGCACTAATGCAATCACGGCGCGTTCGAAACAAATACTGCGTGACAAACATGTACAGATATGGTCAATCCATTGTGGGCTCAAATATTGTTTCCGCATTATTAGTCTCACCATTTTTAGCTATCCAAATCTGACGACATTATGTCACACAAGCAGTTAGACCGACGAGCCTACAGACATTTTCACATTATAAGACGCGTAAGTATCATAACTTTTAATAGAGGCTTAGGTATTAGGAAGGTTGTTTGAAGTTACTTGTCCAGTATATAGTCTTTTTATTTGAAAGTGAAGTATGGACGGTGAACTGTACGTAAAAAAGAGAACCTACACTTCTGAAATGTGTTGTTCTAGAATAACGCTGAACTGTACATTAATAGTGCAACGAAATATTGAAGAGGTATTTAATCACAATAGGGACACTAGAGCTTTATGGCCCAAGTAGACTACTAGCACATCTACATCTACATGACTACTCTGCAGTTCAAATTTAAGTGCCCCGCAGAGGCTTCATTGAACCACTTTACAGTATTATCCTACCGGTCCATTCTGTAACCGCACGCGGAAAAAAGGAACACTTAAATCTTTCAGTGCGAGAACTGATTTCTCTTATTATATCACAATGACCATTTCTGTCTCTGTAGGTGGCTTTCAACAAAATTTTTAGTGCATTCGGAGGACAACGTTGGAGAGTGAAGTTACGTAAACAAATCTTGCCGCAACGAGAAACGCCTTTGTTTTAATGATGCCACCCTAAACCGCGTATCATATCCATGATACCCTCGCCACCATATGGCGGTAATACGAAACGAGCTGTCCTTCGTTGAACTTCATCGATGTCCTCCATCAATCCTACTTGCACTGCTGTACTCTTTGCAGAGAACGGACGAGCGTAGTTAGGCTGTCTCTTTAGTAGACCTATTGCATCTTCCAAGTGTGCTACCAATAAAACGCAGTCTTTGGTTTACTGGCCGGCCGGAGTGGCCGAGCGGTTCTAGGCGCTACGGTCTGGAACCGCGCGACCGCTACGGTCGCAGATTAGAATCCTGCCTCGGGATGGATGTGTGTGATGTCCTTAGGTTAGTTTGGTTTAAGTAGTTGTAAGTTCTAGGGGACTGATGAGTTCATAAGTTAAGTCCCGTAGTGCTCAGAGCCATTTGAACCATTTGGTTTACTGGCTCCACAGAATTATCCGTGTGATCGTTCCAATTTAGTTTGTTCATAATTGTAATTCCTAGGTATTAAGTTCACCCGATAGCCTGTAGAGTGGTGTGATTCCTTTTAGTGCTCCTGTGGATAATCTCAGACTTTTCATTGTTTAAGGTCAATTACCACTTCTTGCATTCTACAAACGTCGTGTCTAAATCATTTTGTAATTTGTTTTGATCATCTGATGACTTTAATGGATGGTAAATGACAGCTTCAAATTTATACCGACTTTTTGATCACCCGGTATGTAGTGGTTCGGTACTTATGATGAGCTGAAGAGAGTTGCGCAGGGCAGCAGACCTGGCGAGTTACATCAGTCCAATGCTTGTACTTTTCTAGGGTGGCCAGCTAGGTACTGTCGTTGCAGTAACCCCAGTCTTTAACGATGAGCAAAAAAACGACAGCAAAGACAACAACAACGCACGAACGCCCAGACCTCAATTCTCGTGGACGGAAGCGTAGACTGTACAAGAAAAATAGTGGAAAAAAAGAAAATGATCACTTTAAATGACTCTTCATAATTCCCGCTCAGGTAAGAGCAGTGCTGTCTACGCAGGAATAGAGTACTCCATGATTCCATGTTACGCAGCGAGCGACGTGGCGTAGTGTTTAGTTGTTAGGCACACATTGTAGATGAGTGGGGTACTTGTGAGAACATGTAGATATGGTTTTTTCGCGGTTTCCTTACATAATTTACAGCGAACTCCCTGATGGTTTCTCTGAAGAGGACACGAAGATACAGAACAGCTCTCATGCAGCGTCTTCCACTGGAGATGGCTGAGCATCTCTGTAACGCTTTAGCGTTTACTGAATGAACCTGTAACGAAATGTACTACTCTTCTTTGGACCTTCTCTGTTTCCTCTATCAGTCCTACCCGGTGAAGATCCCATATTGACGAACGGTATTCCATTATTGCTCGATCGAGTGTTTTATAAGGTACTTCGTTTGTCGATGGACTACATTTCCTTGAGATTCTTCCATTAACCTGTCTGGCATCAACCTTACTCGTGGTTAATTTTATGTAGTCGTTCGCCTTCAAACTGCTTCGTACGCTTAGTGCTAGATATTTTATGGATGTAACTACCTCTAGTGATTGTTCAGCAATTTTGTAATCATACAATGAAGGCTCTTTCTGCGTATGTATCCGTAATGCGTTACACTTATTTATGTTAATGGTAAGTTGGCACTCCCTGCACCAAGCGTCCATCCTCTACAGCTCTTCCTGTAATTCGCTACAGTTTCCTAGCGCCGCGATTTCTCTGTATACAACGTCATCATCCACGAAAAGCATTTTGGAACTTCCGACGTTATCTACTGGGTCATTTGTATATATACTGGTAAAACTAATGGTCCTATAAAACTCGCCATGGGCACGTCCGAAGATACTTTCCACACCATCGTAGTTTGCTAATTAGGCAGCCGTGTAGAACTGTATCAAATGTCTTTCTTAAGTCCAGGAACACGGTATCTAAGTGGGCACCTGTATCTACTCCTTTCTGTGTCTCGTGGACAAACAGAATGAGCTAGGTTTCACGCGATTTCAGTTTTCGGAACCCATTTCGATTCCTACAGAGAAGATTTTCGGTCTCCAGAAATGTCATACTACGCGAGCATGAAACACGTTCCAAATTTCTACAATGGGCTGAAGTCAGAGATATACACATATAGTTTTGTGCGTCTGTACGACAATCATTCTTAAAAAATGGAATAACCTGTGTTTTCCTCAAATCTTTTAGAACGTTTCACTCCTCAAGAAACTTAAGATTTATTGCTTTTAGAAGAGGAGCAAATTATACTCCTGGAAACTGAAATAAGAACACCGTGAATTCATTGTCCCAGGAAGGGGAAACTTTATTGACACATTCCTGGGGTCAGATACATCACATGATCACACTGACAGAACCACAGGCACATAGACACAGGCAACAGAGCATGCACAATGTCGGCACTAGTACAGTGTATATCCACCTTTCGCAGCAATGCAGGCTGCTATTCTCCCATGGAGACGATCGTAGAGATGCTGGATGTAGTCCTGTGGAACGGCTTACCATGCCATTTCCACCTGGCGCCTCAGTTGAACTAGCGTTCGTGCTGGACGTGCAGACCGCGTGAGACGACGCTTCATCCAGTCCCAAACATGCTCAATGGGGGACAGATCCGGAGATCTTGCTGGCCAGGGTAGTTGACTTACACCTTCTAGAGCACGTTGGGTGGCACGGGATACATGCGGACGTGTATTGTCCTGTTGGAACAGCCAGTTCCCTTGCCGGTCTAGGAATGGTAGAACGATGGGTTCGATGACGGTTTGGATGTACCGTGCACTATTCAGTGTCCCCTCGACGATCACCAGTGGTGTACGGCCAGTGTAGGAGATCGCTCCCCACACCATGATGCCGGGTGTTGGCCCTGTGTGCCTCGGTCGTATGCAGTCCTGATTGTGGCGCTCACCTGCACGGCGCCAAACACGCATACGACCATCATTCGCACCAAGGCAAAAGCGACTCTCATCGCTGAAGGCGACACGTCTCCATTCGTCCCTCCATTCACGCCTGTCGCGACACCACTGGAGGCGGGCTGCACGATGTTGGGGCGTGAGCGGAAGACGGCCTAACGGTGTGCGGGACCATAACCCAGCTTCATGGAGACGGTTGCGAATGGTCCTCGCCGATACCCCAGGAGCAACAGTGTCCCTAATTTGCTGGGAAGTGGCGGTGCGGTCCCCTACGGCACTGCGTAGGATCCTACGGTCTTGGCGTGCATCCGTGCGTCGCTGCGGTCCGGTCCCAGGTCGACGGGCACGTGCACCTTCCGCCGACCACTGGCGACAACATCGATGTACTGTGGAGACCTCACGCCCCACGTGTTGAGCAATTCGGCGGTACGTCCACCCGGCCTCCCGCATGCCCACTATACGCCCTCGCTCAAAGTCCGTCAACTGCACATACGGTTCACGTCCACGCTGTCGCGGCATGCTACCAGTGTTAAAGACTGCGATGGAGCTCCGTATGCCACGGCAAACTGGCTGACACTGACGGCGGCGGTGCACAAATGCCGCGCAGCTAGCGCCATTCGACGGCCAACACCGCGGTTCCTGGTGTGTCCGCTGTGCCGTGCGTGTGATCATTGCTTGTACAGCCCTCTCGCAGTGTCCGGAGCAAGTATGGTGGGTCTGACACACCGGTGTCAATGTGTTCTTTTTTCCATTTCCAGGAGTGTATTTCGCATAGTCTGTGTAGAAGCAAATTGTTATCTCGTCAGGTCCCGTGGTCTTTCCTTTGTTGAGCGATTACGTTGTTTTGCTATTCCTTGGTCACTTATTTCGATATGTGTCATTCTGTCTGCAGTGATATCTTCCTGTGTAAAACAGTTTTGGACGATATGTTAAACCATTGAAACGTCCCCTTAGAAAAATTATACATGACTGTGCTTAAACTGACACACAATATTTTTGGCGCAACGCAACCTGACTTTCAGAAATCCCTACAAAAGAATGGCCCTGACTAACATTAACCTATACCTTTCAGAAAGCACTTACGTCACAAAAATCTTCGTTACTCGAACTACTGCAATACAGCGAGCGCCACTACTGCCAGCTAAATAAAAGATTCAAACTACTGAAGGCACTAACTACTGATAGGCGTAGTTAGCAAATGGAAGATTTTGATAGAGAACAAACAATGTATTTACCTTAATAGTGTTCAAAAGTCATAATATATATAGCAGTTCATGACATCCATTCTTACAAATGTACTGTTTCTGATGGACACACGTCCAGATAATCCGCTCTAAAAAATCCGCCATGTCACTCCCCACATCCACCACTGCTGGCGGCTCACCTCCAACTGCGCAACGCTACGCGCTTTTAACAGCCAACTGCCCAACACTACAATGGCGAATATTGCAACAATGCCGACCAGCCTCATACTGAACACAGCACAGCCAGTGATTTTCATACAGAGCGCTACGTGGCGTAACCAATATAAAAACCTAAGCAGCCTACTTACACCATAACCTACAATTTTTAGGATATAGCAGTGGCCTCACAATGGAATGAATTTTTCGCTCTGTAGCGAGTTGTGCGCTGATTCGAAACATCATGGCAGATTGAAACGGTATGGCGGACTGACATTCGATCCCGGAGCCTCGTATTTCGTGGACACTTTAGCTATCCAAGTACGACGCACAACCCGCCCTCACAGCTTTACTTGTCATAAGCTCTGCCTCATTGCTTACTACCGAGCGAGGTGGCGCAGTGGTTAGGACACTGGACTCGCATTCGGGAGGACGGCGGTTCAATCCCGCGTCTGGCCATCCTGATTTAGGTTTTCCGTGATTTCCCTAAATCGCTCCAGGCAAATACCGGGATGGTTCCTTTGAAAGGGCACGGCCGACTTCCTTCCCCGTCCTTCCTTAATCCAATGATACCGATGACCTCGCTGTTTGGTCTCTTCCCCCAAACAATCCAATCCAAATCAATCATTGCTTACTATACTACAAGGTCCAGCCACATTAATGTGGCTACCGCCATGTTCGACTTCAGGCGGAAGGTGGCAGCACCACCAGCGAAAGGTACACAAAACGTGTCGGGGGACGAGGAAAACAGCGCAGTCGTTGTCGTAATGCGGAAACGGGGCGGATCATCTGACATCCAAAAGGGCATGATCATTGGCTTTCGGGTTACGGGTGGAAACATTTCTGGAGCAGTTAACATCGTAAACTGTTTCCGTGCCCCCGTGGTTAAAGTACACCGTGGGTGGCAAAATGGCGCAGTCCAAAACCGGCGCCGAGGCATCTGTGGTGCACCAGGGGCCACAGATGGCAAGGGTGAACGACGGCTGTGGAGGTGTGTACGGGCCAATAGACGTGCGAGTACTGAGCACCTGCCAACCCGGATGAACCAAGAGGCTACCAACAGTGCTTCTTGAACGACCAACAGCGAACGATGTTGCCTGTCGGCCTTGCAGCAGGCACCTGGTTCATATACACATCCTGACTGCTATTAATCGACGATGAAGGCTGGAATTTGCACGCCAATGAGTGACGACAGGTAACCTTCCCCGATGAATCACATTTTATGTTCAATGAGAAAGGTGGTCATCTGAAAGCAAACAGAAAGCAACAATGGACAGAAGGGTCAGGCCGGAGGAGGGAGTGTTATTGTCGCGGAAATGTTTTCGTGGCATTTCCTTGATGGTCTCGACATTCTGGAAGGCACAATGGATAATTACAGGTATGCATCCATCCTTGGAGGCCACGTCCACCCCTACATGCAGTTTGGTTCTCCTCGACACGACGCCCCCAACTGGCAGCACGGTGCAACCTGTCTCACAGCTCGGAATGTAATGTCTTGTAAGCAGAGCACCAGGAATAGTTTACCGTACTCCCCTGGCCACCAAACTCCCTGAATTTAGGCCCAGTTGAGAATCTGCGGAACCACCTCGATTGGGCTCTTCACGCAACGGATACTCAACCGAGAAACTTAGCGCGGCATTGGAGTCGCTATGGCTCCACATCCCTCTCCACACCACCAAAACCTCACTGACTCTCTTCCTGCACGTGTCACAGAGGTCAGCACTGCAGATGGTGGTTATTCAGGCTTTTGAGAAGTGGTCACATTATTGTGACTGGATTGTGTAGCAGCCCAAACCATCGCCACGGCTATTGTTACTAAAGGAAACGATCCCACAGAGGTCGTACCTCACACCACACGAAGACATCTATGTGACAGCGAAAGTTTCAAAAAATATCTTTCTAACACACTGTCTTCAAAAATGGCCAGTTTGAAGACGTTGTGACGCTTTCCATCACACTCAAAATTACCTTAATTATGCGTCTGATTACGAGAAGTGAGAACGTGCCAGCGATATTCTGCTAAAACAGCCACGTAACGTACATTTCCGAGATCACCTGCTATCAGAAGTGCATAGTGCCTGCTTCTGGTTGGCAGCGGTCGTCTTGCGGTCGCATATGGACAAAAGTAATGAGAGCTAAGTTTATCTCACGTTGGAAAACTTGCGACCGGGTAGGGTTTGCTGCACTCTCCAGTACGCCCAAAGTTTAGTCTCTCATACCTTTACGGCGAAGTTGAAGTAGTTTGTGCTGGGGTCACCAGACACATGTTAATCAAGCTATTAAACGCTTCAGGATTCGAGACGATATAATGTGGCAATCAGAAACTTAAATAAACAGCTTATGAGTTAATTAACTAATGATTACTTAGAAAGAGATCACCTATGGTGTTCGGCTTTTATAAATCACATGAGTGCACATATATTTACTACAGAGCTTCATAAACGTCATCTTTACAGTCGTTATGCTCTAAAGCACCAATTAACTTCCAGTTTGAAGAAAAACATTTGTAAGTTATCTTGCTCGAAATACAAATCAGTGAATCGATAGATATCTGTTATTCCCATTATATTCAGCACTTTTGAGAGAGCACCATTTTCAATCTCTCACATGTATTGTCTGTTTTATTTCTTTTTCTTTTGTATCTAATCGGATGGACGACTTGTTTTTAGTGAGGTGACAATGAGACCTCTGTTGTTGTGATCCAACTGTCCACACTACTCCTTCCCCTGCAAATTTCTTCATTTCTGCATAACAACTTTCACCTGTATCTATCTATGACGCTGCTCTTCGATTTAAATTTATCTCTCTCCCGCAACCCAGGCACACAAAGTTCCCTCGATTATCGAACTGAGAATTGCTTAATGTCTTTAAGGTAAGTAATCCGCCAATCAATCCCTTCTTTTAGTCAGGTTTTGCTGTAAACTTCCTTTGTCCTCAATTTGATTCAACATTTCTCCGTTAGTTATTAGATCTAGCGTCTATTTTTCAGCATTTCGCTGAAGTACCAAATTTCAAAATCTTATATTTTCTTATTGTTACACTCATGCTCATAAATTAAGGATAATTGCAGAATGTGGTGTCATACAACGTGGCACTACACAAAACTGGCGCTAATAGCATAGGCCCATAGGGAACACACACGACACAGATATGTAAGTCCACGGTATTGGTGGTAAGTTGAGAAAACCGTCCCGAAACACATGTGCTACAAAACGCCACTGTTTCCTGAGCATGTACCCTGACATCAATATGGGATATGATCACGATACACACCTACACAGGCCGCACAACGGGTTGGCATAATCTGGATCACCAGTGCCTGTTGGAGCTCCTGAAGTGTCCTAGGGGTTTGAAGACGTGCAGCGATACGTCGACTGAGAGCATCCCGGACGTGCTCGATGGGGTTTAGGTCTGGAGAACAGGCAGGCCACTCTATTCGCCTGATATCTTCTGTTTCAAGATACTCCTCCACGATGGCAGCTCGGTGGGGCCGGGCATTATCATCCATCACGAGGAGGGTGGGACCCACTCCACCCCTGAAAAGGCGGGCATACTGGTGCAAAATGACGTCCCGATACACCTGACCTGCTACAGTTCTTCTGTCAAAGACATGCAGAGGTGTATGTACACCAATCATAATCCCACCCCACACCATCAAACCACGACCTCGATACAGGTCCCTTTCAAGAACATTAAGGGGTTGGTATCTGGTTCCTGGTTCACACCAGATGAAAACCCGGCGAGAATCACTGTTCAGGCTATACCTGGACTCGTCCGTGAACATAGCCTGGGACCACTGTTGCAATGACCATGTACTGTGTTCTTGACACCAGGCTTTACAGACTCTCCTGTGACCAGGGGTCAGTGGAATGCACCTTGCAGGTCTCCGGGCGAATAAACCGTCTATTCAGTCGTCTGTGGACTGTGTGTCTGGAGACAAATGTTCCAATGGCTGCGGTAAGGTCCCGAGCAAGGCTACCTGCAGTACCCGGTGACCGTCTGCGGGCGCTGATGGTGAGATATCGGTCTTCTTGTGGTGTTGTACGCTGTGGACGTCCCGTACTGTAGCTCCTGGACACGTTTCCTGTGTGCTGGAATCGTTGCCATCACACTTTGTGGCACACGGGGGGCCTGTGCTACGACCTGCTGTGTTTGACCAGCCTCCAGTCGCCCTAGTATTCTACACCTCATAACCTCATTAATATGTGTCCTTTGAGCCATTTTCAACACAAAGTCACCATTAGCACGTCTGAAAACGTCTGCACACTTCCTCGCTGCACCGTACTCTGACATGCACCACCACACCTCTGCGTATGTGGACTCGTCCAGCGCCACCGTGCGACAACCGCAGTTCAAATGCACCGCATGGTCATACCCCGGGGTGATTTAAACCCGCAAAACGCCCAGCAGAGCGTTTTTTTACCGTGTATCAGCATTGTCCTTAATTTATGAGCATGAGTGTAGATCTCTTTATCGTCCAGTTTCACTTCCACATGAGGCTACACTCCAGACAAACAAAGATCTTCGGAGAAGACTTCCTAAACGTTTAGCTCACATTCGATGTTAACCCATTTTTGTTTTTCATAAAATGCATTTATTGCCATAGTGAGTCTTTGCTGCTACAGCCACTATCAGTGTTTTTGGTCCCTAAATTACAAAACTTGTCGACCATCTGCCCCAATTCCATCACTCTTTGTTATAATTGTTTTACTTCTACTGATATTTACCAAATAAACTGTTTTAAACACACTGCCCATTTCGTTCAACTGCTCTTCCAAGTTCTTCGCCATCTCCCACAGAATTATAAGGGTGTGCTGAAAACTAATGCCTTCGAATTCATTATTCTCCACTCAATATCACTTGAGGTATTACATGTCATACATATGATTCCCCACTTCGCTGACACAAGTTGCAACACTAAGCCGCTAGAGGGCTCAGGATTGTAGTGTGTGGCATGGAGATAGGTAACGTGACTATGGCAGTGCGTGAGAAATAGAGTGCTGTATGCGAGTGTCTACCCGTCCAGACACAAAGCAACCTCTCCTCCAGCATGAAAATGCCAGACCACACACGTGTTCTGCGAAATCTGCAACAGTCAGACGCCTCTCTTTCGATGTCCTCGATCATCTACCATACACTCCCGACTTGGCTCCATCCGATTTTCATCAGTTTCATAAACTTAAGGAACACCTTCGAAGATTTCGCATTGATAGCGGTGAAGCGGTGCAAGTTGATGTAAGATTATGGCTCCGTTAACGAAGTCAAACGTTCTACCGTGACGGTATCAGCAAACTGCTTTTTCGCTGGAGAAAATGTGTTTCGTCGCATTGGTGACTAGGTTGAGAAATAAATATTGATTCTTGAAGAATAACGATGAAGTGTGTTAATAAAGTTTGTTTTATTTAAAATCTTTGATAGTTTTCACTTAAAAGTTCGGTAGCATTACTTTTCTGCACTCCATCATACAATACTATCAGCATCACTCAAACCTTTTATTTCTTCCTCGTTGCCTTTAATTCTCTTTTCAAATTTCTGTTTGGCTTCTCCTCTGTCTGCAGGAAGATAAAATAAATGTATGATGTTCATGCCGGAAGAGGGACATGGTAATGACCTACTGAAAAGAAACTTTATCATTTTCTCCAGTGTGATGAATCGATGTAATCGTTTACTTTCTTGAAGTGTATCTGATAGATAGAAAAGAGAGTGTGTTAGCTTGAACACAATACACCGTTAGGAAGTCTAAACGTAATTTTTTTCCAATCTCATTTCTTCGTATCATAATCTCCTCATGAAACAATTGCTTGCTGGCAGTCCGTCAATCGTAACTTTGTGTGTAAAATTCGAATACAGTAAGTAGTCTGTATGCTATATGGTTACATGTCTTGTAAAGCGTGGTTGTTACTGAGCGACGTGTCGCAGTGGTTAGAGCATTGGACTCGCATTTAGGAGGACGACGGTTCAAATCCGAGTCCAGCCATCCTGATTTAGCTTTTCCGCTATTTCTCTAATTTGTTTTAGGCAAAAGTTGGAACAGTTCCTTTGGAAGGTCACGGCCGATTTCCTTCCCCATACTTCCCTAGTCCGAGCGTGTACTTCGCCTCTAATGACCCCGTTGTCGACTAATTTCCTTCAGGATGGTTGTAATTAAAGTGCAACTACGTACGAGAGTCCAGTGTGGCCTGTAACTGTCGTATGGCAGCGAAACTTGTTAGATGCGTTAATGCGGAACTGATTTGCACCGGAATGAAATTAAATCTAATTTTGGGCATCTGGTCCGCATATGATGCTGTACAGCATCTCGCCAGTGTCTCCGGTGTTCATATTGAACAAATCGTATGAGTGGAGTAAATAATAAAATCAACATTATGCCTTTCTCGTTTGTTTGACCTTCTCTGCCCACGGCACTTTTCTAATCCATTACCTATGGAAACATTTATACATGTCTTTCTTGCATTCACAGCATCTGGTGGCTAAAACTGGAAGTAATTTTTTTACAGCGTAAATCGGTTCCACATTAACGCATTAGAATGTCTACCAAGTTTCGCTGCCACAAGAAAATTACAGCACTCACAGGACCCCTGTGCACTTTAATTATATACACCCGGTACAAATAGTTATCCACTGAGTACCGTTTGAAAACGGATTGATTTCTTACTGCACACTTTTCACGGACTGCTCTCTCAAACAGCACTTTCTGAAGTAACAGGTAAACGTCCATATATTAGCAGGTTACGATATAATGACACAAAATGCAATATATAATCTTATAACGATCAAGTATTGTCATTTTCGACAGAATGTTACGTGCAAAATGTATCTATGAATTGTGTGAGGATTACGTTCAACCAGTATGTGTTAACAGTATAGTGACAAATTCTATTTATAGGCAACTTTATTGAGATATTTTTTCTATTATAAGTATTTTATTGTATCCCTGACTGTGGGCAGGATACTCATTCCCTCAGAGTGGGAATGTTCCTGTTGCTACGTATCGCAGGTTATTCAAATCGGTTTCGCAGCGCTTTAGCAAATATCATCGGCCCACCAAGCAGAGAAATCTTAACCTGCTATTGCTGAACACTGCCTTAGGAACAAACACCAGGTACGGTAACTGATCGGATATGGATGCTGGCCCACATTTCAAACCACTGAGACCTATTCGAGGACCTATTGCACATCATATGGAGCCACCAACAGCTTGTACAGTGCCTTGCTGTCAATTTTGGTTTGGTCCACGGCTTGGTGGGGTCTGCGCCACACTCGAACGCTACCATCAGATCTTACCCATCTGAGTAAAGTAATCACCACGTGCGCTAAGATATTTATCCCACGGGGAGACGAGACGATCAATTATTGTTTTAATTCCTGTTGCCGGCCGGAGTGGCCGTGCGGTTCTAGGCGCTACAGTCTGGAACCGAGCGACCGCTACGGTCGCAGGTTCGAATCCTGCCTCGGCATTTATGTGTGTGATGTCCTTAGGTTAGTTAGGTTTAAGTAGTTCTAAGTTCTAGGCGACTGATGACCTCAGAAGTTAAGTCGCATAGTGCTCAGAGCCATTTTTTGAATTCCTGTTTCGTAGAACGCGGACGGCCGCTGTCGGATCCACAATCACACACACTCTTGCACTTCCTCGTCCGATTCAAACTGGCGTCCACGCATGTCTGTCTTCGGGTCATCAAAGACGCGAAAACCACACGGTGAAAGATCCGGTATGTACGGAGGATGTTGCAGTGTTTCCCAACCACATCGCTGAAGCGTAGCCATCGTCCGATTGGCAGTGTGGAGGCGAGAGTTACCGTAACTGAATGATTCTGTCCGACAGCATTCTTGGGCGTTTTGACATGATGGCACATTGCAGTTTCTGCAAAGTATCTTCACTGTGCTGCCCATTGATTGTGGTTCCACGCTCAAGAAGCTCTACGGGGAGAAGAAGACATCATGACCTGTAGAAGAAGAGGACATCATGACCTTACCTTAACCTTTGTGAACAGCCTTGGATATATTTGGTGGAGGAATATGTGGGATGTTCCCACTGTTGGCGTTACCGCTTGCCGTCGGGCTGTCGGAACACAGTTTGACAGAAATATCAACATCTCTCATACAACCTGGATCTTTCACTCCGTGATTTTCACATCTTTGGCGACCTGAAGAAAGGCGTGCGTGGGTCTCGCTTTCAGTCCGCCGAGGAAGAGCAAGAGCGGGTGCAGTTGTGAATCCGTCAGCGGCCGACCGCGCTCTACGAAACAGTAACTGATCATCTCGTCTCCCAGTGGGATACATGTCTTAATGCGTGTGGTGATTACTTTCGAATGTAACCATTCCATGGTCCCTCTGTGGCGGGAGTTCGGTTTCCGTTTCACTACCCGTCATATACGTTCTGACAGGCCTGTCCACTGGTGGTGATCTCTGCAACTAAGCCGCGGCGCATATTACAAATCGAATCTTGGAGACATGCTCTATCTTTTCTGTATGTATTGTACTTATTCCACTGTAGTCTTCTGATATCCCGGAGGTACTTACGAATTAACACGTACAACATGATGTCAATAGACTGTGTGAGTTAAGGTTTTTCATTGGAGGCAATTAAATATCTCGTCGCATTATAAAATACCACATCTGTTACACCACGCTTCTTTCTGCTACGTTATTGACATTTAGTTTCACGACGGAGACAAAAGTGGATATTTTCAAAAGATCGGATTTTTATACAGAATTAATAGTGCACCGTTGACAAGGTGTTTAGGTAACAGATGAGTGCCATATCAGAAGCTGCTATGTAATTACCAATTTCAGTGTTATAAAAATCGACAAGTTAACGTCGTCACGTACAGCGTGTCCACAACCTGGAACCAGTTGATTATCCACCCAGAGCACAGTTTTCGCAATGGTACCTGGAACAGTGTGAAATGCATCCTGCATTCCTATCCTCTGTGTTGTTTACCGATGAAGCAACGTTCGGGCGTGACGGAGTCTTCAATATGCACAGTTCGCATGTTTGGAGCGAGGATAACCTACATGCTACAGTTACTAGCGCTCATCGAGTGCGGTTCTTAGTTAATGTGCTGGTCGTTGTTGTTGGGGACTGTTTAATTGGGCCGTATCTGCTACCTAGGCCATTAAATGGCAGGCACTATTGCAATTTTCTCGCCAGAGCATTGCCAGAATTGCTGGAATACGTGCCGCTCCCTACAAGACAACGCATGTGGTTCCAACATGACGGGGCGCTGGCACATTTCAGTCGCCGTGTGCGTCGATTCCTGGACCGAAGGTTCCCAGAAACGTGGTTTGGCAGAGGCGGTCCTGTACCATGGCCTGTTCGATCCCCATACATGTCCCCTCTGGACTTTTTGTGTGGGAAGAGGTACGCAATTTGTTTACGCAACTCCTGTTGCATCATAAGAGGATCTGGTTGCCTGGATAGTAGCAGCATCAGCAGCAGGAACAATTCAGGATACTCCTGGGGTTTTTGCCCGTGTCAGACAGAACATGATCCGATGGTGTAACCTTTGTTCACGTGTCAGTGGAGGCAATTTTGATAATCTACTGTAATTGAAATTGGGTTGTGCTAATGTGTTTTCTCTTGGTCATAAAAAATGGAAAAGTGTTTGTTGGTTTAATTAATTTGCCGCCATAAAAATCTTCCTCTACCGGTTTCAATACTCCTCATAGGGAAAAATGATATTAGGGAAAAATATTTGTTTTGATGTCTCCTACAACCTCCTAGAGTTTGTCGGTTTAAATACTTTTCACCCTGTAGTATGTTGTGGAAAGTCCTCACGTCGGGGACAACTGTTAAATATAAAAAGAAAGTAATTAGAAATATCATTAAGTTCGTTCACTTATTTCTGTTATGCATTGATTTCAATACTTAATAATTTAATACTTTGGCCCACAGTGCATTTGTGAACGAATGAAGTTTGGAAAAAAAATAGTAACTCTCAGAAATCGGATACTAGACTGAAAATTCGTGTGCATCAGCTATAACGAAACGAATTCGGATATAGAAAATATCGAAACACACAGATATTAAAAAAAAAAGTATTTCACAATATACATCCAGAACGAAACTGACTTGAAGACAAAGGAGGGTTTTTACACATTGATTACAGCTGTTTGTCCACAAATTGCTTATTCTACACTGCAGATGAGTTCCTCAATAAAAATTATTCAAATGCGACCTTGTAATTGGCCAGAACAAATATAACACATATGCCGAGTGATGCAGCTGCAAACTCACTTACCGATATCGTTTTATGCAACACGAAAAGTTATATATCGCCTTCATAAATCATGCGCAAGATTTTCATAAGCCCTCCCTCGCTAAGCGCTAACAGTTAGTTCAACAGAAAAAAAATTAACACGACATTTATCTGTAGGAACTATATATATATTTAAATTTCTTATCACGATACGTTTTCGCTGGGTATCGTAGTTTTCAAGTTATTCACGCAAAAAGTACAGAAATGACTTGGAAACGCACCAGCACTCGCACACTCAGCCGCCACCGGTCATGATCCCTGGTGTGTTGTTCATGGCATCACCGCTGCTTCCACTCTACGAAAATTTGGGGCTTCACGAATTATTTTGCGTATTCGACCTTTTGTCGTCTTCAATGACTGGCGGTTTTACGCCACCACCTTAGTCGAACACTTACAAATTTCAAAACTGACATTTGTGTAAATTTTGCCTATTTTGCAAATCTTAACAGCATGAAATAAACTATTGCTTCGTCTTATTCGTCACGCCTTCTGACTACAAAACTATTTAACTCGTAAGCGTTAAGACTGAATCGAACTGTCAGCGTAATTACTTTCAGCGTAATGTTTACAAAAGTTGTTTTTCTTTCGTTACCCTCCCAGGCACGTTTAATTTTATAATGTTAACGAAATAGCCGACTATGCTGCTGGTGTAATAGACCAATCAAAAGAGACCAAAAAAGGTCGAATATCGTGAATAGTTCATGTAGTGGAAATTTCTGTACAGAGGTGGGAGGGAGTGCCACGAGCAACAGAACAGAAATCCTGACTGGTGAGGGGTAAGTGTGCGGGGTCGGGGCGCGACTGAAGGCCACTTTTGCACGGTTTTCTTAAACAAATCGATATCCCAGTACAAAATTTAAATACATTACATTTCCTTCGAAAAGGTTCTGTTCATTTTTTCCGTAGGACAAGTACACTGAAGAGGCAAAGAAGCTGGTACATCTGCCTAATATCGTGTAGCGCCCCCGCAAGCACGCAGAAGTGCCGCAGCACGACGTGACATGGACTCGACTAATGTCTGAAGTAGTGCTGCAGGGAATTCACACCATGAATCCTGTTGCGCTGTCCATAAATCTGTAAGTGTACGAGGCGATGGAGATCTCTTCTGAACAGCAGGTTGCAAGGCATCCCAGATATGCTCAATAATGTTCACGTTTGGGGAATTCGGTGACCAGCGGAAGTGTTTAAACTCAGACGACTGCCCCTGGAGCCACTCTGTAGCAATTCTGGACGTGTGGGGTGTCGCATTATCCTGCTGGAATCGCCCAAGTCCGTCGGAATGCACAGTGGACATGAATGGATGCAGGTGATCAGACAGGAAGCTTGCGTACGTGTGGCCTGTCAGATTCGTATTTTGACGTATCAGGGGTCCCAAATCACTCCAACTGCACACGCCGCAGTACCATTACAGATCCTCCACCAGTTTGAACAGTCCCCTGCTGAAATGCAGGATCCATGAATTCTTGAGGTTGTCTCCATACCCGTACACGTCCATCCGCTCGATACAATTTAAAACGAGACTCGACCGACCAGCCAACATGTTTCCAGTCATCAACAGCTCAACGTCGGTGCTGACGGACCTAGGCGAGGCATGAAACTTTGCGTCATGCAGTCATCAAGGGTAAACGAGTGGGTTTCGACTCCGAAGCCCATATCGATGATGTTACGTTGAATTGTTCGCACGCTGACAATTGTTGATGGCCTAGCACTGAAATCTGCAGAAATTTGCGGAAGGGTTGCATTTCAGTCACACTGAACGATTATCTTCAGTCGTCGGATGTCCCGTTCTTCCAGGATTTTCTCTCGGCTGCAGCGATGTCGGAGATTTGATGTTTTACCGGACTCCTGATATTCATGGTACACTCGTGAAATGGTCGTACGAGGAAATCCCCACCTCATTGCTGCCTTGGATGTGCTGTGTCCCATGGCTCGTGCGCCGACTATAACACAACGTTCAAACTCACTTAAATCTTGATAACCTGTCATGGTAGCAGCAGTAACCGAACTAACAACTCTGCCAGACACTTGTTTCCATATACAGGGTGTTACAAAAAGGTACAGCCAAACTTTCAGGAAACATTCCTCACACACAAAGAAGGAAAATAAGTTATGTGAACATGTGTCCGGAAACGCTTTCTTTCCATGTTAGAGCTCATTTTATTACTTCTCTTCAAATCACATTAATCATGTAATGGAAACACACAGCAACAGAACATACTAGCGTGACTTCAAACACTTTGTTACAGGAAATGTTCAAAATGTCCTCCGTTAGCGAGGATACATTCATCCATCCTCCGTCGCATGGAATCCCTGATGCACTGATGCAGCAGTGGAGAATGGCGTATTGTACCACAGCCGTCCACAATACGAGCACGAAGAGTCTCTACATTTGGTACCCGGGTTGCGTAGACAGGAGCTTTCAAATGCCCCCATAAATGAAAGTCAAGAGGGTTGAGGTCAGGAGAGCGTGGAGGAGATGGAATTGGTCCTCCTCTACCAATCCATCGGTCACCGAATGTGTTGTTGAGAAGCGTACGAACACTTCGACTGAAATGTGCAGGAGCTCCATCGCGCATGAACCACATGTTGTGTCGTACTTGTAAAGGCACATGTTCTAGCAGCACAGGTAGAGTATCCCGTATGAAATCATGATAACGTGCTCCATTGAGCGTAAGTGGACGAAACTAAAATGAGCTCTAACATGGAGATTAAGCGTTTCCGGACACATGTCCACATAACATCTTTTCTTTATTTGTGTGTGAGGAATGTTTCCTGAAAGTTTGGCGGTACCTTTTTGTAACACGCTGTATAGGGGTTGTCGACTGCAGCGCCGTATTCTGGTTGTTTACATACCTCTGTATTTGAATACGCATGTCTATGCCAGTTTCTTGGCGCTTCTGTGTAGTTTACGAATAGCGAGCGACAGACTATAGAAATCTGGCGCATGGTTTGTGAAGGCTAGACATAATATTGCCTCTTGCATTAAACGACATAGTTATTGACAGCCGAATCATCTTCGATAATTATAGTTTTGAAATAAATGCATCACAGTGTTCGTCATTTCATATTCGACGTTATAATATTTATGGAAATTAGGAAATGTCAAAAACATACTAAACTGCTATTTGTGAAGCTTCATGCATAGACTTACGGCTTAATACTGCTTAAACTACAAGCACAACACAATTACCGTCGTTTGTTGGTAACAGCTTTGACTCCTGGGCAAACTGCAATGGATTTCTCGTTACCTGCAACATACAAAAATACAATATTCATGATTTACTTTTGATTACAGGACTAGTCTCTAAGTGTTAATGATATTTGTAGTGGCTGGGTTTCCCTGGATAAGAGCAAGTAGTGATGGCTTTGTTAGGAAGCTTGTATAATAAGTTTTCCTATTCAAAATCTCGTAGATGTGCTCTTATTTGCAACACACTGGTGATCGATTTGCCAGCTAACATTCAATAATGGTTTCATTGTTGGCAGGTAACATTTTGGAGCTTCCTATCCAAGATCTGACAGAGGTACTTTCAATAAGTCCGGGATGATTTATATTCCACGGTTAAGAAGAAGTGCGGGCGTCCGTGTTACTGTAAGAGGTTATTGTCGTAGCTTTGCTAGAGAGATCGTGTTTACCGACTTCCCTGGTTAAGAACGAAACGTACTGTGCGATGTTTCTGGTTGCTGTCAATCAGGCTGTTAATGTATGGGAACAATTGAAAATTGTGATGTTTGGCATACGTGGGGTGTAAATGCAACTGAGGTGATATGCCCTTACGTGACGAGTGAGACGAAAACGGCTGTTTTGAATCAAACGTCAAGAGACTTTGCTTTTTCCATTTTGAGCAAAACAATCGAAAATCTGAGGCAGCCTGTGACTAACATTAGTTTATTGCAATTGTTTTTGTGCCCTGTAAGGAAGAAGAGAAGTCCCGTCAAAAATTGTACCGCTAGAGACACAAACACTGGTTGACGAAGACTTAATAAGGAAATCGGTCGTACTCTCTCCACGGAACCATGCCGACCTTTCCCTTTAAGCATTTTAGGGATATCACAGGAAACCTAGCTCTGGCTGTCCGAACGAACACTTGAATCCCCGCCGTCACCAACGCGTGTCCAGTGTCTTTGCACTGCCCCATGTCAATCGGTGGTTCTGCCTTGTAAGAATTACCCATAACAGTTTGTCCTAAAAGTCAGCTGCGAGTGCAACCACCACATGACAGCGTCCTGAAACTCTTCGTTGGTGTCAAAGAGCCAATCACATTTTTATGTGCCGCAAGAGACGTAAATCATTGCCTACAAACTCTGTTTCCTCTCTTTCTTATTTGTCGAGTCGTCGTGCAGCCTCCCAAATGACTTCCGTTCTTTCTTCGCGGTAGCATAAGTGTGGTGTCACCGCCAGACACCACACTTGCTAGGTGGTAGCTTTAAATCGGCCGCGGTCCATTAGTACATGTCGGACCCGCGTGTCGCCACTGTCAGTGATCGCAGACCGAGCGCCACCACACGGCACTCGCCCCAGTTGTACGGACGACTTAGCTAGCGATGCAACACTGTCGAAGCCTCGCTCCTGCGCAGAGCAGATAGTTAGAATAGCCTTCAGCTAAGTCAATGGCTACGACCTAGCAAGGCGCCATTTGCATTACATTGCATGTATCTACAGAGTCTCACTTGTATCGTCAAGAGCGATGTACAACAATGATGGATTAAAGTTAAGTATTCCAGCAGCTACGTACTTTTCTTTATAGCATTCATTACGTATCCTGTTTCAGACCTCACGCCAGCCTGCGCGAGTTTAAGGCGTGCATTCGGCCTCCTCTCTCAAGTAGTGTGCGTAGTGTTGGCTAACTGCCAACACTACAATAAGAAACACATGTAACGCGGGCGACTAGGATTCAGCTCGGCTGACCTTAGTTCTGCCATTTCCTGAGAAACTGGAAAGGCAGACAAGGATTCCTTTTCGGTTCTCAGAAACGGATTTTGAATCAAGCGAGGGTGTCACGCCCTATACACCTTATTCATGATTTCATGCAAAATAGTACGAGAAATTTGCGAACAGATGTTAGTTGAGAAACCTTGGGAAGCAGCTGTTATCGAATTTTTGTTGTTATGGGCTTAGCCGAAAGACTTGCTTGGTACTCAACTCCATGGTAATATATCATGTACAAGTCTCTTCATTCCTACATAATTAGTTCAGTCTAAGTTGGATTTTAACCTACGCGCTCTATTCATCACATAGCAACCCTCTACACTTTTTATCTACACACTTAACTCCATAACCAAAGAGACGATTCCTTGATGCCTTACTGTGCCGGAACAAGCGCTGTATCATTTGAGAGATACAGAGGTGAGCGAGTGTACCGGGACTCACCACAGTTTAGTGGTACTAGCGTCACGCCATCGTAACGCGCCTATGCCAAGCATACAAGTACTGCGCCGTAAACTAAGGATGAAATTGAAAATTACAGTTGCGTTTCCAAACTTTTTAATATGTGTTTCAGTATACTAATGTTTAAATTGTCTAATCTCAGAGCGATCAGATGAATATGTTTCCTTAAATACATCGTTTAAAGACACACATAAGTGGTGCTAAATAATAAAGCTAGAAAAACAAAAAGTGTTCAGAATGTGTAAATGTATGTCAAAATTAACTGTTAAAAGTTTCAACTTGATCGGAACAAAATTTTGGTCAGAGTCCACGTTTTTACTAGAAAATTGAAGGCGCTAAATATTAGACTTAGAAAGATGAAAATTCTTTTAACTCTTTAGTTTCATATAAAAACATTAACTATGGGACAATATTAACCTACCTCTAACACTTTTCGAGTAATGTACAAACAACTAAATTTGGAACAAAATGTCCTTATTTGTAGTAGATTAGGTATCAGTTATGTTAATGCTAGAAAGTTCTGTTTACAGCACTTGATTGCATTTGTTAAATAATGAAGATATAACAAGCTTCAAGGCTTTGATGTAAACAACAATCAACACAAGGTTTCTTAAAGATGTAATTCAGAGGTCAGGTTCTACTGTCAGTCCCATTCTAAAAATTCTAGACGGAAAAATTTATATGTAGGCGAGGTAAAACTGTTTCTGTTCTGAAAGCCTACTTAACACCATTTATACAAAAATTACGAAGATTGTAAATTGATACACAACAGTGATATAAAATGATGTGTGTCCGAGAAAGCGGCCATTTAGATGCTGCTACTTGGGGATAGAACAGATGACGGCAGTTGTTCCCTTCGGCCGTGCGCTGGCTCATGTATAAATATGGCCTGAGAGACAGTGATACGACTTCACCTCGAACCGAACTACCACTCTGTCCTCGTCAGTCAAACACTTGCTTACGCGCTGCCTGGTATGACGTCACAGCTATGCTGCTGCTAAACGCATGTTTTCGGCGCAGACAGGGAGTGAACTCCCGAGGACTGTACACCGTCCTGGATCGCTTAGATTTCCCAAAAGTAACAGTGTGTGCCACCGTAACGTTAAAAAACCGCGTGGCAAGATTACAGATTGTTTTCCAATTTTGTGGCGAGTAAATCAATTGGATTATTAAAAATCAGGGTGAAATACCATTTAATGGGAACTTACCGTCGAAGTCGCCTCTGAACAGCCACTAGTGCTGTTTATGATAGGAACATTATTACTATCGGCAATATTACTATGTCGTGAAAGTTTATCAAATATATCTATCAGTTAGAACTGAATACTTTTATTTGTAATCTTAGTTCCTGATCCCGTTGCGCAAATAAGGAGTAGAAACATTTCTTTGAGTGAGTACAAGAAGAATGTGGACTTGCAACGTTGGTAATTGTGTTCTCCATCGCTTTCTGGCTGCCCACAAAAATAGTTTTCAGGCTCTCCTGAAAAGACGGCTCCGCCGCCGCACAGTACGAAGTGTCGTATCAACCGATCCATTGCCGGCAACAAATGTGTGGCCCTTTCTGTTATTATGAACGATCCTCCTCCCAATGTCAAAAAAGCACAACACTAAAAATATTCATCACATTTATTTATTTATTGTTTCTACGTTACGGCCTTCATTGGATTACTCAAGTCAGTTATACAAACGTTTATACAGGTTGTTGTTTTTCAATAACACAATACCGTCCAATAATAATTCAATAAGACTATTCAATAGTGCATTAGTTACACGGGCATTATTATAATTTATTATTATACGAAGGGTGTTTGACTCTTCTATCAGTCCATTACTTATTCATTCTTTCAAATATTTTCTTTATTTCTTCGTCTGAGATCAGCCTACGTATAGCCCTGTTACTGATCTTTATTTGTAGGCTGGTTGGTGTGTTTTGACATATTCTCGTTTACTCTGTTTTGGTTTTTAAGTCATCTACCGTATTTTGGAATTCCCCTACGTCTGCCTTAATTTCTGCGATCCATTCAATTTTGCTCTTACTACTCCATAATATTTCTATTATTGGCTTACTAATTCTGTTTCCTGGTCTTGTCCTCAGATGTCCAAAGAATGAGATACGCTTCTTTCTGATCTTACTCATTACTGGTTCTGTTTTCGTGTGCACTGTTCCATTTGAAGCTATTCGAAATGGTTCAAATGGCTCTGAGCACTATGGGACTTATTTTCTGAGGTCATCAGTTCCCTAGAACTTAGAACTAGTTAAGCCTAACTAACCTAAGGACATCACACACATCCATGCCCGAGGGAGGATTCGAACCTGCGACCGTAGCGGTCGCGCGGTTTCAGACTGTAGCGCCTAGAACCACTCGGCCACCCCGGCCGGCTTTGAAGCTATTCTGTAATGTCCATTTACTTGATACTGTCCGTTTATGCATGTTGTTATTATTCTTATTTCTGTCTTTAATATTTTGTCAATTTCTACTGTACTAGTTGTTTTGAAAATGATTTCAGTTGAGTAAGTTATTTCTGATCTTGTAACTGTTTCATAACATTTTAATTTTGCATCGAAGGATAGGCTTTTTGTTGTGCGTGTTTCTGGTAATGTATTTTGCTTTGTTCAGTTTTGGTTTCTCATTGTCTCTTTAAATAATTTTCGAGTTTTCTTTCTTTCCCAGTTTTCTTTCTGAAGAAGAGACGTTTGTTGACATCGAATACCGATGTAATTGTTAGAAAGTATTTTCTTAACTTAATTATCTGGTAACAAAATACACACTGGTTGTAACAAGAAAGGCATTTCAGAAAAAAATGAGAAATATTTAAGCATGTAATATAAAGTTAAGTGTTGGCATGTATTTTCTGGTAGTGTTTGTCCGGAGTGCAACCTAGAAGACATTTGGAGGGTAGGCAATAGACAGTACGTGAACAGAGAATGTGGTTGTGTAAAATATTGCTGCAAATCGGATGCGTAGCTCGGGTAATTGATTAAGAGGAGCAGAATCGAATCCGGGACAAAAGAAATTTATGGCACAGATTGACCAGAAGAAGAGATCGATTGATAACACATACCGTGAGTCATCAAGGGATAGTGTCTAGTTCGTTATTTGAAGGGAGAATCGACGGTAAAAACTGAAAGAGACAAAAGCTGGACTACATTCAACAGGTTGAAGGCGATATAGGTTGCAGCAGTTATGTAGCAATAAAGAGGGTTGCACAAGGTAGAGTAATTAGCGTGGAGAGCCTCATCAAACCAGCCTTCTGATTAAAGATTACCAACAATGTACCACTTATTAACCAGGCAGAAAATCACTTTCGTTTGTATATTACTTGTTCTATCTGGCGGTAATATTCATAAATAAATTTGACTTTAATATAATCCGAAAATAAAGTTCATTTTTGAATAGCAAAATCTACTTCGAAGTGTGTGTTCATTGTCTCGAAAGAATATCAACAGTTTTATTCTGGTTTAATAACTGACCCCATAAGATAGAATTATAATGCCGAACACACGATAAGATTAACTGAGACCCCTATCATGAGTTTTTATTTCAGTTTACAGCAAATCATTGATTGTCGATATTTGGCATTAATGATTGGTTTAATCAAAGTGGTCGAAACAGTTTAAAAAGCTTGTAAAGGTGTTGCGAGGTAGGTTGCGCTGAGAAATAACTGTTCAAACAAATTAGATACACTGCACCGTTTTCGATCTGATTAGCATTTAAGTCAGCCAGTCACGCCGTTGCGCGCGCAAATTCAAGCGGCCCGCCAAATAAAATTAGTGTCAGTAGATTTCATAGCGTAGATGACAGCGCACGACACTGCTCAGCCTGTGGCTCGGGTTCGATCCTTACCACCGTCCCATTTTCCAGCTTTTTATCGCTCACTTGTTCGGTTGTAGCAAACCAAAAGAAGAAAACGTTTGGGGATACCGTCTGTGGCAGGTAGCTTTCATTTGCGCACGCAGTGGGCTGATTGGCTTACTTCAATGATAATTAACTCGGAAACGCCGTAACGTGTCGAATATTTTTTTAACAATTGTTTCTCAGCACACTCTACCCTGCAACACTCTTATTGGTTTTCCAGACTGTTTCGGATCGCCGTCTAAAGTCACGTAGATGACACAAATTCTCATTAACCTTATTGATTCATACGTAAACGACACAGTTACAATACCTCTGTATACGCAGTTGCCTGCCTGACCGGTCAAGACAGAGTCTGATACCGAAATCCGTAGCATTTTACATTCATTGTCCAGCGAGTAGAAAAGAATAGCGCACTGAGCCGTAAATTCACGTGTATATATTGTCTTTGGGTTTTTGCATATGCACCAGCGGGACAAAAACCTCGCGAAATACGCGCTTGTAATTTGTATAGTGTGGTCCATTAATGGTGACCGGGCCAAATATCTCACGGAATAAGCCATGTTGTAAGGTCTTTTCTTCCAATGATATTTTAATGCAAACTTCATGTTTGCTGATTATTGTCACATTGATTTTACCATATTTATCATCCTTCTCGATACAAATTGTAGTTCTCCTTCTGACTGAGCCAATACTGCTTGATCATCTACACACTTTCAGCATAAATATTGAAAAGCGTTGCCTAAAACTTGTTCCACCGTGCAACCTAGTTTCAGCATCGCCAGTACATCCTGTCATTTTTTGGTACAATTTGTTCGTCAGTCTTAGATCGTATCAACATCTTTAAAAGTGATCAACAAGATACTCTAGTCAGTCATGGAGGGAATAATGAAAGCTAAATGAACACAGTGAATGTCCACGCCTGGATGTCATTGATGGTCTGGTTGAAAATGCGAGAACATAGAGATACTGGACTCAAGGAGTCAAAACGAATTAAGCTATCGAACTATCCATCGGGTTGAATCTCTTAAAAAATGATTTTTTGAAAAATATTATTGCAACTAAGAAGTGAATAGCTGAATATAATAGAGCTCATCTCACTCTTTTTTCTTCCAGAAGTCATCTCTCTCTAGGTTAACAATATTCTACACAATTCACGTATGATTACTATATGTCCGGTATAATGGATCTAAATTGCAATATTCATCATCTATCTACCGTTATCTGTTTCATCCATCCATTTTATCCATTCCTCACCATCCATTTATCGTCATCTGTTTCTCGCCATACATTTCTCATTAGCAGTTTCTCACCATCGATTAATCATCATCCATTTATCGTTCTCCGTTCCTGAGAATCAGTTTCTCATCACCCATTTCTCCTCACCGTTTATACCATTAATGTATCACCATCCACTTCTCACTATCTATTTCTAAACATCCGTTTCTCACAACGCTTTTATCATCAGCCATTTCTCACCATCCATTTACTATCATCCATTTATCGTCAGCAGTTTGTCATCCACTGCTGGTTACAGGCCTCTTCCAGACTACTCCATATATTACCATCTTCAGCTTTTCTCATCCAAGTTAATCCTGTGTGTATCCTTATGTCGTCAACCCATCTGCTTTAGGTACTGTAATTTCATAATTCTGGCAGAGTCCATTGTCGTGCACGTGAATCAGAAGTATTTCTGACTTGATGACAAGAATGGATACGCTTGGGCTGACGTCATTTATTGATAGCAGTTTTTATTATTTTAATTCATGGTGGCTGCTATCAGCAAGTGAATGGCAAACTGGTATAGTGACGGGACAGCTCATTACATACAGACCTTCCATCGTCTCTGCTTGCACCAGCAGCCGGTTGAAGGGCTGACAGCGCTATTGAGGTCAGACTGCCTGCTCAGTAAGCAGTACGGCTTAAGTCACGTGAGCTTTACCAGCTGCCAACGGGCACCGCATAAGCATTACACTACGTCACTGCACTGACAAGGCCCTCAATCTCAGACACAAGACAGTAGGAATAACAATAACACAACGTACTCTCAAGAAAGGGTGTGATTAGCCGCCTCCTGCCATCCAAACATATCTGTAATTGAATAACTATCTTCAGTGCTGACATTACGGGCAAGAGATATGACATCTGAATGTGGCACTTACCTATTAGTTAATATTTGTGGCATAATCCGAAACGTTGGTCTACAAAGGGCGACACAAACATACACGTGAAAAATCCTTACCGAAGATGACAACGACCACGGAAGTCTACGCTTGCTGTTCGCACCAATCAGCGTGTCGATTGCGACATGGACCATATTCCTAAATTTCGAGCTATGTGCTCGCTTTACAGTTTGACTAAAACAAGGGATTGATGATGAGGAACACATTGAGGAGTTAAGGAATAGAGTCGGTTTGTTAATGGACGGAATGTATGTGTGGGGAGGGGGGAACTGTGGAGAGAGAATACAGTAAGGAGGTTCAAGTGGAAGCAGGTTGGGGTAGTTATGTAGCGAGGAAGAGGTTTATTGTGTGTGTGTGGGGGGGGGGGGGTTAGTTAGTGGCGTAATAAAACTAGAGAATTGGATTCATAATAAGAAATACTCGATAGATCAATCCTATAAATCCTCACGTCACATGACAATGGCCGCTTTGTGTGTGTGTGTCTCTGTGTGTGTGCGTGTGTGTGTGTGTGAGAGAGAGAGAGAGAGAGAGAGAGAGAGAGAGAGAGAAAACATAATCAGGAACGATGAATGGTTTCAACGATTTTTCAGATCACATTTGCAGTTCAGTTTTGTAATGCTATACCATAAAAATATTGGAAAAAAACGTTCTGCTAATAACTGCAATGTTGTAAAACACCTGTACACTCGAAAGGCAATTGTCGGTGGCATAGGCTTTTTCTTCGCCAAGCTAGTCATCTGGCAAACTACCACTACGTTCATGTTATTCCGGGCCTCGGAATCTAGTGACAATGCACGTGACCTCAAAGGGAGAGTTCGTGGGATCGATTCATGGTCGAATCGCGGAAATTTCCAGTTTGCGTTTAATCTGGCCTTCATCTCCAAATGACGTCAGGAGCCGCCAGGAGTGACACGTGGTTCGGATTCCACGTTAAACTGTAGGTCCCCTTTCGTCGGTGGATAACTGGGGTAGATTAGGGACGCTTATGTCGCCAAAGTGGCGTCCTATTGAAAAACTTGCACCAGGCCATTTATTATTACGTATTCACGTTACCCCATTGTCCAACCCACAGCAACTTATGAGGTTATTCTGAAAGCTGTAAGGTACTGACGCAGTATTTTGTACACACGGAAGATTTATATGATTGCAAGTCTGAGTAAATAAGAAAGTGCACATGTGGCTCTCGTAAGAGTCTAGGTAGATGATGGTTGGTGCTACGAGCTGGCTGCGCGAAGCAGCAGGAGTACTCCTTTAGAGCAGAGGTGTACGCATACGGTCAGCAGGCGGCAAGTGGAACGGCACCATCGTGCGTGGGTGGCAAACACGGCCGACGCCCACGTCGCCGGCGGCGTAGCTTAGGTCGTCGCCATGGAAACGCAGGGCCACGTAGTCACGTGGCGGCCAGACCCCGCTTGCGCGTTAGGCCCAGGTAGAGCCTTTCGATAAAGTGGAGAAGAACAAATGAAACTCCGATCTTAGGCAGAGTGGCGCCAAGTACGAAGATACGAAGTTGATCCACTCCCTTTATACGAAGCAGACAAGGGTAGACCGCACTCAAGGATGGTTGTAGGAGGTCAAAGTCAGGAAAGGTTGTAGCATACTGATATAAAAATAGTTACGTATATTGACAAAAGAGGCTAATGGCTCCTAATTGGTATAAGAAGCGTCTTACAAAATTGTCGTATCATTTAGATACTGTACATTGATGAGGAAAATACTATGACCACTTGGTTAATAGCTTATTTGTCCGTCTTTGGAATGAAATACATCTCTGATTCTGCTTGTCAGGGATCCGACAGTTTTATGGTAGGTATTTGGAGGCATGTGACATTACACGTCTACGCAAAGGCCGTATAATATAACGGGCCTCTGATTTGCGTACGCGACGATGGGGCCCGAGAGCGACCCAGATGAGTTCCACAGGATTTGCATCAGACGAATCTGGTCGCCGAGACATCAACGTATGTTCACTAGAATGCTTCTCAAACGGTTCTGGCTCCGGATACTGTCAATTATACTGCTGCAAGATGACATCACGGTGAGAGAAGACATCAAGATGAAGGGATATATGTGATTCGCAGCTGTCAGCGTGTCTTCCATTACTACCACAGGTCCGATGAAAGCGAAGGAAAATGCCTCCCATAGCATAATAGTGCTTCCACCAGTCTGCGTTCATGGCGCACTGCACGTTCCGAGCCGCTGTTCACCTCTATGACGGCATTTGTGGAGACAACCATTGGCGTAGTGCAGCAAAAATGTAATTCACCCGAAGAGCCGACATGTGAACACGTAGGGGTGGTCTGCTGCGGAACTCCATGTTCAGCAATATACGATGAACGATGTGCTCCGAAACACTTGTGCGTACACCAGCATTGAGGTGTTTCGGCAGAGATGCCAGAGAGTACCATATATCCCACTTTACAGAGCAGACATGCTTCCGAAACCAAAGTTCTGTGAAGAGTCGTGGACGTCCAAAAATGTAGCGGCTAGCGGTAGTTTTCGCTGTCCTACTTCTTTCCGTAGACGCTCACGACAGTAGCACATGGACATTCGACCTTCTTCGCCGTTTTCGAGATACTTGTTCACAGGCTCAGCATAATAATAATCTGCGCTTTGTCAAAGTCGCTTTCCTCAATGGATTTACCCATTTTCATCCCATAACTTCTCTAGCCCTTAACTTGCAAGGTGAATTTTCTTTAACATGTATCACGAGGTGGGGTTTCTGGGACCCCTATGTTGAAACCGAGATTTAACGCAAAAATAAAAAAAAAACGGCTCTGAGCACTATGGGACTTAACTTCTGAGGTCATCAGTCACTTAGAACTACTTAAACCTAACTGACGTAAGGACACCACACACATCCATGCCCGAGACAGGATTCGAACCTGCGACCACAGTGGTCGAGCGGTTCCAGGCAAATATCATATAAAATTTTTAATTTATGCTGTATAACATTTATTTTTACAATTATTGAAGTGTTGTTTAAATGCTCCTAGTTTATTTTATTGAAATAAACAAAGCCTACAGCATTTTACTATTTATCACACAAAAGCACATAATTTTGTGTGGCTCTTTTAAATAGTACACGTAAATGGACTGTTAGCGTATTGAATTTTACAGTCTGAAAAATTATGTAATCTCTGTAGCAAATAAATGTTCAAATAAATTTAAATTCCAGGGCTTAATTTGCGCATAAAAATTCCACCCGATAGCTACAAAAAGACTGTGTGTCAAATTGAGTTTCATGGCTGGGAACTACATTTTTCTTATCACCACTCAGAACACATTCGATTTTAACACACACTTTAAGTATTTCATTTAAGAAACAGACAGATCCCCATCACAACTTTCCTGAAGTTCTCCCTCTGAATGATATTCTTATTCGATAGCAGAACTGGCTAATGTAAAATCGTCATCTTTTTCTTTTATTTCTTCATCCACATCACTGATACCTTCCTCCATAGATCGACTAACAATTTCATCAAACTCGGGAAAGTTAAAACTGGAACATTCGCGCGAACACATTTTGATCTTTAGGGTACCGTACTAAAGAAAACAGTTACGTAGCTCACGAGGCGTTGTCTAGGAGATTCCAACACCTATCAATAACACGTGTCAACAATAAACACAGAAGGCCATAACGCAACCGACAACAGAACATCATAGGCTTGGCAATTTAAGGAGGGCACGAGGAGTATACAAGCATTCCACCACAAGTGGCCTTGGGCAACGAGTTCGAAAATTTTCGCGGGGTTTCGGAGACCACACGTCGTGAGTATAGGTCTAGTGAGCCCCCTCAGTGTCTGCTCCGCTTACATTCTTTTGTTACCGCCATACGTGCCTGCCACGCCACCACGCAGCATCCAACATCGCGGTGGTCAGTTGTCATAATGTTTTGGCTCATCGTTATATATTCGTCTCCTTTGTTGTGGAAGAGCTGGTTATTAAACATCTTGCGTCGCTGCAGTTAATACGAACTCGGTTCATCAGATGTCTAAGACCTTGAAATTTGCACTCCAATTAAATAATGCTTGCAGATTATTTATCCATCTTCACTGCACACTATAAAACGTCACAACTCCTATCTATTTCGATAAACTTGGCAAACTGCTGTTGAGACTGGAACACTGAGCCAAAACAGTTACCTTGCTACTGCCGAGAAACGGCGCTATGAGCACCCGCCAATACATGCTACTTCCTCGTACAGTCTTGAAGGGATGCCGATCTACAGCCGTGTCATCCCATGCCTTGCGGCGCGATGCGGACGCGATTTGGAGGGTTGTGGGGTCATCAGACCGTTCTCCTGGCCGTGGAGCCGCCACTTCTCACTCAAGCGGCTCCTCAACTGGCATCACAAGGCTGAATACCCCCCACCCTTACGAAGTCTCCCAGCAAGGAAAAATCCTTAGTTCTATCGGGAATCGAACCCAGGTCCTTCGCATGGCACCCATCTGTGCTAACAACTCATCACAGGGGTTACACCGAGCTATACACGTCATAAAATAACGTCTGATTCACGTAACATTATTGGCGTAATTGAATAAATGTATTTACAGATAACATTTTCCGTTTTGTAAGAATTCGGAATACAGTATGATTCTTAAAAGAGAACAGATATGTTTCGTGCAAATTTTGTTACTCCAAATGTACGTTTTTAACATAAAATTTAATGAAAGTGATTATTTTACACAATCCCTTTACAGAAGTATTAGTCTCTGTTTGAATTACGTCGTGGTTTTTTGATGTTAATACTTCCATAGAATCTTGTTATAGTTTACTGACATGTTACTGTTGTTTCTGGAATAAATAATTTGGTAGTGCGATTTCAGGGACTGATCTGAAATCGACTGTCTGGAATTTTCTCTGAAAGTAGATTTACATAAAATAATGATAATTTCGAACCCAGCAGCAAGCCTATTTAATAACAATTGTAAACTCATATCCAAGTGAAATCGAGCATGGCAACGTTAAGAGCAATTTACGAAATACATGTTATATACTCCACCAGTTCACTATATATTTTTCTCGTCTGTTATTTTACAAGATGTAAGGCTGAGTTGCTCGTTGTCACCACTGATGTGTAGCTTGTGGACAGAACGGGCAGTGAAACAAGTGACTGAATTATCTAGATGTGGCAGTTGTTTAGGTTGGTTGGTTGTTTCGGGGAAGGAGACCAGACAGCGAGGTCATCGGTCTCATCGGATTAGGGAAGGACGGGGAAGGAAGCCGGCCGTGCCCTTTGAAAGGAACCATCCCGGCATTTGCCTGGAGCGATTTAGGGAAATCACGGAAAACCTAAATCAGGATGGCCGGACGCGGGATTGAACCGTCGTCCTCCCGAATGCGAGTCCAGTGCCTAACCACTGCGCCACCTCGCTCGCTGGCAGTTGTTTACCACGGACATGAAATACGTATAATGCGGTACGCTGATGGCTTAGCAGAGGTCGCTGAAAATAAACATGAATGGAGTGAGGTCCTTAATGAAACCTGATAAACACACTGAACACGAATGTTATGAGGTGTACGGAACAGGTACACGCGCTGGATTGATAAGTGTTAAACTTGGATCAGAAACTCTTAAGGAGACGAACGAATTTTGTTGCCTCAGGAATAGATTGTATAGAGAAAGTAGATGCAACGAAGGTATAGTACCCGTCTGGAAAGCCACGGCTGCTAAAGCGTGCTTCCAGTGCACGGGGAAGCACGCAGGTTCCTGATGTAATCTATCTAGCATATCAGGGAGGACGACTGATCATTTTCCGCATCCAACCAGGTGAATACCAGGATGCTATCCATGTTTCACCTTAGATACACACTAGGTAAGCAGCTTGGAAGCGGCCTCGCACTTGGACATCACATCTACAGTAGATGCATGGAGGGAGCGCCTGTGATATACAGTCACTGCAAAGATACTTCTCATAAGTAGTGGACATTTCATAACAGATGTAAAACAAAGCATAGGGCTGTAGAGAGAGGGATGCTGCAAGCCAAGAGAGCAATGCGTGAAGCCCTCAATGGCTACCGTAGTAGAACATTGTCGAATGATCTTTCACAAAACACAAATGAATTCTGGCATTATGGTTAAGGCTGCTAGTGGCACCAAAGTCCAATCTATTGTGGACGAGACACAAACTGAAGCAGAGGGCAGCAAACCAAAAACAGATATCATTAGCTCCGTTTTCAAATGTTCCTTTAAAAAGGAAAGCTCAAAAGTATTGTCCCAGTTCACCTGTCGTACCATAGGAAAGATGAGTGAATCAGCTACCAGCGACAGAGGCGTTGGGAAACAGCTAAAATTATTAAAACTGAACAAATATCTAGAGCCAGATGAAATACCTATCTTTATCTATCCTACTGAATTTGCGGGTGAGTTAGCACTCTTCCAACTCTAATGCATCATTGATGCCCCCCCCTCCCCCCCAAAAAAAACCGTGCCCAGTGGTTGGACGAATGAACAGACCACACTGTCTGCAAGAAGGGTAACAGAAGTGATTCATAAAACTATTGTGCTATATCCTTGACATCCGTTTGTTATAGAACGTTTGAACATATTCTAAGCTCTCGAATGTAGTGCCATATCTCGAACAGAATGACCATCTCTATGACAACGAGCCTGGATACCGAAAACATACACTCCTGGAAATGGAAAAAAGAACACATTGACACCGGTGTGTCAGACCCACCATACTTGCTCCGGACACTGCGAGAGGGCTGTACAAGCAACGATCACACGCACGGCACAGCGGACACACCAGGAACCGCGGTGTTGACCGTCGAATGGCGCTAGCTGCGCAGCATTTGTGCACCGCCGCCGTCAGTGTCAGCCAGTTTGCCGTGGCATACGGAGCTCCATCGCAGTCTTTAACACTGGTAGCATGCCGCGACAGCGTGGACGTGAACCGTATTTGCAGTTGACGGACTTTGAGCGAGGGCGTATAGTGGGCATGCGGGAGGCCGGGTGGACGTACCGCCGAATTGCTCAACACGTGGGACGTGAGGACTCCACAGTACATCGATGTTGTCGCCAGTGGTCGGCGGAAGGTGCACGTGCCCGTCGACCTGGGACCGGACCGCAGCGACGCACGGATGCACGCCAAGACCGTAGGATCCTACGCAGTGCCGTAGGGGACCGCACCGCCACTTCCCAGCAAATTAGGGACACTGTTGCTCCTGGGGTATCGGCGAGGACCATTCGCAACCGTCTCCATGAAGCTGGGCTACGGTCCCGCACACCGTTAGGCCGTCTTCCGCTCACGCCCCAACATCGTGCAGCCCGCCTCCAGTGGTGTCGCGACAGGCGTGAATGGAGGGACGAATGGAGACGTGTCGTCTTCAGCGATGAGAGTCGCTTCTGCCTTGGTGTCAATGATGGTCGTATGCGTGTTTGGCGCCGTGCAGGTGAGCGCCACAATCAGGACTGCATACGACCGAGGCACACAGGGCCAACACCCGGCATCATGGTGTGGGGAGCGATCTCCTACACTGGCCGTACACCACTGGTGATCGTCGAGGGGACACTGAATAGTGCACGGTACATCCAAACCGTCATCGAACCCATCGTTCTACCATTCCTAGACCGGCAAGGGAACTTGCTGTTCAAAAATGGTGCAAATGGCTCTGAGCACTATGGGACTTAACAGCTATGGTCATCAGTCCCCTAGAACTTAGAACTACTTAAACCTAACTAACCTAAGGACAGCACACAACACCCAGCCATCACGAGGCAGAGAAAATCCCTGACCCCGCCGGGAATCGAACCCGGGAACCCGGGCGTGGGAAGCGAGAACGCTACCGCATGATCACGAGATGCGGGCGAACTTGCTGTTCCAACAGGACAATGCACGTCCGCATGTATCCCGTGCCACCCAACGTGCTCTAGAAGGTGTAAGTCAACTACCCTGGCCAGCAAGATCTCCGGATCTGTCCCCCATTGAGCATGTTTGGGACTGGATGAAGCGTCGTCTTACGCGGTCTGCACGTCCAGCACGAACGCTGGTCCAACTGAGGCGCCAGGTGGAAATGGCATGGCAAGCCGTTCCACAGGACTACATCCAGCATCTCTACGATCGTCTCCATGGGAGAATAGCAGCCTGCATTGCTGCGAAAGGTGGATATACACTGTACTAGTGCCGACATTGTGCATGCTCTGTTGCCTGTGTCTATGTGCCTGTGGTTCTGTCAGTGTGATCATGTGATGTATCTGACCCCAGGAATGTGTCAATAAAGTTTCCCCTTCCTGGGACAATGAATTCACGGTGTTCTTATTTCAATTTCCAGGAGTGTAGATCACGTTAAGTTCAACTTGCATTTTTTTCATATGAGATACTGAAACTCTCGGACCAAAGCGATCAGGTAAATGCAGCATTATTCCATTATCCAAAAGCATATGACTCGGTATCACACATACTCTTATCATTAAAAGTATGATCGTGTGGGGTATCAAGCGAAATTTGTCACAGAGCTGACGAACTTTTTGGTAGAGAGGGCGGAGCATGTCATCGACAGAAGTAGAAATAAATTCGCTTGTGGCCCAGCCATATGTGTTGCGACCCTTGCTGTTTATGTTATACGTCAATAACCTAGTAGACAATGTCAATGGTAAACGCTGTTTTGGGTCCACTCCTATTCCTTGTTTTGGACTTTCGGGAGTCCTCATGAAATTGTCAATTACGTCCTGAACAAAGATTTTTTTTGTCAACGTTTGGGTCGTAATTGTTAGAGACTGTTCGTTAGGAACTCACGTTCTTCTGCATAGACTGAAGAGAGAAACTTACCATGCTTTCTTAAAGTACACCCAATCTGTTCTACTAGAATAGGTATTTAATACACTATGGAGCTCCTCATTTCATTGTTAATATTCGTAGGCTTCTAAATAGCAGACAGATAGGTTGACGTGCACCAGTTCCTTGGCCTCCACGCCCTCCGGATCTAAATCCACTAGACTTGTTTCTGGGGCAATTGAAAGCTCCCGACTACGGAACCCCAATGTATAATCTCTTTGTATCCGTGTTGTGGAAGAGTGTGAAACGATACGCATTTCTCCAGGGATACATCAGCACACTAGAGATTAAGAGCGACGGCGTGTTGATGTTTGTATCGTTGCTGACAGGGGGCATTTTGAACATTTCATAAAGCAAAGTGTTTCATACAGTGTTGATATTCTCTTTTCCAGAGTGTTACCCACGAATAACGTGTAGAAGAGTTGAAGCAACTGAGCTCTAGTTTGGAGACAAAGCGTTTGCAGGTACATGTTCATATAATATATTTCCTTCCTTTATGTGTGATGAGTATTTCCTTATAGTTTGGCTATCCTTTTTTGTTGCTACCTGTATATTATATATTTTTGTTTTTATGACATATGCTACAGCCTTGAGGATCTCCTCGCTATAAATTTATGGAATGAAATATGTCGTACCCTGGAGCATATGCCGTTCCGCATTACATCCAATTGTTCCGTATTGTCTACTCAGCAGATGTCAACATCAAAGTAACAACAGGTTTATAATGCAGACTGGGATAGACTCCACTCGGGCCGCCAGCGGCGCCAACGCCGCCGTAGGCAGAACCAAAGTCGCAGCACTATTTCCCTATGCCGATCACGTGTTCGAAAAGACAGTGCGGCATTTAACCTTTTGTTCAGAAGGTATTTAGGAGGCCAGACAGCTACGAGCCTACGCTTCCGGTTGCAGTGCCTGTTCAGAATACAGTCTCACTATATAGGGTTACCACCGAATTCAGCGAATAGCAACCTGTATCACTGGGAATCCATCGATCGACCATTAAGCAGCCAGCTTCAACAAGTGCTTGTTTAGAACTTGCTTGATCATAAACTCTCTTAGTTTGGTCTTTGAATTTAACTTATCCTTTAACTCTCTTAAACTTTGCATCCAAGCGATGAATCAACTCTCTTAGATTTGAATTTGTATCAAAAGTAATAATCTGACTCTCATAATTTGACCTTGTATCTACATGATGGTTTATGGAGTATTGTAATTCACAATAAGATTCTTCACACGAATTAAGCTGCACGCACTCTGATGTTAATAAATGTTTTGATTTCAACGAGACCCTCGTTGGTGGTTACGTAGCGTCCTTTGTAGGAACTAAGAAGTTAAGGAGTGCAACACAGCACTCGGTGACTGGCGTCATGATCAAATGTATACCTATCTGTTCATCGAGTCCCTTTAGAAGTTTTTCCTTTATCCACCTACCAGTTGCTGGTACGATCGAGTAAGAGAGGGCATTCGCCGCTGATGTCAGCAGATAAGCGCTTGTGATGCCGAAAGGTGGACGGGTGACGCAGGAGGTGCTGACTCGGCTGTACGTGACCAACTGGACGGCGGCACAACCTCCACGTCGTGACGTCAGCATCGTTGGCCTATCCCCTCAACTCGCTTGTTTCACCGCTTGGACCATAGATGAAGCAGACTGCGCATGACGTCATTATATTGAAACCAACATCTCTATCAGCTGATTAATGGCGTTATGAATTTGCAGAAGAATGCTGGAATTCTGAGAAACTGATCAGTATGTTAACTGTAGTATTTTAGGTCTTGGTTATCTTACTACAGTGGTGTGTTCTTCTACAGCGCTTGGTTTCACTGAAAGATATCTGAAATGTAGTAATATTTCATTTCACGAATAATGTTGTCTTAAGAACGCAAAAAAAAAAAAAAAAAAAAAATGTGAACACATTCATTGAAAGTTAGGATGTCTGTTGTATTTCAGATCTAAAACTCGACGACGATTCTGAGACAAGAGAATGTTAATAGCTAATTCACTTCAGGAGTTTTCTCTTCAGCAACGCTTTGTATTATATTACGCTTCTTATCTCGATATTATTTCGCTGTCTGTACTGGATGAAGCAGAGGTCATAAAACATGAACACTTACTTTGTGTAAAAAACTTATATTACGGATAGTAATGGATGTAATTTGTTATAAAGACACAATAGAATATTTGACACGTATTGTTGAAAAATCGTAAGAAAACTAAATTTTTCCTGACAAAGCGATATTTCGCCTTTCAGTCCTATGAGAGTTGTGGACTAAATGGGTCACAGTTCAATAAAAACAGGAATACACTGAAGAATTGTAATTCTGTTGTTCCTAAAAATAAAGAACAGTCAGACTTGTGTTCCAGTACCTTTATTACCCTTTCACATCGCTAAATGGAAGAACGGTAACCATCGCATTAATATTGGGGTTGGATTGTTTGGGGAAGGAGACCAGACAGCGAGGTCATCGGTCTCATCGGATTAGGGAAGGAAGTCGTCCGTGCCCTTTGAAAGGAACCATCCCGGCATTTGCCTGGAGCGATTTAGGGAAATCACGGAAAACCTAAATCAGGATGGCCGGACGCGGGATTGAACCATCGTCCTCCAGAACATTAATATTGGGAATCGTTATTAGAAACGGTACTGGATTTCACCTATAAACAAGAAAAACCGTAACAGACATCTCCATTTCGTATAGCGATTACTGACAGAAAGTCACTTATTTGTGAGGCCTGAGTATCCCCTGGCGTATAAAATTTTCAAACAACTTACGGGAATTCTGCCAGGTAATGTTTACAGCGACCGCCGAAATTTCGGCAGGAGTACACCCCACCATTTTCAAGGCACAAACTGCAACGAACAGGCGATGTACAGGCAAATTTTGAACCTCGGTTCTTGGAGTAATTCAGGAAAGATAACACACACACACACACACACACACACACACTGAATCCTAGTGCCACCAAAGATGATCAGTCAGAGGTATCGATAGTGAAACACTATGAACTAGCAGGTGAGGTAACACTGACTCTGTCCCTCCGTTTTTTTATAAGGGAGAGAGTAGGATTCCAAGCAGAGTTTAAGCAGAAACCTCCGTTGTCTCTTGCGATTGCATATTTGTTTATGGAAGACTTCAAGGAACATGCACTGGAGTCGGCGACTTTGAAACCCGCCTGTTTCTTCAGATATTTTGATGATATTTCTATTGTTTGGCCTCATGGTAGGGAGAATTTGAATGTCTTTTTTAGAACATCTGAACTCGATCCACCCGATCATACGTTTTACGATGGAGGTGGAAGAGGATGGTTGCCTTCCCTTTCTTGCTGTTTTGGTTAGGAGGAAGGTTGATGGATCATTGGAACATGCAGTTTACCAGAAACGCACTCACTCTGACTTGTATTTACAGGCGATAGTTGTCACCATACGGCTCAGTGTGAAGAGGTCCTTAGTACCTTGGTACACAGGACCCATGTCATTTCCGACACTGAGACTTTGCCAGATGAGCTGATCCATCTTGAAGCTGCATTTCGTCAAAATGGGCATAGTGAAAGACAGGTTGAACGTGTATTGCACTATCGACCAACTGTGCAAAGGTTGATTGATGATAATACTGAGTCGACACTTAAGTCTACTGCCTTTATGCCTTACGTAGGAAGCACTTCCAATACGATCGGTCGTATTTTACGGATATACGATGTGAAATGTGTTTTCCGACCTCCATCTAAAATTAGAGTGCTTTTGGGTTCTGTTAAGGATGATCTTGGTTTGCATAAGGCGTGTGTAAATCGCATTTCTTGTAGCCGTGGCATGGCATATATCGGCCAGACTATCAGGACCGTGGAGGACCGATGTACTGAGCGTATACGACACACACGGTTACAGCAGCCAAGTAGATCTGCTATTACCGAACATTATTTGGATTCTGGTCACACTATGTTATAAAACAATACCGAGATATTGGCATATATTAGCGAGGAACCTTGTAAACAAGGATGGAGGTTTCTGCTTAAACTCTGTTTGGAATCCTACTCTCTCCCTTGTAATAAAACAGAGGGACAGAGTCAATGTTACCTCACCTGCTAGTTCGTAGTCTTTCACTATCGAAACCTCTGACTTTGGTCATGTTTGGTGGCACTAATATTCAGTGTGTGTGTGTGTGTGTGTGTGTGTGTGTGTGACCTTTCCTGAATGATTCCAAGAACCGAGGTTTTAAATTTGCCTGTCCTGTCCGTTGCAGTTTGTGCCTTGAAAATGGCGGGGTGTACTCCTGCCGAAATATCGGCGGTCACTGTAAAGATTACCTGGCTGAATTGCCGTAAGTTGTTTGAAAAGTCGGTTATTAGCTCTTTGTCACGTGACTCAGATGTTGGTTTCAAACCTCAACATGGCAGATCTGGGGCGTGCTCGCTCGTAATGTATCTATGTCTAAGTTCCACCGTCTGCGACTCGTCTTTGATCACTCGTCAAATGGCGCACGAAGGGAAACAAGAACTTAACACGATGCTCCCAAATCCGGGTTTCGTTAACTGATTACCTGATAGCACTTCTAGTTCATCATTTAAACAGTCCGGTGCCAATTTTGGAAATGTGATCCTAAAATGGTTCAAATGGCTCTGAGCACTATGGGACTTAACATCTGAGGTCATCAGTCCTCTAGAACTTAGAACTACTTAAACCTAACTAACCCAAGAACATCACACACACCCATGCCCGAGGCAGGATTCGAACCTGCGCTCGTATCGGTCGCTCGGTACCAGACTGTAGTGCCTACAACCGCTCGGCCAACCCGGCTGGCAATGAGATCCTAACTGCCAGTTATACTCTCCTACAACCCTTGCTTGCTACCATGTAAACGCTTGTGTTGTCATGTCCCGTCTTGTTTCTAAAAATGTCGGCTGTTCGGGACAGAGCGACTTTTTATGCAGCGAGGGAGGGGAAGAAGTCACACACCACGTGTAAGTAATTGAAGAGAAACGGCAGTCGTGCCGAGTACCTTGGAATCCGGGACACATGATTACCAGAGGACATTATTCACGTGAATCAACTGACGTTCGGCATAGTATTTCTGCAGAAAATTTTGCTTATTTGCTTTGTTATACCTCGGAATTAATTGATCAATGCATCCCAGCGGCCCTCTGCGCGCTAAATTTATATCTATGTAATGCTTCAGTCTCTTAAAACACGAATTGATAAAATTGACTGGCGCTCGTGAACACAATCACCTTGTTTGAGGCAATCAGATATAAGTGAGACGAGAGCATACTGGCGGCAATGTAATAAGTTATTGCCTTCAGAAATAAATTATCATTACGATAACAGAGATATTTAAATATTACGGTTAATAGTTCTGACCATATTAAGCTTGAGAACTATTGTCTTTCCAAAGCAACCAATACGGAATTTTGCTGTCTGAATTGTTTCGTGTTTTATCTGACGACCGAAAGATTTAGCATCTCGCCACTGCATCATTAATGACCTCATGATCTAATTCAAACCTGCTTCTTTGGGTGGCGTTGTCCTCCGAGTTTAGCTGTAATTTGTTTCATTACTTGGACATTTCCTTTTATTATACACTACATCAGATATTTCACGAAAGCAAGACTAGGAGTGAGACGAAGGAGTGTTACATTAATACAGGCAACATGTATGTGAGTATATTTCTTGGAGCATGATATGCACATTTTAAGAGTGCAAAATCTATCAAATTTTCGTAACTGAAACAGTCCTAGTATAAGTGCAATAGCTCCTTTACTGTCCTTCCGAAAACAAGAAAACTGTTCGTCACAGTCTATAGTTACAAATTAACTCCGCCTCTTCTGCGTTTCCAACCAAAATAGAGATCTGTGAATTTGGTTTCATCTAACTCCCTCGGATTAGACATGTATTAAGAAAGAATGAAGGACTGATAAAAATAGCTTTAGAAGGTTATGTAGAAGGGAAAAGAAAGCGAGGAACGAAGAGATTTCAGATACTGGATGACGTGATGGACAGTACAACATACAGCAGCCTTAAGAAGGAAGCAATGGACCGCAGAAAATGGAGTGGCAGAGGACCTGCTAATATAGCAGAAAACTAATGATGATGAACTCCCTCGAGCCGGAAATAAACAGTGAAATGACCGACACTAGAAGAACTGTTTTTCCAACGCAGCAGCCTAATTCTGGACGTTAGACTGTCGTCACCTACAGCAGTTCGACGACAGCTTGATTGAGGGACTGCAAGCAGCCGGCTCATGAGTCGGGCAGCTCTTGTTGACGTTAAGTGTCGCGGCGGTCGCTGGGTTTCCTTAAACAGCTGCTCACCAGGAAGAGTTGTGCTGCCTCCTAGTAACTCGTGATCCGATGTAGGTGTGGCCTTACAATGCGACCAACGACCTCTTGCTGTTGTCTGGTGAGGTACCAGCTGGCCTGTAGCTCTCGGCGCGCCTTCTGGCGATGAAGGAGCATGCTTGAAAATCTCGCGTGGCTGCTGCGGACCGCCTGAGCGGTGCTTTCCACGAGGCCCACGAGGAAAACTGGCCGTGGTGCGTACGTCACAGCACGCGACACTGCAGGTCTTAACGAACCCGCTACGGTGGGTAGCGAGTAAATATTTCAGATGGGTTCAATAATTCTTAACTGCGCCTTTAAGTGCATGTAATATTTCGGTAGCACACGACAAGATTGAGACCTTCAGTGGGTACCTTCTCAATGAAATATTGATTTCTCGTGGGCCCTGGATGGAGACCGAGCGAGGTGGCGTAGTGGTTAGCAAAATAGACTCGCATTCGGGAGGATGATGGTTCGAACTCGCGTCTGTCCATCCTGATTAAGGTTTTCCGTGATTTCTCTAAATCGCTTGAGGCAAATGCTGGGACGGTCCCTTTGAAAGGGCACGGCCAAATTCCTTCCCTAATCCGATGGGACCGATGACTTCGCTGTTTGGTCCTCTTCCCCGAATCAACCGAGCAACCCGGACGGAGCCGAACGTTCCCGAAGTGTATCGGGCAAGCCTCCTAGTGTGAGGTCACAAGTTTTTTTCAGGGTCCATATATCACCTTGGCCTCGTGCTTTCCGTGACTCGCGCAATGCAGCGGTCGCGCGTGTTGCAACTGGTGCCCCTGGACACCATAGAAAAGAGCGCAGACGTTCAAATCTTCGGTTAAGTCGTGAAATTAATGTCAGTCAGTATTTACAAAAAGAATTACGTGATTGGTTATCTCCCATAGTATTTTATGTCATTTAATTTTTAATCAGTTCGGTTAACCTGACGCAAATTCACCAATTGCAGTCGTTTACATTCTTAGCGAAGTTGTTCTCTGGGAACCAGGGCCTAAACTGGAAATGCGTTTTCCTATATTCTGTATTCGTCTTGTGGAAGTTACAGTTTAAAAGGAACATAAGGAGTGAGTGTTGTATCATTGTGGTTTTCAAATCTTGTCCAACGTTCTTTTCTACTTCTTACTGCGCACTTGGATGACGAGTCGTGAATATATATCGAAAATAGTTTTGCGAACTTGGTATCTACATAACGAGAATTGGATCCTGCAGAACCGATTTAACTAGGTGGACTCAACATTGTATTAGGTATTGACGTCATTAACTTGCGTTCAGTCAGCTCGGTTAGGTATTCATGTGGTTTAGGCCGTAATAAACAGAGTGCCACGCATCACGGGAGTGTTGTGTGCAGCGTAGAATGGAAACCAGTACCTCCGCAGGCAGGTCCCGATCACCAAAAGATGGTCTGTCCCATTGCTCGGACGTTGTGACAGGTGGAATTCACGTTTTAGCCGAGATTAAACTAGACGAGTTTTGAGTGGCCTTGGAAACAATAAGGTGCGGTAAAGATTTAGTTTTCCTTTTTCCTCTCCTTTCTGTTTCCTTGTTTCCTACTTTGTTTCCTAGGTACACCAGAGGATTTGTTTTACGACTGGTTTTTTACTTTTTTCTTGTGTAACTTTGTTTCTGAACTCTTTGTAGAGCTGCTATTGATGTAACTGATATTTTCATTTTTTTCCCTGATGCTGTGTGTTTGCACGTTTATTGACATGTTATCTAAAATTATTTTCTACTAACTGAATAATGTGAGGTTATGGCTTTGTACAAAATTGTAAACCGATGTACTCGGAATTCTTGAAAGTGCAATGTTAAGCCGGCAGGAATGGCCGTGCGGTTCTAGGGGCTACAGTCTGGAACCGAGCGACCGAGCGACCGCTCAGGTCGCAGGTTCGAATCCTGCCTCGGGCATGGATGTGTGTGATGTCCTTAGGTTTAATTAGTTCTAAGTTGTAGGCGACTGATGACCTCAGAAGTTATGTCTTTTTTTTTTTTTTTTTTTGCAATGTTAAGCGAGATGAGGTGAGCTGTAGAAACATATAGATAGCGCCGCAAAGAAAAACACCATCAAAGAGTCTGGACCGAGAACAAAACATGATGTGCATGAGTGGTAGTATACTGTGTCCGTGCCCGATTAAAAGTAACTGTTTGATCGGTGATACGCTATTGTGTTTTCGGTGCGTACCACGGGAAAAGGAAGTAATAACCCTAGGTGCTGCGTTGCTTTTGATACGTCACGTGTAAATTAGATGAAGCGTGCCTTACCTACGTCGCGGCATCTATACACGTTAACTGAGAAAATTCTACATACATCGGGCGTTCCTGCTCGATCCACAACGGGTGGCAACCATCAAGAGAGTCAGTAAGAAGGGCCATAATTACTGGACTGTACGTTCCTGGATTACGGACGAACCGCGACGACGACGATGACGACGACGACGACGGCACCAGCTAAATGAAGACTGATTTTATTCCTGTAAAACTCAACCTTCGTGAACTTTATATTCAAGTTATTAATTGTGTTAAGCTTATGAAAATTTTTCTTCATAATCACTGTCTTTCGAGTAATTAAAATTCAATTTAACTTTGAACAGCGTTTTTAGTTACTTTCAGAAAAAAGATTAAAATCAATGTCGTTCATTAAATAAATCGCTATTACAGATGTCATTTCTTTCCAAGCCGGGTGTAATGTTCTCATTATTGCAATTATTAACGGAGAGACCCAAGTCCTCACTCGCTAGTTCTGATTCATTTTTGTAACATACTTATACACATATTAACTTGGTTGGTGAGTGTTTATTTGCATTTGCATGTTTGTTTCTTTTTGTGCCAATCCTTGTGTGAATTATTGTCCTGTTGTACGGTGTCTGTCATCACGTTAGCGGATACTAGCCAACCATGTATAGCTACTGTGTTTAGTGAAGTATGTTGGTAGGGGGAAACTTTTGACTTTGGCAGATGTGTGAATACTCACCATGTTATGGTATTATGACCATACTGCGTGTGTGAGAGTAATATTCAATTAATCCGAGCAGAAGTTAGAGTGTCTTTGTTTCAATTGCCACCAAACTCACATACATGAGATATCAGAGGAGACATATTAGGGTTCCTCCACTTACTTATATGAGCACGGTCATTTCTAGTCAGATAATTATTCGAGGGGATACTAAGCTGATTTCGTGGGTAATTTTTGAAGATGATACCGTGTCTGTTTTAAAACAGACATGCCTCATCATATTGTAAGTACATGTTTTCCATTGTATGAAACAAACACTTTTCATATTGAAGCATATTTTATTCAGATGTAGACTGAAAACTAGTTGTATTTGATTTTCCATGTTTTGCTCCACCTGAAGATTATCATCGCTGACCAAAACAGTTAGCCAAAGACGTAACAATGTTGTTATCATAGACGGAAATAAAACAAATGTGTTCTGTATCTTCTGGATCACTACTCTATTAGCGACTGTGTCGCAGGATGTGATAAGCTGTGTCGAGTGGTTAGAATTACAATTTAGCTACTCACGGAGGTCCATTGTGGACTAGAGTTATCATATAGCTTCGAAACATGGTAAATATGATAATGTATTAAAGAAGAAACGAGTTACGCTGGAAAAAAATTAATTCTAATTTTGGCCACCAGGTGCGAATCTGATGCTGTACAGCATCTCGTTGACGTCTCCGGTGGTCATATGGAACAAACTGTGTAAGAGTCAGTTAATAATAAAATAAACATTATGCTTTTCTCACTTGTTTGACGTTTTTCTGTCTCCGTCCCGTTTTTAATCCATCACATATGGTAGAAATATTTCTGTACGCGTTTCTTGCATTCACACCAACGGATTTGCACCTGGTGGCCAAATTTGGAACTACGTTTCTTGTACCGTTTGTCGGTTTCGCATTGTCGCATTAGAATATCTACCAATTTTCAGTGCCATAGAATAACACAGGTCTGGGACATGGAAATTGTTTCAGATTTATTATGTGATTTTTATAGTATTTTCAGCTCTGATTTCGGGAAAAATAGTGAAAAAATTCCATCACATACAGTTATTTCACAAACTGCTTGTCTAGTTTTAGCTTTTCTCGATATTTCAGCACTCTACTGAGTTTGAATTTTGGTTTTTAGGATCTCCATAAACTGTTATTTAGCATCTCCTCTAGAATCTTTGGATGATATAGATGATCACGAGCCATTAGCTCAGCAAGGTGATAGTGAAGAAGACAGAGATTGCTACGATCCTGGCACAAACGATCCCATTCTGACAATCTGAACTGAATGATTTAGTTAGAGACCTAGGCCTTTCTAAAGAATCGGCAGAGGTTTCAGGATCTAGATTGAAAGATAAACATGTGTTGGCTCCGGGTACATCTTCTTCTTGGTATCGATCGAGGGAAAAGGAGTTTATATCTTTCTTCTCTCAAGAAGGTGACCTGGTGTTTTGCAGTGATGTTCCTGGACTTATGGCACATTTCAAAATAGAATATGCTCCTGATGAGTGGAAACTTTTTATTGATTCTTCAAAAAGAAGCCTTAAAGCAGTACTTCTACACAATGGCAATATGCTTCTATACCAGTTGGTCACTCGGTTCACTTAAAATAATGTTAAGAAATCCTTGAACTGGTTTTAAGCAAACTCTGCTATTCAGACCACAAATGGACACTACGTGGTAATTTAAAAATGATTTCAATGCTACTTGGTCAACTAAGTGGCTATACAAAGTTACCTTGCTTTTTCAGTGAATGGGACAGTAGAGACAACATAAAAAAAGCTTGGCCCCTGAGAAAAACCTTACAGGTAGGTGTTAAAAATGTTGAGAGGAAAAGCCTTGTGGATCCCCAAAAGGTGTTACTTCCACCACTGCACATTAAGTTGGGGCTGATGAAACAAATTGTTAAGGCATTGCCAAAAGAAGGGGAGAGTTTCAGATATCTTTGTGGACAGTTTCCTGGTTTATCCAAGGCAAAGATAAAGGAAGGAATTCTTGTCGGAATAGACACTAGAAAACTAATGACAGATCCCAACTTTGTGGACAAAATGGAAACAAAAGAAAAGGCAGCATGGACACCTTTGAAATCAGTTGTTACCAGTTTCCTAGGAAACAAAAGAAATCCAGACTACAAGACAATCGTTGCAGACATGCTCGACAACTTTAAGAAGCTGGGCTGTAACATGAGCATTAAAGTTAATTTTCTCCACTCATATCTTGACTACTTCCCTGCAAACCTTGGTGATGTAAGTGAAAAGCCGGACGAAAGATTCCACCAAGACATCAAAGAAATGGAAAGAAGATATCAAGGAAGATGGAACGTCAACATGATAGCGGACTACTGCTGGATGATAAAAAGAGATGATCCTCAACGAGTCCACAGCCGGAAAAGCAACAAAAGGAGCTTCGAAAGAAAGCGAAAGCATTATTATAAGGACTTATGAGCTTAAAGAGAAATGGAAGTGTACTGGAAATGTAGTCTAGAACATGATTTATAAATACAATAAAATTTAGAAAGTTGGAAAAATGTGATAAATTGCTTAAATTTTGTTATTATACCCAAAAATACTCCATTTTTAATGAGAAAACCTGACGTGATTCACAAAAATAGATGGCATTTTTGAAAGCAGCGCTGAAAGGTACATAAAAGTCAGTTATCAAATTTCAAACAACTTTCAAAAAAAGCTCAGAGATTTTTGAAACAGCCTCATTCGAATGAGCTGTATTACCTGCGACAGCTGATGCCATGGGCAGCCGTAGTCGATCTATTAGCTCGTTGGGGTCAACATAATATATATACTGCGGGATTCGATTGTTCACTGCTTTATGCTCAATGTCAGAACCATCACCGATGACGCTGCTGTTATTGTTTTCACCATCAAGTATTGGTTTTATATTTCTTGTTAATCAAGCTTTTTGCAGTCTTATATACACCGGTCATGAGCATTATTTCACGGTGCGTTTCCCTATCATTAACGGAATAATTTATAGGTTTTCTCTCAAACCACCTATCACCAATCTGTATTGTGTCATCAGTTACATTTATAGGATGCATGCCTAACACGTACGGTCTTCCCCTGCTAACGCCGAATGTTCTATCTATCAGACCAGGGGCGTCACGGATAATGATTTCGTCAATGGCAACGCCATTGTTATTGCGTGTTTTGGTTTTTGCTGAGAGCTGTCTGAGAGATTCAGTAACCGGCTTAAAGGTCTCTCTTAGTGTTTGCTCTCGATTCGTATGCCCTAACCGTAGTTTTCTCTCGAACCACTTTCCATGCTTGAATCATTTTCTGCTTCGTTGACATCTCGGTGTATACTAATCAGACATCTCCGCAGCGTGAGGCTTTATATATCCGCTCTTCTTCTGCCTCTTACTATGTGCCTGCTCCCCTTCTCAATAACAAGGAACTCTACATCGATTTTCCCCTCAACAGCCTCGACATTTTCAGTTACGTCGGTTACTTTTTCTTACCCATTTCGCTAACTAACTCATTTACCGCACTGATCATTCTCAAAAGAGTCTGGTAATACGTCTCTAGTTCCCTGCGCATACCTCCAACTTTATGCACAATAGCCTGAATTTTTCGCATCCATGTACAGGTGAATGTTCTGTCTGTGTACACCCATTCTCTCGGTTTGACAGCTAGACATGGGCGCGAACCTGTCCATGGTGGAGCGTATACTGATGTACCAACCTCTTCTTACCGGGCTATATATGCAGAAAGTCTTGAAAGTTTCGCCTGTACCTTCAATCACTCTGATTTCTTGTTTTATCAATAAAAGAAACTCATACTGTGAATGATTGCAACAATCAGCACATATCTTACAAAACCATTGAAGGACATGTCAGTTCCTACATTTGCCTGATAAATGCGTTTTACATTCAGGTTGTCTTGTTTGAAGGCTATAATGAGGTTTGCATTATCCCTAACCACCTGTTTCGGGATTCTGGAATATGTTTGGCTTAGATAAAATACATCAGCACTCATATGACAACCGAAACTGAAATATTTTTGAATTGGGTCTTGGTTTTCCACAGCAACATCGTCAAATATGGAGACAGTGTTTGGCTTTGCTTTTTTTAGGTGGGGGGATATCACCGCTTTCACTGAATGTCGTATATGTAACGCCATCTACACCGCTCAATATCTCCTGTAATAGCTGATACTTGGGTTGAAACGGTGATTTTAGACTACACAAACATGTTCAAAACGGACTCCATGTACATGTGTTAGCAGAGTCGTGAGGACATTAGTCTTGCCACAATTGGATGAACCTACAATAATTGCTCGTATATTATCAGGAAGGAGAATGCCGGTCTTCTTCTTGAGGTCTTTTTCTTTTCTTTTTTTTTTTTTTTTTTTTTGCGTCTTCACAGGACCCGTCACCGACAACAAAGTCCTTGTGATGAGGATGTCTCACCCACCCTGCCTTGATACTAACTACGTCAGATAGTGACAAGTAGTTGACATATGTACACTACTGGCCATTAAAATTGCTACACCACGAAGATGACGTGCTACAGACGCGAAATTTAGCCGACAGGAAGAAGATGCTGTGATATGAAAATGATTAGCTTTTCAGAGCATTCATACAAGGTTGGCGCCGGTGGCGACACCTACAACGTGCTGATATGAGGAAAGTTTCCAACCGATTTCTCATACACAAACAGCGGTTGACCGGCGTTACCTGGTGAAACGTTGTTGTGATGCCTCGTGTAAGGAGGGGGAATGCGTACCATCACGTTTATGACTTTGATAAAGGTCGGATTGTAGCCTATCGCGATCTCTGTTTTTCGTATCGCGATATTGCTGCTGGCGTTGGTCGAGATCCAATGACTGTTAACAGAATATGGAATCGGCGGGTTCAGGAGGGTGATACGGAACGCCGTGCTGGATCCCAATGGCCTCGTATCACTAGCAGGCGAGATGGCAGGCATCTTATCCGCATGGCTGTAACGAATCGTGCAGCCACGTCTCGAGCCCTGAGTCAACAGATGAGGACAGCATCATGATGGTCGCATCCGTGTTTGGCGACATCGCGGTGAACGCACATTGGAAGCGTGTATTCGTCATCGCCATACTGGCGTATCACCCGGCGTGATGGTATGGGGTGCCATTGGTTACACGTCTCACTCACCTCTTGTTCGCATTGACGGCACTTTGAACAGTGGACGTTACATTTCAGATGTGTTACGACCCGTGTCTCTACCCTTCTTTCGATCCCTGCGAAACGCTACATTTCAGCAGGGTAATGCACGACCGCATGTTGCAGGTCCTATACGGGCCTTTCTGGATATAGAAAATGTTCGACTGCAGCCCTGGCCGGCACATTCTCCAGATCTCTCACCAGCTGAAAACGTCTGGTCAATGGTGGCTGAGCAGCTGGCTCGTCACATTACGCTAGTCACTATTCTTGATGAACTGTGGTATCGTGTTGAAGCTGCATGGGCAGCTGTAGCTGTACACACCATCCAAGCTCTGTTTGACTCAATGCCCAGGCGTATCAGGGCTGTTATTACGGCCAGAGGAAGTTGTTCTGGGTACTAATTTCTCATGGTCTATACACCAAAATTGCGTGGAAATGTAATCCCATTTCAGTTCTAGTATAATGTATTTGTCCAATGAATACCCGTTTATCATCTGCATTTATTCATGGTATAGCAACTTTAATGGCTAATGGTGTAGAAAGACACACTTGAAGGGTCGGCAATAGTATGTGTAGCCACTATAGCTCCATCACTTAACCGACTGAGCTGTATTGGCTACAGAGAGAAATCAGATATATATGTTACCCATGAAGAATAACTTTATCATTGATTTTGTGGATAAATGCTGTAGCATTGAAAAATAATGATATCAATAAGTGCAATACTTTGACTATAATGAGAGGGTATGAAATAAAACACAAACGTGGTTTGAGATTATTTATTCATACACTATTTGTTTATATATCGTACGTAGGATGCAGTATTTCAAGAACGCGCGTATCTCCCTCGAGCCAGTGGATACCTTACAGTACTCAGGTTTTTCACACGCACATTTAATCTGTTTCTCTCTTGGTTCAGCGATCATGTGTAAAAAGAAGGTACTGCTTCAAATCACAACCTGTACATTATGCACACGTAGGAAGTTTACATCACTGTATGCGGAGTCTATGCTCGACAACCAACGGTTGAATCTCTCCAATTCAAGACGTAGTGCAGTATCCAGGTGTGCTTAGACAGTTGTCACCCGATTTCACACATAGTACACAATCATCGTACACTGTTGTAATAGATAGTGTCACACTAGTAAGGCGAAAGTCTGAGGGAGAACGAGTTGGATAATACTCTGTAATCATCTGCTGATTGATGTAGCACTCTGCACGACAAATTTAGTCCCAGTTGAACTCGGCAATTGGCATTTTAACACCCTTGGATGCATTTTCAATTTCTATTCTCGCATGCAAGCCCCAGACATGACGTGCTTCTGTACCAACGTTTGCACATTTCGTTACACTGGGAGTTAAATTGTATGTAGAACTGAAGAGCATGGGTGCATTCGATGCCTTCATATCCACAGCATCTGCAGTCTGTGCCTGCACTAGCACAGGGATGTTGTGCTGGGATGGGTCATATGTTGGTGACCAATACTGTCCTCCATGTTGCTGTTGTTTAGTACCGCCAGCAGCATTAGATTTGTTGGGAGCAGATCGCATGTCCTCATCACACAAATTGATGTGTAGGACAGACAACAACAGCTCCTTATCCTGCTCCAGCAAGTGGGCTATGTATGCTACAGTATCCCACGTGGTCAGTACAGGTTCAGATGTGCTGGAGGCTGTTGCCGCTGCAGCTCCAGAGACTGATGCAGGTCTCGACAAGATGGCAGCCAAGGTTGTTACAGGTCCACACACGGCAGCAGTCAGCATGTTGGCACTCGACCCTACGGACTTGGATGTCTGAAGGGCTACATCTACATCTACATCTACATTGATACTCCGCAAGCCACCCAACGGTGTGTGGCGGAGGGCACTTTACGTGCCACTGTCATTACCTCCCTTTCCTGTTCCAGTCGCGTATGGTTCGCGGGAAGAACGACTGTCTGAAAGCCTCCGTGCGCGCTCTAATCTCTCTAATTTTACATTCGTGATCTCCTCGGGAAGTATAAGTAGGGGGAAGCAATATATTCGATACCTCATCCAGAAACGCACCCTCTCGAAACCTGGCGAGCAAGCTACACCGCGATGCAGAGCGCCTCTCTTGCAGAGTCTGCCACTTGAGTTTATTAAACATCTCCGTAACGCTATCACGGTTACCAAATAACCCAGTGACGAAACGCGCCGCTCTTCTTTGGATCTTCTCTATCTCCTCCGTCAACCCGACCTGGTACGGATCCCACACTGATGAGCAATACTCAAGTATAGGTCGAACGAGTGTTTTGTAAGCCACCTCCTTTGTTGATGGACTACATTTTCTAAGCACTCTCCCAATGAATCTCAACCTGGTACCCGCCTTACCAACAATTAGTTTTATATGATCATTCCACTTCAAATCGTTCCGTACGCATACTCCCAGATATTTTACAGAAGTAACTGCTACCAGTGTTTGTTCCGCTATCATATAATCATACAATAAAGGATCCTTCTTTCTATGTATTCGCAATACATTACATTTGTCTATGTTAAGGGTCAGTTGCCACTCCCTGCACCAAGTGCCTATCCGCTGCAGATCTTCCTGTATTTCGCTACAATTTTCTAATGCAGCAACTTCTCTGTATACTACAGCATCATCCGCGAAAAGCCGCATGGAACTTCCGACACTATCTACTAAGTCATTTATATATATTGTGAAAAGCAATGGTCCCATAACACTCCCCTGTGGCACGCCAGAGGTTACTTTAACGTCTGTAGACGTCTCTCCATTGATAACAACATGCTGTGTTCTGTTTGCTAAAAACTCTTCAATCCAGCCACACAGCTGGTCTGATATTCCGTAGGCTCTTACTTTGTTTATCAGGCGACAGTGCGGAACTGTATCGAACGCCTTCCGGAAGTCAAGAAAAATAGCATCTACCTGGGAGCCTGTATCTAATATTTTCTGGGTCTCATGAACAAATAAGGCGAGTTGGGTCTCACACGATCGCTGTTTCCGGAATCCATGTTGATTCCTACATAGTAGATTCTGGGTTTCCAGAAATGACATGATACGCGAGCAAAAAACATGTTCTAAAATTCTACAAGAGATCGACGTAAGAGATATAGGTCTATAGTTTTGCGCATCTGCTCGACGACCCTTCTTGAAGACTGGGACTATCTGTGCTCTTTTCCAATCATTTGGAACCCTCCGTTCCTCTAGAGACTTGCGGTACACGGCTGTTAGAAGGGGGGCAAGTTCTTTCGCGTACTCTGTGTAGAATCGAATTGGTATCCCGTCAGGTCCAGTGGACTTTCCTCTATTGAGTGATTCCAGTTGCTTTTCTATTCCTTGGACACTTATTTCGATGTCAGCCATTTTTTCGTTTGTGCGAGGATTTAGAGAAGGAACTGCAGTGCGGTCTTCCTCTGTGAAACAGCTTTGGAAAAAGGTGTTTAGTATTTCAGCTTTACGCGAGTCATCCTCTGTTTCAATGCCATCATCATCCCGTAGTGTCTGGATATGCTGTTTCGAGCCACTTACTGATTTAACGTAAGACCAGAACTTCCTAGGATTTTCTGTCAAGTCGGTACATAGAATTTTACTTTCGAATTCAATGAACGCTTCACGCATAGCCCTCCTTACGCTAACTTTGACATCGTTTAGCTTCTGTTTGTCTGAGAGGTTTTGGCTGCGTTTAAACTTGGAGTGGAGCTCTCTTTGCTTTCGCAGTAGTTTCCTAACTTTGTTGTTGTACCACAGTGGGTTTTTCCCGTCCCTCACAGTTTTACTCGGCACGTACCTGTCTAAAACGCATTTTACGATTGCCTTGAACTTTTTCCATAAACACTCAACATTGTCAGTGTCGGAACAGAAATTTTCGTTTTGATCTGTTAGGTAGTCTGAAATCTGCCTTCTATTACTCTTGCTAAACAGATAAACCTTCCTCCCTTTTTTTATATTCCTATTTACTTCCATATTCAGGGATGCTGCAACGGCCTTATGATCACTGATTCCCTGCTCTGTACATACAGATTCGAAAAGTTCGGGTCTGTTTGTTATCAGTAGGTCCAATATGTTATCTCCACGAGTCGGTTCTCTGTTTAATTGCTCGAGGTAATTTTCGGATAGTGCACTCAGTATAATGTCACTCGATGCTCTGTCCCTACCACCCGTCCTAAACATCTGAGTGTCCCAGTCTATATCTGGTAAATTGAAATCTCCACCTAAGACTATAACATGCTGAGAAAATTTATGTGAAATGTATTCCAAATTTTCTCTCAGTTGTTCTGCCACTAATGATGCTGAGTCGGGAGGTCGGTAAAAGGAGCCAATTATTAACCTAGTTCGGTTGTTTAGTGTAACCTCCACCCATAATAATTCACAGGAACTATCCACTTCTACTTCACTACAGGATAAACTACTACTAACAGCGATGAACACTCCACCACCGGTTGCATGCAATCTATCCTTTCTAAACACCGTCTGTACCTTTGTAAAAAGTTCGGCAGAATTTATCTCTGGCTTAAGCCAGCTTTCTGTACCTATAACGATTTCAGCTTCAGTGCTTTCTATCAGCGCTTGAAGTTCCGGTACTTTACCAACGCAGCTTCGACAGTTGACAATTAGAATACCGATTGCTGCTTGTTCCCCGCATGTCCTGACTTTGCCCCGCACCCGTTGAGGCTGTTGCCCTTTCTGTACTTGCCCAAGGCCATCTAACCTAAAAAACCGCCCAGCCCACGCCACACAACCCCTGCTACCCGTGTAGCCGCTTGTTGCGTGTAGTGGACTCCTGACCTATCCAGCGGAACCCGAAACCCCACCACCCTATGGCGCAAGTCGAGGAATCTGCAGCCCACACGGTCGCAGAACCGTCTCAGCCTCTGATTCAGACCCTCCACTCGGCTCTGTACCAAAGGTCCGCAGTCAGTCCTGTCGACGATGCTGCAGATGGTGAGCTCTGCTTTCATCCCGCTAGCGAGACTGGCAGTCTTCACCAAATCAGATAGCCTCCGGAAGCCAGAGAGGATTTCCTCGGATCCATAGCGACACACATCATTGGTGCCGACATGAGCGACCACCTGCAGATGGGTGCACCCTGTACCCTTCATGGCATCCGGAAGGACCCTTTCCACATCTGGAATGACTCCCCCCGGTATGCACACGGAGTGCACATTGGTTTTCTTCCCCTCTCTTGCTGCCATTTCCCTAAGGGGCCCCATTACGCGCCTGACGTTGGAGCTCCCAACTACCAGTAAGCCCACCCTCTGCGACTGCCCGGATCTTGCAGACTGAGGGGCAACCTCTGGAACAGGACAAGCAGCCATGTCAGGCCGAAGATCAGTATCAGCCTGAGACAGAGCCTGAAACCGGTTCGTCAGACAAACTGGAGAGGCTTTCCGTTCAGCCCTCCGGAATGTCTTTCGCCCCCTGCCACACCTTGAAACGACCTCCCACTCTACCACAGGTGAGGGATCAGCCTCAATGCGGGCAGTATCCCGGGCAACCACAGTCGTAGTCCGATCAGGGGATGCGTGGGACGAGCTGGCCGTCCCCGACAAACCCCCACCCCGACCCCCACAGTGATGCCCATTGGCAACAGCCTCAAGCTGTGTGACCGAAGCCAACACTGCCTGAAGCTGGGAGCGAAGGGATGCCAACTCAGCCTGCATCCGAACACAGCAGTTGCAGTCCCTATCCATGCTAAGAACTGTTTTGCTAAGAACGTCTGAACTAATCTACAGAGAGCGCAAACAAATCGACAAAATTTAAACGGTTATTAAAATACAAGATTGCCTAGTAAATGCAGTAATGCTGCTACTTGCGCACTGCTGACACTGCTCGGCGGCAGAAGGAGACTAAGCGAAATTACACTATTCAGGTACTAAAACACGATGCTACACTCTCAAATACTATAATACGCCCGAAATTTATGAATTAAACAATGCAAGAACCAAAAACACACAAAGAAATTAAGAATTAAACTATGTAACAAATGAGTGAGCTAGGAGTAAACGACTTGCTGCTCAGCTGCTTATCCAACGGCGGCAGGGAGCACACTGACTGCGACCAACCGACACTGGCCGTTCAAAACAAAACAGTAGACAAACGACTACGCGAATTTACACTATTCAGGTACTAAAAACGCGATGCTACAACTCTCAAATACTATAATACGCTCGAAATTTATGAATTAAACAATGCAAGTACCAAAAACACGCAAAGAAATTAAGAATTAAACTATGTAACAAATGAGTGAGCTAGGAGTATACGACTTGCTGCTGCAGCTGCTTATCCAACGGCGGCAGGGAGCACACTGACTGCGACCAACCGACACTGGCCGTTCAAAACAAAACAGTAGACAAACGACTACGCGAATTTACACTATTCAGGTACTAAAACGCGATGCTACAACTCTCAAATACTATAATACGCTCGAAATTTATGAATTAAACAATGCAAGTACCAAAAACACGCAAAGAAATTAAGAATTAAACTAAGTAATATGAGTGAGCTAGGAGTATACGACTTGCTGCTGCAGCTGCTTATCCAACGGCGGCAGGGAGCACACTGACTGCGACCAACCGACACTGGCCGTTCAAAACAAAACAGTAGACAAACGACTACGCGAATTTACACTATTCAGGTACTAAAACGCGATGCTACAACTCTCAAATACTATAATACGCTCGAAATTTATGAATTAAACAATGCAAGTACCAAAAACACGCAAAGAAATTAAGAATTAAACTATGTAACAAATGAGTGAGCTAGGAGTATACGACTTGCTGCTGCAGCTGCTTATCCAACGGCGGCAGGGAGCACACTGCTACTGCTAAACAAAGATGAGGAAGCATTACGTATGGAGCTACATGTGAAATAACCAATAATAATAATAGTAATAATAATGCTAACCAAAGGAAAAGATGTGATATGGGGTACTTACTTTTCTGCTTCTTCCTGTTCTGAAGGACTATGTTGGATTGCGACTGCTGTTGATGCTACATGGTTCTTCTTCTGCTGCTGCTGGCTGACTGAGCAAGACTGAGGTCCCATTGCTTCTGAGCCAGCCCCATACCCCTCCAATGTTGTTACCAGATAGTACCATCCTACTATCTGAAGTCTAACGTATGACTGGATTAAGGGTTCCTGTAGGTTCCCACCATTTTTCCCGAGACCGCCATCTTGGATTATGTCACGGGAGGGATGACGGCATCCTCTGGTGGTTGTGCTGTGTACTAGATCGGTTGGACTTTCGACCCACGGTGAACACACTGGATGGAGCTACTCCTTAAACTGTTTAAATAGAGACTGTTGAAATAAAGACTTACGTCGATCCTATCCAGCAGCCCACCACAGGCTGAGTCCTTTCCCCACCAAATACAAGGAAGAGGTGGCAGTCTCATGACATAGGTTAGTGGAAGTAGCCCAAGTGGCCTATTTTCCGCCATTTTCTTAGGTTAGTGGAGGTAGAAAAAGTGACCTTCTTTCCCCACCAAAACTCGAACTTCCCACCATTTTCATGGGGGTGGGGATGGGGGGGGGAGGAGGCTACGTTAGTGAAGGTAGCCCAATTGACCTATTTTGCCCGCCACAATTTTAACATCTCGCCATGTCGTCATTGTGTTATTACCATATCTATCGGCGCCATCTTGGATCCACCATCCCGAATACATTTGGCAACAATGCAGGGTGGGGCCAAACCGCCCTTGTTCCCTTTCTGGGGTGTTGGTTGAGAAATACATCTATCGAGACTGTCCTTTCTCAAGGAGGTTTCCAGTTTTTCCATGGTTCTGGGAAAGGGTGTTCATTGGAAAATACGTCCATGAAGACGATCCCATGCACACTCTGTATGACGTTGGTCTGAGGAGCACTGAGGCCATTCCATATGTTCCGTATCTTCACTTTCCAGTATGTTCACCACCTCAATGGTCCTTGACAGTTGACATCTCCCTTCATATACAGAAAGTCGGTAGCTACTGCACCCCTAAACAGACGGACATAATCCAGGATAATCTATCTGTAGTAGCGCCGTGCTGTAGCAGTACCTTGTGCAGAGATGTTCAGTGATGTTCGGCCATTCTGCATAATGCCCGCTCACGGCATAACGCCTAGGTCATACCGATGACGTTCATGAACATTCTGTTGTGTATAACGCGTTCCCCTCTGTTTCTACACTAAATGGTGGCAGGAACCACTTACCACAGTGAAGCTGGATTCGTCAGAGAACATCACCCTGGACCACTTTTGCTGACCACAACCAACACGCACCTTACACCAACGAACTCTTTCACAATGATTGCGTGGCTGAGGTGGGATGCATTAACAGGCTTCCGAGCATACAAACCACACTGATTTAACGGTGGCAGAGACACATGTACTGGGAGCGGTTGCTAGTCTGCAGTGATCTGCGCGACAGCGAGACGGCTGTCCCTTTTCATCAGTGGGACTACCTATCGATCCTCTTCCCATATGGCGGTCCGTCTACAACCACTGGCATGCTTTTGCATAGCATTTCTATCGTCAGTGGCCATTTTTCATCACGAGGTGGCATTTTTGGACACACACATTACTCTGGCCACAGTAGTGACACACTGATCGGCTTCGACCGTCCAACTCATCATCCATGATCCATGATCGTAAGCACTCAAATGATGTCTTGCGCACATGTTGCCTTACCAAACCGAATGTTGCACAAATCGGTTCCACAACAACCTTCGCCAAACACCATTCTGCATGAACTGTCGAATGCATACAGAACTGCAGTTAACACGTTCCTCCCTCTACATTTCCTTTTAGTATCATTGGTCGGGTGTTCCGTAGAAATAGTCGGTTGGTCCACAGCAACTGGCAGCTGTTCCTTAGGAAGTGTCAGTTGCTCCTTAGCAATTGTAAAGCAGTGTATTACAGTTTCTATGTATTTAACTGCTGTATTCTACATTAAAGGTATTTTGAGGATGTTGTTAACTGTTCACATGCAGATGTTTATCTTGAGTAGAGCAGTGTACATTTTTAAAACTAGTTTCCATTACATGTGGACGTTTAAGCCATACTTCGTCACACATGCACCGTCTTGTATCTTGAAATGGAAGGTCTTTTTCCCTTGGAAGAGGTGATATTTCCTAATAAACTCAGCTTCTTCAATACATCTAGAGTTTTCCGTATCTTGACAATGAAACTTTGTGGTACCTGTCTGATATTTCCTAATAAACTGAGCTTCTTTGATACCTCTACAATTTTCCGTGTTTCGATAATTTAATTTGTGGCAGTTGCCAATACTTCCAACTTTGAAGTGCTTTTAATTTAAAACTGGTTTTTGATAATAGTTAGTATTAATTTAATTTCACTTACTTATTGTGAGTAGTAGAGTAATGATGTAACACGAACCATTAAATACAGTATAGACATTTTCTAGTTTGAAACGTTTTTAAATTTGAAGAGAATTTTGTTCCTAGGTAAATGACCATGCAATTCCTTTGACCAGATTTTAACCATTGGAAAAATCTTACATCTCCGAAGTAATTTTTGCAAATGTAGAACAATGTCTTTAGCACACGTAAAAATGGAATGAGAAAATATATTAAACTTCTAAAGGGCTGGCTAGAGGCGGAACGCTGGGAAGTGTTCCGAAGATCCAGCACTCTCCCCTGCTTTAACACTCCCTTGTCATGCGCCTGAGTTACTTTTATGCTTCAAGCTATCTCTGCACAGACAGAAACATGCTGTTTTCAGTTTGCTGAAAACTCTTGTATCCAGTCACACAGTTGGGCTAATATTGAGTACGCTCTTGTTTTGTTATTTGTATTTACTTCTATCTCTCGTGGACGAATAGAGCGAGCAGGATTTCACAGGATTGTTTTTTTTTTTTTTTTTTTCAAAAGCCATCTTGATTTCTACAGAGGAGATATTCGGTGTCCAGAAATGTCATAAAACATGTTACAAAATTCTACAACAGACCAAAGTCAGATACACTGCCGGAAGAATATTAGTACACATGGAAAGACGACGTCGATTTTGATCCGATGACGGTATATTCCACCTGAGTGGCAGTAGATGTACTGATAATGATTTGAGCGTCTTCCGTCAACAGACAGCTCATTGACATAGCTACCAGAGCACCAGCTGTGTCTACCCTTTAATGGGGAACGCTCACAGCCAGAAGGCTCAGTGTGGTGGGCACGTGAGAAGCAAACAGGCAATCATGCCACAGGGACGCACTCGTGCTTCCGACAGCCTGCTAAGCGAGTTTAAGAGGGATCGGATTGTGGCCTTCCCAGTAGTTGGACGATTTGCGTCAGTTGTGGAACGATGCTCGAGTCAGTGATCATGTGAACATTCTCACACCCGCGGACGTCCACGCAGCGCAGATACCCACCAGGATCGTCGTTTTGTAAGTGTATTAGTAGCAGATCGTACAGCCGCCGTAGCACAGATAAAAGGGCTTGTGAACCCAGATTTGTCAATACGAACTGAACAGCTTATTAGCAGTGGGACTATGGGCATGGACACATACAGACCAACGTCCGCTCACGCCACAGCATCGGTCTGAACAGCTCGATTGGTGGCGTTAGAGGATCTTCAGCGATGAAAGCAGATTCTGCCTGCACGCAAATGATGGTCGTTTAAGCGCACGGCGAAGACCTGGCGAGCGCTCTCTCGTAGAATGGTTTCGTCCAAGACACACTGGCCTCAGCCCAGGCCTTCTGGTCAGGGGTGAGACAAGATAAAAAGGTACAACTCTCGTTCACGTTTGGTGTTTCTGGAAGGGACGCTAACCAGCACTCGGCACATGCGGATTGTTGTTAGACCAGTTCTTTTGCCGTTCTTGGTGCGTGAGAGTAATGTGTTCTCCCAGCAGGATAGTACTCCCGCACACACTGCCCTTGAACTGAAAGTGCTCTGGAAGACGTGCAGCAACTTCCCTAGCCTGCTGTACCTCCGAACTTCTCTCTAATCGAAAAAAAAGGTTCAAATGGCTCTGAGCACTATGGGACGTAACATATGAGGTCATCAGTCCCCTAGACTTAGAACTACTTAATCCTAACTAACCTAAGGACATCACACACATCCACGCCCGAGGCAGGATTCGAACCTGCGACCGTAGCGGTCACGCGGTTCCAGACTGAAGCGCCTAGGACCGCTCGGCCACACTGGCCGGCTGTCTCTAATCGAGCAAGTGTGTGATCCGATGGGGCGAGAAATGACTCGTGTAACTCTTCACTCAGCAACTCTTGCAGAACTTCGTGAACAGGTCGAGGAGGCGCGGCGTAACGCACCACAGAACAGTATTCGCCGTCTTTACCACCGACTCGAGTCAGAACCCGCACTGCCGCCTGTGGGGGCAACACCACGTACTAGCACGGATGTTTCAGTTTGGGTCGATACCTGGTACCTGAAAAACGCTTATGCTATTGATCTATAAATGTATTTTCAGTTTACGTACTCCATATGCACTATTGCAATAATAAATCTTGAGTGAACTGGAAACCTCTAAGATGGTGTACTAATTTGTTTTTGGCAGTCTACTTAAGCCTATAGTTTAGCGTTTCTGTTTGACTCCCCTTCTTCAAAACTGCAATCAAGGCTATTATCGTCGGGCTGTCATTTCATGAATCTACATGTAAAAAAATTCCTTAAACAAGCATATTATACAGGGTGGTCGGGAATTCCCGTTACAGACTTCTAAGTCTTGTGGAAGGGACTGAGTACATCGTATTTTGAACAGGAACCCATGTCCGGAAACGTCATCCAATGAGACTACAGAGCGTCAAAGTTTCAGGCGCGGGTGTCTGTAAATGTACGTATACACGGGGTGATTCCGTGATGATGTTACAGTTTGTCTAGGATGATGAAGAACGATAAATGTATTAATTTGAAGTAAGGGTCCCTGTAACGGAAACGAACGAGTCGAAAGTTATAAACGAAAACCGTTCTGATACCTCTGACAGTTGAACAAGTACCGGTTCTTGTCTTGCGAAGAGTGTAGGGCTGGTAACTTTCAGTGGCGGTACTGTTGAGAAAACGAGAAAAAATTTCTAACAAACGTTGGCTCTAAATTGCATACCTGAGGAGCTATGACCATTCGTTCATCCTCGCTAATGCGAAACACATTTCCTCTACTCAACAAGTGTTCATAGCTGTTGAGGTACCCACTTTAGAGCCCACGTTTATAGGACATTTTTTCTCGTTTTTGTCCACACTACCACCACTGAAAGTTACCAACCCTACACTCTTCGCAACACAAGAACCGGTACATGTATTCAACTGTCAGAGGTATCAGAACGGTTTTTGTTTATAACTTTCGACTCGTTCGTTTCCGGTACAGGGATCCTTACTTCAAATTAATACATTTATCGTTCTCCATCATCCTAGAAAGTTTGTAACATCATCACGGAATCATCCCGTGTATACGTACATTTACAGACGTCCGCGCCTATAACTCTGACGCTCTGTAGTCTCCATGGATGACGTTTCCGGACACGGATTCCTGTTCAAAATACGATGTACTCACTCCTCTCTACAAGTCCTAGAAGTCTGTAACGGGAATTTCCGACCACCCTGTATTATACATTGTACGGAATGTCCTCGTCTTACATTACAACCGTCTACTTTCCTCGTTAATTTCCATGAGCTGTGTAATGTCCGCTTAAGGGACAACACTGGCGCTAATGTGGGCTAGTGTCGCTGGATGCGCCGCGTAGCGCAGCCGCAGCGATGGGCAACACCACCACCACTCGCCAGCAAACGCTGCGTAATCAGCTGGCTGTAATTCTGGCGCGCCAGATAACAAACGAGTTGGCAACGCTCTCTGCTAGCGTTATTGGATCCCCGCTTATTTAATAGAGACACCCGGGCGTTATCTAGACGATTACCGTTCCCGGTTGTCTGTAGCTGCATCTCGTGCCAGATGCGAACTTAATTATGGATTTGCCCGTATTCGGTTCCAGCATTTTTGACTGTGGATGTGATATCGTTAGAGAGATGAGTATCTCACTGCTGTGTGCCATGTAAGTGGCGTAAATCCTTTCCAGCTGTCAAGAAGATTACATGCGGGGCATTTTATTGTCTGTATTGAAAAATAAAGACTAAAAAAAAATACTGTTAGTAGTGGATTTTGTCGAGGGGCTCGATGTTGTGAACTGTGGAGTTAAATTACGTACTAAAATTTCTCTTTCATATAGCCGTACTGTTCCTAATTGGTTTAGAATCACTGTCTGGCAAAAAAAAAAAAAAAAAAAAAAAAGCCCTCGTAAGACATGGTCGAATGTCAACGTAGCATCGTATACGTACATACCGTGTACGTGGGCCGCTCAGTAAGTAATACAACTCGTTTCTGTGAAAACAGGTTAGTTTCAATATACCATATTATTTCCCACTCATCTACGTACAAAACCCTATTTTTTCAGCGCAATTTCAGTTCAGCGCGACTGCATTATGTCAGCGTACTCGGAAGGCCTGTCTGCATGCCCACGTGGTACCACCCTATTTGTCGATGTCAGAGGCAACGTCTGGTTTGATCAGTAACCTCTGCATCACCCACGTACTGCTTCCGAAGAGTGCATCCTTCATTGGACCAAACAGATGGAAGTTGGAAGGGGCGACATCCGGGCTGAAGGGTGGTTGAGGAAGAACAGTCCAATGAAGTCTTGTGAGCTCCTCGCGGAGCGCGCAGATTTGCGTGAGACCTTGTGTCAACATGGAGGAGAAGTTTGTCTACATTTTTGTGGCGGCGAACACGCTGAAGTTGTTTTTTCAATTTTCTGAGGATACCACAAAACACTTCAGGGTTGTGATTCTTGAGTTTCTCCCGGCGAATTTGATAATCAAAATATCCACGGGTGTACTGCCAGTCTACAGTGTCCAACGGGCACAATATTTCGGCGATCATACATGTTGCCATCATCAGGTGAAGTGACGGACTGAGGTCCTGTGAACGTGCCGGCACGGAGATCCGTACGTACGGACACTGTAGACCGGCAATTCACCCGTGGATATTTTTATTATCAATTACGCCGGGAGAAACTCAAGAATCACATCATACACCTTTACGGGGAGGAGATGTACCGCAGCATGAAGAACGTACGGATCTCCGTGCCGGCACGTTCACACGAGCTCAGTCCGTCAGTTCACCTGATAATGGCGACATGTATGATCACCGAAATATTGTGCCCGTTGGACACTGTAGACCGGCAGTACACCATTGGATATTTTGATTACTTCAGGGTTGATCGTCGCACTATGAAAAGCACTCCGTCGTCAGGCCACAGGTGGTCCATTGGGACCATCCGACCGCCATGTCATCCTCAGTTGAGGATGCGGATAGTTGGGGCGTGTGGTCAGCACACCGCTCTCCCGGACGTTATGATGGCTTGCTTTGACCGGAGCCGCTGCTATTCGGGCGAGTAGTTCCTCAATTGGCATCACGAGGCTGAGGTCGTACTATGAGGGAGGACATTAAACACAATAATCCCTTCAGAGTCCCAGAAGACCGTCCCCATTACTTTACCAGCTGAGGGCACGGCTTTGAACCTTTTCTTCGAAGGAGAGTTGATGTGACGCCACTCCATGGACTGCAATTTTGTTTCCGATTCGAATCGCGTCACCACCTGCGACGATGTTCGGCAAATATGGTCTCGATCAGCATCGTAACGTGCGAGCAATTCCGCGCAGATGGTCCTTCTTTGCTCTTTATGGTCTTCTGTTAGACGGCATGGAACCCAGTGGACACGTACAGAGTTCTGAGTACCCCAAAAGATGGATGGGTGTGTAAGCAATACCAAAAGAGATGTCCATTGCGCAGCGACGTTTTTGATTGTGGTCCGTCGACCACTGCGAATGACAGTTCCCACGTTCCACCACTGCTGGATTCACAACTGTGTGCACGCGGGAGACCGGACAGGTTCGAGCAGTCTCTTTGCGATGAAGACAGACGCCTCGGCTAACGACTCACCGTGCTTTTGTTCACTGCTAGGTCTCCGTAAACATTCTGCAAGCGCTTATGAATATCTGCGATGCGATGGGTTTCCGCCAAAAGAGAGGCAATGAGAGCTCTCTTCTTGGAACGGACCTACATTGCAGGCGCCATTTTGATGGCTACGTGTAGGCCGCCACCTTTCGGAACTTCATGAAACTGTAGGGGATGAGGCGGGAATATTTCGCTATGTCCTGCAACAAATTCTGCATTTTTTCAACTGAAATTGTCTGAGATAAGAATGTGTTGTGTTACTTATTGGACGCCCCTCGTAAATGATTGGAGTTGCCGTTTTCTGTTGCAGGAAAAACGGCCACCAGTGTGTTGGACGTGTTTAGTGTAAGTAACAGGTCTGGCAGCGTATATAAGCTGCTTGAACAGCCTTACATATTGACTGATTACCGTAAGGGATACGGAGAAACCGCTTATTCGTGTGAGATGACGTCATCAGTACCTTACAAAATTTGAAAGGTGGTCTCCGTTTGGTCGAATCGTGCTAAATCCAGAAATTTGGGGCCCTCGCATGTGCCAATGGCCCGATGTTAGACCAGAAGGTAACGTGAGGGCATGTGTAATTGTCGTTAAAGTTCCAGTCAACCACTAGAAGGGACGCTCGCCGTATTGTACATCAAGCAGATCGTAATCACTTCACATCTACACCTGGCATTAGAAAACGACCGATGAACTATTTATTTTATTCATTTATTTTTACAGTAGAGTACAGTTTCTTGATTACAATAACGGTTCATTAAATACTGAATTACATCTGTATGAATTTTTACGGAAATTTGCTTATATTTCTATCAGTTTCTTCTGTTCTGAAAATGACTAACTTTACATTGTCTAATATACAAGGGTTGATGGAAAAATAAAGCACACATGCTTGTAGAACACCAACAAAAACAATTATGAGTATCACGCAAAATGTAGAATTCTTAAGCTTCAAAACCATGTATTTGCTTTTCAGCATACTCGCTGTTAAGACTAAAAATTCTCCAAATGCGTAACAAGTTTTTTTCATTCTGTCACTGAAAAATTCTCCTGACAATTCTCGAACCCAAGACGTGACATCTGCCTTCACCTCATCGTCCAAGGTATAATGTTTACAGCTGAGAGGTCTCTGTTGAAAAGACGAAAGAAACAAACATAGCAAGGAGCAAGGTCGGGGTAATAAGGAGGCTGTAGCGTCGGTTAACACTTCAGGTTTCGCAGAGCCTCTTCAGTTGCGCGCGAAGTGTGTGGACGGGGGTTGTCATGTTGCGAGATTATTGGCGCCAGGCTGCCTGTAACGCTACAATCTCGACGTCGGAGGTGCGATACGCTTTTGGGTAATTCGCCGCTCGTTTTGCACCAAACTGTCGACAAGTTTGCGATATTTATAGTTCGTGGTAGTGATCGGACTCCCGCTGCGTGTTTTATCAACAATTATGACTTTGAATTTTCCAGGCTCGCAGCCACGAAGTTTTACTACCCATCGATTTACGGTAGATCTATTAACAGCATCTTCACCACAAACACCCCCTTAAGCGATGATAAATCTCACTAGGAGTCATTATTTCAGGTGTTAAAGACGATAACTCGCGTTGACGTATCACGAGAATGCGTCCCCATAGTCTCGCTGCTCAAAAACAAACTGGATAAACTCAACGCACTCAAAGAGCTCATGCGTATGGGGGGAAAGTTACTTTCCACATGGCACGTGGCGCGGCTCTCAAGGTCATTTCGTTCGCTTTCTACACGCATGTGTGCCTTACATTTCAGCCTACCCTCGCACTATTTTTCTTTGTCTTTATTTTTTCTAGAACTGTCACACTAACATTTAGATGGCAACCTGTTGTGTTCCTATGTGTGACGTATAATTTTATATATATATAAATTTTCGGTGCCTACAGTGTCACATCTTTCAGTGTCACACAAATTTTTATTTTTAAAGGGGATCACTTAAGACTATTTCCATGGGTTCGCTCCTCAAATTTCTCCCTCATATCACAAAATTGTCGTCTGATGTAGTACAAACTGAAAAAATAAATACCTTTTAAAGCACAGTTCCGTATATAATTTATATTCAAAACCTTACACCTGTGTCACAGAACAAATCCTACATCGAGAATACTTTACACAAGTTTAAGGGAACAAATGCTTCTGATAATTATGATAGTATTTAAAGAACACCAAAATATGAACAGGCTGAAATGAACAAACAGTACATGAGACTATGTTAATCAATTCAACTGTAAAAAGCTAAGGAGCATATTATTAGCAAAATGAGAAATATGCAAAAGTGAAATGCCAAAATGAGCACTTCTCAGTTGGGAGTAAATCAAGTTAATACACTGATGGGATTATCTAAACATAGAATTCACTTACGGCACTCTCTCAAATAAATCTATCTTTTTGTACACGGTTACATTTCAGTACATAACCTCTTTGGCACATGCAGTAAATGAACCGTGTTAAGCTTCAGATTAATGTATGGCACATGCAGGTGTAAAGTACCTGATTATGGCAGCATGCTGCCGAAACGCGATGTGTTTATAAATGTTAGTAAAAAGTAACTCACACAGTCGACATTATTTCATATTAATTCATGTAATTTGGTTACTATTTTACATTTATTTCACAGTAAAGTTTGTTTTTAATATCATAACGTTTATTGTTTTATTCCCGGCTCATCTATAATCTGGGCCCTCGTAAGTCAGCTGATACGCAGAAGTGATGCAAAACTTGTTTCTTACAGTTTATCGTAGTATATAGTTTTACTTCAGTCGCATGTACCTGCGATCTATCAGTGTGCGTATTCGCATTGCAGTTTTAACAAACGTAGATGTACTTGACGCATCACGGTACCCCTAATATTGACTTATTTTGTTATCTTAGGCTTTGGTATTAACCCTTGGACAGTAATTTTCTGCCAAGCCCACTGTTGCTTTCGGGCCCTGTTGGACGAAGGAGGATTGGAAAAATGGTGGGGAGGTGCCACATGCGTCAGAAAGAACGAAGTGTGCTCACTTTGCCAACGGCCACTTAGGTTCTCAGGAAAAATAAGAATACAATGAGTTGCGCGGTCTGCATCCGCTTAAAACCGGATAAGCGAACACAGGGGGGCGTTGGCTGATAAAAGACTGGCGATTGTCCCCCACTTGGACGTGATTTATGGTCCTTAGCAGACCGGTACAGATGGAACGGAGCATTTGGCCAAGAGATAATGGGGGCGAGGGAGAGAGGTAGAGGGAGGGAGGGAGAGGGAGAGAGAGAGAGAGAGAGAGAGAGAGAGAGAGAGAGAGAGAGACAGAGGGAGGGAGGGAGAGAGGGAGGGGGGGAGAGAAGGGGGAGGGGATAGCCATAGTAACCATTCTCGTGGCCTGCAGGCAGAAGCAGGTAACAATACTGGTGGACCAATTGACTAAAGCTATGCTCAGTTTCGTCTGTCGACCGTGTGTTGAGGCAGTTTGTTGTTAAAACCGACTGAGATTTTCTTCTTGTATCAGAGCGGCACCAGAATTAAAAAAGAAGTTTCCACTGTTGGCTCTAAGAGTGTTTTTTCCATCCGTTCGAAATTCTCTGTAGCTTGTAACACATAGTTGTATTCTAACACTTATACGAGACAAATTTTGTACAATATTTTCTATTCAAGATTTGTCACTATCCTCTGTTAAAGAAGGACAGTTGTTATTAGTTCTGGAAGATAAAACTAATTGACATCCGATAAGTACAGCTTGTTTTAGTGACTGACCCGTACGGTGGACGTAACACTTACCAATAATTCTTTTATTAAAGGCAGTAACCAGACCATATGAATATCGTATTACTTTTCCTCCCATGTGCCAACGTCTTCAACTCAGAGTAGCACTTCCACCGAGCGTCCTCAATTACTTGTTGGATATTTTATAACCTCTGTCATTCCCCTACAGTTTTTACCCTTTACATGTCCCTCTAGTAACCTGAAAGCTGTTCCTTTGTGTCTTGACACATGTCCTGTCATTTTGTTTTTTCTTCTTGTCTACGTTTTTTACAAGTCCCTCTCCAATCTGATTTCGCGGAGAACCTTCTCATTTCTTGCCTATCATTCCACCTAATTATCAAAATATTTTTATACCATCACATCTCAAATGCGTCGATTATTTATTTTCCTGTTTTCCCGACATACCATGATTCACTTCCAGACAATGCTGTGATCCAAATTTACAATCTCGGAAAAGTCTTCCTCAAAAACCGCAGATATTTGACAGTTTTTGATCTCTTTATTTGGAGAACGACTTTTTTGCTCGTGCTAATCCGCTTTTTACGTCCGTCTTGTGAAATTTGTCTTCCAAGACAGCAGAGTTCCTACACTTCATCCACTTCGTGATTCTCAACTTTTATGTGAAATTTATAACTGACCTTATTTCTGAGGCTCCTCATTATTTTCGTCTTCCTTCGGTTCGCCCTCCGGCTTCATTAGACTTCTCATTCCATTCTGCAGGCTCCGTAACCGTTCCTCACTTTCACAGAAGAATCGTATTACTGACGTGGTATCGTTTACAACCTGAATTTTAACGCCACTCCTGTAACATTCCTTTATTTCCCACACAGCATCTTCGATAATACTAACGAAATATTACATCCCAATGTTGTACCTTTTGTAATCGGAGTACTTCGTTCTTGATCTTTCACTATTGCTTGTTACCTCTTGGTTCTTGCACCTATCGTCTGTTACCACTTTTCCTTATAGCCCACGCGTTTCTTTCTGACAATGTGAAACATCCTGCTCCGTTTTACGTTGCCTAACACTTTTCCTAGGTGGACAAATGGTATGAAGCTGTCTTGGTTTTTCTTAGTCTTGCGTCTATTATCAAGCGCAACGTCAGATCTACCTCTCTGGTGCCTTTAACTTTCCTAAAATGAAACTTACCGTCACATAACATATCTTCAGTTTTATTTTCCGTTCTGATGTATATTTTTATTGCCAAAGCACACCGAAGGGATGGGCTGCTAAGATGACTTTGCGTAGTTTCTCCTATATCTGACCTTACTATCTTCGGTATTGTGTGGATGATATTTTCCCGAAAGTCTGATGGTTTGTGGCTAGGCTCACAGTTTCCACGCATAAAAAGTTGAACAGTTGTTTGGTTGCCGCTTGCCCCAATGATTTTAGAAATTTCCAAATCTTCCATAGTTCCCTCAGAATCTGTCTGTAGAACTACACTCCTGGAAATTGAAATAAGAACACCGTGAATTCATTGTCCCAGGAAGGGGAAACTTTATTGACACATTCCTGGGGTCAGATACATCACATGATCACACTGACAGACCCACAGGCACATAGACACAGGCAACAGAGCATGCACAATGTCGGCACTAGTACAGTGTATATCCACCTTTCGAAGCAATGCAGGCTGCTATTCTCCCATGGAGACGATCGTGGAGATGCTGGTTGTAGTCCTGTGGAACGGCTTGCCATGCCATTTCCACCTGGCGCCTCAGTTGGACCAGCGTTCGTGCTGGACGTGCAGACCGCGTGAGACGACGCTTCATCCAGTCCCAAACATGCTCAATGGGGGACAGATCCGGAGATCTTGCTGGCCAGGGTAGTTGACGTACACCTTCTAGAGCACGTTGGGTGGCACGGGATACGTGCGGACGTGCATTGTCCTGTTGGAACAGCAAGTTCCCTTGCCGGTCTAGGAATGGTAGAACGATGGGTTCGATGACGGTTTGGATGTACCGTGCACTATTCAGCGTCCCCTCGACGATCACCAGTGGTGTACGGCCAGTGTAGGAGATCGCTCCCCACACCATGATGCCGGGTGTTGGCCCTGTGTGCCTCGGTCGTATGCAGTCCTGATTGTGGCGCTCACCTGCACGGCGCCAAACACGCATACGACCATCATTGGCACCAAGGCAGAAGCGACTCTCATCGCTGAAGACGACAGGTCTCCATTCGTCCCTCCATTCACGCCTGTCGCGACACCACTGGAGGCGGGCTGCACGATGTTGGGGCGTGAGCGGAAGACGGCCTAACGGTGTGCGGGACCGTAGCCCAGCTTCATGGAGACGGTTGCGAATGGTCCTCGCCGATACCCCAGGAGCAACAGTGCCCCTAATTTGCTGGGAAGTGGCGGTGCGGTCCCCTACGGCACTGCGTAGGATCCTACGGTCTTGGCGTGCATCCGTGTGCGTCGCTGCGGTCCGGTCCCAGGTCGACGGGCACGTGCACCGTCCGCCGACCACTGGTGACAACATCGATGTACTGTGGAGACCTCACGCCCCACGTGTTGAGCAATTCGGCGGTACGTCCACCCGGCCTCCCGCATGCCCACTATACGCCCTCGCTCAAAGTCCGTCAACTGCACATACGGTTCACGTCCACGCTGTCGCGGCATGCTACCAGTGTTTAAGACTGCGATGGAGCTCCGTATGCCACGGCAAACTGGCTGACACTGACGGCGGCGGTGCACAAATGCTGCGCAGCTAGCGCCATTCGACGGCCAACACCGCGGTTCCTGGTGTGTCCGCTGTGCCGTGCGTGTGATCATTGCTTGTACAGCCCTCTCGCAGTGTCCGGAGCAAGTATGGTGGGTCTGACACACCGGTGTCAAAGTGTTCTTTTTTCCATTTCCAGGAGTGTAGATCCACTACATCTTCCATGCTGAGACTCGTTTCTTCTTCTATCATGCGAGTAGACGCATCCTTCCTATAGAACAGTTCTTCAATGCACTGCACTTACCAACTCTCTCCTCTATGTTTGACCATGTAATTCAGTTTTAAATATCACGAAAGATTTTTTTTTTGACTTTTCGATAAGGCGAATTAATCTTTCCGACGACAAATTCTTTTTCGACTTTTTTGCATTCTTCCTGCGGCCATGTTAACTTGGCTTCCTTGCACTTGCTGTTGCTTTCATCCCTAAGAGACTATAATTTCTGTATTTTTGTCTTTTCCTGTAGCTTTCTGTACTTCTTTCTTTGGTTGTTTAACAAAATTATTTACCGATTACTCAGTTTCTTTGCAGTTACTTTTCTTGTACCCAAATAAATACGAACCTCCAAACAGCTCGATATGTATTTGGCGCTACACGTTGAAGTGTGAATAGTTTGGCTCGACCCCCCCCACGTGCTGTGGCACGAAAATACGTATAGTTGTTACACTCAGCTTAACTGAGTGGCCCAGAGATGTGGCTGGTCTCAATGTTTGGCTACGGTTTTAGTCATAGGGTGCCAGCTCACACCTGCCGTAAACTCAATTTTTAAACTGAAATAAAATATAACATAACACTGCAGGCAGGTATTGCCGTGAAATTTAAAATATTGAGTCACTCACATTGATTTATAATTTGAACAAGTATTTTATTATAAGTTTCCTTTAATTTACGTCTATGGTCACAAACTTTTTGTTAAAAGATCACCGGTTTCGGTCTATAATGACCATCATCAGAACTGTTTTATAAAAACAAAGTCCTAATGTACTGCAGCCATAGCTACATCGTCAAATGTTAAATGCAAAATCAGCACCGGCATCGTGAAATATATGCTACTATGACTGCAGTACATTAGGACTTTGTTTTCATAAAACAGATCTGATGATGGTCGCTATAGACCGAAACCGGTGATCTGTTAACAAAAAGTTTGTTACTATAGACGTAAATTAAAGGAAACTTATTGTATATATGGGTCACTGTTTTATTCGCGACAATGTCGCAGCTTATGAAGTATTTTATTTTTCTTCAGTATATTAAGTAAACACTGAGTAAAAACTGAGGGGCTCTTACGTAAGGGCGGCCGTTAATAACTGATGCTACAACACTTCACTATAAAATTCATATATCGCGATCGCGGTGCCAGACTGTCTGTTCACAATTGACAAAATACACTCTTGTCTGCTGTCCTTAACGACTACATTGTGCTCCACTTTATCGCTTTTGAACGTCGCTAAATACATACTTGTCCCTGAACGTGGCTACCAACCCATTACACCCAGATGCGCGGTACGTCCGGCTCTTAGCGTCGCTCAGAACCAACTGTCTGTCATCAAAGATGGCCGCCCTATCCACCCTCGAAACGACTACCTAACTCGAAACAATGTTTGACAAAAAGCACGAATATTCTAAAACTAATCGCAAAACATACATGATATATTGAAAAATATGGAAATTATTCGGGAAATAACAATTTAAAGTCTAATCTCTTTATTTACCACCGTTCTTTCACAAATAATGTTGTTGTTGCATGATTTTGCTTTTCTCGGATTTTTGATACTAAACATAAATAAACAAATAAAAATACATACTTAATAACTCATCTACCTCTTTAAACTTTAGAATGCTGCCTCTAGTTTTGTCTCTTTGAATTTATTTATTACCGAAAACACAGCTTCTCTCAGTCGAATCCCATATTCCGACGTCTCATTCAAAATGGTACAAACTATGCTAAATCGGCTATGATTACTCGATGCAGCTCTACTAACCGCATCCGTAAACACTTTGTTCACATTAAACATCAAAAGCATTGCCGAGCAATTAGCTTTTGAACTTTCAAAAATTTACAATTTTTAAGACAACAATAACTTTTAAACTGTTGTGTATTTTTATGGTGCCTCTAGATAATTTGGTTTTACATATTTTTTCTGTCCGTGAGTGCCAACTCGCACCTCCGTGTCACTCTTAGTTCTGTTTTTATCAATTTTTCTGTGGTATATAAATTACTTCAAGACGGCAAACACGGCCATATGCGCATCTGCCAAGCGTCCGCTCGGGTTTTTCCAACGTTTCGTAAATGATAGCAGCTTGCCACATTCCCGTAGCAACAGCCAGCCATGTGCTCTACGGCGGGAAACTGCCACTCTAATCTATCCCCACAGCTTGTACGCTCACAGTAACCCATTATATCCCAGAATTATTCTTTTTTTTTTTTAGATTTTGATAAAATTTCAGTTCCACTACCCACATGGGTTAATAACCATATTATGAATGTTAATTTATGATGGTGGCCTTAAATTCATATTTTTTTACGTAGGATATATCATAAGGTGGGAAGTAAGGGGTAAAATTATTGAGGTACGATATATGATACGTTGAGCAGTAAGGGGAAGAATTCCTTACACAATTTTATCACAAGTAATAGGTTGAATTTTTCATTTTTATCATTCATTACACGAATAAATGGAGAAAAAGTACAATAATAATTTCCAAGTGTTGTAATATTCCTTTTATCTATATTTTAAGATTGTATTATTTATTTTTACATTCATTACACATGGCAAATTCGTACAGTAGAAACAACGAAATAACTGTCCTGCATTACATGAATAAAGTAAGACAAAGTAATAAATGACAAATGTCAAAAATAATGGTTTATTAGACAACTGAGTCTTATTAGCGCAGTGATGGAGTCCAACACTGCATTTTACACAGCGATCTACTCTTCCCATGTGGCTATTATATTCCTGTACAAGGGAAGACAGTGGTATGGAAACCTTCTGTCTTGTCTGCCTTTATCCAATACATTGGTCCCCAGAGACACTTGACCGTTGTCGTTCCATCTTACACGCGTGATACAGTTCTCTGTATCACGTAACACATGTCTAGTACCTCGTGGTGCCTTCTCCAAGCGGACATTTCTCAGGTTTCCTATGCATTTGATTTCATTTGAAGTAAGAGATTCACGTAGGGTCAATGAGTTAAAGTAATTATCAATGGACACTGTGCTGTTCTTAGGGATGTATCCCACACAGAGCTTCTCAACTACAGAATGTCCCAGTGACTTATGGGGATCTCTTTGACTTGCTCCAACATATCGCTTAAATTTGATGAGATACCCATTAGATGTAGCTCAACACCACCATCTGAAACCATAGCGAATTGACTTGCGTCTTATAAACTGTTTAATAAAGTTGACGCCGTAATAAGGCTCCATGGATTCATTCAAGGAGAAGTTTGACACTAGAGACTCTATGATGTCACTTAGATGTGAAATTAATGGACGGACCTTATAAACTTTACCTTCTTATTCAATTCTGTCATTATCGTTGACATGGAAGAATCTATGAATTTTGTCAAAAGTATTTCTCGAGATAGAATTCGAAACAAGAGCATTGTTTTGCCAGGTCTGATCTTCCAGTACATATGTCTACGCATGACCTTACAATATCCAGATAGCGTTGTATTTGTAGATGTCATCATGACTTATTTGTATGTTCTGTCTCTTTTGAACAGCATATTTTACTGTCTCAACCAAATCAGCATCAAAAACTTTACGAAAAAGATCTATTGAAGTCGAGTTGGATGTGCGGAGACGTTCTATTATATCAGGTGTAGGATCACGAGATACCTCAAATTTTTGTGAAGAGTCTAGTCTTTCTACCATCCAGTGTCTTGTCTTCTTAATTCGGGACCACGATCGTGATTTGGAACAGCAGGAATTTTCATCTTGAGTGGATAAAGATGTAACATTTTCAACAAGGCCGTCAGAAATGGTTCAAATGGCTCTGAGCACTATGGGACTTAACTTCTGAAGTCATCAGTCCCCTAGAACTTAGAACTACTTAAACCTAACTAACCTAAGGACATCACACACACCCATGCCCGAGGCAGGATCCGAAACTGCGCCCGTAGCGATCTCGCGGTTCCAGACTGTAGCGCCTAGAACCGCTCGGCCACTTCGGCCGGCAGCCGTCAGTATTTTCTGACCTTATCTCTGCAGTTTGTCCCTGAACCTTCTTCCCCACACCAGCAACAATGGCGGGTTGTCCTTCTGCATCATTTTTATGTTTCATCACCATCATTTGGCGGAACAAGTACAAATTTGAGATCCTGACATGTATGAAATGTTGTTGTTGTAGTTGTGGTCTTCAGTCCTGAGACTGGTTTGATGCAACTCTCCATGCTATTCTATCCTGTGCAAGCTTCTTCATCTCCCAGTACCTACTGCAGCCTACATCCTTCTGAATCTGCTTAGTGTATTCATCTCTTGGTCTCCCTCTACGATTTTTACCCTCCACGCTGCCCTCCAATACTAAATTTGTGATCCCTAGATGTCTCAGAACATGTCCTACCAACCGATCCCTTCTTCTAGTCAAGTTGTGCCACAAGCTCCTCTTCTCCCCAATTCTATTCAATACCTCCTCATTAGTTACGTGATCTACCCATCTAATCTTCAGCAGTCTTCTGTAGCACCACATTTCGGAAGCTTCTATTCTCTTCTTGTCTAAACTATTTGTCGTCCACGTTTCACTTCCATACACGGCTACACTCCATACAAATACTTTCAGAAACGACTTCCTGACATTTAAATCTATACTCGATATTAACAAATTTTTCTTCCTCCGAAACGCTTTCCTTGCCATTGCCAGTCTACATTTTATGTCCTCTCTACTTCGACCATCATCAGTTATTTTGCTCCCCAAATAGCAAAACTCCTTTACTATTTTACGTGTCCCATTTCCTAATCGGATTCCCGCAGCATCACCCGATTTAATTCGACTACATTCCATTATCCTCGTTTTGCTTTTGATGATGTTCATCTTATACCCTCTTTTCAAAACACTGTCCATTCCGTTCAACTGCTCTTCCAGGTCCTTTGCTGTCTCTGACAGTATTACTATGTCAAAGTTTTTATTTCTTCTCCATGGATTTTAATACCTACTCCGAACTTTTCTTTTGTTTCCTTTATTGCTTGCTCAATATACAGATTGAATAACATCGGGGAGAGGCTACAACCCTGTCTCACTCCCTTCCCAACCACTGCTTCCCTTTCATGCCCCTCGACTCTTATAACTGCCATCTGCTTTCTGTACAAATCGTAAATAACCTTTCGCTCCCTGTATTTTATCCCTGCCACCTTCAGAATTTGAAAGAGAGTATTCCAATCAACATTGTCAAAAGCTTTCTCTAAGTCTACAAATGCTAGAAACGTAGATTTGCCTTTCCTTAATCTTTCTTCTAAGATAAGTTGTAAGGTCGGTATTGCCTCACGTGTTCCAACATTTCTATGGAATCCAAACTGATCTTCCCCGAGGTCGGCTTCTACCAGTTTTCCCATTCGTTTGTAAAGAATTCGCGTTAGGATTTTGCAGCTGTGACTTATTAAACTGATAGTTCAGTAATTTTCACATGTGTCAACATCTGCTTTCTTTGTGATTGGAATTATTATATTCGTCTTGAAGTCTGAGGGTATTTCGCCTGTCTCATACATCTTGCTCACCAGATGGTAGAGTTTTGTCAGGACTGGCTCTCCCAAGGCTGTCAGTAGTTCTAATGGAATGTTGTCTACTCCCGGGGCCTTGTTTTGAATCAGGTCTTTCAATGCTCTGTTAAAGTCTTCACGCAATATCATATCTCCCATTTCATCTTCATCTACATCCTCTTCCATTTCCATAATATTGTCCTCAAGTACATCGCCCTTGTACAGACCCTCTATATACTCCTTCCGCCTTTATGCTTTCCCTTCTTTGCTTAGAACTGGGTTTCCATCAAAGCTCTTGATATTCATGCAAGTGGTTCTCCTTCCTCCAAAGGTCTCTTCAATTTTCCTGTAGGAAGTATCTATCTTACCCCTAGTGAGATAAGCCTCTACATCCTTACATTTGTCCTCTAGCCATCCCTGCTTAGCCATTTTGCACTTCTTGTCGATCTTGTTTTTGACACATTTGTATTCCATTTTGCCTGCTTCATTTACTGCATTTTCATATTTTCTCCTTTCATCAATTAAGTTCAATATTTCTTCTGTTACCCAAGGGTTTCTCCTAGTCCTCGTCTTTTTACCTATTTGGTCCTCTGCTGCCTTCAATTTCATCCCTCAAAGATACCCAATCTTATTCTACTGTATTTCTTTCCCCCATTCCTGTCAATTGTTCCCTTATGCTCTCCCTGAAACTCTGTACAGCCTCTGCTTTAGTCAGTTTATCCAGGTCCCATCTCCGTAAATTCTCACGTTTTTTCAGTTTCTTCAGTTTTAATCTGCAGTTCATAACCAATAGATTGTGGTTAGAGTCCACATCTGCCCCTGGAAATGTCATACAATTTAATACCTGGTTCCTAAATCTCTGTCTTACCATTATATAATCTATCTGATACCTTTTAGTATCTCCAGGGTTCTTCCATGTATTCTTTCATGATTCTTGAACCAAGTGTTAGCTATGATTAAGTTATGCTCTGCGCAAAATTCTACCAGGCGGCTCCGTTTTTCATTTCTTAGCCTCAATCCGTATTCACCTACTATGTTTTCTTCTCTCCCTTTTCCTACTCTCGAATTCCAGTCACCCATGACTATTAAATTTTTGTCTCCCTTCACTACCTGAATAATTTATTTTATCTCCTCATACATTTCATCAATTTCTTCGTCATCTGGATAGCTAGTTGGCATATAAACTTGTACTACTGTAGTAGACGTGGGCTTCGTGTCTATCTTGACCACAATAATGCGTTGACTATGCTGTTTGTAGTATCTTACCCGCACTCCTATTTTATTATTCATTATTAGACCTACTCCTGCATTACGCCTATTTGATTTTGTTTTATAACCCTGTATTCACCTGACCAAAAGTCTTGTTCCTCCTGCCACCGAACTTCACTTATTCCCACTATATCTAACTTTAACCTATCCATTTCCATTTTTAAATTTTCTAACCTACCTGCTCGATTAAGGGATCTGACATTCCACGCTCCGATTCGTAGAATGCCAGTATTCTTTCTCCTGATAACGACGTCCTCTTGAGTAGTCCCCGCCCGGAGATCCGAATGGGGGACTATTTTACCTCCGGAATATTTTACCCATGCGGTGCCATCATCATTTAATCATACAGTAAACCTGCATGTATGAAATATGTCAGACAAAGTTTCATCATATTCTTCTGTGGAGAACAGGATATTAGGTATTCGGATTACTAATTCGTAATAATATGAACAGAATTATGAGCCTGAAGATCATAATTTTATTATTACTTACTGCGTGTCCCTGACGAGAAGCAGCAGAGTCAATAGCAGTAGAAAAAATGCTTTCCACCAGGAAATAATCATGAACTACACTGATACTGTTAGTTTCAACAATGTACTTTCGGACTAACAATAAAACAAAAAAGAAATATTTCAGTTGTTGACAAAGAGCTTCTGAAATACAAATATGCCTGAGAAGGGCAAGCCTATAATAAATCATACGATGAGATATAATGGGTTAAATTCTTATCAACAGGATGTGGACAATGTGAGACATACGTTTTTCCGCCACTGTTCGTCCGCGAACTTGTAGTAGGCTTGTTGATTTTTGATACAATGGACTGTCCGTTTCTTTTACTACGCTCAGAATTTCATACGGAACTCAACTCACACTTTGTTCAACACAAACATTCGTTGATGCAGTGGGTGGTTCGCTACTGCATGTACGCACCTGTGTGTAACAGTAACTGTATTCCAAATTGCTACCTTAATTGTCTCATTTGTTATAGCATACCCGGTTTCAGAAAATATAGTGGTATTATTGTTACACTTTCGTTACACAATCCTACAAGCTGGCCACCAAGTATGGGTACGATTTCAGAATGCAGTAGCGGTATTATCCTTACACTTTCATAAATTTCGTGTTAATCATACAAGGTGAGCCCGAATTAGGCATGCGGAATTTTTTCGCATCATTATTTAAATTACTGGTTTCGTGTTCTTATTATGTAATGGAGATAAGTGAAGGGGCAAGTACACTTTACAATTATTTCGAAAAGGGGAGTAGCCAGTGTCACACATTGAGGTGATGAAACGTCTCTCTTCATACTACATGGAATTATTGAAGTAAACGATGTATTTATTCCGGTATTCTGCCCGTATCGTCTACTGCGTAAAACAAACAATCAGAATACATGTAAACCTTACACTTCCATATTTGTGCAATGTTTTTAGATTACAAAAGTAGGAAAATGCAAATCATAAGATTGCTAACACTGGTATTTACAGACAGAAATCGAGACCTTACGCTTCTGAAATGTAATACTGACTGATAGTTTCAGCATTAATCGAGTTAAGGTCTAGTTCGAGTAATGTGGCACGATACTCTACATGGAGAAGCAATTTTGATTTTTTAATTTTATTGAAAGTGGCTAATTTTGGATGTCTGGACGTATGACATTCGTAAAAATACAGAGGAAACATGAAAAGCCTTGAGTCATGCTGTAATTTTACAGGGGAGTTTCAACATTTCCTTGTAGTCTGATGGTCTAATGATGAAACAGTGCCAGTGCAGTAAAAACTAATTTTTTGGGTTAGTAATTATGCAGCTAAAAACGAAGATTTAGCACATTAGTTCAAGTCTGCATAACTGCTAACAGAGGAAGTCCTATTTCCTTTAGACACACCCACATAGTTAAAGATGACCGACACGTTAAGTCCAGCTCTTGAATACGATATGTATTTCCATTCTACGCATTCCCCTTTCTTTGCCGCTGTCACCAGCACAGAGCGGGCGTATTACAGCTGCTCAGAGCTTTTTTTTCAAACGAGTAATTGATGATGAACCTTGTAGCGGCAGTTGGCGGCTAAACTGTAGCCACGCTCGGAAGAACGGACGGAGGTGGATCACCGTTCAGTTAGAGTTCTATGAAGAATATAGCTTACAGAAAAACACTGAAAAATTTCGCTAGTTTATCGAATTTCTCAACATTATAAATGATGCTTATGACTCCGAATATATATATATGTTGGAACTGTGTTTTCGATGCTTTGCCTTTTCTTTGCAATATTACCGGCGTAGAAAGCAGGTCGGATCCTATTTTAGGTCGGCAGAAACAACTAGAAGAACCCAGGGCAGGACGGCAAAACTAACGTTAAAATGACCACGGTTCAATTGAAAAGGCAAAGAAATGGATTAAAAAAATTCCGTGTGACGTTTAATATATACCTCAAACCGCGAAACAAAGAAATCAGATGTAAAAGCATACAGGCGACCAGTATAATAAAATTAAAAAAGGCTGACAACTGGTTCGTTGTGCCACAGGCCTGGGGCATAACGGAACCAGATTCATAACTCTAAGGCAGTTTAACGGCTATTACTAATTTACAATTCCTTACAATTTTAACTTTAACGTCGAATCATATTTCCTACGACCTATAAAAACACAGAAAGCATAAAAGCCTACTTGTGGCAGAATGTTAGATGCCTCGAATGTAACTGAGTCGTCCAGTCTTCAACCGCCATTTTAATTTCCCTATTAAACTGGTGTTTCAGTCATTTTCTCTCTACCAACCGGAGAGCCAACGCTCTGAAATCCTTCATTGCTAATTCAAACAATCAGTCCATGCATGTATTTTAAGTAACCGACAAGCTGTAAGCCTTGCTGATTCCGGAAAACACGACAAATTTTTCCCTTTGACGTGTCAGTTCGAAAACTCTCATTCTGAAGTCTATTCTGAGCCGTTCTTTGAAGATTTAGTTTACGAACGTTGAACTGAATACTGGTTTCCCTAAATTTCATTTTCTTTTTCACAAAAGCCTTCATTGTTTTTTCCGCTTTTTCTGTAGACCAACTGTGGCTATTAATTTTTGCGTTCGTAGCTTATCACTATCCATGAAAAAAGATCTGTTACTAGTAACGATATGAAAAACCTGAAATATAGTAATGTATCTTATAAGTACTCGAATAAGTACGAATACTAAAAAAATAAACATTAAGAAAGAATGGTTCGCTACCTGGAGCTGAACTGAACCGAACCTCGGTCTGTTTCGCTCCGACCTGTGGCGTTAGGTACAGTTGAATACCCATAAGTCGCTTTCAAACATAAACATTTTCTCAACGTACTAAAATAAATGGCCTAGCACGCGTTATGAGATTTTAAGAAAGAGAAATCTAGAATATAAAGCATTTCCGATTTCCTTTTAGGTAAAGAGTTACTAATATTGCAATATGCACGCGAAAAATAAGAGGAAACACATTACTGTCACAAGATGAAAGACAAACTCTTCTACAGTGCCTTCTTATCGTCATTCGGATAATAGTTCCTGAAAGTGATTCTAGAATGCACCACTTTGCAGCCAAAGTAAACCCCTTAGTTACTTTTTACATTGTAGGGTCCGCCCTGTCCCGCCTTCCCCTGCTAAGGACGAGAGAAAATACAAATCAGGAAACCGTCACTTGAATTGCCGAACTTGTAATCCAGCTACCAAACGATGTTGTTACTCGACTGAGAGATTTCAGGTGTTACGCTTTTGTTTCGGCGTTAAATTTTTCTCTTTCCACCATGAAGGGGTCTGGCCGATTTAGTTCGCGTGTACAGTAATTCTTCTAAAGGCACGTACACACTAGGCCAACGAAGGAAGGCGAACGATAGCCAGCCCCTTCGTTGGCCGAGATTTGCTTAGTGCGTACTGTCGGCAAATCGGAGCCAACGAAACGGTTGGCCTTGGTTGAGCTACCTTCTTCTGGCGGTGATACCAAAGCGTTACCGGTTAGTTGGCGTTTGGATCCGTCTTATAGTGTGCAGGCGGTGCCGAATATTCGTAGGTTCAGTAACGATTTGTTGTGTCTCTAGAACGCGCGCGCGTGTGTGTATGTGTGTGTGTGTGTGTGTGTGTGTAAGTTCTTCAAAACAGACACAAGTTGCACTCAGTATATTTTCTTGATAGGTTTCGCTCCTTAATTTAAGAAGAGCATCATCAGAAACTCTGGAATTTGCAGTTTAAAGTACAATGGTTGGCTTTTAAATTAAAGAGGTAATCCAATCAATAAAACGTACTGCGTGCGACTTGTGGCTGTCCTGAAAAATCTAATTTCGACAGTCGCTGTTTTCCCTGCATGCAATGGCTGCTATCGCTATGGGTTTGTATTTATTGTGTTTAGAAATGCTGGAGTATAGAGTGGAATGTGGATACACAATAAAAGCTGATAGAATTTTGTTGTGAACGGGAGTGTTTAACTGGGAGGTGCGATTATAAAAATAAATTGAAAAGACTAGATGCTTGGAGTGGAATAACTCAGCTATTACAAAGTGATATGTACGACGTGAAAAAGAAAATGATGTCTATACTGATATATTTTCGCACTGAACGAAAACGTTTTGCTGCAGCAACAGCTCTCGTAAAATAGGCGTTACCTTTGGAAGTTTTAGTACCTACACAGTTCAAAAACAATTCAAAATCCGTAGCTTCTACTAAGGAAAAAATTATGTAACAGTCCATATTCAAATCCAGCTTTAAAGTAGACATTAATTTGGCCCCGCCACGTTGTCCCGACTTCTTAAAAGGAAGTCTTCCACCAACGTCTTTCGTCTTATATTTATGACGACCAGCTTCTTGTAGTAAAATAAATGCTGCACATCTGACTCCAGCTAAAACCTCTTCTTCCCTCACAATATCATCCGGCGAAAGTGTAATTAAAACGCAGTTTTATAACAATAACAAAACGGGAGCAACGTCGGCATGTTATCAGAACCAGCTGCGATTCCACATCTCCGAATCCCTTGGCCCCAACCCCTTCGTTTGTTGTGAATGAGAAGCCGAACGCCAAAACTTTCTCAAACAACGTTCGGCCGAATCCAATCCATGTCGTTGGTTGGCCTAGCTTTGGTCTGTACGCGCCTTAGTGTGTGCTACCACATTCCATATGTTGTTGTTGTGGTCTTCAGTCCTGAGACTGGTTTGATGCAGCTCTCCATGCTACTCTATCCTGTGCAAGCTTTTTCATCTCCCAGTACCTACTGCAACCTACATCCTTCTGAATCTGCTTAGTGTATTCATCTCTTGGTCTCCCTCTACGATTTTTACCCTCCACGCTGCCCTCCAATACTAAATTGGTGATCCCTTGATGTCTCAAAACATGTCCGACCAACCGATCCCTTCTTCTAGTCAAATTGTGCCACAAACTTCTCTTCTCCCCAATCCTATTCAGTACCTCCTCATTAGTTATATGATCTACCCATCTAATCTTCAGCATTCTTCTGTAGCACCACATTTCGAAAGCTTCTATTCTCTTCTTGTCCAAACTATTTATCGTCCATGTTTCACTTCCATACATGGCTACACTCCATACAAATACTTTCAGAAATGAGTTCCTGACACTTAAATCTATACTCGATGCTAACAAATTTCTCTTCTTCAGAAATGCTTTCCTTGCCATTGCCAGTCTACATTTTATATCCTCTCTACTTCGACCATCATCAGTTATTTTGCTCACCAAATAGCAAAACTCCTTTACTACTTTAAGTGTCTCATTTCCTAATCTAATTCCCTCAGCATCACCCGACTTAATTAGACTACATTCCATTATCCTAGTTTTGCTTTTGTTGATGTTCATCTTATATCCTCCTTTCAAGACACTGTCCATTCCATTCAACTGCTCTTCCAAGTCGTTTGCTGTCTCTGACAGAATTACAATGTCATCGGCGAACCTCAAAGATTTTATTTCTTCTCCATGAATTTTAATACCTACTCCGAATTTTTCTTTTGTTTTCTTTACTGCTTGCTCAATATACCGATTGAACAACATCGGGGAGAGGCTACAACCCTGTCTTACTCCCTTCCCAACCACTGCTTCCCTTTCATGTCCCTCGACTCTTATAACTAGATGGCTCTGAGCACTATGGGACTCAACTGCTGTGGTCATAAGTCCCCTAGAACTTAGAACTACTTAAACCTAACTAACCTAAGGACATCACACAACACCCAGCCATCACGAGGCAGAGAAAATCTCTGACCCCGCCGGGAATCGAACCCGGGAACCCGGGCGTGGGAAGCGAGAACGCTACCGCACGACCACGAGATGCGGGCGACTCTTATAACTGCCATCTGGTTTCTGTACAAATTGTAAATAGCTTTTCGCTTCCTGTAATTTACCCCTGCCACCTTTAGAATTTGAAAGAGAGTATTCCAGTCAACATTGTCAAAAGCTTTCTCTATGTCTACAAATGGTAGAAACGTAGGTTTGGCTTTCCTTAATCTTTCTTCTAAGATAAGTCGTAAGGTCAGTATTGCCTCACGTGTTCCAGTGTTTCTACGGAATCCAAACTGATCTTCACCGAGGTTGGCTTCTACTAGTTTTTCCATTCGTCTGTAAAGAATTCGTGTTAGTATTTTGCAGCTGTGACTTATTAAACTGATAGTTCGGTAATTTTCACATCTGTCAGCACCTGCTTTCTTTGGGATTGGAATTACTATATTCTTCTTGAAGTCTGAGGGTATTTCGCCTGTTTCATACATCTTGCTCACCAGATGGTAGAGTTTTGTCAGGACTGGATCTCCCAAGGCCGTCAGTAGTTCCAATGGAATGTTCTCTACTCCGGGGGCCTTGTTTCGACTCAGGTCTTTCAGTGCTCTGTCAAACTCTTCACGCAGTATCATATCTCCCATTTCATCTTCATCTACGTCCTCTTCCATTTGCATAATATTGTCCTCAAGTACATCGCCCTTGTATAGACCCTCTATATACTCCTTCCACCTTTCTGCTTTCCCTTCTTTGCTTAGAACTGGGTTTCCATCTGAGCTCTTGATATGTATATCTGAAAATGACAGAACATCCAAACCGGAATTGCAACTAATGGATATACTGACAGTCACACGATGTGTTTATGATGTACAAAATTCCAATTAAGTCTGTGATTCCTTGCTTCAGTAGATTGTTGCATTTAACGAAACTGAGCTAATGATAGTGCAAAGGCAATGTGGAAATATGGTCGGGTTTCTAAGTCCCGCCAGCGGGGATGTTAGGGAAAACTTAAATATTCAGGCTCCCCAGTTGCAGTGCCGTGCTCATTGCATCTTGTAGCTCGGCGCCAGTGGCATCGCACAGCTAACAAGACAACAGAAAGAGGCTAGCGAAGAGAAGGAGACTGGGTGCTTTGTACGCTCGTCAGATGTACATTAGAGACACCTGTCCATTGGCCCTTCTGCGTTGAGGACGGCTGACAATGAGACAGAGCCTACTTGCCATCACCGGTTTCATCCAAATGTATGGCATATGCAGGGCTCGGCCAGAAATGAGAGTGTCAGAACTGGTAACTCCAGATGGCCAAGCGTTTAGAAATAAATGGTAGTTTTGGCGCGGAACGGGTGAGGTATGGATCCATTATTACGAGTAGCAGCTTAGTTTCTAGGCAGCGTTTGATACAATGAAAAGGTAATCCATGGGTCATCAGATCGAGTCACTATACAGGAAAGTTATTTCTATTTTCAGTTTTTACTTTGCTTACATTGCAAATAAATCGAGAGAATGCTCAATATTTCTATTTCATGTGCTGAAACCCTATGTCCAGCAGAACAACTTCCTTCAGTTAGCTGATTCGTGGGGAGCACAAAGAAAATGCAAGATGAAGAAGGAGTACCATCGTGTAATATTAAAAAAATCTACCTCTCTTCCCTTCCCCAAAATGCATACAGCTAGGGCAACCATAAGATATCTATTTTTATCGTCAGCTAAAGAATTTGATCAAAAAGCTTCAAAACTGCTCGTATCTCGTCGAGAGATAAAAGGAAGTCACTTCCCGTGAACACTACATCAAAATACGTTCCGTTCTACGTCGCAAACTATCCTCGCCCGTATTTGGCGATATGATGCATTACGTGCTGGCCACTGCTGAACTGTGTGATGCGGGGGAACCTATTATGAATGTAAACCAAATTTGTGATTGTACTGTAGAAACTTTAAAACAACCTTGTAATTCTAAAGGCGGCGCTTATAACGTGGGCAAGATGCCAAGGAAATTAATGTTTCCCTTATTTTTACGAAGAGCGCTTCCAAATTAATCAACTGTATAGTAATAAATGTATCTAATTTTCTTATCTACGCCAAAAAATCCTTTCCTCGATATTTATTTGTAACCCAAAAGTTTCTTTATCTTTGCTTTTCACGCCTCTTACGAAAATTTCCATGAATGTGAGACGGAGCGCAAAAGGGGAGATCTTCTCGGCAAAGTAAATTGTTCAGTACCGCAGAAAAAAGTGTTTTGCTTCAAAACTATCGATTTTGTTTCTTTTCTTTTTTTTCAATTTAATAAACCTTACTTTGTCCTCTACCAGTTATAACAGATAAGAAAAATTTTCAAACAGATAACATAGTCAAATACACCACTAAAGTAGTAACCGTCGACCCTAGAAAAAGATACCTTCTGTCACTTGTGCAGAAATAACACAGGCTCACAAGAGGTCTGCTTTAATTAATGCACTTGGCTAATATGCATCACTTTGAAAACTAGTGTCTCATGCACGCTGGTGCCAACTAGACAACTATTACTTGTTTCTCTAAACAGAAGAATGTTTCCTGATAACAATAATGAATGCCCCGATTACAGGTCCCTTTTCCTTCGAAAGTTTGCAAGCCGTAATATTCCTGATATTCAAACTCAAGAACTGCACATTTCTTTTTAAGAGTTAATTATTATGAATCGTTATTCATTTTAAACATGTACTGTACTGTATTTAGCTTTTGTAAACAAGTGTTGGTAACCTTACAAACAACTGAAAATCGATTAACGAAGCAACACACATGGCGTTTGTTTCTGACTTGTTTGTTGAGCGTATAGTTAAAATTAAAACTGATTATAAGGTTATACGTGTCTATCAATGACTGACTGATGTGTATGTAGTAGAAACGAGTGAAGATGTAGTTTTAGATATATTAGATAAGATGGGTTTGCATGGAGTGTGTTCTTCCACCAGGTATCCCATTGGTTCAAATGGCTCTGAGCACTATGGGACTCAACTGCTGTGGTCATCAGTCCCCTACAACTTAGAACTACTTAAACCTAACTAACCTAAGGACATCACACACATCCATGCCCGAGGCAGGATTCGAACCTGCGACCGTAGCAGTCGCGCGGTTCCAGACTGAGCGCCTTAACCGCGAGACCACCGCGGCCGGCAGGTATCCCATTACAAGATAGACCTCACGGATTTCACGATGCAGAGACTCCAGAAGGAATGATAATGAAACTTCAAGAATACCTCTTCAAAAACATCAGGCCATACTATAAAGGCGAATTCAAAGACGTTTTACGTCCCCTAGTTGAACTTGAACCTGTTGCTGAAACCAGCAGGGATAGAGATGCCGATGCCGACCCCGACCCTGATGACCCACAAACAGGTCCTTGGTTCTCAAAGAAGTGTCGAAACGCTCAGTTTACGGTGTAAAACTCAAGGGTTGTGAAACACCCTTTTATACTACTTAAAATAAGACATTTGAAGTTGTATTTTGGTATTAAATTAATTTCTTAAATGTAAAATGCGAAGGTTCTGTATTACTTTGAACTTAAGAACGCGTTTTCCTCAAAATGACAATATTCCCTTCAATAGGCCTTAGACCTTGTAACTTGAAAAATAAAATAAAAAAATGAAAAGAACCATGATTGTTGTCCACACTATTCAGAATTTAATGCTCAATTTGAAAATATTAATGACTCGAAATCAAAAATTTCCGACAAATTCCCGTGTTTGTTTTCCTCTTCAGAAATATAGTATGTTGTTGTATTTGTGGTCTTCAGTCCTGAGACTGGTTTGATGCAGCTCTCCATGCTACTCTATCCTGTGCAAGCTTCTTCATCTCCCAGTACCTACTGCAACCTACATCCTTCTGAATGTCAACATTGTCAAAAGCTTTCTCTAAGTCTACAAATGCTAGAAACGTAGGTTTGCCTTTGCTTAATCTAGCTTTTAAGATACGTCGTAGGGTCAGTATTGCCTCACGTGTTCCTATACTTCTACGGCATCCAAACTGATCTTCCCCGAGGTCGGCTTCTACCAGTTTTTCCATTCGTCTGTAAAGAATTCACTTTAGCATTTTGCATCCGTGACTTACTAACTGATTGTTCGGTAATTTTCACATCTGTCAGCACCTGCTTTCTTTGGGATTGGGATTATTATATTCTTCTTGAAGTCTGAGGGTATTTCGCCAGTCTCACACATCTTGCTCACCAGATGGTAGAGTTTTGTTAGGACTAGCTCTCCCAAGGCCGTCAGTACTTCTAATGGAATGTTGTCTACTCCTGGGGCCTTGTTTCGACTCAGGTCTTTCAGTGCTCTGTCAAACTCTTCATGCAGTATCGTATCTGCCATTTCATCTTCATCTACATCCTCTTCCATTTCCATAATATTGTCCTCAAATACATTCCCCTTGTATAGACCCTCTATATACTCCTTCCATCTTTCTGCTTTTCCTTCTTTGTTTAGAACTGGGTTTCCATCTGAGCTCTTGATATTCATACAAGTGGTTCTCTTTTCTCCAAAGGTCTCTCTAATTTTCCTGTAGGCAGTATCTATCTTACCCCTAGTGAGATAAGCTTCTACATCCTTACATTTGCCCTCTAGCCATCCCTGCTTAGCCATTTTGCATTTCCTGTCGATCTCATTTTTGAGACGTTTGTATTGCTTTTTGCCTGCTTCATTTACTGCATTTTTATATTTTCTCCTTTCATCAATTAAATTCATTATTTCTTCCGTTACCTAAGGATTTCTACTAGTCCTCGTCTTTTTACGTATTTGATCCTCTGCTGCCTTCACTACTTCATCTCGCAAAGCTACCCATTCTTCTTGTACTGTATTTCTTTCCCCCATTCGTGTCAATTGTTCCCTTATGCTCTCGCTGAAACTCTGTACAGCCTCTGGTTTAGTCAGTTTATCCATGTCTCATATCCTTAAATTCCCACCTTTTTGCAGTTTCTTCAGTTTTAAAATACAGTTCATAACCAACAGATTGTGTTCAAAGTCCACATCTGCCCCTGGAAATGTCTTACAATTTTAAACCTGGTTCCTAAATCACTGACTTACCATTATATAATCTATCTGAAACCTGTCAGTATCTCCAGACTTCTTCCATGTATACAACCTTCTTTTATGATTCTTGAACCGAGTGTTAGCTATGATTGAATGATGCTCTGTGCAAAATTCTACCAGGCGGCTTTTATTTCTTACACCCAATGCATATTCACCTACTACATTTCCTTCTCTCCCTTTTCGTACTACCGAATTCCAGTCACCCATGATTATTAAATTTTCATCTCCCTTCACTATCTGAATAATTTCTTTTATTTCATCATACATTTCTTCAATTTCTTCGTCATCGGCAGAGCTAGTTGGCATATAAACTTTTACTACTGTAGTAGGCGTGAGCTTCGTGTCTATCCTCGTCACAATAATGCGTTCACTGTGCTGTTTGTACTACCTTACCCGCACTCCTATTTTTTTATTCATTATTAAACTGACTCCTGCATTACCCCTTTTTTATTTTTTATTTATAACCCTGTATTCGCCTGACCAAAAGTCTTGTTCTCCTGCCAGCGAACTTCTATAATTCCTACTATATCTAACTTTAACCTATCCATTTCCCTTTTAAAATTTACTGGTCTACCTGCTCGATTAAGGGATCTGACATTCCACGCTCCGGTCATTAGAACGCCAGTTTTCTTTCTCCTGATAACGATGTCCTCCTGAGTAGTCTCCGCCCGGAGATCCAAATGGGGGACTATTTACCTCCGGAATATTTTACCCAAGAGGACGCCATCATCATTAAACCATACAGTAAAGCTGCATGCCCTCCGGAAAAATTATGGCTGTAGTTTCCCCTTGCTTTCAGCCGTTCGCAGTACCAGCACAGCAAGACCGTTTTGGCTATTGTTACAAGGCCAGATCAGTCAATCATCCAGATTGTTGCCCCTGCAACTACTGAAAAGGCTGCTGCCCTCTTCAGGAACCACACGTTTGTCTGGCCTCTCAACACATACCCCTCCGCTGTGATTGCACATACGGTACGGCTATCTGTTTTGCTGAGGCACGCAAGCCTCCCCACCAACGGCAAAGTCCTTGGTTCTATATATAAATATAGTATATTGAGCGTCATCTCAGTGTATCTGCAGAGTAAATAACGTAAAAATTGACAATAAAGGAAACCTTTCAACCTAGGGGCTCGAACCTATGACCTCCGCTTTCCAGCTGCGTACGTGTTTCACTGCGCCAGCCGCTACCTCGAAACTACGCTAAGGTAAATGGCTTATTACTCGCCGCACCCTCAGCAGACACACTTCTTTTTCCCTATACGAATGGCCATCTGGAGCTACCTCTTCTGTCACTGTAATTTCTCCCAAAGCCTTGGGTACACCAAAGATTAGGACGAAATCGATGATGACGAGTCTCCCCTTATGAGACATTTACTCAATAGATGGAATGAGGAGAGAAAAATTACGATCTGTGGCTTTGCAAAAATCGTTGACAGAAACCAATTATCATTAGTACGTGCCCGCTGCGTTTGTTTTGAGTGATAAATGTATCTTTGCTGACTGCAAAATCCATTAGCCACAGAAGAAAGTTGTTTGCTAGCCACAGACCTTACGGAATATACACTTACGTAGTGGACGTGTGGGAAAGACAACGACCCGGTATCACGCGATAGCGCCATCTACGAAGTTCTCCGGATAAAAAGCGTAACGAGCGAGTGGAGTGCAGGAAAGTGGGGGAGACTGGTGGGGAACGATCAGCGGACACAAGCGCTCTGAGGAGACGCCGGTGTCTCGCGGCAGGCGAGAACAAAGGCGGCGGTGAGGTCATTAGCTGACAGGCCGCCATGTACCGTACCCCTTTGTGACAGGAAACCAGAATCCAGTCGCACAACTGAAACGATATTCCATAGGCACGCAGTTGAGTTAGAACACGCTTGTGAGGAACGGTGTCGAAAGCCTTCTGGAAATCTAAAAATATGGAATTACTTTGACATCCACTGTCGATAGCACTCATTACTTCATGATTATAAAGAGCTAGGTGTGTTTCGCAAGAACGATATTTTCTGAATCTGTGCTGACTATGTGTCAATAAATTGTTTTCTTTGAGGTAATTCATAATGTTCGAGTACAGTATATGTTCCAAAACCCTACTGCAAAACGACTTTAGTGATATGGGCCCGTAATTCAACGGATTGGTGTGACTTCAGTAATTTCCCAATCTTTAGGTACGGATCTTTCTGTGAGCAAGCGGTTGTATATAATTGCTAAATATGGAACTATTGTATGCCACGAGAGGCGAACGCACTGGTGAAGAAGTAGGCGAACAATAATTGCAATGTCAGTGTAGAAGCAGTTACAGCAAGTAGGTCAATCACGAGAGATGAGTGACTTCGAACGTGGACTAGACGTTCGGACACCTGACTTTCAAACGTTTCCAAAGCTGACAAAGTCGCCTGTTAAAGTGATTGTGAAGTAGAAACGTGAAGCAACGGCCATAGTTAAACCAATATCAGGTAGACCTCAAATAAGAACCAAAAGAAAAGCTTGCTGAGACTGATTGTAAAAAAATCGCCTGAAATCATCGGAAGGAATGAACAGTCTAGGTATCAAAGTGGCTATGTGTTGGGAGTCTAAAAGAATGGGGTACACTAGTCGAGCAGCTGTTCCCTTTTTTCATGGTAAGGGTGCCGTCCACTTATTGGCCTTAAGACAACACTGAATGTGGAAAGATGTGAAAACATTTTACGGCATAGTGTGCTGCATGCAGTAGAGGAAGAGTGTGTAGACAATAACCCTGTCATAAACAGTATCCGTGAGGCAATGGTTTGTGCACAATAACACTCCTTAAGTGGACTGGAGTGGCCAGAGTCCAGAGATCAACATAATGTATCATCTTTGGGATGAGTTACAACTGCACTGTATCATCCAACATCACTACATCCTCTGGTTTCTGCTCTTGTGGAACAACGGGCTGCCATTCCTCCACAGACAATCAAACATCTCGTCGAAAGTGTCTCCAGCATAGTTCAAGCCGTCATAAATACGAAGGATTGGTGGATCCTGTATACAGTCAAATAATTGAACCAGTGCACAAAAAAGTGGATTTTCTAGCAGGAGAGATCAGAACTATACGCATATTCTAAAGAGTTTTAGTGTTGTGCGCTTCGCATTGTGGATGCGTGCCTCATGAATATGCTCTAACGCTGACTGTTTGCTGTTGACCCACTTTTCAGCGATTTCTGGGACTGGCCCTCGACGTCCCAAAACACTGTGAGCATCACTTTTCCTCCTAAAGCTTAACTCTTGAATTTCATTTTTGCTGGAGATCTTGAGTGATTTTATTTCATGTTCTAGCTGTCAGGTTCATAGCGATCAACCCAAGTTTCATCTCGAGTGATGATGCGTTTCAAAAACATTTTACGTTCATTATCATGAAGGTCCGTTAGATGCTGACGGATTGTCACGTGGATGCATTTGTGCGTATCACGGACTTGTTTTGGAATCATTTCAAATGGTTCAAATGGCTGTGAGCACTATGGGACTTAACATCTGTGATCATCAGTCCCCTAGAACTTAGAACTACTTAAACCTAACTAACCTAAGGACATCACACACATCCATGCCCGAGGCAGGGTTCGAACCTGCGACTGTAGCGGTCACGCGGTTCCAGACCGAAGCGCCTAGAACCGCACGGCCTCACCGGCCGGCGGAATCACTTCGCACACAGTTTATGAAAGTCATACGCAGAAGCATGACTAATGTGCACTTCGTCTGTCGTTTGAACAACAATCTCTCTTCGGTCATTCTAAATCAGGTAACTAGCTTGGTCAATGTTGGCATCAGTAGTGGATGTGAGTAAACATTCTAATCTTTGCTCATCGTTCAAGTTTGTTCAGTCGTTTTTGCGTCGTTCAAACTATCTGAAAAAAAGCTACGGTAGAACATTGCTGGCCGGCGGGTGTGGCCGTGCGGTTCTAGGCGCTTTAGTCTGGAACCGCGTGACCGCTACGGTCGCAGGTTCGAATCCTGCCTCGGGCATGGATGTGTGTGATGTCCTTAGGTTAGTTAGGTTTAAGTAGTTCTAAGTCCTAGGCGACTGATGACCTCAGAAGTTAAGTCGCATAGTGCTCAGAGCCATTTGAACCAACCAAGAACATTGCTTCCATATTGTGCTGAAGATTTTCTCTGCATTTTACCCTAAGGTATACCTTCAGACCACAGAAAAGGAGTTGCAGAACGCGTTTCTTCATTGGTGCAAATCTGCAGTGGTGCTGCCATGATTACTTTGCAAGACCACAAAGCGAACTAGTGTGACAACACTGAAACCTGCCACAAGGGAAGAGAAGAGTGCCATCTAGCGGCTGGCAAGCGCACTAAGCCGTATTTCTCATCTAGACGACGAGAACGGAAGGAAAGAAAAAAACATTTAACTTCGCAAAAGTAGTTAACAATATGAGCGGGTTTTCGAAGAACTACCAAATTCAATGCACAATAATAGACGTAAAATATTGTCCATATACTGGGTGAAGAGTATTTAAACCGACAAACTCTGGGAGGTTGTAGGTGACATCAAAACAAATATTTTTCCCTAATGTCATTTTTTCCTATGAGGAGTACTTAAACCGGTAGAGGAAGATATCTCTGGCGGAAAATTAATTAAACCAAGAAACACTTTTCCATTTTATTATGACCAAGACACAACACATTAACACAACCCAATTTCAATTACAGTAGATTTTCAAAAATGCCTCCATTGACAAGTAAACAAAGGTTAAACCGTAGGATCATGTTCTGTCTGACACGGGCAAAAACCACAAGAGTATCCTGAATTGTTCCTGCTGCTGCTACTATCAGATCCTCTTCTGGTGCAGCAGGAGTTGCCTAAACAAGGTTGCGCATCTCTCCCCACACAAAAAAGTCCAGAGGGGACATATCTGGGGATGGAGCAGGTCATAATACAGGACCACCTCTGCTAATCCACGTTTCTGGGAACCGTCGGTCCAGGAATCGACGCACACGACGACTGAAATGTCCCGGCGCCCCGTCGTGTTGGAACAACATGTGTTGTCTTGTAGCAAGCGGGACGTCTTCCAGCAACTTCCTCAAATTGCAGCGTTCTTGCCGTGCGACGGCGTCCCTGTCCAGGTAATCTGCTAAATGACCCGGCCTCACGCAGACGTTGGTACACAGCAGCAAAGGTCGTATGATTCGGGATACGGCGATTAGGATATTGTTGATAAACCCGCTGTACAGCTCGTCCGTTGTGGTGTGCTACGTAGTACTCACCAACCATATCAGTGTACTCGCTCCAGGTGTATCGATCCATTAGTAAACAGAGACAATGCACTACTACACTGGTGGACAGCAGTTGCCTACAACTGAAGAGCGTAATACGCCCTTTAACAACCGTAATACGGCCTCTAACAACTGAAGAGCGTAATATGACCTCCACTGGTTTAAATAATCCTCATAGGAAAAAATGACATTGGGGAAAAATATTTGTTTTGATGTCCCCTACAACCTCCCAGAGTTTGTCGGTTTAAATACTTTTCACCCTGTAGACTATACAGCCTCGGGTAGACTTCACAATGTATTTTCATATTTTGTTGCCAGTAGATCTGAGGGAGAAAACTGAAATTTGCCCGACGTTAAAAAACGAGGTACAGGCATACTTCATTGCGACTTCTAACATAATTTACCAGAATATTTTGATTCAAATGGGTCTGAGCACTATGGGACTTAACATTTGAGGTCGTCAGTCCCCTATAACTTAGTACTACTTAAACCCAATTAACCTAAGGACATCACACACATCCATGCCCGAGGCAGCATTCGAACCTGCGACCGTAGCGGTCGCGCGGTTCCAGATTGAAGCGCCTAGAACCGCTCGGCCACTCCGGCCGGCAGAATATTTTGACTTGGGTACGTAAATCCATATTAACACGAATGTACATATGACATATTTTTTTTTACGTTCACCACTATTTAGAAAGCTAAAATGGTGTCTGAATCAGTAAGGTTTATTACATGCTTTGTATAAAGTAATAAATAGAAACAGCAGTTTTTAGTGCAGAGATAACAGTAACGGTCTTTTTGCAATATAGTTGCTTTTCCGATATTACACAGAAGGGGAAGAAAAATATGAAAAGACGAAAAATACAACACATTACCACCCCTAACATGCTGTAGGAAAAGCCGTTAGCATTCAAAACAGCCTCCAGTCACCTCGGAATGGATAAGTACAGTTTTCAACCGAATACTGTGCAATTCTTCCCGCAAAATAATGGCAATTTCAGGCCACGATGATGGAAGTGGGTAACGATCATGCACCCCTCTCTCAAAAATAGACCAAAAAAGGCTGAATAATACTGAGATCTGGCGACTGCGGTAGCTGGGGGAGGTGAGACAAATCATCGTCGTGCTCGCAACACCGGTCATGGTCGATGTGGTCTGCGTGGACGGGGGCCCGCCCTGGCGTCTTGGCACACAACATCAGCATCGAGGAACAAACACTGTACCGTGGGACGGACCTTTTTAATGGTTCAAATGGCTCCAAGCACTATGGGACTTAACATCTGAGGTCATCAGTCCCCTAGACTTAGAACTACTTAAACCTAACTAACCAAAGGACATCACACACACCCATGCCCGAGGCAGGATTCGAACCTGCGACCGTAGCAGCAGCGCGGTCCCGGACTGAAGTGCCTGGAACCGCTGGGCCACACCGGCCGGCGGACGGACATAATCAGCCAAAATAGTCACATATCCTTGGCAGTAAAGCGAGATGGACTGTAACCAAGGAGTACATGGAGTATCGCGATATGACTGCACAAATCGTTACCCATGTCTAGCCATATTTCACTCTTGGGGCGGCCAGAAGATGGACACGGTGTAAAACAAGACTCATCCTACCAAGTGACATCCTTCAATTGCTCCATGTCCGTTTGTTACGACCAGTTCCATTACTGATTAATGGTTTTGGAATTCCAGCTCGCTCTGCAATTCGAAGCTTGTGGAACTTCCTTCATGTTGTTTTGGTGCTAATAGGATTCGCGAGTACGACATTCAGTTCCACCGTGACTTTTATAGCTACCGTCCTCTCATTTTTTGTCATAATTCTCTTCAACGCCCATCCATCACGCTCAATCAAGACACACTTTGGTCCTCGTTGTGACGTAGCAAATGATTTTTTCCGATTTTCCTGTATGCCGTATAAATCTTTGACACGGACCCTCTTAAAACACCAAACACTTTCGGCTACCTTGGTTACCGAAGAATCCATCATACCAGCAGTAACAATTTGCCAGCTTCGAATTCACTTAGCTACGACATAATGCAATCCAAATATACAGAACACTTTTCTCTCCACGACTGATATTAGCAAAGTATTGAGGACGCTGCACAGGTGCGATTCATGGTCAGATACAACAGGGCAACCTGCAGGCATGGCTAGCATCTGCCTTTATGATGTATTTCTCGCTGTGTTTCCATATTTTGGACCTACCCCTGTAGCTGTACTGAATTCAAACCAGCTGCCAATCGTCTCAAACGGATAAATACAGGTGGACTGGTGAGTGTCCAGAGATATGACGGGAACGATGACTCGAAGTAAAGAAAGCCGGGTAAACATGGACGCTGAAATGCATACCATAAGAGCTATGACCACTTGTTCTTGTTCGATAGAGTGGAATAGTCGGCCGCTGTGACCGAGCGGTTCTAGGCGCTTCAGTCGGGAACCGCGCTGCTGCTACGGTCGCAGGTTCGAATCCTGCCTCGGACACGGATGTGTATGATGTCCTTAGGTTAGTTAGGTTTAAGTAGTTTTAAGTTCTAGGGGACTGATGACCTCAGGTATTAAGTCCCATAGTGTTCAGAACCATCTGAACCATCAGAGTGAAATAAACTTCTTATAATGGAAGCTCTTTCTTTTCCATATTTTGGATGGAAGTAGTATGGACTAAAACAAGAAAAATTGTCTAATAAGAATGCGCTCTGAAACATACACCTGAAGAGCTATGCGCAGGTGCTCAGTAGGAGAGATTAGCTCTAATGATAGGTATCCATTTTAGAATCCATGTTTACTAGACGGCTTTGTTTCGAATGATCGTTCCGGTCATGTACCAGAATATCGACCATTCCTCCTGGGACAACCTGTAGAGAGACAGGATGGGCACTATCTCCAGCGAGAAACTTTAGGAGGTACTTCAGGAACGTTATCTGATTTTTTTGGTATCAGGACACCGTAATATCCGGCGGCTCTTCACAGAGTAATAATGTACTTTGGGTTTATTCGGATTGTTATCCCGTTAATTTCGTTTTCGTTAAAGTACCTTCTCACCAATGAACAACGATGTAATATGTAATCGCCAAAACACACAACACGTACCACAGAGTAGTGCAACAACCCCCCAGACACGCGGCCTTGGGCGCCTGGCCACGGTTCGAGCGGCTCACTTCGTCGGAGGTTCGAGTCCTCCCTCGGGCATGGGTATGTGTTGTCCTTAGCGTAATTTAGGTTAAGTTAAATTAAGTAGTGTGTAAGCCTAGGGATCGATGAACTCCGCCGTTTTCTCCCAGAGGACGTTACCACAAATTTCCAAATTTCAAATAACCCTCAGAAAAGTATTGTGATGTCATTGCCCTCAGTATGGCGTCCACGGTATTCACTGAGCCCAGAATAAGGTGCATATCAGCCAACTAGTCACCAGTAATCCTATCCACAGAGTTGTGTATCGCTGATGTGGTAGAACTAACGCTGCAGGAAAAACAAACCCGAAAGAGAACCGAGCAGTACTGCATGCATCAACGTGCGAAGCAGAGTCTGCTGTAATGGTGTCAACAGCAATCGGCGTGAGTGAGTGGATCAAGTGTAAACAGTCCACATGGTCAGCAGCGTGCAGATGGAACACGACGTGCGAATGAATGAATAAATGGGTGATTAACCATGTTGTTGTTGTGGTCTTCAGTCCTGAGACAGGTTTGATGCAGCTCTCCATGCTACTCTATCCTGTGCAAGCTTCTTCATCTCGCAGTACCTAGTGCAGCCTACATCCTTCTGAATCTGCTTAGTGTATTCATCTCTTGTTCTCCCCCTACGATTTTTACCCTCCACGCTGCCCTTCAGTACTAAATTGGTGATCCCTTGATGCGTCAGGACATGTCCTACCAACCGATCCCTTCTTCTAGTCAAGTTGTGCCACTAGCTCCTCTTCTCCCCAATTCTATTCAATACCTCCTTATTAGTTATGTGATCTACCCATCTAATCTTCAGCATTCTTCTGTAGCACCACATTTCGAAAGCTTCTATTCCCTTATTGTCTAAACTATTTACCGTCCACGTTTCACTTTCATACATGGCTACACTCCATACAAATACTTTCAGAAACGACTTCCTGAAAATTAAATCTATAGTCGATGTTAACAAGTTTTCTTCTTTAGAAACGCTTTCCTTGCCATTGCCAGTCTACATTTTATATCCTCTCTACTTCGACCATCATCAGTTATTTTGCTCCCCAAATAGCAAAACTCCTTTACTACTTTAAGTGTCTCATTTCCTAATCTAATTCCTTGAGCATAACCCGACTTAATTCGACTACATTCCATTATCCTCCTTTTGCTTTTGTTGATGTTCATCTTATATCCTCCTTTCAAAACACTATTTATTCCGTTCAACTGCTCTTCCAAGGCCGTTGCTGTCTCTGACAGAATTACAATGTCATCGGCGAACCTCAAAGTTTTTATTTCTTCTCCATGGATTTCAATTCGTACTCCAAATTTTTCTTTAGTTTCCTTTACTGCTTGCTCAATACACAGATTGAATAACATCGGGGATAGGCTACAACCTTGTCTCACTCCCTTCCCAACCACTGCTTCCCTTTCATGTCTCTCGACTTTTATAACTGCCATCTGGTTTCTGTACAAATTGTAAATAGCCTTTCACTCCCTGTATTTTACCCCTGCCACCTTCAGAATTTGAAAGAGAGTATTCCAGTCAACATTGTCAAAAGCTATCTCTAAGTCTACTAATGTAGGTTTGCCTTTCCTTAATCTTTCTTCTACGATAAGTCGTAGGGTCAGTATTGCTTCACGTGTGCCAACATTTCTCCGGAATCCAAACTGATCTTCCCCGAGGTCGGCTTCTATCAGTTTTTCCATTCCTCTGTAAAGAATTCGCGTTAGTACCTTGCAGCGGTGACTTATTAAACTGATAGTTCGGTAATTTCCACATCTATCAACTTCTGCTTTCTTTGGGATTGGAATTATCACATTCTTCTTGAAGTCTGAGGGTATTTCAGCTGTCTGATACATCTTGCTCACCAGATGGTAGAGTTTTGTCAGGACTGGCTCTCCCAAGGCTGTCAGTAGTTCTAATGGAATACACACAGCAAATACTCGTGGATCATACTGATACAATAGAGATAAATTCCGCATTACCGGTATCTTCTCTGTAGTAGCCGAGGGAGTGAGACACTGGAGTAGTTCATGTTCGGAATGAGCTAAATTTGAGATGCCTACGTGAGTGTCCTCGTTCAGGTTTTCCATTACTTCCATAATTACTTGAGACGAATACTCCAATCATTTCATGAAATGCTCATGATCTCTTCCTCATCACGCCTGCCGACAGGTGATCTGTTGCTCCATTTCTAACAGTTAAGGCGCCGCAAGTAGCGCTGATCATCGCACGGCACCGCAACCACTCGACTGCCCTCGCCACCGTTGGTACCCGCTGCCTGACTTCAAGTCTGACGTCGATCCGTCTCCATCACCACGTCAGAACTTTCTTTGCGAACGCCAGTGTGGCCCACTCCACACTCCCCATACAGGGCATCCATCCTTCGCGTCAGGTTACCTTTAAAAGTCTTTTTGTCTTACTTCGGTGACATCAGTTTGTAACGTTAGAATGTACAAAAAGGAAATAAATGCACCGATATGCACAATAACGTACTTTTTTCTCTGAGCCGAATACGCTGACTGAAATGGAAGCGTTACACAATGACCACCGTAACCGAACGTTGCTTCAGTATTTCTATTCCTGTATGATATAATGATTAAAAAGTCAGTCTTATGTCAGCTTATTTTCAGTATTTTTTTCGCGAAAAACGCCATTCCTTTATACGAAGAGCACACGATGCCTAGTTGGTGTGTCTAATGTTAATGGAACTTTCCACATAGACATCGCAACGCAGGATGTCCAGAGGTCGTGCAGTAGAGCTCATCGGCAGCTTTCGGACTTTAAGGAACGTCGAAACATTGTCATGAGGGGCATGGGAGCATCATACCGACTGATCGCAAAGACAGTTGACTGTAGCAGTAACAGTACACAGCTCGTAGTCGTGCGGTAGCGTTCTCGCTTCCCGCGCCCGGGTTCGATTCCCGGCGGGGTCAGGGATTTTCTCTGCCTCGTGATGACTGGGTGTTGTGTGATGTCCTTAGGTTAGTTAGGTTTAAGTAGTTCTAAGTTCTAGGGGACTGATGACCTCAGATGTTAACTCCCACAGTGCTCAGAGCCATGCCATTTGTGGCAGTAACAGCAAAACAATTGGTGGCGAGATGGACTGAAGATATCTGGCAAGAAATGTAAGCACGAGTCCTTTCAGAAGGACTACGCCACGATTATTAAGTAGGATTGTTCGACTGGCTCTCACGAACAGACAAATAAGTGCAGGTTAACTGGAAGGTGGATTGAGATCTCTAGTTTATATGCATCGTTTACCACTGACACTGTACCACAGACAACAGAGAGTTTCATGTGTAAAGCCTGTCATATGGCGACTTAGTGGCATTCTATTGCGTTCAATGATGCCCCTTATTTGTGTTTGAGGCAGTCAGGTCGACAACGACGTGTTCGTAGTCGATGCGGTGAAAGGTCGCGAAGAGCAATGAATATCGAGACGTGTACCTCCTCAGTGCCTGGAGTCATCGGCTGTGGAGCTGTTGGTTATCAAATGAATTCGCAGTTGCGAATAAGGACTACCATCAGCTGTAGAGTGGAATGCATGACATAAAAAGGCATTCCTGTTGTTCCACAGCCTTCCTATTCACCTGATCTGAGTCCTTGTGACTTTCTTCTTTTTCGGAAAATGAAAAATGTCTTAAAGGCAGATAATTTTCTGACTGTGGAGAACATTCAAAAGAACGTGACCGATATGTTAAAGGCCCTAACACTTGAACCCATTTGGCTCTCCGGCCAAGCCTGGAAACAGCGACTATGCCGGTGTACAGCTGCCGAAGTTGGATAGCCGGCACGGTAGCTCAGCGTGTTCGGTCAGAAGGTTGGCTGCCCTCTGTAATAAAAAAACTGAGTTAATCGATCAACAACGAACTTAAACGGATGTCTTACGACGGCCACCCCGAGCAGATGCAACGAACAAAAACGAACAAAATGAGATAAAAAAAATTTGTAGAGCACTTGCCGCGAAAGGCGAAGGTCCCGAGTTCGAGTCTCGGCCCGGCGCAGAGTTTTAATCTGCCACGACGTTTCATAACCTTCAAACTATCTCTCTACCGTTCCACTCTCGAACGCCCAACGGGAAAAACGAGCACTTACTTTTTTCTGTGCGAGCTCCGATTTCTCTTACTTTACGGTGATGATCATTTTTCCCTGTGTAGGGGGGTGGCAACAGAATGTTTTCGCAATCGGAGGAAACAACTGGTGATTGAAATTTCATGAGAAGATCCCGTCGCAACGTAAAACGCATTTGTTTTATTCATTGTCACTGAAATTCACGTATTATGTCTGTAGCACTATCTCTCCTATTTTGCGATAATACAAAACGAGCTCCCTTCTTTGAACATCCTCGATGTCATAAGTCAGCCCCACAGTAGTACTCCAGAATAGGGCGGACAAGTGTGATGTAAACAGTCTCTTTAGTAGACCTGTTGCACCTTCTAAGTGTTCTGCCAATGAATAGCAGTCTTTAGTTTGCTCTACCCACAACATTATCTATGTGATCGTTCCAATTTAAATTATTTGTGATTGTAGTCCCTAAGTATTTAATTGAATTTGCAGCATTAAGATTTGTGTGACTTATCGCGTAATCGAAATTTAGCGGATTTGTTTTAGTACTCATGCGAATAACTTCACACTTTTCTTTATTCAGGGCCAATTGCCACTTTTCGCACCTAAATCATTTTGCAATTCGTTTTGGTCATCTGATGGCTTTACAAGACGGTGAATGACAGCATCATCTGCAAACAAACTAATAGGGCTAGTCAGATAGTCTGCTATGTCGTTAATACAGATCAGGCGCAATAGAGGGCCTATAACACTTCGTTATGGAACGCTGGATATTACTTCTGTTTTACTCGATGACTTTCCGTCCATTGCTACGAACTGTGACCTTTCTGACAGGAAATCACGAATCCAGTCGCACAGCTGAGGCGATACTCCGTAGGCACGCAGTCTGGTTAAAAGACTGGACCTTTCAATATGGCTATGGCTCTGAGCACTATGGGACTTAACAGCTGTGGTCATTAGTCCCCTAGAACTTAGAACTACTTAAACCTAACTAACCTAAGGACATCACAGACATCCATGCCCGAGGCAGGATTCGAACCTGCGACCGTAGCAGTCGCGCGGTTCCGGACTGCGCGCCTAGAACCGCGAGACCACCGCGGCCGGCTACCTATCAACATGTTGCTGATCATGATGCACTAAACATTCATCGAAAAACGGACCTGGAAATTAGTTTCCACTGTCGCATGTGGTTTTTCCTGCGATCATCGATGGTTATTACGTTTGTTGTTGAGGTCATTCTGTGTAAAAGTGGCTTTATAAGTGAATTTTATTAATAGTAACAAGTGGCGAAGGTCATATAACTAGTAAGAAGATTCAAGTCGTGTGATAATCTCGCAACTGTAGAGATGGTCGACACGCTATATGGGCTATGGATACAAGTTTTCCGCAGGTAAACTGCGCCACACAGGTGTTGGTGGGCACTGATAAGTGCAGGAAGTCGTCGTGGGATGGTAGTAGGACAACGCTGTTCTAGCACAGATTGTTGAAATATACTTCGGAAGAAAATAGGAACTTGGAAGGATATCTGTTTCGTGTAATGTGATGGGAATTATGGTATATAATTTACGGTTAGGAATTCGATGTGTCTGAAGACGCCGACGATATTCTCGGACAGCAGGAGGAGCACTATAGTCGCAAAAGCCGTAAATTTATACCGTGGGTGCATATTTGTTACAAGTGAAGATGTGTGGCATTTTAGCCAGCGAGTATGCAAAAGCAATTAACCGACACTTTTTTCCGATACACGCCCAGTTTCTCGCACTACTTCACGCGCAACACACCACGGTTAATGGCGCGTTTGATGGGCTAGCTAAATGGCAGAAAGGCATCCTGAGCAATGATGTTGAAAGCAACGAGGTGGGTTGGGCTAGAATAAAACTGCACTGAGGTTGGATGGGCAAAACATAGAAGTCGCGCCACTAGGCATGGAAACAAAGCAAAGTTAAATGTATTCCAGCTCGGAAAGCACTGGGAGTAGGACGTACACTGGTGAGCTAAAACATTGTGACCATCTGCTTAATAGCTTGTTTGTCCGTCTTTGGAAAGAAATACATAACTGATTCTGTGTAGGAGGGGTCAGACTGTTTGTTGGTAGGTTTATGGAGATACGTGGCAATAAGTGTTTACGCGGAGGTCCTGTAAGTAGCGCAAATAACGGGCCGCTGATCTGATCACGAGGTAATGGTGCCCAATAGCGGCCCACATGGGTTGCATAGGATTTACATCAGGGGAATTTGGTCATCGAGACGTCAACGCTCCTCAAACCACGGTAGCACGGTTCTGTCTCCGAAACTCGGACAATTGTACTGATCAAAGATGACGTCGCTGTCGGAGAAGAAACCAAGCATGAAGGGATGAAGGTTGTTCACAGCTGTCAGCAGCGTGTCTTCGATTATTACCACAGGTCCCATGCAAGGGCAGAAGAATGTCTCCCATAGCATAATACTGCTCCCACCAGCCTGCGTCTGTAGCGTGCTGCACGTTTGGAGACGCCGTTCACCTCAATGACGGCGATTATGGAGACGACCAGCGACCTAGAATAGCAAAAATGTGATTCACCCGAAGAGCAGACACGTTTCCGTTGATCGATGGTCGAATCCCGATGGTCCTGTACCCACTGCAATCGAAACTGACAAAGCCGTAGGGCCGGCTGGGTCGCCGAGCGGTTCTAGGCGCTACAGTCTGGAACCGCGCGACCTCTACGGTCGCAGGTTCGAATCCTGTCTCGGCCATGGATGTGTGTGATGTCCTTAGGTTAGTTAGGTTTAAGTAGTTCTAAGTTATAGGGGACTGATGACCTCAGAAGTTGAGTCCCATAGTGCTTAGAGCAATTTGAACCATTTTGAACCAAAGCCGTAGGGTCAGCAAATGAACACGTAGGAGTGGCCTGCTGCGAAGCTCTGTGTTCAACAATATGCGATGAACATGTGTTCCGAAACACTTGGGTGTGCATTATGCTCTTTCGGCAGAGATGCCACAGATCACCATCTATCCTACTTTACAGCGATGACAAGCCTCCGAAACCCACCTTCTGTGGAGAGTCCTGGATTTCCAACCATTTAGCGATTAGTAGTAATTTCATTGTCCTTCTACCTCTTTCCGTAGTTGATCACGACAGTATCATGTGAACATTCGACCAACTTCACAGTTTTCGAGATACTCCTTCACAGGCTCTGAGTAATAATAATCTGCCATTAGTCAAAGTCGCTTATCGCAGTGGATTTCTCCATTTGCAGCCCGTATCTTCGCTAGGGTGATCCACTGTCCATGTCTGCTCCGCTTATGCAGGGTGTTACAAAAAGGTACGGTCAAACTTTCGGGAAACATTCCTCACACACAAAGGAAACGCTTACTTTCCATGTTAGAGCTCATTTTATTACATCTCTTCAAATCACATTAATCATGGAATGGAAACACACAGCAACAGAACGTACCAGCGTGACTTCAAACACTTTGTTACAGGAAATGTTCAAAACGTCCTCCGTTAGCGAGGATACATGCATCCACCCTCCGTCGCATGGAATCCCTGATGCGTTGATTCAGCCCTCGAGAATGGCGTATTGTATCACAGCCGTCCACAATACGAGCACGAAGAGTCTCTACATTTGGTACCGGGATTGTGTACACAAGAGCTTTCAAATGCCCCCATAAATGAAAGTCAAGAGGGTTGAGGTCAGGAGAGCGTGGAGACCATGCAATTGGTCCGCCTCTACCAATCCATCGGTCACCTTATCTGTTGTTGAGAAGCGTACGAGCACTTCGACTGATATGTGCAGGAGCTCAATCGTGCATGAACCACATGTTGTGTCGTACTTGTAAAGGCACATGTTCTAGCAGCACAGGTAGAGTATCCCGTATGAAATCACGATAACGTGCTCCATTGAGCGTAGGTGGAAGAACATGGGGCCCAATCAAGACATCACCAACAATGCCTGCCCAAACGTTCACAGAAAATCTGTGTTGGTGACGTGATTGCACAATTGCGTGCGGATTCTCGTCAGTCCACACATGTTGATTGTGAAAATTTACAATTTGATCTCGTTGGAATGAAGCCTCATCCGTAAAGAGAACATTTGCACTAAAATGAGGATTGACACATTGTTGGATGAACCATTCGCAGAAGTGTACCCGTGGAGCCCAATCAGCTGCTGATAACCTGCACACGCTGTACATGGTACGGAAACAACTGGTTCTCCCGCAGCACTCTCCATACAGTGACATGGTCAACGTTGCCTTGTACAGCAGCAACTTCTCTGACGCTGACATTAGGGTTATCGTCAACTGCACGAAGAATTGCCTCGTCCATTGCAGGTGTCCTCGTCGTTCTAGGTCTTCCCCAGTCGCGAGTCATAGGCTGGAATATTCCGTGCTCCCTAAGACGCCGATCAATTGCTTCGAACGTCTTCCTGTCGGGACACCTTCGTTCTGGAAATATGTCTCGATACAAACGCACCGCGCCACGGCTATTGCCCCGTGCTAATCCATACACCAAATGGGCATCTGCCAACTCCGCATTAGTAAACATGCAAAACCACGTTCGTGATGAACACTAACCTGTTGATGCTACGTACTGATGTGCTTGATGCTAGTACTGTAGAGCAATGAGTCGCATGTCAACACAAGGACCGGAGTCAACATTACCTTCCTTCAATTGGGCCAACTGGCGGTGAATCGAGGAAGTACAGTACATATTGACGAAACTAAAATGAGTTCTAAGATGGAAATTAAGCGTTTCCGGACACATGTCCACATAACATCTTTTCTTTATTTGTGTGTGAGGAATGTTTCCTGAAAGTTTGGCTGTACATTTTTGTAACACCCTGTATACTTCTGTTAGCGCGTCATGTGCCCGAAATGTCACCAACCGCATCCAACATCGTGGTGGGCAGTGGTCATAATATTTGGTTGATCAGTGTACGTCCATATAAAGATTATTGTGTCAAATGGGCGTTCCTGTCTTATCCATGAATGTTGACTATTCGTCCTGGGACACCTTTACCGTTTTAAGGTAGAGCATTAGCTGGTGTCTGTATCCCTTTAAGGCCCATAAATGGCGTGGCGTGGCGCGGACGTCTGGCACCGGCGAGTCAGGGACATGGTGTGGACGGGACGTGAGCAATTCACACTGAAGTGGCGCTGTCGGAGAGACGCGGGGCTGTGGTGCTGCAAGTGGATCTATGTAACTCGTACTTGATGAGCGGCAAAGAAGAAGATACTGGGTACATCCGTAACGGTAGGAAAAAGGGGAAGAAACATGACACACTCGACTTAATGGAAGAACTGAACACGTTTCCGGAACGTTTCCAGCTTTTTTGCGAAATGTCCCAAAAGTGTCTGTGTATTGGGTAAGACAAAAAGTAAAGACAGCATGTAGAGAAAAGCAATGAAACTGGAACGCTTTTATCACAATTCCTCCTTTTTATACGATTTTCATTTGAACGTAAGCCCAAATATTGCCGATTTTGTGAGAGATGTTCACAACATTAGGACACTTTTCCAAAATCACATCATCCATAAATATTTCATTGCTGTAGAAAAGAAATTCCTTGTTATCAGCATAGTTTCCTACCATGTGATATAGATATTGCTCTTACAGACAGGAATAAAATACCCTTTCAACCAGAAAAATGGATTAAGCCATTAACAACGCGAAGTACAACGGATTCCTTGGTTGCGAGATGGATCCAGAGGATTTCAGAGATCTTAGAACACAAAGACATTGGTTACGCAGAGGCTCATACGAAATAACTTAGTACACCTGTCCAGCCAGCTCATCTGACAAGGCTGCTACACTAAGGGAAGGAAAAGTCATAACACCCAGCAACGTGGATGTAGCTAACATTACAGTTTTTCCTGTCTTGTGTGAAGAATACTTCCAGTAAAAAGTGCCGAGAAGGAAGCTTTACTTGACGTATACCTGACAGTGCACCCCAGTTGAAACACGGAATTTCTATGACCTAGTACCAAGTAGATAGTTAATTTGCACGCTTCCTGGCAAAATCCATTGATTGAGGACATAAAGTGTAACGCTGACTGTACATGTATAGAGTAATTCCTACAGGAAGGTCGTTAAATGTTTTTCCGTGGCTTCTACTGCTTCTTGTGCAGATTTGTACTGAAATAAACGTTATATGTTTTGACGTACATTGTTGAACTTTATAAATAGTACAGAAAAATGTGTTTTTTTTTTCAGCAGGACAACGTTGTAACTGCACAGAGTCGACGTTGCTCATTCAGGAAAATGTAAAAGATGGTGCTATTTTTCTGAGATAGCATGCGTGATTGTGAAATGGCTGTTACAAAAATGTGCAAAATGGCGATTTACCTTATATACGCTATCTTGACCTAGAAAGCCCAAATATGTAAGAATAACATAGGTAAGGACATAACACCAAGAACACAGAGTACCCTTGCATCAGTGGCAAATCCCATTTCTCACTCATTGTTCACTGGAAGACACGCCATTTGTTCCAAAATATGTGAACGAAAACAGTTATTGAATGTTACTTCAATGAAACTGTTAATGTAGCCAAGAAAAATTTGAGTCTGCAGCATACAGCTAAATATGGTGCTGGATCTTCAATTGCCTATCTCTACGTCTAAAACAAAAGTAACTTGTAATGCAATATCAACTGAAAATGTGATTGCAATTGTCTTCGTAAACCATGTACGAAAGAGAAACACGTGCCACGAATCCGCATAGCGCGAGGACATAATTTCGAGTTTTGAACGTCATATCTTGACGCAGCCAAAGTAAATCACTCATTTACCGGGAAATGGAAAGAGGTCAAATATAGTATCGATATGTTAACTATATTTCGTACACAGCAGACTGTCTTAAAACACACCAAACAGAAACTGGACAGTGCGGGCTTTCAAATAGAAAATGAAATGATGTTGATGTGTGGCGTGGCCCTCAGTTACGTACCCTGAGACTCAGAGTTGAAATATTAAAAGTTTTGGCTGGTTTCGTTGTCTAGGGGCTAGGATACGTAGTTGCCGCATTACTGCTGAATCTACAGTATACAATATGAATATACACATGAATCGAATGGTCGAAGGTTCCTATCACTCGGCAATTGCGAATTTTGAATGAATAGACATTTATAACTGAAAGATTGCAATCAAATAAAATCTGCAGGTGCTATTCTTAACGACTTTAAATGATGAGTACGATAGTAGACATTCCTGCAAGAATGCCGTTTATTACTACAAAACACGTATTGGTGTCGATCGTCCAGCAATAAAATAAAATATTAATTGAATAACAGGGAAACAATAGATTCCTACTCACGTAATTAGTTATGAACAACAACATAGCTCGCGAGATATTCACTTCCAAACGCATACTACGTCTTCACTGCAGAAGCCATGGAAATCTCACAAGTGCACAAGTCGGCACTACGAAATATTTCTATCTCCCGCGACCAGAAGCAGACTGCTCCACTCTCCAAGTCTTTCCCCCGCGACCGTACATCGCTGCTGCACGTCCAGCACTTTCCACCCAGCACCTCCCGTGTCCTGCGCCGTACCGCCCCGGACTCTCCCTGTCCTGTGCGACTGTCCCTCGCGCCACACTGTTCAGCGTCCTCCTGTCCTCCCTCGAAACGATGCTCCCCTCCCACTTCCATACAGTCTCTCCCACGTGTCCTTTTCAGAACGACCACTGTGATTAGCTAGATCGCCACCGCCCTGTCTCCAAGTCAACGCACACTAACAAACATAATGAAACACATTCGAAATACTGGATTTACATTTAAATAACATCAAATTAAACAAATATTCCTACGGCTGCACGATAAACACGCCCTAACACACATTATTAAATACATAAACAAATTAAATAAACATATTTCAAAGGAATAGAACAGAAGTAAGCCAGTAGCCTAATGTCTCTGTGTTTTCTGAAACACAGTAAATAATTGACCAATTTCTTCATGCGTTGTATATATCGGATATAAACAAAGACATAGATGAATAAATATATTTATAAGCATGCTGTTACCGTTTTAACGTGTATCTGTGGAGTACTTATGGCCTGATGTGATGGATAGTAATCGGCCACTTTGACCTCCAATAACTCATGTACTATTCAAGTTACATGCCTGTAATTTACACCAATTTAGGTTTAAACTAATAGCTTTCTAAAGACATGTCGGTCGAGAAAATCGGATGAACCGTTTAGATTTGGACATTCGTTGCTGGGTGTTACTTGCATAATTTATCGTCAGATACTAATCTTTAAACCAATAAAGATACTGAAAATCTGATTACACCATCAGAATCGTCGTGCAAATAAGGCCAATGTACACATTTCTGTTTGAGGTATCAATATTCCTCTGGCTATTGTTAATTTCTATACGAACTGCGAAATGTCTGCCATTATGGTTTCACAAAGTCCGCCATCTTTGGCTCTACTGGCATACAAATCTCCTTCATCGACACAAAGCACAGTCCTCGTCACAGTGTCAACATGGTATTTTCCAGCCACGTGCTCGGCCTGGACCACGCGCTGGGGCTACCCCTCTTGTCCGGCACCACGCGGTCGGCCTGCCGAGCGCCACGTGCGGCCACGCCAACTCATAACACGAATATTTTCAGGGCGCCACAACTCCCCCGTTACCTCACAACAGCGACCGCTGTGAACTTCTCAAAGTGTGCTCCGTAGTTTACTTATTTGGGAAGTAGCACAATAACTATGGACAATAACGAGAATGAAACCAGTTCAGTATCAAGATGTGATGGCAGATTTTAAGATGCGGAAAAATCGATTTCTTTTACCGAATAATGTTCTCAAAATTGAATGAGACAGATTGCGTAGTGGAAAACACGCTCGAAACCCAAAACAGTGCATACAACTTTATAATATGGAGAGGCATATCCGTTGAAATCCATGATGAACTGAAGTCGAATAAACTTCGAACAGCTACTAACTGATGATATATTAACGACTAGCTCAAAATTGCTCAAATGGCTCTGAGCACTATGGAATATCTGAGGTCATCAGTCCCCTAGAACTTAGAACTACTTAAACCTAACTAACGTAAGTACATCACACACATCCATGCCCGAGGCAGGATTCGAACCTGCGACCGTAGCGGTCGTGCGGTTCCAGACTGAAGCGCCTAGAACCGCTCGGCCACTCCAGTCGGCATTAACGACCGGTTTCGCTACGTTACAGCAGTCTCTTCAGGTTAATCTACATGAGAATGAAAGCATGCTTGTGATCTGCATGTATATTTTTAAAAAGTGATTGAGATCAGCCAATAATAGTGAACTTCAGTAAACTACTTACTGGAGTGGCATATAGATAAGGACACGGAGGCGCCGACAATGTTTGTTGTCACATAATCCAAACCCATGAAGAGGGGAAGTCGTCAACAAGAACTATGGGCAGTGCAGGGGATAAGGCACTATGGCAAAAAGACTGCGCTATTCGCCCCAATGCTCTGCCCTTATTGCTTGTTGACAACTTCCCCTCTTCATTGGGTTGGATCATGTGACCACGAAAATTGTGTGTGTTTGGGTTTCCTTACCTCTGTGACACTACTGTAAATAATTTTGTTTGGGTCTACCTGTAGTGGCTATCCTTAACCAGTTTTTTTAATATGTAGATTACAGTGTGGGGCGGCTGGTGGAATTTATGTTGTTTTATATAATGTAGAATTGTAATGTAGAAAAGATGCAATTCCCTGCCGTTTAACCATGTGGGGCTGCGGGTGGAATTATGTTGATTAAAAAGTTCCTATTATTTATGCTGTCTTTTGGCGTTCTCAACACTGGCACTCTAACTACAATATTGGCAACCAGAAATTGATTAGCAAAACGTGAAGCCTGTAATTAGAATTCCTAGTGCCCACTTCATCTGAGAAATACTCTTATAGCTACAGCTTAAAGCTCTGAGGAGTTAGGAGATTGTCTGGGATTCATAATCAAAAACGATCGTGGAAAAAACGTTCTCTATATTCTGAAAGTCACAGATGAAAAAAAAAAACAATCCACACAATCTGACTAACAGACCAGTTCAGAGTCTAATGCGCTGATGCAACTATAACTTTCCAAATTAAATGTTTGAGTGAATGCTCGCCATAATTTGATGATAATGTACATCAAACGCCACGCTAAATAATGGTAGAATGTGAAAATACGACGTACGCAAACTGAAGATAGATAATTAAAGTCATCCCAGAATTAATACTTCACTCGAAAATGATTTCATGGTTACGCGTATCCCGAGTAACTTAATACGGCCTCCGAGGCTGTTTATAGCAATGATACCGACGCGACGCGACTCCCGACACAGATGGTGTACTATTCAGCGTCTGGAGAGAACTGGGGCCTTACTTCCTCGCGCAGCGTTCTTATATATAAAGCCGCGGTGCGGACGGCTAAGAGAACGCCTGATCAAATCGGCTCTCCCGACTAGCCGCTGGGCCAGTAATGCACCACCTTAAAATACCGAATAAATCATAGCTTCTTCTGCTGATGGCCGATGAAGCTCTCAATTTTCATGTGCAATCAGCACACAGGTACGTAATCATAATAAAAATCTGACGTGGCTAAGTTAATTATTTTTGGCGAGAGAATTAATTTAATTACACTGCAAGCAGTAGACGAGCTCTGAACTTGCCCTTTGGAGATACGCAATCGCTATAGTTTTATAGTTATTCAATTGAAACTTCTCACATCTTTATGATTATAGCGGATCTCCATTCTACTTAAATTTAAACATCCTAGCCTTATTTATTAGCCTACTTAATCTAACTTGCTTCCTTAATTTTTAAGACAAAAACCAGAAAATTATGAATTTCAACAAAAATTTTAATTTGTGAGATCCAAAGTACTATTAAATTATTATGGAAAAGGAATCTAAATATAAATTTTTAAATCTCTAGCTCTTTTCTGTCGCGCCAATGATTTTTACAGAAAAACGTCCAAATTTCGAAAATGGTTAAAGTTATCGAACTGATATTCAACACATATTGATTTAGTATTACTCCTGACATGCTAGAACCGTTTCAGGTTATTTACTTGATTTTGCAGGTATTGCGCAACATTTATGACGTCAGAGCTAGTTACAGCGGACTGGCTGGCACACAATGGAAAGACTGACGTGAATTTATTACAGCGTGAGTAGGCTGCTTCCCTACAACAGGGATGCTTTATTTCCTATGTAGAACAACATGAAGAGAGTACTTTAACACAGCGAAGCCAGTCGTTAATAAGTCATCACTTAACGGCTGTTTACGGTTTATTCAAGTGCAGTTTAGACAAAACAGTGGTTTTAAATTTTTTAGGCGAAAAGTAAAAGTTTTGCTTATAAACTATCTATGGAGACGGATACAGCTTTGATTCATCTACATTAAACTATTGTTTGAGGCACATCGGATGGTTTCAAATTAATGAAAACAGGTGCGCGACAATTTTTATAACACGCGTTGCTTCGGTGCGACACTCGCTGTTACAAAAGGACGTTGCGCGAACCAGGAGGCGACGCGTCTGCACCATGCCACCTCTGTATGAGTTATTGCTTCATCATAATCATCATCATCATCATTTACTGCGGATACACAGGCCATTTAGGCCCATGGCAGAAGACAAAAATATACGAACACAAGACACACATAGGACATAATGAAACCATTAACACACAAAGTCCACGAATCATTACAAAATAATTGTAACATCACAAGAATTTATTACTTATGTTTGCCCATTCTGTGTTGGGCATCTCCAGTGCTGGTGTTGGATCTGCCTCTTCCAGGGTCACTAAGGTCCTGTCTCTCCACCTCGTTCATGGATAACCTATCAGTTGGCCGGTATAGAAATACTATGTTGCTTCATTTTTTAAAACTGAGATGGCGTGGAACAGTTCCATGTACCCGGAAACTATAGACCTATATCTCTGACGTCGATCTGTTGTAGAATTTTAGAACATCTTTTTTGCTCGCGTGTCATGTCGTTTCTGGAAACCCAGAATCTACTCTGCAGGAATCAATATCGATTCCGGAAACAGCGATCGTGTGAGACACAACTGGCTTTATTTGTTCATGAGACCCACAAAATATTAGATACAGGCTCCCAGATAGATGCTATTTTCCTTGACTTCCGGAAGGCGTTCGATACAGTTCCGCACTGTCGCCTGATACACAAAGTAAGAGCCTACGGAATGTCAGACCAGCTGTGTGGCTGGATTGAAGAGCTTTTAGCAAACAGAACACAGCATGTTGTTCTCAATGGAGAGACGTCTACAGACGTTAAATTAACCTCTGGCGTGCCACTGGGGAGTGTTATGGGACCATTGCTTTTCACAATATATATAAATGACCTAGTAGGTAGTGTCGGAAGTTCCATGCGGATTTTCGCGGATGATGCTGTAGTGTACAGAGAAGTTGCAGCATTAGAAAATTGTAGCGAAATGCAGGAAGATCTGCAGCGGATAGACACTTGGTGCAGGGAGTGGCAACTGACCCTTAAGATAGACAAATGTAATGTATTGCGAATACATAGAAAGAAGGATCCTTTATTGTATGATTATATGATAGCGGAACAAACACTGGTAGCAGTTACTTCTGTAAAATATCTGGGAGTATGCGTGCGGAACGATTTGAAGTGGAATATCATATAAAATTAATTGTTGGTAAGGCGTGTGCCAGGTTCAGATTCATTGGGAAAGTTCTTAGAAAATGTAGTCCATCAACAAAGGAGGTGGCTTACAAAACACTCGTTGGACCTATACTTGAGTATTGCTCATCAGTGTGGGATCCGTACCAGATCGAGTTGACGGAGGAGATAGAGAAGATCCAAAGAAGAGCGGCACGTTTCGTCACAGGGTTATTTGGTAAGCGTGTTAGCGTTACGGAGATGTTTAGCAAACTCAAGTGGCAGACTCTGCAAGAGAGCCGCTCTGCATCGCGGTGTAGCTTGCTGTCCAGGTTTCTAGAGGGTGCGTTTCTGGATGAGGTATCGAATATATTGCTTCCCGATACTTATACCTCCCGAGGAGATCACGAATGTAAAATTAGAGAGATTCGAGAGCGTGCGGAGGCTTTCCGGCAGTCGTTGTTCCCGCGAACCGTACGCGGCTGGAACAGGAAAGGGAAGTAATGACAGTGGCACGTATAGTGCCCTCCGCCACACACCGTTGGGTGGTTTGCGTAGTATAAATGTAGATGTAGATGTAGAAAACGTCCGCGCCACGCCATTCCTGTGTGTTACTGGGGCTGTTGCAGATCTTTCAGACGGGATCTCAAACCTTCCCAACGCCTTGACAAATGAATCAGTTCGGCGTGTGATGGCATCGGGAGTGATTGATCTACGAACGGATGTCAGCTGCCGCGGCTAACGAAGTGGCAGCCTGGAAGGCGCGCGGTGCGGGCTCTGGACTCGGTAATGAGGCGGCCGAGCGGTGCTAATGGAGTAGCGGTGTCACGCCATCGAGCGGCGCTGACCCGCGTGTCAGCCGAGGCGCCGGCGTCGCGGCGCGTGGCGTCCCGACGCCGGGCGCCGTGTACCGGAGGGCGGCAGCTACCTGCTGGAACTGCTGCTGCTGCTGCTGCTGCCGCTGGTGATGCCCGTGGCGGGAGATCAGAGTCCGCGAGACGCCGGCCCCGGGCGGCGTACAGCTCTGGCTAAAAGCTTTGTCCTGCGACTTGGTCCAGGGACACGGGCCGGCTCTTACCGGCCGCTCCACTCCCCGGCGCCTTACCACCCTGGCCCTTAGGGCATAGAAGTAGGAGGGCAGGAACCGACGCCAAGTACAGTGAGAAAAAGAATATAATAGAGTGAGGAAAGGCTGAAGAAAAAATAATAAAAGGTGCATTACCCATCCACATGTCTTCCACAGCACTTGCAGTCAAAGGTTTTTATTTATTGCATGTCGACAACAGCAAATATTGCGAAATACATACAGTTTACAATTATAAACTTAAGGGTAAAGGCATAAAGCATGTTCAAATTCTTGAAGGTAACAACTGAATAATACTAATACGAAGACATTTAATCTATAATATCAGGAGCGATAGTTAGAACAGATACATTTATACTGAGTTCAACATCTGTTGAATGAAGCCAGTTGATAGCAGCGAGAGCAGCATGAATGAAATCACTGAAAGTGATTATTCAGTTTCTCCCAGCGTGTTTGTTGCTCGATAAATCCATGGGCGTACCGCCAGTTCATATTGTACACCCGTAGACTGTACGACCAAAATCACTGAATGATCCTGGGTACTTTAGCAGAGGGCAGTCTATGATAATATGCTGGACGGTTTGTTCTTGGGCTCCACAATCACAGGCTGGAGAGTCTTGGAATACCCACCTGTGTATCAGAGCATTGCATCTGGCGTGGCCGGTTCTTAACTTATTCGGACGTGTCCACTCACTTCTCTTCGGCTAAAATCCAGATAGGCCGGCAGATGGATCTTGAATTCCTTGACGTTTCACTATTGCAGCATCCCATCTCCCACACCACTCTTATTTAAGGTCCAACTTGTTGTTTTTTCCATCATTCCACAGTGGAGTGTGTGACACCAAGCACTCTGGAGGGCAGTCATTTAACACTGTATGAATTGGGAGGTCTTGGGGATAGTCGGACTGACGCAGCTTCCTCCGTTCTCGATCGGTTGCCTTTTTCGTCGCAGTTCAGGTGGTGGAGTGGTGCTGATGATATGCTGCCAAGGGATTGGTGTGGCTTGCAGTGTACCCGTAATAATTGTCGTTGATTCATTCAGATGGATGTCAAGTTTCCTTGTATGAGCATTGTGGTGCCTTACTGGGACACAGTATTCAGCTACAGCAGTCCACGGTGGCAAAAATGAAAAGACTTTGGTTCAGTTTGCGGGCACGGTAAATACTGGATTGATCCAAAAGTTCGTAGCGTTTCTCCATAAGTTTAATGCCGGCCGCTGTGGCCGAGCGGTTTTAGGCGCTTCAATCCGGAACCGCGCGACTGCTACGGTCGCAGGTTCGAATCCTGCCTCGGGCATGGATGTGTGTGATTTCCTTAGGTTAGTTAGGTTTAAGTAGTTCTAAGTTCTAGGGGACTGATGACCTCAGATGTTAAGTCCCATAGTGCTTGCAGCCATTTTGAACCGTAAGTTTAACGAACACAACAGATACACATAACAGAGACCCTACTCATCAATAACATATTCTCCTTCACTATTTACAACAGTCTGCATGCATCGCAATTCCAGCAGGGCAGTGCGACGTACCACACGTCAAGAATTTCTACAGAGTGGCTCCAGGAACACTCTTCTGAGATTAGACATTTCCGCGGGCCACCAAACTCCCCAGACATGAACATTATTGATCATATCTTGGATGCCTTGCAACGTGCTGTTCAGAAGAGATTCCCCGCCCCCCCTCAACCCCATTGTAATTTTACTATTTATAGACAGACCTGCACGATTCATGGTGTCAGTTCTCTCCAGCACTACTACAGACATTATTCTAGTCCATGCCACGTCATGTTGCCGCACTTCTGCGTGCTCTTGGGGGCCGCACACAATATTACTCGGGTGTACCAGTTTCTTTGGCTCTTCAGTGTAAGTCTGTGTACCAGTGAGAAGCCAGTAATGTTGATATACTACTACACCCGACAATTTTAGGTGATTTTTCGATATACATACTGCAAGAACTAGAACACAGATCTGACACCGCTGGCAGGAACAATGGCTGTACACCTGTTGGGTGGGAATGGAGTCGAAGCGATCTTGGATGACATGCTGCTTCAACTCTATACCTGACTTCGTCACTTGGTACGCAGAATCTGGCCTTGACTGAAAAAGAGGACGTGGTGGCAGTCCTGTATCCAGTATTGACGGTTGGTTCACTACTTTTGGTGCGTCTCTGGTGCCACCTTAAGAGAAGCCGCAACAATGACAGTTCTGACAGTCCGCGGCGCTCCAGACATCGTCGGACTGTCCGTATCGATACTCGTCTTACTGCTAATAAGCCTACTTTCAGAGTCGGGCTACGTGATGTCGCTGTTTTCCAGCACAATCGAATCTACAATACGCGTGTTCTCTCGAGAGTTAGTCGCATGGGGCTATTCCTATCGCAATCGGCAACCGGCGACTTGCGGGCCGGATACGGCCCGTGATTGGTTTCATTACGGCCTACGGAAGAAATTCGTGGAACAGAGAGCGAAGCACTCACTTTGTAGTCCACCCGGGAAGCATTTTGTACTCCGATATCATCGGTTCGAAGACTTTCGGCTATTTCGTGCAGTGCTAACGACGAACGGTCCGTGCCTATCATCTGCAATGGCAGCATTGTCACACGGAGGTCAAGTGGCCATCTTATCTCTATACATAAAAGGCAGGGTCCTGAGTGTTTTACTCATCAACGCCCAGCTCAGACCGTTAAGGACTGAAACTTTAAATGTATACTGTAGGCATCGCTTAAGAAGGTATTTTTCGAAATTCCACTCCTAAAATGGTGAAATAGGGGATGAAAGGTTTTTTACATATATGTCACTATTATTTAAATTTTGAATCTAGAACTTAGAAAATTTGTATTTGGTTTTACGACTAGGAATAAAGAAATACTGGTCTCAATATTTTGAGAAATTTAACATCCATGGGGGTTAAACAGTTGGTGGTTTTTGGAAACAAGTCATTATCAAAGAACTTATAACACTATTATTCAATCAATCACCTAATTTATAAAAAAAATTTTGCCTTTAAGATTTGTCACAATGTGACTGTGATATGCAAAGATAATACGAAAATGTGATATATGTGATGTTATAGTGCTTTGCTAATGTATTTAGTAACTTATGTAAAGAAACATATGAAATGTGTAATTTACTAAATAATACTTTGTCATGTTTTAATGAAATGAAAATTTTTGTATATGTAATTATATGTATTTGTGTTGGTTGTCATTTGTATAAAGTGGTACAAGCTTAGGGACAATGTGCAGGATATGTGCTATATTAAAGCGGGAATGCTTTTGCCCTGTACGGAAGTTACTGCGGTAAGCGTAAAGGATGGCTTGTGCTACCTGTAGACGTTAGAGCGAGCGGGAGCGAGAGGACATAGTAGGCAGCAGCGAAAGAGGAAATACTCAGATGGAGCAGGTGATGGCTTGCCCCATAATCGTTGGACAATAGCCTCGAATTACGAGTGCTGAATTATTATTGCTCAGGTGCCAGTTGTTGGGCTATATTACGGACGTTGAAAATGGTTCAAATGGCTCTGAGCACTTGGGACTTAACACCTCAGGTCATCAGTACCCTAGAACTTAGAACTACTTAAACCTAACTAATCTAAAGACATCACACACATCCATGCCCGAGGCAGGATTCGAACCTGCGACCGTAGCGGTCGCGCGGTTCCAGACTGAAGCGCCTACGACCGCTTGGCGACACCGCCCGGCAGTAGGGGATGAAAATATTTTGTTACATTAATATATTTTTAAAGCTAAATCAATGAATGTATTTGGCTTATAAGGAAATGTGTGTTAAGGGATGAAATTTGCTATTGGAATGTCATCGCAAGAACTCAAAAGTCCGGTTTAACAACGACATGCAGCTGTCACAAAGCTTTGTGATCAGAGGTACATTCGGGATACACCATGCTTCTATGACCTTAATTAGCGCATTAAATTTAGATATGAACAACATAAAAATATGATTAATGGAAAAAAAGGTCTGTGCAGGCCGTGCAGTAGCATGTGTTCAATATTACTGTCAACGAACTGTATTGATGCTGACCAAAATATCCTCAGTACTGGGAGTGTAGCGGTGAGTATTACCAGTGGGAAAATTTAATATTCTGTTCGTATTTTTCCGGTTTGGTTTCTGTATAATACAGCCGACCCTAAGCTTCTGTATAATACAGCCGATATATGCTAAATTCAAGCGATTTACACTTTTAAACTATTTGAAATGACAAAGAATTTAAGGTAGAGTGGGACGGCTGTCAGGATTTGGATCGTGGAGGAAGGCGTGCCAGTTGTTTGAGTTGCTGTGACAAGGCTGCTTACTGGCTAACGCGGCTGCCTAGTAGTAGGAGACAAGCGTTGAATTCCTGACCTATGTATAAATTTTCACTAGCCGCTTCAGTTTATATTCATAATATCACATGTGTATGAGACCAATAAAGTCTGTGAAGTTGTACCATTCCATTTGTGATATTCAGAAGTTAAGATATATTTACACATCATGAGTGTTGTTTATAAACTTATGACGATTTAAAACAGCTGTGTTAAAAAATTCCGCTGCAAAATTCTGCAGTACAGTCAGTCAAGAAACAATAATCACGATACGTAAATACACTCCTGGAAATGGAAAAAAGAACACATTGACACCGGTGTGTCAGACCCACCATACTTGCTCCGGACACTGCGAGAGGGCTGTACAAGCAATGATCACACGCACGGCACAGCGGACACACCAGGAACCGCGGTGTTGGCCGTCGAATGGCGCTAGCTGCGCAGCATTTGTGCACCGCCGCCGTCAGTGTCAGCCAGTTTGCCGTGGCATACGGAGCTCCATCGCAGTCTTTAACACTGGTAGCATGCCGCGACAGCGTGGACGTGGACCGTATGTGCAGTTGACGGACTTTGAGCGAGGGCGAATAGTGGGCATGCGGGAGGCCGGGTGGACGTACCGCCGAATTGCTCAACACGTGGGGCGTGAGGTCTCCACAGTACATCGATGTTGTCGCCAGTGGTCGGCGGAAGGTGCACGTGCCCGTCGACCTGGGACCGGACCGCAGCGACGCACGGATGCACGCCAAGACCGTAGGATCCTACGCAGTGCCGTAGGGGACCGCACCGCCACTTCCCAGCAAATTAGGGACACTGTTGCTCCTGGGGTATCGGCGAGGACCATTCGCAACCGTCTCCATGAAGCTGGGCTACGGTCCCGCACACCGTTAGGCCGTCTTCCGCTCACGCCCCAACATCGTGCAGCCCGCCTCCAGTGGTGTCGCGACAGGCGTGAATGGAGGGACGAATGGAGACGTGTCGTCTTCAGCGATGAGAGTCGCTTCTGCCTTGGTGCCAATGATGGTCGTATGCGTGTTTGGCGCCGTGCAGGTGAGCGCCATAATCAGGACTGCATACGACCGAGGCACACAGGGCCAACACCCGGCATCATGGTGTGGGGAGCGATCTCCTACACTGGCCGTACACCACTGGTGATCGTCGAGGGGACGCTGAATAGTGCACGGTACATCCAAACCGTCATCGAACCCATCGTTCTACCATTCCTAGACCGGCAAGGGAACTTGCTGTTCCAACAGGACAATGCACGTCCGCATGTATCCCGTGCCACCCAACGTGCTCTAGAAGGTGTAAGTCAACTACCCTGGCCAGCAAGATCTCCGGATCTGTCCCCCATTGAGCATGTTTGGGATTGGATGAAGCGTCATCTCACGCGGTCTGCACGTCCAGCACGAACGCTGGTCCAACTGAGGCGCCAGGTGGAAATGGCATGGCAAGCCGTTCCACAGGACTACATCCAGCATCTCTACGATCGTCTCCATGGGAGAATAGCAGCCTGCATTGCTGCGAAAGGTGGATATACACTGTACTAGTGCCGACATTGTGCATGCTCTGTTGCCTGTGTCTATGTGCCTGTGGTTCTGTCAGTGTGATCATGTGATGTATCTGACCCTAGGAATGTGTCAATAAAGTTTCCCCTTCCTGGGACAATGAATTCACGGTGTTCTTATTTCAATTTCCAGGAGTGTATATACACTGCTGGCCACCGTAAATGCAACACCAAGAAAGACAAGAGGTAGCACAACAAAATTTATTTTGTAGATAACATGTTGACCAAGTATCAAATGATTACGTTTACAGACGTCTGTGACATGTGGTTCCTGCCAGAATCAGTAGCCAGAGTAGCCGCCATTGTTGGAGATCACCGCTGCCACACGTCTCGGCATTGAGTCAAAGAGACGTTGGATGTGTTCCTGGGGTACAGCAGCCCAAGCAGCTTCCACACGTTGCCAAAGATCATCTGGTGTGACAGCTGGGGATGTAATCTGGGTCACTCGTTGAGCAACCATGGACCACATGTTTTCTATCGGCGAAAGATCCGGAGTCGAGCTGGCCAGGGAAGCACTTCAATCTGCTTATTGACGAAGAACCTTTGGACAATTCGTGCCACGTGTGGTCGCGCATTATCCTGTTGAAATATGGCTGTGGCCGAGCCCTGAAGGTAAGGAAGGACAACTGGCTCCAGCACCTCGGATATGTAGCGCCGGCTATTTAAAGTACCGGCAATGCGTACTAGAGGCGTGCGAGAGTAATATCCAATACCGCCCCATACCATAATACCCGGTGCAAGACCAGTGTGGCGGTGCATAATGCAGCTGTCCAGCATCCTCTCTCCACGGTGTCTCCACACGCGAATCCGACCATCGTGGTGCTGCAGACAGAAGCGTGCCCCGTCAGTAAAGACAACGTCATTCCATTCTGCCGTCCACATCCGTCTGTCATCACACCATTGGCGACGGAGACGTCTGTGGTTCTGTGTCAGTGGTAGACGAAGCAATGGACATCTTGCGGACCGACCACTCTGCTGTAAACGGCGTCGAATGGTACGCGCAGACACTGGATGATGCGTTACAGACGCAATGTGCTGTGCTATGGTTCGGGATGTCACTGAGCGATCCGTCACTGCCATGCGCACAATTTGCCTATCAGCACGTGCAGTGGTGCACCGAGGTGAATGCGATCGACCACGTCGGTCCGTCGTACCCTCCTGCATCCAACGGTCACATATCCGCATTACAGTTGTTTGGTTTCGTCCAACACGACTAGCGATTTCTCTGTATGATAATCCACAATCTCGGTAAGCCACTATCCTTCCTCTGTCGAACTCGGATACTTGATCAAACGATGTTCGCTGTTGTCTACGAGGCATAACTGATCGTCTTGTGAAACAACCACAAGGTAAACACACGTGCCGAACGTACACTCGTCGAAATCGCCAAGCCTTAAATGGCACTATGAGGTGGCGCCACAGGCGCGCGTGATGTGCGTCTGCGCTGAAATTCTAATCAGTTGCATATCTCATCGCTGCAAACCCATGGTGTAAATTTCACTTGATTCGGATGCTTCCTTCAGGGTGTTGCATTTACGGTGGCCAGCAGTGTATAAACAGCAGAAGATGGGATGCCAGGAACTTTGGAACGTCACCAAGCAAAAACGTGTTTTCTGATGAAATCGGTTTCTGCCTCGGTGCCAGTGATGGCCGTTTGTTGGTTAGAAGGAGGCCGGTTGCGAGACGGCGACCAACCTGTCTGCGTGCTAAGGACGCTGGACTTACACTTAGTGTTATGGTCTGGGATACGATTTCGTATGACAGCAGGAGAACTCTCTTGTTTATCCCACGCTCTCTGACAGCATACCTGTACATCAATCTGTTGATTCGACATGTTGTGCTGCCACTCATGAACAACATTCTATAAGGTGTTTTCCAACAGAATAGCGTTCAATCACATACCGCTGTTGTAACCCAGCATGCTCTGTAGAGTGTGGCATGTTTCCTTGGCCAGCTCGATCACCAGACTTGTCTTCAATAGCGAAGATACGGGACATCACCGGACGACAACTTCAGCATCATCGACAGTGTTCTGATTGACCAAGTGCCACAGAAATGGAACTCCATCCCACAAACTGGCATCCGGCACCTGTACAACACAGTACATGCATGTCTGCACGCTTGCATTCTACATTCTGGCTGTTACACCCATTATTAATGTACCAGCATTTCGTATTTGCAGTGGCTTATCTCGCGGTTATATTAACCTGTGGTAATACAATGTTAATCTCTTAAATATCTTAGCTAAATAAATGTATTTCCGAAATTTAATTACTTTATGTTAACTATTTTCTGCTGTTGCGATTTTTTCCTTTAGTGTATTTATGCGACCTAGATGGCGCTGACTGAAGTTATCCTGTTGAGATCAAGGACCCGCAAGCTGAATGGAACACGTTATGGTACAATACACATAGACCTTGTTTATCTTTTCGTCAATGACAAGATCTCGACGAACGGCCAATTACATACGATTTACCTCAACGCGACTGCAGTGTGTGAGTTTTGTGGAAGAACAGACAAAGATACACAAGTGGTAGTGCTATGGAGACACGAACATATTTGACACTGGAATTAGCACTTTTTGACCAGATAACCAGCAGTCATTTATATACTCGAGAACTGCTTCGGCCTGACAAAGTCTGATCTCCACCGGCAGAAAAACACTCCCATATGGATCATAGGAAGCATAACGACGCGTATAATAGAAAAGAGAAAAGCAAATATCAGAGGCTCTCTCTCTTATATCCTACAGAAATTCAGGAACGCTGCCGAGAATGCAGATCATAAGCAGATGCTTGGCACTATGCTGAGAATACTCACAATAAATGTGCCACAAACAGTTGATAAACGTGAATAACGCACAAGTAATATGTAATACATACATAACACAAGGACGACATGAATTCTAAAGAGTAATAACTACGAGAGACATCACAAGGAGCGTCAGTTAATAGGAGCGATAGTTAATGGTATCACTTACTTCCTTCGAACAGAACTTCTTTTTGATTCCAAATAAATTATTCAGTTTTCAGACAGCATATTGCCTCTTACGGACTACAAAATTTCGAATTTTACAAAGAAGATTTTTCTAAATAGTTTCTCTCAAGAAGAAAGATTTTAAGTTTCCGGTTCTCTTCGCTGAGTAGCAGACACTCAAAAAGAATGGAATAATATCTGTTTTTTATGAGTAGAAATTTATTTTAGTTTAAAAGAAGGATGAACTTCCAGTTTTACACAAGAAGACGTTTATTTTCAAGTTTGCATTACAAAGACAAAGCGGCAGTGAAGCAAAGAAGCTAGTCGAAGAAGACAAAGAAGGAGACAGACAAGATGGAGTAAAAGAGGAAATAGAAAAGAAAAAAATCTTTAATTAAGAATGTGGTCTAGGGATTTGAAAAGTAATTAGTGTTGAAGTATGTGCCTGGAAGCAGGAAGGGCGTGGGTTCGAAGTAATTTTTAGTCTGTTTGTAATCAACCCTTCGCTTCTCAACGCCTTACCGGGAACAACACGTGGTTCGGTTTCCACTCTAAACTGTAGATTCTCCTTCACTGTTTGGATGACTAGGATAGATTAAGGGCACGCAAGTCGCTGAAGGGCAGTCCAATTGAAAGACCTTCCCCTGGCCACTGAGATACACGAAATTCTTTTTATTACCTACAAACTATATCCCATCTTCTACCTGACGTACTGTGTATGCACCTTAAGTAAATAATCGTTATTTGCTATCATTTTGGGTATCTTAAGTTTAATGGCCAAAGTGTGTTAAGGTGGACGTATGGGATAATGTAACTCTTACTGTTCGAGATGTAACTGAAGCAAATTCTGCGGATACTGTAATTATGTTACTAGCTGTAATCTAGATTTTCTCCATTTTTTGTCGAATAATTTGGTCAGGACGTTGCTGGATACTTTTAAAACACATACTGTCACACGAGGAACATTTTCTCAACGGTTACCTTACTTATCACTTTTGAAATGTGGTGGGTTATTCTTAGTGATTAGATAAACAAAACTTTGTACCAGTTTTTAATACCAGTCTTAGAACCCTCGCAGTATTTTTTTTTGGTTTGTGTGTGTGACACATAGCAACTTTATTTCACAAAAATTTAAATAACTGTGACAGAAATACATTTTGAAGGTTTTGGTACCACAGGAAATTGTGTTACAGTAAATGCGAAGACCATTGTAATTACTCCTTTTTATCTGCATTTGTTCAGCAGAGAACGTTCCTTATACATCGAAAAATTAAATTTGCGGGAAATGGCAGAAAACAGATTTTATTAACATTTATGCCAGAAACAAGTACCTTAATACTGACCACAACCATACATTTAGTCTTCATTTAGCTCTTTCTTTTCTAGTCTGATCTTTCTAGTATGCCCCTTCGGTAATACCTCACTAACATTTCGTAACTTGCAACACGCACATCATCAATATTCTTCAATAGGTGTTGAGTAAGGCAGTATCTATGTGATCCTAGCGCCATAAGGGTGTTCCTGATTTTTCCTGTGTTACTAATATTAAGCACCAGAAAAGTATCATATGAGGGAATTTTAATACTAAATCGTAATACATCGCACTGTAGATGGGCTCACAACTTTCTGTACTGCACAGATGTCTTCTCTGATGGCAGTAAACAATAAAATATTGGTAATGTGAATCTCGCGGGAAGTGTGCAAGGGATAAGTCCCTGCAGTCGCGCTATTCATCTGTGTCCTCGGTGGCTCAGATGGATAGAGCGTCTGCCATGTAAGCAGGAGATCCCGGTTTCGGGTCCCGATCTGCGCACACATTTTCAGCTGTCGACATCGAGGTATATCAGGAACACCTGTCGGCAGCTGAGGGTTTCAGTTAGACATCATTTATTCCAGGGAAAAGCTGCACGGTCAACAACAGTAATCTGTTCTTTCGAGGACAGTTACTGTCTTCATATGTAAATAAAATATCGTACACAAGAACAGAGTTGTGTAAGAAAGGGGGACTGGAACTGCGCACTGGTTGTAACAAGACGGTTCTTGCATCATTAGAAAGACGAATTACACTCTGAAAATTGGAATCAATTTTTGTAACATGCTACAGAATTGCCTGGTGACGAAATGTTTCAACATTTTTTGACATTTTTACATACATTCCACCTTTTCAGTTGTTGCTAAATCTGTTTTCCCCAGTTGTCCTTCCATAAAAAACGCTAGGTCAGAAATCCTTTTTCTCTGGTACCACCTTTAAGGAAAGCCAAGTAATCAGTGCCTCATCAACTTCAACTTTTATCCTGCTGTCAATTAGTTGAGATGCCATGTTTTCCTATGTGTTTTGATTGGTTCGTATTTTTTCCCGGACTTCTGATAGCAATTTTTCTGCTTAATATAGTCTAAAGCATCGAATTAAGTAAACCGTTACACAATGGAGAATGACGTACTAATTATCGTGTCCCGCATTTAATTTTTTTCCATATGTTGGAGGTGGCACAATGCTAAAAGAACAGAAATATACAGTAGTAACTGGATTCAGTTAAAATGGTGTCAAGTGTGTACGTGTGTGTGCGCGTGCGTGTGTGTTACCGTGTTGTGACAGGAAGGACATCCGGCCACAAATGTGTTTCCACAGCCATCCGACCAGAAAACAACGAGGGCGCACGCCATTTTCAAAGCTTTACGGTCCGGCGCAGCTAAAGAACATAATAAAAAAAAGTTCCTCGCGGGCGGCGAGTGCAGAGTTTTACATGTGAGGCAGGAAATGAACTGCTGTGGCGTATGAAAACGGCGGAACAGCGGACAACTCAGCCGCGTACTGTCCAACGTGTGGCATTCCCATACACAGCTCCGCTCATTACGGCGTGAAAGCCGATTATGTAAAATAGGCAAACAGAGGAAGGATTCAAAGATTCTAGCGCATTTCGATACTTGCAGCTCGTGAACCTTTCAGGTGGAACTTGATCATACACCTTTTACCTGTCATTTATGCAGATTATGTTGGAGTCAAAATTGTTTGTATAGGCTATGTAACGAAGTGTGGTAAGTTCTTTTTGAATTGCTGGCTTTTATAGTGGGAGGTTATTTAATCTATCGAACACTGAATGGAAAAATGCTAGTTTATGAACCATTGGGTGACAGGAATTGGCATTTATAATATAATTTAATAACAAAACTTTATTCTTCCAACAAAAGTACACAATCAAAAGTACACAATCAAAAAGTACACAATAAAAAAGTACACAATAAAAAAGTACACAATAAAAGGCATACAAATACCACCTGATGGTAAGTTTCTTTCATTTGATGTCACTAATCTATACACCAATGTGCCAGTACATTAAACAATCCAAGTAATAAAACATAACTTGTTACAATATAGGAAAACATCCGTGGCTGGAACACTTGAAATTATAAATCTTTGGGAAATAGAATTATCACAAAATTATTTTGAATTTAACAACAAAATCTATAACCAAGCAGATGAAGTAGCCATGGATAATAGTGTAGAAGGCACATTAGCCTATATTTTCCTAATGTCTCTGGAATGAAAATTCTTTAACTCACATTGGCCTACTCTCAACCAAAGTGGTTACTATTTTAGGCATGTAGATGATGGCCTCATGTTGGTAGATGGCAGCCACGCAGATATCGAAAATATCCACCACTCAACCAACTGCACCCTAAAATTAAATTCACTATGGAAACTGAGAAACACAATACCATTAATTATCTCGACTTCACAATTGGCAAAAATAATAATCGCCTCACATTTGATATCTATAGAAAGAATACCACTTCCGATAATATTATAAATGCCAATTTCTGTCACCCAATGGCTCATAAACCAGCGTTCCTATCCGTATCTTCATACTAACGTATGGAAACAGAGGAGTGGTTGAGCCCAAACAAAACAGCAAATCCCTGTACAAAAACCTGTGCACATCTGCTGAAGACAATGTTATGCTTCTGTTGAAAAAAAAAAGTTTTAAATGTCTCTGAGCTCTATACGACTTAACTTCTGAGGTCATCAGTCGCCTAGAACTTAGAACTACTTAAACCTAACTAACCTAAGGACATCACACACATCCATGCCCGAGGCAGGATTCGAACCTGCGACCGTAACGGTCGCTCGGCTCCAGACTGTTGCGCCTAGAACCGCACGGCCACTACGGCCGGCCGCTTCTGTTGCAACTGCGAAGGTGTGGTGTACTATTAATTGCTTCCCCGAGGTGTAACCACCACTGCTGGCTGTCATTTATTGTCAACAACTGAGACGTCTGGCAGAGGCAACGCAGGAACAATGATCAGGAAGACAGCATGAGGTGATGCTACCCCACGATAATGTCCACTCGCTTCTGCTAGGGTTGAAAAAGAAAAAGGTTATTCCGCACCCATCTTATTCACCTGATCTTGTACTCTAAGATATTCACCTTTCGCGCTCTCTATCGAACAACCTTCAAGGAACTTCCTTTCCAGATAGAAATGCGCTCCGGACACTGTTCGACCAGTTCTTTGCTCAAAACCCCGCGATTTCTACAATAGCGGAATCAGAAAGTTACCGCGGCGTTGGCAGACTATTCTAAATTGTGAAGGAGAATATATTATTGATGACTAAAGGTTCTGTTAGGTATATCTGTTGTGTTTATTAAACTTACGGAAGAACTCTACGAACTTATGCAACAACCCAAGATAGATATATCGATGGAGCTGTGCCAGGTTTCATGATAATTCTGTTGTTTGATCAAGGTACAAAAGTTGGAAAAGAGACTATTTAGAGGTCACAATCCACTTTCGGTTCGGTATGAATAATTTTGGATACCGGAGTTTAAGAGTTTATTGTACAGAGATTTTTAGAGAATATAGAGTACTGTTTTGCTCAGAGAAAAATTGGGAAAGTTGCTAGTCTTCAACTAACAACACTATATATAATTATGTAATAAAATATAGTGCTATGTAAGCACTGCTGCAGAAGATGAAGGCGTTCATCCTGTAGGTTTATGGTTTCCCGTCCGAACCAAGAGTATGAATTAGCTATTGCTCTCATTTTGTGCAACTGAGTTTTTTCAGATTAATAAATTACTGGAGAGCCGGTATTTCGGTTTCGACACATTATTTTGTGTGCCGCTCTCAATATTATACACTATGTGATCAGAAGTATCCTGACATCCCCAAAAACATACGTTATTAATATTAGGTGCATAGTGCTGCCACCTGCTGCCAGGTACTACATATCAGCGACCTCAGTAGTAATTAGACATCGTGAGAGAGCAGAATGGGGCGCTCCGCGGAACTCACGGACTTCGAACGTGGTCAGGTGATTGGGTGTCACTTGTGTTACACGTCTGTACACAACATTTCCACACTCCTAAACATGCCTAGCTCCACTGTTTCCGATGTGATAGTGAAGTGGAAACGTGAAGGGACACGTACAGCACAAAAGCGCACAGGCCGACCTCGTCTGTTGACTGACAGAGACCGCCGACAGTTGAAGAGGGTCGTAATGTGTAATAGGCAGACATCTACCCGGACGATCACACAGCACTTCCAAACTGCATAAGGATCCACTTCAAGTACTATGACAGTTAGAGGGGAGGTGAGAAAACTTGGATTTCATGGTCGAGCTGCTGCTCATAAGCCACACGTTACACCGATAAATGCCAAATGACGCCTCGCTTGGTGTAAGGAGCGTAAACATTGGACGATTGAACAGTGGAAAAATGTTGTGTGGAGTGACGAATCATGGTACACAATGTGTTGATCCGATGCCAGAGTGTGGTATGGCAAATGCATGGTGAACGTCATCTGCCAGCGTGTGTATTACCAAGAGTAAAATTCGAGGGCGGTGGTGTTACAGTGTGGTCGCGTTTTTCATGGAGGGGGCTTGCACCCCTTGTTGTTTTGCGTGGCACTGCCACAGCACACGCCTACATTGATGTTTTAAGCAGCTTCTTGCTTCCCACTGTTGAAGAACAATTCGGGGACGTCGACTGCATCTTTCAACACTTTTGACCACCTGTTCATAATGTACGGCCTCTGGCGGCGTGGTTACACGTCAATAACATCCCCGTAATGGACTGGCCTGCACATAGTCCTGACTTGTATCCTACAGAACACCTTTGGGATGTTTTGGAACGCCGACTTCGTGCCAGGCCTCACCGACCGACATCGGTACCTCTCCTCAGTGCAGCACTCCGTGAAGAATGGGCTGCCATTCCCCAAGAAACCTTGCAGCACCTTAAAGAACGTATGCCTGGAAGGGTGGAAGCTTTCATCAAGGCTAAGGTTGGCCAATACCATATTGAATTCTAGTAATACGGATGGAGGGCGCCATGAACTTGTATGTCATTTTCATCCAGGTATCCGGATACTTTTGATCACATAGTGTAGCAAACTGCAAGGCAAGTGGCGTGTTTATTCACCACTTCTAGAGCGATAATTAGCAATACTTGGAACTTGGAGTGGAAGCCACGTCTGAACTGTGTCGGGTGCTGAATATTGCAGGAGAACTTTAATTAATTGCAAAATTATTTATTTCTTGTTCATGTGAATTACTACTAGAATACACTGATTCGTTATACGTCAGCGAACTTTTATTTGTCGTCGTAGTTGTTGGATGCTATGAAATATAAATAGAGAGTTAGAACACTTTATTTGAGTTTCGGTGAACTGAGTTAAGGACTTTTAGACTGAAGATTATGGGCACCACGTTCTCCATCGGCTTCTGACTGTCAGCACAAATGATTTCAGGCTCTTGTAAAAGGCAGTAGTATTTAAAATTCGCACATAAAAAATATTTAAAAACTACCAAATCTAATAACAACCGAAATAAACTTAACCCGCCACCCCCAAGCGGGGTCTGCACTGATTTGAAAGTTCCAGGCACAATGAAATTTCACGTCCATCCGAAACTCGAATAGGAAACTTTACTCGTACAGCTTCACTTCTAACAGGACTCTCTTCTCCTTTCCGAAGTTCAAAGAAGCTGTGATACATACCTTTTCTCCTTTCGTACACGAGTGATGACGTAATAGGATATACAGGAGCGTTTGTTTCAAGTACGAAAATATTTGAGAGGTCGTTGCAGACTGAAGCTGTGAGATTGAGTCGTGAGTTACGCTTGTTTATCTCGGCCAATAAGACAACTATTCATGAAACGCAAGATTTTTTTGCATGTCTTGCGGCTTTAAACTTCCAGGAACTTACAGAGAATTACGTATTTATGCCACGCTAGCAGTGATTGAAGTGGTTCTAAAATCAGTGGCCCTCCTCTACCAGCAGTAAAAGCTAATGGACAAATAAAACATTGCGTTCGAAATTCCATACGGTGAATCTGAATAATAAACTAAAATGGAGTCAACACACAATGCAAAACAAGGAACTCAGGTAGGTATATTTTCCTGTGCGTACTATCCATAATTACCTTGACAGGATAGACTGCAGGGTTCTTTTAGCTCATTTGATTTTTTTACCGGAATTATTATCTGGGGCATCCAGATACAATAAATTTAGTATTGGCTCAGCAAAAGTAGAAGCTTCTTTAAATATCAGTAAATTCGTACACTCACTTACTACTCAATGATATTTTTAAGTCTTTCCAAGGCGTTTTATTATGTAGATCATGTTACTCTTTGAGAAAAACTCAAGTTTTATGAAACTGATGGCTTTACACAGCTGGTTTGAATCGTACTTTAAAAAAAGTTTTGCCAAATTATTCGAACGATGTTGGAAGGTTACACAAATTTAGTGACTGGGGAAAGGTCACTAATGGAGTCCCACATCGTTTAGTTTTGGGTCTACTATTATTCCTTATAAAAATGTGAATGACTTTCCGCTTAACATTCAACAAGTAGAATCGGTGCTTTCTGCAGGTAATACTAGTGTTATTATTAATCTCACGAGGGAGAAAGCAACAGAAGAGATTGTAAATGATATTTTCCAAAGAACTCTAAAGTAATTCTCAGAAAATGAAATTTCTCTAAATTAAAAAGAAACACTGCTTTCAGTTCAGTACAATAAATACCTACAACTGATGTAACGCATGAGCAGAAGTCAGTAAGTAGGGTAGAATGCTTCAAATGTTTGGATCTACACACTGGTGAAAACTTCAGCTGGAAGAAGCGTACTACTGAGCAGCTCAACCAATGAAATTCAGTTATTTTTACTCTTCGTATAACTGCTAATCTTAAAAACAAGCGAAATAGCCTCCTGTCAGATTTTGCATATTTCCACTCAACAGCATCTTACAGAATAATTTTATGGGGTAACTCACGAATTAGAAAAAAAAAAAAGACTGATTGCACAAAGGCTAATGGCAACAATAATATGTAGTGTCCACACACTAATGTCATGTAGGTGCCTCTTCAAGCAGCTAGGTGTTTTTAACTTGCGCTGGTGAAATTCGTCATAAATTATCCATTGTAATTTAAGAAGGATAGTGGAGTCCATATCTACAACACCAGAGAGGAAGGATTACTTTTGTTACCCATTATTAAAACTGTCAGTGGCTCAAGAAGAAGTTCAACATGCAGCAACAAAATTCTTTGTGCATTTGCCCAATACCATAAAATGTCTGCCAGGTGGCAAAGCAGATTTTAAACCTGGACATCTCCGTCTATTGAACTGACGAATTTCCGTTTAAAAACTGGCAGCCTGTAAAAAAGAAAAAAAAGAGAAAAAATCCAGTTATGTGCGAGTATGTCCCACATACCGAGGGTTCCGCACAGTTTTAATTATGTGTACTGATGATTCATCAACCCCAGCAGTTTCGAAGTTTCTTGCCTGTTATCGACACTGATACTGGCAAAATATTAGTACTGGGAATTCCAAGACTTTTGCGAATGATTTAATTTTAAACTTGAAGTCGTAAAACGAATGACAAAAGAAATATTTTTTCGTTATATAATTTTTAATTAACAATAGTCAGATTTTTTTCCTTCATTTGTACTGTGAAGCCTTACTTCATGCCGTATTTCATGATTCCATGCCAATGGAAATTATCCCGTAGATAATTCTAAGTGAGTTTGCGAGTATCAAAATATCTAACTTCCTGGCAGATTAAAACTGTGTGCCGGACCGAGACACGAACTCGGGACCTTTGCTTTTCGCGGGCACGTGCTCTACCAACTGAGCTACCCAAGCACGACTCACGGCCCGTCCTCACAGCTTCACTTCTGCCAGCACCTCGTCTCCTACATTCCAAACTTTACAGAAGCTGAAACTTCCTGGCAGATTAAAACTGTGTGCCCGACCGATACTCGAACTCGGGACCTTTGCCTTTCGCGGGCAAGTGCTCTACCAATTGAGCTACCGAAGCACGACTCACGCCCGGTACTCACAGCTTCACTTCTGCCAGTACCTCGTCTCCCACCTTCCAAACTTTACAGAAGCTCTCCTGCGAACCTTGCAGAACTAGCACTCCTGAAAGAAAGGATATTGCGGAGACATGGCTTAGCCACAGCCTGGGGGATGTTTCCAGAATGAGATTTTCACTCTGCAGCGGAGTGTGCGCTGATATGAAACTTCCTGGCAGATTAAAACTGTGTGCCCGACCGAGACTCGAACTCGGGACCTTTGCCTTTCGCGGGCAAAATTTCTAGTTGCAGTGATCGTCGTTCATGGTGTGGGTTCCTGTAGTCATGTCCTAGTTCATGAACCAAGGGCAACGTATGAGTGGCCAAGTAAGTGGTTCCGACTTTGGAATAAGGCTGGGCATCTCGCACATATTCTGAGTCGTGGTCACCTTTGTGCTCATACGGCAAAGACTACCAAATCCACTGGTTAGTCCCTCAACCGATAGGGGTAAAACTCAATGGGATTAGGGGCGAGTAAGGCTAGCAACCTGCTTCCCTGGTACTTTGAATATGATGCTGGCAACAATCAGAGCAAAATGCCTCGGACCTTTGGAGGTGACGGAGTCCCACCTCTAACTGACAAACAAGATACGACTTGGCAAACAAATGGTAATGAGATGGGGAGCTATTAATATCAATGGGGTCTACTCTGGGAAGAAGGTAGAGCTGGCAGAGGCTGCAAGTAAGATGGGGCTGGACGTTTAGCTGTTAGTGACAATCGGGTGAGAAAGAAGAGGAAGTGAGAGAATACAAGGCCTACCTGTCAGGAGTCAAAGCAGGAATAGCACAATGGGGTGTAGGGCTTTACATCAGGAAATAAACGGAACCCAGCGTAGTTGCAATAAGGTATGTAAACGAACGACTGATGTGGATAGATTTGACAGTGTCTAGCAAGAAAATTAGGATTGTGTCAGTATATTCGCATTGTGAAGGGACAGATCAAGATAAGATGGATAGTTTTTATGAGGCACTCAGTGATGTAGTTGTTAGAGTAAAAGACAAGGACAGTGTTCTGCTCATGGGTGATTTTATTGCCAGGATTGGAAATCGAACAGAAGGGTATGAAAAGGTTATGGGTAAATTTGGAGAGGATATGGAAGGCCAACAGGAACGGGAAACAACTCTTGGATTTCTGTGCCAGTATGGGCTTAGTAATCACAAACTCCTTATTTAAACATAAGAACATTCACCGGTATACTTGGGAAGGCAGGGGAAGCAGATCCGTCATTGACTATATAATAACAGATCAGGAATTCAGGAAGGCTGTGAGGGACACACGTGTATTCAGGGGATTCTTTGATGACACTGATCATTATTTAATCTGCAGTGAAATTGGAATTGTGAGGCCGAAAGTGCAGGAGGTCAGGTCCATATGTAGGAGGATAAGAGTTGAGAAACTTCAGGGTAAGGAAATCAGGCACAAGTACATAACAATGATCTCAGAAAGGTACCAGTTAAATGAATGTGGTCTATTACAGTCATTGGAAAAGGAATGGACAAGGTACAGGGACACAGTACTAGGACTAGAAGTGACTAAAGAATGTCTTGGAACAGTAGTGTGTAAAGGTAGGATGAAGCAACCAGCTTGGTGGAATGACACAGTCAAGGCAGCCTGTAAAAGGAAAAAGAAGGCGTATCAAAAATGGCTACATACTAGAACTCAGATAGACAGAGGAAGTTATGCTGAAGAAAGAAACAAAGCCAAACAGATAATTGCAGCATCCAAGAAGAAATCTTGGGAAGGCTTTGGAAACAGGTTGGAGACTTTGGGTCAAGCTGCTGGAAAACCATTCTGGAGTGTAATTAGCAGTCTTCGAAAGGGAGGTAAGAAGGAAATGACAAGTATTTTGGACAGGTCAGGAAAACTGCTGGTGAATCCTTGGGCAGATGGAGGGAATATTTTGAAGAGTTGCTCAATGTAGGTGAAAATACGATCAGTAATGTTTCAGATTTCGAGGTAGAACGGAATAGGAATGATGATGGAAATAGCATCACATTTGAGGAAGTGGAGAAAATGGTCAATAGATTGCAGTGCAATAAAGCAGCTGGGGTGGATGAAATTAAGTCGGAACTCATCAAATACAGTGGAATGTCAGGTCTTAAATGGCTACACAGGATAACTGAAATGGCCGGGGAGTCGGGACAGGTTCCATCAGACTGGACAAAAGCAGTAATCACACCAATCTTTAAACATGGAAACAGGAAAGATAGTAACAACTACAGAGGTATCTATTTAATCAGCGTTATGGGTAAAATCTTCTCAGGTATTGTTGAAAGGAAAGTGCGAGTATTAGTTGAGGACCAATTGGATGAAAATCAGTGTGAGTTTAGGCCTCTTAGAGGTTGTCAGGACCAGATCTTTAGCTTACGACAAATAATGGAGAAGTGTTATGAATGGAACAGGGAATTGTATCTATGCTTTATAGATCTAGAAAAGGCATATGACTGGGTTCCTAGGAGGAAGTTATTGTCTGTTCTACGAGATTATGGAATAGGAGGCAAACTTTTGCAAGCAATTAAAGGTCTTTAGATGGATAGTCAGGCAGCAGTTAGAGTTGACGGTAAATTGAGTTCATGGTTCAGAGTAGTTGCAGGGGTAAGACAAGGCTGCAACCTGTCTCCACTGTTGTTCATATTATTTATGGATCATATGTTGAAAACAATAGACTGGCTGGGTTAGATTAAGATATGTGAACACAAAATAAGCAGTCTTGCATATGCGGATGACTTAGTTGTGTTGGCAGATTCGATTGAAAGTTTGCAAAGTAGTATTTCAGAGCTAGATCAGAAATGTAAGGACTATGGTATGAAGATTAGCATCTCCAAAACGAAAGTAATGTCAGTGGGAAAGTGATATAAACGGATTGAGTGCCAAATAGGAGGAACAAAGTTAGAACAGGTGGACGGTTTCAAGTACTTAGGATGCATATTCTCACAGGATGGCAACATAGTGAAAGAACTGGAAGCGAGGTTTAGCAAAGCTAATGCAGTGAGCGCTCAGCTACGATCTACTCTCTTCTGCAAGAAGGAAGTCAGTACCAAGACAAAGTTATCTGTGCACCGTTCAATCTTTCGACCAACTTTGTTGTACGGGAGTGAAAGCTGGGTGGATTCAGGTTACCTTATCAACAAGGTTGAGTTTACGGATATGAAAGTAGCTAGTATGATTGCAGGTACTAGTAGATGGGAACAATGGCAGGAGGGTGTCCACAATGAGGAAATCAAAGAAAAACTGGGAATGAACTCTATAGATGTAGCAGTCAGGGCGAACAGGCTTAGATGGTGGGTTCATGTTACACGCATGGGAGAAGCAAGGTTACCCAAGCGACTCATGGGTTCAGCAGTAGGGGGTAGGAGGAGTTGGGGCAGACCAAGGAGAAGGTACCTGGATTCGGTTAAGAATGATTTTGAAGTAACAGGCTTAACATCAGAAGAGGCACCAATGTTAGCACTGAATAGGGGATCATGGAGGAATTTTATAAGGGGGACTATGCTCCAGACTGAACGCTGAAAGGCATAATCAGTCTTAAATGATGATGACGATGACGATGAGTGACGAATGACAACTGGCTCTAAACGTAGAAAAATGTAAGATAATGTGGATGAGTAGGAAAAACAAACCCGTAATGTTCGGATACAGAGTTACTAGTGTCCTGCTCGACACAGTCACTTTGTTTAAATATCTGGTCGTAATGTTGCGAAGCGATATGAAATGGATCGAGCATGTGAGGATTGTGGCAGGGAAGGAGAATAGTCGATCTCGGTTTATTGGGAGAATTTTAGGAAAGTGTAGTTCATCTGTAATTTAAATGGCATATAGGACAGAAAGAGACTCATAAAATGTCTTGTCTGGAGTGTTCTTCTATATGGCGCTGAAACATGGACTATGAGGGAAAAAGACAGAGAAAGGCTGGAGGCTTTTGAGATCTGGACATGGCGGAAGATGGAAAGAATAAGTTGGATGGACAGAGTAAAAAATGAAGAGGTACTGAGAAGAGTGGGAGAGAAAAGACAGTTACTAGATGTAATAAAAAGAAGAAAAAGAAATTGGATTGGGCATATATTAAGAAAGAATGACGGACTGATAAAAACAGTTTTAGAAGGTTATGTAGAAGGGAAAGGGAAGCGAGGAAGGAAGAGATTCCAGATACTGGATGACATGATGGACGGTACAACATACAGCAGCTTTAAGAAGGAAGCAATGGATCGCAGAAAATGGAGAGGCAAAGGACCTGCTAATATAGCAGATAACTGATGATGATGAATGCTCGAGTGTGTGGGATCCACATCAGGTCGGACTGAAAGAAGACATCGAAGCAGTTCAGAGGCGAGCTGCTACATTTGTTACCAGTAGGTGCTACCGATGTGCTTCAGGAACTCAAGTGGCAATCCCTGGAGGGGGGAAGACATTCATTTTGAAGAATACTATTGAGAAAATTTAGAGAACCGGCAATTGAAGCTGAATGCAGAATGAGCCTACCGCCGCCAACATACATTTCGCGTAGGTGCCACGAGGATTAGATACGAAAAATTAGGGTTCATATGGAGGTATATAAATAATCCTTTTTCCGTTGCTCTGTCTCCGAGTGGAACAGGAAACGAAACGATTAGTCGTGGTACAGTATAACCTCCTCCACACACCGTGCGGTGGCTTGCGGAATATGTATGTTGTTGTAGATGACTTAAATTCCAAATTGATACGTGTACTCGTTCCTGAGAAAAAGGGTTTAACAGTCAGACAGATAGACGTACTGACAACAAAATGATCCCATAAGGATTCCATTTTCCGAGGTACGGGATTCTAACGAAGAAATAAAGAAAAAGTTAATTTTTAAATGTGGTAGCGTGCGTAGGATTAAAAAACTAATGTGTTAAATAATGTTAACACTAGTTATGTATGCACATCCCATAAACTGATTCATTCCACATCATTTCGATAAGGGAATCGTTGAAATAGTCCATGGAACCTGTAACTAAGTAACTAATTAAGCTAGCAGTTGAAGATAAACAGCAGGCATTTAATATAAGTGTGGAAATATTTGCTTCTTTCAACGTAGTACAGTATCCGTTAAGTTTATTGTGTCAAAGTTGTCGTGAGGAAGGAAGTTTAGCTTCAAGCAGTGTAACCATAGTTGACTGCTCCTAACAGTTTTTTCACTTTCTTGTAGCCATCCAGGCAGATTCCATACCTGAAGGTAGTCGTCCTTTATTGGATGGATGGAGCACGGTGACTTAATGAGGGAATGAATGAATTATTTATTACGATGAATAATCCTGTTACGTCAGATAAACCACTTCTGTGTCGCAAACTGCACACCTGTTACGCCCTTGACCTTTCCCGACATATTTTTACGTCGAAATACCGGGCAGACGCCACAAGACCTGTAATGTTCGTTTTCAGATTGTTGATAGTACTATCTTACACACGAAAAAGTTACCCAAAGTTGGATGTCCCCATTACCACTGTTTAAAGAATTACTCGGTTACTGCATGCTCTTTCATTGATTATAGGGAACACTAAGTTTCATACACGCTTATTTCTTAAAGAAAAGCGCCATCACCTTTGCATCACGACTAAATATGACTAACACATTTCCAACCAAAAGGCGTCATGAAAAATATCTACAGACGGTAATAGCAGACACACGTCTGTTTCGTAGCTGAAGTCAGCAATAACTGCTATTTCTGTCTCAATAAGATCTATTTGGTGATAATGCTATCTGCGTGATCATTCATGAGTCAAATGACATTACGATTATTTTTTTTTGTTTGGGGGAAGACCAAATACAAACGTCGATTAACAGACTATAATTTAAAAATTTAACACAAGTAGAATGCCTAGAATGGCAATTTTCTCGGTTCGGAATGACTGTTTATTATAATTATTTTATTAATTTGCAATAGGGTGCCATGTAAAAATAAAAAACAGACTCTTTCCGTTCTAAAATATAATATTGTAAAAAAATAACTTATTGATCTATCTGATTGCTTCAGACGTAAGCTTTGCTTCTGCCACTAAAATATCCCTATATGTAGTTATATGAGTTACTTGATGAATTAATGGAGCTAGCACTATTAATTAAAATTACTTACATTAGAATACCAGTACAGAGGTAGTTTAACACTTTGCATCGTCTGCACCTGAACGATCACTCCGGTACCACTTGTAAACGAAATGATGCAGTCCGGTCAACGAAAGTAATCACGTAGATATCAGTTGTGATAGTTCAATGAAACGAAACAGCCCTATAGAAAGCCTGTTATATCCTTCTGTTGTGCAAAAACGAAATTATTATTTGGAATTCACATAAAATTTAGAGGTCGTCATGTATATTTCACTCATTCACAAATATCTACCCAAGTTAATCATTCATGTGTGATATAAAATAAGATCAGGAAATTATAAGCGAAATTAACGTGTTGTCAGAATTTGTACTCTGCAGTCTACATCTCACTTAAACATTAAGAATATGTGTAAATCATTCAAAGATTTTCTTATCTGCAGCTTTCAATCAGTTAACGGCTTTGAAGATGAAACTGATCTATTAGACGTGAGAGACACCGGGTAACTGAAATCGGATAGCATAGTTTCACGTCGCAGTAGGTACTGGGAGATGATGAAGCTTGCACAGGATAGAGTAGCATGGAGAGCTGCATCAAACCAGTCTCAGGACTGAAGACCACAACAACAACAATAGTTTCACGTCAAAGACTACTCAAACGATGTTGCTCTCACAAAGAACGATATTGGCTTCTCCAAGATTACAGACTAGCACCGAACGCGGACGATAACTGGACTGCCATCATTTGAACAATTTTTCTCACTTACAAATGACGTGTATAGTTGACGTTCCTAGGAGACCACATGGACCTCATTTCTGGTTTGTGGAGTGATAATGTGCGATTGGGCTTCATTCTGTCACTGGCGTAACATCTTCACTAGAATGTATCGTGGCATCTCGAATCTTTCCAGATTTGGATGACCGCTATATGATCTATGAAATGGGCCGATCAAGACCATTTGCGAAGGTGGCAATTTGTGTCACCCATCAAGGCATCTCGTTTCCCCTTGCTGACTCATTTATTGTAATTTTACCGGCATACTTAACGTTTCTCAAGATTTGTTAAAAACACTTACTGTCTTGGATAGATGTATACTTACGATCTTTATTTCAGTTTCACAGAAGTTTTAATACGGCGCTCGGTCTCTGTCTGCGGAAGTGGCGAGGGCTACAAAAGTCTTCGCAGTCACATGTCTGCCTTCTCCGTGCAGACTGTTTTTCGTTTGTAGTCTTCGTCTCGGCAAAATTCGGTGCAATAAAAATGTCGTAAATCTACTGAGATGTCTCGTGTTCGCGGTTTATTTCTCCTTTAACTCTAGAATCTCTTCTGATGTGTAGTATCCGTGATAAAATATTTCCGCTGTGTAAGGGAGCGCATCACATTTTCACTTTAATTTATTGGCTTTTGGTAAATGCCCACACAGCTATCTCATCACTGGAAATGTGATTCTACAGTTTGTTTTGCCAGCACAGAGTGACATTAACTTATGTCATACACTGGTACGAAGTTACATAGGCTTATCAAAGGACAGGTTCCACGTAGAACAAATTTTACATCCACAGTGCACTGAAGCCAGTAAACAAAACGAAAATGTAACATAGGGTACAAGGAGGTACTATGCTACGAGATTCCTATTGGGAAAACAGTAAAAAAATAATAAAACGCATTTGGTACACATTTGGGATGTTCCAAGTTCAATTCATATTAATGATTATGTATCTGAATTAATAATATGTCCTTTTGTAAGTGTTGTAAGAATTGTTTAAAAAGCTGTTGACAGACATTTGAATATTTTTGCGAGTCTACAAGTACTATTTAGACTGAACAAGCGAACAGATTTGGGTATTAGAGCCAAATGTGCAGATACATCAGTATTGAAATATATACATATGGGACGAACATAGTGACATAAATTTATAATCTGAGCGTTCCATATCCTGCTGAGTAGCATGAGGGAATATAATCAGCTAATTGTGCTTTCACCTGAAAATTACTTGCAAAAAAATGGTTCAAATTTCTCTGAGCACTATGGGACTTAACATCTGATGTCATCAGTCCCCTAGAACTTAGAACTATTTAAATATAACTAACCTAAGGACATGACACACATCCATGCCCGAGGCAGGATTCGAACCTGCGACCATAGCTGTCGCACGGTTCCAGACTGAAGCACCTAGAACCGCAAGGCCACACTGGCCGGCAATTACTTGCAAAGACGTTGATGTGATACACGTTCGAAGGACACTTAAGGAACATATGATTTTAATCTTCTTCCTCTCCGCAAACACATAGAAGGTGGGCGCTTAGGTTTAGTTGATAGAGGTGTTTGTTGAACTTCCAATGCTTTAATTTCAGCTCTGCTGTAACTGTTGTTAGGTTCCTCGGGTTTCAAAGTACTGCACTGAAAAGGTGTTTGAATGTTGTGCAGGTGTGGTTAAATTTAGTGGAGCTAAACTTCTAACTGTTGTTATTTATAAATCCCCAGACTCCGATTTCACAACATTTTTGCTAAAGCTAGAGGAGGTTCTTGGTTCACTTTATAGTAAATACAAAAAGTTAGTTATATGTGGTGACTTCAATATTAATTGTATAAGTGATTGTGCAAGGAAAAGGATGCTGGTAGACCTCTTTAATTAATATATAATCTTACACACACCGTATTCTTTCCAACGAGAGTGCAAGGGAACAGTAGAACAACCATGGACAACATTTTTGTTCATTCCTCATTACTAGAAGGACATTCTGTTAGCAAAAAGGTGAATGGCCTTTCAGATCATGATGCACAAATTTTAACTCTAAAAGATTTTTGTGCTGCAACACGTGTTAAATATAGTCATCAGCTGTTTAGGAAAGCTGATCCAGTTGCTGTAGAGACCTTTGTAAACCTTATCAGGGAACAAGAGTGGCAAGATGTTTATAGCGCTGATACAGTAGACGATAAATATAAAGCTTTCCTCAAGACTTTTCTCATGCTCTTTGAAAGTTGCTTTCCGTTAGAACGTTCAAAACAGGGCACTAGCACAAATAGGCAGCCTGGGTGGCTGACTAGAGGGATAAGAATATCTTGTAGAACAAAGTGGCAATTATATCAAAACGTTAGAAACAGTCAAAATCTAAATGCAGCAGCCCATTACAAACAGTATTGTAAGGTGCTTAAAAATGTTATTAGGAAGGTAAAAAGTATGTGGTATGCAGATAGAATAGCTAAGTCTCAGGATAAAATTAAAGCCATATGGTCAGTCGTAAAGGAAGTGGCTGGTCTGCAGAGACAGGTCGAGGATATAGAATCAGTGCGTAGTGGGAATGTCCGTGTTATTGATAAGTCGCATATATGTACGGTATTTAATAATCACTTTCTAAATATAGCAGGTGAACTAAATAGAAACCTAGTCCCAACAGGGAATAATATAGCGCTCATAGAAAAAAGTGTTCCGAGACTGTTACCTGAAATGCTCCTCCATGATACTGACAAGAGGGAGATTGAGTTAATAATTAAATCACTAAAGACCAAGAACTCTCATGGATATGACGGGGTATCTAGCAGAATACTGAAGTATTGTTCCATGTATGTTAGCCCAGTTCTTAGCCATATCTGTAACTTTTCCTTTAGGAGTGGTCGGTTTCCTGACCGATTAAAGTACTCGGTAGTGAAGCCACTTTATAAAAAGGGGGACATTGATAATGTTGACAATTTTAGACCTATTTCTATGCCATCTGTGCTTGCTAAGTTATCGAGTAGGTTGTACATACAAGGTTACTGGAGCATTTAAAGTCACATAATTTGCTGTCAAATGTTCAGTTTGGTTTTAGAAATGTTTTAACAACTGAAAAAGCTATATTCTCTTTTCTCTGTGAGGTTTTGGATGGATTAAATAAAAGGTTGCGAACGCTAGGTGTTTTCTTTGATTTAACGAAGGCTTTTGACTGTGTTGACCACAAAATATTACTGCAGAAGTTGGACCATTATGGAGTAAGGGGAGTAGCTTACAATTGGTTCGCCTCTTACTTTAAGAACAGAAAGCAGAAGGTAATTCTCAGCAATATTGAGAGTGGTAGTGATGTTCAGTCCCAATGAGGCACTGTTAAGTGGGGCATTCCCCAAGGGTCGGTGCTGGGGCCACTGCTGTTTCTTATTTATATAAATGATATGCCTTGTAGTATTACAGGTGATTCAAAAATATTTCTGTTTGCTGATGACACCAGCTTGATAGTGAAGGATCTTGTGTGTAATATTGAAACAGTAACAAATAATGTAGTTCATGAAATAAGTTCGTGGCTTGTGGAAAATAATTTGATGCTAAATCACAGTAAGACTCAGTTTTTACAGTTTCTAACTCACAATTCAACAAGAACCGATATTTTGATCAGACAGAATGGGCGTATTATAAGCGAGACGGAACAGTTCAAGTTCCTAGGCGTTCGGATGGATAGTAAGCTGTTGTGGAAAGCCCGTGTACAGGATCTTGTTCAGAAACTAAATGCTGCTTTATTTACCATAAGAACAGTATCTGAAATAAGTGACACTTCAGCACGAAAAGTAGTCTACTTCGCATATTTTCATACGCTTATGTCGTATGTTATTATTTTTTGGGGTAATTCTTCTGATTCAAAAAGGGTATTTTTGGCTCAAAAACGGGCTGTTCGAGCTATATGTGGTGTAAGTTCGAGAACCTCTTGTCAACCCCTATTCAATAGCCTGGGAATTCTGACATTGCCCTCACAGTATATATTTTCTTTAATGTCGTTTGTTGTTAGCAACATTAGCCTATTCCCAAGAGTTAGCAGCTTTCACACAGTTAATACTATGCAGAAATCAAATCTGCATGTGGAATGCACTTCCTTGACTCTTGTGCAGAAAGGAGTGCAGTATTCTGCTGCATCCATTTTCAATAAGCTACCACAAGAACTCAAAAATCTTAGCAGCTGCATCCATTTTCAATAAGCTACCACAAGAACTCAAAAATCTTAGCAGTAGCCCAAACTCTTTCAAGTCTAAACTGAAGAGTTTCCTCATGGCTCACTCCTTCTATTCTGTCGAGGAGCTCCAGGAAGAGCTAAAAAATTAAGCAAATTCTAGTGTTACATTGTTGAGTTTCTTTATTTAAACTTACGACTTGTCACCTGAATATGTTTTTTTTTAATGTTTCATTTTATCTGTTTCTAATATCGTGTTATAATTGCATGTATTGGCTCGTTTCATGACCATGGAGACTTCTCCTTAATTTGGTCCCACGGAACAATAAATAAATAAATAAAATAAATACCATCAAGATGTTACGATAGTTCCGCTGCACCTATAAGACAACGTCGTCAACTGCTGCCATGGCATAGCTGTTATAACGGTTTTTAATCAGTTGTAGAGCTGACGTACTAACAGAGATTATGACTATTGTGTCTGATGTGGTCGTCTGTACGAATAGCGGGGCTTCAAAAATGGCAATCAGCTCACCTATCATAATAATGGAGTGTGGATCCAGCTTGTATAGCCCTTGTCGTTCGCTTGAGGGTGCCTAATGGGCAATACCAGCGCAGTAACTGTTCCAGGACCAATCCATATACACCACGCACGCGTCGTGATTGTGAGACAGGAATTGCACTGCCGTTACTTTAGGTGGGTCCTGGTTTTGAAACGATAAACTGGTCTTGGCATCAATCTGCAGGTCGACGTTTTGTATGGCCTGTTCTAACGAGGTGTAAGAGGACTTTTCCACACCTTGTGCCTTAATGCCTTCATCTCCACAAACACTGAAGAGCCAAAGGAACTGGTTGGTACACCTGTCTAATATCGTGTAGGACCACCGCGAGCACGGAGAAGTGCTGCAAAACGACGTGGCATGGACTCAACTAATGTCTGAAGTAGTGTTGGAGGGAACTGACACCATGAATCCTGCAGGGCTGTCCATAAATCCGTAAGAGTACGAGGCGGCGGAGATCTCTTCTGAACAGCACGTTGCGAGGTATCCAAAGTATGCTCAATAATGTTCATGTCTCGAGTTTGGTAGCAGCGTAAGTCTTTCAACTAAGAGGAGTGTTCCTGGAGCCACTCTGTAGCAATTCTGGACGTGTGGGGTGTCGTATGGTTAACCTGGAATTTGCGAAGTCCGTAGGAAAGCACAATGGACATGAATGGATGCAGGTGATCAGACAGGATGCTTACGTACGTATCTCCTGTCAGAGTTGTATTTAGACATATCAGTGATTCCATATCACTCCAACTGCACACGCTCCAGACCGTTACAGAGCCTCCACCAGCTTGAACAGTCCCCTGCTGACATGCAGGGTCTACGGACTCATGAGATTGTCTCCATACCCATACACGTCCATCCGCTAGATACAATTTGATACGTGACTCGTCCGACCAGGCAACATGTTTCCAACCATCAACAGCCCCATTGACGGAAGCAGGTGAGGTGTAAGGTTGTGTATCGTGCAGTCATCAAGGGTACACGAGTGGGCCTTCGGCTCTGAAAGCCCGCATCGATGATGTTTCGTTGAATGGTTCACACGCTGACACTTGTTGATGGCTCAGCACTGAAATCTGCAGCAGTATGCAGAAGGGTTGCACTTTTGTCACATTGAACGATTATCATCAGTCGACGGTGGTCCCGTTCTTCCAGGATTTTTTTCCGCTGCGGCAATGTCGGAGATTTGATGTTTTAGCGTATTCCTGATGTTCACGGTACACTTGTGAATACCCGTACAGGAAAATCCGTACTTCATTGCTACCCCGGAGATGCTGTGTCCCATCGCTCTTGCGCCGACTGCAACATCACATTCAAACTTCTTAAATCTTGATAACATGCCATTGTAGCAGCAGTAACCTATCTAACAACTGAGCCAGATACTTTTGTCTCGTATAGGTGTTGCCGACCACAGCGCCGTATTCTGTCTGTTTACATATCTCTGTATTTGAATACGCATGTCTAAACCAGTTTCTTTAGCGGTTTAGTGTATTTAGCCACGGCAGGTGGATACTGGTCACACAGTAGGATGTTAATTCCAGAATCTTTTCGTTAAGGGGTTCCTTATTCGTCGAGAAAGAGAACAGGAGAAGTTTCTTGCAGATAAATATTCGTCGCAGCTTTAACGGTGGTTTCTCGCTTGAATCAGTAATGCATTGATTGGGGTTTGTACTATATAGTGTCGAGTCTTTGGGGCGTCGTGTAAGATGCTGATCCGTAGCACTTGTTTCCATTGTTAAGGTGTATCCATAGTAGGTCTAATATCTTTGACCTCAGCGGCAAAAATAACATTCTTCTGTTTCTAAAAGGGTTGCATTTTATTTTTGCTTCCCATTCAACGGTGATGTGTTTTCTAAAGTCAACCGGAAACACTTTAGCGTCAGAAATGAGAAACGAGTGTGTTTCTGCGAGAAATGTCTTACTAACAAATTGTAAGGAAATGTCTAAATGTACATCAAACTGGTTCAAAAAAGAATGAAACAACAGGGAATAGATTCTGGAAGGTACAGAGTTAAGATTCTCAACATTTCCAACAGAAATGTAGCAACGTATTTAATAGACATTTATAACGGTATGAGAAGCTTAATAAGTCGTCTGCCATCAAAGACTCTGTCTTCTTCCTTTCAGATGCCAAACACCGAGCTCCCCCCCCCCCCCCCCCCCCCCAGAAAATTGAGAAGAAATAATTTTATATGACAACCTGTATGTAACTGACATACAAAGGATGACACGAAATGATGGATTTCTAAAAACGGGATATAGCTATATGTCACATTTAATTATGTTGATTAAAAGTCGTATGTACAACCCACTAGGAAACGATAAAAGCCACTTTAAGTAAAACTGCAGTGTTATAATGTGGGAGGAATTGTTTCTGGTAACATAGTGTTGCATCTCTTTTTAAATACGTCACCGTTTCGAGTTAGCACAGATGGGTTACAGTTAGGAGACTTGGGCTATAAATATTGAATAAACCAGACAAGTACTAAGTTGAAGTCTTCCCTGATATTAATTATGCACCAATCTGCGAAAACAGAGAAAAATTTAGCTTACGCAACCACCGCGAAATCTGCTGTCGAAGAGCGGGCGTAAATTTCTCATCGATCTTCAACTGCAAGTTAAAGGATTTGACAGTGCATGCGTGTATTTTAATACAGCACAAAACGATGGCATCAGGAGATTCGTTTTGTAAGGTTCTCGAGAAGATGTGTTTTATACACACATGAGAAAATGTGCCAGATGTCAAGCTTGTTGTAGTTGTTCAATATACTTTCACCTTGAAGAAGGGGGGGGGGGGGGGGGGCATCACATCATGGACTATAGGGAAAGCGTGGTTGAGTCGTAAGGGGAAGGGAGGGTGGGCAGTATTGATGCATAACCGCTCAACCAGCGTGCACAACTCAAAATTATTAGGGCTCGATTTAGTTAATTTTAGCTTAGTTTAATTAGTGTAATTTTCATGGAACATCTGCACCATAAATCATAATGATGCGAAATCAGTCACTCTACGTTCACATTACAAATTATTTACTGAATATGGCTAAATGCTGACCATTTACAAATATCTTTTTTATAATATACTGTTGTGGTTGGTTGGTTGGTTTGGGGAAGGAGACCAGACAGCGTGGTCATCGGTCTCATCGGATTAGGGAAGGATGGGGAAGGAAGTCGGCCGTGCCCTTTCAGAGGAACCATCCCGTCATGTGCCTGGAGTGATTTAGGGAAATCACGGAAAACCTAAATCAGGATGGCCGGACGCGGGATTAAACCGTCGTCCTCACGATATACTGTTGTGAGTAATACCTATAAACCATCTACTGCACATAACAGTCATAAAAATTCTTATACAGAACGCAAGAAGCTATCAAGGGGAAACTATTTCAGTTTATTTTCACATTTTGCTTTGCTCTCTGTCAGAAATTTTATACGTCGATTAAGTGATCAAAAAATTTGGTTGCAGCATTACGTTTGCTAAAACCAACCATAGTGTGGAGTAATGACGCCATTTTTTCTTGTGGTACGGTAATTATGTAGTCTCTTGCTCCAAAGTATTTGGATAACCTGAGTTGTGTTACGTCTGATGTACACGCAGCCCACGTAATCTAAATGTCTTGTTGGTCCTCTGGTAACTTATCGGTACATCTGGTTGACTGTACAGTATTGTTGCCACAAGTGAGAACAATGCTCTGTATGGCAATAACTCCTGATGTAAACTAGTATCATGATACTACAAATATCAGGAAACATCTTTTGTTAGAGATGAGACAGTCCTTAATGCTCGTAAGCTCATAATTATAATAATGAGTGACGTTTCTAAAATGCTATATCTCTCATTAGTATCCGAGACAACTAATACCCGTAACTCTACGACATAAATCATTCCGTAATCCTTACTCAAAACTAAATTCATTTGCGAATAAGAGATTTTTCAAGAATGCCTGAATAAAAATTCTATGATAATTCGAGGTGTCATTGTCCTCTAAAGAGTTTTCCAAACTCTCAATGACGATCATTCACTTGGTGAGTAGTTTTAAATAAGCTGGTCAATGAACTAACCACTTAGAAAAACCATGATAACGTCAAGCGATGTATCATCAAAATAAACATCAACAACTCAACTTTAGCAATGACATTGTATTCGTGATGGTGTGTAGATATATATGAGGCTCGTTTGTGTGTGTGTGTGTGTGTGTGTGTGTGTGTGTGTGTGTGTGTGTGCGGAAGAGGCGAGCGGAAAAATTAAAAATAGACAGCGATGGTAAGCTATCAAAACCTCGTGTCATCTGTCTGTGAAAACCCTGTAGTTCCACTAACCAGTAACTCCATAATCAATGAGAGATTTGAAAGCGCATGGACTTCTGTAATCTGTAAAAAAACTAGGCTTCTACTGTACAGGGTGGTCGGAAATTCCCGTTACAAACTTCTAGGACATGTGGAGGGTTGTGAGTATATAACATTTTGAATAGGAACCCATGTCCGGAAACGTATCGTTTCCGTTCAACGACAGTTTCAATGTAGATGATTATCTTATCCACACCGACGTGAGGAATGTACTTAGCCGTGACCCAGTACAATTTTTGCAATCCATTTTAAAAGAATACTGACTCGTTCCGTTATCACTTAAGCATTTGAATTACAACTTACACCTTATGGTTTACATTAGTCGACAGCAACAAGAAACCAGCACCTATGGCACCAGCCGTAACGTACAGATGCATTACAAAAGCGGCTCGATGTGGCGACCACCAACGTTGTTACACCCATTGTACCTCCGAAGCGTGTTCTGGTACTCTCTCTCCATCCCACCTGGTGTCTCTTCAATGTCTTGCGCAGAGGCCAGAACTCGTGCCAACAGATCTTCCTCTGTCTCTACAGGTGTCTCATAAATTAGGCTCTTCATACGACCCCACAAGAAGTAGTCCATAGGGGCCAAATCCGGCGTTGTGGTTGGACCACCACGGCCTATCCATCTTTCACCAGACCGTATGTTGAGATGTCTCCGGACAGCCAGTGAAAAGTGAGGTGGTGCTCCATCATGCTGAAACCACATTTCCTGACGGACATTCAATGACACACCTTCCGAGAAAGGGTCCATTACGTATAGTAGGAAGACTAAGTATGTGGGATCCGTGACCTTGGACAAAAGGAGGTATGGTCCAATCACATCACCGTCCAGAATACCTGCCCACACGTTAATTCCAAACCTGTCTTGAAATCCCTGAACATGCGTGGCTTGAGGGTTTTCGTCCACCCAGACATGGCTATTTCGAGCATTCAGAACACAATCCCTTGTGAACCTACATTCATCTGTGAAGAGAACTCGACGTGGAAACAGGGGCGCGTCGATGCAACGGTGCAGGAACCATGTGCAGAAGGCGACGCGTTGTGGAAAGTCTGCTGGATCCATAACGTGTACCCTTTGCAAGTGGTACGGATGTAATTGTTGCTCATGCAGGACATCCAAGACGGTACTGTGACTAACAGCCACTGAACGCGCAATTGTTCGCGAACTCGTTGACGGGCTATCTTCAGTGCGACGCACTACACCCTTCTACGAATTTCGCAGTGCGGCGTCGCCGTGGAGCACCACAGTCCTGCCTCCTCACGGTGAAGGTACCAGTTTCTCGTAGCCGTTGTGTAACTTGGGCAAACAGTTTGTGTGATGGAGTGTGACGGTGTGGAAAACGTTCGTGATACAGTCGACTAACAGCTCTTCCGTTACCTCCAGCTTCGCCATACGCAAGGAGAACGTCTGTGTATTCCGCAAACGTGTACTGCACCATGTTTCCTCTATCAGTGATGCACAGGTATTGACTCGGTCCAACACCGACTCAAAGGAAGGCCTCGGCGCTTGTTGGTGACGTCACCTCAGCTAGGCACGGCGAACGCCAGGTCTGTTGCAGGCAGAAACGCCTGGGCGTGCTTATCACTATAAATCTCTTAGTTTTGGACAAAATGTTTGGTATTGTTTTGGATTCTGCAGTTTTATTTAGATGAAAGATTTTCTTACTATCGTAAAGCTACAAATGAAGATCATAGTTCTGCATTACTGAATCCTGTCGAAACAAACGTCGATCAATATAAGAAGACGCTTTGCCCCATTGCAAGCTTCGGAAATTTTACATTCAAGTAACTATATCTACTTGATCCGTTTTGTTATCGAAACTTACCCCAACCCCCTTACAATGAACTCGTTTCTTTTATTTATTTTCGTTTGACATCGTCACCGGAAATGTGAACTAATTTACATGTATAAATGTCCAACAGTTGCCCGTCATTAGATTACTGTCGTTTTCAAGGAAAGGAACTCTAAACAGGAAACACAATAGCTTCATACATCGAAAATACTGCTGAGCTTAAACTTTTGTAAACATGCACATTAGAAAAGATAAATATTCCCCTCTTGCAACCGAAAGGAGAAACTTTATAAGATAAAAAGTTTTATTTGATAAAACAAGTATCTCTCTTTTGCCTCTTCTTCTGTCCCCCACCCCCTCCCCCAACATGTACAATCGCAAGATATTTAATTAACATTCAGTGCTCCTCACCCCATACCATAGTCAACCAAGATACCTAAAGAAGAGCACCAATATGTTCACAGTTTCTTGTAAAAGCAACCCAGTACAAACGTAACTTGCTCGGATTTACAAATAAGGTAAAGAAGCACGAATTCTGTTGCTGCTGGACCATGAAGTTGTTGGTGTATGTCAATCCTTAAAAAAAGGTGGAAATTTAAGTTCAAGAGTACACTATTTGTAAAGAAGTGTAATGAATTGCACAATTAATTGATTGCAGAAATCTCTCAGAACAATGTGTGTTGGTCAACTACCGCCAATAGTTCTACATTTTCCTGTGTCAGGGAGGGAGACACCACCATTATGAGTATACCTGCAGCAGACCTGGCGTTCGCCGTGCCTAGCTGACATGACGTCATGAACAAGCGCCGAGGCCTTCCTTTGAGTCTGTGTTGCTCGGGCTCACAGCAAAGCGGACAATGAGTGACATCTGGGGATCGTTTGACGTACTACACGTCATCGTGTCTATCCTGTTGCATATCAGGACAGGGAACTCTGAGACGTTTCTCTTGCCCTAAGCAGACGTTGACGAGGTACACATCTTAATTGAAACTGTAGTAGAACGAAAACGATACGATTCCGGACATGGGTTCCTATTCAAAACGTTCTGTACTCACTACCCTCTACACGTCCTAGAAGTTTGTAGCGGGAATTTCCGACCACCCTGCATAGCTGCACATGTAGCAACATTATTTGTATCACTTTACATATGTTTTTAAGAAACCGTTTGTGCTCCTCCTGCAAAATTTAACAAAACGCAATTAAGTGGTTTTGATTGTCTACAATCGATGAGTATAAACCGCTGTATACATTTCGGGGTGGTAAAATAATCTTTACTAAAAAAGTAACTGAAAATGGTCAGCACAGCACGTTAACGTATTTTCCGCTGAGTAAGTGTTCTAAAGATCTTAGGGCAAGTTGCTGTGCAGTTACAACATTACGCTTCCGATGAACACGGTTATTTGAGGTTTCAACTCACACAGCGCGTGTGGGCGACTGCGATAAAGTACAGATTTTACCCGCGATAAAGTAGAGACTTTGCCCTCCCACTCCTCTCCACCCGCTACAAAAAAAGTCTAGTGGAGTGTGGTCTGGCGAGCGAGAGGACCACAGGTTGCTTGCGATGACACGTTCCGCAAAACATTCTTCCAGAAGACGCATAGTGTTGTCAGCCGTGTTCGCAGTAGCGCCATCTTATTGAAACCATGAGTAGTTATTGATTTAGTCAACCTTTACCTGAGCAATGAAATCGTATGACGTTAAAGAATAACGTTAACAGTTCTTAGTTTCTTCAGAATAATGACCCGTCTGGATATTGCTACACACATTCTAATTCTGTGACCTTGCAATGGTGTTTCAAGCATAGCACAAGGATTCTGCCTTGACGACAATCGTGTATTTTGTGTGTTAATGTGACCAGAGAGCTGTAATCATGTCTTGTCTGCGAAGAAGGTGACATCAGGAATACCAGTGATATTCCTCTCAGTAAAAATGGTAAACCATTAACAGATTCGCTTTTCATGATCCGTATGTTTCAATTCTTGCACTGCTCTCTGTTTACAAGTTAATAATTTCGCTGTATGCCCCGTTGTGAGTCCGGTATCTTTTCCCTGTGCCAACCTGTGCAACGATATTGCTGGGCTCTGGTACATCGAGTCAGAAATATCCAACACACTCTTTTCGTTTAGTTTGGAAGGCTTCTAGTTCGTAGTTCGTTCAGCATTGCACACTGAGCCTGTCTCTCGAAATCTCTCAGTTAAGTCGACAGTCTGCATTAAAATGAGGTATTGCTGATTCCGCTTTTTTTTTTTTTTAGCAAGCGCCTTATGCCCGCGCGCACCGTCGTCGCAACTGCACAGATATCGTTTCGCCGCTTCCCCCCATATTGTCCCAGCTAGTTAAGAACCATTCCCTGCCGTGTCGATCGGGCATAAAACATCTCTGAATCACGTTGTGAATCTAGTCGTGTGAACTAGCAGTTGAAAATTGATCGCGTTTTACCAGAGACAGTTCTTTTTATTTCTCTGGACTAAGATATCAATTGAGTTTCAGTCTATTTTTTCTCATTTGTTTCCCTGAGTAATTTGATGTAGTTACTTTAGCAGTCTATATACATTCGTTGAATCCTATTGAATCTGTTCGTAAAAAGATTTATCACCTTCCTTCAATAACTCTTGAATATTCACAGATATTATTGTCTATGAGTAGCTGATTATGGAAATTAGTAAACACTGGGAATGTCTCGTATATTTCTGTTTTATTGACACAATTAAGTCCTTGAATTAGTGAGAGATGGCACCGGGGAATCAATGAAAGGAGAGTTGATCTTAGTGTTTATTGTTTCGGTATGAAAACAGTAAGTTAGTACTACATTCCTTCGTGTACCTATCACCAAAGACACGCTTTCCCATGAAACTGCCCTTTGCCATTAATGCCCGATAAATTATAAATATGTCTCTGGGCCTTACAATGTTTAAGATTCTCAATTCTCACGACACGATATTAATTATGGGTTCGAATCCTTTCAATGTCTGTTCAGCTCAAGTTTACTCTCTTAACGGGCATTATTTTTCACTTCTCGTTTATTAGCGGAATCACCTTGACGACGAGCGGCAAAGATACTGGTGTGATTAGGCCCAAATATTACTTTACTCTTTAATAATTCGCATTCAGCGAATAAAGTCCTAATTCAAAATAAAAATTTCCGTATTGTCAATAAATCTCTTCACAATTGTAAGTATACGATCGTAGCGTTTCGTTTAACACGTACAATCACGATTCCCCTGCATATCAATGTTGGTACACCCAGTCACCTCTAATTGACTCCGTCTCTGAATTTATCCCAAAATAATCTATTCTCCACCACTCAATGTCTAATCCAGTCCTAAGAATGCAATTTAATTAGGCTTCTAATCCCAAAATTCCGATTACCACGGAAGAACTCCGAACACACTTGCCACCGCTGAAAACAAAAGCTCATGAGACCTAACAATGCTGCGCATTGGTTGATATATTACATTCAAAACAAAACGCAGGTCTGTTACGTCTTCCTTGGATTCCCTTTGTGCTACTTTGCGTCACTCTCTTTCGAATATCTACTCTTTGTAGGATTTTAACTAACTATTACTTCGAAATACTACTACCGTTTTTTGGCTCTTAGGTCATTTCGTTTTACAGAATCTAACCTAATACTCGTTTTTGTATAATCACTCTCTAAAGAGTGGTTACAGCCTCCATAAAAATGTGTGTTCTTATCACCTTGTCGAAGCACATGTTAAACGAGAAAAATACGTTCCTCAATTGAAAGAACCATAATTTAAAAACAGATATCTAAACACTACATGTCACATTCAGTAACTTTCACCAAATGAACCAAACAGTTAAGTGTTGAGCAACAGTACAAGAAATTGAAAAAAGAGCAATCCTGTATGTATAAAAAACCGGTTCTGGCCACCTGTGTTTGTTTCGAACACCACCTCCTTTTCCGTACGTGTACCGTAACTGATATATGGTGAAACCAGAATTAAAAAGATAGGCGAATTCGGAATAATGAATCCTTATGGATAAATGAGATGTGAATCTATACCAATGATTACCAGTACTTAAATAATGTAGATTACCTTTTCATACTGAACTGCATACCCAAACGAGATGTCACTATGAAGACATACTCCTCTGAACTGTATGTAAGCGGATGCACAGTAGGTCACGTTAACTAGCAGAGAGACCGCCCCAGGAGAAATCAGGAAGGGACTCGCCGACAGCTGCTGGGGTCAGTGACCTGCGGTCAGAACGGCCTGAACTTTCAAGCAGCCGTCCCTGGTCGCCGGAAGCCAAGCGTCTCAATGCAGATGCTATCTTCCGTAGTGCTGGGGCACCGGCGGAATCTGTTTTAACAATCTGCGTGTAGCAGGAAGAGTTGTGCCAATTTTGCCAAGACCCGGAAGAACGATTTTATGAACAGAGCAGTAGAAAGCAAGGCTTCTTGGAAATGTACCGGCCGCTACAGACAATATGTGAAAGTGGATTGAGGACCAGGAGAGATAGGATTCCTTTGCAGGTGGTGTGAGGCACTGCCAGATAATACAGGGTGACAGTAATTCAAATACATGAAGAAAACGTAAATTAGTTACAAGCTGCGGCGTGCTCACATTTTATTCAATATGGAAACGTCACTACAATTATGACATGTTCGACATGCCTGCTATCATTGGTGATGATGTGGTGCAGGCGAATAGCGAAATTCTGCCGGACCCGCTGAAGCGTGGGAACATCGATACTGTCGATGACCTCATGAATGGCTGTTTTCAGCTCAGTAATGATTTTGGGGTTATTGCTGTACACCTTGTTTTTAATATAGTCCCACAAAAAGGAGTCGCATGTGTTCATATCCGGAGAATATGATGATCAATCGAGGCCCATGCCAGTGGACCTATTCCAGGACATCAGGCACTCTCCTGCTTCGATGAGGTCGAGCTCCATCTTGAATGAACGACATCATGTCGAAACCAGGGTCACATTGGATAACGAGGATGAAATCATCTTCCAAAACCTTCATGTACCGTTAGACCGTCGCCGTGCCATTAAGGAATATCGTCGCACCGATTATTCCGTGACTAGACATTGCACAACACAATGATGACCCCGTTGAAGGTGAAGAGACTTCTCGATCGCGAAAGTCGAATTCTCAGTCCCCCAAATGAGGCAGTTTTTGTTATTGACGAACCCATCCTAATGAAAGTGGGCTTCGTCGCTAAAGAAAACCATGCAGGGCATACTAATTCCCATTATGCCTCGCAGGCAACCGTGCAGTTTGAACATACTAACGCAGAACGTTTAGAAGTTACGACAATTTTATTTCATATAGTTCAATAATTGTCACTCTGTATGCCTAACACAACCTAAGAACTCCAGCGACTGTGCTGCGTACATAATTCCGACGTTAAAGAGAGAAGCGCAGCTGTGTTTCAGAGGTCCAACCTCACTGGCCGTAGACAGAGACAGAAAGAGAGGAGGACGTTGTTTTTCAGCGAAGTATTAGGTAACTTGTTACTGATTAATTGCCTGAAATAGAAGTCAAGGAAGAGGACTAGCTTCCTTTAATATATAATTTCGCTGGTCAGCAGTCGGAATATCTGTAGTGTTGGCAGAAGAGCCAACACCGTGTTGCTAGAGGAGTCCGAAATGCACGCTTTTAAGCTCACGCAGATTGGCGTGAGGTCTGGAACATTACAAAGAAATGAGAACTTGAAAAACGGACGCAGTTGCTGTAATACTTAACTTTAATCCATAATTGTAGAACATCTCTCTTGATTGTACATGCTTCACAAGATAAATATCAAATGCTATGGCGCCTTGCTAGGTCGTAGCAAATGACGTAGCTGAAGGCTATGCTAACCATCGTCTCGGCAAATGAGAGCGTAGTTGTCAGTGTAGCATCGCTAGCAAAGTCTGCTGTACAACTGGGGCGAGTGCTCGGACGTCTCTCTAGACCTGCCGTGTGGTGGCGCTCGGTCTGCAATCACTGACAGTGGCGACACGCGGGTCCGACGTATACTAATGGACCGCGGCCGATTTAAAGGCTACCACCTAGCAAGTGTGGTGTCTGGCGGTGACACCACAATATCCATAATTCAGCGAATTAAAATGTTGTTATGAACTGAAAATACTAAGACACGTGTCTCTCTCTCTTAGGAAGGAGATTGCAGAAAATCACTTTTCAGCTAGGATTCTTTTTCATGAGACTTCTTCTCCACACCTCGTCATCTGAGCGTCCATGCAGCCAGACGCCACTTCAAGTAGGCTTGATAAGTTGGCGACTTTGAAATTTTTCTGGCTGATTTCAACTTACGAGGAGAACATGGCAAGTGACACAGCAGGGTTTTCCAGAAACTTGACTCAGTGGAAGAGAAAACAAAATAAGCGAACACTGTTTCGGCTTATCGGTAGATACTCGACTGTTTCTGAGAGAACAGCCGTCTAATTACTTATGAAGAAACAGACACTAACGCAAAATATTATTTATTTAAAATGATCGGTTTCGGGACATGCAGTAGGCCATCTTCAGGTTGATTGCACCATTTGCTGGAGCTGGTAATGTAAGTGTCTCTCAGCACATACTAAGCTCATGCCAACTGGTCGCACACTGGATAGTGTCATGACATTCCACTTTCTTCACCCCGCGTTCTAAACCCAGTTATTGTTCTTGTTTATTTTATTTTCTTCATTTATCAACCCATGTCCGTAGAAGGCTATTACACGAATTTTTCTCATCAAGTTTGGACAGGACGTTATAGTAATTGTAAAATTACAACAAGGTTTGTTTGCCATAGCATTTCTTCGTATGAATCTCACTCAGGGAAAAAACATCGTTAACACTGCTGAAGATTTGATGCGTCGGCAATAAGTTCCCGGAAAATCAGGCACAATGGACCACTTTTCCGGAAACTGGCGCTTGCAACTAATTATAAATCAAAATACACTACACGAATTTCACCGAACACTATTTGAAAAAACTTTTCCAATTCATTTATAGTTTTTTTAATTGATTCACCGAACATACAATTAGTAGATAAATAAGTACAATGCCATTTCAGTATACATTGGAAAACATTTGTGCAGTACCTTCTACGAGCCGACCCGATTAGCCGAGAGGTTCTAGGCGCTACAGTCTGGAACCACGCGACCGCTACGGTCGCAGGTTCGAATCCTGCCTGGGGCATGGATGTGTGTGATGTCCTTAGGTTAGTTAGGTTTAAGTAGTTCTAAGTCTAGGGGACTGATGACCTCAGAAGTTAAGTCCCATAGTGCTCAGAGCCATTTGAACCATACCTTCTACGAACATGGGTACATAAATGAAAAACAAAAATAAAAATAATAGTCGGATTTCGAACACGGGGTGCAAAAGTACGACCCCGCACCTCTAGCCACTGTGCCACCGCTTCGGGCGAAGTATTTACTTGGCAACAGGCACGTAAAGTACCTCTAAAACGTTGACCGTCTCAGAAATGGTCAAGCATATGTGGATAAGACGAGAAGAGTGTTCGCTTATTTTTACCCCTCTTCCACTGAGCGAAGTCCTGGAAAATTGGGTACAGGGCATGTCGTGTTCTCCTCGTTAGCGGCCGATGCAAGTTACAGGTGCGATACCAATGACTGATTTTTCAGCCGCTTGAGCCTCCACCTACAGAGCAACATGGTGAAATCTAGCCTCGACAGCAAGACGAACTGTGGGTACAGTCAAGCCGCTTTTACAGGTTTCAGTAATTTCAAGCATCATTCTAAAGATTTGCTTGCAGTTTTACAATCAATATGCTTCCAGCTGTGGCCGTAGTTGCGAACGCATACTCTTCTGTAGGGCTATCTGCCTTCTAACACTAAACTTTTGACCATCACGGTATGACTTTGCTGGTTTAGTTGCTTTAATCTGGCATGTGTTTATTGGAATAGCACGCAGATGCCTTCACCAGGCTTGCCAAAGTACTAGTATAGCATTGTCAACGTTTGTCAACCCCCTTTTTACCATTGCTTTTAATGTATTAAACAGCCATAATTGTGATTATTGTTTAATTTAATAAATAATGAATTGCTTGTTCATTTAGAGAGCAACGATATAATTATGTCAGAGCAATAGGACCACTTTGTACAAGGGCTCTTTTGGTATGTGCGTGCTCGGCAGCTCAGTCGGCATCCATCCGTGACAGCGGGAACGTCTCTGCGCGTTTGGAGTTTTCGATATTCGAATTTGAAATGTGCGCTTCAATCGAAAATCCCACCAGTTGTGAGGCGCAGTCTGTGATACGGTTTTTGTTGGCAAAAAACCAAAAACCTATAGAAATTTATCGTGAACTATGCGAAGTGTAGGGAAACAACGTAATGAGTGAATGTTCCGTCCGGAAATTGTGCATTCGGTTTAAAAATGGCCGTGCCAACGTTTGTGATGAAGAAAAGAGTGGACGCCCGAGCATTGTGACTGACGATCTTGTCGCAAAAGTTGATGAAACGATTCGCGAAAACCGTCGCTTCACAATAACGGAGCTTTCGCTTTCTTTTCCACATGTTCCACGGACTTTGTTGTTTGAAATTGTCACTCAAAAGCCACAAATTGTGTGCACGATTGGCCCCCAAAATGCTTACAGAGCACCATAAATAACATCGAATGAGCCCAACGTTGACATTTTTCGAGACCTACCACAAACACGGTGATTCATTACTGGATCGAACCGTAACCAGTGACGAGACTTGCGTGAAACAAGTCAATTGCGAGACAAAATTACAGTCCATCGAATGGGGGCACGCAAGGTCTCTCCAAAAACAAACAAAATGTTTGCAAGCCTTGTTAGCAAGGAAGTTGTTGGCGACAGTGTTTTGGGATAGACAAGGTGTGTTTCTTATTGATTTTCTAGAACGTGGAGCAAGCATAAATTCTGCCCGGTACTGTCAAACTTTGTACAGCCTTATAAGAGCAGTTCAAAACAAAGACCGAGGAAACCTGAGGTCCAAAATTTTGTTTTTGCACAACACTGCCCAACGTCCACGGAAAATCGCACTAAAGAACTCCTTAATTCATTCAAATGAGAAATTTTCCCTTATCCGCCGTACAGCCCCGATCTTGCACCAACGAGGTGATTACAAGGGCAGGTACCAATGTCGCACCTCAGGTACTCGCTAAGCAATCATTTCGGAAACCTTCGCACACAGGCACATGAGATTTACGCTCGACACAGACGGATTGGGTTCATAAATTCCGTCCTCGGTGCAGAGGTCGCCAAAGGAAGGGTATCCAACCACCAATCGTCACTAACGTTTCTGAAACCCATGTAATAATGTCGACGCAGTAGAGAAACGGAAAAAATGGAAGAATAAGATAGAAGAAGAGTAGATACTTTTAACAGATTGATTGTTGTTTAGTAGATGCTGCCCAGTAGTCATTTTCTATCAAGCATGCGCGCTTATGCTCCTTGTAAAGTACGAATTCGTCTATGTTCTTTATTCCCATGTTCCAAGCATTATAATTGATGTCTCTCGATACGCTGTGGAGCAAGTCAGTATTTATTACAGACTGTGTTCGGGAGGTCGATGTTCATTGGACTGCGGACTGCGCTTTTAGATTACATTGGTGGTATAAGTGTACGTTGGGAGGCAATCTATGGCAGTAGAAGACAAAAATAAAGCCGAAGTAATAAATTCCGCATTTAAGAACTCGCTCACGCGGGAGAATGGTACAAACATACCGTCGTTTGACCGTCGCACGGACTCCTGAATGTAGGACATTGTTATAAACTTTGCTGGTGCAGAAGAACAACTGAAAGAATTGAAAGGAAATAAGTACCAACTCCTGATGGAATCCCATTTCAGTTTTACAAAGAGTACTCTAGATAATTGACCTCTTACTTAGCTGGCTGCGAACCTCTTGTCCAGTGCAAAGCGACAATTGACTGGAAAAAGCACAAGTGACTCCGCTGCATAAAAACAGTACAAGAACACATCCGCAATATCACAGGCCAATATCCCTAACTTCTGTCTTCTGTAGAAACCCTGAGCATATTTTCATTTCGAATGTAATAAATTTCCCTGAGATGGAAACCCTTCTATCCTCAGATCAGCACGGTTCTAGAAAGTATAGCTTGTGTGAAACTCAGCTTATCCTTTCCTGGCATGAGATCCTGCGAACCAAGGATGAAGGGCAACATGAGGTGTCCATATTTCTAGATTTTCGTAAAGTATTTGACACGGTGCCACACTGCCGACTGTTAACAAAGGTACGAGCATACGGAGTGGATTTCTAGGTATGGCAATAGATAGAATACGTCCTAAATGTCGTAACACTGTATGTTGACTTCGACAGCAGGTTTCATCAGAGACAAGGTGTCCTAAGGATTGCCCAGAGGACCTCTGCTGTTTGCTATATATATAAATGATCTACCGGTAAGGGTATGTAGCAGTTTATAGTCATTTGTTGATGATGCTGTAGGGTATGGGAAGGTGTCGTCGTGGAGTGACGTTAGGAGGATTGAAGATGAATTAGACAAAACTTATAGCCGGTGGGATGAATGGCAGCTGGCTCTTTATGTAGAAAAATGTAAGTTAAATACAGACGAGTAGTAAAAACAAACCTATAGTGTTAGAACACAGTATTAGTTGTGTGCTTCTTGACACTTTTACGGCGGTTAAGTATCGACGAGTAACATTGCAAATCAGTATGAAATGGAACTGGCATGTAAGGATTATAGTAAGGACCACGAATCATCTACTTCGCCTTTATTGTGAGAATTGCAGGAACGTGTGGTACATCTGCAAAGGATACCGCATATAGGACACTAGTGTGACCATTGTTGACTACTGTTCCAGCGTTTCGGATCTGCACCAGGTCGGATTTAAGGAGGATATCGAAGCAGTTGAGACCCGGACTGCTAGATTTTTCACCGATAGGTTCGAACAACACGTAGGTATCGTATAGATGCGTCGGGAGCTCAAATGGGAGTCATTGAAAGGAAGGTGACAATCTTTTCGAGGAGCGCTTTTGAGAAATTTTAGAGAACCGGCTTTTGAGACTGACTGCAGAACGATTCTACGGAGGTCAATGTGCATTTCCCGTTAGGACATGAAGATAAGATTAGAGAAATTGGGGTTCGTGCGGAGGTATATAGAGACTCGTTTTTTCCTCGCTCCATCCGCGAGTTAACAGAAAAGGAAATGACTAGTACTGGTACAGGGTACCCTCCTCCACGCACCATGTGGTGGCTTGCGGAGTATGTATGTAGATTTAGATGTACATGTTAACTAGATATATATGGGGGCTATTCAGAAAGTAGGGATCGTTTTGGCATTAAGAAAAATAGGTACAAGAAATACATTTTATTATATACATCTGAAAGAGCGACTGACATACTACTTTTCCATATAGTCACCAAACACATTGAGGCACTTATCATAGCGGTGGACAAGGTTCGAAATACCTTCGTCGTAAAATTCTGCCGCCCGAGACTTAAGCCAGTGAGTCACGCCCGCCTGGAGTTCCGCGAAGTCGTCAAAGTGCTGCGTTGCAAGCCGGTTTTTCATCTTGGGAACCACATAAAAGCCTCATCCAGCCTGGTCAGCTCACCAGCCCTCATTGTTAAACCTCGAGGTGGATTCCATGCAGGGCAAACTCACTATGCCGAATCTCGGGAGCGGCTTATTAACGTTCTCGGCTGTCCAGGCGGGTTTGTTAAAAATATGGAATAAAATGTAACTATTGTAGATTATGAACAAACTCCTTTTAAGGATGTTGGAAGATAAAGAAATTTGTGCAAATATGAACAACAAATGGATCAATGCTTGAGGAACAGAGTCGGATTAATCACAAGGCGTATAATAAAAAATTACTGGGACGTTATTGCATGTTATTTCTACTGGTTGGTGTAATCTCTGAGAGCTTTGCCTTAGCTGAAACTGGCTTGAAAGTCATGTTGTTGGTGCGGGTGGATGGGTTAGCAGTAACATGCAGGCGTAAGTCTGCACAGCTGGCGGAATTATGACTTACTTTAGTTCAGCAGTGCACCAGCCTCTATGAAGACATTGGCCTACACCTACACGCATGATACAATGACATTTGTATCACAAGCTTTTGTGGATATTATTAAAGAGTCTCATACTCATGGAATTGGCGTAGGGGGAGTAGATGCAGGAATGCTGCACAGCTGTTGGTGGCTAGGTCCTAGTGGAGGTGCTTCACCGTTGCCTCCCTCCGACTTATGATGGAAAGTCATATGTGTACTTGTGTAGCGTAGATAATTGCGATGAGTGCGTGTACGGTGCAGTGGTGGGTCTGTTTTGTCATGGTTGAAGGGAAGGGAGAGGTTTGGAATTTAGTCCAGCACATTGGCACATAGACTTGTGGTCAAGAACTTTGCACCGTCCGTCTACTCACCTTGCCGGCCAAATACTCACAGTGAAAATGTCATCCACCACCAGAATTCGAACTGGCGTACCTCCGAGTCGAGAACCAGCACGCAGGCATGCTTTAGCGACCTCAGCTACAGAGGCGGGTTTGTGTGTACAGGGGTGTCCCAGAAACGTTATGATAAACTACGAGGTGGCGTAGTGGGTGTCTTGAGGAACTTTACGAGCTTTAATATAAAAATTTCGTAGGTATTACTTTTCAGCACGCTTTGTACAAATCAGTCGCTCGATTCTCGCAGCATCCCTTCTTTACTCCAATGTATAGTTAAAAAAAGATTGTTTATCTCCTGTCATGAAACGGAAGCGGACTACTATGTAATGTTAACAAACATACCTTTTGTGTTGCTACTTGATTACTGCAAGAAGACCATTTCACTACGGCACTGCTGTGAGGGATACTCAACATATCGACTCACCTGAAAGTAAAGACAATAGCAGTTAGTGCTCAAACTAAAAGAGCTCAGTGGTGAAATGGTTGAATTTGAAATTAAACCTGAAGTGAAATACACATTTTATTGAGTTGGTGTCACAAGAGGATATAGTGTTTGACAGTGTACAGCAAATACTGCATACATAGCATATGGGAAATCCCAAGTACGAAATATTGTATATGCGAAATCTTGCCTCAAGGCTCACTACAAATACCAGGGTGCCAAATTATTTGTTAGATTGAGAACCTTTTTGAATGTTTGTGGAACTCTGTGATGGGCGTACACTGATGGAAATACTGGAGCGTGAACACATAGCTTGCGGGATATGTTGATTAGAACTTCATCAGTATGCGATCTAATCTACAGTACAGAAAAATCCATTCCTACAGAGGAAGAATGGTCTGAGTACGTGATGGCCATTGGATCTGTCTAATGTTAATGGAGATTTACAGGCGGGGATCACAACACAGCACGCTCAGTGAGACGCCCTGCTAAACCCGCAGAACAGGACAGGTAGTTTAAGTTGTGGAAGAAGCCAAAATAAGCGGCTGCCAGTTACACTCGAACATACAACCTTTTATTTGATCAAACATTACAAAAGCCCAGAAAAATTTAACAACCACAGCTTTGGTTTTGGAACTTAATTAGCCGCTGTATGTGCCATACAATCTCATGCCTTAAGGGCAAGACCACTTTAACTAAAAAACGGCTGAAAGCCTATAACTTAAGGCTCAACCAAAATCAGAAATTTTAAAGGCAAATCCTTATCTTGAAACAGTTCCTTAATTAGGCTGAAGGCCCAGAGAATCTGACACTTTCACAGAAAACAACTTAAATTCAAAATCAGCTGAAGGCCTAACACTTAAAAACATTAATTTTGAAAATTCAAAGGCTTTACATAAAACAGTTCTTAAATAAGGCTGAAGGCCCAAACCATCTAACACCTTAAGAGCAGAACAACTTTAATCCAAAATCGGCTGAAGGCCGCAAGAATCTGACACTTAAAGAGCAAAACAACTTAAATTCAAAATCGGCGAAAGGCCCAGCACTTAAGACTCAATAACATTAATTTTAAAAATGTCAAAGGCTTTACGTAAAACAGTTCTTAAATAAGGCTGAAAGCCCAAACCATCTGACGCCTTAAGAGCAGAACAACTTTAATCCAAAATCGGCTGAAGGCCGCAAGAATCTGACACTTAAAGAGCAAAACAACTTAAATTCAAAATCGGCGAAAGGCCCAACACTTAAGACTCAATAACATTAATTTTAAAAATGTCAAAGGCTTTACGTAAAACAGTTCTTAAATAAGGCTGAAAGCCCAAACCATCTGACGCCTTAAGGGCAAAACAACTTTAATCTAAACATCAGCTAGAACCCATACAAGTACAAAAAACAAGGTCAAACAAGAAAAGGCAGTACACCCAAGGGCGCTCAGACGTTCCGAGGGTCGGCCTGGAATTCAAACACTGAAACTCGCTTAGGTGAGATAGGCAGTTGGCCCAACCATTGTCGATCCGACGACAACCCAACCGACGGTCAGTCAACGGACCCACCGACAAGGTAACCACCTCTTCACTCGACCAGCACACAACAGGGAGTTCAATAGAACAACATAGAAGGTATTGGCGCCCGCAACCAATATATATTGAGCTGTCAAACTACACACAGTGATGGACAGCGACAACACAATGAGGAAAATACACTGACTGAATTTACGTCAACGGCCACGGTAGGTAACCAGAACGATAACAGCCACAAGGCAGAAGATTCCGCTGGTACACTTCAATGAAAATATAGAAGTACTGTTAAACTCCACCGGTGGGTGGCTAAAATTTGCCAACTTGAGAACTCGTTTTGCTCGCGGGTTATCCCAACAGCCGACAACGATCTCCAAACGCCACAATGTGAACAGTCGTGACTTGCTCGTAGATTCAGTCAAAACTCCACTTTGATGTCCAGGATCGGTGATCCGTGAACTTCGTAGCAATAGGAGGAACAGCACCACACACTCCAACACTGCATAGAGGCCCCGGAGATTTCCTCGCTGCTCCACGCCAACCGACAAACTTCCCAGGCCCGGAAACGGTACAAGGACCAAATATACGTCCGCCGATGAGACGACCAACCAACGGTCGTCCTGCTCCAATTTCCCTCCGTCGGACAGTTCATGTGTGTCGCCAGCGGTTGGCGAGCACTGGCTGTCGGCGCCTCACCGGCGCTCCGTCCCCCGACTTCACTGCTGCTGCGTCCCGACTGCACTGCTAGTCCGTCCCGAACTGACTACCAGACACACGACGACCCCGAAATACCATCAGTCGCTCCAGAGATGGTATGACAGTGCGCTTATCGATACGATCTGCTGCTTCCGCTTCCGGACAAGTAAAGCAGGAAGCTAGTGATGCCAGTAAATGGAATAAGAAAACGAGGCAGCAGTACCGTAATAGAAGATGACGAACAATAAATGGGATAAACGCAAGCCCTGCACGGCTCACTCAGATAACGTGCACGTTCAGCCTCTCTCTTCATACGGTCTTTGGGAAAGCTCGAGTCATTGGCATGAAGGACATAGGAGCATCATACCGACAGATCGTACAGACCTTTGACCGTAGTGCAGTGACTGCAGAAAGAATGACAATGAGTGAAATTCAAAAGAATAGTGTGCCGAAGGAGACTGGTCGTACGTTTTACTAGAAGGTCTATTTTATGAGATGATCGTGGGATCGTTCAGCTGCCTTTGATGCACAGGCGAATTAAAACAGTTGAAATCCACGCAGAGGTTACTACACACTGTCGGGAAAAGATTGGGATGAGTTTCTGAACTGCTACACATCATTTATGTTTGACACCACGCAACAGACTACTGACACTTTCACCCTATAGATCAGTAGTCAACCTCGAAATTAGGTGATTTACTGTGGTGTCAGCGTTGAAACTCATTTTTGTTCGTCGCCGTGAGGTCTAAGGCAATGAGTTCGTAGACGAGCTGGTGGAAGCAGTGGTTCTGGATACCTTGTCGCTCTATTCGTTGAATCATTGTTTGACGAGAAAGCTATTGAATATAACAACAGGAATGATTTGGTAATCGTTGAAACTAAACTAATGTTCGCCAGTCCAGTATATGTGAACGATGCTAAACCCTAATTTAGTCCCTTCACGACCGGGTTAACCAGAAGGATAATGTAAAACCCCATCTGTACGTTACATTACAGACATCTTCAATGGACGTTCCCTTAACTGTTCTGCCTAGTTCCTTGATTTGTAACACACATAACACGTCTGAAATTGGACTGGAAGACAAACGTCGTACTAGACTGCAGCCTGGAATCTTTATCAACTGACACAATTATGTATTCAGGTCGGACAAGAAATTCGTGAAGATGATATTCAGAGACTGTTTTCCTTGACCAGTATATTCATTCTCATAGTGGTCACACATCATACTGATGATGGTGGACACTAGTTCCGAATGAAATTAAACTGAAATCATTAAATATTCATTATGGGATGGTAATATACACGAAGTTTGGAAATATATCGGACTGGTGCTTCATTTTGTAACACTTTCGTTTCTGTCACTACACGTAACCGTCAGAGAACCAACAGCTAATGAGCTCTTTACCCTTCAAAGACATCGGCAGATGTATGTATAATTGGTCTTACTTGCGATTTATTATTTTATTTACTATAGAAAATCGATGTTATTGGTATTAATGTACACACAACAGTTTATCGGATACTATGACTACCGCCTTTATCTTTCTAAGTCGATAAGCTTGAGATATCAGCGAACGAGTGAGTACTGCCACGAATATTTACCGATGAACTTTGAGGCACTCGTCTTGAGCTGGTTTAGTGTTCAGCTAGCAGGTGTCGAAAGTGTAAATCAATACGGGAGTCTTTTATAAGCACATTTCCAGCTAGTTTTCTTCCGCGCCGTACGTATAAGCAAACAGATTGTCGTGAATTGATTTCCTAATTACACCCAATTTCACTGATAATTTATTGAGTAATTCTTCGCCTAATGAAGGATGAACATTGCAGTCATGATCGTTTCACAGACTGTCTCGAAAATGTTAGCCACTGACATAATATAAATTATTTTCGCGGATAGTGCACATGTAGGATGTTTACCATAAATATGCAACGTGACGAAAACAGTATGGATATACACGTCATTGTAGTAGGCATACTGTATTATTTATCCATTTTTGGTTAGTTTTTATTATTAGACGAATCATATTGACAATCATAAATATCCATTATATCTATAAGAATGTCTTCATGGAGGTGGCATCGTTTCATGATTTTACACTCCTGGAAATTGAAATAAGAACACCGTGAATTCATTGTCCCAGGAAGGGGAAACTTTATTGACACATTCCTGGGGTCAGATACATCACATGATCACACTGACAGAACCACAGGCACATAGACACAGGCAACAGAGCATGCACAATGTCGGCACTAGTACAGTGTATATCCACCTTTCGCAGCAATGCAGGCTGCTATTCTCCCATGGAGACGATCGTAGAGATGCTGGATGTAGTCCTGTGGAACGGCTTGCCATGCCATTTCCACCTGGCGCCTCAGTTGGACCAGCGTTCGTGCTGGACGTGTGGACCGCGTGAGACGACGCTTCATCCAGTCCCAAACATGCTCAATGGGGGACAGATCCGGAGATCTTGCTGGCCAGGGTAGTTGACTTACACCTTCTAGAGCACGTTGGGTGGCACGGGATACGTGCGGACGTGCATTGTCCTGTTGGAACAGCAAGTTCCCTTGCCGGTCTAGGAATGGTAGAACGATGGGTTCGATGACGGTTTGGATGTACCGTGCACTATTCAGTGTCCCCTCGACGATCACAAGTGGTGTACGGCCAGTGTAGGAGATCGCTCCCCACACCATGATGCCGGGTGTTGGCCCTGTGTGCCTCGGTCGTATGCAGTCCTGATTGTGGCGCTCACCTGCACGGCGCCATACACGCATACGACCATCATTGGCACTAAGGCAGAAGCGACTCTCATCGCTGAAGACGACACGTCTCCATTCGTCCCTCCATTCACGCCTGTCGCGACACCACTGGAGGCGGGCTGCACGATGTTGGGGCGTGAGCGGAAGACGGCCTAACGGTGTGCGGGACCGTAGCCCAGCTTCATGGAGACGGTTGCGAATGGTCCTCGCCGATACCCCAGGAGCAACAGTGTCCCTAATTTGCTGGGAAGTGGCGGTGCGGTCCCCTACGGCACTGCGTAGGATCCTACGGTCTTGGCGTGCATCCGTGCGTCGCTGCGGTCCGGTCCCAGGTCGACGGGCACGTGCACCTTCCGCCGACCACTGGCGACAACATCGATGTACTGTGGAGACCTCACGCCCCACGTGTTGAGCAATTCGGCGGTACGTCCACCCGGCCTCCCGCATGCCCACTATACGCCCTCGCTCAAAGTCCGTCAACTGCACATACGGTTCACGTCCACGCTGTCGCGGCATGCTACCAGTGTTAAAGACTGCGATGGAGCTCCGTATGCCACGGCAAACTGGCTGACACTGACGGCGGCGGTGCACAAATGCTGCGCAGCTAGCGCCATTCGACGGCCAACACCGCGGTTCCTGGTGTGTCCGCTGTGCCGTGCGTGTGATCATTGCTTGTACAGCCCTCTCGCAGTGTCCGGAGCAAGTATGGTGGGTCTGACACACCGGTGTCAATGTGTTCTTTTTCCATTTCCAGGAGTGTATTATATCTATAAGAATGTCTTCATGGAGATGGCATCGTTTCATGGCAGATGAAGGGTTGGATGATTTTATAATGAGTTACTCAGAAGAAGTTAGAGACAGCATGCAGAAGACTCAGAATTTGAAGGATATCTCTTGCAGATAATGTAGGTACTGCTTCTACAGTTTTAAGAACTGCTACAGTTTTAAGCACTGCTACAGTAAGTGGTAGTAGGCTGGATATCACAATTTTAAGTGTACTAGTGCGGGAAACGTCTTACAGAGATGCAGCGGGGAGGGTAGGCTATTTGCCTGCGCTCGAAGAAGTATTTAATGAAATTCGTGATACTCACGCTGACACTGAAGTGGCTGCAAATGTGGATTTCTGCGCACGGTCTAAAGCCGGTTGCGAACCCCATTTCTCTGAAAAATTTCTTCATACTGATGGGCATATGTTTACTGACAGAAGTTGACATTGCTGGCCGGCCGCAGTGGCCGAGAGGTTCTAGGCACTTCAGTCTGGAATCGCGTGACCGCTACGGTCGCAGGTTCGAATCCTGCCTCGGGCATGCATGTGTGTGATGTCCTTAGCTTAGTTAGGTTTAAGTAGCTCTAAGTTCTAGTGGACTGATGACCTATGATGTTAAGTCCCATAGTGCTCAGAGCCATTTGAACCACTTGACATTGCTGATATAATGGATATTTTTCAATTTTTTCCAACAAAGCATTTGTGCTCCTGACACATTGATGTAAATAATTATCACCTCGTAACTCATGGCGGACATAAAAATATAAATTGTTCAGTTTTATTGTCTACTGTTTCCAATGAGTACATTCTGATGCGTACCAACCGAGTCGCCAGGTATGTAAGGAATTGCAGTCCCGTTTCCAAAGAGTACTCTAAGGCACTGGCCCCTTGCTTAGCTCACATTTATCGAAAATCTCTTGCACAGCGCAAAGATCCAAGTGACTGAAAAAAAAAAAAAAACGCAGGTAACTCCTGTATATAAGAAGGGTGAAAGAACGGATCCGCAAAATTACAGACTAATACGCTTTAGATTGGTTTGCTGTAGAATTCTTGAACATTCTCTGAGTTCAAAGATCATAAATTTCCTTGAAATCTAAACGCTGGTGCCCACTAATCAGCACAGTTTTAGAAAGCATCACTCCTTCAAAACTCTGCTTGCTGTTTCCTCACATGTGAACTATGGATGAAGGGCAACAGGTAGATTCCATATTTCCAGATTTTTGGAAAGCAGTTGGCACAGCGACCCACTGCAGAGTGTCATGAAGGTAGTAGCATATGGAATAGGTTCCCAGATATGTGAGTGGTTCGAAGACTTCTAAAGCTATAGAATCCAGTACGTTGTCCTCAACAGTGATTGTTCATTGCAGACAATCGTATCGTCAGGAGTGCCCGAGGGAAGAGTGATAGGACCGCTGCGATTTTCTATATACATAAATGACCAGGCAGAAAGGGTGGGTAACAGTCTATGATTGTTTGCTGATGATACTTCGGTGGAGTAGAAGGTATCGAACATGAGTGTCTGTAGAAGATACAATACTACTTAGACAAAATTGCTAGTTGGTATGATGAATGGCAGCTATCTCGAAATGTAGAAAAATGTAATTCAATGCGGATGATTAGGAAAAACAAACACATTATGTTCTTATACAGCAATAATAGCGTTCTGATTGACATGGTCATGTCCTTTAAAATACCTGGGCATAACATTGCAAAGCAATTGATATGGAACTAGCACATGAGGATTGTCGTAGGGAAGTTGAGTGGTCGAATTCAGTTTATTGGGAAAATTTTTGGGAAGGTGTGGTTCATCTGTAAAGGAGCACGCAGACAGGACGCTATTGCGACCTTTAGTTGAATACTACTCGAGTGTTTGGGATCCACACATTGTTGGACGAAAGGAAGGCATCAAAGCAGCTCAGAGGCATTCTTCTAGATTTGCTACTGGTAGATTCAAATAACATGCATGTATTACAGAGAAGTTTCAGTAACTTAAATGAGACTCTCTGGAAGGAAGGCGATGTTCTTTTCGAGAAACACTATTGACAAAATTGAGAGAACCGTCACTTAGAGATGAATGCAGAACGATTCAATTGCCAGCAACACTCATTTGGCGTGAGGACCATGAAGATGATAGGATGATTAAGGTTGATGCAGAGACATATAGATAGTCGTTTTTCCCTCGGTCTGTTTGTGAGTGGAATAGGAAAAGAAGTGATAGTAGTGGTATGAGGTACCCTCCACCACGCACTATACAGTAACTTGCAGGGAATCTATATAGATGTAGAGGTGTAATTCATTGCCATTGTGGATGAAGTTTTTTGGTACTTGAAGGGTTAACGCCTCAAAACAACAAAACATACGCATTGGCGAAGGATGGATTATGGTGATGACCCAGTTGGATGCAATAAAGCGCAGTGTTTGTTTTCGCGTGGCTGATGGAGGCGTTAACGAGACGTCGGTGTGCCCGGTGCCGGGCCCGCACCTGCCGTCCCTCCAGCTCGTCGGACGTCGGCCCTCGGCCCACGGCCCGGCCTCATTTAAAGCGGAGCTGGCGGTCGCCCACACGGCTCTATTTTTGGACCGTCTCTTGCTCCCCGCGGGACGGCTCGGAGCCACCGGATCTCGACTCGCGATGCGCTGCGAGCTATCGACTCGCCTCGGCCTGTGCGCAGCTGCTCGTCTGGTTGCAGTCCCGAGCGGGGAATACCCTGGCTGGCAGCAGCCGCTGGAACATCGCTTATGAGATTCCAGAGCGCTGAACGGTGCGCGGTACGCGGTACGACATGAGAAGCTAATAAGGACGCGCAGCCGCCCCTTGCAGAACAGAGTGTAATATAAGAGGGAGGAGAGCTAGGCTAGTGCTGAAGATAAGCAGATGGAACGGTTTTATATTGCAGCGAGGTCTCCTATTAAACTAACAATAATATCCCTGCTGGTTTCCACAAAATGCACAGACTGGCGTCTAGTAGAGAAATGTGAATGTCCGCATTTAACTGTATATAATAACACAGTAGCCTCTGACTAAATAATAAGTAATGAGTATAAACAGGAGTCTCGTTTGCTGCACAGAATTTGTTAACTCTTTAAGTGGATGTGACTTACTTGTTATGCATAGTGATAATGGAGCTCACAACAATTACTGCTTTGTGCTAGCAGTATTTATCACAGCATGATCAGATTATCTACTTCGGTTTAATTCATCAACTCTAGACTAGAAATATAGCTGCATGTGGCATGTTAGATACTATAATGACTTGTTATATACGTCTTGCATTTTGTATTGTGGCTATAGTTGTTTAACTACTGCAGGCTACCATAGACTATCATAAGTAAGTGCAGACTGCGGCAGTTTTCCTAGCATCTTAAGTCAGTTAAGGTTATACCCACATTACCTGCACGTTAGGTGAGTTGCATATCTATCAGGCGTTACCTCATAACCATCACTTTTTTTACATATATGATCAGTATCTTACAAGATTTCCCTGAAAGCTGGAAGTGGAGAACTGCCTAGAAGCTGACTAATGATATAGAAAGGGCTGGGTGATCTATGGAACATTTTTGTTCTACATACTTATCGTCCTATCTTTTACTTAAAAGTAAATAATATTTGTAGCAGAACTGAATATTCAATTCAAGTTTTCTTCCAAAATCGTTGATTTGTAATGTGAAACAGAAGGATGTTGTAGTAAAAATAAAGAAAACAATATGGATATATAATACTGCGCTACAGAACACAATTTCCTCAACAAAAAAGGTAAAATAAAAAAGGTTAAACAAAAATACATCAAACATCACTTTAATGCTTCGTCGAACTTTCATAAACAATTTTCTGCTATTCATAAACAACTTTCGCATTTATCTGTAATAACTGGAATCTCTTGCCTTTGATCATGATGAAGAACATTCTGCTGACAGCAATACAACAGCAATAATCATTATACTTATATGTATTTTATGTTTGTACATTTAAACTGTACTTGCATCAAAAGTAATTGCTTTGGTTACATGATGGAGTAAAAGTTACGTGATCAATAAATTTTCAGTACTCATAAAATGCAATTTAAATTCTACATGGATATAAAGTACACAAGGTACTAAAACTGAATGATGTGCAGTTCTAAACATGTGCAAAACAAACAAGAAAGCAAAGAGAAGTCATCGGCACCCAGTTTCTCTCTTTATGTGATTTTTCTCTCTTTATGTCTCCCTTTGTATTTCTTTGCCCACCTATGCTGCCAGAACTACCGATAATCGTACCATTTAGTGTGTTATTTATGTAGTATACTGATGCTACCGAACCGTAGATATGGTAGAGCATAACTATAGTTATGACATTTGATCATCAGAAGTGGTTTCGGGGTAGGTAAAATACAACTTTAAGCTTTATGATATACGAGTACATTAGAAAAATTTTGCAATAGAATTTTTTATTTGTGTGTACCAGATATATTTTGCCTATTCATGCTAGGCATCTTCAGTGGCCTATAATACAAAGAAAATTATTAAATTACACCTATTTTTGTAAATCAGTAGTGATTACTGGCGACTCATTAAAGTCTAGTGTTGTTTGCACTTACAGGTACGTTCATTTTATGTCCTTTCGATGCATCCATGAGATGTTCTGCGTGGACTAGATACACTTCGTACAGGTTCCTAGTACATATAAAACAACACATGCATGCATGAAAAGGACATAAAATGAATGTAAGTGTAGAAGAAAATGGTTCAAATGGCTCTGAGCACTATGGGACTCAACTGCTGTGGTCATCAGTCCCCTAGAACTTAGAACTACTTAAACTTAACTAACCTAAGGACACCACACACATCCATGCCCGAGGCAGGATTCGAACCTGCGACCGTAGCAGTCGCACGGTTCCGGACTGCGCGCCTAGAACCGCGAGACCACCGCGGCCGGCCAAGTGTAGAAGACACAGAGTTGTACATAAAATACCTAGAGTTAAATGAGCTGCCAAGATTCACTACAGATCTCCTACAAAAATACGTATAATTAAATATTATTGGCCCTGAAGAAGCCGGCCGGAGTGGCCTAGCGGTTCTAGGCGCTTCAGTCTGGAACCGCGCGACTGCTACGGTCGCAGGTTCGAATCCTGCCTCGGGCATGGATGTGTGTGATGTCCTTAGGTTAGTTAGGTTTAAGTAGTTCTAAGTTCTAGGGAACTGATGACCTCAGAAGTTAAGTCCCATAGTGCTCAGAGCCAATTGAACCATTTGGCCCTGAAGATGCATACATACAAATACAACACTCAGTTGCAAAAGCATAATTTAAGTACCAACTGAGGCTAAACGGTTGCACATATGAATAATATTAAAATATAACTATGGTCACATGTGTAATACGATTGTACTTCTTCCATTTTCAGTCCCAAACTATAAAACACAAACTTATCGAACGATGGCACTATAACGTTCTTAAACGGTTCGGTATCGGTGTGAAACATCACACGTAACTATAATGTACCACAGCTCTTTTCAGCTGTGAACTTACCAAGCACTGAATCAGAGCTGATTTGCAAAGAAGACTGTGGAACTTATTGACTGTTCTATTAGTATCAGAATTATGGTACGTATCTTAATCCAGACATAGTGATATTTAGCTAATAAAGTCGTATATCAACACAAATACCAAAAGTAGCGTACCACGAGAAACCTGTTCGTGATTTTCACATAAGGTTTTAAAAATCACGTATGTAGTAAATCATTCATGTTCAGTACTTCTTGATTTCTTTATAATCATTTTTCGATCGCCGTATGAGCACTCAACACACTTAAAGAGTACCATTCTTAACACTTATCCTGAGGTGCATGAGTGCGTTTTGCACTGACAAAGACAGAAACAGAAAAATGATACATATATAAGGCTACAAGAAAAGAGGACAATATGTACCAACTACACTGAAGAATGCAAATGAAATCCCATCCTTCTTTACAGAGCGTAGGGGAACGATGCGGGAGACCCGCACCGCCTTACTAGGGAAGGTCCTAATGGAGGTGGTTTGCCGTTGCTTTCCTCCGACCGTAATGGGAATGAATGATGATGATGAAGACGACACAACAACACCCAGTCATCTCGAGGCAGGAAAAATGCCTGACCCCGCCGGGAATCGAACCCGGGACCTCGTGCTCGGGAAGCGAGAACGCTACCGGGAGACCACTACTAACTACACTACTGGCCATTAAAATTACTACACCACGAAGATGACGTGCTACAGACGCGAAATTTAACCGACAGGAAGAAGAAGATGCTGTGATATGCAAATGATTAGCTTTTCAGAGCATTCACACAAGGTTGGCGCCGGTGGTGACACCTACAGCGTGCTTACAAGAGGAAAGTTTCCAACCGATCTCTCATACACAAACAGCAGTTGACCGGCGTTGCCTGGTGAAACGTTGTTTTTATGCCTCGTGTAAGGACTTCGATGCCGGCCGCGGTGGTCTAGCGGTTCTGGCGCTGCAGTCCGGAACCGCGGGACTGCTACGGTCGCAGGTTCGAATCCTGCCTCGGGCATGGGTGTGTGTGATGTCCTTAGGTTGGTTAGGTTTAAGTAGTTCTAAGTTCTAGGGGACTTATGACTTAAGATGTTGAGTCCCATAGTCTCAGAGCCATTTGAACCATTTGAAGGACTTCGATAAAGGTCGGATTGTAGCCTACCGCGATTACGGTTTATCGTATCGCGACATTGCTGCTCGCGTTGGTCGAGATCCAATGACTGTTAGCAGAATATGCAATCGGTAGGTTCAGGAGGGTAATACGGAACGTCGTGCTGGATACCAACGGCCTCGTATCACTAGCAGTCGAGATGACAGGCATCTTATTTGCATGACTGTAACGGATCGTGCAGCCACGTCTCAATCCCTGAGTCAACAGATGGGGACGTTTGCAAGACAACAACCAGCTGCACGAACTGTTCGACGACGTTTGCAACAGCTCTGTACAATGGCTGCGGTTACCCTCGACGCTGCATCACAGACAGGAGCGCTTGCGATGGTATTCTGGACGACGAATCTGGGTGCACGAATGACAAAACGTCACTTTTTCGGATGAATACATGTTCTGTTTACAGCATCATGATGGTCGCATCCGTATTTGGCAACATCGCGGTGAACGCACATTAGAAGCGTGTATTCGTCATCGCCATAGTGGAGTGATGGTATTGGGTACCATTGGTTACACGTCTCGGTCACCCCTTGTTCACATTGACGGCGCTTTGAACAGTGGACGTTACATTACATTTCAGATATGTTACGACCCGTGGCTCTACCCTTCATTCGATCCCTGCGAAACCCTACATTTCAGCAGGATAATGCGCGACCACATGTTGCAGGTCCTGTGCGGGCCTTTCTGAATACAGACAATGTTCGACTGCTGCCCTGGCCAGCACATTCTCCAGATCTCTCACCAATTGAAAACGTCTGGTCAATGGTGGCCGAGCAACTGGCTCGTCACAATACGCCAGTAACTACTCTTGATGAACTGTGGTATCCTGTTGAAGCTGCATGGGCAGCTGTACCTGTACACGCCAACCAAGCTCTGTTTGACTCAATGCCCGGGCGTATCAAGGCCTTTATCACGGCCAGAGGTGGTTGTTCTGGGTACTGATCTCAGGATCTATGCACACAAATTGCGTGAAAATGTAGTCACATATCAGTTCTAGTATAATATATTTGTCCAATGAATACCCGTCTATCACCTGCATTTCTTCTTTGTGTAGCAATTTTAATGGCCAGTAGTGTATATCAGAAATATAGTGATCAGTCATGTTGTTGTGACCACATGTCAGATGCCTGAATAACCATCTTCTGCTGTGAGTCATTCAGGGAAAGCGACAATGAGGTTCAGGAAGGTACAGACAGGGTCGTCGAGCGATGCCGACTCCAGTGCCTTGGCCAGCTGTTTCTCGGTTTAGGATCCACGGCGGAAACAGGCCGATCGAAATGGTCCTGCAGGTTCTTAATTGCATTTAAATCCAGGGAGTTGGGTGGACAGGGGATTACAATAACCATATCTTGCTGCTCCTTGAAACACTCACGTACAGAGCGAGCTGTGTGACGCGTTTCCTTGTCCTAGTGTCGGGTGCCATCGCGCCGAATGGTTCAAATGGCTCTGAGCACTATGGGACTTAACTTCTGAGGTCATCAGTCCCCTAGAACTTAGAACTACTTAAACCTAACTAACCTAAGAACGTCACACGCATCCATGCCCGAGGCAGGATTCGAACCTGCGACCGTAGCAGTAGCATGGTTTCGGACTGAAGCGCTTAGAACCACTCGGCCAACATCTATGGCCCGTGGCGCATCACAGTTGCCTCGGTGCCAGTTTTGGATAACACCATTTTCCCAAGCACGACGTAATTTAACCACGGCGACACGCAGACAGTTTACGAACTTAGCCGTTTCGGAACTGCTTCCACCACTTGCCTGATACCCAATGATCACGCCCTTTTGGACGTCAAACAACGTCGCTTCGTTTCCGCATTACGAGAATGACTGCACTGTCTCCACGTCCCCACACAAGCTTCAAAGTATACCTTCTGCTGCTAGCGCCGCCACCTGCCGTGTGTCAGTGTTTATCGCAGGTTGACGCCGATCATCCGAGACCGTTAACGCACCACTTCCGGCAACTGATGACTGCAGATGAGAATTTTGCGTTCACTGGAGGCAACTGGAACTGCCAGGGTGTCGGCGTGGGGTCGCTTAAATATCGTGCTTGGTGTATTAACGTCCAACTGCGGTGTATTTGACGGACGCCTGAAGCATTTCCGGGTTTTACATTGTGTAGCAAAATTACCGAAATCCTGAAAATATAGGATTTCCTTCATGCGAGTATATTTTTAGTAACAAAGATAAGATCCAGTCGCTACACAACAGAATGGTATACAAAATTATATGTCCTGATTGCGATAGGCTATGTGTTAGTCAATCACGCTGAGACACTGTAGCTAGGTTGCCTGAAAATTAACACAGCTGAAGTTTCAGTTTATGACTCCACATTTGCTCCGAGTGTGCTGAGGGAAGACCACAAATACCAGCCACAGTGCCAGGAAGGAGACAACCCCATGTACTTTCAGTAACAAAGAAACGATCCAGTTACTAGACAACAGCCGGCCGTTATGGCCGAGCGGTCCTTGGCGCTTCATTCTGAAACCGCGCTGCTGCTACGGTCGCAGGTTCGAATCCTGCCTCGGGCATGGATGTGTGTGATGTCCTTAGGTTAGTTAGGTTTAATTAGTTCTAAGTTCTAGGCGACTGATGATCTCAGAAGTTAAGTCGCGTAGTCCTCAGAGCCATTTGAACCATTTTTTGAACCATTTGAAGTAGACAACAGTATGGTATACAAAATTACCTGTCCTGTTTCCTACAAGTTTTATGTTGGTCAGTCACGCAGAGACATTACAGTTAGGTTGGCTGAAGTTGAACGCAGCTGAAGGTTGCTGTATTATGACCTGACAATTGCTGTGCATGCACTGAGTGGTCAAAGCTACTAGCAACAGTCCCATGTCCTCCTCTGATCAAACAAAGGCGAAATTCGTTAGCTGTTCGAGGCCCTGGAAATAAACAGACATCTGGCTCACAGTCCTGATTTAATGTGAAATGGCCAAACACAGAGCAGTACTCCACCTTGCGACGGTCGTCGGAATGGAAAGGGGGTGCAAATGCTTCTGCTCGCTGGTTCTCGTCGCCTGACTCGGGGATGATCTACGCTTTCTACCTCCAGACACGTGTGCTTAAGAACTGTTAAACTGCTTAAAATAAAGTACTCTTGATGCTGCTAACCGATAAATGCAAGTGTTAACCAGGGCACAGTCTAGGAGACTGAGATCAAATGACGAATCGAATGCATGGGTTAAGTTCCTTAAAATTCACAAGTTTTTGTTCATAACTAAATACAGTTCACTGGTGGTATCTTTCAAACAGTTACGTGCCGTTTTAATTATTGCTCGAGCCCCCAACAGTGATACTGAACATGCTATGAATTTTAATAAAAGTTGACTGCTGGAGTACATCGATTGATATTTAGCAAATGGATCAGTTTTCTAAAACACGGCCTAATCCCGTTGGTATTAAGTTCGCTCGACACTAGTGTGAATTCCTAAGTGTCGAATGCCATAAAATATTCAAAGTTCCGACTGGTTTAAACACAGTTAAAGTCCACTGGCACTGTTTCAGAATGAATCACCTCAGCGTGGTGAAAATAAGAGTCCAACCTGACCCTCTCAGAAAACTAACTCCCGTTGATATCACAAAACACAGATTGGAACGCTCAGACTACTTGTAGCTCTGTAGCTGTTAAGCGTGGCGCGACTCGAATGGAAACAGCGTCCCACAGCTACAATTTTGCAACGATTTTGCTTACAAAAACTATCACCAAAAGACACAATGAGGGGGAAAACGCGAGTCCCTACAGTGTTCCACATAGAAAATATCGTAAGTCCGGATGCTTCCCGAAAAATTCTAGATTCTGTTTGCGCGCACACGCGAAATTCGTCCATATTCAACACTTATAGAACCGCAAAAACTATCACCAAAGTGTGACATCGAGCAACATAGGTCCGGCATCGGCAAAGGCGCGCAGAACTCTCTCTCGGAGATTTGTCTCGGCTCCGCTTAACTAACGTCGATCCGAAATTCCCCATGCTAGTGTGGGGCGGCGGATGGAATTAATTGTTATAAAATGTGTTCCTATTATTTATTTATTTATTTAATGGTTAAAGTTATCGAACTGATATTCAACACATATTGATTTAGTATTACTCCTGACATGCTAGAAACGTTTCAGGTTATTTACTTGATTTTTAAAGTATTGCGCAACATTTATGACGTCAGAGCTAGTTACAGCGGACTAGGCTGGCACACAATGGAAAGACTGATGTGAATTTTATACGGCGTGAGTAGGCTGCTTCCCTACACTAGGACACATGACTGTTTTCATTGATCAGCAATTCTTTGCACAACTTTTCACTCAGAAGAGCAATTTTAATTCCGTTTTCACCATTATATGCGCGCTCAAATTCTCATCATAAAAGGTGTATTACACAAATATGTAGCTGGAATAGTTTGCCCAAAATTAATTTTTTAATATTTTGCAATTGTCTTTGCAGAGTGTGAAAACAGTTTTTGTCCATTTGTGCCAATAAACGACATTACAGTTCTTTATAAGACACTACTTTCCATAAGGATTTGAAGCGATCTTACTGATGCGCTGATCAGATTTTACGTGTATACAAAAGTTAAACACATATGGGCAAAACATGCAAAAATATTAGTAAACAAAGACAACATACAATAATTACAATTATCACAAAGTAATCGTGTTGAAATGTGTACAACGACACCCGCTATCATATACTACCTTGCCGTTCGTGTATCTCTATTGTACTATTTGTTTTCATTATTTATTAGCAACAAATTAATAAAATTGGTGTTTTACTAGTGAAATATTAATGCAGCTAATTATACAAGTATGCCAGTCGTTGCGTTTTGACGAAACCTTTAAAATGAGCACTCACTGTACTCTGTACCGGTATTGGTTCAAAAGTTATAAATTATTCAGTAAATTGCTCACACTGCAGATTTGTTTACTTAATGTATTTTGATATAAAATTCGTATAAATCGTATCAGCGTCTTGGCTGATTCATCTATTCTTTCACTTTGCCGTACTAATTTGCATTTGCATGTAATCAGTGCAAATGTGGATAAAGCACTGTCTTAAATCCTTGTGCTGGAACGGGGTACACCCGTATGACTTCACGTAGCAGCCAGCCGTCTGAAACAGGCAGGTCCACGTGGAGCGCTGCGTCGCTGACCACTCGCTCGCCGCCGTCTTCGTCCTCGTTCCCTCTCGCTGCCTGGCAGAGCCTGCCAAAGCGGTCGCCGTGTGTGCGCCCTTTACCCGCGACCCGCGATCAAACTTCTCTTTCCAAATGACAACAAATGATTGTCGTGTCATCTCATCATCAGTTTCCTGCAATATTAGCAGGTTCTTCTCCTCTCCATTTTCTGCGATCCATTGCTTCCTTCTTAAGACTGCTGTATGTTGTACCGTCCATCACGCCATCCAGTATCTGGAATCTCTTCCTCCCTCCCTTCCTTTTCCATTCTACATAACCTTCTAAAACTGTTTTTATCAGTCCGTCATTCTTTCTTAATATATGCCCAATCCAATTTCTTTTTCTTCTTTTTATTACATCTAGTAACTGTCTTTTCTCACCCACTCTTCTCAGTATCTCTTCATTTTTTACTCTGTCCATCCAACTTATTCTTTCCATCCTCCGCCATGTCCACATCTCAAAAGCCTGGAGCCTTTCTCTGTCTTTCTTCCTCAAAGTCCACGTTTCAGCGCCACACAGAAGAACACTCCATACAAGACATTTTATCACTCTCTTCCTGAGTTCTCTGTCCAGACCGCTGCAGAAAATTCTCGTTCTCTTATAAAACGCCTCTTTTGCCATTGCTATCCTTGTTTCAATTTCTGTGGTGCACTTCCAGTCGGTGTCTATCCTGTTCCAAGATAATTAAAATTTTGCACTTTTTCTAGTATTTCTCCATTCAGCATAATTTTTATTTCTTTATGTCCTCCTAGTGCCAATACTTTTGTTTTCTTTGTGTTAATTTTCATTCCATAATTTTTTCCGTTAGCTTCAATAGTGTCCACCAAATCCTGTAGTTCTTTTTCCCCCGTGGCTAGAAGGACCATATCATCAGAAAACCTCAAACACCCTACTCTTCTTCCTCCAACCTCTACTCCTTTTTCATCTAATGAGCATTGGTCAATCATATTTTCCAAGTAGAGGTTGAAAAGAGTAGGTCATAGCATCCTTGTCTTATTCCTTTTAATAGTCCGATCCAGTTTGTACTTTCGCCTCTCTCTTAAACTGAGGCTTTTTGATTAAGATAATGAGTTTACAAATCTTTTGGTTTTCCAGTCCACTCTCTTTTCCCTCATTATAGTCACCAACTTGTCCCAAAGCACATTGTAAAATGCCTTTTCTAGATCGATGAAGCACATATATAGGTCTCTTCCTTTCTCGATAAACCTTTCTCCCAAGATTCGCAGGAGCCCTATTGCATCTCTGGTGCCGTATTCCGTCTAAAGCCAAACTGCTCCTCGCCAAAATTCTCCTCCATTACTTTTTCAAGTTTTTTATTACTTATTCTTAACACCACTTTGGCTGCATGTGGAATGAGGCTGATTGTCCTGTGCCCGCTGCATTTCTTGGTTCGTTGTTTTTTCGGTAATGGAATCGTTACTGTTGTCAGAAAGTCCTCAGGTCATTCACCACTGTCACATATTTTATTACATAACCTCAATATTTCTCTTATACCATCTTAGTTCAGGCATTTTAATATTTCTCCCGGTATCGGATCTGTGCCTACCGCTTTGCCATTTTTCATTGCAGCTATGGCAGACTTTACTTCTTCCGTTATGGTGGTTTGTCCTTTCTCGTCATCGCTTACACTGTTGTGTGATTCACGTTCCAGAGTTTCTGGTTTGCTATTTGTGTCATATAGCTCTTTTAGATATTCGTCCCATCTCTGGAGGACATCGTCACGATCTTTTTATACTACCTCTTCGTTTTTACTCGAAGTTTCCATAGTAGCACTTCCTGCTCTGTTTTGTTCGCATGTCATAGTCTTTACTCTGTTGTATAGCAAGTCATATCTTCCATTCCTGTCCAGTTCTTCAATTGCATCACATTCCTCTTTTAGCCATTTTTTCCTAGCCTGCTCTGTTTCTCTTCGCAGTTCATTCTTTAACCTTCCGTATATCTTTCTTGCATCTTCAGTGTTCTTGTTTTTAAATTTTCTTCTCTTCTCCATCTTGGAAATCATTTCTTGTGTGACCCATGGTTTTTTTTACCTTTCCCCTTTTACATATCATATATTTTGCTGTCCTGCTTTAATGATTCATTCTTTCAGCATATTCCAGTCCTCGTTGACGTTATCAGGTGGTTCTTTGTCTCGTAATATGTTTAGTAACTCACGTGAAAACATTTCTGTAATTTGTTCTTTGTTGGATTGTCGTGTACCAACCTCTTATAAAGTAAACCATATATTCTCCTGTTACAACTGCCATTTCTATCTTTTACTGTTTGCATACATAACACCTCTTCGTGCTATTCTTCAGTACTCTTGTCAAGTAGCAATTTGTGCAGCCACTGTTTTTCGAGTTTATTGTTAAGATCTTTCTGGTTTGCTCTCTTATTATTTATTTACTATTTAACTACCAACTTTTTAACTGCATTACCGCTACATTGTCAAAGAAGACATTTACTCCCTGTTGCCTCGCTCTTGTTGAGTTTTTTTGTTTTCAATATTCTTCACGTATATTGTACCATCTTTGACTTCGATAGTCAGTGAAAGTCTGATGGTGGCCTTATTAGTTAACGAAATAAATTAATTCTATAGAAAGATACACAACGTTGTGCTTTTCATTTACACTGTGAAGTTCATTGCAGAGGGTAAGTCCCATTCTTCCGGTTATTAGGGCTTGTTACAGAGTGCCGACATGTTTCCATTGATCGACGGTCTACTCCCGATGGACCCGTGCCCACCGCAATAGTAACTGATGATGTCCTTAGGTCAACATGTGAACAGGTGGGACTGGTCTGCTGCGGAGCTCCATGTTAACAATTTACGGTGAACGGTGTGCTCCGAAACACTTGTGAGTGCACCAGCATTGTGCTCTTTCGCCAGAGGTGCCACAGATCACCATCTATTCTACTTTACAGACCAGACAAGCCTCCGAACCCCAAGTTCTCTAAGGAGCCCTGGATGTCCAACCATTTAGCACCTAGTGGCAGTTTCACTGTCCTTATCCCTCTTTTCACAGATGCTCACGACAGTAGTACGAGAACATTCGTCCAACTTCGTCATTTCCGAGATACTCGTGCACAGGCTCTGCGTAACAATGAACTGCTCTTCCTCAAAGTCTTTTATCTCAATGGATTTCCTCATTTGCAGCCTGTATCTTCGCTTGAGTGATCCCCCGTCCATGTCTGCTCCGTTTATGTGTTTTTGTTACCAAGTAATGTTTCCGCAACGCCGCCAGAGGCGTGCAAACTCCGGGTGGCAAGTGGTCATAATATTTTGGCTTATCGGAGTATTCCTAGATTCTTCTCTTGTTGCTGGCTCTAGAAAATTTCTCAGTGCACCACATATAATTACATAACACGGACGGCCACAGCAATTTAAATCTGCGGTAAACTGAATTCGAATAAAACAGCAAACAGCTGTTAATTGACGATTTATTCACAAAACCGTTTTCGTGGCCTTCAAGCAGCATCTTTAGGTGATAAGTAGTGTCACATACATCAACACACGGAGTCACTCCCAACGTTCGTAGTCACAGAATATAAAGTATATAGTCAACAATCAGAAACCGCAGAGCATTGGCACGAATAGTGCAGGGGATGAGCCGCAGTGACAATCTAGTCGGAACCGAGAACCAACATCCCCTGCACTATTCGCCCCAATGCTTTGCCAATTACTATTTGTTGACTACTCCTCCTCTCCATACATGTGTATTCAAATACAGAGTTACGTAAGCAGGTAGACTACGGCGCTGCGATCGGTAACGCCTATGCAAGACAAGAAGTGTCTGTGCAGTTGTCAGATCGGCTACTGCTGCTACAATGGTAGGTAATCACGATTTAAGTGAGTTTGAACGTGGTGTTATAGTCGGTGCACGGTCGATGGGACACAGGATCTCCGAGGCAGCGATGATGTGGCGATTTTCGTGTAAGATCATTTCACAAGTGTAGCGGTCGCGCCGTTCCAGACTGAAGCGCCTAGAATCGCTCGGCCACTCAGGCCGGCGCGGGCGGAGAAAGATCCTGCAACAACGGGACGAACGACGACTGAAGAGAATCGTTCAACGTGAAAGAATCCAACCCTTCCGCATATGGCTGCAAATTTCAATGTTGGGCCTTCAACAAGTGTCAACGTGCGAACCATTCAACAAAATATCATCCATATGGGCTTTCGGAGCCGAAGGCCAACTCGTGTACTCTTGATGACTGCACGACACAAAACCTTACGTCTCACCTACACCCCTCAACACCGATATTGGAATGATGATGACTGGAAACACGTTGCCTGGTCGTACGTGTAAGGGTATGGAGACAACCTCATAAATCCATGGACCCTGCATGTCAGCAGGGACTGTTCAAGTTGGCGGAGGCTCCGTAATGGTGTGGAGCGTCTGCAGTTGGAGTGATATGGGACCCGAGATACGTCTAGATACGACTCTGACAGGTGACACGTACATAAGCATCGCGACTGATCACCTGAATCCATTCATGCCCATTGTGCGTTCCAGCGGACTTGGCCAATTCCAGGTTGACCATGCGACACCCCACACGTCCAGAATTTCTACAGAGTGGCTCTCCTGAGTTTAAACACTTCCGCTGGCCACCAAACTCCCCAGACATGAACATTGTTGAACATATCAGCGATGCCTTACTGTTCAGAAGAGATTTCCACCCCCTCGTACTCTTACGGATTTATGGACAGCCTTGCATGATTCATGGTGTGAATTCCCTCCAGCAATACTTCAGATATTAGTAGAGTGCATGCCACGTCGTGTTGCGGCAGCTCTGTATGCTCGCGGGGGCCCTACTTGACATTAGAGAGGTGTACCAGTTTCTTTGGTACTTCAGTGTATATCATAAATTAACAGCTGCTTTATTCAAGTTCAATTTACCTACGTAAGTAGATTTTCAAGGGATAGTTTGGGTCTATCTTCAAGTGTCCGGTTGTTGAGCTCTTTCAACATATTCTTGGCACTCTTCCGTGGGTCAAACAAACCTGTGACCATTCATGTCACTCTTTATTGTACACTCCTGGAATTGGAAAAAAGAACACATTGACACCGGTGTGTCAGACCCACCATACTTGCTCCGGACACTGCGAGAGGGCTGTACAAGCAATGATCACACGCACGGCACAGCGGACACACCAGGAACCGCGGTGTTGGCCGTCGAATGGCGCTAGCTGCGCAGCATTTGTGCACCGCCGCCGTCAGTGTCAGCCAGTTTGCCGTGGCATACGGAGCTCCATCGCAGTCTTTAACACTGGTAGCATGCCGCGACAGCGTGGACGTGAACCGTATGTGCAGTTGACGGACTTTGAGCGAGGGCGTATAGTGGGCATGCGGGAGGCCGGGTGGACGTACCGCCGAATTGCTCAACACGTGAGGCGTGAGGTCTCCACAGTACATCGATGTTGTCGCCAGTGGTCGGCGGAAGGTGCACGTGCCCGTCGACCTGGGACCGGACCACAGCGACGCACGGATGCACGCCAAGACCGTAGGATCCTACGCAGTGCCGTAGGGGACCGCACCGCCACTTCCCAGCAAATTAGGGACACTGTTGCTCCTGGGGTATCGGCGAGGACCATTTGCAACCGTCTCCATGAAGCTGGGCTACGGTCCCGCACACCGTTAGGCCGTCTTCCGCTCACGCCCCAACATCGTGCAGCCCGCCTCCAGTGGTGTCGGGACAGGCGTGAATGGAGGGACGAATGGAGACGTGTCGTCTTCAGCGATGAGAGTCGCTTCTGCCTTGGTGCCAATGATGGTCGTATGCGTGTTTGGCGCCGTGCAGGTGAGCGCCACAGTCAGGACTGCATACGACCGAGGCACACAGGGCCAACACCAGGTATCATGGTGTGGGGAGCGATCTCCTACACTGGCCGTACACCACTGGTGATCGTCGAGGGGACACTGAATAGTGCACAGTACATCCAAACCGTCATCGAACCCATCGTTCTACCATTCCTAGACCGGCAAGGGAACTTGCTGTTCCAACAGGACAATGCACGTCCGCATGTATCCCGTGCTACCCAACGTGCTCTAGAAGGTGTAAGTCAACTACCCTGGCCAGCAAGATCTCCGGATCTGTCCCCCATTGAGCATGTTTGGGACTGGATGAAGCGTCGTCTCACGCGGTCTGCACGTCCAGCACGAACGCTGGTCCAACTGAGGCGCCAGGTGGAAATGGCATGGCAAGCCGTTCCACAGGACTACATCCAGCATCTCTACGATCGTCTCCATGGGAGAATAGCAGCCTGAATTGCTGCGAAAGGTGGATATACACTGTACTAGTGCCGACATTGTGCATGCTCTGTTGCCTGTGTCTATGTGCCTGTGGTTCTGTCAGTGTGATCATGTGATGTATCTGACCCCAGGAATGTGTCAATAAAGTTTCCCCTTCCTGGGACTATGAATTCACGGTGTTCTTATTTCAATTTCCAGGAGTGTATTTCTTCAGTATCCCCTGTAAGTGTTTTTTCGTATCTCACACATCTGAGTAATATTCTAGGACGGGACATACATGTGAATTGTGTGCTGTTTCCTTTCTAAACTTATTGGATTTTCCTAGTGAGACAATCTGTACCGAATTGCTTGCGGGTTACGAGGTTGATCGTGATAATTTTTTGTTGAACATAGTCACAGCGGGTGAAAAGTGGGTTCATTACTTCGAACTGGGTACAAACCGGCAATCCATGGAGTGCACCACACCACCTCTTCTCCGTAAAAAAGCCTCTATAGCCGCACCATCTGCCGGCAGTCGTGGCGAGGGTATTATGGGACTCTGAAAAGGGTTATTCTGTTTGATGTCTACTCTCACGGCTCAGCGAACGACTCTGCTACCCTCAAGAAACTGAAGAAACGCGTTGAACGTGTTCGTCACCACAAAAATGCAAACTAATTTCTTCTTCATAACAACGCAAGTCTGCACACGCGAAAGGAGTTCAGTAATCTTCATTGGTCTGTTCCTCCTCATCCACCCTACAACCCTGATCTCGCACCTTTCAACTGCCATCTGTATGGCCCAACGAAGGATGCACTCCGCGGGAAACAGAACGTGGGTGATAGGGAAGTTACTGATGCAGCATGACGTGGTACCATACGGGCAAACGGGGCTTCCCAGTAAGGTGGCGTAAGACAGTTGCATAGAACGAGATTTTCCTGAAAACTATGGTTTGTAGCCAAATTGATGGGAAAAGTGCGTAGCATTACTCATTGAACGCCCCTCGAATAACAACAGCAAGAGCTCACCCAAAATCGATCCTTGTGGTGTACATTTTACGATTTTTCTGCGTGAAAAAGAAACTATTCATTTGTTTACCGTCACTAGGTTTCCTGATGCCACACTCGGCGCTCTTTTAGTCAGATTGGATGAGAAACATGAGATCAATGAGACCATGATATTTGAGATACTGTGGCAGGATACTGTGTACTCCACAATAACGTCCACCGAAAATACCATCTGGCAGTATCTTGTCATTTAATGTTTTTACAAGTAGTATAGGAATTCGAGGCCTCGGTTCTTAGCAACAGCGGTGTAATGGGACCAACAGCGTAGATCTGCTGAGCATTATAGAACCACACACCAGTATACAACCCGATAGCCAAACATCTCATATCTCTATGTATTTTACATACACGTATTCCCACAAACTATATTGCGGAATGGAATGTTAATGACACCTGTAAAGCTAATCAAGTAACAGAGAAGAGTAACAAAAGCAATTTCTCGAAACGAATTTTAAACAAAGAGCGTATTTTCGTAGTTTGATACAACTCTTGCGTTTAATAAAATACCAACTTAAAGATGATGCCAAGCAATATATTTGAAACTTAGAGAATGTTATCGACAGAATCCGGATTTGATTAAGAAGAAAATCAAGAGAATATGTTTTGCATTAATGGATCCAACATACGATACTATTTTGTTCACAAAATCACGAAATCCCGAGTAATCATTATTATGTATAATTTGGCAATTTATTCCATGTAAAACCAAAGTAATTGAAACTTATGTAATAGACCTTTTAATTAAAACCTTACGAAATATTTTGTAAATGGACATAATTTTTTCATATTTCGTCAAAATCTGTTAGGTTCACAAAAAAAAGTTAAATGCGGATATCAAGCAATATGTATGAAATTCGTGAAAACGTTATCCACAGAAGGTAATTCGTAATTAAGAAGACAATCAATATTTTATATTTTGCGTTGGTGGATCAGGTATAAAAGATTATTTTACACATTCGAGTATCGAATTCACAATTACAACCACTCTGTATCTGCCGGCCGGTGTGGGCGAGCGGTTCTAGGCGCTACAAGCTGGAACCGCGCTACCTCGGGCATGGATGTGTGTGATGTTCTTAGGTTAGTTAGGTTTAAGTAGCTTTAAGTTCTAGGGTACTGATGGCCTCAGAAGTTAATAAGTCCCATAGTGCTCAGAGCCATTTGAACCATTTGAACTCTGTATCAATTTGGCAATTTATTTCGTGTAAAACTATTGCAGCAAGAACTTTTTCAACTGACTTCTTTGATTGTGAGTCACGCATTTGGCAATTTCAGTAACTACTGTTTGGTTTACTTGATTGTTGAAAAGATACATATACGCGAGCTGCAGAGTGAGATAGAGGGAGGTTTTAGTAGTTGTGAGATTTGTTATTGTTTACGGTGGAGTGGAGGAAATACGTAATACGCACCAAGAAGATGATAAGAGGTGTTAATTTCAAGAAAACTTTGATCCCATAAATTACGATTACTCAGGAAGCGGAGACAGATTTATATACTGGATTCGACGAGGAGGACTACCAAACATGAGATGAGTATAGCAGTCTACTAAAATTACTCGTAGTGACAAGTACTTACTTGAAAGTTCGTCACTGGTCGTATACAAAGTAATACATTCATACTTCACTAGTTTATGAATTACGTCGAGAGAACAGGTTGTTGACACACAGTCAACACGGATTTAGAAAATACAAACAGCTCTTTAATCACACGAAGCTATTTGGTGATAGGAGACCAAAACCATAAGAAGTGTTGAGTGTTATTGGCAAGGGATTTTTGACACCGTACTTCACAAGATGCTTGTAATCAAACTACTTGCTTATGAAAAATCGTCTCAGTTATGCGACTGGATTCATGATTTCCCGTCAGAGAGGTCACACTTCGTAGTAACTTACGGAAGATCATCGAGCAAAACAGAAGAGATTTCTGGCGTTCGCCGAGGTAGTGTTATAGGCCCTTTGCTGTTCCTTATGTATATAAACGATTTAGCAGACAATCTGAGCAGCTGTCTTAGATTGATTGCAGATGATCCTGTATTTTATAGTCTAGTAAAGTCATCAGAAGATCAAAACAACTTGCAAAAGATTTAGAAACTTAGAGAAGTTATCTGCATGGAGCGAAAATTGGCAGTTGACACCAAATAATGAAAAGTATAAGATCATCCACGTGAGTGCTAAAATGAATCCTTAAGACTTTGGTTACCCAATACATCAATCGAATTTAAAGGCCGTAAATGCAAGTAAATACCTAGGTATTACAATTACAAACAATTTAAATTGGAAGGAACACATAAAAAATGTTGTGCGGAAGGCGAACCAAAGACTGCGTTTTATAGGCAGAATAATTAAAAGGTGCAACAGATCTACTAAGGAGACTGCCTACACTACGCTTGTCCGTCCTCTTTTAGACTATTGCTGCGCGGTGTCGGATCCTTCCCAGATAGGATTAACGGAGTATGTCGAGAAAGTTCAAAGAAGGGCAGCACGTTTTGTACTAACGAGAAATATGGGAGAAAGTGTCACGGACATGATACACGATTTGGGATGGACACCATTTAAACAAAGGCGTTTTTCATTGCGGCGGGATCTTCTCAAGAAATTTAAATTACCAACTTCCTCCGAATGCGAAAATATTTTGTTGTCAAAACCTACATAGGGAGAAACGATCATCGTAATAAAATAAAGAAAATCAGAGCTCTCACGGAGAGATACAGACGTTCGTTTCCTCTGGGCGGTGTTCGAGAGTGAAATAATTGAGAATTATTTCGGTAAACCCTCAGCCAAACACTTCAGTGTGATTTTCTGCATACCCATGTCGTTGTAGAAGCAGATGTAAATTAGTCGCCGCACGTCATACCGGGAACACGTCGGTATCGGGAAGGTGTCGGTGTTGAGTACGGTGGTGGCCGTACTTTTTGAGATTAGCATGAGAGTTTGTTTAGTAGAGCAAGTAAGAGGTTGTGAGGTGTTAGGTGTGGGGCGGTGCAGGCGGTGGGCCTGTGCCCGGAGCAGAAGGCTGGCTATGTCTGGAGGAGCGGCACCTGTGGAGGGTGGAGTGGCGGGGCTAATGGAAGGGGTGCTTATTACGGCCGAGGCAGCCAGACGAGACCAGGCGAGACCAGTAGAGACGCTGGCAGCGGAGAAGGCGGGCAGCAGACGGCCGCTCCAGCCGTCGTTAAAGGGGATCCTCCAGCACACGAGCCGCGCCGCTGCTGCCGGATGCAGGGCCAGCAGGTAGCGCTCAGGTCAAGCGCTAGCTAGACATGTGTAGGCCGCGACGCACAGTCACCTGATCAAAAGTATCCCTACAGCCGTATATAATGTGGAATTGACCACTAGATATCATGAGAAGAGGGCCAGCCACTATAAAAGGAGGGCGGGAGTACACTGAGGTAACAAAAGTAATGGGATAACGGTATGCACATATACACACGGCAGTACTATCGCGTACACAAGGTATAAAAGTGCAGTGCATTGGCGGAGCTCCATTTGTACTCAAGTGATTCATGCGGAAAGGCTTCCGACGTCATTATGGCCACATGACGGGAATTAACTGACTTAGAACACGGAATGGTAGTGACAGCTAGACACATGGGACATTCCATTCTGGAAATCGTTAGGGAATTCAATATTCCGAGATCCACAGTATCTATAGTGTGGCCAAAACACCAAATTTCAGGCATTACATCTCACCAAGGACACCGCAGTGGCCGACGTCCTTCATTTAACGACCAAGAGCAACGGCATTTTTTTAGAGTTGTCAGTGCTAACAGACAAGCAACACTGCGTAAATTAACTGCAGAAACCGACGTGAGACGTTCAACGAAGATATCCCTTAGGACAGTGAGGCGAAATTTGACGTTCTTGGGCTACGCCAGCAGACCACCGACCGCGAGTGCCTTTGTTAACAGCACGACATCGCCTGCAGCCTCTCTGCTGGGCTTGTAACCATATCGGTTGGACCTAGACGTCTGGAAAACGGTGATCTGGTCAGATGAGTCCCAATTTCGGTTAGGAGGAGCTGATCGTAAACTGAGGAGCTACTTGACTGAGAAGTAGCGGCTCCTGTCTCGTAAACTGGCATCCGGCAGAGAGAGGTGTGCTGACCACATTCCCCTCCATATCTTCATCCAATGACACCTGTGGGCTGAGGATGACACGGCGGCCGGTCGGTACACCTGGGCCTTAACGACCTGTTCGGGCGGACTTTACTTTCAAAAGCTGATGGTAGGATTCGAGTGTGGCGTAGATCTAAGGAAGCCATCGATCCAAGTTGTCAACAATGCACTGTGCCAGCTGGTGGTGGCTCCATAATGGTGTGGGCGGTGTTTACGTGGAATGGACTGAGCCCTCTGGTCCAACTGAACCGATCATTGACTGGAAATGATCATTTTCGGCTACTTGGAGACCATTTGTAGCCATTCATGGACTTCATGTTCCCAAACAACGGCGTCATGTCACAGGACTACAATTGTTCGCGATTGGTTTGGAGAACGTTCTGAACAATTCGAGCGAATGATTTGGCAATCCAGGTAATGGAAATGAGCGTTTGGCATCAATGGCCGGTAGGCCCCTTACGGGACAGGTCCGGCCGCTGTGGTGCAGGACTTATTACATTCGACGTCTTTCTGGGCGACCTGCGAGCTGGATGGGGACGAAATGATGAAGATAACAGAACATCCAGTCCCTGAGCGGAAAAAAAATCCCCGACCTAGCCGGGAATCGAACCCGGGCCCCGGAGGACGGCAGTCCGTCACGCTGATCATATTTTCTTTTTTTAATCTCATTTTGTTCGTTATAGTCCGTTGCAATTGTTCGTGGCGGACGTCCCCTGACGCCCATTGAAGTTCGTTATTGATCCACTCACTCAGTTTTTTTTATTGCAGAGGGCAGCTAACCCTCTGACCGAACACGCTGAGCTACCGTGCCGGCTACCATTCAGCTATCGGGGCGGACGGCAATCCAGGTCGCCCTACTTAAATCCTATCGAACATCTATGGGACATAATGGAGAGGTCAGTTCGTGCTCAAAATCCTACACAGGCAAACACTTTCGCATTCATGGACGGTTATAGGGGCTGCAAGACTCAATATTTCTGTAGGGGATTTCCAACGAATTGTTGAATCCATGTCACATCGAGTTGCTGCACTACGCCGGGTAAAATGAGGACCGACACGATGTTAGCAGGTTCCCGATGACTTCTGTCGCCTCAGTGTATAATGTTGTCAGTAGAGAAGCAGTAACTAACGTCTGATTAAGGGTCTTCTGAAATCAGAGATGTTCGGGACTGTTATCCGTCATGTTGCCCTCTACGGCACCGACTGTTGGCCTGCTGCAAAAGACGCAGAATAACGATTGTGGCCAAGGAGATTAAAGGGCTTAGATGGCCAGATGACATCACTCGACTGGATCACGTTGCGAACGAAACTGTCAGGAAACGTTTTGGGGTCTCGAAGATCCAGTAGAAAACGCGAGAAAGCCATCTCCGGTGGTATCGACATTTGCTGCACGTGGAAGACGATACCACTGCAAAGGCAGCATACACAGTGGGATTCATGGGAAAGAGACCCAAGGGACGACCAAGACAGCGGTGGGCCGATCCTCTGCACAACGACCTCAAGGCTGTAAATCTTTATCCAGATATGGCCCACGATCGAACAAAATGGAAACAGTGAATCCACTAAGCGGACCCTGCCACCGGGCGTGACAAAATAAGTAGAGAAAGACGAATACGAAGAAGAGTATTGAAGCAGTAACAGCAGAAACAGTCTATTTACGAAGCTCACATCGAGACTCAGGGCAGTAAGGCTTTTATATATAGATTTTTCGCATTTATGATACGAGAAGTTCAAGAACTGAAATACCACTCACTGAAATTTCCAAACTTTCTCGAGAAATCTGCTATAATAACTCACCGATATGTAGTCTTATCGATGAACCCTGTGGCTCTTTGATAGAATGTTCATTTAACATGCGACTGGCATGGGTTAGATTCCCATCGATGACTAAATTTTAAACAAAGGTGTATGTCTGTGAAGCGGAAAATACACAAGTATGAAAAATACTTAATTTGTAATGTATTTTGATTTAAACACTCTTTTATAAAAGATCGATAATTAAGAATTTACATTTGCAATGAAAACTCGATTTTTGCCTCCAATACATAATTCGAAATACGAAGACGTGCATCCGTTAATTAGCAAATATCTGATGAATTTTGTACATAAATGATGTAGGTGTTCGAACTAAACGGAAGAAACTGCACACTGACGTCAAAATAGGCGATGGTCACATTATGTGAGTACACCGTGCATTTTACGAATGATGGAAATGTTAGGAGAACATGTGACTGTTTAAAAATTTACATTGCCTAAGAATCGAACGTACGATCGTTCCAAGGCAGGTGAGCTTTTCTTCCAGCTAGCGGTTCTAGGCACGCAGTCCGGAACCGCACGACTGCTACGGTCGCAGGTTCGAATCCTGCCTCAGGCATGGATGTGTGTGATGTCCTTAGGTTAGTTAGGTTTAAGTAGTTCTAAGTTCTAGGCATCTGATGACCACAGATGTCAAGTTAGGTTTAAGTAGTTCTAAGTTCTAGGGGACTGATGACCACAGATGTTAAGTCCCATAGTGCTCAGAGCCATTTGAACCATTTTTTTTTTCTTCCAGCAAGCCACGCTAATCGTTGAGAAAAAAACGACCTTACTTTAGCGTATTAGAAGCGGTTGGGATATGTCTACGTCGATTTTCACGATTATTTTTGAGCGTTTCATCTAAATGCTTAGGAGCATTGATATTTGAGTTCTGAACTTCACATACCATAATTATAAAACATTACAAACTCCGATCGCCTTGTGATGTTATAAACTAGTGCCCATTAAAATTGCTACACCACGAAGATGACGTGCTACAGGCGTGAAATTTAACCGACAGGAAGAAGATGCTGTGACATGCAAATGATTAGCTTTTCAGAGCATTCACACAAGGTTGGCGCCGGTGGCGACACCTACAACATGCTGACATGAGGAAAGTTTCCAACCAATTTCTGATACACACATAGCAGTTGACCGGCGTTGCCTGGTGAAACATTGTTGTGATGATTCGTGTAAGGGGGAGAAATGCGTACCATCACGTTTCCGACTTTGATAAAGGTCGGATTGTAGCCTATCGCGATTGCCGTTTATCGTATGGAGACATTTCTGCTCGCGTTGGTCGAGATCCAATGACTCTTAGCAAAATATGGAATCGATGGGTTCAGGAGGGCAATACGGAACGCCGTGCTGGATCCCAACGGCGTTGTATCACTAGCAGTCGAGATGACAGGCATCTTATCCGCATGGCTGTAACTGATCGTGCAGCCACGTCTCGATCCTTGAGTCCAACATATGGGGACGTTTGCAAGACAACAACCATCTGCGCGAACAGTTCGACGACGTTTGTGGCAGCATGGACTATCAGCTCGGAGACCATGGCTGCGGTTAGCCTCGACGCTGCATCACAGACAGGAGCGCCTGCGATGGTGTAATCAACGACGAACCTGGGTGCACGAATGTCAAAATGTCACTTTTTCGAATGAATCCATGTTCTGTTTACAGCTTCATGATGGTCGCATCCGTGTTTGGCGACATCACGGTGAACGCACATTGGAAGCGTGTATTCGTCATCGCCATACTGGCGTTATCATCCGGCGTGATGGTATGGGGTGCCATTGGTTACACGTCTCGGTCACCTCTTGTTCGTATTGACGGCACTTCGATCAGTGGACGTTACATTTCAGATGTGTTACGTCCCGTGGCTCTATCCTTCATTCGATTCCTGCAAAACCCTACATTTCAGCAGGATAATGCACGACCGCATGTTGCAGGTCCTGTACGGGTCTTTCTGGACACAGAAAATGTTCGAGTGCTGTCCTGGCCAGCAAATTCTCCAGATCTCTCACAAATTGTAACGTCTGGTGAATGGTGGCCGAGCAACTGGCCCGTCACAATACGGCAGTCACTACTCTTGATGAACCGTGGTATCCTGTTGAAGCTGCATGGGCACATGTACCTGTACACGCCAACCAAGCTCTGTTTGACTCAATGCCCGAGCGCATCAAGGCCGGTATTACTGCCAGAGGTGGTTGTTCTGAGTACTGATTTCTCAGGATCTATGCACCCAAATTATGTGAAAATTTAATCACATGTCAGTTCTAGTATAACATATTTGTCCAATGAATACCCGTTTATCATCTGCATTTCTTTTTGGTGTAGCAATTTTAATGGCCAGTAGTGTATCTGATTTCACCCGAGTAGAAAATCCATTAGGGTCATTTGTGCCCTTCTAAATATGTCGAAGTCGACTGTTGGTGATGTGACTGTGAAGTAAAAATACGGAAGAACAACTGGAGTCAAACGTAGACCAGCCAGACCTCGTTTACTGACGGACGGGTAGCGTCGGACACTGCAGAGGTTCATTATGAAAAATCGCATCAAATCAGCGGAACAAATCATCCTTGTATAACTGCGTAGTCTTCCGCGGCCAGAGCCAGTCGACATAGAAGTTTTCTGGGCATTGTACCGCGTCATAATCTGAAAAACTACTGCTGCTGCAGAAAAACCAGAAGAAGGCCGCTGGAACCGTGGCCGAAACGTTGGTTTTTCTACAGCTGCAGTAGCTTTTACATTATGGCACAGTATAATACCCAGAAAACTTTTATGTCATCAAATCACCCTTGTGTTCTAAAGAACTACCAGCACTCCGGCTGGCGCAGTGATTGTGCGTAGGGAGTGAAAAACAGTGCGGTACAATGAAATCGAAGAACCTCTACTGTCATCGTCATCGACTGTCTAAACTGCTGCTATGGTGGCCTTATGTAGCCCACATACGGCTTGTGATTGGTCGGTGATAATGTAATGCTGTCGCAGATGGCGTCGACGTCTGCACTGATGGCGTCACCGCTTCCGTAGCAGCATAAAGATTGGTACAAATATCTCTGTCTCTTCTGCACATCGTGAGGTAACTTCCATGCACCGCTAACATTACATACGCTGTCACGGTTTAAGTTCTTCTCAGAAATTCTTATTTCTACAGCCTCTTTAGTTACAGAATACAAGTATTTACGAGCCTAGGACAAAACTTTTGTTTCGTCAGATGATATTTAGTGTTAGTAAGGAAGTGCTCAGCAACTACAGATTCATTAATTCTCGATTTTTAATTTGTCTCTCATGTTCTGCCCGACAGTCGCAAAAGAGCTCACAAGGAACGCTATAAGCCGCAGGGATACTGAAGCCGAGACTGTTGTTAACTGGGCATAGCATCTCCTTTGTCTTCTTAGAGTCGAGGATACACGTATTATTCCTCGTCTTCCTAATCGCTGGACCTAGAGCCACAGAAAGGAAAGAATACATTCAGTACCTCATCACGTTTTCTGTTCTTTGAGAACGCTGACTTCATATGACGTGAACCACTGCCGTTCTTTCGGAACACGTGCTTCAAATGATGCAGGAAGTTTTCCTTCTGAAACGATAAAGTTATTCCGACATCTTATGACTACTACCTACTTCTTGTATGGCGGTAAATTCGATGAGATGGGTTCTCCGTTGTCTCCAGGTATTGTCAACTTTTTGTCGAACATTTGGAGGAGCGTGCATTAGATTTGGCTGCCCTTCGTAGATCTTAATTTTAACGCTATGTTATGGTCTGGCACACGAGATAAAAGCTCTTGAGCACTTCCTGAACATAGGAAAAGCATGCATCCAGATACACAGTACACTGTTTAGACTGAGAAAAAAGGAAGGCTGCCATGTTTAAATGTTTTGGTACAATGAAAGGCGGATGGTCGTTCGGACACTCAGTGTGCTGCAAGCTTACGCACACTAATTTATATTTTAGCTGGTAGAGCTTTTATCAGCCTGTCCAGAAGAGAGCAGATTTAAATATACTGGTACACAGAGCAAAAACCGTTTCTGACGAGGACCACTTGGATTCCGGAGTCAAGCAACTGAAGTACGTGTTCCGAAAGAACCACTATGGTTCAGGTCATATGAAGTCAGTGTTATCCAAGAAAAGAAAAATTGAAAACATTGATCATTCACGTGATGAGCAGCTGAAGGAATTCCTTCCTTTCAGCGGCCCTACATCCAGCAAAATAGGCAAAATCCTGGGTAGATGTGACGTAAGACCTATTATCCGACTTCCTAAGAAGGTGAAGAAAATGGTACTCATTATTAAGGACAACATCGGCCTCAGGATCCCCGAGATTTATAACATTCCTTATGAATGTGGAAGCTATTACATCGGTCAGTCCATTCGTACCGTTTCCGACCGCTGTGCAGAACATCAGCGACATATTATCAAATATCGAGAGCCGGAGAAATCTGCAGTCGCTTAGCACAGCCTTACAAACAAACACAAAATATCGTTTGCTGAAAAACGTTTTGTCCCAGGTTCCTACATATTGGCTTTCTGTAATTAAAGAGACTACAGAAACAAGAAGAACTTCAATCGTGGCAGCGTATATAATCTTTGCGCCGGCCGCGGTGGTCTAGCGGTTCTAGGCGCGCAGTCCGGAACAGCGCGACTGCTACGGTAGCAGGTTCGCATCCTGCCTCGGGCATCGATGTGTGTGATGTCCTTAGGTTAGTTAGGTTTAAGTAGTTCTAAGTTCTAGGGGACTGATGACCACAGATGTTAAGTCCCATAGTGCTCAGAACCATTTGAACCATTTTTTTTATAATCTTTGCGGTGCATGGAAGTGAGCTCTCAATGCAGAGCAGAACCAGATGTATTCGTTGCAATGTTTATGCTACTACGGCAGCGGAGACGCCACCATCTGTCACAGCATTACGTAATCACCGAATAATCACAAGCAGTCTATGGACTATATGAGGTCACCACAGCAGCAGTTTAGACAGTCGGTTGCTCCTGACGAAGACGATGGAGGTAATCGTAGAAAGCTCGAGGTTTTACCCTGAATTGACGCGTCAAGAAGTCGGAAATTGTTTTGTACAAGTGGGGACAATGATGAAGCAGCTTCTCGTAAACCACACGTTTCTGTACTTTGTACCAAGTGACGATTGGTTTGTCGTAAAGAGCAACGCCATTGGATAGTGGATGACTGGAAACGGCTAATCTGGAGTGATGAATCACGGTATACACTGTGGCAATCCGATAGAAGGGTTTCGGTTTGGAGAAAGTCTCGTCAGCGTTACCTGGCATCATGTGTGGTGCCAATAATGGAGTAAAGAGAAGGTAGTGTTATGTTATGGGAGTATTTTTCGTGGTCGGGTGGTGGTACCTTTCTGCGCATAAGAGAGTACTACAGGATATCAACAAATTTCACAGTATTGCTTACTGTATACAGCAGAGGAACAGTTCGAAGACAATGATCGTATCAGCATTATAAGCACTCTATCAAATACAGCACTCATGAGCAAATGGTTTGTGGACAATAACGTTCCTGACATGGATTGACGTAAAAAAATTCCCTACCTGAACCCAATGGAAAACTTTTGGGATGAGTTAGAATATCAGCTTGACTGCATACCCCAGCGTCCAACATAATTATCTCTTCTGGTTCGGCTCTTGAAGAGTAACGGACTGTCATTCCCCTGCAGACATTCACGAACCTTTTTGAAAGTGTCCTCAGCAGAGTTCCAGCTGTCATAACAGCAAACGATGGACTCACCCAATATTAATTTCCACTAACCAGTGTCCGGTTGGTTTGGAGTACATAATTTAAGCGTGTAGGCTTCCACAATCAGAGCCAGTTCGAGTAAATCCTGTTGGTTACTAGGCTGCGTCATTATGAAACTCTGGAAAAAGATGCACCAAAGCGCAGGCGCTTTGTCAGATACGTTGATGACACATGTGTGGTGAGGCCGCAGGGGTCTGAAAGGCTGCAGGACTTTCACCAACATTAGATCTCTTTCCACCGAAACACCAAATTCACAGTGGAGGTGGAATGGAATGGCGAACTCTCCATTTCTGTTCCTCCTATTCAAGTGCAAGCGGACGACACACTGTAATTACGACACAGTGTATATAGGAGAGCCAGACATAATAATTTGTTCCTGTACGCCTACAGCTGCCATCACCCTTTGCTGCGTGAGTGTGCGTTCCATATACTCGTCCAGAGGGCCCATGCAATGTCGGACGAAGAAAGACTACCAAGGGAGGTCAACCATCCTAGGGACGTATTCAAGGAGAACGGATACGGCCGGAGGTAAATCCTACATCCTTTCAGGCAGAAGGTACAGGCCTAACAAACTGAACACGAGGAGGGGGATAAGACAATGGCGTATCTGTCATACGCCAGAAACGCATCGAACAAAATCCTCAGAAACCTTGGCTAGACATAACATTACATGCGTTTTCTATCAACGTCCGAAAACGCATGCAGTTTTGGGGAAAGATACGGTGGAGCTCCGTATTCCTTGCAAATGCGGTAAGGCACACATCGGAAAGACTGTGGTCAGTCGAAGAAATTAACCAGGTTACAGGAGACACAGCGAACTCAACCAAGTAGCTAAATCTGCGCTTGTGGAACACTGCACAGCTGCAAGTTACTCAACGAAATATGAACAAACTGAAGTGCTAAGACAGACCTCGTCATTTTTCTGTTGTGATAGAAAGGATTCTATTGAAATACGATCCTGATAAATAACACACAGTGGCTTCATTTTCAGTGAAGCGTGGGACTCGGCGCACAGCCGACTGAAGTCACAACGTCGGCCGAGAGCGGCTTCTGCGCCCGACGGGGAAGCCCAAGCACAGAGAGACCGAAGTTGGTCCGGCAGTGAGTGCAGTGGGGATAGATTAGCGTATAAGGGCGGCGCCGATGTAGCGAATACCTCACTCTGCAGGTATCATATGAAGATGACTGCAAGGTACGCCGTCGAAATATCGACTTCGGTCGACAACTGCATCCGGCTACAACGTGATAGCAATACGAACTACTACAAAACCGAATTTCCGGCAGTCTTTGCACAAGTCCTCCTCAGGACGACCGCCAGTCATCAGCTAGGGTAGTACAGGCAATAGTCTTTCGTGCAAACACCTACTTCTAGCATACTGTCTATAACGATATGTTTACGTAATGTGTATACATAAGCATACAGTTATAAATGTCCCCGTTCGTAGTCGCTAATTATAACAATATGTTTACTTTTGTGCTGTAACATATAGCTATAATCAGCGGTGGAAATATATTTGCGAACGCCGACCGTGTGCGGCTGTTTCTTGTTGGATCGTCTGATCAGTCGGAAGTTGCATTGCAGAGGAGAGTAAAAGCCTATTCAAAATATAATTATTTTTGGATAACTCAACATGAATTTCCTAAGGGACCGTAGTTTATCATGCATTTACCAATAGAATATGGCGCGGAGAAAATATTTCGCCGCATGCAACTTCCGTCCGATTTCGGCGAAAGAATTCGTGACTGTGAACTCTCTATTTGGCAGAAACATAAAGAAAATTAAATAACTTCATGAAGGAGTGAGACATAGATTCTATACTAAATAAATAGTCCATACACCAGTTCCATTTAACTCTGAATTTATGGCAATTAATAGATGAACTTAGCCGGCCGGTGTGGCCGTGCGGTTCTAGGCGCTTCAGTTTGGAACTGCGTGACCGCTACGGTCGCAGGTTCGAATCCTGCCTCGGGCATTGATGTGTGTGATATCCTTAGGTTAGTTAGGTTTAAGTAGTTCTAAGTTCTAGGGGACTGATGACCACAGATGTTAAGTCCCATAGTGCTCAGAGTCATTTGAGCTATAGATGAACTTACATTGCAATGAAGGATTTAACATGGATGCCGTTTTGACTGGCACTTCTCTTCTCGTAATGAAAATAATTTCTTTGACGTTTTCACATACACGTCGCACAATAAATCTATTGCTATGCAGTATTGCACTTTTAGTATTGCACTTTTACTTTACACTAAAATAATATTATTTTTAACAATAATAATACGGCGGCAAGACATGCGCGTCCGACACAAGTTACAAGAGACAAGAGAAAAATGAGTAACTGAGTAACTGTTCATCGAGAATAACTCGTACATCAAAAGAACGTGTAAAAGTGTTCCTCTTCTGTCCGTTTTTCGCGCCGCGGTTTTCAAAGTCAGTAACTCTCTGCAACTCTGACGGCGCTTCGACAATAAACACGTTACGTCACAGGACGTTCACCTTTTACATTCTCGCAACATTATTTGCTAACTGTAGCTGTTGCCGAGCGACTGCTCGATTAGTGAATGATTTAAAATGATAAGGCAATCACATAATGTTACATGGCTTATGACTTCCCAATGATGTACCAGAATGTGAGGTCGGTTGTGCGACAATATAAACAGAAGATATACAGGGAGCTCGCATAGAAGGCCACAAGCACAACAGCCGCTGCATGTCATAAAGTACACTGTGAGTATAATTAAAGTAAAACTTTCAAAACGCTGTAGAAATAACACCACTGGGCAGAATGACATCGATTTGCAACCTAGCGGCAGTGGAGGCACGCATTGCGCTGCACATTCTCAACGTGACCCCGGAAACACTTCGATCAGTTGCGGAACATGCTGTTTCTCGATTTCAACTTGTTGCAGAAAATGGTGGACAGCATATTGAAAATCTTTTGCGACAGTCACATGGAAATGAATAATCGGATTTGATTTTGATTGATGCTTTTTATGCGGTTTTTGGCCTCAGAACAATTAAATACCGATGTTTTAAATGCTTTTTATGCGGATTTTGGCCTCACGACAATTAAAAACGGATGTGAGTGATGCTTTTTATGCGATTTTTGACCTCGGGAGAATTAAAAAGCGATTTTTCCATCCGATGTGATATGACCTTGCCGTGGTGGATGGGCTTTCGTAAGTAACAGTATGACACCTGTACACTCATGCACACTGAGTAGTACAGTTCGTTTAACGTCAAACGTACACATTAGGTGTTGTTGTTTGATTCATTTGTCATTTGCAGTCGACAACTATCATTATGATGCTTACAGTGCCATCTATTGCTACATTTTGTGACTATTTATTTTTCTTCTGCCATACTTTTCCACCTTCTCCGATAATATTCCGCTGCAATTTGACGTCATTCTAACCAATGGTGTTATTTATACAGCGGATTGAAAGTTTAACTTTAATTATAATCACCCTGCATATTGTTTCTAACAAATGTTCAAGTGTTAGTCAAATAAAATCTCATTTGTGATTCTTATGGATATACTGATCATGTAACTGTTTTTTACATGGTATTATTCTTTTGTCTTCCTCCGACTGTGTAATCACTAGACTATCTAGCCTTTGAAGTGTTGTATGCCGTTTAGGCCAACGACATTTGACACTTCTTGCGTAGTACAAGCAAAGATGATGGTGACAATAATATTAAGCAGTGAGTAAGTCGCGGAACGTATACTGTGCGCCGGTGTTTCTTTTCGTACGTGCAGACGTTAAATGGGACGTGTGGAGATACGAGAAAACTGCAACAGGTGGCAACAAATAAACGGCTTCACCTGTTGTGGGCGTGGCCTTTTACGTTTTGGAGTCGCGGCTTGATCATCAAAGAGCAAGAGTGAAAACAAAAGACTACTGTCTTGTGACAAATGAAATATATTGCAACCTGGTTCGTCATGCAGAGCCTTCGAGGCATACGTCGAAAAAAAAAGTTATGTTCTACTCAAATTCACGAGTCACTCTAATGATCTGTAAACTTAGGTAAGGAAATATGTGTTTGTAAAAGAAAAGAAGTGCTTTTTGTGATGTGAGTAGAGATTATCTTCTTTTGTTCCAGTAACAGCTGCAGAATGTGAAGAAGTCAAGCCTTTCCTCGCCTGCACTCGGGATTTCAGAGACAGTGATTAGCGGAATTTCCACTTCAAGAGAATCATCTAGAGCGACGGGATTGAAAGAGAAAAGTAAATACGTTAGATGTTACATCTGGTGACAGACCTGGTGAAGTGTTCTGACAAGATTCGGAAACAAGAAGCGAGCCGGCAGCTACTTAAGAAAAAAAAATACTTCACCTTCAAATATTGATTGCGTACTAATGCGGTTTTACAGCCTTTCTTCCTTGATGAGTGGCAGAACAGACACAAGCTCGTATTTGAAAATGATGTTTATTAGGTTTCAGCCTTTCGAGATGGGCAAGGCACTTAACTTGCTAGTGCATCACTAAGTACACACCTGCATATTCTGCAGTGTCATCACACAGAGAATATTTCAGTGTCTTATAAATAAGTACTGAAGTTAGTTCAGACAAATGAAAAGACGTTTAGAGTTTAACTTATTGTCGACGTCGCGAGGTGAAGGAAGAGGTCTTTGTTTTGCTGAAGGAACTGTTGCAGAATTCACTAAAGAGGTAAAAAGAGAACAATACAAAACTATGAAGGCGTGTGGAAAAGGTACGCCTCCGAATTTTGTTATTCTGTTCACAATACCGGTTAAGGTCTTATATGTCACGCATGTTACTCGGTCGACTAATCCCACTGACGCAAGCTGCAACCCTCCTCCGCTACAGGGGTCAGAATTGTAGTGTGTACCATTGTGATCTGTAGTGTAAGTATGTCAGTGCGTGACAAACCGTGTGCTCTAATCGAGTTTCACGAATTCGAAGAGTTCGCTCGCACGTGGAACACCCATTTCTTCAGCATGACGATGTCAGACCACACACCCATTATCCCCCGTGCAGTCCCGATTTCGGCCCAACCGATTTTCATCTGCTTGCAGAACTTAAAGAACACCTCTGAGGGCTTCGCTTTGGTAGTGATGAAGCGGTACAAGCAGAGGTGAGGTTGTGGCTCCGATAACAAAGTCAAACATTATACAATGATGGTATTAACAGACTCGTGAGGGGAAATGTGTTCGTTGGCAAGGTGACTATGTTGGGAAATAAATAAGCAGACATTGAGAATGAAGATGTAAAATGTTGATAAAGACTGTTTTATTCAAAAAGATTTTGGAGTTTTCACAGAAGAAATCCGGAGGCGTTACTTTTCAACACGGTCTATTATATCCAGATGGTCTGGTCTGAATTTGATGTCATCCTGTCTAGAATACGGCGTAATAAGATACAAACACGTAACATAAACGGAGATACTGGTCGTACAAAAGTTTTGGACAGTTTCCATAACGTTATCCAGGAACAGTACTGAATCTAGGCTCACGAGATTAGCAGTGACAGCGCTACGGCGTCGTAGCTTAAAAGCGACAGTTCCGCACTGGAATTACAGTTAGTTGCAGGCGCTGGAATTCTCGCAGGTCGACAAATATTTTTCTTTCCTTTCCTTCCTTATAAAGTTATCCATTTTGCTAATTGTTTCAGTTCCACAGTGGGCTTTTGATGGTCACCGGGGCGTGAATATAGAAGAGTGTTTTCCGAGGTACCTTTCCATTTTACGTTCCCAAGTTATTAAAGAAATTTTTTTCGTCTTGCGAAAGAAGTTGGAGCTCCGTAAACTTGGCAGTTTCAGAGGCGCCGCGTCGTTATCGTTCTTTCTTGAAAGTATGTATAAATTAGTTTTATGTGTCGAGCTGTTCATCTGGAGCACTTTCTCTCAAGTTTTTAATGACCATTTCTGTGTGCTTTATGTCAGTTACTCAGAAGAATTAGCACGAAAGAACAATGACAATACCCTTTTAATTCTCCTTAATAGGTCTAGGATCAAGTTTTCACCTTTATTGTCTTCACAGAAGCGAATTCAACAACGTAATTATGGTATGCAGGGCACTAACTTTAAATGCAAAGACTTATATAGGTTTTTTTACCTTAAGCTTGCACAATAGTGTCCACTTCTACGTATTACACGGTGTGACTGATTTGGAGTGGCGCGTTTTTATCCTACGTGCTGTATGGTGCTGTTGTCAGCTGCGAATGTTTGAAGCGGCAGTACACCTGAAGGACGTGTCCCAAGTTCTGCTGCGATGCGTTCATGGCAGAGCCGTCACACACGTTGCCAGGAGATGACTGCGCTTCACAACTGCCGTGACTGCCATGGTTACACGTCGTCTCGTATAACCAAAGGAGAAAGAAGACTTCCAGCGTCGTCATCTTGTCCTTAAGAACAGGAATATACTCCAAGTGCTGTCTCAACACATCTTTGGGGAAATGCCCGCAGTTAAATAATTTGAGTCTAGCTACTAAAGAAGCCTATCACAAAGAAACTGTGGTCGTGTAAAATTTCTGTTCCTGTCACTGAGACAGATGCAAGGCGCCATTTCGGTTGTTTTTCTTAACTGTGCAGCTGTTGTTGTTGTGGTCTTCAGTCCTGAGACTGGTTTGATGCAGCTCTCCATGCTACTCTATCCTGTGCAAGCTTCTTCATCTCCCAGTACCTACTGGAACCTACATCCATTTGAATCTGCTTAGTGTATTCATCTCTTGGTCTCCCTCTACGATTTTTACCCTCCACGGTGCCCTCCAATGCTAAATTTGTGATCCCTTGATGCCTCAAAACATGTCCTACCAACCGATCCCTTCTTCTAGTCGAGTTGTGCCACAAACTTCTCTTCTCCCCAATCCTACTCAATACCTCCTCATTAGTTACGTGATCTACCCACCTTATCTTCAGCATTCTTCTGTAGCACCACATTTCGAAAGCCTCTATTCTCTTCTTGTCCAAACTAGTTACCGTCCATGTTTCACTTCCATACATGGCTACACTCCATACAAATACTTTCAGAAACGACTTCCTGACACTTAAATCTATACTCGATGTTAACAAATTTCTCTTCTTCAGAAACGCTTTCCTTGCCATTGCCAGTCTACATTTTATATCCTCTCTACTTCGACCATCATCAGTTATTTTACTCCTTAAATAGCAAAACTCCTTTACTACTTTAAGTGTCTCATTTCCTAATCTAATTCCCTCAGCATCACCCGACTTAATTTGACTACATTCCATTATCCTCGTTTTGCTTTTGTTGATGTTCATCTTATATCCTCCTTTCAAGACACTGTCCATTCCGTTCAACTGCTCTTCCAAGTCCTTTGCTGTCTCTGACAGAATTACAATGTCATCGGCGAACCTCAAAGTTTTTACTGCTTCTCCATGAATTTTAATACCTACTCCGAATTTTTCTTTTGTTTCCTTTACTGCTTGCTTAATATACAGATTGAATAACATCGGGGAGAGGCTACAACCCTGTCTCACTCCTTTCCCAACCACTGCTTCCCTTTCATGCCCCTCGACTCTTATAACTGCCATCTGGTTTCTGTACAAATTGTAAATAGCCTTTCGCTCCCTGTATTTTACCCCTGCCACCTTCAGAATTTGAAAGAGAGTACTCCAGTTAACATTGTCAAAAGCTTTCTCTAAGTCTACAAATGCTAGAAACGTAGGTTTGCCTTTTCTTAATCTTTCTTCTTAGATAAGTCGTAAGGTTAGTATTGTCTCACGTGTTCCAACATTTCTACGGAATCCAAACTGATCTTCCGCGAGGTCCGCTTCTACCAGTTTTTCCATTCGTCTGTAAAGAATTCGTGTTAGTATTTTGCAGCTGTGACTTATTAAACTCATAGTTCGGTAATTTTCACATCTGTCAACTCCTGCTTTCTTTGGGATTGGAATTATTATATTCTTCTTGAAGTCTGAGGGTATTTCGCCTGTCTCATACATCGTGCTCACCAGATGGTAGAGTTTTGTCATGACTGGCTCTCCCGAGGCCATCAGTAGTTCTAATGGAATGTTGTCTACTCCCGGGGCCTTGTTTCGACTCAGGTCTTTCAGTGCTCTGTCAAACTCTTCACGCAGTATCTTATCTCCCATTTCGTCTTCATCTACATCCTCTTCCATTTCTATAATATTGTCCTCAAGTACATCGTCCTTGTATAAACCCTCTATATACTCCTTCCAACTTTCTGCCTTCCATTCTTTGCTTAGAACTGGGTTGCCATCTGAGCTCTTGATATTCATAAAAGTGGTTCTCTTCTCTCCAAAGGTCTCTTTGACTTTCCTGTAGGCAGTATCTATCTTGCCCCTAGTGAGACAAGCCTCTACATCCTTACATTTGTCCTCTAGCCATCCCTGCTTAGCCATTTTGAGACGTTTGTATTCCTTTTTGCCTACTTCATTTATTGCATTTTTATATTTTCTCCTTTCATCAATTAAATTCAATATTTCTTCTGTTACCCAAGGATTTCTATTAGCCCTCGTATTTTTACCTTCTTGATCGTCTGCTGCCTTCACTACTTCATCCCTCAGAGCTACCCATTCTTCTTCTACTGTATTTCTTTCCCCCATTTCTGTCAATTGTTCCCTTATGCTCTCCCTGAAACTCTGTACAACCTCTGGTTCTTTCAGTTTATCCAGGTCCCATCTCCTTAAATTCCCACCTTTTTGCAGTTTCTTCAGTTTCAATCTGCAGTTCATAACCAATAGATTGTGGTCAGAATCCACATCTGCCCCAGGAAATGTCTTACAATTTAAAACCTGGTTCCTAAATCTCTATCTTACCATTATATAATCTATCTGATACCTTTTAGCATCTCCAGGATTCTTCCAGGTATACAACCTTCTTTTATGATTCTTGAACCAAGTGTTAGCTATGATTAAGTTATGCTCTGTGCAAAATTCTACAAGGCGGCTTCCTCTTTCATTCCTTCCCCCCCCCAATCCATATTCACCTACTATGTTTCCTTCTCTCCCTTTTCCTACTGACGAATTCCAGTTACCCATGACTATTAAATTTTCGTCTCCGTTCACTACTTGAATAATTTCTTTTATCTCGTCATACATTTCATCTATTTCTTCATCATCTGCGTTCACTATGCTGTTTGTAGTAGCTAACCCGAACTCCTATTTTTTTATTCATTATTAAACCTACTCCTGCATTACCCCTATTTGATTTTGTATTTATAACCCTGTATTCACCTGACCAAAAGTCTTGTTCCTCCTGCCACCGAACTTCACTAATTCCCACTATATCTAACTTTAACCTATCCATTTCCCTTTTTAAATTTTCTAACCTACCTGCCCGATTAAGGGATCTGACATTCCACGCTCCGATCCGTAGAACACCAGTTTTCTTTCTCCTGATAACGACGTCCTCCTGAGTAGTCCCCGCCCGGAGATCCGAATGGGGGACTATTTTACCTCCGGAATATTTTACCCAAGAGGACGCCATCATCATTTAATCATACAGTAAAGCTGCATAGCTATAGGACTCGAATATGGAAGCTTAACACAGAGAACACTCTTCGTTACGTAGAAAAGGTGACCATGTGCCAAATACAAACACGTGTGTCTTAAACTTTCCAAATATTAAAGTCATTCAATTTAAAAAAATGGAAAATGTCACTTTAAAATAATGACAGTACAAGTCAAATTACTCATACTTTGCTTTATTGTTCCTTTAAAACTTAACACGCTTCCGTAAAAATGCCTACACTCATCCACTCTTGTGTTAACAGTTGAGCTTGTTTAAATATCTGGGTGTAGCGTTACGAAGAGATATGAGCTTGTGAGTGTTGTGATAGGAAAGGCGAATGGTCGACTTCGGTTAATTGAAAGAATTTTGGGAAACTGATTCACCTGTAAAGGAGACTGCGTATAGAATGCTAGTCCGACTCACTTCTGCATCCTGCTCGAGTTTTTGGTAGGTACACCAGGTTGCATTAAAGGAAGACATCGAAGTAATTCGGAGGCAGGCTGGAAGATTTATTACCGGTAGGTTCGATCAACACCCAGGTTATCATCGAGATGCTTTGAGAACCAAAATGGGAATCCCTTGGGGGAGGGGGGGAGGGGGGGGGGAGGCGACGTTCTTTTCGAGGGACAAATAAACAAACGGCCTACAAACAGGCTTGATGGCCGAACGGTACCGTCCGGCCGCCGTGTCATCCTCAGACCTTAGGCGTCACCGGATGCGGATCCGGAGGGGCATGTGGTCAGCTCAGCACACCGCTCTCCCAGCCGTTGTCAGTTTTCTTGACAGGTGCCGCTACTTCTCAGTCAAGTAGCTCATCAATTGGCGTCTCAAGGGCTGACTGCATGCTACCTGCCAACAGCACTCGGCAGACCCGGACGATGACTCATCCAGGTGCTAGCCAGGCCCGACAGTGCTTAGCTTCGGTGATCCGACGGAAAACGGTGTTACCTCTATGGCTTGGCCGTTGGCAGTTTCGAGGAACGCTATTGAGAAAATATAGAGAACCAGCATTTAAAGCTGATTGCAGAACGATTCTACTGCCACCAAGGTACACTTAGCTTAAGGATCACGAAAATAAGAGAAATTTTGGCTCGTACTGAGGCATACATACAGTCGTTTATTCCTCGCTCTGTTTCCGAGAGGAACAGGAAAGAAAATGACTAGTGCTGGTGCAAGGTACCATCCGTTTCACTGGACGCATCTGCGCCCGAGGAGGTGCAATGTCATACTGATAAGTGGGGTCACACTACCAAATTATTTGTCGATCTGACACGATTGTGTGATCACTTAAATAAAATTGTACACCCTCTCAAGCCATGAATTTTAATTTCATTTCCTTCTCCACTTCTGAGTGCTTCACTTTTTTTTCAGGGTGTAAGTATGTTTTAACACTGCTATTGGTTTTCTGTAGCGGGCTGCTGAAGACACGAGACCCGATACCGTAAATAAATACTGCTATTAACAGATGTCAACGTCTTAGTCTCCATGAATTTCCTAAAATTTGTGTGACTTTCAAACATCGTCTCTGAAAACTGTCATTTGGTTATTACCATTCACATAATTTGCGATGTAGAGTTCATCAGATACAACTTGTGGCCCAATTCTGACAAAGGTACAGCGTACCAGAAACACCACCGTGTCCACTTTTGTTACAGAGCAGCAAAAGATGAATAAAAGAAAGAGTCTTCTTCAAATCAGAAGAAACGTTTCTGATATACTCGTAAATAACCACATACTACTGAACTGGATGATGAATATTTACTTTCAAAATGAAGTGAATCGGCACCATCTTGTAAGTTAACAGCGGATAGCCTAATTTCGTTCTAAACCGACACACATTTGTTTGAAGCCCATTAATAACTAAGAATGACAGATTTACAAAATTCAAATGCTGAAGACTCCAGAGCGAACTTCCACTGGCGACATTCTTGCTTATTCAAATTGGTCACGATGGATACTTGCCATTCTTTGTGTCACCGAACATTCAAAATCGTCCTTAGTATACGCGAAAAAATTCGGAGCCTTATAGTATTAACGAATTTAGCTATTTCGTGAGCTGTTTTTCAAATAAATGTATTCTGAAAAATGCCTGGAAATTCAAGACTTGAATACAGATTGATCACATTCGTATGTAATATTTTTATTTCAGTTATTTATTAAGTGATGTCGAGTACTTCCGATGTTGACCTGTCATTTTCTCTGAAACAAATGATACTGGTGTCCTGCTTTTTCGTACGTCAAATGTAGTTGTTACAACGATTCGATATTTAATGCCTGCATTATGCATTTTCCGACGGTGGTGGAGGGGAAGGACATTCCATCTCCGGTTGCCGGACGCATATCCATCTGATATTCGAGCCTATGTTATACTAGATTACAGAGGAATAAAAAACATTTTTTCACTTTTCCCGAACGTACTAGGATTTACTACCCAGGAATAACTGAGATAAAATAAATGTCGTGTGACTAGGGCCTCCCGTCGGGTAGACCGTTCGCCGGGTGGAAATCTTTCGATTCGACGCGACTTCGGTGACTCGCGCGTCGATGAGAGTGATTAGGACACCACAACACCCAGTCCATGAACGGAGAAAAATCTCTCACCCAGTCGAGAATCGAACCCGGGTCCTTAGGACTGGCATTCTGTCGCGCTGACCACTCGACGCCACTTCGGTGACTTGCGCGTCGATGGGGATGAAATGATGATGGTGAGGACAACACAACACCCAGTCCTTGAGCGGAGAAAATCTCCGACCTAGCCGGGAATCGAGCCCGGGCCCTTAGGATTGACATTCTGTCGCGCTGACCACTCATCTACCGGGTGCGGACATAACTGACATATACAGTCTACTTAGACCCACTGGACGAGATGAGACACGGCTTGGATATTTAAGCAGTGCGTCACAGACGTTCAAGCGTGAAAATGATATTAAACGGAGGAACATGAGTTATCCCGAAGAACATAGTCACTCACCAGAGCAAATGTCCTCCCAGGTAGCTGCGTGGTCAGTGCGACAGAATGTCAATCCCAAAAGCCGGCCGCGGTGGTCATGCGGTTCTAGGCGCTGCAGTCCGGTTCAAATGGTTCAAATGGCTCTGAGCACTATGGGACTCAACTGCTGAGGTCATTAGTCCCCTAGAACTTAGAACTAGTTAAACCTAACTAACCTAAGGACATCACAAACATCCATGCCCGAGGCAGGATTCGAACCTGCGACCGTAGCGGTCTTGCGGTTCCAGACTGCAGCGCCTTTAACCGCACGGCCACTTCGGCCGGCACTGCAGTCCGGAACCGCGGGACTGCTACGGTCGCAGGTTCGAATCCTGCCTCGGGGATGGATGTGTGTGATGTCCTTAGGTTAGTTAGGTTTAAGTAGTTCTAAGTTCTAGGGGACTGATGAGCCAAGATGTTAAGTCCCATAGTGCTCAGAGCCATTTGAACCATTTCTTTGTCAATCCTAAGGGCCCGGGTTCGATTCCCTGCTAGGTCGGAGATTTTCTCCGCTCAGGGACTGGGTATTGTGTTGTCCTAATCATCATCATTTTATCCCCATCGACGCGCAAGTCGCCGAAGTGGCGTCACATCGAAAGACTTGCACCCGGCGACCGGTCTATACGACGGGAGGCCCTAGTCACACGACCTGAGACCAGAGCAAATAGTCTCGATTCTTTCCATGACCTGTGACATCGTCTGTCAGATGGTAACAGTGTCCGATGTTCCGACTTTCAGTGTCGGTAAAGCACTAAGCTTAAAGATTCGCCCAGCGTTAAATAAATTGGTTTTCCATCTTCATCAGTATATTTACTCTTCAAACCACTGTGGGGTGTATGGCATAGGGTACCTAGCATGGCACCATATATTAGTGTGTCCTCCCGTTCCAATAGTGTACGAGTGTATGACTGTTTGGATGCCTCTGTGCGTGTTGCAATTAGCTTGATCGTGTCTTCGTGTGATCAAATCCCCACATAGGAATGCACGTTCAGGTTTTCTGTACTTTCCTCAAATCGATTAAGACGAAGCCGGGATGCTCGTTTAAAAAGGACACAGCCATACCTTCCTCCCACTTCACTTCAGGCTTGTGCTCTGTCTCTAATGACCTCGTCGTCGACGGGACGTTAAACACTTATCTTCCATCTTCTTCTTTTGCGTTATGTATTCTAATGCTTCAATCACTCCTTCAGTTTTCTCGAAATTTCTTTTGGATGCTTTATACATTTCTCTTTCTGGTTGAGCAGGTATAGCGATGACAACTGCATAATGTGTTGCGATACGTTATTCGATTTTCACTCTGCCCAGATTAAGGTCTTTGGCACCTTTCTTTTCTCATATCTGTCACCTTACAGTTAACGTAAAAATTAGAACACATGACAGATTATAAATGGTTTATATTTTAATGAGGTAGTTATTCATGCTATAATAACTGTAATACGATCAAAATCTACCGACAAAGGAATAAAGGAGAAATAGAATAAAAGATAAAACTAAGCAAACAGTTAAACCACGTACCGAACAAAATCGCTGCTAACAATAATAAAACGAGTGAAAAGGAACGGCCGTGCTATCACTGTTTCAACATTTAGGTGTGGACGCGTGCTGAAAAGCAAAGTCTCCGAATTTCTTATGCGGAAATTCTTAAAGCTTTTTTAAAATAAAACAAACGTTAGTAACATTCTACATCGTTATTCTTCATGTCTGTTTATTTGTAGCCCTCTGCCACTAGAGGGCTCCGAATTGTGCCGTGTAACATGGCGGTGTGTAACGTAACCACGTAGGTGCGTGAAAAACAGCGTGCTGTAGTCGTGTATCGAATTCGAAGAGTTCGTCCTCGTATGGAGGACCCTCTCGTTCATCATGACAATGCCAGAACACACGACGCCTCTCGGTCCACTGTCATCGATCATCCTCCATTCAGTCCCGACTGGTCTCCATCCGATTTTCATCAGTTTCCACAACTTACAGAACACTTTCGAGGACTTCGCTTTGACAGTGATGAAGCCACTCCGCGGACCAACACGCCGTCCAGTCATTCATAAAAGCCGCACCACCCTGCGTAACTCAGACGTCGTGCTCGGCCGAAGTCATCACTTCAGCTCAGTTTACAGTACGTGGTGTCGCAGCTGACACCGCCAGATTTATTCAAATGGTTCAAATGGCTCTGAGCACTATGGGACTCAACTACTGTGGTCATAAGTCCCCTAGAACTTAGAACTACTTAAACCTAACTAACCTAAGGACATCACACACATCCATGCCCGAGGCAGGATTCGAACCTGCGACCGTAGTGGTCGTGCGGTTCCAGACTGTAGCGCCTTTAACCGCTCGGCCACTTCGGCCGGCGCCAGATTTATTACTACTCACAATCTAAACGTGAAGACATCAGCAATACTTTGAGCTACTCGCACTCCGATTGCGTGATCCTGAGTCCACATTAGATTACACTTCTCAGCAGTTTGTATTATTCTCCACTTCTACATTTCTGTTACAATCGAATATTACCGTGCAATGAACACTTGTTTCTTAGATACCTTTGACTGTGAATTTAGACCTTTTTCTACGTTTGTCCCTCTTCACCTGTGCTGCTTTCGTCTGATCTGCTACCGCTACTACTGTCATGTGTCTCACCAGTTACGTCTATGCAATCATCCGACACCTGTGTTTGTTGCCGCTGGTACTCTTGTCGTTACAAGTACTCTTTATGCAGCCCTCTAGATTTTCTGTCTGCATAGTCATAGGTCCGTCCACAAGGTCTAGTCTGCAAGTGTTTGTGTTATGTCGGCGTGTGATCAGGCTCGTCATCTTTGGTGTGATTAACGGCCACAGTATAAAACTGTGTTTTCTGGGGCCCCTCCCTCCCCATCGGTACGTTCAGCCTCCCGACAGAGGTTTACATGCAGCAATGCCTTGACATACGACATGTGGCTGGTTATGAAATTAATAGCCCCGTCTGTGATTGACGTGTTTCACCTTCAGTCATTTCCTGATGTTGAGGAAGAAAGCGTATAACCCGCTGGTCATTTCCCTGTTTTCCCACTCCCTTTGTCACGTATTTACTCTCCAGATTTTCTCCTTTGTCAAAGTCTGTATCATTTCCCCTATGAAGTCTCTCAATGTGTCTTGTCCGTCAGCCGGCCGGAGTGGCCTGCGGTTCTAGGCGCTACAGTCTGGAACCGAGCGACCGCTGCGGTCGCAGGTTCAAATCCTGCCTCGGGCATGGATGTGTGTGATGTCCTTAGGTTAGTTAGGTTTAATTAGTGCTGAGTTCTAGGCGACTGATGACCTCAAAAGTTAAGTCGCATAGTGCTCAGAGCCATTTTTGTCTTGTCCGTCCTTTCCAGCCAATATGTTATTGCACTACACTTAACAGTAATATCTGACAGGTATACACCACGCACGACACACGGGGTGTCCACTGACATGGTACCAAAGCCCCAGTAGTTGTAGGAACACACTCCTCTGTCCGTGCTTTACCAACACGATGTTGGCCGCGGTGCAGAGTCAATGTGACCACCTACTGCCACGAAGTTTCAGAACTGACACAGTTGACTGGAAGGGAGCGGAGTGGTATATTCTTTTTATAGTCATGAGTAATCTTATTTCACTGTGTTGACCGTGGGCTGTTTTGATATCGAGTGATGGGAGTCAATGCATCTTTCACACAATTTTATAATTTTTATGAAGTTTTCAGGGTGTCTCTTCCCTGCCTGTATTTTCTCACTTTTCTTCCTTCCAGCGAGGAAGATGAAATTAGCAGCCGGAATTGACTGAGTTTTAGTTTCATTTTTATTACATTTCATATTCAGCGCACTCAGTACACGTAACTTCCTTTCCCAAATAGTGGATTCAATGAATGTGGCTGTAATTTCAAATGCATGCCACTTGATAAATTCACGTACAATTTCTTGGTTCATCTTTGCTGCAGAGACTGAGAACAGCAATTATTGAGTTTAATTTCCAAAGCTGACTAGAGGCGGCTGTCAGGCAGCATGATATTTGCAAGAGCTTTGTTAACGAGGAGTCTAGCAGGTGGCTCCTTCAGGCCGAAACGCAAGGGATACGGTTGTTCAAATTTTAGACGTAAACTGATGGAAAATTTCGATCTGTCGTGTCTTTAAACTGGAGGAGGCGCCTGGAACCACTAAATAATTTATGTTGTTGGCTGGTCAGTTCGCCCCCTCCAGATTTTTCGGTCTCTGGGCACTGAGGCGAGGCAGATAGAATTTTTTAGTCAGTGGCACAGGAGTCCCAAAGCTGGTGTGTGGTGAGTGTGAAGGGCCGCTTATATGCGGACTTGGAGGATGTTTTTGGATGGAAGTAACTTTAAAGAGGTCTCTTAGAAGCATTACGGGTTTCTCGTGAATGACAATTTTGCTAGAATTTAATTATTGGGTTGGTGCGTAAGTTCGTAGCGATTTTGTTTTGCATTTTACTACTCCGATTGCTATGGGTTTATTTATGAAATGCCATTTTTTATTTTTAGTTCACTGTTGCTATTTGAGTTTGCATATTGTGATTCTTTAATTTGGAGACAGAGAGAGGAACTGGAAAATGGAGTGGCAAGTGAAGAAATCTGACATATTCTTCTGTTTGAGTTAAATAGGGGAATGACAGCAGCGGAGGCAGCGAGAAACATTTGCGTCGTGAATGAGGATAGTGCCAACGTACAGAGCACGGCAAGAAAGCTTTTTTTTCGTTTAAAACAGGACCATTTTGATATTACTGACTCTCCAGGCTCAGGAAGGCCTTCGGGGTTTGATGAGGATCGTTTAAACGCATTAATTCACAATGATCCACGTCAGTGCACTCAAGAAGTGGCAAACGTGATGAACTGTGATCATTCTACCATAGTACGACATTTTCATGCAATCGGGAAGCCTTAAAAATTGGGTGTATGGGTACCGCATGCTCTAAGCCTAAATCAGCGCGCGGTAGTATGTTCACCTCTGCTTGCTCGTCATCAACTGGTTCGTGAAAAACATCGACCAATCCTGTCCTGTACAGTTGCTGGTTACGAGAAAAGGTGTCTTTATGCTGACGCAAGGAAAGGAGGTTGAGCCCAAACAAAACAGAAACTCTCTGTAAAAATACTTGTGCGCATCCCCAAAAGACAATGTTATCCATCTGGCGGAGGAGCGACGGTGTGGTGTAGCACGAATTGCTTCCCCGAGGTGTTACCATCACTGTTGACATTTATTGTCAAAATATGAGTATATACGCAGACGCGGTCCGAACACAACGACCAAGAAGACTTGTTGGTGATGCTACTCCATGATAATGCCCATCCGCATTCTGTTAGACTGACAGAAAGCCCTATACAGGAGTTGGTATGAGAAGTCATTCGGCACCCACCTTATTTATCTGATCCTGAGCCCTCAGATTTTCACCTTTTACGCTCTCTATCCAATAAGATTCAATAAATTTCCATTCTGGACGAAAATGCGCTGCGAACATGGCTCGACTAGTCGCGGAATTGAAAAGTTGCAGCAGCTTTGGCACACTGTTTTCAATAGTGAAGGAGAATATATTAATGATGACTAAAGTCTCTACAGTGTGTATCTGCTGTAGTGAAGTTCAATGCTCGATCGGCTGAGCTGAAGTCCGGTAGTTAGGTTTCCGATGGGCGTTTTAATTTGCTTTAGAATCTAGGGTTAAATTCACTCAAAATTTCTAGGATTTCAGATGATTTGGTTATTCAAGGAAAGCTAGACGATGTTAAGCACTGCTTAGTTCAACAGAAAGTTCGCGGTTACGAAAAGTCCTTGTCACATGGCGGAAAGCGTCCCACCGAGAAACCAGTTCCCAACTTTTAAACGGTTTGGTTAGTCAATAAAAAGTGTACGTCTTTCAATATGTTGAATTAAGTTCAAATTCTTACGCACTGCGGTTAGCGAAACGAGTCGCTAAATCCCTAAACTCATGAAAGCAAATGCCACGATGGTTCCTTCGAGAAGAACGCGGCCGGCTTTCTCCCTCAAACCTTCTTGAACCGAGATTGTCCTCGGTCCCTGACGACCCCGCCATAGAGGGGACGTTGAAGCCTAATGTTGGTCCCTCTAGTGCCTGGTGCCCAGGTCACGCCCCTGCACGTGCCACGCACGGTGTGGACGTATCGACTGCACGTGCGCTGACCCTCGGGCACGCTGTAGCTTATCCCTGCCGGTCAGCCCTTCACCGTGGGCAGACTCGCGAGTGCATTGCCTGGAGGACAGGGGAAGACGGCGTCTGCTTGCTGGTCACGGAGCCTGCCGGAGGGACGGGAACGGCAGTGTCGGCGTCCGGACACTGTCCCGTCTGCTCTGAGTTTCTTACAACCTGGGAGGCAGCGATCGACTGTGGAGAGGGTGTGTTCTGCGTCGCACTCGCGACCGACCCCTCTCCCCACAGACTGACGGAGATACACTATTGGCCATTAAAATTGCTACACCAAAAAGAAATGCAGCTGATGAACGGGTATATTATACTAGAACTGACATGTGATTACGTTTTCACGCAGTTTGGGTGCATAGATCCTGAGAAATCAGTACCCAGAACAACCACCTCTGGCCGTAATAACGGCCTTGATACATCTGGGCATTGAGTCAAACAGAGCTTGAATGGCGTGTACAGGTACAGCTGCCCAAGCAGCTTCAACACGATACTACAGTTCATCAAGAGTACTGATTGGCGTATTGTGACGAGCCAGTTGCTCGGCCACCATTGGCCAGACGTTTTCAGTTGGTGAGAGATCCGGAGAATGTGCTGGAAAGGGCAGCAGTCGAACAATTTCTGTGTCCAGAAAGACCCGTACAGGACCTGCAACATGCGGTCGTGCATTATCCTGCTGAAATGTAGGGTTGCGCAAGGATCGAATGAAAGGCAGAGCCACGGGTCGTAACACATCTGAAATGTAACGTCCACTGTTCAAAGTGCCGTCAATGCGAACAAGAGGTGACCGCGACGTGTAACCAATGGTACTCCATACCATCGCGCCGGATGATACGCCAGTATGGCGATGACGAATACATTTCCAATGTGCGTTCACCGCGATGTCTCCAAACACGGATGCGACCATCATGATGCTGTAAACAGAACCTGGATTCATCAAAAAAAATGACGTTTTGCCATTCGTGCACCCAGGTTCGTCGTTGAGTACACCATCGCAGGCGCTCCTTTCTGTGATGCAGTGTCAGGGGTAACCGCAGCCATGGTATCCGAGCTGATATTCCACGCTGCTGCAAACGTCGTCGAACTGTTCGTGCAGATGGTTGTTGTCTTGCAAACGTCCCCATCTGTTGACTCAGGAATCGAGACGTGGCTGCGCGATCCGTTACAGCCATGCGGATAAGATGCCTGTCATCTCGACTGATAGTGATACGAGGCCGTTTGGACTCAGCACGGCGTTCCGTTTTACCATCCTGAATCCACCGATTCCATATTCTGCTAACAGTCATTGGATCTCGACGAACGCGAGCAGCAATGTCGCGATACGATAAACCGCAATCGCGATAGGCTACAATCCGACCTTTGTCAAAGTCGGAAACGTGATGGTATGCATTTCTCCTCCTTACACGAGGCTTCACAATAACGTTTCACCACGCAACGCCGGTCAACTGCTGTTTGTGTATGAGAAATCGGCTGGAAACTTGTCTCATGTCAGCACGTTGTAGGTGTCGCCACCGGCGCCAATCTTGTGTGAATGCTCTGAAAAGCTAATCATTTGCATATCACAGCATCATCTTCCTGTCGGTTAAATTTCGCGTCTGTATCACGTCATCTTCGTGGTGTTGCAATTTTAATGGCCAGTAGTGTAGTTTTACGCTATAGAGCACTGGTCCCGTGTTTCTTAAACTCTGTTTTTATTTTCACCACTCGAGGAGTATTAAACGATTAGAAAAGCATTCCATTCGGAATTGATGTCCGACATCTACCTCAGTATGAGGTATGACTCCCACGTGCACAAATACACTCTTGTATCTATTGTGGCATGCCAGCAAAAAGGCTTAGAATGTCATATTTAGCAATTTATAGCTGGGCCGGAAACAAATGTTGCAACAGCGCGTGGAGATGGCACTGGTAAAATCTAAAGCAGAGCATTTTAATTGTTCTTATATAACTTTCGATTTTTGTCAGTAGAAAATGTCAGATGATGCTATAAAAAATCAAAGTGTTTGGTGAGGGTGCAGTCTATCGCCCACTTTATTTAATTTTTATATTGACGACTTGGTTATCAAGTAGAAAGGTGAAATACAGTTCTGAATTAAAGTAGGTCCTAGAGTACCATGAAATACTCTGTTATGAGTCGATGACTGGATAATTACATAGGAAACAGAAGATAATTTACAAAGAGCGTTATGTAGTTTGAGCCAAAACTCGATACTTTACAACATAACTATATACGGAAATAAGACAAAAATAATGGCATTCATAGGAAAGAATCCAGTCGGATGGAACATAGTAATTATAAATAAGAAAATTTTAGAACAAGTATCCGACTTCTACTATCTAGGATGTGATATTAGTTTTTACTAAGACAAAGACGTTGAGAAGATGGTTAATAAATATCAAGCTATCTGAGGAACATTTGAAAGAACTCTTGGAAGAAAAACAAGAAAGGAAACGCAAATGAATTTCTGTGGAGTTATGGTTCTACCTTCTCTGGTTCAAATGGCTCTGAGCACTATGGGACTTAACATCTGTGGTCATCAGTCCCCTAGAACTTAGAACTACTTAAACCTAACTAACCTAAGGAGATCACACACATCCATGCCCGAGGGAGGATTCGAACCTGCGACAGTAGCAGTCTCGCGGTTCCGGACTGAGCGCCTAGAACCGCGAGACGACCGCGGCCGGCTCTACCTTCTCTTGTATATGGTTTTCTATAATGGACAATAACAAATAAAAGAAAAATCACCTACACAGGCAAAGATGGAGCTAATGAGATATGTAAGAGACTATGAAATGCCTAAAACAAGGAATGAAACAAGATCAGATTTGGAAATCTTCTCAGTTAAGGACAAGATGGAAGAGAATAGAATGAAGTGTGAGGATGATGTAGACAAAAGACAGAAAACCGATTGCCAAAAAAGATCAGGAATTATCGGCCGACTGGGAAGAGAGACCTAGGCAGACCTCGTACAGCACCTAATTCTTGCAAGGAGATGATGCCGATGACGATCAACAGACTAGCTATATCGGACATGCATTGCTGTGGCGCAGTCTCGTTAAATAGAAAAGAAAGAGAAGAGAAATCGTATGTTTCTAATATGAATGAGAGCAGGATACACGTCCTAACCTTTTTCTCTCCCCTGTCCCTGTCCATCTCCGCTTCCCTCCCTGTTGTTCATCTCTTCCTACTTCCCCCTCTCTCTTTCCATCACCTCCTAAACCATCTCTCTGGCTATCTTCTCGTCTCCCCTCTCTTTCTCCGTCTCCTCCTTTCCGCTCTTTGTGTTCATTTACTTCCACTCATCAGTACCTTGCCTCTCTCTCTGACGTTGAGCCTTATCTATCGCTATTGCAAATTCAGATTGTACAATAGCACTCCAATCATAAGCCAAAAACACAAGTTCCCTATTCCTTGTGAAATCAGTCTATGACTGAGGCAGCGAAGGAACAGGTTGCTATGTACACATCCATATTTAAAAAGCTGTATAGTGAGAAAGTATATACAGGTACATAGGAGGTACAATTGGTCTTACGGGATAAGTGCAAACGTGGGTAAAAACTGCCTGCGACAAAGAAAAAAAAACTGGATATTTTTACAGTAGAGCATTATCTTTCTCGCAGTTATTTCTAACGGGAAACCTCTACGCTGATATTAAAAAATATATGTCTATGTTAGTCCGAATGTTTAACAGAGTATCGTTTAAAATTTGAAATAAATGGCTCAAGAACGTTTTGAGATAATTGTTAACATCGTTGAAGTAAATCAGTGAAGAAATTTTTACTTTTACGGTAACAACTTTCCTCCTTTATATATTACATATTCATTCGTTAAGAGATCTACAATGGTGTGCAAAATTAAATGGGAATTTTGCAAGGTTGCGTTTATTTTGCCACAAAACAGTATAAACAGGCGAGGCAAAACTAGAAACAACGTAAAGAATACAGAACGCAAACAACTGCGACATACACAACAGCGAGCGAGGTGGCGCAGTGGTTAAGCACATTGAACTTGCATTCGGGAGGACGACGGTTCAAGCGCACGTCCGATCATCTTGATTTAGATTTTCCGTGGTTTCCTTAAATCTCTTCAGGCAAATGCCGGGATGGTTCCTCTGAGAGTGCACTCCGATTTCCTTCCCCATCCTTCTGACCGATGACATCGTTGTTTGATCCCGTCCCCCAAATCAACCAACCAACTAATATAACAGTAGACGAAAATATTCTTCGTTTTTCCCAGTTTAACAGATCTGCACTCACATTAAGACAAATGGTTAATATGCTGACTATGGGATGTGACCATCTCTGGCAGCAATAGAGAACTGACAGCGACGGAGAATGCTGTAAATAATGTCATCAACGTCACGTTGAGGTAATAGCGCTCATTCTTCCTATGGAGGTGCTCGCAAATCTTGCAGAGTGGTTGGCGGATGTTGACATGATGCAATCCGCCACGGCACGCGTGCAGTATCTTCCGTTTCCAAGAAAACATCAATCACCCGTTCTCTATGAGGTCGAACACTATCGTCCATCTGTACGAAGTCTGGGTGTACAGTACCTCGCGACAACCTTCCATGAGGTCCCAAGACCTCATCACGATACTTGACAGCAATTAAACTTTTCCAATTCACCAGTACAATTTCGAGTGGTAAATGTAACCCCTGCCCACACCATTACTGAGCCTCCTCGATATCGGTCGATTTCTTACAATGTTCGGATCTCGAAATCCTGTTCCATATTCCCTTAGGATGCGAATTCGTTGTGAATCACTCTCCAGACCATATCGTGGCTCATCTGTGAAAAGAACATTGACCCATTCTTCGACTTCCCAGGTGGCATATTGACGTCTCCACTCTAGAGGTTCCCTTCTGTGAAGATGCGCCAGAGGCACACATACAGCATGTCTCTGACAATAAAGGTCACTCTGTCGAAGCCTTCTGTACACCGTTTGTCTCGATACAATGCGTCCAGTGAATGCTGCGAGGTCAGATGCCAGTTGCTGTGCAGTGCTAAGTCGGTACCGCCGTGCTCTTACAGCCAAATAGCGGGCCTCACTTTCTGATGTCACACGTAGTGCGCACTGCCCTGGTCTTCGGGATACTGTTTCGGACTCTATAAACTGTCGCCATATTCGAGAAAGAACAGAACGATTCACATTAAGTTATCGGGCCACAATGAGTTTGCGACTGTCCCGCTTTCTTTCTTTCTTTCTTTCTATGGCCCACCACCGCACAGAGTCTGATAGGCGTCTTCCTCGTGCCACACTGCTACGTCTGTGACTATGTACACAGCGATTGTGGATGTGGGACTACCCGACAAATACTACGTCGTCTGATCGATGCTCTGACGTCGTTGCTGGCGTGGTTTCCCGTTGACCGAAATGCCAGCTTCTGTGCAGAACACGATCGTGCGGACATCTGTTGACATTTTGTAGGATTATATTGTGAATTATACACAGGACGGGGAAATAGCTGTTTGTTTCTTTAATTTTGGACACCAATGTATATAAAATCACGTGTATATTCTAATGCAACGTTTGTCAAAATTTCAAGTCAATCGATCGACTACATTTCGAATTTTACGAGCACAAACATAGGCAGGCAAAGCTCTACAGTAGAGAGCTACTACATATAATCATGTATTTTAAATGGTGATTAACCGGATGACACCTACATATACAAGACAGTGTCAACGACTCTCACATCGGATGTAGTGTGATCCCACGTACAATACCTTCTGAAGAAGACAGCATTAAAACTGTTGAAATCATTTCAAGGTTTGATAAACCTGTACTTTGCAACTGGTTCGCTGTTATTTCCGGTCCATTGACATGCAGGCTGATTTTTTATATATGGAAGTAGCATCTATGAAGATGTAAGAATATATAGGATAAAAATAATTTTCTCCGACGATCTCCGAGAGGCTGCCACGGAAGCCAAAACAAATACTTTTCTCTAATGTGATATTTTCCGTTGAGCAATTTAAAAACCGGTAGAGAGAGCTGCCTCAGGATGAAAATTATTTAAACCAAGAAACCCTCGGAGGTTGCGTTAGGCACTGAAAACGCTTACCCTAATGTGTTTTCCTGTGAGGCACAATTTTACAAGGATGTCAGATTTAAGTACAGTACACAAAAAGTAACACATATAATGTTTAATTCTTTTTTATTAAGAGACCACAACATTAACACAACACAATTACTTGATTCACACCAGAGGTTCAAAGTGATTTTGATTTGTTACCCCGGCGGGTCATGTTCTGTCTAACACGGTCAAAGAATACAGGAATGTCCAGACTTCCTGCCACTACTGCTACTGTTGGAGCAACCGAACCCTCTTCTGAACCAATTGTGGCTCCCCGAACAAAATGTCAAGTGGGGTCACATCAGCGGATCGTGTAGACTACGATACAAGACCGCCTTTGCCAGTCAACTTTTCCGGAAACTGTGTGGTCAAAAACCGATGCACAGGACGATTGAAATGCGCTGGCGCCCCACTATGCTGGAACCACATGCGCTATATTATAGCGACTGGTAATGCTCTGGCGAGGAAATTGTAATAGCGGTTGTACTTTTATGGCCTAGGTAGGAGATATGGCTCAATTAAACAATCACCAACAATACCTTCCCACACGTTCACATAGAACCACACCTGATGAGCGCGAGTAAACGCTGCATGTGGATTAAACTCACTCCAAACATGTGGACTGTGGATGTTGAAGATCCCATCACGCCCGAAAGTTGCTTCATTTGTAAACGGTAAATGTAGGATGCGTTTGGCACTGTTCCAGGTATCATTGCGAAACTTGTACTCTTGAGTGGATAATCATATGGCCCCAGACGGTGCACACACTGTAAGTGAAACGAATGTAGCCTTTACTCATGAGCCTCAAATTTCAGACTTGATACTGTGCGGCTTCGTCCGTGTTCAGCTAATCTGCTAAATATGCCGGTCTCATTCCGACACAGATACAGGGCAGTAAACTTGAATGATGTTGTGTACGACGATTGGAATGATGAAGTTGATAAACCTCTGTGATGCTCGTCCGTTAAACTACGGTACGTACTAAACATCAATCATATCACTGTTCTCACTCCAGGTGTAGCGTTCCAGAAGCGAACAGGTGGTGAGCTAAGTCAAGACGTACAACGAAATGTCACTGCTGAACAGCTATTACAATTGAAGAGCGAAACATGCCCTATACCGGTACAACAGAACCATTACAAGAACAAATCAGTCATTTCAACTGATGATCAAATACGCAACCTACAGGGTTAAAAAATGATCACAAGAAACTATGACATTAGACAAAAATACAGTCTAAGACAAAAAACGACCCACCACGAAGGAATTATCCGAATGGAAAGGAAATCGGTAGTTCTGATGTAGATGTACAAACAAACAAATGATTACAATTTCAGAAAAATTGGATGATTTACTCAAAGGAAATTATGTACATCATATCTACTGATTTCCATTCAGATGATATCTTCTTGGAGCGTCGGTGTCCCGTGCAGCCTCCGAGAGTTGTCCGTTTAAATAATTCTCCGTCAATAGTTATGAATTTAAATTGGTTGCACAAAATATACAATTTACTGCTGCGAATGAAAACAGTACAGATATTAAGACTGATGACCTGAATATTACAAAGGAAGATCGATCAAATGGACTAATTGTCTACAGGGAATCGACAACTGCGGATGCAGTGATACCTAACGAGTCAGGTCATAAAAGACACGACTTTCGTTGCGTGTTGCATAGGGCTGAAAAAATACCTGTGAATAATGAGAAGAAATGAATGTAACCAGGGACGTAGCGTCAGCAGGAGGCTGCAGGGACTACATCACAAAACGGCTGGTGAAACAGGGAAATAGGACAAAGCACCGTCGTGTTACAAAAAGAAACAGCTCGCGATCATTGTAAGTAGCGTGAATAAAAGGACGCTATGTGCAAGAAGCATGAAGCGCCCTTTGAATGTATCCTGATAGCTAAAAGACCCACGCGCACTTTGAATAAGAAAATGCTATTTGACACTAAAATCAATATAAAAGATAGGGTCGCCACCAACTCTAGCCACACGACAAAGAAGAGGTAGCACTGAGTCGGAAAATTACTTAATTTATTAATAAGAAAAACTCACAAAAGAACATTCATTGTAAAGTCATTGATAAAGAATGGGATGTAGTTATTAATATGATCCAGGCACTCTTCCCGTGAATCAAATATTGAGTAAAGTAAATAGAACACCATGCGTAAGTGCAGCCTGTAGCAAGATTCGTGAAAACACGATCTATTCCAGAGCATTTGTTTCAGATAAAAAAGGGGACACTAATCACTACACCTGTGCACATGGAAACGCTATAGGTGGGCCAACAAGGAAAACTACAAGGTAAATGGCGAAGGTAACGGCGACGTAACATCGGTACACAAGATAAGATTGAAGGCAAAATTATTTATTCCTTAAAACATTGATGTAGTGCATCTATAGACTGCTGTTGCATGCTAACTATGTACAATTGCTTGTGAAATACTATACGTTTCATAACAGACTCGCGTGCTCACTCGGTCCGCGGAGACAACTTCTATGGACCGTGGCCAAATTTTAATCACATGAGACAAAGAAAATCCACACATACACAAAAATTACTAAGATCCGGAAAAGATTAGAAGCATACACACACAGTTGTAGGCACATAAACATTCACACTGAACCGAGGGCACTTTAACATATGCAACTCCTTTGTGCTGCGTTCCTCTCACGGATCAAAGTCAAGACTGCATTGGGAATCAAACTGAAAGTCTACAAAAGCCTTGCATTCCCTGCTGCAACCCAGCAAGTAAATCTTTATAAGACGAAATTCGAGACCAAAAGCTAAAAGCTCCCCTCTCTATGTGACAACGCGCCACGCGGTCAGTCCAACTCACCCTTCTTCGACTGGAGCACAGCTGTGTACGCTCCCCGTACCGGCGGCAGACTGCCTCCCTTTTTCCTCTCCAGCCTCTTCCACGCTCCGCGTGGACCGGAAAACCCCAGGATGCCATTTCCGCCACCAACCTAACGCAGGTGGATTTCTCCCAAGTAGCGGAAACCTCTTTGCCTACTTGACCACTACGAGAGTTGGCAATGAAAGGTGGCTACAGGACCCTTTCGTCATGTACAACGATAAAAGATCGTAGATGTTGCTTGTATTTGTTATTAATGAAAGGTTACATTGGATTTTCGAACTAGTAACTTTGTTACTTTAAAATTGTGTGCAGGACTCTGACACGAATCCGGATCCCTAGCCTTTCGTGGGCAAATGGTCTACCGGCTGAGTTATCCAGGCCCAACACGTGAACCCCCTTCGTCGTAGCTTTGCTTTCGCCACTACCTCTCTGTTACTTTCTAGCCCTGGTCTTCAAATATGTTGGGATATTCCAAATAAGCACACACTCCACTTCAGAGGGAAGATTCATTCTGGAAACTTGGTTGCAGTCTGCATCTCGATACGAAAGTACTGAAAAGAATAAATTTAAAAAATCAGTGTCCATGATGCTACTCCAGGCGGGTGTAAAATGGATGTGCGGAACAGAAAATAATAAACGCTAAAACGATGATTTGGCCCTGTCTGACTACCCCCTGAAGCAGGTCTGAGAACCTCTTAATGCTCTTTTTACATATAAATTACAATCTAAACGTAAATGAATGATGAAGGCAACTAATACTACCAAATGATATACGTTGTTGTTCAATATATATTTATTATAGATTAAAATTAACCCTTTAAGTACAATTGTAAACATTTCCTCACAAAATTATTAATCAATTGCCCAACCCTGCCCCTTATTGTGATTGTGCCATCTAATAACACTAACGTGAAATGACTGACATCATCTACGTACCAAACACTAGAAGACACTACTTTCAAAGATGACTTACGGTGATGTGGAACCTCAGGAGAAATAAACTAACGTGATCACAGCTGTTTACCCTTATAGCCGTAATAAGCTGAAGCAATCTGCGATATCACCGTATGTAGTGCGTCCGGTGCGTCGAAGTGATGGTTCCCATCCTCGTCTGCGACGATGAAAAAACTCCAGCCACAAATAAACTCTTTCGAACACTAAGACGGCAGAAGGCGGTCTTCTGACTAATGTTCTCTAATTCTGCCTTCTACAGACGAGAAAAGCGAACTCCCAGCCACAAGGACGGAGTTGAGATAACGTCTCAACGTAAGTATAGGCAGAGGAAATGCTCTCAATTACTGAACGCTGCGTACTCAACGACGGCTTCCATCTCGGAGGTGAAGTCCAGAATCGTTTAGCTTCGCAACAGTACAGTGCATAATTGTTCCAACTATAAACTCTCCTGAGAGCAAAGACAGCTATTCCGTCTGTGTCAACAAAGCAGATACCGAGCGACCGTCACACACGGGCGCTCACAACTGAAGACCTCGTCTCTCCACCGCTGGCTTCCCAGCAGGGCTCGGCTCCCCACCCTCGTAATTCCGAAAACGAATCACATTACCGACGCCATGGAATATTGTCCCTCTCTGCAGATTCTTCCTAACGCCGACTAACCATATTTTAGTCTTTCGTCGTCCAGCGCGGAAAGTTTGCGAAGAAAAACCTATACTCGTACAATGGTACGCTTCTGAGTAAAAATCCTTGGAAATAACCCAGCCTGCGTGGTTTCCGAGGTGCTGCTTCTTCGTTCCTCTCACCTGCGTCCAATATTTGCAGAGTTTCCGGTTATCCTTCTGGTCCTACTACAATAGCGGCCGGCTGTCACGCTATTGTGCTCCAGAGCTCAGGTGCCACGACTTCCGTCTAGCTACTTCCTGTTTTTAAGCAGGACTAACACTTATGCGGGCCTTCCACCCAAAGCCTGAGTTCTGCCTGCCGTTTCATCTCCACTGGCTAAAAATGGATCAAATGGCTCTGAGCACTATGGGACTTAACATCTGTGGTCATCAGTCCCCTATAACTTAGAACTACTTAAACCTAACCAACCTAAGGACATCACACACATCCATGCCCGAGGCAGGATTCGAACCTGCGACCGTAGCGGTCACGCGGTCTCCACTGGCGTTCCAACCTCTACTGGTATAGGCAATCATTCATTACGCCGATCTGATAATAAAGACATGCAATAACCGTTAACAATTATTTACAAGGCGTACGCGACAATGTTAGTCTCCTTTGAATATTCATATAAACGACGTACAACCTATCAAATGATACCTAATTGTGTTTGTAGTTCACGGCAAAGTATGTGGATGATTGCTTGTAAGGTGCGAAATTATAGCCACCTTACAAGTGTTATAGCAGAACCAACGCTTGCCAAGAGATGCCTGGTATAGTGGAGAGATTGAGAGATACTTTAAAGAGAGATGAGACGAGTGGAGGGATGTGTTTCGGACCCTAAGTAAATGTACACGAAAGAATACGCTTTCAGAGAAATCGAAGAAGGTATAACATTAAAAGAGAAAAGCTGGACTTTTTACAGGAACTGGAGATCACAGTGTATAACAGGGAGTTTGAGGAAGTTCTAAAGGAACATACGATGAACGATGACAACGGACTGTTAATCAGCTGCACCAATAAAGAACACTTAAAATTTGTTTTTGAATGGGATCCGCTTTGAGTAAACACAATTTGTTCATGTTTTTACCCACAGAGTTTGCTCGAAGCTACAGCATGATCACTGTGGGTTTTTGTTTCAGTTCTATTAAATTACAGCCGGCCGGAGTGGCCGAGCGGTTAAAGGCGCTACAGTCTGGAACCGCACGACCGCTACGGTCGCAGGTTCGAATCCTGCCTCGGGCATGGATGTGTGTGATGTCCTTAGGTTAGTTAGGTTTAAGTAGTTCTAAGTTCTAGGGGACTTATGACCACAGCAGTTGAGTCCCATAGTGCTCAGAGCCATTTGAACCATTTCTATTAAATAACAGAAAAATTGGGCAGTGTAGCTAGGAACACATGATGGGTCCTCAGTCCAGTGACCGCCTTTAGGATCACTTCAAGGAATGGGCCCTAGAGACCGTTGTAAGTAGTTTCCGGTATCTTCTGATATTTTTGTTATTGTGAGGAACGAGACTGTGTTCTGCCCATCGTTTGTAAATAACAGGAGTTACACACATTCAAGTTCTGTAATATATTAAAGCTGCTTGTAAAGTACTGTTGTAATTCTTTAGTTACAGAATTTTATGGCGATTAAAATGTTATATATTATTAAAACTAGTTATATAACATGTGGAGAGTTAAGCCTACTTATCGTTTGTGCACCTTTATGTACGAGGGTTGGAACTTGAATAGCAGCAACTATCTAGTCACAACCGATACAAAAGAGGTACATGTTTGCATCTGTTACTGTCCTTCAAAGTAGCCCCTGGCGTAGTGTAGAACCCGTTGCCAGTGATGTGGGAGGCGTAGTATAGCGTTAGCAGAGCCTGTCCTCTTGATGGTGCGAATGGAGCGGTCTACTGCCTGTCGAATTTCTGGAACAGCTCTGAAGCGAATGCCGCGAAGTGGTTCCTTCATCTTCGGAATGAAATCAGTCACAAGGACGTAAGTCTGGGGAGTATGGTGGACGGTACGTTACTTCCCAGTCCCACCGACCGAACAGAGCAGCCACAGCTTGCGCTGTATGCGACCGCGCATTGTCGAGCAAAATGATGGGTAGATTGGGCAGAAAGTGTCTCCGCTTCTTTCGCAAAGCTGGTCGCAGGTGATGCTCCAAAACCGAACAGTAATACTGTGCATTGACGGTTGCCGTGGATGAACTTAATGCGGTAGCATTACACCATCACAGTCGTACACGAGAATCACCATAACTTTAGGCCGCTCCATTCACACCATCAGCAGAACAGGCTCTGCTAACGGTATGCTACGCCTTCCACATAGCTGGCAACGGGTTCTAAATGGCTCTGAGCACTATGGGACTTGACTTCGGAGGTCATCAGTCGCCTAGAACTTTAAGTAGTTCTAACTAACCTAAGGACATCACACACATCCATGCCCGAGGCAGAATTCGAACCTGCGACCGTAGCGGTCGCGCGGTTCCAGACTGTAGCGCCTAGAACTGCTCGACCACACTGGCCGGCGCAACGGGTTCTACATAACGCTGGTGACTACTTTGAAGGACAGTAACAGGTGCAAACATGTAACTCTTTCGTATCGGTTGTGAATAAATGGTCGCCACTATTCAAGTTCCAAGGCTCGTACTCTGCAACATAATGTGATATTAGCAAACATACCGAATTTCTGAAACATCGTGAAAATTTTACCCGTATTGAAACTGGAAATTTGTGTTGATTTTTAATAGATTATATTTTAAAATCTGTATCGGGTTTCTTATAATGTTTCTAGTTAATTAAATTTCACTTACTGATTACTATTAATACAGCATTGATAAGACTTTCTTAATTGTAACAATTCTAAATTTCAAGAGAATATCTATTTATTCATAGACACATGAAGATAGACACATATGGAAGATTTATTTCTTTTGGAAAAACATTACTATTCCAGAGTAAGAACGTATCACACAAAAAAGTGAATGCTGTCTTTAAAAATGGAATAAAAAATACACTCATGTTCAGGAAAAAACAGAACCCTTTGGAAGGCTAGAGATAGTACGTTCATATTCACAGGACATGTACATTACTATGTTCTGCAGAGATGATTAGCATTTGAACCATGATGGCCCTCGGTTTCAAGGTCAAAATCAACATCGCGGCGCAATACTACCCACCGCTAAAATGTGCCTGCGATTCTCGTTGTCGCTATAAACCGAAGGAAATCGATCAGTGTGACTTGAGCGGACGCGCAGGATGTCTCGCAGGCGTATGCGCGTAGCGTATCGTCAAATAAGTGAGTTTGAAAGAGCGCGCATAATTGGCAAGAGAAAATGTGTTGCATCGCGCTGAAGAGTTGTTGCTCGCGTGGGACAACGTGTTTCGGCAGTGCAAAGCGTGCGTGCAGTATTGTTCATGGAAGAAGCTAAAACGCGCAGAGATGTGTCAGCTCCCATCACCGGGGCAGCCCCCCGAGAATATCGACCCCTCATCCGAATGGCATTGCAGAACAGATCTGTGTCGTCCTCAGCTCTGGCGCAACAGTGGAATAGTGTAACACATCGTACACTATCAGGTATGATAGTCCGTCGCCATTTATTACGGCATGGGTTACGTACGCGTCGTCGACTTCTCCACCTACCTTCGACGAATGTGCAGAAACATGCTAGGCGTCAATAATGTATGGAAAAACGTCTCTGGGGGCAGAAACGGCATCAGATATTGATTTCGATCGAATCCAGGTTCTGTTTGTTTGGAAATGATGGCTGTAGTTTGGTTCACCGCAGACAGGGGGAGCGGCATCACTGTGGCTGGCCTCGTGCAAGACATACACCGCCAGTTTAAGGCCCTATGGGGTGGGGTGCTACTGCATACAGTCACAAATCACATTTGCTACATGTCCAGGGCACTGTGATCACTGTGACCTACGTGAATGACATACTGCGACCTGTGGCCATACCCTTTCTGCACAACACACCAGACGCTATTTTACAGCTAGACAATGCTGAACGAACACGTTCCTTCCCGGTCTCACAGAATGTCAGCCTTTCCCCTTGGTCCGCAAAATAACCAAACTTGCCACAAATAGAAGATGTGTTGGATATGGTGAAACGACGGCGCAGTGCTGTGTAGCAATGCCAATCACCACAGATGAACTTTGGAATCAGGTGAATGCAGCATGGGTAGCTATACCACAAGACGCCACTTAGACACATCGATTCCATCACGCATGGAACAAGTTATCAGTGCCCATGGCGGATCCTGTGCATACTAGGCAACAGGACATGTGCTGAACCGAGGTGACTGAAATGCTAATCACTTCTGCAGAACATACTAATGTACATGTCCTGTGAATATGAACTTCCTATCTTTTGTCGTTCAACGTGTTCTTTTTTTACTGAACGTGAGTGTATATTAGACTTGTATTACAGAAATGGCTGGAGGTGAATTCCTGAGAAGTGCTCCGTGATACAACACTCTCTCCTACATACAGAAATTTGACTTTTGAAGGAAGTATTCACAAATTTGGGAAACAGACACGATATTTTTATAAATCTTCTTACCACATGCTGTGATATTTTTGGTATTGTCTATATTTGGCTTTACCGTAGTTTTTCTCTCAGTTTGTCGTCCGGAACCGTAGAGGACTTACTGCGGAACGTTATTTACATCAAAGATTACGATTGGGAATTTGACTGTTCTTCGAAGGCAGAAAACTGAGTTCCATTGGAGCGAGCTATTTGTTTATTACTTTTTTTCCTTCAATAATGGCTATCTGTATCTGGTAGTTTTCCTCAATTTTTGGTGTTTGAGGAGAGTTGTTGCTACATTTGAGAGTTTTTAGGTTACTGTCCATGTGATCTGAAACTGCTACTTGTCTGCACCAATACAAATTGAATGTCAAATGGTTCAAATGGCTCTGAGCACTATGGGACTCAACATCTTAGGTCATAAGTCCCCTACAACTTAGAACTACTTAAACCTACCTAACCTAAGGACATCACACACACCCATGCCCGAGGCAGGATTCCAACCTGCGACAGTAGCAGTCCCGCGGTTCCGGACTGCAGCGCCAGAACCGCACGGCTACCGCGGCCGGCAATTGAATGTCAGCCCTCACATATCAGTTGCTAAACAGCAAATACGTTGTGTTTGTGTGTGTTGGTATCTGTTGTCCTTAGTTCACTCTTTATTGAATTATTTGTTCCGTAGGCTATTTTGTGTCCTTCTGTTGAATGCGTTGCATATGTTGTGTTTGGAGGGGGAGGGGGCTTCATTGTTGTAAGTGAAAGTGCACCATATGCTTGTTGTTGTGGGTGTTCCTTGTTCATGTGTGTCTCCGTGTGTGTTTGTATCTGTGTGTCTGTGTTTGTATGTTGGTGACCTGTTTGTTTCTTGTGCTAGGTGTCCCTTTCTGTGTAACTTCAATTTTTTCATTCATTTTATCCATAATATTTGTGTATTGTATCCATTTTGCAAAACACAGCTACGAGGGCGTGTTGAAAAGGGATGCCTCAGAATTTTTTATATGAAAATTCATAAGTATTTTTAATAAAGCAAAAATCGTCAATATTCTACACCTTTATTCTTTAACTCTACAAATTTGTAACTCTCTGCCGCTAAAGAGCTTTGAATTGTAGCATGCAACACGGCAGTGTGTAACGTAGCTCTGTCGGCGCGTGATAAACAGTGTGTTGCAGCATAGTTTCGAATTTCAAGATTTCTTCCACACACGGAGCACCCTCCCCTTCAGCATGATAATGCCACACCACACACGAGCACTTCTGCATCTGCTACAGTCCCACGGCTTGGGTTGACTGTCATCGATCATACTCCATACTGTCCCCACTTGGCCCTATCCAATTTTCGCCTGTTTCTAACACTTAAAGGAACGCTTACAAGGACTTCAATTTTATGGTGATGAAGACGTGCAAGAGGAGGCGAAGTCGTTGCTGTGTCACAGAAGTCAAACATTCAACAGTGATGGTATCACCAAGCTGGTCTCCAGTAGGGAGAAATTTATTTATCAACAGGGTGACTACGCTGAGAAATAAATATTTACACATAAAGAATAATGGTGTAAAATGTTAATAATATTGGTTTTACTTAAAAAGCTGCAAAAGTGTTCACACAAAAAACTGGGGTATTACTTTTCAGCATTGTCTTGTACTTTTTTTTTTTTTTTTTTTTTTTTTGTAATCTGTAGTTCATTTTTGCAGTTGGCTTCACCACGTGGAGTATTATTTAGTCAGTGCAGCATGTATAATAAACCGACTTCTTTGTGTGTAACCAGATTGTTTGAAGTTTTGTTTGTGACTGTGATGGGCGTTGTGAGTTTCCTGAATACGGAAAATTCGTGTTCGTTATTGTTTCTGTGTCTCGTGATAAAGTTCATTTCTGACTGGACTGTTTTTAGGTCATTGTTGAGTGTTTAATCTAGAAGGCGTATGATGACATTTACACAGTGATGACAATATACTATCCTGTATTTTTTGGGTCTTACTATGGTTTCAAATATTTTGTTCTCAGTGTGATTGAGGAAGATGTTGGCTAGCTGTCCACTGGCTGGTGACCGATGAAGCCCATGTTGTTGTTCTCAAATGAGAAATAGTTATGCTCTTTGATTAATTTTAAAATGTTTGTTATTTCTTTCATGTGGGATTTGGGAAATTCTTTCTTTTGTTATATCTGTTATCTGATGTTGATGGTTCTAGCGGTGGGGATATTGGTGTATATGGATGTGATGACAAATGGTAAGAATGTGGCTCTTGTGGGTATGTTGATTTGTTTGATTTTTGGGTGTGTACGTTTTTGTTGTTCGCGTATACATAAATTTTCTTAAAGTGTCTATGTATTTCTATGGCTAGATTATATGTAGGTGTACATCTGAAATTTGCTACTGGGCGTACCGGTGCATCCCGCTTGTGGATTTTTGGTACACTGTTTAGCTTGGTAAACTTGGAATTATTTTCTGTTTTTTGAATGTGTGTCCGATGTTTTTTAGAAGTATCTGTGAATTTTTCTAATATCTTTTGTCAGGCATCTGACTCGCTTTAATAGTTATTGTTTTCTAGAAATTGTAGGGTTTTATTTTTGCACTGCCCTTTTTCATTACATCCACAGTGTTGCTTCTGTGATGAGAGCCCTGTTGTTTCTAAATCTATTAATTATTTCTCTAGATGTTTTCTCTTATTAACTTTTTGTTCATGACAGTACGGAATTTTTGTTTTCATTTATTATGCGCGCCTAATTTCTTTTGCAACTAACTCTCTGTAAGATCAGCACTGAAGTCTGAGTTACAGTTTCTTCTTTGTTGTTTTATTATAAGTTAATTTTCTGCGATAAAATTCATGTACATGTTTACTCTGCAGTTCATACTTAAGTGCCTGTCAGAGATTCTCTATTGTCTTGTGTATAAAGTGTGTATTGACATTGTATTTAGGTCCTATTTCTGACAAATTTATATTTTGGTTGGTGAGTTGTGCATCGGTAAGTTTGACCAGATATTTATAACATGTGTGGTTTATTTGCCTTGTGCTTTCAGATTCAATTTTTTTCTGCTTCAGAAGTGTGTCTAGTTTTTGTTTTTCCTATTTTATTTTTGGTAGTTTTCTTGTATTTTGATTCACAGTATTCATTAAATCATGAAATCTTTCAAATAGTTTGATGTGATTTTGTAGTTCCACATCAGTTTTGTATAGTTCAATATCGGGTTCCTACTTCTTGATATCATTGCATCAAAATTTATATTTTATAGACCTGGTTTCAGCTTAGTGCTTGGTATTTTGAATATCAGTTGACATACTGTTTATACTGAGATGCATAAATATGAAAGATAGATTCTTATGTTTAAGATAACGTGACGTAGTTTTGCTGTGGTGTTTCGGAATTTGTTGTAGAGTTTACTCAGAAATGCCAGACCCGATGCTGAAATATTCACCTTAAGCTTGACACTCATTCCTGTGTCTATGTTTGCTTAAATACACTCCTGGAAATTGAAATAAGAACACCGTGAATTCATTGTCCCAGGAAGGGGAAACTTTATTGACAGATACATCACATGATCACACTGACACAACCACAGGCACATAGACACAGGCAACAGAGCATGCACAATGTCGGCACTAGTACAGTGTATATCCACCTCTCGCAGCAATGCAGGCTGCTATTCTCCCATGGAGACGATCGTATAGATGCTGGATGTAGTCCTGTGGAACGGCTTGCCATGCCATTTCCACCTGGCGCCTCAGTTGGACCAGCGTTCGTGCTGGACGTGCAGACCGCGTGAGACGACGCTTCATCCAGTCCCAAACATGCTCAATGGGGGACAGATCCGGAGATCTTGCTGGCCAGGGTAGTTGACTTACACCTTCTAGAGCACGTTGGGTGGCACGGGATACATGCGGACGTGCATTGTCCTGTTGGAACAGCAAGTTCCCTTGCCGGTCTAGGAATGGTAGAACGATGGCTTCGATGACGGTTTGGATGTACCGTGCACTATTCAGTGTCCCCTCGACGATCACCAGTGGTGTACGGCCAGTGTAGGAGATCACTCCCCACACCATGATGCCGGGTGTTGGCCCTGTGTGCCTCGGTCGTATGCAGTCCTGATTGTGGCGCTCACCTGCACGGCGCCAAACACGCATACGACCATCATTGGCACCAAGGCAGAAGCGACTCTCATCGCTGAAGATGACACGTCTCCATTCGTCCCTCCATTCACGCCTGTCGCGACACCACTGGAGGCGGGCTGCACGATGTTGGGGCGTGAGCGGAAGACGGCCTAACGGTGTGCGGGACCGTAGCCCAGCTTCATGGAGACGGTTGCGAATGGTCCTCGCCGATACCCCAGGAGCAACAGTGTCCCTAATTTGCTGGGAAGTGGCGGTGTGGTCCCCTACGGCACTGCGTAGGATCCTACGGTCTTGGCGTGCATCCGTGCGTCGCTGCGGTCCGGTCCCAGGTCGACGGGCACGTGCACCTTCCGCCGACCACTGGCGACAACATCGATGTACTGTGGAGACCTCACGCCCCACGTGTGGAGCAATTCGGCGGTACGTCCACCCGGCCTCCCGCATGCCCACTATACGCCCTCGCTCAAAGTCCGTCAACTGCACATACGGTTCACGTCCACGCTGTCGCGGCATGCTACCAGTGTTAAAGACTGCGATGGAGCTCCGTATGCCACGGCAAACTGGCTGACACTGACGGCGGAGGTGCACAAATGCTGCGCAGCTAGCGCCATTCGACGGCCAACACCGCGGTTCCTGGTGTGTCCGTTGTGCCGTGCGTGTGATCATTGCTTGTACAGCCCTCTCGCAGTGTCCGGAGCAAGTATGGTGGGTCTGACACACCGGTGTCAATGTGTTCTTTTTTCCATTTCCAGGAGTGTATAACACCATCGGAGTTTTTTCATTTCCTTTCTATTAAATAACAGAGAAGTTGATCCTTACAATCTGTACGTATACAAATTTGTGTCTTTAGGAAAGTAATCCCAAATTTTAAGAACAGAGAAGATTTTTTATATGTATCTTGTTAAGACAACTTTTGGTTTTTTTTGTGGTTTTATATATCTGGCGACCTTCTCAGTCTGTTATCTAGAGCCACAGGGAGTTGAATGCAGAAATATGTTTAAATTGAAAATCTGTGACTAGAAATGTTTTTGTTAACATTATTTTATTCTGTTGAAAGATTGTGAGTTGGTGCCTGCGCTCGAGCTCTTCTGTGCGTGCGTGTGTGTCTGCATTTGTGCACGTGTATATAAACGATGCTTGAAAAATGCTTCATAAATATTCAGTCAGATCTTGATAAGATTTCAGAGTGGTGTAAGACTTGGCAATTACTTTAGAAGTCCAAAATGGAAAATAGTGCAGATCACTTAGCTAAAAATCGTAGTATCTTATGGCTACTACATAAATCAGTCACAGCTACAGTCAGTCAAGTCGCACAAATTCCTAGATGTAGCACTTTGTACGGATATGGAACTGAACAATCACATTGGGTCAGTTGTACAGAAAGAAGGTGGCAGACTTCATTCCATTGAAAACTAATTACAACACGCTTCAAAAGTGGTTCAAATGGCTCTGAGCACTATAGGACTTAACTTATGAGGTCATCAGTCCCCTAGAACTTAGAACTACTTAAACATAACTAACCTAAGGACATCACACACATCCATGCCGGAGGCAGGATTCGAACCTGCGACCGTAGCGGTCGCACGGTTCCAGACTGTAGCACCTAGAACCGCTCGGCCACTCCGGCCGGCCAACACGCTTCCGCTACCCATATTACAATACTGCTCAAGCGCGCGGGACCTGTAGCGAGTATGAGTAACAGTAGATGTCGAACATATGCAAGGCAGAGCAACACGAATGGTCACAGGTTTGTTTTCCCCACGGAAGAGTGTCCAGGAGATGCGGAAAAAAGTTAAACGGCAGACGCTTGAAGATAGACGCAAACGATCATGTAAAAATCTACATATGAAGATTCAGGAACCAGCTTTAGGAGAGGAATCCAAGGATGTAGTATCATCGTTTACGTGCAGTTCCCATAGTGATCGCAAAGGTAAGATTAGACTACATATAACCACCCAGGCATCTGCGGGCATTAACGCCACCGTTTCCAGGAAGAGGTCGTATGGCTGATTAACAATTGGGTTCGGTCTGTCCGCCGGTCTGGATGTGGATTTTAGGCGGTTTCCCACAAACCACTAGACGTATACCGGGCTGATTCGTACGTTCCACCTCAGTTACGCGCTACGCAAATATTTCGAACACTTTTGTATACTTTCGCACAGAATTCGTATGCAGACAGATTGGATACGCTGCTTCTATCCTCGGGGGTGATCGGAGAGTGATGTCCTACGCTCTTTGGTCTCGTTAAACCCTTACTCAGTACAGTGCAGGCTAGTTGCAGTGCGCAATGAGGTTTTGATGTAGTCGTCCATCCCGGGCTACATACGCAAGTGGAACGCGAAGAAGGCATAATAGCTCTTACAATGGGAAGTTACCACTGCTACGCTCTTCACAGTGGTTTGCAGAGTATAGTCGTCAATGTAGACAGTTATAATATTTTTTCCTATAATAACTTAAGTGTCAGTTCTTATACCACACTGTGAAAAAACAATTGGAGGATCACTTTCTCGAATCCGCAAAGCCGGCTCCCCTTGCGACGCGTGAGTTTGATAACTAGCTCAAAGGTGCCTACAAACGTCTGCTGTAATAGCGGAAATGTGTGGTGCCCTGTGACGTCACTCTCACGCTCGGTGACGCTCAAACAGGCAGCAGTCGACCCATGCAGGAAAAAGGCCTGGGCTCAGAAGTTCACGTGACCTCTAAGGCGGGTCGGTGAAGTCACGATGGTATCAAATGTCGCCGCAATTCTGTCCAACGCCATCGCGGACTTGTCACACGGTTCAAAGGTCATCACGCCCTCTGATACCTAAAATGCGACCCTTCATTTGACGCCTCTGCAGGGGAGGTCTGAAGGGCGACATGCAGCATGTAAATCACGAGGTTTTCGTATGGGTGAACGAGGAAACTTATCAGACACACCGCCTCTCGGAATCGACAGGAAAAGGCCTCAGCAAGCGGCATAAAGACTGTTCAGAGAAAGCAGTCCTTTCTTTGAGGCGTTGATTCCCACACACTTCGGCGTTGGAAACGACAGTTCGCGGTGTAATCAGCAACAGGGCGACGTTCTTGACAACGTTCGACGCTACTGGGACCGGGAGGACAATTCAACCCTTCTCCAAAGGCATTGTGGGGCTGCAACCTCATCGACCGTAATCGCCCGCTTTTGGAGCAGGAAAGGGTGTTTATCCTTTTTCAGCCCTCCTGTTTCGATCCCTTCTGTGGCGTGATCACTGGGCAGGGGGGAGGTGAACAACATTCGTAAGTGCGTAAATAAATCGGTAAATCAGCCCCTCTAAGAACCGTCATTTTGGCGACACTGTTATTGCAACCCGCGCACCTTTGCCAACCACATTAAGAGCGGACCTGTACGGAGACTTCGACTCTCATTTAGCTAGGTGGCGCTTTGCTGCTGCTCTGGGGCCTGAGGACAGACAATCCGTTCGACACCACTTGTATCCGATATGCCAACAAGCAGAGGCGGAGCGCCAACTAACTCAGTGTGTGTCGAAGTCACTGTACCGACACATTTTTAACGTGGGCAACACAAATGTGCGGGTGACAACGAGAGGGCTGTGGAACTGGGGTGTCTCAGATGAATCTTTTGCTGTTTTACAGACGTACTTTTCAATTTTGCAACCCCTCGGGATCATGCCCTGCCGGCCGGAGTGGCCGAGTGGTTCTAGGCTCTACAGTCTAGAACCGCGCGACCGCTACAGTTGCAGGTTCGAATCCTGCCTCGGGCATGGATGTGTGTGACGTCCTTAGGTTAGTTAGGTTTAAGTAGTTCTAAGTTCTAGGGGACTGATGACCTCAGAAGTTAAGTACCATAGTGCTCAGAGCCATTTAAACCATTTTTGATCATGCCCTACAGAGGTACAAAGCAGAAAGGCCGAAAGTCATAAACACACTTTGCTGCTTGCGATTACATTCCAGTATGGTCGAATAGTTTGAAACGGTCCCTAGTGGTTGCACTATGTAGAAAGGAGCAAAAACTGCGATCGCGTTACACTCCAAAGAGGTCAGGTCACATTCAGTGGGACTGCATCTTCACGATATCCTTAGCGACGGGCTGAATCATCCTTGGGGTGTCAGCTGTGTCGAAAGTTTTCTAGAACATAGTCTTGTTATTAATCACACTGCGAACTGTCATTTTCAACTGCGAGATGTGTAGGAATCAACGCCTCAAGGGACGCTCTTTATGCCACATCTTGAGGTCTTTTCGAGTCAATTCTGAGCGGCAGTGTCTAAAATTGTTTCCTCGGTGTCCCGCAGGAAAAACACGCCATTTAAATGCTGGGCGGCGCGGTTCTGACCAGCGCTGCAGAGGCGTCAAGAGAAGCGCTGAAATGTGGGTAAGAGGGACTGCGACGACCTTCCCCTCATGTGATACGTCTAAGGCGTAGCGACTTAACATCTTGCCTATTGAAATAGTACGTACCAGCGTGAACAGGCATGCAGTATGAGTCACGCGTAGGACTGGTTGCAGACGCCTGCGTGCATATAGCTTCTATGCGATCTGGTGAAGGTCACTAGCTGACGGATACTGTTCGAGCTGCAGTCAGAATACGTTCATTTTTAGTTGCAGTTTCTTTGTTTGATTTTCTAATTGTTTATTAATTACTATTCTAATTGTGCTTAGTTGTGATACTGAATGTAGATGTGAATGTGAAACAACGTGTTGTGTAAAGATTTTATGCTATACATTGAAGTAACTGAACTCCTGAGGAGTGTTCGAGGAGGACGTGTGTGTTGGTCATTCGTTCCGCAGGATTTGAAATAAACTGCAGAGTGATTCAAAAAGAATAACACAACTCTCAAAAGTTTGAAGTTTCATTTGCTTGTTCATTTGTTGCTGTCCTAACCTTCATTTCTGTTGTCAGTACAATGATACGACTGTTCAACAAAACGCTTTCTGTGTTATCGAGTACGGTAGAAGTGAATCGACAACAATGGTTCAGCGTGTATTTCGAACCAAGTATGGTGTTCAATCTCCGGGCAGTTGGTATATCGTACGTTGGTATAACCAATTCACAAAATTAGGATGTTTCTTCGGGACGGTCGCGCACGAGTGAAGAACACATTGGCCTCATTCAAGAGGCATTTGGTCGCAGTGCCGGGAAATCGACCCGCCGAGCAAGCAGACAGCTGTAAATTCCGCAACCGACCATTTGGAGAGCCCTAAGGGAAAGGTTAGTAATGAAATCTATCGTCTACAATTGGTTCAAACCCTTTCCGTAGCCGATAAGGCGAAAAGAATTGAGTTCTGCGAGTTTGTCCCTGAACAAATGGAAACAGATGACCGGTTCATTTCGGAGCTTGTGTTTAGTGATGAAGCAACATTTCACACAACTGGTGAAGTCAGTCAGCACAATGTGCGTATATGGGGCACTGAAAATCTAAGGGAAACAGTTCATCACGAACTTGATTCACTTAAGATGAACGTTTTCTGTGTCATTACAGCCACTGAAGTGTTTGGTCCTTTTTCCTTCGAAGGTGCAACAGTAACTGGGCCGGCCTATCTGGAAACGTTGCAGTATTGACTGTTCTCTCAACTCGAAGAAGAAGCACGTCAATTCATACTCCAGCAGAATGGGGCTCCGGCCCAGTGACGCTTATCTGTCCGTGCCTATTTGAACGATAGCTACCCACAAGTAGTGGATCGGCCGCCAGGCTGCTTTTGACAGAGCACTTGATCACTGGCCTCCAAGGAGTCCTGACCTCAGCCCCTGCAATTTTTTCTGTGGGGTATGTTAAAGATACGGTGTTTCAACCACGTCTACCAGCTAACATTGAGGAACTAAAAGAACGAGTTCGTGTATCAGGTTGATGTCGTTCGAGTGTCTGGAGTGGACCATATTAAATATTTGTGAACTTGTTTTCTACTGAAAAAAACTTTAAGTACTCTTCTCATGGATTAATTACCCAAGGTTCCCTCACGTTTCTTTGATTAAATACAGATTTTCAAAGTTGTGGTATTCTTTTCGAATCACACTGTGTTTCATCAGTTTATGGTACTGGGTAAATAATATTATGATTTCGAAAAAGTAGTTTTGTTAAGGAGTTAATTTTGTATTTGCGAGTTTTCGAAATTTTCGTTAATTTACTGTTCTGATTCAGTGACAAATTTTGATGGGTCCTGTATATATGCGCGCGATTGAGCGGTTTGATGCTGCTTCCTGATCGGTTGTGATGTTTCTCTGCCAATCAGATATTACCATATTCACGAGTATTTTGAGAACTAAAAACTTATTTTGTGTAGAGAATGAGTAAAGCCGGAGCTGGGCTCTGATCTGTGATCAGACCTATCGATTGGTGCTCCGACGAAAACTATTAGTATTGCCATATTTCTGTACTAAAATGTTTGAGAAGTGCCGTAAAGTGTGGAAGAGTGTTCGATGTAATGCACGATGTGAAATTCAGAACGTTTTTGTGACATTTTAAGTAACTGAATTCCGCGTGGTGTGTTCCTTACTCGCGAACGTGAACATTTTGCTACTTGAGACTGATTATAGCAACATTTGAGGAACATAATCTGAAAGAAACAAGCTATTTGTAAACATTCTTTGAAGGAAAACTAATAATTGCCATAAACTGGCTACTGTTATGAATGACTTTTCAGACCTTGTACAGATTAGAGTAATGCTTGGTAGTAACTGGTGTACGTAAGCTTGCCGTTATAAGTGATATTTTATGCACGTAAATACTTTCATTTAACTATGATTGACCTTCCGCCAACAAAACAATTTTAATGCTACTTGTGGTTACGAGGTGCCCAACTGTTTTTTCTACAGCATTTTTGCGGCTGAGAACTGCATTTCAGTAACTTCAAGGAGGCGAGCGCGTGAGAAGACATTAACCCCGAGGTGAATGGAACTTAATTTGCAGTAGGTGCCGCACGCCCACGATGGAGTTGTGCAGAACTGTTGTGGTAACATTTGGTGCCAGTGTGGTAGTCATAGAGACCCGATTATATGCATCATAAAAACCTTGAAAGATGTTTGCAAATATGCATTAAAATGCTTAAAAAGTAATGAAATTGTCGAAATATGCAACATCAAATAACAAAAACCCTAGTAATTACTGCGTGCATTATATCTCAAAGTCGAACCCGCGCATATCAGTTAGGAGGGAGAGCGCTGGCCAGGCGAAAAATCGGTACGTTTAGAAGGCTGATCTAAAAAATGGCTCTGAGTACTATGGGACTTAACATCTGTGGTCATCAGTCCCCTAGAACTTAGAACTAATTAAACCTAACTAACCTAAGGACATCACACACATCCATGCCCGAGGCAGGATTCGAACCTGCGACCGTAGCGGCCACGCGGTTCCAGACTGAAGCGCCTTTAACCGCACGGCCACACCGGCCGGTAGAAAGGCTGATCTCATTTTCTGAATACTTTCTGGTAGAGGTTAAGAAGGGGTCCTTTCTGGGATTATTTTCTAAAAATTTGCAAAATGGGGACGCATACCGAGTTTCAAGAATTGTTCTTTGTTAGGTGTTATAGTCGGAACAAGCCGACGCGATGCGTGTGAATCGCACCGAAAGAATCGATATTTGCAGGACCAACTTCAAGATGTATCGCACGCAGAGGGCACGCTCAAAAACTCCTAATAATTTATTTAATAAACAACATAAACCATGAATTTCTTTGAACAGCATTAACTTTTAATGAATACTATTGCACCAAAACATCATCTACAATTTATTCTACATTTTTCTTCTATTGTAAACATAAACGACCAAGTACTGTTCCAAATGTTTGGTAGTAAGATTGAGTCTTCGACCACTCAAAACGTTTTTATAAGCATAAAAAGACCGTTCTACGTAAGCTGAAGTTACTGGGCAGTATTTGAATTTGGGTGTTATGTTGACACTTATTGTTTCTGGTAAAAGTTCACCCATCCCATTAATAAAACTATCAATTTGGCACAAGATTTCAAAGCCTGGGTTATTGTTTAAAATGTTTTCAAGCCTTTCTTTACGTATTCGTGGGAGTACCTCCAGCAGTGTGGAGTTCACTAGAATAATTTTACTCATTGACTGAATAGATTCATTCAACGCCAAACCTTCAGTTTCAAGCTTTTTAATACTTGCAGGTATATGGGAAAATGAGTGCTAATCACAGCAACTTATTTTTTAACACCTGAATCATTAAAAGCTTCCTAGCACTGGCAAACTGCCAAAGCCTCTGTACTGTCGACGTCGTTTGCTATCCTTCTAATGGCCTCGGAATGTTCATTGTAAAATAACACAGTTTCGATCCACGTATCCCAACGAGTTACCACTAGTTCGGGAAGTAGAGACACATTTGGTAGTTTTTCATTGTACGCCTTGATGCAAGCAGGATCCTTTCGAAACACTTTCATTGTGGACGAAATAAGTTTGTTTACATTCACAAACGTAGTATGTACTTCTTCAACAAGGTGATATTCTCCATGAGCAAAGCACGGCACATGAATCAAATTGGAATAAAATACGCGAAGGGATTTTCTTGCTTTGATCATATAGCGACTAGCATGTGAAATGTTTATTTCAGCCTTTTATCTGCAGGAGAATCTGGAAATATTTTTCTAATACCCTCATTCACAAATCTGGCGACTCAGAATGATTTACTTTTTCAAGTTCTTAGCAGGCCGCTAAACAGGAATAAGGAGGCTCTTCTTTTAAAGCTGCAACAAATACATTTGCAATGTAATGGCCACAAGTGTCTGTAGTTTCGCCAACTGAAATCCAGATAATGCTGTCCTTGAGTTCATCGCGTATTTCTTCCAGAACATTTACGTAAATTGTCGGTAGGTAATTTTTACGCAATGTTGATTCATCTGGTACAGTTTGATTTAAGCAATATGTGCGCAGGAAGCCTTTGAGGATAGGGTTTGTAAGTTTGTGAAGAGGAATATTGCTTGCAATGAATGCTTCACATATACCCATGTTAAACTGCCTTTTTTGGTTACCTTTGGACAAATCCCTGGTACTGTAACTTGCTGTTGTCACAAGTTCCTTGCCGTGGTCGTTTCTCCTGCATTCCTGCGATATGAAAACTTCTCTTAACATGCTGCTCTATTTGAAATTTTTTTTGCACGAAAGGTTTCCTTGTAAACTTGACAATATAAAACAATTCCGTCTTATGTAAACGCTCCAAGATGATCAGCTATCCACGAAACGACGTTTCTTTTTTCGGGCGGCATGTCGCACAACATGTTACACACTACACGTCGTAAACACGTTCAACTGTGTACAGGTAAATAGAAAGCTAAACTGAAACAATGGAAGTGCGATTAAAAGCTTGCGCAGTTTAATTTAATTGCTGCCGACGCCCACGCCATGACAGCGGAGAGAGGCGCGGGCGCAGGAGCATTGACTCTGTCTTCATGTTCCTCTTCTGTAATGATTTCGCTTGGCAATGGCCTCTCGATTAGCAATTGCACGCAGTTCTAGGTCGCGGTCAGTCTGTGAGACATCAAAACTAGATAGAGTTAGAGACCGCCCGTCTAAATTTTTAAAATATATTAAACGTAGAGCGAAAATATGCATCTTCACTAGTTTTTAGTTGAAGTATGCAATAACTGGTGAAAAGGAGTAACATACAAGTACATATAACCCGGTCTCTAGGATAGACTTTACCACACACTAACGATACAATAAACTGAGTCGTACCTCTTTCGATTACATACCTCTTCGTTTTGAAATTCTAGTATGTTGTACAATATATATCATTTAATTATGTGTTGTGATACTGCTCTTCGGTATGATATCATAAATAAATCAGCCATAATCCACATCTGAATGAGTCTTTCCACAGCACACAGGAATTCGTGCCACTTCTTTGAAAATCATAATTTTTTGTGCAAGACAGGTTCATAGTATTCGCTTCCAGTTGAATCCTATTAGGTTACTGCCAAGACCCTTATGGGAACTCAGTGATCTGTTTTAATAATCAGAGTGGATATTGTTTCTTGCGAAGCCGCGTTCCTGGCTTTTGAGAACAAGGTGTTCCTTCTGAATTAAATCTAAAAAATGGCTCTGAGCACTATGGGACTTAACATCTGATGTCATCGGTCCCCTAGAACTTAGAACTACTTGAACCTAACTAACCTGAGGACATTACACACATCCATGCCCGAGGCAGGATTCGAACCTGCGACCGTAGCGGTCGCGAGGTTCCAGACTGTAGTACCTATAACCGCTCGGCCACAACCGCCGGCGAATTAAATCTGTCCCAGTAGACTGCAGTAGGAGTCATGTTTATGGCGTGACGCAGTCTTCACATCCTTCCGGCCTTTGCTTCGGATATTTTAAACTTCATTAAATTTTCAGTATGAGTGGTACAGGACTTCGAGATCCGGACGATGTTTTTAAATTTAACTTTAGAGCGAGCACTGGCGACTGAATCTCACCGAAGGAAGTTTACCGACCAACTTTTCCAAAGTACATAAAATGTGATGCTAATGATCTGTGGAAAACATAATCATCTTGATATTGAAGCTCTTTTGTCTGTGTTTGCTTTAACAATAACATATGTTGTTGAGTGGGCTCTGTCTTAAGGAAAACACTATTTTATTTTTGTCCCAGACGTGTTTCACTGCAGTTGCAGAATCATCAGTGGTTTTTTTATTGTTATGGCTGTTAAACATAAGGAATGTTCTTTACTGTTTAAATACATACAAATATTAGTTCTAAATCGTAATTACAGGTTCTGAGGAGCACATAAAATTGTGTATTCATAACTTCTTACCACATGGCGTGGTTTTCCTGCTGTATTACGTTTTTATAGTGTCTGTTTTTCTTTACAATTTGTCACCTGCAACTATATACAACTTAATGTAGCCAAAACATTTACCCGAAAATTACGATTTCTAAACTGTTGTGGCAATGTCTGAGATTAATAATTTATGTGAAAGTTTGTGTGTGTGTGTATCAATTTACATTATGTTTCACTTAAGGTTTAGTTTTTCGTCACCTTCTTCATTGCCAAGTTCAGTGTTTTGAGTTGTCACTGTCTATCAGCTGTGACAACAAGATGGCGGACAGTGGAACAGTAGAAGATGTGAAAATAAGATGGCAGACAGTTATCACAGCTGTTATCGCAGCTGATAGACAGTGACATTGACAGTGACATCTCAAAACACTGAACTTGGCACTGAAGAATACGACGAAAAAAGAAACCGCAAGTGAAACATAATGTAAATTGATACACACACACACACACACACAACCTTTCACATAAATTATTAGCCTGAGACATAGTCACAACAGTTTAGAAATCGTAATTTTTTGTTTAAATGTTTTGTCTACATTAAGTTGTATATGGTAGCAGGTGACAAACTGTAAAGAAAAACAGACACTATAAAAACGTAATACAGCAGGAAAACCACACCATGTGAAATAAGGTATGAATACACAATTTTATGTGGTCCTCAAAAACCTGCAATTACGATTTAGAAACTAATATTTGTATGTATTTAAACAGTGAAGAATAATCCCTATAACCGAGCGACCGCTACGGTCGCAGGTTCGAATCCTGCCTCGGGCATGGATGTGTGTGATGTCCTTAGGTTAGTTAGGTTTAAGTAGTTCTAAGTTCTAGGGGACTGATGACCTTAGAAGTTAAATCCCATATGCTCAGGGCCATTTGAACCATTTTTGAACAATCCTTATGTTTAACAGCCATAACAATAAAAAACCACCGATGATACGGCAACTGAAAAGAAACATGTGTGGGACAAAAACAAAATAGTGTTTTGCTAAAGGCGGAGTCCACTCAATAACATATGTTAACTAAAATTGCAACCAAGACTGTTTTTAACCAGTACTGTTAAGCACTGGTTTGCTGTTATGCCACATATGGATTGGAAGAATTTCTAACATATGTTACCGTGGAAAACAATTATTGGGAAGTAGCTTTTACACTATCTCGATTTTAAACCAATTGCAGTATTTGTAAAGGTCTTGGGTCGACATAAATGCGAGAGAATTGTTTTCGAAATTTATCCAGTTAAGTGTGTCCTAATTTAGTTGAAAGTTGCTTTTGTTTCTTTAAAAGAACTTTCACTTGAGTGAAGACGTGTACATCTGCGCGGCGTGTAAGAATGCTCCACGCCAGTGTTTCACTGTCAATAATCCCCCACTTGAATACTCTGTTGAGTAGTTTGGTTGTTATTCTGGTCCCAACTGTTGCACACAGTTTTACGATATTTTCATATAAAATTGGGTATTACGTTAATTAACCATAGCTGAGATAATAATGACGTCAGGAATTTAATTTTTGTACAACCATGTACCACGACGTACTGTCATTCCTGTGATAGGAAGGACATTTAATAATTACAGAGACTAATTGATGCAGAAGTGAAGGCGTTTGTGGGAGCAGTATTGTACTTTCTTGGCTTTAGGTCGGCATCACTGAATGACAGCAGTCGACAGATAAAAACTGTTTTATTTATAGCCTCATTATTGTATTAAACGAAGGAGTCTCTGCTTCAAGTTTCCACATTATTTGAACAATGTCCAGTGATACGTTTTTTGCTCTCTGGAGGTGGAATATAAGTTAAACTATTTTCTACAATGATTTTAAAGTACGTCGATAATTGTAAGAACTCTGGAAATATTTGTAAGTGAACAGAACAGTTCAAAAATGGTCGAACCTTATTGACTGACAAGCAACGACATGGCCGATCAGTTGGCATCATCTCCTTCGCTTGGAACTCATACTGACGACATTATTAGTGAAGCCCGACGTGTTACAGTTGCACATGTAGCAAAACCAGTTGCAGCAAATGTTCACATCTTTATCAGTAACAAGATCAAGGGCAGCAAAGCAAGTAAAATGCAGATCCGGAAAGAGTTGACGCAACAACACAAGTAAACAAGCCTCAAAGTGTATATACACTTGAAACAACGCTAAAGAAAGGAAGGTAATCCTTTTCTAAATAAGATTTTAACATATGTTTAATCCTGGTTTCATTATTTTCAACCACAGTCCAAAACACAAAGCATGGATTGGATGACCCTCTTTCGGAATTCCCAAAGTGTTGCCTTTCGATTCTTTGAAAGATCAGCGTACTACAAATAGTGCCTGCTACTCATACGTGCTGCTGAAGAGAGTACCAGCAATGAGAGAAAATGCTTGAGGCTTTCTAAAAAAGAAATAAATAAAAGAGGCGTGATTCTGACAGCCAACAATGCTCGTCCTCACGCCGCCCCCCCCCCCCTCCCCAGCTGACTTACAGAGCCATTGAGAAAATGGTTGGGAGATACTAATACTACCTCTTCCTCTCTATACTCCAGATGTGCTTCCTTCGCAGTTTCATGTATTTGGACCACTCACGGAGATGTTATGTGGAAAAAGTTCAGCAACAGCGAGCAGGCCAAAGAATTTGTGGTAAAGTTGCTCGAACAACAAGACAAGGACTTCTTTGGATCAGGTATAAAAACACGATTTCATCTTTGGCACAATTGTATTAATATTGCCGGGGATTAGTTGAGAGGTAGTAACCATTTCATTTTGTAAAAATACAGTTCTTTTCTTCATGAATTTGTTTCTTATTGAATGTGTTTCACATGCTAACACATCGATATCCCTACAAAGTGTTTCCACGTGCACATAAAAGTCGAAGGAGCATAATTACGCGGAAATTTTACGGGTTGCAACTTGGGTAAATAAGCGCAGCTCTCCAGAGCCAAAATTCGTAGGCACCGAAAAATGAGTCACAATAAGGACCAAGTAACTCTGTTTCCCCGAAGAAACAATTATTTTACAAAGGAAAATAATTGCTAAAAAAGGACAGGAGGAAGGGGAAAAGACAGAACTATAAAATGCATATCTGTTGAAAAATCAACTTGAATCGAAGGATCAAGAAAGGAAGAAACCATAATCCTGATACGACTCTGATTAAACAAACAAAAATGAAATATATGTGAAATATTTATCACTGTCTAGATGTAGCGAAAGGTACAATAATCGACCAGCGGAAGACTGGGGACCATGTGTAAAGTTAGAGGAAATGTGACACCTAACCTGCTCGTGTTATTTCGGTTCTGTACAACTTATTTTTGCTCTCTTTCAAATAACATCTCTTCTGATGTGGAAATATTTTCAAAAGATTCGGTATGTCTTCACTCAGTCTTGTTCAAACGAGTCGAAATTGTTCATTACATCAAATTTTGTCGTAACAATAATTATAACTTCGTGAGACACAAAATACATTGTCAAACTGTATACTTATAATCTTAGGAAACGAAGAAATGGACAGCAATTAGGTTTTTTCTCCTTTCCGTAATAAATTTCACGTTTACGCCCCTAGAAACGTATTCTTACCTCAGGGCCTAGTAAGACTGCCAGTTTGGCTCAAATGGCTCTGAGCACTATGGGACTTAACGTCTAAGGTCATCAGTCCCCTAGAACTTAGAACTACTTAAACCTAACTAACCTAAGGACATCACACACATCCATGCCCGAGGCAGGATTCGAACCTGCGACCGTAGCGGTACTGCCAGTTTGTGTTACTATATTTGCTAGGTATGCATTATAGTATAAATTCCATATATTCTTTTCCAGACTTTATTCTGTAATAACCAAAAGTCAGACGAAATGCCGTTAAAAGTATCACACTGATTTGTTAAGTCATCATCGTTATATAATCAATTAAATATGAAGTGCGCAGTCTTGCGCCACTTTTCTGCAGTTAGCTGCTGCTACAGAAAATTCGCAATTTTCAGACAAGACAACTGGAGCGATCCTGTAGTAGAAAGGCTTACGGGGACACGGTTGTTCCAGTAATTTTTTAGATTTCACTTCCCACTGTAAGTCATGTCACTGTAGAGATGCGGTCAATAGTGAACCGACTTGTTTCAGACAGGAAGGGAGTTTAGAACATCACTAGACCCGAGAACTGAACAGAATCTGTTTCACCATTAACAATGTCTCCGATGAAAATCCGCCTTCATACAGATCGAGAAAAAAATCCTGTTTGAATGAATATATCACATAATTGTATCAGGTCATATGAGGTTTCCGTAAAACCAATATTCAAAAATAAATAAAATAACAGGAAGTAAACAGGTGGCAATACCTGTGGGCCAATAACAAGTTAGTTTTACGCTTGTTACTGGTTGGCGCACTGCAATTTCATGCCAGACAGGGTCATATTCACATAGATGGCAATTCGTCCGTGTACAGACGCTCAAACCTTGTCACACGGAGTCCTTTGGTGCCGCTGATGCATAGCGATTTCTCATGCAAGGTTCATCGCTGTCAAAAGTCGATGCACGGTTTCCAGCCCTTTACGGAATCGTGTAACACGACAGGTCAGCGGTTAATATTCAAAGTAAACACGCCCTGTGATTGTAATTGGAATCATTTACATCTACATCTACATGATTACTCTGCAATTCAGAATTAAGCGCTGGCTGAGGGGTCATCGAACCACCTTCAAGCTATTTCCGTACCCTTCCACTCTCGAACAGCGCGCAGGGAAAACGAGCACTTAAATCTTTCCGTGTGAGATCGTGGGTATCTTATTTTATTGTGATGATCATTCCTACCATTGTAGATGAGCGCCAGTATAATATTTTCGGAGGAGAAAGCTGCTGATTGAAATTTCATGAGAAGATCCTGCAGTACCGATGAATGCCTCTGCTTTCATGGTTTCCACCCTAATTCTCGTATCATATCCGTGGAACTCTCCCCCTTATTTCGCGATAATACAAATCGAGTTTCCCTTATTTCAACCTTTCCGATGTCCTCCGTCATTTCTGTCTGATGCGGATCCAAAACCGGGGGGGGGGGGGGGGGGGGGGGGGGGTAATATTCTGGAAGTTGGTGAACAAGCGTAGTATAGGCAGTTTTTTTAGCAGACCTGTTGCATTTTCTAAGTGTTCTGCGAATAAATTGCAGTCTTCGGTTCGCTTTCTCCACAACTTTATCTAAGTGACCGCTCCAGTTTCAGTCATTCGTAATTGTAATTCCTAAGTATTTAGCTGAATTTGTAACCTTTAGATATGTGTGATTTACCGTGTAACCGAAGTTTAGCGGATTCCTTTTAGAGTTCGTGGATAACTTCACAACTTTCATCATTTACAGGCAACTGTCACTTCTCGCAACATACATGTATCTTGTCTAAGTCATTTTGCAACTGGTTCTCATCATCTGATGACTTCATCTGAAAAAAAATTTAAGTGGGCTGCGCAGATTGCCTCCTAAACCGTTTATACAGGTCAGGAACAACAGAGAGTCTTGGCGAATGTCAGATATTACTTCTGTTTTAATCGATGACTTACTACTAACAGTGACCTTTCTGACAGCAAATCAAGAATCCAATAGCACAATCGAGACAATACTTCATAAGCACGTAATCTGATTAGAAGTCACTTGAGAGAAACGGTGTCAAAAGCATTCAGGAGATTTAGAAATATGGAATCAATCTGACGTCCCCTATTATTGCACTCATTACTTCGTGATGGTAAGGAGCTAGTTACGTTTCACAAGAACGATATTTTCTGACTTTGTGTTTGCTATGTGTCAACAAATCGTTTTCTTCGAGGTGATTCATAATGTTTGAACACAGTGCACATTACAACATCCTACTGCAAATCGATATCCTTAATGTGGGTCTGCAATTCAGCATATTGCTCTTATTTCCTTTCTCGAGTGTTGTTGTTACCTATGCAACTCTCCAGTCTTTAGGTATGGGTCTTCCGCCGAGCGAGCGGTTTTATATGGTCACTAAGTATGAAGCTATTGCAGCAGCATATCCTGAAAGGAATCTAACTCGTATAGAATCTGAACCAGAGGCCTTGTCGTTATTAAGTGATTTAAGCTGCTTCGCCGCACCAACGACATGTATCGTTCGTCAAAGTTACTCATGTTGAAACCTATTCTTAATTCGAATTCTGGAATATTTACTTCATCGTCTTTGGTGAAGAAATTTCGAAAAATCGTGTTCAGTAACTCTACCTTACTGGCAGTGTTAACGTAGCAAATGGTTCAAATAGCTCTAAGCACTATGGGACTTAACATCTGAGGTCATCAGTCCCCTAGACTTAGAACAATTTAAACCTAAATAACCTAAAGATATCACACACATCCATGCCCGAGGCAGGATTCGAACCTGCGACCGTAGCAGCACCGGTATCGGTAGCATTACCATTGCCATCGCGCAGTGAAAATATTGACTGTCTCTTGCCACTGGTATATTTGAATACTATCAAAATTTCTTTGTGTTTTCTGACCGATTTCGAGACACAGCTTCAGTGTGGAAAGTATTAAAAGCACTGAAATTCGGTCACACTGCCTTTTGGTCATACCCTAAAGACAACATCGTTAGCTTGGTTCCTTTACCGTGCTATAATTTGCACAATTCCGTATCAATTACTAAACATCCGGTGTTATCAAAAGAGAAACGTTTCTTATCCTAGTTAGGCCCCCAGATCGCTAATTACTCTTGAGTGTGGTTGTATATATGTGAATAAAAAACGAAGCAGTCCGGCTGGTCAGACTGTACAGAATATATGGGTAATGTGAAAAGCTAAAACACTTCCCAGTTTTAGGCTCGCGACAGCAAACCACATTATTAGAGTTTTAATTTCACCAGAGAAATTCTTATACTTCTTGCAGTCTGTATAAGGAAACGTTGAACTTCCTTCAAAATTTATCTTGAGGTACTTTTATAACTAGCAGTAAGGTACACAGTCTGGATGTGTAAAATGTATTATGGAGTGATAAATAAGAAACAGGTCTCCAAGAAATTTCGAAGGAATTCATCAACACTTATAGACACGTAATGACTACGGAAATAATTACTAAAAGTCTGCACAAAAACACAACAGTAGCAAATATTTCTTCCCTCTTCCTAAACACTTCTCAAGGAACTCTCCTTTCCAATATTTAAAAACGTTTTATGTTTATTAAGCTATGACTCATTTGGTATCAACTTTATCTGCACAATTAAGTTTTAAGGACACGCTATGTGTCGTACTGGAAACCGCAGCAACAATATGTAAAACAATATTTAAAGTAAGTTCTCTCAGGTTTGGTTTCAATGCTAGTAAACGTAAACAGCAATACAGGAATAATTCTAAAATCGGTGTTCAAGACGTAACGTAACATTCTGTTGCAGATACGCTAGTCATATAACTGAGGAACAAATCAGTTGGACACACTGCAGTAAAGTGTGTTCTTCTTCATCTGCTGCATTCGTTCCACAAAAACAGTAGCGTAGTATGAATGAAATAAGTTTTTGCATAGGATTAATATTTTTCACTCGAATTATCTTCTTACGGACACAAAAATTAAGGAACTAAGTCTGTAGAAACTAAGGGAACGAATAATTAACGTTGACTACAGTCAGGAAGCTTAAGGAAATTAATAATCATTAAATCAGAACGGCATTGATGAACAGTACAAATATTAAAAACACTTATTATTATTACGGCAGCTGTTCATTCGAAGAGATGTATTATGCCGCACAGTAACATCCTTTTTTATGTTTGGTTCAGTTCATTTGGCAAAAGCTACAGGAAAAGAGTCAGACATATAAAAACGTTTACAACGCCGTTATAGAAAAAAATACATTAATATTCTGCGGATGAAAAAATTCTACCAAAGTGTGGAACAATTTTTGCTAAAGTATTGTCAGAAAAACCTTTCTATAGTGCGAAAAAAAAAAGAGCAATTCATTTGTATTAGAAGCATGGAAATACAGAGGGGTCAGATTCTGTGACTACAAACAGAAATAAGGAGAGAATGTCCTATAAAGACGGGCTCTGGAATGCTTAATTTTTGAATTATACTGAGTGACTGAGCTACCCATACCGATGGGATTAATGCAGCCTGCAGTGCGAGCTATTAGTCCTACGAAAAATGAACAGGATCTTTTTATATGAAGTTCAGTGCAGTTAAATTTTGTACTGGGTTACGTTTCGGCGTAGAGGTCGTGGTTTTCGAGTTTTTCAAGAACAAGATACAAAAGTGATCTGCATTCATATCCCCACTCAGACACAAGCCCCCACCGGGCAGGATTTCTCGTAGTCGCTAATGGCACACCATGCTACTACTGTACAAAAATTAGTGACTGCACGCCCGTATTTTCCCTATTCGACCATTTTTGGTCTTCACTGATTGGCCTTATTAAGCAACCGACTTAGTCGAGCACTTATAAATTGTAAAAGTGACGTTTGTGTAAATTTTACCTAACAATTTTGAATTTTAACAGTATAAAATAAAGAATTGCATCGTTATATTCGCCAGGCCTTCTGACTACGAAACTACTGTGCTTGTAAAGTTTAAGTTTGGACCGAACTGTCAACGTTATTAGTAGTAGAGTAACATTTACAAAAGTAGCTTTTCTTTCATTATCTCAGGGGTAAGTTTAAAGTGATAATTTTAAAGAAGTAGTCGAGTTTGCTGGTGATTTAATAGCCCAGTCAATAGAGACCAAGGAGTTCGAGCATTGGGAATAGTTCGTGTAGTCGGTAATTTTTGTACAATGGTGGGAAAGAGTGACGTTAACATAATAGTAGAAATCCTGACTGGTGAGGAATTTCTGTGGGGGTGGAGGTGTGTTTGAAGGTCACATTTGTACATTTTTGTGGAATAATTCCAAAACCCTGGTCTCCAGCGAAAACATATCCCAGTACAAAATTTAACTACATTAATTTCTTACAGACGATCTTGCTCATTTTTTCTGTAGCACTAATAGTTTGTGCGTGGCGAGAGCGAATGTGAAAATCTTATGCATGGTTTTTGACGGCGTTGCGGGTTGCATAAAAGCTATCAGTAGGGGCAGCTCTATATACAACTACTTTCTATGTTTACCGGGTGTCTCTCCTAATAGTCGCCTGGCGCATTTTCTCTGATATTTCGACAGACATGTGCAATTTCGTTTTTGTAATGTGTAGCCGGACAAATTCTTCTTACCACGTGCTTCATGCGAAGCCCACTGTCTACGGAAAGTGTTGGTTTCTTTCCCATTACAAACAAAATGATACTTAAAGGGGAATTTTACGTGTCCATTCGATAGAGCGGTCCCAGACTATTTAAGTGCGATATTTGATTTACCGATATGTATTAACAGGGCCAGTAAAATACGAGGTGTAACCAGTAGTCCTGCAGCGAACGAGCAAAGCTGCTGTATGGGAAATAACATTCAGCGTGGGCCATGGCGGTGCCGTAGCTGCTGGCGTGCTGACTATTCTTCGTTTTTTACTTTCCCTGTTAAAACACATAGAAAAAACAAGAATAATTTAGGGCCGCTCTATCGAATGGGCATGAGAATTACAATTTTAACAATCACATTGATCGTGTTGTTTGTGATGGGAAGCAAACCGACGTCGACACAGGGCATCGTATAAAAAATGGCTCTGAGCACTATGGGACTTAACATCTGTGGTCATCAGTCCCCTAGAAATTAGAACTACTTAAATCTAACTAACCTAACGACATCACACACATCCATGCCCGAGGCAGGATTCGAACCTGCGACCGTAGCAGTCACGCGGTTCCGGACTGAGCGCCTAGAACCCCTAGACCACCGCGGCCGGCGTCTTATGAAAGATATGATGAGTAGTATTTATTTGGGCTGACTCCAGTTACACATAGTAAAAAAGAAACTGCAAATATCTGACAAAAGACCAGAGAAAATGTGACCGGCGGCTCTCAGGAGGGACATTCTGTATACTGAAACAACACTTCGCTACAGTCATCACTTGCTGTGTTTATCAAACTGTCATACCACGCGTTCAAAGCGCCTAACGTCATCCTGAAGAAGGTTTTATGCTCACTGGTGTCTGTCGTTCCAAATATACTCGATATACCTGTGGTAGTCCACGGTTTCTGAGAAGCTACATTAGCTAGAAGAAATGTCAAATTATTTAGAAGCGTAGTTAGAACCGTCGGCTTGATACAAACAGCACAGATAGGAGTTAATTGGAACACGGTGGGTCGCTGTCACCTACCCGCCAAACCAAATATGTCTCATAACACTAAAAGCAAAGCTTCCTCCACGCATCCTGATCGTGACACATATTTTCTCTATTACATGGAGATTCAAATGGCTCTAAGCACAATGGGACTTAACAACTGAGGTCATCAGTCCCCTAGACTTAGAACTACTTAAACCTAACTAACCCAAGGGCATCACACACATCGATGACCGATGCAGGATTCGAACCGGTGACCGTACCAGCAGCGCGGTTCCGGACTGAAGCGCCTAGAACCAATCGGTCATAGTGGCCGGCGTCATGGAGATTCCATCCACGTATTACCTTCCTTTTTAGTACGTCCAGTACATACTCATAATTCTATGATTCTTGTTTCTTATAGCATCGTAACGTATCCCTGGGTGTAACGGTAATTACGTAAATTAGTAATTATGGAAATTACTGTTACATATAGTGTCTCGTAAGATATTTTTGACTGAACTGCGATTTGTATATTCACTATTCTGCTTCGCCGAAATCACAATTGTTTAAACGTGACAGTCAATAATGGATGAAACATTTTGAGCCCATGACATGAGTTTGACAGGGAGCTGCACATTCGCTACCTTTGCTTATCCACGTCTATACTCCCCAAGCCCGTGTGGCACCGCAGTCTGTTTCCTCCTTCCTTTTTCCATTCACGAATGGCGCGTGGGCAAAATTCTTGTCGCTGAAGCTCCGTATAGCAGCAAATTCCCTAAATTTATCGTCGTGAACATTTCGCTAGGCGTAAGTGGAAGGAAGTATCATGTTGGTCGACTGTTGTTGGAAAATAAGCTATCGATATTTCAACAGAATACCTCTCCGTGAGACACAACGCCTCTCTTGTAGCGCCTGCCACTGGGGTCCACCGAGCATTTGCTGATGGCAAAATTAAATATCTCGAGAACTAACATCGATAGACGAGTACAATAAACAGTAAGTTTACAGTGAAACGTGCAAGAATTTTATACAGAAGTTTCTGCTAACGGACGGCTTTGTAATACCAACATGTAGTGCCTAAAAATACTGCGCCATAGCTCAGATATTTCAGCTCCACTACTGACACGAGAAAGGAGGTTAGCGTACCGAAGGAAGAAGTCGAAATCATATAATCACTGGACAACGTCTTTTTTTTTTCTGGAATATCACAGGTTGTAACACAGGCCTAAGGCAACAAGGGGTATTTTTCTAACACGATTTTCGGTTCTAAAAGGACCCAATACGAAAACCATTCACTAGCTCTCGCCCAATTCCAACGGCCAGGCATCGTGGCTGATGATATGACGTGGAATATTGGCTCCAGGCAAACTGTAGTTACTCCTTGACCGTCGCTACAGTTTCTGGGATTATTCAGCAAAATCCAAGGAAAACCGACCGAATGATTGCAGCATAGGCTGATTTGAAGCGTTCTAGTATGCAGGAAATTCTTAGAGCCTACACATATTTCCAATGAAACTCCAAAGCCATCAGGCTATACCTATACGAGATGTGCGACAAAATGCTGACTTATTGAACCAGATTCTCACAGTGATTGATTACGAAGGATTTGATGTTAACTGCATCTGGTTCACAGATGAAGCACGTTTCCACCTGAATGCACTCGTCAATATAGGAAACTGGCGTTTGGGGGATTACGAAAATCCCCCTCTGTGTGAAACAAAACCACTGCATTCTGTTCAAATGTTCAAAAGTGTGCGAGTTGTTAAGGGACCAAACAGCAGAGGTCATAGGTCCCTAGCCTTACACACTACTTAACCTAACTAACGCTAAGAACAACACACACACCCTTGCCCGAGGGAGAACTCGAACCTCCGGCGGGAGGGGACGCCCAGTCAGTGACATGGCGCCTCTAGCCGAGCGGCCAGGAACACTGCATTCTTCCAAAGTCACTGTTTCGGCTGTAACATGCCGCGGAGGCATCCGTTCTACATGTGAGAAATGACCTCTAATGAACGTTACGTTGTAGTTTTGAAACAATTTGTCGCCACGCAACTAGAATTGGAGGACTGACCAGGCACCGAGTCGTTCACGTACGAAGGGATCAAACCACATCGCACCCAGCAGATGTTTCGCTTTTTTGATGAAGATTTGAGGAATAGAGTCATTTCGCAGGATTATTTAGTGGCACTGGGATGGAATGGCCTGCATTTTCTCCTGATCTCATTCCTTGTGACTACTTTTTCTGGGGTATATAGAAAGACACTGTAAACGAAACCATCCTATTACCCTGGACGAACTTCAATCTGCGATCTGCGTGAAGTTTGAATCGATTTCCATTGAGACACTACACGATATGATGGCAAATTTCATGGTAGTCTATGCCACCTCCTTGCTGAAAGTGGCAAAAGTTTCTAAAAGATGGTGATGTGATTGCAAAGACTGCTTGAGGAGGACGAACTACGCACTGATACTGTGGGAACTGCACACTTTACAGCGCTATCTGCGCTGCTCGAACTATTTCGTAACTTCAGTATAGCTTCTATATAAAATACTTATATTTTTCACAATAAACATAACTCTTGATGCAGTGTCTATAAATCTTAATTTTTATGAGAATTAATTTTGAAATCGGAGACTCTATCGCTGACATACTGTAGATTTCCTTTAAGATTCTCCCAGTGAATTTCAATCTGTCTGCTTTTCCTACTATAAATTTTATGTTTCCATTCCGCTTTGGGTCGCTCCAGTTGTTTACTCCAAAGTATTGATGAGGTGTGTTTAGACCTGTGTACCTTACGGCTAGACGACGTGTGGCTATGCTTGCTACAAACGCAATTAGATGCATGTGTGTCCCCGTCTGGTATGGGGAGATTCCTGTGCCTTTGAACGGTGGCCCGTGCGTAACCATTCTGAAGCACGCGTGACTGTGCACCGGTGTACGTGCCTACTTGCGTCTCCGTGCGACGACCACGTGAACCTAGTTATACGAAAAGTTGTACAGGTGTAAACGTACCTTTATGGTAGGTACTTTTTCGAATGAATGGTTACCATTAGTGTAATCAAAAAGTTATCGGACCTGTTCGCCTGTTTATGCACAGTTCGTTGCATTTATTTGCGTTCATGGTCAAGTAACAATTCCTAGACTAAATATTGGTCCTCGGCAGGTCTTCCGACACTTGGCCAAAGTCTTCTAGCTCTGCAGTACAATATAAACAGGGTGCCCCAAAATTTCGTTATCATTTTCAAAGGCGCTAATGCGCAAAACAATGTAGGCAGAGAGACAAACATTGACATACACGCATAAAATAACAGGGCGTTTTACTGAAAACAAAAACGAGTGCAAAAACTGGCCAATAGATGGTAATGGACAGCAACACATCAGTTGCGCTGCATGAGTTTCGTGTAGCTATAGAATGAGCTGCAGTGAGAGGGGGAGTCACAGTATCGGCACATACAGAGACGTACCGCAAATTTCATATATGCAATATAAAACGCCGGAACTGGCGCCAGACACGAACCAGACTCAACACTACACTGCCCATCTACTCTTTCAAGTACTGAAAAGCATTCCATCGGCTCACGGGCAACAATCCTGTATCTTACAACCTGATCCTCAACAACCATCCCACACCTGATAACCTGTGCAAAGCTGGTCACTTTGAATCCTATCTCTCTGACATCTTCTCCATCAAAGATGACCCTAATTTTTATTACTCCTGTGTAAGGTGGCAGATATTAGCACCTTCCATGAGATTGGTTCCAAAAATAAATGACATAGCACGCGGACAGGTATAGCCGTTAGGAAGAATAATACTAATAGCAAAACCAAGGTTCAAACTGGTACGTAAGATTTGAGGATTTTGCATATCATCATAGGGAAGATGGATTGTACGGACACAGTAAAGAGCTGTTTTGGGCTGTGGAACAAGCGAGGTGACTGGCGGCTGGCCGGAGCTTCACACGGCGAAAGAGTGGCACCAGCGGCTGCAGGGGGCACCGGGCGAGCCTGAGACCAGGAGAGAGAGAGAGAGAGAGAGAGAGAGAGAGAGAGAGAGACAGAGACAGAGCGTACATGCGAGACAATACAACGGTTAGAACGGGACACAAATACGGCGAGCCCATGAAAGGTGGGAGAACCGAGCCAAATTTCAGAGTCCTAATTGGCGGAAAACGCGTAGGGATACACTTGAGAGGAACTGCAAAGTTTGGCGGCAACAAGAGACAGGACTCTGGTGTCTGGCGTGGTGCTGGGCAGACACGGAGTGTCTGGTCAGTGAGTGGAGGCGTAGGCATAGTTAGGTTTGGAGATATTGCTGGCACTGCATACAGTGAACCATCTCCAATTGTTCAGAGTTAGTGCAAATGTCTCCACAAAAGAAAAGAATCATCTGTTGCTCTACGAAGAGAGAACAGATTTGTGCTCACTTGAGGCGTTCGAATGCAACATTAAGTGTTCATTTGCTGCTGCGATCTTGAGTCTACCAAGTACTCCTGGCATTTGTGTAAGTAGATTGTGTACCGATTCGTGACGGACTCTGCAATTGAGCACCTTATGGTCAGGAGTTTTTGAGACTGAAATTACACCCACGTTTTTAGATAAAGTCCGGATTTCACAGGGGAAAGACGACATCACGCCGGTGCTGGGACGACCGTCGTGATCTTCGCATTGAATTACGGTGATGTTAGCGGAAACAGCTGGCAAAGTAGGGCACTGTAATTGTAAATGAGTACGTGTTCCATTAGCTCTTTGCTTGAGCTCGCTGATTCGGTGTACGTCTATGTGGAGCTTCAGTAGTACAAGGACTTGTTTGACCAGTATCAACCAACGTAAGTTATGGAAAGGGGCGCGATTAGCGATAGACTTTCCATTGTGCCAAAGGTAGGGTGGCTAGTTTAAGAAGTTAATTTGATTAGTGTTGTAACGTCTTAAGTTAGTAATACTGCTCACCGTGTTTTTAATTACTAAATTTATGAATTGATTACATGCCATAATTAAATGTATTATTATTTGCGTATGCAGCAAACCACTAACTGAGAATAATAGTTTTATTAACAGAAATTATTATTCAAGATTCATGCAAACAGCATTGGGAGTATTACTCGCGCAGTTGAGCAGAGCCAAAGTCGGATAGCAATAAAGAGGGAAGGATGTTTCATACACATTATACTCTGTACGTTGCATCTGTTTCCTACCATCCACAAACGAACTAACGCTGCTGTCCCACCCCTAGCTCCCATCTTCCAGTACTTGGGCAACATATCACATTTAGAATTAAACACACCAATCACAGCACATTATATAAAACATGTACTTCACAGAAAACGCAACACATCCGCTGGTCATGACACATAACTTGTTGCCACCTTCAGGAATTCCCCTCCTCTCTCATCACCCTTTATACCAATATCCTCTCTACATGTTATTACCTGAGCTTTGCGAAACCTCCCAAAGCCTACTTTCCCTCAGACACCATAAAGCCCCTATGACGGCACCTCCTGTCACCCTATCTGCCTCACTTCATTGTTCAGCAAAGACTTCGAATCCAGTCTCTCTCAGTGCATCCATCAACAGCTGAAACAACACCACTTCCTCCAATTAACCAATGTCGCCTCTGTGCCAGTTTTTCCTATCCCATCAACTCAGTTTCAGTAAATTTGCTAGTTTTGTGTCCCTTAACCTAGAGAAAGCCTATGACCGTGCATGACATTCTAGTCTCCTTTCCAGACTCCAGAAATAGCCATTTCCAATTAACTATGTCTGTCTTACTGCATCCTCCCTATCTTATCTCCCATCCTTTGTTGCTATTGAAAGTACAATTTCCCATACCTCCCATACCACTGCAGGAGTACCTCAAGGTTCCGTCCTCTCTCCTCTACTGTATCTTCTCTACCTTATCTCCTCTACACTGCTGTTACGCCGAAACCACTCCCACCAGTCCACCTCCTTCAGTAAGCTGATGGCACCACTTTACTTGCTATCTACCCTACACTCCAGAACTCTCAAACATCCTTCCAAATCCACTTCAATCAGTTTACCACCTGGTGTAACCAATAGTTCCTCAAGATCAATCCCTCCTAAACCTGTACAATAATTACAGGATGAGCTACCCACACCTTCTGTCTCCATGACTTTTAATTTACCATTTATGACCATCCTATCCAGTTAACTTACACACTGAAGTATCTGACTGTCCCTTGACCAGCAAGTATCGTGGAAACTGCACCTACTAACCATCCAGACTAAAGCTAGTAATAGAGCGAACTTGGGGATTAGCTTATTATTCTCGATCTCACCCATCCTATGTTATACCGTTGCTGTCTAGGTATCAATACCACCAAAGTTCTATAATTCCCTCCAGATCCTCGTCTGCCATGCGCTCCATCTCGCTTTCCAGAACCGTTTACCTTCTCCCACATGGGTCCTCTACCGTCTGCTCATCACCCACACTGAATACCTCCACATCTCCTGTACTATCCATACACTAGATTCTGAAAACACCACTTTCTCACCTCTGATCGCCAACCCTGGAATGCTGCCACACCTTCACAAAGAAATCCCTCCATCCATACAACTACACACACTCTATATCGCATCTAAACGCAGCTTCAACCAATTGTGTTTCCCAGACAATGAGATGTGCCCTAATATTGACCCCTTCTACCAAGTTTATCCCTTCTGCACCCACCCCATTCCACATCAGGGCTCATCTCTTCTTTTCACTCTCTTTCCACTTCACTCTCGTCCTTACTGTGCCACTATCCTCCGCACACACAATTACTCCTCCTGATTCTGTATCCTCCCATCTGTCTGTGTTCCCACTATCTGCATCACCTCATACCTATCATCACCTAACACACCCATCTCTCTTCACTCCCCCAACCACTATGGAACACATTCTCTCCTTCCAGAACACTTTTTCACCCAGTGCAGCTCTTTCAGATACTAAGTAATAAGTGAAGCGGCAGTGCTTCAGTGTTTGTTTCTACGAAGGCAGTTCAATAAGTAATGCAACACTTTTTTTTTCTCGGCCAATTTTGGTTGAAAAAACTGGAAATTTCTTGTGGAATATTTTCAAACATTCTCGCTTTGTCTCGTATAGTTTCATTGACTTCCGACAGGTGGCAGCGCTATACGGAGCTGTTAAAATGGCGTCTGTAACGGATGTGCGTTGCAAACAACGGGCAGTGATCGAGTTTCTTTTGGCGGAAAACCAGGGCATCTCAGATATTCATAGGCGCTTGCAGAATGTCTACGGTGATCTGGCAGTGGACAAAAGCACGGTGAGTCGTTGGGCAAAGCGTGTGTCATCATCGCCGCAAGGTCAAGCAAGACTGTCTGATCTCCCGCGTGCGGGCCGGCCGTGCACAGCTGTGACTCCTGCAATGGCGGAGCGTGCAAACACACTCGTTCGAGATGATCGACGGATCACCATCAAACAACTCAGTGCTCAACTTGACATCTCTGTTGGTAGTGCTGTCACAATTGTTCACCAGTTGGGATATTCAAAGGTTTGTTCCCGCTGGGTCCCTCGTTGTCTAACCGAACACCATAAAGAGCAAAGGAGAACCATCTGTGCAGAATTGCTTTCTCGTCATGTGGCTGAGGGTGACAATTTCTTGTCAAAGATTGTTACAGGCGATGAAACATGGGTTCATCACTTCGAACCTGAAACAAAACGGCAATCAATGGAGTGGCGCCACACCCACTCCCCTACCAAGAAAAAGTTTAAGGCCATACCCTCAGCCGGTAAAGTCATGGTTACAGTCTTCTGGGACGCTGAAGGGATTATTCTGTTCAATGTCCTTCCCCATGGTCAAACGATCAACTTTGAAGTGTATTGTGCTACTCTTCAGAAATTGAAGAAACGACTTCAGCGTGTTCGTAGGCACAAAAATCTGAACGAACTTCTCCTTCTTCATGACAACGCAAGACCTCACACAAGTCTTCGCACCCGAGAGGAGCTCACAAAACTTCAGTGGACTGTTCTTCCTCATGCACTCTACAGCCCCGATCTCGCACCGTCGGATTTCCATATGTTTGGCCCAATGAAGGACGCAATCCGTGGGAGGCACTACGCGGATGATGAAGAAGTTATTGATGCAGTACGACGTTGGCTCCGACATCGACTAGTGGAATGGTACCGTGCAGGCATACAGGCCCTCATTTCAAGGTGGCGTAAGGCCGTAGCATTGAATGGAGATTACGTTGAAAAATAGTGTTGTGTAGCTAAAAGATTGGGGAATAACCTGATGTATTTCAATGCTGAATAAAACAACCCCTGTTTCAGAAAAAAAATGTGTTGCATTACTTATTGAACTGCCCTCGTAGAAGAATACCATATCTTCCCAGCTGTGTTTTTTATGCGGTATGTATTTTTCGTCCGTTTAGCTGCCCATCATTAATCTTTTTAACTTAATACGTAAAGAGTCCTCATATTTTTATTCTTCTGCCACCTTCGTTATCTCTTTATTAATACTCTTGGCTGAAGAGCGGAGTACTCTACTGCTGACAACCACGCCTCACCCTACCCCCTCACCTCCACGCATATTGGGTGCGGAGGACGAAATAACAATAAAGAAAAAAAAGAGAGGGAGTAAAATACGCCAGCGATTGTGGCACGTTGACTTTACCAGAAAAGGCATTGTTAGTGAAATTATACTATCAGAGTGGAAAATCAGCTACTCCAAATGTGGGACCCTAACGCCATAAGAGGGGTATTCAAACGGTCAAAGGTCCTGTGACAAGCATCGCTGTGAAGAAAAGGATCACGATTTTGAGTCCACGGGTTGTTTAGACTATCAGTCCCGTTGTGGGCGACCAGCCGTAAGTGTTAGTACTGCTCGGACGGTTCAGGAAGAAAAGAAAACTTTAGTGAGTTCATGTCCACAAGGTGAAGCCAGTGCTCCTGAAGTCGCAAATCACATCGGCATTCCAGGCACCACTGTTTAGAGAGCACCATGATGTACACTCCAATGCTATCCATACAGAATTCAGCGTCATCGTGAACTATCGGTCACTGATTTTTTGACGTGGAATGCGTCTTTAGTGTAGATATTTCAAAAGATGGGGAAAGATGCCGATTGGTTATGTAGCATGTTGTGGAAGCCCATTTCACACTTCTAGGCTCTGTCAGTAGTGTATCAAAATTGTACAAATGGGATTTACGTAAAGACCAAATATCAAAAGTAATCTTAAATGGAGAAAAATTCATTCATTCATTTTACTTCCGTGCCCGATCAGCATTTCCAAACAATAGCATCTGTGATAGCTTTGTCATTTTCTTCGTAAACGTATTGTGCACGGGTTGTCCAGGAGGGCGCATACAAGTAGGTGGCTTGGATCTTCTTTAGTTCCGCAGTCGCAAGAGGTGTCTGCGCTCGCTGGAAGGATTCCCCATTTCTTCAGGTTGGTCTTGCATCGGGGGACGCCCACTATTAGGCGGTTGAGGGACCTCCATACAGGGTGTTGTAGGTTTACACCAAGAGCTCGTTCTTACGGACACGCTGCACGAACGCAGTGTTGGGTTTTATCCCTTTCAGACGTGAATTTTTTCTGGAGGAAGAAAAATTGTTCTTTTTGTGGTAATGTTCTTAAGCGATTTTTAACTACACTCCTGGAAATTGAAATAAGAACACCGTGAATTCATTGTCCCAGGAAGGGGAAACTTTATTGACACATTCCTGGGGTCAGATACATCACATGATCACACTGACAGAACCACAGGCACATAGACACAGGCAACAGAGCATGCACAATGTTGGCACTAGTACAGTGTATATCCACATTTCGCAGCAATGCAGGCTGCTATTCTCCCATGGAGATGATCGTAGAGATGCTGGATGTAGTCCTGTGGAACGGCTTGCCATGCCATTTCCACCTGGCGCCTCAGTTGGACCAGCGTTCGTGCTGGACGTGGAGACCGCGTGAGACGACGCTTCATCCAGTCCCAAACATGCTCAATGGGGGACAGATCCGGAGATCTTGCTGGCCAGGGTAGTTGACTTACACCTTCTAGAGCACGTTGGGTGGCACGGGATACATGCGGACATGCATTGTCCTGTTGGAACAGCAAGTTCCCTTGCCTGTCTAGGAATGATAGAACGATGGGTTCGATGACGGTTTGGATGTACCGTGCACTATTCAGTGTCCCCTCGACGATCACCAGTGGTGTACGGCCAGTGTAGGAGATCGCTCCCCACACCATGATGCCGGGTGTTGGCCCTGTGTGCCTCGGTCGTATGCAGTCCTGATTGTGGCGCTCACCTGCACGGCGCCAAACACGCATACGACCATCATTGGCACCAAGGCAGAAGCGACTCTCATCGCTGAAGACGACACGTCTCCATTCGTCCCTCCATTCACGCCTGTCGCGACACCACTGGAGGCGGGCTGCACGATGTTGGGGCGTGAGCGGAAGACGGCCTAACGGTGTGCGGGATCGTAGCCCAGCTTCATGGAGACGGTTGCGAATGGTCCTCGCCGATACCCCAGGAGCAACAGTGTCCCTAATTTGCTGGGAAGTGGCGGTGCGGTCCCCTACGGCACTGCGTAGGATCCTACGGTCTTGGCGTGCATCCGTGCGTCGCTGCGGTCCGGTCCCAGGTCGACGGGCACGTGCACCTTCCGCCGACCACTGGCGACAACATCGATGTACTGTGGAGACCTCACGCCCCACGTGTTGAGCAATTCGGCGGTACGTCCACCCGGCCTCCCGCATGCCCACTATACGCCCTCGCTCAAAGTCCGTCAACTGCACATACGGTTCACGTCCACGCTGTCGCGGCATGCTACCAGTGTTAAAGACTGCGATGGAGCTCCGTATGCCACGGCAAACTGGCTGACACTGACGGCGGCGGTGCACAAATGCTGCCCAGCTAGCGCCATTCGACGGCCAACACCGCGGTTCCTGGTGTGTCCGCTGTGCCGTGCGTGTGATCATTGCTTGTACAGCCCTCTCGCAGTGTCCGGAGCAAGTATGGTGGGTCTGACACACCGGTGTCAATGTGTTCTTTTTTCCATTTCCAGGAGTGTATTTGAAATGCAAGATTTATACAACAATATGTACCCGTTTTTAAAACATACTTTGTTCCCTTACAGACTTAAGTAAATAATTACGAAATATCCTTTATTGTAATAAACAGTAATTTGATCATTCAATAATTACCATGCAAAATAACAATAATAATGTTAAATTATACTGTAGAATATAGCGAACCAACCACATCCGTGTTTTCTGGTGGTCACGAGCTGCTGCGCTGCTGCACTGACTTGCTGATGTTTTCATAGTGATGCCCAACAGTTGGCAGCGCTTAAGCATGATGAAGAGGTTGAACATTTGCAAATGTGTACCTCTGGTTTCCATTGGCAAAAAGTACTTGTGTTACCGCTGAGACACAATAAAACTTTAATGTACACAATTGTAGCCAGAGGGTCAGAAAGGGTTATGAGATCGTAAGAAGAATGGGTAATTGGAAATGGTCGAAATGTATCTTCAACATCTTTGAGATAAGATGGAATACAAGAATACCGTGACACTTATGCTTAAGGATAAAGTCTAGAAGAAATGAATAAACAACGGGAAGAACAACTGCAATGGAATTTTGGACTCAGCGAGATGAGAAACGGCACGTGCTGCCAGATGATCAGATGAACGCCATGCTAGACACTAGCGCAGTAAGTTGATGGTAAAAACATCTGACTTAAACGAAACAGGAAAAGCTCAGAACAGCCGTCATAATGGCTGTCGCGGTGGTTAGTTGATCTACTAACTACGTATACAAATAAATAAAGTTAAGGTATTTTTTGTGAGGCATTAAAATCTCATAGCCGAAAAAAAAAAACGAAAATTATTGGACTAGATAAGCATCCTTCCACTTCAGTAGGCGATAGAGGAGTGGTTCCCAACTTGAGGGCTAATTACCCCCTGGAAGGTAAACTGTAAATTTCCTCGGGGTAAAAACAAAAGGTTTTAACTATAAGCTGGCCACAAAATTAAATTATTTTTAACGGATCATTACTACCTATTTCATCACTGTTTCGTAATCCTGTGATAATAATTACGTAAGTTATCAGTAATTAATTTTATTTCGGATACTATCATTAAGGCTTGACAGATTGTGGTGGAGGTTACAGTTTGTGAAATGAATGATCAACATGTCCCTCGCAATGCCCATCCACTATACACATACGTTGTACCATGCAGATGTGACAGCAAAGTTGAGACGTAAGCATCACATCTGCTTAAATATCTCATCAAAATGCCTCCTCCGACTTTTATGTGGTTCTCAAAGAGGATTAGAAACTGCATAGTGATTCACTTCGTAACGTAAGAACACTGAGGCGAAAAATTCATGGGGATACCTCCCAATACTGTGTCGGACTTCCTTTTGCCCGTGCGCTGTGCAGAAACTCGACTTGACATGGACTCAACAACTCTTTGGAAGACTCCTGAGGAAATATTCAGCCATTCTGCATCTGTAGCTGTCTATAATTGCAAAAGCGTTGCCGGTGCAGGGTTGTGTGCTCGAAATGACCTCTTGATTATATCCGTAAATTTTCTATGGGATTCATGTCGGACGACCTCATTAGCTAAACCATTCGCTCTAAATGCCATAACGTTCTTCAAAGCACTAGCGAACAATTGTGGCGTGGTGACAGGGCGCATTGTAGTCCATAAAAATCCACTTTTATTTGGAAACATCAAGTCCTTGAATAGCTGCAGATGGTCTCCGAGTAGTGTAACATAGCCATTTCCAGTCAATGTTCGGTTCAGTTGGACCAGAGGACCAAGTCAATTCCATGTAAACACAGCTCATGGAGCCATCACGAAACTGCACAGTTCCTTGCTGATAATTTGAGTCCAAGGCTTCGTGGCGACTGAACCATACTCGAACCCTACCATCGGTTATGACCAACTGAAATCGGTGCTCATCTGACCAGTCCACGGTTTCCAGTCGTCAAGGGTCCAACCGCTATGTTACGACCCTATGAGAGGAACTGCGGGTAATGTTGTGCTGTTAGCAAAGGCGCTTGCGTCGGTCGTCTGTTGCCATAACCTATTAACGCCACTTTCGCCGCACTATCGTAACGTATACGTGTGTCGTACGCCCCACATTGATATCTGCGGTTATTTCACGCAGTGTAGCTTGTCTGTTAGCACTGGCAACTCTACGCAAACGCCGCTGCTCTCGGTCGTTAAGTGAAGACCGCCGGCTGCTGCGATTTGAGTGGTGATAGGTAAAGCCTGAAATGTGGTAATCTCGTCGCACTCTTGACACTGGGGATCTCGAAATACTGAATTCCCTAACGATTCCCGAAATGGAAGGGTTTATGCGTCTACCTCCAACTATCATTTAGCGTTCAAAGTCTGTAAATTCTTGTAGTGAGGCCCTAATCGTGTCGCAAACTGTTTCATATGAATCACCTGGGAACAAATGACAGCTCCGAAAATGCACTGCTCTTTTGTGCATTGTGTACGCGATACTACTGCCATATGTAGAGGTGCATATCGCTTTCCCACGAATTTTGTCACCTCAGCGTATGTAAGGACTACTATATTTCCTACTGTTGCTATTATTGTTATTATTATCATTAGGGGTAGTGCTCAGACGCAAAGCATTGTCAATCTGAAGTCTTCCAATTTCTGGAAGTTCAGAAGTAAGGAGTCTAGCAATCAAATGACTTACAGATGGTTCAGATGGCTCTAAGCACTATGAGACTTAACATCTCAGGTCATCAGTCCCCTAGACTTAGAAATAATTAAACCTAACTAACCTAAGGATGTCACACGCAACCATACCCGAGGCACGATTCGAACCTGCGACAGTGGCAGCAGCGTGGATCCGGGCTGAAGCGCCTAGAACCGCTCGGCCATAGCGGCCGGTCAAGTGATTTACAAACAGTAGGCTTAAGTACAGTGCACACTTATTAATTCCATTGGCTTTTTATGGGAATGTACGATGCAAGTGAAACAAGTGTCGTTAGGGAGAGCGATGGCAGAAGGTGATCATTTCTTATAACAGGTGTCCGTCCTCGTTGCGGATGGTTAGCCTTCTGCTCTGAAGGTTTGTAGGTAACATTCAGAATGCACTCAGAATTGCTTCATCATTGTATGAAAATGATTTTTAAAAATAAGCAGTACTTTACCGATTGCCTCTTCGTGGGTTATGGGGATAGTCGTCTTTGAAAATTTAAAACTTGATATTATTTGTTTGGCTTACAATGTTCTGTGGGATGTCTATTTTATTATAGTGTTCATTACAATTTGCCAGTAAGTCCGTTATCGAGTTACAAGGCGAATTTTTGAAAAAATGTCCCCGACAACCGTTCATAGTGAGAAAAAAATAATGGAAGTCTGATTTCATCGACGCCCTAACAGGCACCGAGGGAGATGATGCAGCGCTTAGCACACTGCACTCGCATTCGGGACGACGACGTTTCAAACCCGTGTCCGGCCATTCTGACTAAGGCTTTCCATCATTTTCCTAAATCGCTTCGGGCAAATGCCGTGATGGTTCCTTTGAAAGGAACCCTAAGTCCATGGAACCGATGACCTCGCTGTTTGGTCTTCTCCGCCAAACCAACCAACCAACCAAACTAATAGCCTTTATGGAAATTACAAACATGCTCAAACTTGGGATTAGACCAGCCTGTCACAACTTCTGCACAATAACTGACAGAAAGCGTATCGAGCGAGCAGAGCAGCAGATTTAAGGGGCTTGCAAAGAGTCCGGCAGGACCACCGTGGCCACAAAGACGATGGAGGAGGACCTCCTTTGGGATTTGGTAGGATTTCTGTGTGCTTTAGGGATCGCTGACCAGAGGTATGTTTAACTGAACTACAAAAAATTTTAACCCTATATTTTAAACTCTTTTGCTCGAAACCGTAATTTTGAAGTTGGCGAGAAGCATAACCTGCGAACGGTACATATGATTCTGAACGAAATTTGATGCCGTCATTCTAAGTTGAAATCTCTATCAGAGTACGTAGCCGTTTTGCTACATCTTCAAAAGTCTATTTCCTGTACACGCTTTTGTCTCGATTTTTGTTTTGTTTTTTTGGGCGAAGAAAATGACATTCGTTTCAACACGTCACCATTTTGTTAGGATTTAATATTATTCAATTATCTTATGTCTGATGATAGAAAATATATTGCAAACGACTCAAACAAAATTATTTTGCTACAGATCTAGTGGAAGGGTTTCGGGAATTCCGGATGACGACCAAAGTTCCGACTGCAAGGCATCATCCCACCCGGTGCAGCGGCTGTAGGGAGCATCCGATGTGGACACAAAATTGAATTGTTAAGGCAAAAGTGGAAGGAATGAAACTATATCATCTGATTTAGCGTTACTTTTTATTTTACCTGAAAAATCACGAAAACCACCGGTTATTCATCCATTAAAAGAAGACTACCCCCTTAATAAGACCCCTACAGAAACTACTATAATTTATGACTTGTCATTTTATAAACATTAATTAGGTTATGATGTTGTTGATGGTGATGATCATGATAATGATGATGATAGGAGGAGGGGACGGAGTACTAGGTATTATCCTATTATATTTGTGGATAATGGTCTCAGAGAGGCTGGGAACCGCTGCACTAGATTAATTGGAGCTGTGCTGTGACGCGTGACTGAGGGTTCTGTAGCAGGAACAAATTTGTAATTAGCGCAGTAAAGAAGTTAATCTGCCGAGAAATGAAGAGTGCAAAGGCCAGGTGAGGTGACGGTCACTGAGATGGAAGCATATCTTCTTGGCAGATCTCAGACGGTAGATTGGAAAGTTTGCCTCCTACAGCTGCTGCGATCGATGGGAAGGAAATGAAGTTAGGCGGTTCTCGTGCCGCGAAGTTTCCGCCAGACGCTGGCTGGATATACAGGCAGGTCCCGTCGGAGACTGACCATCGGGGACAGAAAGTTACCAGCACCTGCTGCGGGACTTTCATTCGTTAATGAGAAACTTTCCCAGAGTAAAGCAACTCTGCGAGCGGTGGAGTGGCAAGGGGAACAGAAGGGGGGGGGGGGGGGGGGAGGGCGGAGATGATATAAGCGAAGAGACATTCATTTCATTTTCCCTGTCTTCTGGCGCATTTCTCCTTTTTGCCTCACAAGGGGACCATCAGATCTGTTAATCACGGATTTTGATGAGACTTGGGTGTGTTGCAGAGGGGTCTGTTCTGAGTACCTGGCTAGCAGCTTCTCAAGCGATGGCAACTAGTTTCCGAGAAAATCAATGTTGAAGTCTTAAGCATTATCCCTATACAAGTCACGTTAATTATATTTGTGTCGACTACGCGATCGTAGCGAAGAGGCGAAGGTTAGTAACTACCAGGCTGGCGGCACACTCTCAAATCCTGCCTATGTACTTCTCTTTTTCAATGTCATCGTACAGTGTGTCATCAGATAGTACGGGAGTGTGCTGAAAAGTAATGCTACCACATTTTTTATGTGAAAACTCTGAAACCTTTTTAATTAAAACGAACGTTATTAACAGTCTACATCTTTACTCTTGATGTCCACATGCTGATTTTGCAACACAATCACCCTGGTGACGAACATATCTCTCCTAACGAGAGAATAGCTTGTCGATACCGCCTCTGCAGAATGTTTGACTTTGTTGATAGAGCCACAATCTCACCTCTGCTTGCACCCTTTCCTCACAATCAAAGCGAAGTCCTCGAAGATATTGTTTAAGTTTTGGAAAGAGATGAAAATCATATGGGGCCCAAATCAGGACTGTATGGAGGTGGATGGTCGATGACAGGTGATCCCAAGCGTCGGGACTACTGCAGGTGTCGCCGAGCTCGTGTGTGGCCCGACATGCCAAAGGAGCGGACGCTCCACGTGTGGACGGACTCTTCGAATTCGAAACTCGATTGCAGCACGCTGTTACCCACGTGCCGACATAGTTATGTTACACACCGCCATGCTGCACGCTACAATTCCGAGCCCTCCAGCGGCAGAGCGCTGCAAATACTTATCGTGAAGAATGAAGACGTAGATTCTTAATAGCGTTCGTTTTATTTAAAAACTTCTGAAGGTTTTCATACAAAAAATTGAGTCAGTACTTTACAGCACGCCCTCGTATACATCATGCGAATAGTTAAGCAGTCTTTCGCTATATCAGTTGGCATTAGTTAGTCCGCGTTTATTTGGCTCATCACACTCCACTGCTTATGATGGACTCCTTTTGCCTTCCTTCGGTAGAAACGCTTGCTTTTTCCATTTAACTGCTCTATTTTGACACATACATTAGACTGACGTTGCGAGAAACTGATGCTGGGGTCAAATGCCAGCTAGCAGTTTACAGGGCCTGGTAATTTCATTATGATCCGTGAACGAGACGGGGCAACATGAGGAGAGGTCGTGTCTAGGACACAGGGGTAACTGACATTCTCCAAATACTTTGATCTTTAAATACGAACCACAGGCGGGGTACACATTTGAAAAAAAGTTGCTGTAATTGTTGATTTATTAAGGAAATTACTACGTCGAAAATGACTATTTTTCCAGGGGAATCGTGACCGTATATTCCCTGGTTGAGTCGAGGGAGGGGACCAAACAGCGAGGTCATCGGTCCCATCGGATTGGGGAAGGAAGCCGGCCGTGCCCTTTCAAAGGAACCATCCCGGCACTTGCCTAAAGCCATTTAAAGAAATCACAGAAAACCTAAATCAGGATGGTCGAACGCGGGTTTGAACCGTCACCCTTCAGAAAGCGAGTACAATATCCTAACCACTGCGCCACCTCGCTCGGTCTGGATGTTGGCATTTGAGCGGGGGTGTAGATGACCAATTTTTAGAATAACACAGGCAGGGAATAACCACTGTCCAAGAAAACTAATTGTGTACAAACGTCGTAGATTTAAAGGACATTTTACCTAATCTCCGAAGAACGCCAATGTAACCTAATGCAGATTACCATTGTAGCATGTTAACTTCTACCACTGACATTTTTTACTTTCCAATTAAAAATAAACGCCGGAGCAGACTCAAAACCCGCTTTGCTGATAATTTCGCGAAGTATTTCGAAATTTTTACTAACGGTTCCAAAACCACAGATAATGACAGAGTGGGTTGCGAGGTCCAGTGTCCAAGCACAGGACACAAGGGACCGATTTCTAGTTTTGCTGCAGACTCCGCAGCTGTACACACACAACCTGACATTAAGAAACGCTTTTGATTTTAACGGATCGTAGAAGCTTATTCCTAGATATGCAGACGCCAGACCTTTTCAAGAAAACTGATACATAGGTAATGGTCATCATGGAAGCTACCAAGGGTAACGATAATCCGGAAAGAAGGTAAAACCTGTATGTGGATGAAGGATACGCTAACATTATATATAATGCAACGGTCGCTGACTTAACCAAATTGACGTTCAAATTGGCACCTTGAAAAACATCTTGTTACCGCCATCAGACCAGAGGGCTACATTATATAGAAGAACAAGGTGCCAATGAGAAGAGGAATGAAAATATCGATACACATGTGTAAGAAAAGTATGGTCCCCTAAATAGAGAGACGTACACTTTGGTTAACTGATGAACTAAAACAGTTCATGAGTCTCAGAGACGTTGCACATCGGGCATATGAAATACGACTTGCACCAGAAAATCGTATTTGTTTAGAAGCAGAATCGCAACAAAGTAAGACAAGCTGCGAGAAACGCTAAACTCAGACATGCCAATATATTACCCGACAACAGACATAGAGCAACTGTCCTATAGAAAAATTTGCTTTATCTTGGTATAGGCAAAGTAAAAGCTGAAGCATATCCCACTGTCCCAACCGAAGTACTGAACTGGTATTTCACTTTACCTACAGCAACAATTGAAGCAGAAACAAAACCGACTCATTGATTACTTCATGGTGTAAACGACTGTAGCCACAAAAAATTCTATCTAAAGGATGTCACTCGCAATGCCGTCCAAAAAGCCATCTTCTGTATCAGAACATTATCTACTGGACACGAAGGCATCACAGTTTAAATGATAACGTTTCTAACTGACCTTCTACTGACCAGTAAAATAGATACCTCCAACCACTCCTCAGCCATAAGTATTTTCCCTGAGGCTTGGAAATAGGGATCAGTTAATCCACTACCTAAGAAGGACGTTATCGGAGCACCCACTAATTACCGACCTATCTGCACTCTTCCTGCAATTTTCAAGGCCTTAGAATGTATTATCCTCGATCAGCTAACAAATTACCTAACCACAAACTATCTTCTAGACGAATAGCAATTAGGTTTCCGTAAACATCGCAGTGCAACTCCTGCTTTAACAAGGCAACAGATGATCTGAAACTTGCCATGGATGCGTAAGAGACGACTATCGTGTGCTTGCTAGGCCACAGGAAAGCATCTGATACTGTCGACTTCGACATTTTACTCGCCAAACTTAGTAGCCTAAATTTCTCGCCAAGTGCAGTGCAATGGTTTCTCTCACGCCTCACGTCTCGCCAGTAGTAAGTCTTCTCCGGGACCGTAAAGTCTAAATGGAGGCATGTAGTATCAGGCGTCCCCCAGGGTTCGGAGTTAGGTCCTGTACTATTTTTTCTGTATGTTAATCATGTGCCATCAGTTTTGTCCCACTGCAAGCACCACATGTATCACGACCATCAATTCTATCTAACAAGGGGAGGCCGGCAATTGTAAAATTCAGATTCGATTCATACCGCGCATAATAAAAGCTCATGGTCAGAGGTGTAATGTGGCAAAGCACCAAGATGCACTTCTCAGCCGTTGTCGAGAAAATCGACAGTTAAAAGAAACCGTTGCGGTTAAATACTCTCTACGATTAATAATTTACCACAGCGTCGTGGCGCAGCGGAAAGCGCTCGGGTTTGTAATCCGAAGGTCGGCGGATCGAATCTCGCACCATGCAACTTTTTTTTTTTTAGTATTTGTTTTTTGTAATTCAAATATATATATATATATATATATATATATATATATATATATCCCGGCAATCAGTTGCAACAGTTATGCATATAATAAGTTGTTGAAAGTCGTTTGGCGTGGAAAAACTGGCGACTTCGAACATCATTATGTTTTCCGCAAACAAAGTTGTATTTCACAAATGTTATTAATTGTCTTCATAATGTTAACCACGTATAGTTAACGGAAGACGTAGAAACGATATTCCGAAACGATTCGTATAGCGTAAGTCAAACGTTCGAATTAGAATAGAGACCCCACGAACACAAACTTGCTGTGGCAGGTATGAAATATAAACTCCGTTACTCGCTCGTTACACTTGAAGGACAGATGTTAAATGGGCCGAAACGAGCCGCCGCATAACAGCGTAGTTGCGTGCTAACTTCGAAAGAAGGTAGATGTGGTCCCTAGCGCAACTTATAACATCGTCGAAAATCAGTGCGGACGGGAGAGCTTTGGTACACCCTGTTAAACAACGGAAAAATGAAGGCGGTACAATCGGAGAGCGATCCGCCTTCACCAACATGCATAAGCAATTCATTAATAGTTTATATATATATATATATATATATATATATATATATATATATATATATGAATTACAAGAAACTAATAATAAAAAAATTGCACGGCACGAGATTCGATCCGGCGACCTTCGGATTACGAACCCGAGCGCTTACCGCTGCGCCACGACGCTGTAGAAAACTATTAATCGTAGAGAGTATTTCACCGCAACGGTTTCTTTTAACTGTCGATTTTCTCGACAACGGTTGAGAAGTGCATCTTGGTGCTTTGCCACATTACACCTCTGGCCATGAGCTTTTATTATGCGCAGTATGAATCGAATCCGAATTTTACAATTGGCGGCCTCCCCTTGTAAGTGTAAAACCAATGAGCGTGAAGACAGCTACCGAGAATTTCATGCTAATTAAATAATGTTAAATAATGAGCACAGAATGCAGGTTCAATGCTCAACCCATCCAAAAACAAGCGATATTAGTTGGTCGTTCTACGGTCATTAGCCCGAAGTATCGGGAATCCCTACCATCTTTAATCGCAGATGGGTTATATATCAACTTCTCCCCGTCAACAAAGAGTCTAGGACTAATGACTGCCGCGCGCAGTCTGAGGCCTCTTGTCACTGTCCGCGCGGCTCCACCTGTCGGAGGTTCGAGTCCTCCCTCGGGCATGGGTGAGTGTGTTGTCTTTAGCGTAAATTAGCTTAAGATAGATTAAATAGTGCGTAAGTCCAGGGACCGATGACCTCAGCAGTTTGGTTCCATAAGATCTTACCACAAATTTCCATATTTTCAACTAATGACTAGCCGCGAGGAGTGACCACGCGGTCTAGGGCGCCATATCGCGGATTGCGCGGCCCCTACCGCCGGAAGTTCGAGTCCTCCCTCGCGAATGGATGTGTGTGTTTTTCCTAGCATAAGTTAGTTTAAGGTGTGTAAGTCTAGTGACTGATGACTTCAGCAGTTTGGTCGCATAGGATTTCACACACACACAAGTAATGACTGATTAAAATCTAAATTTATCTGAGCACGTAACTGCAATGTGCTAGAAAACATCGCCGTCTCTCCACTCCCTATTAATATATAAAATGCTCTTCCCTTTTGACCTGGAAAACAAAAGTTGTACAAACACATATACTTCCCACTATCGATTACAGAAATGTTATCCTGCAGGATCTTGCTGAAGATAAGTCATAAGGTATGGAAACTTGAAATGAATGCTCGTTTTCGTTAATTTGCAACGTTCGACTGTGTGATCATGTTTCACAATTAAATGCACAGTTATCCTTGCTGCATGTAACCAAGCGCCGAATGATCCATACAGTCTGTCCCCTCTGCTTGCTTGTCAACGTATCCACTGTTCTACATATATCTACTCGACCTTAGTGCTCTGTCTGGACAACACGGTAGAAACACCAGTTTCCGCAAAAGTAAAATCCTATCTTTCCCACTCCATCGCCATCCATTTCCTCGAAGTCCTTTTCGGTAGCAGGATCCCGACTCTGGAATAACTTCTCTCATTATATTACGGATATGAATCAAGTTCCAAAACACAGTTAATGACATAACTGTTGAAACAACAATAATGACTATCGTTGTCGTCGTAGGCACTAGTTACCCGTTTACATCGTACTTTCAAACCATATCTTCCTCATTTAACAGTATTTTTAGCTTGTGTAGTCTTTGTAATTTTCCACTCCCCAGAACTCGCTATATCAGAAAATATCTATTTTATACACCTATAAATTCTTTTATATCTGCCATTATCATTATTATTATTTTCCTTTCTCAGACGTTATGTCTGGTTAAAAATGGAAAGTGACGCGGACCTTGATCAAGCGTCAATTTCTTTTAACTGTACAGTATATTTTACATTGCATTTAGGAACTTTCGGGTAATTCAACATGTATCAATAATTACAGATTTCTGTAGTTGTATATATAATTTTGGATGTAGCTGTATTGCGTTGATGTACTGGTGGATATTGCGTGGTATGACTCCTGTAGTTGAAAGTATAATTGGTATGTCAACTTTATCCTGATGCCACATGTCCTTGACTTTCTCAGCCATTTAGATGTATTTCTCAATTTTTTCTCCTGTTTTCTTCTGTATATTTGTTGTATTGGGTATGGATATTTCGATTAGTTGTGTTAATTTCTTCTTTTTATTGGTGAGTATGATGTCAGGTTTGTTATGTGGTGTTGTTTTATCAGTTATAATGGTTCTGTACCAGAATAATTTGTATTCATCATTCTCCAGTACATTTTGTGGTGCATACTTGTATGTGGGAACGTGCTGTTTTATTAGTTATTTTGTATGGCAAGTTGTTGATGTATTATTTTTGCTACATTGTCATGTCTTCTGGGGTATTCTGTATTTGCTAGTATTGTACATCCGCTTGTGATGTGATCCACTGTTTCTATTTGTTGATTGCAAAGTCTGCATTTATCTGTTGTGGTATTGGGATCTTTAATAATGTGGTTGCTGTAATATCTGGTGTTTATTGTTTGATCCTGTATTCCAATCATGAATCCTTCCATCTCACTGTATAAATTGCCTTTTCTTAGCCATGTGTTGGATGCGTCTTGATTGATGTGTGGCTGTGTTAGATGATACGGGTGCTTGCCATGTAGTGTTTTCTTTTTCCAATTTACTTTCTTCGTATCTGTTGATGTTATGTGATCTAAAGGGTTATAGAGGTGGTTATGAAATTGTAGTGGTGTAGCCGATGTATTTATATCAGTGATTGCTTTGTGTATTTTGCTAGTTTCTGCTTGTTCTATAAATAATTTTCTTAAATTGTCTACCTGTCCATAATGTAGGTTTTTTTATGTCGATAAATCCCCTTCCTCCCTCCTTTCTGCTTCATTTGAATCTTTCTGTTGCTGAATGTATGTGATGTTTTCTATATTTGTGGCATTGTGATCGTGTAAGTGTACTGAGTGCTTCTAGGTCTGTGTTACTCCATTTCAGTACTCCAAATGAGTAGGTCAATATTGGTATAGCATAACTATTTATAGCTTTTGTCTTGTTCCTTGCTGTCAATTCTGTTTTCAGAATTTTTGTTAGTCTTTGCCTATATTTTTCTTTTAGTTCTTCTTTAATATTTGTATTATCTATTCCTATTTTTTGTCTGTATCCTAGATATTTATAGGCATCTGTTTTTTCCATCGCTTCTATGCAGTCGCTGTGGTTATCCAATATGTAATCTTCTTGTTTAGTGTGTTTTCCCTTGACTATGCTACTTTTCTTGCATTTGTCTGTTCCAAAAGCCATATTTATATCATTTCTGAATACTTCTGTTATCTTTAGTAATTGGTTGAGTTGTTTATTTTTGCTGTCAGTAGTTTTAGATCATCCATGTATAGCAAATGTGTGATTTTGTGTTGGTATGTTCCAGTAATGTTATATCCGTAATTTGTATTATTTAGCATGTTGGATAGTGGGTTCAGAGCAAGGCAGAACCAGAAAGGACTTAATGAGTCTCCTTGGTATATTCCACACTTAATCTGTATTGGCTGTGATGTGATATTATTTGAATTTGTTTGGATATTAAGTGTGGTTTTCCAATTTTTCATTACTGTGTTTAGGAACTGTATTAATTTAGGATCCACTTTGTATATTTCCAATAACTGTAGTAACCATGAGTGGGGTACACTATCAAAAGCTTTTTGGTAATCAATGTATGCATAGTGCAGCGACCTTTGTTTAGTTTTAGCTTGATATGTCACCTCTGTATCTATTATCAGTTGCTCTTTACATCCTCGTGCTCCTTTGCAGTAGCCGTTTTGTTCTTCATTTATAATTTTGTTCTGTGTTGGATGTGTCATTAATTTCTGTGTAATGACTGAAGTTAATATTTTGTATATTGTTGGTAGGCATGTTATGGGGCAATATTTATCTGGGTTTGCTGTGTGTTTGATCTTTAGGTTTCAGATAAGTTATTCCATGTGTAAGTGTATCAGGGAATTTGTATGGGTCTGCAATGTAACTGTTAAATAAATTAGTTAGATGTGAATGTGTTGAGGTGAACTTCTTTAGCCAGAAATTTGCTATTTTATCTTTTCCAGGGGCTTTCCAGTTGTGAGTAGAATTAATTGCTTGGGTGACTTCATGTTGCAAAATTATCACTTCAGGCATTTGTGGTATCATCTTGTATGTGTGTGTTTCTGCTTGTATCCACCGTGCATGCCTGTTATGTTGTACCGGGTTTGACCATATGTTGCTCCAGAAGTGTTCCATGTCTGTTATGTTTGGTGGATTGTCTATTTTAATGTGTGTGTTATCTATTGTCTGGTTAAATTTCTTTTGGTTTATGTTGAATGTTTGGTTTTGTTTCCTTCTATTTTCACTTTTTATGTATCTTCTAAGTCGTTTGGCCAATGCTTGTAACTTCTGCTTCTTTTCATTGAACTGCTCTATCGCTTCTTGTTGTGAGATTTTACCTAACCTTTTTCGTTTTTTGTCTGATATTTCATTTCTTATAAATTGTGTTAGCTGTCCAATGTCTTTTCTCAGTTTTTCTATTCTCATCTGTAGCCTGTGTTGCCATGCTGGTTTTGTGGGTATCTTCTGCGTGTTGGTTGGTTCTGATCTCTGCCTAGTGTGTATATTTAGTGTAGTGAGTGCTCCTACATAAATCAGTAGTTGTAACTCTTCCATAGTTGTATTTTCATTTATTTTGTTGTGTATGATTGTGTTGATAGTTGTTATTGTTGTTTCGACTTGTGGGTTATTTGGTGGCCTATGCAAGAATGGTCTAATGTCTGTATTTGTGTCTTTGTATTCTATATATGTCAACTGAAATTTTTCTTCTATATCTTACATGTGTGTTACTTTGTGCTTGTTCTGGTGGCTGTCTTAAGATTTCGTTTTCCTCTAATTGTTCAATTGATGCGTGTTGTTCTTTGTTTGTTTGCTCTGGGATGTTTGAGTCCGTTACTGTATTTTCTTCTTCTTCTGATTGCACATTATTTTGTTCCAGTATTTGTTGGACTTGTTGTTTGATGTTTTCTAATCCTGACTGGGGTATCCTGTTATTTATGATTATTACACGGATCTGATCAGCTAGTCGTTGTTCTGTTAAAAATTTTAATTCTGGGTATCTGGTAATGAATGTTGTGTATACTTGTGATCTGTATCCAGTTGTGTTTGTTCCTAAGTTTGTTGCTTGGTAATAACAGAACATGAGGTGTCGGTTAACTTCATCTGACCATCTCATCCTCTGTCTTTGTTTTCCTTCTAGAGTGGAAGCATATACTGCAAAACACCTCTATTTGGATTTAAATCATTTTCCGTGTGGATAGCAGTCTCGTTACCATTGTGGACGGGCGTAGGGTTCAAGCGTCGTCCCAGACCATGACAGCGCTTGTCCGAGGCTTCATTAGTTCTGTCCTGAACCAACTAATCACACTAAAAGGGGGGTTAGCCCTATTAGTGGTTTGTTCTTTTCGTCGCCTTTTACGACTGGCAGAACATACCGGAGGCCTATTCTTTTATTATTATTATTATTATTATTATTATTATTGTTGTTGTGGTATCCCACGTCAAAATTGGCAAATCAGGACGGAATGTGAAGTAAGGACAGTCGCTGCCTGACAGAACTACGAATGAGAGACCTCGGCGTAGACGGCCTGGAGAAGTTCCGTAAGCCATTGCTACTGGAAGAGCATTTACGTCGGAGAGCAGTGCCGCCCAACCCAGTCAGCCAACAGCGACTACGACGACAACATCGTCTTACTTCAGATCCAGCAGGGCAAGTTGTGTTAGAAGCCTGAGCTGTGTGTCGAAGTTATGGTCAAATGAACATTAAGATAAGACTATGAATCTGTAGTGTATCAAGTGATGGTGTTCTGCGCCAGCAACAAATATACACGTAATTTCTGTGAGCATGCATTGTTTTCAAGTTAAGTATTTCAGATTGTTTAGGTTCTAACAAAGGGATCTAATATTTTGTGTGCTTTGTAGTATCCACTCGACCTCGTTCAGAAGTACATCTACGCTTGATAGAACCTGCTACGGTGATGTAGCGAATTTCTCGTGTGTTCTCGCCGGCACTGCAATTATTATTTTATAATCATTGTTATTAGTGGCAACAGCAGGAGCAGCAGTTACAGTAGAAATGTCAGTATTAACTTAATTGCTAGGGTTGTCCATAAAGTAATGCATCGTATTTTTTCTCAGCCGAAAACAATGATACGAATGCGAAACGTTGCGTATGTACATTTTCGACAGATTGCGTAAGTGCAGGACAGTTTCAAAATGGCGGCTGTAGGTGATATACGTTACAAGCAACGTGCCGTCATTGAATTTCTCATCGCAGAAAAAGAAACTGTGCGAAATATTCACAAACGCTTGTATAAAGTTTATGGAGCATCTGCTGTCGACAGAAACAGTTAGTCGCTGGACACAGAGGGTGAGGTCATCAGAAGGCAGTTCGGCGGAGCTCCACGATCTGCAGCGGTCGGGGAGACCATCCACGGCTGTCACATCACACCTGACATTTTGCAGCGAGCTGATGTCATTCTCGAAAAGAGAGGCATTACGCCTCGGAATTTGGCACTGCATTTGCCAATCAGCAAAGGAAGTGTGGATTACAAATCGCAGAGGAACAACATTTGTCTTGATTTGTTACAGCGTTTTGAAGCTGAGGGGGAGGCCTTCTAGTCCCAGATTGTGACAGGTGATGAAACCTGAGTTCACCGTTTTCAGCCCAAAACAAAACGACAGTCCATGGAATGGCGCCATTCCCACTCCCCACAGAAGAAAAAATTCAAAGCAACTGCTTCCACCGGTAAGATTATGAACAACGTGCTCTGCGACTGTGAAGGTGTGATTCTGATTGATGTGATGCCAAGAGGCGGTATCATTAATTCAGAAGCATATGTCAACATATTAACAAAACTCAAGACGCGCTTCCGGCGACTTGGGCACCACAGCAACCCAGGAGATGTTTTGCTGTAATTCGATAACGCTCGGCCCCACGGAAGTCTGAAGACTGCTGATCACATCCCATAACAGGGTTGGACAGTGTTACCCCATCCACCCTACAGCCCTGACCTAGACCCCTCGGACTTCCACTTGTTTGGGCCATTAAAGGATGTCATTCGTGGAAGGCATTTTGAGAACGATGAGAAGGTGATTCGCACATTGAAGCACCGGCTCCACCACCAGAACACGTATTGGTATCAACAGGGCATACGCACCTTTGTTTCGAGCTGGAGGAAGGTCATAAAACGGGATGGAGATTACGTAAAAAACAGGGTGTGTAGATAAAACACCATTCTCATTATATTCAGTAACGAATTGATGGAGAAAAAGAATGTGGTGCATTACATTCTGGGCAACCCTCGTACATCTTAGTACTATTTATTTACATTGTTTCTGTAGACACTCAAATTATTTTGTTACCATGCGTCATATTACCGTTATCGTAATTTGTTAGTTAAGTATGACGCAAAAATACTGTATGTGTGAAACCTCGGTTCTACGTAAGAGAGGGCGGAAGGGTCTTACCTTATCAAGGAAAATACAGTAAGTAAAGGGAAATTTGATCAAATACAGCCAAACATTCCTTGATGCCCTGGTTCCACACAATTAAGGCGAATAAAAATACGTGTTCGAGATAGTCCGTATTCTGAATGTTACGCAGTAAAAGTAGGATATCCAACATTTTTTTCGAATGTAATCTGTATGCAAACCAACGAGCTGATTTCATACAACAATTAATCAGATCGCATTAAAAAAATGTTCAAATGTGTGTGAAATCTTATGGGACTTAACTGCTAAGGTCATCAGTCCCTAAGTTTACACACTACTTAACCTAAATTATCCTAAGCACAATCACACACACACACACCCATGCCCGTGGGAGGACTCGAACCTCCGCCGGGACCAGCCGCACAGTCCACGACTGCAGCGTCGCAGACTGCACGGCTAATCCCGCGCGGCAATCAGATCGCATTAATCATTAGCAACTAATGTACGAGTAGAGACTCTTCTTCATCAAAAAGTATGTTAATTTTGAAACTGATTACGAATCTTTTTTAGATAAACGTAACCTCTCTTTGTAAAATTCCTAAACACTAAGGAATATCTGTTCGGCTTTTAGGCCATAGTCGGAATCGATACAAACAAAAATTTAAATGTTTATTTGTGCAAAATCGTAAATCTCCGAAAGTGTAACAAAATTGCATTTGAAAACGCGCGTGCTTTTATATACTGTCTGGAAGGCCTTATAGTGTGTTAATAAACAAATAATTTATAAATGGGGATACGTTTCTCGGACATCTTAAACCTCTGAAAGTTCTTCACCGATTGCTTTGATATTTTGACACAACTTTGCAATCAAATATTTATAATATATAAATATATATGTACGAGAGTGAGTAAAATGAAAACCTTACGTTTGTAACAACAAATCGAAATTTCGCGCCGTTATCCCGTAAGTGGGTAAGCGTGCTACAAACAGCGTGCAGAATGGCCTGTAGGTGGCAGATTAGTGCAGATGCACACATACCTTCGCAGTATCAGTGTAAAGATGGCCGCCCCATTTGCGACTTGCATCAGGGAAGAACAGCGATCTGTTTTTGCGTAGTGAAGGTGTGAAACCTATTGAAATTCATCGACGAATGAAGGTTCAGTACGGTGATGCATGTTTGTCACAGCAGCAAGTCTACGAATGGAGTAGGAAGTTCGCTAATGGTGTGACTTCAGTAGAACATCCTCCTCGTCCAGGTCAGGCACAACGAGTTGTGACTCCACAGCACATCGCAGCAGTTGAAGCCATAGTGAAGGAAAACCGCCGAGTGACACTGAATGACATTGGAGCATGTTTATAGATTAGTCATGGGTCAGCACACCACATTGTGCTTGTTGTGCTCTAGTTTCACAAACTGTCTGCAAGATGGGTACCACGGCAGCTGACTCCTGAAATGAGAGAACGACGTGTTGGTGCTTGTGCAGAACTTCTTCTGCACTTTGAACGAGAAGGTGATGGCTTCCTTGCAAGAATCGCTACTGGGGACGAAACCTGGAACACTTCCACCAACCGGAAACGAAGAGAGCGAGCAAAGAATGGCGCCATTCCTCATCACCAAAACCAAATAAGTTTCGAACAGAACCATCAGCAGGGAAGGTTATGCTGACTCTCTTTTGGGACGAAATAGGGGTCTTTTGGAGTATTACATGCCTAGATCGACCATTGTCAGCAGTGCATCATACACAGCTCTCCTAAAAAATCACATGCGGCCTGCAATCAAATCAAAGCGACGTTGATTGCTGTCATCAGGTGTCCTTTTGCAACATGACAATGCAAGGCCCCACACTGCCAGTACAACAGTGGCAACAATCAAAGACTTGCATTTTAAGTGTCTTCCTCATCCACTATAATCACCAGACCTTGCCCCAAGTGATTTCCATATGTTTGGACCACTCAAAGACGCAATGTGAGGAAAGAAGTTCCGTTCTGATGTAGAGGTATGCCACATGGTGCACGAGTGGTTGCGCGGAATACCAAAAGAACTTTTTTCTAAAGGAATTTATGCACTTTTTAAGTTCTGGAGGACTTGCATTGAGCTTGGGGGAGATTATGTTGAAAAGTCATACAGCTTTGTACCGCTTCTGCATAATAAATAATATTTAAAAAATATTTCAGTTTTTTATTTGACGCACCTTCGTAATACTTACTGTAGAGGTAAATGTTAAAGGCTACGGCCTTGCCGCAGTGGATACACCGGTTCCCGTGCGGTCACCGAAATTAAGCGCTGTTGGGTGTGGCAGGCACTTGGATGGATGACCATCCAGCCGCCATGCACTGTTGCCATTTTTAGGGATGCACTCAGCCTCGTGATGCCAATTGAGAAGCTACTCGACCGAATAGTAGCGGCTTCGGTCAAGAATACCATCATAACGACCGGGAGAGCGGTATGCTGACCCCACGCCCCTCCCAATCCGCATCCTCCTCGGAGAATGACACGGCGGTCGGATGGTCCCGGTAAGCCACTCGTGGCCTGAAGACGGAGTGTACTAGAGGTAAATGTTGTTAGCAAAAATATCGAAAACAATAAATAAGCCTGAATGCGGGATAGAAGAGTGAGAACACAGAGAAAGGGGTGAGGAGAAATGAACATAGTGAGGGGGGATGAGGTGATGGACAGGGAGGGGTGAAGGAGGAGAAGATGGAGTAAGAGATGGGGTAGGAGGATATTTGCACAAGGTGGGGGAGCGCCTGGTGCTAATATGGCAGCATCGCAAAATTAAACAAATTAGGCACATGTGCTTTCTCATTTCTTTCTTTTACATTGAACTAGACTGAAGAGAGCGTGGTTTTTGAATAATGACTGTGTGTACAGCGTATAATGTGACAAGAAGGTTGCTGGTATACTGAAAAATCGAGAAGAGCAGCAGTGGGTCGAGAACAGAGAAGCATTCAGCTCGCGGGTTGAGTTTTTGCCAGCAGTACCCTTTACTGCATTACCTACGGAAATGAAGTACCTTGTAACCACAGGGCCGGGTGGTTTACAATAGGCGTATCCCCTTCCACATCAGATACAGTAAATAGCAGTGACTTGTTTCTTCCTTTCCGAACTTTTCTGCGGTTGCGGACACGCGAAACAGGAGAGAGCCCGGGATCGTTTACTCCCTTATCGAGAGATCCGGCGTCGCGGACGGACAATTTGTGGGCGCTCCCTGCGGCCTTATTGGTGCAAATCAGCCCTCCGCGCCGTCGATAAGGGCGAGAGTAACGACTGCGCTATCGCGGTCACGCCAGCCAGCACGCCCGGCTCCAGTCCGCCGCGAAATTCCATTTCCGGCTTGCGGCGCAGTCACTCTGCGCGCGGAATACCGATAGATGGCAGCAGAGCGGCGTGTTTACAGGGGCGTAGCGGGGGGTGAGGCTGCTCGGGTCTGCCCGAGAGGCGCAAAAGGGCGGTCTGTCTGCTCAGAGGCTCAGCTGTGGCTGCGATACGTAAGGCGTCTCCCGGTCCTTGTGAGCAGGCGGAATGTCGACCACGAGACCTCTTCGTGAAAAGGTGAAACCCAGTTCCCATCCGAGTGACTCGGAAACGATTCCCACTACTCCACTCGTGCCTAGGGTTCTAAAACTACGGTAAGCTACTGTAGTCTGCCACAAGTAAATGTAGACTACAGTAACTTTCCCAGCAGCTTTGGTCAGCTAAGGTAGTACTCACATTACCTGTGAAGTTAGGGGAGTTGTATACCATTCAGGCGTTATCTCATAACGATCGTTTTCTTTATGTAAGCACTCTGTCTTACTACATTCTCCTCAGTACCGCAAGCGGTAAACTGTCTAGGAACCGAATAAGGGTGTATAGAGGGCTATGTAGCGTTTGTTATGAACAGAAGTGCTATTGACATTATTATTCCATCAAATGATTCAAATGGCTCTGAGCACTATGGGACTTAACTGCTGTGGTCATCAGTCCCCTAGAACTCAGAACTACTTAAACCTAACTAGCCTAAGGACATTACATACATCCATGCCCGAGCCAGGATTCGAACCTACGACCGTAGCGGTCGCGCGGTTCCAGACTGTAGCGCCTAGAACCGCTCGGCCACTCTGGCCAGCATTACTCCATCGCCACTGTGGTCTAGTTTATATCATATTTTTAAATATGTGCGATGATGCTACGCTGATTTTGTGTATATTTTGTGACGATGCTAGTATGGCTTTTTTATTGTAGGATACGTTATAAAACAGGACCACAAGGACCACAAGTTTTGTTATCATTGACAAGAATAAAAGCAATTTATCCTATAGAACATTTTTGTTCTGTATAGTTATCCTCCTGTCCGTTGGTTGAAAATAAACAGTATTTCTAGCAAAATTGAACTAGTCGATGTTTAATTCAGGTTGTATTCGAAAACTGTTGATTTGTAACGTGAAACAGAGGGATGTTGTGGTAAAGGTAAAGACAACAATACGGATTTAGCATATAGCGCTACAAGACATGATTTCCCCACCAAAACTAAAACAAAAAAACCATAAATAAAAATATACCAAAACCGCTTCAATACTTTGTCGAACTTAAATAAAACATGACTCTAATATTTATAAACAACTTCCTCATTTATCAGTAATGACGGGAAACTCTTCAGGTTTGATAATGATGAAGAACGTTCTATTTACCTCAAAATAATAACTATAATTATACATACTTTTTATGTTTGTGACTGTCAATTCAAAAAATGGTTCAAATGGCTCTGAGCACTATGGGACTCAACTGCTGTGGTCATCAGTCCCCTAGAACTTAGAACTAATTAAACCTAACTAACCTAAGGACATCACACACATCCATGCCCGAGGCAGGATTCGAACCTGCGACCGTAGCAGTAGCGCGGCTCCGGACTGGGGCGCCTAGAACCGCACGACCACAGCGGCCGGCGACTGTTAATTGTTCTTGCATTAAAAAGTAATTGCTTTGGTTACATAAAAGAGCAGAAATTGCGCGAACAATTAATTTTTGTTAGTTGTAAAATGATATATATTCCGTAAGGATAAAAAACATACAATGGACTAGGAATGAATGATGTGCTATTCTAATTATGTGCAAAACAAAGAGAAAACTAACAGAAATCATCGGCTCCCAGTTTCACTCTTACGCATTCATTTATGCATCCTTACCTACCACCAAGAGGTAATCTTACCATTTACTACATCATTTATGTAATTACCAAAAGTATCGAACTGTAACTTTGGTGAAGCGCAGCTCTAGTCGAGCCTAAAGAATCGAATTCATCTCGAATTACAGATGTGCTTCGACCAGAAATAAACAGATCAGGCGTGACGCTTAATCATGGACGGGAGTAGATAGCACAACGACGGAAACGCATTTTGAGGGCAGAACAACTCGAGTACCATTGAGGCAGATCTCTTGTTGTTGAGTTTACTTAAAATCTCCGGTTCAAAGAAAATAGCCGACTGCACAGAGGACTCTGCCTTTCGTAGCCAACCTATTTGTGTTACTTTGGACGGTTTTGGGCAGGTTACTTGCTTCAGTTAGGTCACCAGACAGTGACTTCTTCTAAAAGCCAGAAGAGCTTCTCTGGTGCCTCTCTAGTGTGTGCATACGCAAAGGGCCGTTGAAACTTGGCTCAAAGTGCTCCCTTATGTCACTTCTTTCACTAAATGCAAATTAATGAGTGCTAACCATTTTATAGGATTATGTTACTTTCACAGTGTGTCTGAAGGATTACAGCAATCGCACTGTTAACTTAGTTTCCAAATACACCACTGTATTAAGAAGAGAGAATATAAATATAAAAGATATTCGAAGAGTATGTGACCATATTCCATACATACTGGTATTACAGAAATACACACATCAAAAAACTTTTTGCATCATTTCGGATCCGAGAGTTCCGGAACCCGTACAGAAAATTGGAGTAGAGACCAACATAACATCATTTTTGCCATTTTTACTGCTCATGAAAACCATATATTGCATTTTGTACCACAACACAGCGAGACCTTCAGAGGTGGTGGTCGAGATTGCTGTACACACCGGTACCTCTGATAGCCAGTAGCACGTCCTGTTACACTGATATATGTCTGTATTCGTCGTGGTATACTATCCACAAGTTCATCAAGGCACTGTTAGTCCAGATTGTCTAACTCCTCAACGGCGATTCGGCGTAGAACCTTCAGAGTGGTTGCTCGGTCACGTCGACCATAAACAGCCCTTTTCAATCTATCCCAGGCATGTTCGATAGGGTTCATGTCTGGAGAACATGCTGGCCACTCTAGCCGAGAGGTTTCGTTATCCTACAGGAAGTTATTCACAAGGTATGCACGATGGGAGCACGAATTGTCGTCCATGAAGACGAATGCTTCGCCAATATGCTGCCGATGTCGTTGCACTTTCGGTCAGAGGATGGCATTCACGTATCGTACAGCCGCTACGGCGCCTTCCATGACCACCAGCACATAACGCCACCCCAAAACAGCAGGCAACCTTCTCCTTGCTGCACTCGCTGGGCAGTGTGTCTAAAGGCCGGTTCGCACTAGGGCTGCCGCGCGTCAAAACCGCGCGTCAGCGGCGTGGTTGCCATGGAAACGGCGTCAGCGGCACCCCGCGGCGGGCTCTGCGTTGCGGAAGGCGTTCGGCCTGAGCGGGTTGCCTCCAAACACGTCTCCGACGATTGTCTGGTTGAAGGCATATGCGACACGCATCGGTGAAAAGAACGCGATGCCAATCCTGAGCGGTCCATTCGGCATGTTTTTGGGCCCATCTGTACCGCGTTGAATGGTGTCGTGGTTGCAAAGATGGACCTCGCCATTGACATCGGGAGCGAAGTTGCGCATCATGCAGCCTACTGCTCACACTTTGAGTCGTAACACGACGTCCTGTGGCTCACGAAAAGCATACAGCATTATTCAGCATGGTGGCGTTCCTGTTAGGGTCCCTCCGAGCCATAATCCGCAGGTAGCAGTCATTCACTGCAGTAGTAGCTCTTGGGCGGCCCAACCGAGGCATGTCATTGACACTTTCTGTCTCTCTGTGTCTCCTCCATGTCCGAGCAATATCGCTTTGGTTCACTCCTAGGCGCCTGAACACTCCCCTTGTTGACAGCCCTTCATGGTACAAAGTGACAATGCGGACGCGATTTTTCTCTAATTTAGGTGAGTTATATCCCCCTCTAAAAACGCTCGACCTTTTTTAGAGTTTTGTAGCTCAATCGGTAAAACGGGACCCTACTAGGATCACTTTGTTATCTGTGCGTATCTGACGGTTAAAAAAACTCTTTTCCTCGAAAACCGGTAGACGTAACAAGCTGAAAAAAATGGTTCAAATGGCTCTGAGCACTATGGGACTCAACATCTTAGGTCATCAGTCCCCTAGAACTTAGAAATACTTAAACCTAACTAACCTAAGGACATCACACACATCCATGCCCGAGGCAGGATTCGAACCTGCGACCGTAGCGGCCGCGCGGTTCCAGACTGTAGCGCCTAGAACCGCATGACCACACCGGCCGGCAACAAGCTGAAATTCATGTAACATAGTAAGGTATACGATCCCTTGGCGGTATACGAAACTGAAGCTTCTAAGTCAATGCAAGCGAAGGATACGACCGTGTATGCCACATATTGAAATATACGCAAACTCACTCATCAAAACCTATAGTGTTCTTCCCGTCGACCTAGAATCACGAAATTTGGCAAGAAGCAAGGTTTAAGAGTACAAGTAGAGGAAAAAATCTCTCTCATAATGACGTCTATAATCCCTTGAGTGTATGAAGACACATAAGCTTCTAAGTGAACGTAATCAAAAGATGTGGCCGTTTATATCACCCGAAAAGTCACTCATCAGATCTTATAAAGTACTTACGGTTGATCTACAATCATGAAATTTGGCAAGAAGCAAGGTTTCACAGTACCAACAAAGGAAGAAATCCAAAAATTTTGAATCTGTAATTATATCACAGGAAAAAATTTCTTTTTGTCATTTGTTGTCGGACTGCCTGTCGTAAGACCCCTTTTTCTCAGGCCCGCGTGGTTGCATCACATTCCAATTTATGACACATTCTAAGGTCTATTGTCCTTTGGTGATATTTAAAATTCAAGCTTCTAAATCAGTGGAGTCAAAAGAGACTGCCATTTATGTCAAATATTTTGATAGTCGCAAACGCACTCATCAAAACCTATATGGTATTTTCCGGTGGAAATGGCTCAAAAGGGTCTGAGCACTGTGGGACTTAACATCTGAGGTCATCAGTCCCCTAGAACTTAGAACTACTTAAACCTAACCAACCTAAGGACATCGCACACATCCACGCCAAAGGCAGGATTCGAGATTGCGACCGTAGCGGTCGCGCGGTTCCAGACTGAAGCGCCCAGAACTGCTCGGCCACAGTGGCCGCCTTTCCGGTGGACCTAGAAGCATGACATTTGGCAAGAAGCATTGTTTTCACAGTAGAAGGACAAAATCTGAAAGGTGTAAATTTGTAATTAATCATAGGAAAAAATTGTTTCTTTGTGTGTGTTTCTCCAAAGTATTTACCATTGCCAGTATCGATATCGATAACGCAAAAATCGTCGAGATTCTCGATTCTCGGGATGGTTGAACTATGTACAACGAACTGAAGGAGAAGGAACACATTTCAAACATTTATTGCTTCCAAACTACAAAAGATAGGAACACTATTTCAGCATTTGTGGAAAGAGAAAAGTTTAAATTTTTGTGCATTCAATGAGAGCAACATGTGTAACACGACAAATATCAAACAGGTGACACATTTCCTGCCACACAAAAGTAGTTGGTGTCTCGTTATCGAATTCACCGTTTCAACAATGCGATGTCGCAGGCTTTGAAGAGTGTCAGGAATAGGGAGGGGGGGGGGACGCAGTCTTTTACCTAACAAAATGGTTCACATAGCTCTGAGCACTATGGGACTTAACATCTGAGGTCATCAGTCCCCTAGAACTTAGAACTACTTAAACCTCACTAACCTAAGGACATCACACACAGCCACGCCCGAGGCAGTATTCGAACCTGCGACCGTGGCAGTCGCGCGGTTCCGGACTGAAGCGCCTAGAACCGCTCGGCCACCGCGGCCGGCTTTTACCTAACCCTACAGATAAGGTGTAAGTAGGCTGTTTAGGTTTTTATGTTGGTAAAGTCACGTAGCGCTCTGTATGAAAATCACTGGCTGTGCTGCGTGCAATCTGTGGCTGGTTGGCACTGTTGGAATATTCGCTGTTGTAGTGTTGGGCAGTTGGATGTGAACGCCGCTTAGCGTTGCGCAGTTGGAGGTGAGCCGCCAGCAGTAGTGGCTGTGAGGAGAGAGATGGCAGATTTTTGAGAGCGGACGATCTGGACGTGTGTCCGTCAGAAAAAGGAAATTTGTAAGACTGAATGCCATGAACTGATTTTATATATATAAAATGACTTTTGAATACAATCAAGGTAAATACATTCATTGTTCTCTATCAAAATCTTTCATTTGCTAACTATGCCTATCAGTAGTTAGTACCTTCAGTAGTTACAATCTTTTACTTACATGGCAGTATTGGCGCTCGCTATATTGCAGTAGTTCGAGTAACGAAGATTCTTGTGAGGTAAGTGATTCATGAAAGGTATAGGTTATTGTTAGTCAGGGCCATTCTTTTGTAGGGATTATTGAAAGTCAGATTGCGTTGCGCAAAAAAATATTGTGTGTCAGTTTAGTGTTGATCAGAATGAGTAAAGAGAGAAATGTCTGAGTGCGTTCAGTTCTGCTCAGCTGTTTGAAAATTGTGGTGTCACCGCCAGACACCACACTTGCTAGGTGGTAGCTTTAAATCGGCCGCGGTCCATTAGTACATGTCGGACCCGCGTGTCGCCACTGTCAGTGATCGCAGACCGAGCGCCACCACACGGCAGGTCTCGAGAGACTTACTAGCACTCGCCCCAGTTGTACGGAGGACGTAGCTAGCGATGCACACTGACGAAGCCTCGCTCATTTGCAGAGCAGATAGAATAGCCTTCAGCTAAGTCAATGGCTACGACCTAGCAAGGCGCCATTAGTAGTTTATTGCCTGAATCTACAGAGTCTCACTTGTATCGTCAATAGCGATGTACAACAATGATGGATTAAAGTTAAGTATCCCAGTAGCTACGTACTTTTCTTTATAGCATTCATTACGTATCCTGTTTCAGACCTCACGCCAATCTCCACGTGAGCTAAACGCGTGCCTTTCGGCTACTTCCGAGTGGCGTGGCTGTCTTGTTACGCCACAACAAAAATCAAATAACGTAAGAGGTTTATCAGCACAGTAATTCATTAATTTTTCTAAAGGGAGGTTTGAAAGGGTCGTAATATGTTAGGTCTGAAGACCTGGAAGGCCTCCGGTGACGAAGTTAATCTTCCGCTCCTCCTGTTCCAATCCAGCGTCCTGGACTAGTTTCATCCAGGTAACGTCGGACGTGCTTAGAGAAATTCTCATTGTTGAAGCTGTGAATTCGATAATGAGAGACCAGCCGCTTCGAGTGTGGCAGGAAATGAGCTACCGTTTTGACAATTGTCGTCTGACACATGGTATCCACATTGAGTGCACAAATATTTGAAGTTTTTTCTGTCCAGGAACACTGTCTTTTGTAGCTTAGAAGCAGTAAAGATTTGAAATGTGTTTCTTCTTTTTGAACAGCCTTGTTGTTGCGTAAGTAAGTTTGTACGAAACTGTCGGTGCACGAATCCCGCTATCGCTTATTCAGATTTGTTTAACACATCGAGACCCCAGTCTTACGCAGGTACTGCGAACAGCGGGGTATAGTGCTGTGACCAGGGCTGACTGCGGCACACCTCTGACGTCTGACTTCGTTATGGGGAACATGGGGAGCAGTGCCTACGCTGCCGCCCACTGCCCCTCCCCCCTGGCGCCTGACTGCGCACTCCGGAGCTCTCGTCCGCAAGGTGACCTCCGCCGCCGTGACCTCTGACCTTAGCGCGCCTACCCGCTACCATCTGCTCGCCGCGACCGCGACTCTTGCGGGCAAACACCGCCGCTTCCCATATAGTAGGGCCGCCCGCTGCAGAACCTGTCTGCAACTAGTGCAGTGCGGGCCGCTCGCATCACGGGGGAGCACAACACCGTCACATTAATTACGCACCCTATCATCTTCCTCCGCTGGTTCCGCCGTTTTTATGAATGATTGCACTACTGAGCAATAGGTGCTGTGGAGGTGTTTCCGAGGAAACAAAGACAACGGCTTCGCCTTCGCGTCGCATTATAGGAGGAGATGGTGCATGAAGTGGACGATGTTCTGGTAGGGAATCGGCAGTAATCCACATATACGTCGATTTCTACACTTTGGCGAAACAAGCGCTGCATCATTGTGAGAGATACAGAGGCGAGTGAGTGTGTCGGGACTTGTCCCAGTTCACTGCTACTAGCGCCACGTCATCGTAACGCGCCTGTGCATAGCGTACAAAGTATTACGCCACAGTCTAAGAATGAATTGAAAAATTAAAATAACTTTTCCAGACTTGACATTAATGTTAGAACTGTTAAATCTCAGAATGATCAGATGAATAACTTTTGCTAAATACATTATTTTAAGAAAAAATAAGGGGTGCTAAACAATGAGGCAAGAAAGCCAAACATTTTTCAGAATGCGCAAATGTATGTCACAATCATGAGTTACAAGTCTCAACTTGATCGGTGCAATATTTTGGTCAAAATCGGCGATTTTACGAAAAATTGAAAGCGCTACATATTAGACTCAGAGTGACGAAACGTTTGTATGTAGCCTCAGTCGATATAAAAACACTATGTGACTCCATTAAGCTACCTCTATTACTTTTCGCCTTATTTATGAAAAACCAAATTTGGAACGAAAACGTCCCTATTCATAATGAATGAAATATCACTTGTATTTATGATAGAAATGCTCCAGCCGACCAAGTTTCAAGACTTTAGTGTACATAACAATCAACACAAGCTCCCTTAATGAGGTAATTCAGACGCCTTGTTCTACTCTCGGTTCCGTTCTAAAAATTCTAGCCGGCAAAGCATAAACGCAGTCGAGCTAAAACATTTTCAGATTTCAAATGGTTCTGTGCACTATGGGACGTAAAATCTGAGGTCATCAGTCCCCTAGAACTTAAAACTACTTACACCTAACTAACCTAAGGACATCACACACATCCATGACCGAGACAGGATCCGAACCTGCGACCGTAGCGGTCGTGCGGTTCCAGACTGAAGCGCCTACAACCGTTCGGCCACACCGGCCGGCAAACTTTTTCAGTAACTAAAGGAAACTTAACTTTAATTATATATAAATTATGGAGACTGTAAATTGTTACATGGGTTGGTTGGTTTTGGGGAAAGAGACCAAACAGCGAGGTCATCGGTCTCATCGGAGTAGGGAAGGACAGGGAAGGAAGTCGGCCGTGCCCTTTCAGAAGAACCATCCCGGCATTTGCCTGGAGCGATTTAGGGAAATCACGGAAAACCTAAATCAGGATGGCCGGACGCGGGATTGAACCGTCGTCCTCCCGAATGCGAGTCCAGTGTGCTAACCACTGCGCCACCTCGCTCGGTGTTACATGGGAGAACTATTAAATAATACCTGTGCTTAGAGCGGTTGACAGCAGATGTTCCGTTCGGCGGTTCGCTGCGCCCATACATAAATTCGGCATGAGAGGCAATAGAGAGACTTCCCACAGAGCTATCAATCTGTCTGCCTCAGTCAAATGCTGGCATACGCTCTTCCTCGAGTCCGCAGCTCGTGGTCATGCCGGCACGGTAGCTCAGCGTGTTCGGTCAGAGGGTTAGTTGCCCTCTGCAATAAAAAAACTGAGTCCACGGCTCAACATTGAATTTGAACGGGTGTCATCGGACATCCGCACCGAACAAATGCAACGAAAAAATCGAACAAAATGAGAACAATAAAAAAAGTGGCTAGCGCTGCTGCCTCTAGATCCGGATCCCGGGTTCGATTCCCGACCCGGTTGTGGATTTACTCTGCCGTGGACTGGGTGTTTGTGTTGTCCTCATCAGCATTTGTGACAATGGCTAGATTGGACTATGTAAGAAAACTGGACTGTGTAAAAATTGAGACTTTGTAGGGGTGCTGATGTCCGCGCAATTGAGCGCCCCAGAAACCAAACATCATCATCATCGCTATGCCTCGGATGACGTCAGAGCTAGACGGCTACCAAACGCGTTTTCGGTAAAAGTAGGAAGTGAATTCTCGGGGACTGTAGACCGTCCTGCATCGCGTAGATTTCACGGAAGTAAATGTTTGTGTGCTGCCCGTAATGACGACAAAACCGCATGGCAAGTGGTGAGACTATTTTCCACTTTTGTGGTTAGAACACAAGGCGGAAGAACATTTTACTTGGAACTTACCATGGAGGTCGCCTCTGAACTGCTGACTGCGCTGTTTCAGATAGGGACATTACTATTAGTATCAGGAATATTATTATATTTGTGCGTGTGAACTTTTACTGAATATATTAATTAATTATAACTCAAAATTTTTATTTTTAGTCACAGTTCCTTACCCCGCTGAATATATGTCTGGTAGGAACAATTTCTTTTAGTGAGCACAAGAATAGTGTGGACTTGCACATTGGTAATTATGGTCAGTATGTTCTCCATCGCTTTCTGGCTGACGGCAAAAATTGTTTTCAGGCTCTTGTAAATACGAAGACGGATATACCAAAAACCCACCCGCTGCCCCCAACATGCACACCCCACAAATTTTGTTCGATTCGTACCAATATTAGTCTTCTTCTATCCCATTCCATCCACTCTTCTAAATGCCTCTGTACCCGCCCTAGTCTCTCTTATTTTATTCTCATGATCCCTACTGACTACATCTGCTACACTTCCATATACGCTGTCCTGGTCTGTTACGATTCTACTAGCACATATAATTTTTTCGATGTCTGCTGTCATGCCTACTTAATGACACGAAACGGCGCAGCTGTAGAGCTGGTCACATTGGCGCCTTGTATGCGGTTTCCTTTACACTGAAGCCGGCCAAGACGTGCCAAACTTCACACGTGCAGAAAGCATGTTGGCGGCGTGCCGGCAGAGGCCCGGCCTGCCACTCGGCTCTGCTCGGTTCTTATCGGAAGTATCCGGAACCATGCGACATTTGATTGAGTATCGTGGTTTGGCATTTTTCAATCGGCACATTTTTTTCTTCATTTCGACAGAATCGTGGTGTCAGCGCTGTTTACCCTTCCCTATTTGTTCGTGGTATAAAGGACGCCAACAGGTCCAGTGGTTGTTTGCACAAAAAGTGACAGTCCAGCTACATATCTTCACTATCCTATAAAAATGAATGGGAATGACACAAGAGAGGGACGAGAATTCTCTACGTATATTATGCAGTATCATAAGCGGCGGGTACTGCAAATGACATTGCAATGCCATTCAGAAATAATTTAAAGATTTAGTTAACAATGAAAGAGCAAAAAATTACAACGGTCGACAGACAGGATTAACTGTTATGACCATGTGGAAAAAAATGATGGTACTAATAGTAAAGTTGTTGAAGTCGCACGCGTTATTTGACTGTCAGTAGCAACAGTTTGTGATGGAACTGAACGAAGAGTGTGGAGACTTTATATATTACTGCAATGTAACGTTGGTTAACTCAAGGAGTATGGCGAGAAAGATTTATCGATTTAAAAGTCGCTACTGTTGAATTTGTGCAGGGAAAAGGAGTTCAAGAACGAAAATTAGAACGCCCTGAGTGGACTGCAGTTCTTGCATTTTAAGTGATTACGTAAGTGTACTTGAATGTACACTGCCCACAGTGAGACATTGCAAGCTGAGAAACAATTTCCTGATTTGACGGGAATGCATTTAAAAAGAAAATCGCGTCGTAGGACGGACATGTTTGACAAACACAGTGCAATTCCCTAATATCACTGGCGGTAAAGAATAAGTTAGGTCTGAAGACTTCATTGTGGCCTTGAAAGAAGTTAAATAAATGAGGAGGCTGCCAATCACTGTGACATCTGTTTTCGAGCCCGTTTGCCGTTTCAGTTGCAAGCGTCCTGTGCATGTACAGACGTAACTGATCGATATACAAGGTAATTTCCGTTTAGAGACAAATCTCTCTAACGCTAAAACTGTCCAGGATGTCTACAGTGCTTTCCTCAGGTAGAGTTTCCACACCCATAGTGAGGCTGCAAAAATGCTTCAATATTTCGACCAGCAGATTTGTGTGAAAGCCCGTTTGCCGTTTCAGTTGCAAGCGTCCTGTGCATGTACAGACGTAACTGATCGATATGCAAGGTAATTTCCGTTTAGAGACAAATCTCCCTAACGCTAAAACTGTCCAGGATGTCTACAGTGCTTTCCTCAGGTAGAGTTTCCACACCCATAGTGAGGCTGCAAAAATGCTTCAATATTTCGACCAGCAGATTTGTGTGAAAGCCCGTTTGCCGTTTCAGTTGCAAGCGTCCTGTGCGTGTACAGACGTAACTGATCGATATGCAAGGTAATTTCCGTTTAGAGACAAATCTCTCTAACGCTAAAACTGTCCAGGATGTCTACAGTGCTTTCCTCAGGTAGAGTTTCCACACCCATAGTGAGGCTGCAAAAATGCTTCAATATTTCGACCAGCAGATTTGTGTGAAAGCCCGTTTGCCGTTTCAGTTGCAAGCGTCCTGTGCATGTACAGACGTAACTGATCGATATGCAAGGTAATTTCCGTTTAGAGACAAATCTCCCTAACGCTAAAACTGTCCAGGATGTCTACAGTGCTTTCCTCAGGTAGAGTTTCCACACCCATAGTGAGGCTGCAAAAATGCTTCAATATTTCGACCAGCAGATTTGTGTGAAAGCCCGTTTGCCGTTTCAGTTGCAAGCGTCCTGTGCATGTACAGACGTAACTGATCGATATGCAAGGTAATTTCCGTTTAGAGACAAATCTCCCTAACGCTAAAACTGTCCAGGATGTCTACAGTGCTTTCCTCAGGTAGAGTTTCCACACCCATAGTGAGGCTGCAAAAATGCTTCAATATTTCGACCAGCAGATTTGTGTGAAAGACGTTTTTTTGATTGCGAGACTAAATAAGTCACCAGTAAGTGGCAACTTGACTGCGAAATTCTGTGAAATTGTCTGAGCCTGTCCGACAATTTGTAGCAGATAAAAATTATGTATGCCTTCAGCATGCAAAATATAAATAAATAAAACGGAAAAATTGTTTGTTTTTTATCTATGTTGTTGAGCAAGGTGAAATGTAAAACCAAGTCGTCTATACCGCTACAGCATTGATACACGTTCGCAGTTTTCTCCTCTTAAGCCTCCTCGCGCTCAGACGACGGTGGTGGAACTGTGGCAAGCAGGCTTCGCGCTATGGCACTCGTGCCGCAGCACGGGTCGCGAGCCGAATTCTTGGCCACCCCTGCATTTCACGTTCATTGCATTTTCTCAAAACTCTTAAGACAGATCTGAGCATTCCATTCGCCTTGTCTAATACTGATTTTAGGTAGAAGTCCCATTTCGTATCGCTTCGTACCGACTAATGTTATCCTTAGACAGTTTTACAAAGTGACATGCTTAACATGTTCACCGCTAATCTTGCCAATTGTTACTGCCGAGTTCTTTCTTTGTCTTATGAGCATTACGTTACATTTACCAACACTTAATGAGAGCTGACACTGAATACGTCATGTGCAATTTCTGACAAGGTGTTTCTGCTGTTCTCTACGATCGCCCATTGTGGATACTAACCAGTACACTACTCCATCGCCAGCGAACAATCGTATACTGCTGCTGATTCTATCGCATCAGTCGTTTATGTATACAGTCTCACGAAAAGTATTCAAACGTTTATTAGCGCACATTAATGTCTAGTGTGTCTTCCATTCGTCTTTATGATGGAATGAACTCTGTTGAGGGCACATTCAATGAGGCGTCTTAATCTCTCTGAATGAATGCTAGCCCGTTCTTCCTCTGGAGCCGAAAGCAGAGGAGGTAGCGATGTTGGATTCTGGGGTTTGGAGCGAGATCGCTGTTCTGTCACATCCCGAAGGTGGTCTACTGGATTCAGGTGGGAACTCTGGGCAGGAATGTCCATTTCACGATCGTTGCTGTCCAGAAACTACCGCCTCACAGGTGATGCTCCATGACGGGGCGTACTGTCATCCTGATGCAATCAGTTACCGTATTCGAACTGTTTCGCTATTTAAGCAGTACACAATACTGTAAAACCTGCTCATATGATTCCGCATTTTGCGCTTTCTTAAGCGCAATTAGAGTGGACCGCAACCTGACCGCGAAAAACACCTTCATAGCGCAACATTACCTCTTCCGTATTTCACTTTTAGCATTACACAAGATGGCAGGTAACATTGTTCAATCCTTCAATCGTATTGTCACAGGGTACAGCTTCATCCATCACTATAAAGCATTCGTTTTTTGTCATCCACTTTCCAATGGTGTCATTCTTTGCGCCACATCAGGTGTCTATTAGAACTGACAACAGAAAAGCGTGGTTAATGAGGACCACTAGACCACTGTACCTCATACTTTTTAACACCCTTCGCACAGTCAGTGTGCTATCCGGACTGTTATTAGAACTTTGGAACTCATGCGTGATTCCTTACGCCGATTTCATGCGATTTTTCTTAAGCACCCCGCACAGTGTTCGGCGTTCCCTGTATGGCAGCGTACGATGTCTGCTTGGTCGTTGTTTACCTGTAGTTGTTCTTTCGCGTTGCCACTTCACAAACACGTCGCCAAAAGTCGACATAGCAATTTTAGAAGGGCTAAAATGTCCCTGAAGGTTTCTTAATCAGATGACATCCAACGACTAGGCCACATTCTAAGTCACTGAGTCATCCTGACCGACCAGTTCTGCTGCCACTGCTTCTCTACTGACTACGCAATACCCCTCGCCTCCTTTTATATTTGCGCGTCCGCCTCCCGTGACATCTGGCCGTCTGTTTCGCAATATACAGGGTGGTCCATTGATCGTGACCGGGCCAAATATCTCACGAAATAAGCATCAAACGAAAAACTACAAACAACGAAACTCGTCTAGCTTGAAGTGGGAAACCATATGGCGCTATGGTTGGCACGCTAGATGGCGCTGCCATAGGTCAAACTGATATCAACTGCGTTTTTTAAAATAGGAACCCCCATTTTTTATTACATGTTCGTGTAATACGTAAAGAAATATGAATGTTTTAGTTGGACCACTTTCTTCGCTTTGTGATAGATGGCGCTGTAATAGTCACAAACCTATAAGTACGTGGTATCACGTAACATTCCGCCAGTGCGGACGATATTTGCTTCGTGATACATTACCCGTGTTAAAATGGACCGTTTACCAATTGCGGAAAAGATCGATATCGTGTTGATGTATGGCTAGTGTGATCAAAATGCCCTACGGGCGTGTGCTATATATGCTGCTCGGTATCCTGGACGACATCATCCAAGTGTCCGGACCGTTCGCCGGATAGTTACGTTATTTAAGGAAAAAAATGGTTCAAATGGCTCTGAGCACTATGGGACTCAACTGCTGTGGTTATCAGTCCCCTATAACTTAGAACTACTTAAACCTAACTAACCTAAGGACATCACACACATCCATGCTCGACGCAGGATTCGAACCTGCGACCGTAGCAGTCGCACGGGTCCGGACTGCGCGCCTAGAACCGCGAGACCACCGCGGCCGGCTATTTAAGGAAACAGAAAGTGTTCAGCCACATGTGAAACGTCAACCACGAACTGCAACAAATGATGATGCCCAAGTAGGTGTTTTAGTTTCTGTCGCGGCTAATCCGCACATCAGTAGAAGACAAACTGCGCGAGAATCGGGAATCTCAAAAACGTCGGTGTTGAGAACGCTACATCAACATCGATTGCACCCGTACCATATATCTATGCACCAGTAATTGCATGGCTACGACTCTGAACGTCGTGTACGGTTCTGCGTCAGGGAACAAGAGAAATTACGGGACGATGACTCATTCTTTGCACGTTTTCTGTTTAGCGACGAAGCGTCACTCACCAACAGCGGTAACGTTCACCGGCATAATATGCGCAATTGGGCAACGCAAAATCGATGATGGCTGCGACAAGTGGAACATCAGCGACCTTGGCGTTTTAGTGTATGGTCGGCATTATGGGAGGAAGGATAATTGGCCCCCATTTTATTGATGGCAATCTAAATGGTGCAATATATGCTTAGTTCCTACGTAATGTTCTACCGATGTTACTACAAGATGTTTCACTGCATGACAGAATGGCGATGTACTTCCAACATGATGGATGCCGGGCACATAGCTCGCGTGCGGTTGAAGCGGTATTGAATAGCATATTTCATGACAGGTGGATTGGTCGTCGAAGCACCATACCATGGCCTGCACGTTCACCGGATCTGACGTCCCCGGATTTCTTTCTGTGGGGAAAGTTGAAGGATATTTCCAATCGTGATCCACCGATAACGCCTGACAACATTCGTCAGCTCATTGTCAACGCATGTGCGAACATTACGGGAGGCGAACTACTCGTTGTTGAGAGGAATGTCGTTACACGTATTGCCAAATGCATTGAGGTTGATGGACATCATTTTGAGCATTTATTGCATTAATGTGGTATGTACAGGTAATCACGCTGTAACAGCATGCGTTCCCAGAAATGATAGGTTCACAATGGTACATGTATCACATTGGAACAACCGAAGTAAAATGTTCAAACGTACCTACGTTTTGTATTTTAATTTAAAAAACATACCTGTTACCAACTGTTCATCTAAAATTGTGAGCCATATGTTTGTGACTATTACAGCGTCATCTATCACAAAGCGAAAAAAGTGGTCCAATTAAAACATTCATATTTCTTTACGTACTACACGAACATCTAATAAAAATGGGGGTTCCTTTTAAAAAAACGCAGTTGATATCTGTTTGAACTATGGCAGCGCCATCTAGCAAGCCAGCCATAGCGCCATCTGGTTTTCCCCTTCAAGCTAGACAAGTCTCGTTCTTTGCAGTTTTTTCGTTTAATGCTTATTTCGTGAGATATTTGGCCCTGTCACGATCAATGGACCACCCTGTATACGGATGTCTGGATACTTTTGATCGTGTAATGTATACTGGAAACGGTGGAGGTACTATTACGCTTCCCTGGGGCACACTTCATGATACTTTCTGTTGAACATTCGCCGCCCAGTATAACGTATTCTTTTCCGTTAGCCAAATATTGAACGAAAACCAATCACATACTGCGTAATATCGCTTTTTTTTCTTGCTATCGAATATTTGCTATCGTGTCAGCTTCCTTTGCAAGTCTAGATAGACGGGGTTTACCTGTTCATTTGGGTCTACTGTTTACAACGCAGGAGAAGTGTTTCAGGAGAGCCTTTTTTTCTGAATCCGTGTTGATTATGAGAGAGAACCCTCATTCCCCGCAGATACGCCGTAATGTTTTATCGAAGTTGCATGAACTCCTCATTCTTTTTCTTGACCTTTGTTCCGATTTGCCCGACGTTAACACGTCATTTACTGGATTTAGCATTACTAGTGACAGAGGGTGGGTGGATATCCTTCCCATCACTACACGTGCCCCCTCCTATGGACGCCGGTTATGCCAAACTGTGAGGAATTTTCATGCCGATCGTGAGCGACGGTGTGACTGAAATGTTTCCCTAGGACACCCATAAGGAAACCTCGAGATCTCAACGCTGGGTGTCGCATTTATCACCGGATCCCGGAGGCAGCAAAAGCAGGGCTTAAATGAGAGTAAGAAGGGGTGTGACAACCTTATCATCATGGAACACGTCCACGGTGGCGTTGGGCAGAATTTTAGTGAAATCTGGTGCCAATGTGACATCACTGACCCACCTTAAAACTCACATGAACTTCTGAGCTGTCGCCTTGTTTTCGCACGTGTCGACACCTCGCTGTTTGACACGTCGCTCAGCCCGAGCGTGATATCGCAGGGCGCCACGCTTGTGCACCCTTACACTGATTGTAGGCATCTTTGAGCAAAATTTCAAACTTATTAATTAGAATAAAAGACGATTACAGGGTTTCGAAAAAGTAACCGTTTAATTTTGTTGCGCAGTGTGGAGAAAGAGACCATCATGAAATTATTTGGGCAGTTCCTGTGTTATCCTATAGAAGAAAGAGCTGGGAAGAAAGGAAAAACATCGGACAAGGTTCGTAAGGATGACAAAGGCCTGTAAAAGAAGAGGCATGATCACAAATTAAGACATTATAACAGAATTAAACATTATCAACATAAATGAAAAAAATCCTACAATACTGCGAAAGTTGGAGACAACACCTCATGAAAATGCCAGGTTACAGAATTCCCTAGAAGGTCCTGTACTACAAGCCGAAACGGGAAATAGATACTGGAGGACTTCGGAAAAGACGTGAATGATTTTGTTTCTGAGTTCAGAACGAGCAATAGCCTAATCCTCGAAAGGAAGATGATGATGATGATGGTGATGATGATGATGATGATGAGGGATCCTGGTGTCTCTGTGGTCAAACAACAGAGGGTATAGTTGATGATATTTGCGCAACTGTTCTTCTTCAATATTTCACTACTGATATTATCTGACGTTGTTCATCATTGGTTGCGTGGTCTCGCTCGTTTCTGAACGTGTTGTGTTTTGGTTGCCTGGCGGGCACAACCCTACCCACCAACAATTTAAGCTGCTATGCTGCCGCGCACAGCGATTTCTCCCTTCTGCTCCTTGGAAGTGATGGAGATATCTATTTTGAAGACGTTACCCGAATGCATTCGCCTTAGTTATTTGAACACTTAGAAGCATTTCGGAAAGACTGACCTGTGATCTCCAGGTTGGACAATGAGCCCTTTCCCTTCGTACACAAAACTGGCTTTCGCGTCCACATTGTCAAGAGGACAAGCCCGCCGGCGAGGTGAGAGATGATACACTGTCGTTTCTGTAAACTTATACGCCAAGGAGGAGGCATGTGAGTACAGTGAGATTTATTCCATAGATTAGGGACACAACAGTTCACAAAAGATTAGATTTACAGAAGTATGCATGAACTTTGACCGTTAGCATTCCGTACGCCGAGAAGCAGTCACTTTCTACCTCTAGACGTCATGCCATGGAATGAAACGAAGCCTGGATGTGCTGCTGAACAATACATTGACATGCAGTTTGTACGCGCGTCCACAAAGAGTTGACAGTGGCTGCAGGAGGATTAGAATGAACGTGTTGTCTTCATACTGTACCCGAGACATATTTGATGAGAGACACGTCAGACGAATGTGTAGGCCAGGGAAGCTGTGGTATCCTCTCGCTCCTCGAAGAGGGGTTGCCCGTTTGTCACCAGATATGGCTATGCATTGTCCTGCTGAAATATACATGGGGAGCTGGCTGCATGACAGGCAGTGCCTCAGGCTCTATAGTATTCCTGACGTAGCAGTTGATGTTCACATTGCCATCAATACACAGGAGGCGAGATCACATATTACAACCAAGTTCACTCCAAACCATCGTCCTTGGCACTTGTCCACTGTGTTACTCAAGACTGCAATCCACCCAAAATCATTAACCAGGATAGCGTCCAACACGTGCAGGGCCACAGTTTTAGAACAAGTTGAAGTGGGGACTCATCCGTAAACACTACAGTGTGGCACTTGGAGCGCTAGTGACTGTGTTCACATGCTTATTGCAGTCTAAGGCGTTGGCGGTTTATGGTCAATAGAAGCCGACGCAGTGACATGCATGCCTCTCGTCCATTTTCAGCAGACGGCGTCTAACTGCCAATGCAAGAATGCCAACACCCTTTGCAGCGCTCAAACATCAAGTCAACACAGTGGGCGAAGCTGTTCTCTTAGTTACGCGTAAGTGGACAAGATGGCGGTCTCGCTCCACTGTTGTCACATTTCGTGCTCCAGTGCCCGTCAGGCTAGGCGCAAAATGAGACAAGTATAGCACATGTGACCTGGTATGAATTTACCGCATGAGGTGCATATAGAGACGCGTATGACGATTGTGCGCTTCAGTCGGGGTGATGCGCATATGTCAGACGCCGGTTACTGACCTACTGCTTCTCAAACTGACAATGCGTGATTAGCGATTAGAAGAGTTACTATTGTTAGACGTGAGTTCCGAATCAGATTCGGATACTAATGCTCAAGACGAAGTGTTGCTTTATTTATTAACAAATAAAGCAATACAATCATCAAATAAGTATATTTTGTTTGAAAAGAATACATGTGGCAATTTGAAATTACAACTAAGTTGAATGATGCTTATTTTACAAATTACTTCTTTATGAACAAAAAGCAGTTTTCTGAAGTACATGGAGTCACACAGTACGCCACTGACTCAAATGGCTGTAATGCCGATTGCAAATGAAAATAATGTGGTAGTATTTTTATAGTAGGTGATCAACATTGACATTCATTTTCTTTCTTTAAGGAATTATGAAATACTGCACCCATGTATCTAGGTATTTTATTTTCAACCCCCCGACGCAGAGTTCACTTAGTTCCAAAACCACTGTCATGAATGTTGGTCGGCCTATGTGAGCAACATATTAAACATATAAAATCGCCACTCCCTTTGTGGATACTTATACTTACGGAATAATACCGACTACTTCATTTGTGTAGCCTTTTGTAGAATTAGCTTATTGATGCTGATACTGTATATGGAACCGCTGAAATGCTTTTTCTCGTGATGACAAGCCAATTAAAACATTGTCATTCGTGAGGGTTTCTCGGCTGTTTGTAGCTTGCAGTGGAAATTTGATGTCCACATGCGTGTAGTATAATGTCTCTTATTACATCCATATCCGAGTAATCACGGTGAAACTAATACACTTCAGATCTTGGACGCTTCTTATGAGGAGCAAAAAGTGTCATTCCCGTGGAAATGACCACTTTCCAAATTTTGTAACAGATCGTACACATACGCCAGCATTATAGGCAGCACGTAGCTAACCTTGTTTTACTTTCCTGCCTTGCTTTTTGGTCACATGGTTTATCGTCTGTTCTTTCTTCCGGTCTGAAAGCATTATGGAGACAGAAGATATAATCTCAGAGGCTACTGAACTGTGCATTACTATTGAAGAAAAATATAATGTCCTAACGAAAAAAGATCGAGAGGTTAAATGGCGAAAAACCAAATACTTCTCAATGACAATAAAAGGCAGTAAAGTTATACGTTCCGAATGACGGATACTAGCATTTCCACACGCACGATGTCGAAGGGCGCGTATAGGAGGACTGCTTTCCCGCTCCCCGCCTCAACTCAACCCCTCCCCCGTAGGGCTAGCGTGGCTCGAGAAAGTCTCCCACAACTACAACACCGTGTGACGTAGCGCAGACGCGTGGTCCCATTTGAACCTGTGAATTTACAAATATGCCCACTGTCCTTCGCCAAGCTATACACTGTACAAGCGTCTCAATTTCTGCCAAGCTTTAGTCACTTGTACGACCCTCTTCTCTCCATTGCTTCTAGTCACGCATCACTGTCTCACAAGCGTACTCTATGCGAGAGAAAATATCTCGGTAAGACAAACCCGTTTCCTGGAGAGCAACCATTCTGGCCTGTTCGAACTAACTATAGCAGCCCTTCACCAAAGTAGCCACCTAAAGGACAAACGCGCCGCGTGACGTGGTCGATTTGTCCGTTCGACAGCTTTGTTGCCACATACATACACACTGTAGCACAAACTAAACTTATCGTATCGAACGTATTGAAGCTTGTTTAGCTGCTTTGGCCAAAAGTGAAGAACCAGAAAGTAATATAAGTTTTTAGAAAATTCATAAAGGCAAGAACAATATAATTTTTTGGAAAATTCATAAACTGACAGCAAACTTGCAGTACAGTATTTCGGAATCGGTTGCACTTCATATTAACAATGCTGTAACATCAGCAGAACCTCCAAATGCTGAGCACGCGTTTTGATTCGAGAACAGAATTTGGCCTAGTGACTAGAGAAATACTTCGATACTGCAACAGAGGTGAGTACTCGACGCCTGGAAGAACACAGTGTGATAACCGTGAAAAAAAAAAAAAAATTATTCTGGATCAGTGACCTCTGTTCCTCATACTTTTCGCTCACTTTGTTTTCGATTCAGAACGTTTAATGGTGGACGAAACATTTTAACGGATGCAGAGACATCGCAGAAGCATTAGCGAAGTGTGTTCACACAATGAACCTAGACCTGCTGCATGCTGAGGCCAATAGACTTGTAGTATATTTGGGAGCAACTAGAATTTCACGAAACCATATGACTTCAATGCCTGTAAGCACGTACAATTACTTTTGTGTAGCGAATATCGGCGTTTTGGGTTACTGACGCAACGATAAAGGATCTGTAGCATCGGAAAATAAAAATTTATCGGGAGGTGGCGAATATTCTCCGTTCTATTGAGACTTTGACTGCCAACGTGACGTATGTTCAAATGGCTCTGAGCACTATGCGACTTAACTGCTGAGGTCATCAGTCGCCTAGAACTAATTAAACCCAACTAACCTAAGGACATCACACACATCCATGCCCGAGGCAGGATTCGAACCTGCGACCGTAGCGGTCACGCGGTTCCAAACTGAAGCGCTAGAACCGCAAGGCCACACCGGCCGGTGTGACGTATGTGTTCCACGATAGATTATCAGTGAACCAGTGGGAACTTGCTGCGTGTTATTGCTACGCATCAGTATTCCACTGGTAAAGGTATACCTGTTAATGTTTCGCAGAATCATTATTGTTACAGATTGCGCCTGTGGGTTTTGCTGTCCTCAAGTTCCATTGTCAACCCTCGACTTCGTATCTTCCCGTCGGATTAGTTCGCGCCTGTAGATTGGCAACCCAGTTACGAGATATGCAAAATGGGCTGCCGTCGTACCTTCCCGGACACGCCATGTCACCGACTTGCACACATGACAAACAAAGCCCAAATTGTGCTCTCGTAGTATGAGTTATGTATTGCAGAGATGCTACCTGAACTGATGACGGTATGAGTTTCAGTTTGTACGTCATTTTATGAAATCGCGGAGGTACTTTTGAAGAATCTTTTATGTACAATCTCTCCCGTGTTGGAAAATGAGACGATGGGAAACGTTTTCTTCAGATTGGTACGTCTGAATACGACATTAAGTAAAATAACCATATACTAATGTATTCTAAAACAAATTGGTAGTCAGACGATTGAGATGAACCGGCGGAACAAAAAGGCTGGCGGCGGCCTACAGCTGCTCTGGCGCTAGTCTCTTGCAAACAAACGCAGCTGTCTTACTAAAATCAATTTTAGGAATAACTTTCTCGCTGTAAGTTTCTACGAGTGCAACAGAAAGAAAATTCGCAACGACATTTTTTTTTTATTACGCAGACGAAAACAGTTTCGCACTTCTTACGATGTTTTATTTTTTTATCACCGAATAATTTTATGATTTCACTATAAAATATGGATCACATGCGTGTATAAAATCAGTGAATGTTCGTATACGTTGAGGTTAATAAAATCGCAACACTAAGGAGGAGTTGTGCGCCATAATGGTAGGCGTTTTTCTACGTCGGAAAGACGATGCCTATTCAAATTTGACGTCAGTCGGACAGGAATGGCGCTAGTAATCCCACTGTGAGAATGCGTATCTGGTTTGCTTTAAATCCACGTTGCAACAGTCGTGATCGTTAGTTGCCTTTGAGATTGGATGTGGTGAGCTGATGTTCGTCAAGAATGCCTTTAAGGCGACAAAGAAGCCGTTATCAACACCTCACTGAAGTTTGAACGAGGTCGTGTAATAGGGATAGGATAACTGATGCTGAACCACATTCCAGCTTGTGGCACGGTTCTGCTATCCCCATTATTATTTTAGCTATGTTGTTGTTGTGGTCTTCAGTCCTGAGACTGGTTTGATGCAGCTCTCCATGCTACTCTACCCTGTGCAAGGTTCTTCATCTCCCAGTACCCACTGCAACCTACATCCTTCTGAATCTGCTTAGTGTATTGATCTCTTGGTCTCCCTCTACGATTTTTACCCTCCACGCTGCCCTCCAATGCTAAATTTGTGATCCCTTGATGCCTCAAAACATGTCCTACCAACCGATCCCTTCTTCTGGTCAAGTTGTGCCACAAACTTTTCTTCTCCCCAATCCTATTCAATACCTCCTCATTAGTTACGTGATCTACCCACCTTATCTTCAGCATTCTTCTGTAGCGCCACATTTCGAAAGCTTCTATTCTCTTCTTGTCCAAACTGGTTATCGTCCATGTTTCACTTCCATACAAATACTTTCAGAAACGACTTCCTGACACTTAAATCTATACTCGATGTTAACAAATTTCTCTTCTTCAGAAACGATTTCTTTGCCATTGCCAGTCTAATTTTAGCTATGGGCTACCGATTTTAGCTCGCTATTTGTTTACAACCTGACGTGAATGATTGGGAGTGGCTGTAAGGCAGTTACCTTTCGGCGGTGAATTGTTAAAAAGAATCTGTATTATCTGATAATGCGTCTGCAATTGACACAAAGCCGGTCGCGACTTTTAATATAAATTATTCACAGAGAGGTCGGATCATCTGATTCAAAATGTTCACATTTTGCTGTGGTTTCCCGCAGTTTAAAATAACAGTATCACTAACTGGTCGTGCTGCGTGGTTAGATAACCTTGACTTGTGTAATTTAGTGATAGCCGTTGTAGAATGTTGATATTGGGGACCTTTGATGTGGACGGCCCATACTTGCACTTGGTCACACTGTTTCCACTTCGTTTGGCGGCTCTGCACCAACTGAACGTGTCATAACACTGGCCTTTCCTGTCACACGAAAGAAGCTGGGCTTAGGTACGCGTCGTCTCTCTCCATCATTTGTTTTAGTTCCAGGGCTCTACTCGTTCACCGATTTTGTAGTGATGCAGACCACTAATTTTCTGGCGTTTCAGTTTGCACAAACACTGAGTACGTGTATTACAGCCTGCGCCAGTTCCTACAGACTGCATAAACTCTGTTACTCCACCAGCAGGTGTTGTTGAGGCGTGAGTCTACACTGCGCACAGCACAAGGCCAGACCACTTGTCACGTGACTTTGACTGACGGATCCTTTTCACTGCCTTCGGGACAGAGCCGGCCGCGGGGGTGCGCCACGTGGGTGTTTGTGGTTCGCCGAGACCCGCTCCTCCCCTCCCCCCCTGCCCCTTTTCCCGTGACGGAGGGTCGTAAATCGCTGTTTATTGGCCGTCTTTACGAGGCAACCTTTTGTGTGCCGCGGTGCGGTGCGGCCGCTTTCTGCGGAATCACCTCCCGCAGCCGTTAAAATTGCTCCTTCCGGCGTCGACGTCCGCGTTATTCGCGCCGCGAGCTGCGTTATGGGCACTGGGTCCCGGCTGCGGTTTATTGCTGGTCAGAATCGACGGTTGTAAATCAACGTTTATCGGTTGCTGCGTAAACTCAAGAACACCTCAGTTACATGAGCGTATCACCGGCACACCTCTCCCCTCATACGAGGTCTGTTCAAAAAATTCTAGAACTCTGCCCACAAAATTTTTCTACGCATACCTTTAAATTATTGTGCATGGTCTCTTTCGAAATACTCTCCTCCACAATTGAAACACCCCTCCCAATTTTCACGTCCGAAAGCACTCTTGGTGCGCCACTTGCTGGCTCGTGCGAAGCGCCGTTTGCGAATTTTCTTTTATTTCGTCTATCGCTGCAAATCTTCGTCGTTTCAACAAGGTTTCCAACTTTGTTAAAAATGTCCACAGGGGCCAGGTCTGGAGATTACGGACTATGAGGCAGCACAGTGATTTTGTCTTTTGTGGAATAGCCACGCCCAACAGGGATGAATGTGCGGGTGCGTTATGTTGTTGCAAGAACCATGAATTGTCTCGCCACATTTCAGGCCGCTTCCTTCTCACATTTTCTCGCAGGCGTCGCATCAAGTGCCGATAGTACCACCGATCAACAGTTTCTCGCTGTGGCACGAACTCATGGTGCACTAATCCTTCAAAGTCAAAGAAAACTATCAGCATGGCTTTGACATTTGACCTAACTGACGAGCATTTCTTGGTATTGGAGAGCCTTTCCGACCCATTGTGAAGACTGAACATTGGTCTCAGTATCATAACCGTAGACCCACACCAGTAATGATTCTCTTTAGGAACATCTCGCTCTCATTTGCGCAATCGAACACCTTTCAACAGATTGCGAGGCGAAAATCTTTCCGGTCTTGACTCATGAGTCGTGGGATAACTTGGTGGCAACACGATATATTCCAAGTTACCGTGTCAGGATTTTATGACTTGATTCAGCTGAAATGCTACATTCTTCAGCAATCTCTCGGACGGTTAGTCTTCGATTGGCTCACACAATTTAGTTGACGTTACTGACATGAGCGTCTTCGGTAGACGTCGAAACGAGGGCCATTTTTAAACCGTGTGAACTATTCGTAGCACCGAGTATGGCTTAAGCAGTCATCACCGTCGGCTTCCTGCATCATTCGGTGTATCTCAGTAAAAGTTTTATTGAGTTCCATGCAAATTTTAATACAAACGCCTTGCTCCCCTAACTCTGCCATCTCGAAATTCGCAAATCGTGCGACGCAACGTTCTACTCAATATGGCACTGAACAATAACTAACAGCCGTGCGGGATTAGGCGAGCGGTCTAAGGCGCTGCAGTCATAGACTATGCGGCTGGTCCCGGCGGAGGTTCGAGTCCTCCCTCGGGCATGGGTGTGTGTGTTTGTCCTTAGGATAATTTAGGTTAAGTAGTGTGTAAGCTTAGGGACTGATGACCTTAGCAGTTAAGTCCCATAAGATTTCACACACATTTGAACATTTTTTGAATAACTAACAGACGTAAAACAATGAAACGCCCGGTAGTTGCACTTTACACACAGGCGTGTGCCGGGACGCCAATCGCTTTTCGTTCCAATATACCGTTGGAGCGAAATTACGAATGTTCCGGAATGTTTTGAATAGACGTCTCACACTCTTACTTCCGCCATCGGTAACATTTCTTGGACCTTGTATGAAAATGGTGCTGGAATGAGTCACGAAGTCCTACTGCGCTGTGGCAATAAGTTTGGATGGCGAACTTAGTGCAGGAAGCTGGTACTGCGAGCGAGACTCGATGTGACTGCTGCTGGCGACTCCATGTCATATCCCTGTCTAACATAGCCCTTGCGTTCTAGTGGAACTGCTGGACTGCGTATTAATCTGCATCAAAATCGACAGCTATTTATTCAAGATAGTAGTGTACCAGCTATGCTAAAGTGCGGCCTCTAGTCACGTACTCGGCAACGACACTGATAGGCGCAGGTGGAGTGCTCTCCTTGTCTGCAAAGCAAGAACTGTGCACTGCCACCGCACTGGCAGATTTCACCCAGGTGGCCTGACACGCCTCGCAGTAACGTAACAGCATGGTTGCTATAACGGAAGTGAAAACACCCTGTACCTGCCAGCTATCTGATACTACATCACATATTCTCACAGATGTACTGTTACAGTTGTAGCGGCGCTACATGTAGGACGAGTGAGATAGGAGTGAGGAAGAGTAGAAGAAAGTAAGATTAGGATTTATCGTCCTGTCGACGGCGAGGTGATTAGAGATGAAGCCCAAGAAACCCTCTCAGTATCTACCTCAAGAGATTTAGGAAAATCGCAAAAATGCCAAGTGTGGTGGGTGAGACGAAGACTAGACGCTGTCCAAGCAATTGAGCGTCCAGTGTGCGTAGGAACAACAATTATCGGTAAAACTCCGCACGAGATCATATTTCTCTGATTTTCTTGTCATGTTCATTTGGTGTGGCGTACCCCATTAATTCAGAATGTTGCGAGACTAGATTAATAAAAAATAAAGGGAAGTTAAAACGGTGGTTTTACTACCGCAGGTGTTCTACATAGTCTCTCCCACAAGAGTACAACGCAGAAAACGTTCATACTGTACAACCATCTGAATCTGTCAGAAAAGTACTTCTTTGGGATGTTGATCAACTTGTTCGTCATACTGGCTTGAATGTCGGTAACTTCGTCAAGAGTTGACTTTTCCTGTGAATTTTCACACTGTATAGTTTTGCAGTAGGTTGGTATTGACATCAAGTCTTGTCGCCCGTGATGATTCTAGGCCCCCCCCTCTCCATCCCCAAAAAAATCTCCAATTGTACATTTTATTCAAGCCTCGGCATTTGTCTACGTGTTCTTCTTCCTGTTCTGGAGTCGATGTCTGCAACATTACGCACCCTTCTTTCTTCTTCAAAACATTCTGGAAAATGTTTTTAACTCTTTATAACCTCATTTAGAGGTTTTAATATTTCTGGCTTTACAGCCATCATATTAGGATACAAGAAACTCTTCTTAGAGCAGTTGAGATGGCAGCAGTGGCTAGATGACAATGCGGTATGAGATACCGATGACAGATGGTGTGTTCGGTACGCATATCGTGAGGAACTACTAAACGAAATGGCAGACGAAGCTCTTCGCAGATCTTCGGGTGAATTGTTTCGGCTGTAAGATCATAGCTGGTTCGGCAGCCTCGGAGAACAGACAAGTTGTCTACTGCGGTCGGTGTGACTCAATTAGCAATGTCGAGCTTGTAAATCAGAGCTGGTTCGGCAGTCTCGTATGGTAAATACGCAAATGTGCAGTTCATTGTTTTGTTTAGTTTATTATAAACGTGTGAAAAATTGAAATGATTTGTTACTCATAAAGTGGAGTATAATTGCGCTGTTTCTGTTATTCTGTAAATAAAAAAAGCGAATGACATCTTGTATAAATAAAGTAATTGAAATTTAATTATTTACCCAATATCAGCTTCTCGCTAAAAGTTTATTACAGGCTCAAGATCACGGGTTCACGACCAACGTGCAGTTTTCTGCACAGGGGACAACTACTACACAAGAGTGTAGGTTGGTGAACATTAATTAGAATCTATACATTCCACTCAGGGTAGTGGAAGCAAATAGGCATCTCGTGTGTACTACAATCTGAGTACAAATGACAAGTGACACGTCGTCTGTGATAACATAGACAAGGTATCAAGGAGAGAATTTTTCAATTTGCCGTAAGGCTTTGCCCCATTTCAATTTGTATGACAGCAACACTGACATCGTGCAGCAGCACATACACCACTTAACACTCGCAACTGGTTGGACGAATGCTCCTCTGTTGTTTACACTTGTTTATTCAAGCTGCCACCGAACCAACTGCGTTTACTTGGTTTACACGCCAGGAGTAAAATCAGCGTAGGAACTTTCTGGATGGACGGTGTATGTGGGGAAAGATGACATGTTACTCATTTCTTCTTGGGACGTATGACCTCGAAATTTTCGTAGTAAACCACTCCGTCATAGACAACGCCTACACTCATGCTCATAAATTAAGGATAATGCTGATACATGGTGAGACAACGCTATCTAGTGGGCGATTTCTAGCCGCAGGTGTGACAGGCAACCATTTCGATATCCCTTAGCTGAGAGGCGCTACGTTGCTAACTAGCGCCTTCTGGCCCCATGCGGAATCGAATGTCTGAAAGAGTCTTGCTTGTCCAACGAGTGGTCGGTCACTCTTGAACCGTCGTCCTCCCGAATGTGAGTCCAGTGTGCTAACCACTGCGCCACCTCACTCAGTGGTTGCAGGTTACAGATGTCCTTGCAGAATGGTTGAATCGTCCAGGGGGTTACAGCAGTGTCAGAGGTGGTCAAAAACGTCACCCTGTTGCTCTATGGACTGCGATCTGTCGCTTTAGACCGCGAAATCTGTGAAAATAAACGCACCATGGGATGGGATGGTTTCACTGACACGCCATTTATGACACACCCTGAGGAATTTTCTTGTTGATTCTGACCGGCGGTGTGTCTGGCATGTTTTTCTCAACGGTGAGTGTAGTGGTCCTCAACTCCATCACGAAGACATCAAGTGGAGGGGTGAAACGTGGATAAGAGCGGGTGTGACGGCATTCCCACCATGTGAGGCGTCTAAAAGGTGGCGTTGGCTAGAATACTGGTGAAATGTGGTGCCACTATGGCATCATTAAACCATCTTAGAGCTCATGTGAACTTTTGAGCCTGGTCGTCTTTCGGCATATGTCGACACCTTACTGTGTGTAGTGTAGTGGAAATTTCTGCCACCTAATGTAACAGCAATGCCAAATGTAGCGGGAAGAGGTAGAAGACACCATATTAAGACTCGTCCCAGATTTCTTGGTGATTTATTGTTTCCATCTACAGTGCCCCCATTCCTCTCGATCTGCGTCACTGGGCCCTGCAACTCTGAGGACACCACTTCGCTGTCTTAGAAACGGCTTGGTGTGGAATGGCTGCATCAGTGACCTGTGCACGCCCTGCTGTGTGTCGACCTTGTACGGCAGCAGAGTTGCGGCATTGTCAGGATGCCTGCAGTTGACTCGTTGGTCTGTGTCCTTGCCGATTCAGCACCGCTCGATGTGATCCGCAGGCAGCCAGCTGCATGCTTCTCGCCAGCATGGCTAAGATAGCAGCGACAACAAGCGCCTGTGATCCGGAGTCTGAATCTGTGGCCCTCGCCTCAGGATGCCTCTAGCATGTGTTGGAAGCCAGGACGACTGCCCGCGGTAGCGAGCCATGGAGCGGCGCGCTGCTAGCTGGTTACGGACCCCGCGTCGGCCTCAGAGAGTGGAACCAGTGACCCGCCGTGGACTCGAACGCTGGCGTCCCATCTGCTCCTGCGTGTAGCTGGTGATGTGACATGCCCCACCATTCAGGAGAGCTGCCATACTTGAATGAATCTCGTTGGAAACCTGCACCTATTTATACACGGCTGTGCGCCTCTGTTTTGCCACACGTGCCACTTCACATCACATAATAAACTACTATGTATACTCTTTCAACAATTTGACGGCCCTGTGGCCCCTATTCTGCTTTGTAACTGTTGGTATGTGTAACTCACTGCAATCTGGCCTACACCTGGCTGTAACTTGTGCTCATAACATAGCACAAAACTAAGTTTCCCTATCCTAAACGGTGGTGCCGCTACAGTAGCGTCGAGGGTGACGTCGCAGAGCGCCATGGTTTTGCATCTTCTCAGAGCCAAATTTCAAATTTCTGCATTGCAATTGATGTAGTTATTGGATTTCGAATAAATGACTATTTAATTGTACTGCGGAGCGCACTTTTGCATTAATCGATTCCGACCCGACCTGTTGAGTTCTTCCTGGTAGGGAGTCGCGAATCGAGCCACAAATCCGGTTAAGTAATATGTATAACGGGCATTCAGGGACAGCACGGAAACTGTAACCCTGGCTGATCGGCCGTAGAAGTGAAGCCCCACTCCCCTCTAAAGCTACTCCGGCGCCTTATCCGACTCTTCCCGCGTCGGCCAAGGAGTGGCTTTATCGGCAACAGCTCACACAGCTGGGAGCCAACGGCGCCAAGAACCAAGGCGACACAGTGGGCGAGGAGCCGGCGAGGCGTGTAGTCGGTCGCTGCAGGAGGCGGCGTCGCCTCCGCGAGGTCCCCGCTCGCCTGTCACCCGCCACCTCATCACCGCCGCCGTGAATTATTCATCCGCGCCCGGCTTCCGGGAAGAGCAGAGAACGGGGCAGACGAGCCGCTGGGCGGGAATCGCCGCTTTCCGCCCCGCCTCCCAACTCACGCACCGCGGCGAGGGATTTCCGCTCTCCCACTCAGCCCTTCTATGCAGCAGCCGGCAAAGAAGCGCCCACCATCTCCCGGCTTTTCAGGCTCAGGTTAATGTAGGTCTGGCCTCTACCTAGTGCTCGACGAAGTCAGGAGCATAATGGTTGCTTTTTTAAAGGTACTGCCTAACACGATTATGCTAATTTTGCGGTAAAATTCGACGGAAAATGAGGACATTTCATGCACGTTGCACGCATCTCCACGAGACTTAGTTTACCTTTTTTGTTACTGATCTCATATCGCACTTTCATGTTAAAGTCATAAGCAACCTCTGCAGTTCACTGCAAAGATTCTGAGGCATTGCACGTGTTCTGGGAAGACATAATTTGATTATTACTTTCTTTAAACAAGGAAAATATAAATCCGTGTTTCACATACGTACCAGCATAAAAGTAATGGACATCCGTCTATATTGTCGATGTAGTATTACCTACATTAAAGGTAATTCGCCACTAACCGCAGTGAAGACTATGGAAGCAGCGAACACATATTGTCAAACATATAAGACTCTCCGTAATATACGAGTGGAATGACGTTCGTAATTTATGGTGGTGGTTGTTAACACAGTGATACATTTACCCACCGTTTTGTTGCGCTTCTTTGCAAGCCATCCTGACCTACATTTGAGCAAGATAATGTTCGCCCACACACGGCGAGAATATTTACTGCTTGTCTTCGCGCTTACCATACCCTACCTTGGCCACCTAGGGTGCCATCAGCCCTTCTCTTGACCAAGACGTCAAGGAAAGGTAATTTACCCTTCTGGTGAGGAGCGCCAAATATGACCTCGGTTTGAGGAAGGCCGGCGTGTACCAGATTCCGTGTCAATGTGGCAAGTCGTATATTCGTCAGACGATGCGTACCGTCGAGGATCGATGCCGTGAACACCAGAGGCCGACTGATGTGTCCGAGCAAGTCGGAGGTCGCTGAACATTGTTTGTGGGAAAATCACGCTATGGATTATGAACGCAGGAGGATTCTGGTACAGACGTCGAGATACTGGGACATCGAAATTCGCACCAACGACGACCTCATAAACCCTGACTGTGGCTATAGTCTTAGCAAGGCTTGGGAACCAGCGATTGGGTTAATCAAGAGTAAATCGAGCAAACGTATAGTTGTGACGACCACGGCGGACAGAGCCATCACTCCGACGTCATCTCAGACGCCGTCGCTATCTGTTCCACCGCGCGACCGTGGCGCGGGGCGCGGACAGCGGTGGGAGCGCGCCGCGGGCGGAGGGTATTTAAATCGGCAGCCGCCGCGCCCGAATCCAGTTCCCTCTGAGCAGCCATAGCGTACGGATCTCCGTGCCTGCACGTTCACAGGAACTCAGTCCGTCAGTTCACTTGATGATGACGACATGTATGATCGCCGAAATCTTGTGCCCGTTGGACACTGTAGACCGGCTGTACACCCGTGGATATTTTGATTTGCTTGTCTGTACATGTATACGACTTTTACAGATTTTTGCACGCCAAATGAAGTAGTTTTGTCATGGCTGTCTCTCCCAAGGCTATCAGCAGCTGTGAGGGAGTGTCGTCTACTCCAGGACCTTGTTTCCACCTAGAGCTCTCAGTGCTCTGTAGGTTAGTGTATAAATTCCACCGAAATAGTGATTTGTGTTCTCCTTGTTTGTAAAATTTGATGTTTAGCTGTTAACTTCTTGAAATACACTCCTGGAAATTGAAATAAGAACACCGTGAATTCATTGTCCCAGGAAGGAGAAACTTTATTGACACATTCCTGGGGTCAGATACATCACGTGATCACACTGACAGAACCACAGGCACATAGACACAGGCAACAGAGCATGCACAATGTCGGCACTAGTACAGTGTATATCCACCTTTCGCAGCAATGCAGGTTGCTATTCTCCCATGGAGACGATCGTAGAGATGCTGGATGTAGTCCTGTGGAACGGCTTGCCATGCCATTTCCACCTGGCGCCTCAGTTGGACCAGCGTTCGTGCTGGACGTGCAGACCGCGTGAGACGACGCTTCATCCAGTCCCAAACATGCTCAATGGGCGACAGATCCGGAGATCTTGCTGGCCAGGGTAGTTGACTTACACCTTCTAGAGCACGTTGGGTGGCACGGGATACATGCGGACGTGCATTGTCCTGTTGGAACAGCAAGTTCCCTTGCCGGTCTAGGAATGGTAGAACGATGGGTTCGATGACGGTTTGGATGTACCGTGCACTATTCAGTGTCCCCTCGACGATCACCAGTGGTGTACGGCCAGTGTAGGAGATCGCTCCCCACACCATGATGCCGGGTGTTGGCCCTGTGTGCCTCGGTCGTATGCAGTCCTGATTGTGGCGCTCACCTGCACGGCGCCAAACACGCATACGACCATCATTGGCACCAAGGCAGAAGCGACTCTCATCGCTGAAGACGACACGTCTCCATTCGTCCCTCCATTCACGCCTATCGCGACACCACTGGAGGCGGGCTGCACGATGTTGGGGCGTGAGCGGAAGACGGCCTAACGGTGTGCGGGACCGTAGCCCAGCTTCATGGAGACGGTTGCGAATGGTTCTCGCCGATACCCCAGAAGCAACAGTGTCCCTAATTTGCTAGGAAGTGGCGGTGCGGTCCCCTACGGCACTGCGTAGGATCCTACGGTCTTGGCGTGCATCCGTGCGTCGCTGCGGTCCGGTCCCAGGTCGACGGGCACCTGCACCTTCCGCCGACCACTGGCGACAACATCGATGTACTGTGGAGACCTCACGCCCCACGTGTTGAGCAATTCGGCGGTACGTCCACCCGGCCTCCCGCATGCCCACTATACGCCCTCGCTCAAAGTCCGTCAACTGCACATACGGTTCACGTCCACGCTGTCGCGGCATGCTACCAGTGTTAAAGACTGCGATGGAGCTCCGTATGCCACGGCAAACTGGCTGACACTGACGGCGGCGGTGCACAAATGCTGCGCAGCTAGCGCCATTCGACGGCCAACACCGCGGTTCCTGGTGTGTCCGCTGTGGCGTGCGTGTGATCATTGCTTGTACAGCCCTCTCGCAGTGTCCGGAGCAAGTATGGTGGGTCTGACACACCGGTGTCAATGTGTTCTTTTTTCCATTTCCAGGAGTGTATGTTGGGCATTTAAATTAAATAAATCACATATTTAGACAAACGTTGCCTTAGATTATTCGTACATCTATTGTGAGCCATTTCTACTGCTGCTTCACAGCACATAACTTATGTATTTCACCTTCGTTTGAGGCTGTCGTCTTCGCCTTGGACGACGTTGGCGGGTACGAACTGCGCGTGACTGACAAGTCTTCGGCGCAGATCCGCTGGACAACAACCAACAGGCTAATATTGCGCGTCATTCTGTTGGTGGGATGGGCGCTGACTGATTTGGCGATGTGGGCTTTCATATGCCGGCTCTGTGATCATACACAGTTGTTGCTATCCTCTCGTGGCACTTGAACGTATTTCGCGTCTGTTGTTATTCAGAGTAAACTGATTAATTCATTTCTCTTGTCTCATAGCAGTCACCAGAACATCCTTGACATAGGGTACTTTTGAATGACGGAAAAAATCGAATCTACATCTACATCTACATCTACATTGATACTCCGCAAGCCACCCAACGGTGTGTGGTGGAGGGCACTTTACGTGCCACTGTCATTACCTCCCTTTCCTGTTCCAGTTGCGTATGGTTCGCGGGAAGAACGACTGTCTGAAAGCCTCCGTGCGCGCTCTAATCTCTCTAATTTTACATTCGTGATCTCCTCGGGAGGTATAAGTAGGGGGAAGCAATATATTCGATACCTCATCCAGAAACGCACCCTCTCGAAACCTGGCGAGCAAGCTACACCGCGATGCAGAGCGCCTCTCTTGCAGAGTCTGCCACTTGAGTTTATTAAACATCTCCGTAACGCTATCACGGTTACCAAATAACCCGGTGACGAAACGCGCCGCTCTTCTTTGGATCTTCTCTATCTCCTCCGTCAACCCGACCTGGTACGGATCCCACACTGATGAGCAATACTCAAGTATAGGTCGAACGAGTGTTTTGTAAGCCACCTCCTTTGTTGATGGACTACATTTTCTAAGCACTCTCCCAATGAATCTCAACCTGGTACCCGCCTTACCAACAATTAATTTTATATGATCATTCCACTTCAAATCGTTCCGTACGCACACTCCCAGATATTTTACAGAAGTAACTGCTACCAGTGTTTGTCCCGCTATCATATAATCATACAATAAAGGATCCTTCTTTCTATGTATTCGCAATACATTACATTTGTCAATGTTAAGGGTCAGTTGCCACTCCCTGCACCAAGTGCCTATCCGCTGCAGATCTTCCTGCATTTCGCTACAATTTTCTAATGCTACAACTTCTCTGTATACTACAGCATCATCCGCGAAAAGCCGCATGGAACTTCCGACACTATCTACTAGGTCATTTATATATATTGTGAAAAGCAATGGTCCCATAACACTCCCCTGTGGCACGCCAGAGGTTACTTTAACGTCTGTAGACGTCTCTCCATTGATAACAACATGCTGTGTTCTGTTTGCTAAAAACTCTTCAATCCAGCCACACAGCTGGTCTGATATTCCGTAGGCTCTTACTTTGTTTATCAGGCGACAGTGCGGAACTGTATCGAACGCCTTCCGGAAGTCAAGAAAAATAGCATCTACCTGGGAGCCTGTATCTAATATTTTCTGGGTCTCATGAACAAATAAGGCGAGTTGGGTCTCACACGATCGCTGTTTCCGGAATCCATGTTGATTCCTACATAGTAGATTCTGGGTTTCCAGAAATGACATGATACGCGAGCAAAAAACATGTTCTAAAATTCTACAAGAGATCGACGTAAGAGATATAGGTCTATAGTTTTGCGCATCTGCTCGACGACCCTCCTTGAAGACTGGGACTATCTGTGCTCTTTTCCAATCATTTGGAACCCTCCGTTCCTCTAGAGACTTGCGGTACAAGGCTGTTAGAAGGGGGGCAAGTTCTTTCGCGTACTCTGTGTAGAATCGAATTGGTATCCCGTCAGGTCCAGTGGACTTTCCTCTATTGAGTGATTCCAGTTGCTTTTCTATTCCTTGGACACTTATTTCGATGTCAGCCATTTTTTCGTTTGTGCGAGGATTTAGAGAAGGAACTGCAGTGCGGTCTTCCTCTGTGAAACAGCTTTGGAAAAAGGTGTTTAGTATTTCAGCTTTACGCGTGTCATCCTCTGTTTCAATGCCATCATCATCCCGTAGTGTCTGGATACGCTGTTTCGAGCCACTTACTGATTTAACGTAAGACCAGAACTTCCTAGGATTTTCTGTCAAGTCGGTACATAGAATTTTACTTTCGAATTCAATGAACGCTTCACGCATAGCCCTCCTTACGCTAACTTTGACATCGTTTAGCTTCTGTTTGTCTGAGAGGTTTTGGCTGCGTTTAAACTTGGAGTGGAGCTCTCTTTGCTTTCGCAGTAGTTTCCTAACTTTGTTGTTGTACCGCGGTGGATTTTTCCCGTCCCTCACAGTTTTACTCGGCACGTACCTGTCTAAAACGCATTTTACGATTGCCTTGAACTTTTTCCATAAACACTCAACATTGTCAGTGTCGGAACAGAAATTTTCGTTTTGATCTGTTAGGTAGTCTGAAATCTGCCTTCTATTACTCTTGCTAAACAGATAAACCTTCCTCCCTTTTTTTATATTCCTATTAACTTCCATATTCAGGGATGCTGCAACGGCCTTATGATCACTGATTCCCTGTTCTGTACATACAGAGTCGAAAAGTTCGGGTCTGTTTGTTATCAGTAGGTCCAAGATGTTATCTCCACGAGTCGGTTCTCTGTTTAATTGCTCGAGGTAATTTTCGGATAGTGCACTCAGTATAATGTCACTCGATGCTCTGTCCCTACCACCCGTCCTAAACATCTGAGTGTACCAGTCTATATCTGGTAAATTGAAATCTCCACCTAAGACTATAACATGCTGAGAAAATTTATGTGAAATGTATTCCAAATTTTCTCTCAGTTGTTCTGCCACTAATGCTGCTGAGTCGGGAGGTCGGTAAAAGGAGCCAATTATTAACCTAGTTCGGTTGTTTAGTGTAATCTCTTTTAATTGAGTTATTAAATTCTGTAGTCTTTCCTGATTACCCAGATATATACTCCATTAGGATTAGAATGAAAAATGACCGCTATATACCAAATCTTACAGTCACAGATGTATACGCTGCCACGCTCTCGTTGTTTAAATTATGGGCAAATATTAGTATTTCGCAAAACAGCTAGAAAATTTTTGCTTCCAGCGATTGTTCGTAGGATATATTGTATATGTTAGTAAAATTACTTGTTTCTAGCATCTCTAAATGATTATCTTTGTTCCTTTATATTTTCGCCTTGTTAAAGTGTCTTGTTTACGTCCTATCGAAAGTTTGTTGCCTATGTGCTACAGATACTTGTCATTCTACATTTTCATTAGTATGCAGTAAATACAACCAACACCACACATCAAAAAATTCGATAAAAGAAAATTTAGGGGGAGCTATTTTACAAACAAAACAGTCCACACTGTTGAGAAAACCTACTTCAGGGATGATTCAAATGTTTAAGCTAACAGAGAAGCTGTTTGTAGTGGATCCTAAACCCTTCTTATTGAGTTACTTTTGCGCAGTCTACATTATCACACTGTTTACCGTCACCACATCCTTTATCAAGGAACATGCTTAGGTAGTCACTAACTGATTATGAGATAATGTCACAATACACGCCCCCTCCCTGAATTATACCCATAATGATTAATTAAATGTACAATTTTATATCTAGACAGATCTAAATTCTTTTAAGCAGCTATATATGCATTTATATAAAATATTTTTATCTCCCAAGTAATCTTATGCCACCAAATGCATTTCATAGATTTTTTGCTGAAGTATGTGTACACAATTATAACAAGTACATATTTACCAATGAAGCAATAAGTACTGAAGACTATACTTTATTAATGTTGTGAGGCACATTTTGATATGACTCCAGCCTTAATTCACTATTTCTTATTATTTGTGCTTTTCACAACTTAGGTTCAAAATACACCTTAGTTTTATAAAGCATTGCACTGATTTTGTTCTGTAACCTGCAATTGTCCATACCTATGCAGTAGACTTAGACTTTATTGCAGGTTCAACTAATTTATAAAGAAAAAAACTCATAATTATAAAAAGTTCTAAAAATTAAAATACGACATAACAATTTTTATTCTGTTTGATAAACTTAATATGCGGAGTGAAATACGTCTAGTATTTGAGCTAAAATAGCAAACATCTGGTAAAAATTTGGTCTCCTTCACATGATTTTACTGGATTAAATGGTATCTTAATTAGAAGCATTTTAGATAATGAATTTAATAACTGCTCTTCATCAACATCAATAATTCCTAAATTCTTCAAAATACTTGGGAATGTTTGGAAAGTATTTTGCAGCAGCTGCAATAAACTTCAAAGCTGTAAAACGTACATGATAGAAAGGTGTGAAGGAAGTAGGTGCTGATTTTCACAAAATATGGAGCTGAAAACGCACCGCGTGTCCTTAAGTTTAATATTTTACTGGTGTAATCTTGCTAGCATCCTTGCTCAAATTTACTGTAACATCTGTAATGAAGCTGTTACCCTAGCTGATCTCGTGCCTTGGGTTATTTCTTGTCACGAGAGCAAATCCTCATCATTAAGGGACATTTATTATTCTATAGTATGCACTTTAAATTCTTCGGATTGCAGTTTTACTGCCATAGTTCATTATCCCCAAAAGGAATATGGTGGACACAGTGTTACTGATTTTCATCTGATTTCTCAGTTTGAAATCCTTTCGGCCAGACAGCATAATTAAAATATTTATCTTGTTTAGAGTTTAATATTCAATAAACCATTTCGAAATTATTGCAAAATATATTGCAAGCAATAGGCCCATTCCTCTCACTCGACTTTTGCCCTGTATCAGAAGGCATATTACACACAAAATGATTTGACCCATATCTGCACAGACAACAGTGGTGGAGGCTACGGGTAGTGAGTATACAAACGGTCGTATTGGGACAGGTTCCTCCAGTACGACCAATAATTCTACAAATATAGACATTCAGACTCAATAGTTTCTCACTAGAGTATAGAAAAGTAAATAATGACACAATCAAACGATCAACCAAAGCAACACAAGTCTGGCAGCGTGATTCCAGAAGGAAATATCACCAAAGAAAATAGGGGTAAAATACGTAATGTTGTGAACAACATTACTGCGATACAGACAATGTAAAATAGAGAACAAATGTCATGTGCAAATTTATTGCGTCCCGTATGGGACTTAACATCTGTGGTCATCAGTCCCCTAGAACTTAGAACTACTTAAACCGAACTAACCTAAGGACATCACACACATCCATGCCCGAGGCAGGATTCGACCCTGCGGCCGTAGCAGTCGCGCGGTTCCGGACTGAGCGCCTAGAACCGCGAGACCACCGCGGCTGGCCGGTGTGTGAAGACTGCAAGGCCAGGTTGTGTAGTAAAAGGATAGCAACGAGGGTGCTGAAAGCGCCCAGGTTGGCAGGTGACGGTGAACACTGGTGGCCGCACCTTTGGAACAAAGGAGTAGACTTGCCTGGTGCTCACAGTGAAAAGGCGTTTCTCCGCCGGTGTCACGTTATTTTGATGAAATCTTACGTCACCTACAGATATTAATTATTTAAGCAATTTGCGCTAACAGTGTGACGCTGCCGCTTACGTTTTGTACCGGTTTGTGACAGGATGTTGTTAAGCTGCAATTTTATATTTTTGATAGTAATGTTTCATATGGCAGAGCTGTGTATCCTTGTCAGCTTAGAACTTTCGACCTGATGCCATTTTCACTGGGTACAGAGAAAATAAAAACTTGTTTCAAAACACTTCCTTTCCAGCTATCAATTTCCACGCCTCACAGGTTAGCAACAGCAGTGGAATGCCGCCTGATGCACACTTGCAACTCAGGCCAAGTGGCCGCCAGTTGAGCCTGAGGATCTGAAGGGCGTGTAGTGTCTCAGTAAAAAACCCGTCGATCATTGTTATTCTGTGAGATGTGAGTGAGGCCTTGTCCCGAGGGACAGTCGTCCAAATTGGTCTTGTTTCTCATCCCACTTGATAGATAAACACAACTGATGTTACTTTGAAGGAACAGTGTTAAATAGTGAGGGCGCTCGGCAATGTTTGACGAAACTATTTGCACGGTGTAACGCACATTTCATTGGTCCTCCAATAGCAAAATGTGTTATCGCAACAACAGAAATGTGAGCAGATATCGCTAAGATTAAAGAGGTCGGTAAAGCCATACACAAGATGGCTACTGCGGTACTTAGCTCTCATCTCGTAAATGAGCTCAGAGAACAAAATATTAGTCGCTGCCTAGAAGCAACACATGGGTCGTCTTGGCGGGTCCCAGGTCGTCATGTGGACCGCCATGACCGACCACAGTCATGTTAGGAAAGTGGTGTGTATGTGCAAGTTACTTCTGTGGAACCAGTCCAATAAGATCGGTCGTTGTTGCCCACAAGGGAACATCCCCTAGTGTAAATAAACCATCTTGCTGAAACTTGGCGGGCGTGTAGAAGGGATAAAATTAGATAAGAAACTTGTTCACTTGATGATTCCAAAGGGCTTGACGGCACAGGTACAGTTCTAAGACGTATACGGCTTTTGATGTTGGAAGAATTTTGTCAGATTTTCAAATATATTTCAGTTGAATGATTATGATGTCAGTTTCCACTTGAGAAAAAGTACAGGGTGTATCAAAAAGAATCATCAGATGTAACAAAATCATTCTATTATGTAATTTGAGATATGTACGTGAACAACATACTGTTGGATAGAGCAAACTCTCGAGACTCAGTTGGTAGAGCACTTGCCCACGAACTGCAAAGATCCCGAGTTCGAGCCTTGGTACGGCACACAGTTTTAATCTGTCAGGAAAGTTTCTTAACAGCGCACACTCCGCTGCAGAGTGAAAATCTCATTCTGGAAACATCCCCCAGGCTGTGGCTAAGCCATGTCTCCGCATTATCCTTTCTTTCAGGCGTGCTAGTTCTGCTAGGTTCGCAGAAGGGCTTCTGTGAAGTTTGGAAAGTAGGAGACGAGGTATTGGCGGAAGTAAAGCTGTGAGGACGGGGCGTCAGACGTGCTTGGGTAGCTCAGATGGTAGAGCACTTGCCCGCGAAAGGCAAAGATTCCGATTTCGAGTCTCGGTCCGGCACACAGTTTTAATCTGCCAGGAAAATTTCAAGTGTTATCTGTATCATCGCACAGCTCGGTCTGTAGCAGAACTCCTTCGGCACCGTGCACTCCGTCAGCAATGTCTTCACGCCAGTCATTGGTAGAATGAACGGCTAAGCTATTCTAGCTTAGTCCACCAGTGACCCCAACAAGATGAAGCCGTTGATCTACAGCCATCAGCTAGTCCTGATAGTGATGGGCTTCAGACTGGATCTGCTGAAGTTAGGCCACCCTGTGGGACCTTTTTCCTGACACACAATCTGATCTCCAAGTGTCCCAAGATCAAGTCAGGGAGCCAGCCCATCTCTGCCAACGACGATAGTTTGTCGGTAGTGCATGCCACCTCAGCCATCTGGCCCCATTATATCATGGAGCTCACACACAACTGTATCAATGAGGTTGCTACTTGCCACCAGCTGCCACTGTCTCAGCATACGTCATTTGCTGCCTACAACACAAGTTGCTATTGTCTCAGCATACTTGATTCACTGCCTACACCACCAGCTGCTACTGTCTCAGCATGTGTGATTCACTGCCTACATCACCAGCTGCTACTGTCTCAACATACTTCATTCACTGTCTGCACGACCAGCTGCTACTGTCTCAGCATACTGGATTCACTGCCTACATCACCAGCTGCTACTGTCTCAGCATACTTGATTCACTGCCTACACCACCAGCTGCTACTGTCTCAGCATGTGTGATTCACTGCCTACACCACCAGCTGCTACTGTCTCAGCATACTGGATTCACTGCCTACATCACCAGCTGCTACTGTCTCAGCATACTTGATTCACTGCTTACAAATGGTTCAAATGGCTCTGAGCACTATGGGACTTAACTGCAGAGGTCATCAGTCCCCTAGAACTTAGAACTACTTAAACCTAACTAACCTAGGGACATCACACACATCCACGCCCAAGGCAGGATTCGAACTTGCGACCGTTGCGGTCTCGCGGTTCGAAACTGTAGCGCCTAGAACCGCTCGGCCACTCTGGCCGGCTCACTGCTTACACCACCAGCTGGTCTCAACATACTTCATTCACTGCCTACACCACCAACTGCTACTGTCTCAGCATACGTCATTTGCTGCCTACTAGGCACTACCGGGAGATGGGTACTGTTGTCGGAGTTCTGCATGTAAGAAATAAAAAAAGTATTACTATTGAGTCAATATCTGCACTACACACTCGTCACAGTACTGGAGAACTCACCGCGCAGATTTCTGCATTCACAGATCTGCAGCCACAAATAGGCAGCCCTCAATACCAGAGTCGGAAGTAGCTGTGATGCAAGAATAGGAATGAGCTTTAAAAACTTGTAGCTGCGAGTACTTGTCGTAAGAAGAAGCCACGCTCAAGACTTCCTGGTTTGTATTGACATTGGCTAGATATGAATACAAGGAAATAAATGCCATATTCGTCTGACAGTGTTTTCCAAGTAGCACTGCCAAGCAAGTCCTGAAAAAAATGCGATGTTCTCAAAGCTATGACCAATCCTAGTGCGTATTAAAGCGCCGCTTCCGAAACTAGCACGTGCGGTGGCTGCGAACCAAATCTGCCCGGCGGATCAACGACGAGGGTCAGTGTGGCTGCCAGACTGTATGTGGTTTTTAGGTGGTTTCCCACATGCCACTAGGTAAATACTGGCCTGGTACCCAGGCCTACTCTGAGTTCCATTATCCGTAAACATTTAGAAAACCTTCTCCTACCTCCATGTGACTACCACTACACGCAGACATTTTGGGGTACACATATTTTATCCACGAGGATAATTGGGTGGGGACAGGAAGGACCATCCGTTAAAGTAACTATAGAACCCGTCGATTGAGGATGTTCCCACAAAAGAATCCAAGTTAATATTTAACAAAACGGAAAGCCTAGGTAGTATTTAACCACTCTTGAATATTTATTCACAGATTGTAAAGTTTCAGAGCAAATAACTATGTGAACAGAAGTTCTCGCTTCTCGTGTTTTTATGTGAAGTACCAACTAAGCAGAACTCCCAGCCTTAATAACGGTTATGCTACAAGTTTGGTCTCTGTTCTTGAGCATCACACTAGTTCAGAAAAAGAAAACAATTTCGAAAATTACAACACTGCTACAGCGCACTTGACTAAAATCGTTAAGTCACAATCACCTGAGAGCTGAACGAGAAAACAGTGAGTAAAAGAATATCTGTGTCCTAAGCGTCACTTGGCCTAGCCAAATCGAAGTTCCAGACTGACCCTCTGTACGGTTGATTGCACGTCGAGAGGGAGTATCTGAGTGAAGGGGTACTAGTGCACTCGGAGCCTGGCCCAGTCCACTCGAGGAAATGTATATGGGGAACTATTTGCGGCATGTGATCTGGTGCAAGGATATAGTTCCACGCGGCCAGCAACCTGCCGCAGGACTTCAGTGTCGAAGCTCCGCCATCGGAAGACGAGCCGCAGTGCTGGTAGCTGGTTCTGACGGCGCTGCTTAGCACCTCAGCACTGAGCATGCCCACGACCCGTTCGTAACCATGGTGACCATGCGCCGATGCGGGACAAAGGCACAAGGAAAAGGAGTACTTCTCAAAGCTACAACCCTACCTTCCTCGGTTAACGATTGAGACTTTTCGCTTATTTTGTGCCCAACGAGCTTCACTTAAGAGACTAACCCACAAGAAATCATTACAGCACCTTTATCTCGGACAATTATTGCTTGATTTCAGTGAGTTGCTGTAGTGAACTGAGCCCGTAGGAGGCCTAGGACCGTAAAGCTGATAGAGGGCTCTGGCCTCCTTAGAAATGGACGTATTGGATGTATTTGTAGTGTACACTTAATAAAAAATTACTAATGTAGATGTAATGGCTGACAAAAATCAATTACACTCATGATCAGAAAAAACAGAACACGGTGAACGACTATTCACAGGACGTATACATCAGTATGTTTCGCAGAAATTATTAGCATTTGAACCATGTCGGGGCTCTCGTTGTCACTATAAACCGAAGGAACGGATCAGTGCGACTTGAACACATGTGCAGGATCCTCGCAGACCTTCAGATCAATGAGTTTGAAAGAGGGCGCATTATAGGTACGAGGGAATGTGATGTATCCATCAGGGAAATTGTTGCTCGTATGGGACGAAGTGTTTCGGCTGTGCAACGGGTGTGTGCCGAATGGTTCACGAAAGGCCGTAGAACACGACGAGATGGATCAGGTCGCACCACCCACATCATCTTCCCCTCCCCCCCCCCCCCCCTGAGAAGATCGACACCTCATCCGAGTGGCATTGCGGCACAGATCTGCGTTCTGGCGCAACAGCGTAACGCATCTTACACTGTCAGGAGTGACAGACCGCCGCCGCTTATTACGGCATGGGTTACTTACGCTTCGTCCACTTCTCCGCCTACCTTTGACGAATGTGCAGAAACATGCTAGACGGCAATGGTGTATGGAAGGACGTCGCTTCCGACAGGAATGGTATCATATATTGTTTTCGGACGGATCAAGGTTCTGTGAGTTTGAAAATAAAGGACGCGTTTTGATCCGCCGCAGAAAGGGGGAGGGACATCACAGTGACTAAATTCGCACAAGACGTAAAGCACAAAATCAAGGCCTTATGGTGTGGAATGCTATCGGGTACAACCACAAATCACCGTTGGTGCGTGTCCACGGCCCTGTGAGCAGTGAATGACATCTTGAAACCCATAGCCATACCTTTTAGGACAACATGTCAGACGTCGTTTTTCAGCAAGGCAAAACGCCACAAGTTGCTGCGCGAACCCGTGCCTTCTTGGCCTCACAAAATGTCAGCCTTTTGTCATGGACCGCCATATTACCAGGCTTGTCGCCAATCGAAAATATGTGGGTTATGGTGAAAAGACGGGTGCAGTTCTGTGGCGCAATGCCGACAACCACACATGAAATTTGCAACCAGGTGAATGCAGCACGCCACAGGACGCCTTTTGCGCCTTATACGCGTCGGTCCCATCACTCATGGAACACGGTATCAGGGGCCATGGCGTACGTGTGCCTACTAGGCAACAGGACATGTGCTGCATGGAGGTGAATGAAATGTTAATCTATTCTCCAGAACATACTAATGCACATGTCCTGTGAATATGAACGCTGTATCTCTAGTCGTTTAAGGTGTTCTGTATTTTTTTCTGAACATGAGTACCAGGTGCGTTCAATAAGCAATGCATCACAGTTTTTCCTCAGTCAGTTTCCTTTAAAAAACTGCACAATTTGTCGTGGGAGATAGTGGAATGTTCCCGCTTCAGTCCCTATAGTTTTATGAAGTTCGGATGGGTGACGGCACTGTACATAGCCTTCAATATAGCTTCTTTTGGCGGAAAATCGGAGCATCGCGTGTATTCATCGGTGCATGCAGAATATCTACGGAGACCTGGCAGACAATAAAAGCACGGTGAGCCATTTGGCGACAGGTCTGTGATAATCGCAACAAGGTCGTGCAAATCTGCACGATGTCTCGCGTGCCGGCCAACCGCATACAGCTGTGACTGTTGCAGCGTTGGAGCGTGCAGACACTCTTACTGGATGTGATCAAAGTGTCACCATCAGACACTTCGCTACACTACTGGAAGTCTCTCTTGGTAGCGGTAACACACTCGTCCAACCTTTGGGACACTCAATGGTTTGTGCCCGCAGGGTTCCTCGCCACCTAGCACAAGACCACAAAGAGCAACAAAGGACCATCTGTGTGGAATTGCTTCCGCGTTACGTGAATGATCGTGGCAGTTTCTTGTCGAATGTCGTCACAGGCGATGAAACGTGTGTTCTTCACTTCGAACTGTAAAGAAAACAGCAACCCATCGAGTGGCGCCATACCGAGTCTCATGCGAAGAAAAAGTTCAAAGCCACACCTCAGCCAGCAACGTCACGGCGACGGTCGTCTGAAACTCTTAAAGGGTTATGCTGTTTGACGTCCTCCCTCATGGTGCAACGATCTACTCTTAAGCGTACTGTGCCACCCTCAGGGAATTTAAGAAACGACTTCAGCTTGTTCGTCACCACAGAAACGCAAATGAACTACTTCTTCTCCATCATGATGCATGTATAGTAACGGCATTTTAAAAAATTAGGACGCATAAAATACTTGCATGAGTCATACAAAAAATTTAACAGATGATGAAATGTGCCTAAACACCAGTCAAATGTTAAAAATATGTACAGTAGCTTGAAATTTGATCAGTAATACTGCATTCAAGTGAAGAACTATAGTACATAGATTGCAAGTTCTAACCTTGTATCCTCCAGTACCTCAATTGTAAAAATCCTCGTATGTTAGCCGGCCGAAGTGGCCGTGCGGTTAAAGGCGCTGCAGTCTGGAACCGCAAGACCGCTACGGTCGCAGGTTCGAATCCTGCCTCGGGCATGGATGTTTGTGATGTCCTTAGGTTAGTTAGGTTTAACTAGTTCTAAGTTCTAGGGGACTAATGACCTCAGCAGTTGAGTCCCATAGTGCTCAGAGCCATTTGAACCATTTTTGAACCTCGTATGTTAGGATTTTGGCTCATATGAAAAATATTTTCATTTGAACCGTGAGCAGGCTCCAAAGAATGTATAGAAGCAAAGCTGCGGTGGTATTCCTGTTTATGAAGAGACCCCATGTTCGTCTGCACCAGTCCCCTCCTCTACAAAGTAGCATGCAAGCCTGAGGAAGCCGCCAAACGTTATTGGCAAATAACGGAGGAATTTAATATAACGAGTCTATTACAGGGCGTTCTACGAAGAGACTCGCTCCACGTTCACCATGAAGACGAAACGTCACGATATTGTCTGCGATCCGCGCACTGCATAGTCCCGCTGCTGTCCCATATTGTGCAGAGTTACATCATATGATATAGAATACGAATTAACTTCACACAGTCACAAAAAAAACTGGAGATTTTGCACGGAGATAATTCTTATTTAAAGGTTGAGCAAATGACTCTGGTGCACCTGTAACTGAAGTTTTCCAATAACATCTCATACAAAGGTACGACGTCTGTTTTGTTAATACTTCTTCGGATCGAGATATTTCTGCTTTAGGAAAACATTGCGACTGCTGTATGTTAGCGTACAGGCAGTTGCAGTACTATCAGCAAAGGATTCCACACAACAGTGTTCAGCTGGTCTCAAAAACTAACGGTTGATTACTTTCCTTGTGGAGAATATCCCCCACTGAGATACTTTATCTGTTTTTTGGCCGACGATCTTTTCTCATTCAAACTATCTCTGTATCCTACGTCATTATAAAAAAATAAAAAAATAAAAAATTACAAAATTAAATTAGAAGAGAAATACTTCAATTGCAAAGCAATTTCTGGAAACTCCCATAAATCTGTTGGAATCACGAACTAAGAAGTAGTTAGGTTTTGCGTTTCAGGTCTCACAGTATTTTCACAGGCTATGCAATGTAATATGCGAGAGTAACACAGTCTTAAACATATTGAAAAAGGACAAGATCAAAAATCCACAACTGCTGACGTACGTGTTCTTATACAGACTTACGTACACCAAACAACATTCAAAACAGCCAAATTGTACTCGACTCAGAAAATAATGGAAAAAATAACATTTGTTAGAACAACTACAAACACTATCACACAGCGAAAAATTTACTGAAAGCATGTTAAATCTACAGTGTAATTACACCAGCAAAGTTTTTCAGTTATTTTAAAAGTTTAGTTTTCCCAAAAGAAGCCATGAATCTTCATTTAGCTACAAACATTTTACAACATGTAGACAAGTGTCATAAGTGCAGAAATTATTTCGTTTTTGCAAATAACGTCTGTGTATAGATAATAGGGTAAGGCCTTTATGTTGTTGTTGCGGTCTTCAGTCCTGAAACTGGTTTGATGCAGCTCTCCATGCTGCTCTATCCTGTGCAAGCTTCTTCATCTCCCAGTACCTACTGCAGCCTACATCCTTCTGAATCTGCTTAGTGTATTCATGCCTTGGTCTCCCTCTACGATTTTTACCCTCCACGCTGCCCTCCAATACTAAATTGGTGATCCCTCGATGTCTCAGAACATGTCCTACCAACCGATCTCTTCTTGTAGTCACGTTGTGCCACAAGCTCCTCTTCTACCCAATTCTATTCAATACCTCCTCATTATGTGATCTACCCATGTAATCTTCAGCATTCTTCTGTAGCACCACATTTCGAAAGCTTCTATTCTCTTCTTGTCTAAACTATTTATCGTCCATGTTTCACTTCCATACATGGCTACACTCCATACAAATACTTTCAGAAACGACTTCCTGACATTTAAATCTATACTCGATGTCAACAAATTTTTCTTCTTCAGAAACGCTTTCCTTGCCATTGCCAGTCTACATTTTATATCCTCTCTACTTCGACCATCATCAGTTATTTTGCTCCCCAAATAGCAAAACTCTTTTACTACTTTAAGTGTCTCATTTCCTAATCTAATTCCCTCAGCATCACCCGACCCTATTCGACTACATTCCATTATCCTCGTTTTGCTTTTGTTGATGTTCATCTTATATCCTCCTTTTAAGACACTGTCCATTCCGTTCAGCTGCTCTTCCAAATCCTTCGCTGTCTCTGAGAGAATTACTATGTCATCGGCGAACCGCAAAGTTTTTATTTCTTCTCCATGAATTTTAATACCTACTCCGAACTTTTCTTTTGTTTCCTTTATTGGTTGCTCAATATACAGATTGAACAACATCGGGGATAGGCTACAACCCTGTCTCACTCCCTTCCCAACCACTGCTTCCCTTTCACACCCCTCGACTCTTATAACTGCCATCTGGTTTCTGTACAAATTGTAAATAGCTTTTCGCTCCCTGTATTTTACCCCTGCCACCTTCAGAATTTGAAAGAGAGTATTCCAATCAACATTGTCAAAAGCTTTCTCTAAGTCTACAAATGCTAGAAACGTAGGTTTCCATTTCCTTAATCTTTCTTCTAAGATAAGTCGTAGGGTCAGTATTGCCTCACGTGTTCCAACATTTCTACGGAATCCAAACTGATCTTCCCCGAGGTCGGATTCTATCAATTTTTCCATTCGTCTGTAAAGAAATCGCGTTAGTATTTTGCAGCTGTAACTTGTGAAACTGATAGTTCGGTAATTTTCACATCTGTCAACACCTGCTTTATTTGGGATTGGAATTATTATATACTTCTTGAAGTCTGAGGGTATTTCGCCTGTCTCATACATCTTGCTCACCAGATGGTAGAGTTTTGTCAGGACTGGCTCTCTCAAGGCTGTCAGTAGTTCTAATGGAATGTTGTCAACTCCCGGGGCTTTGTTTCGACTCAGGTCTTTCAGTGCTGTGTCAAACTCTTTACGCAGTATCATATCTCCCATATCATCTTCATCTACCTCCTCTTCCATTTCCATAATATTGTCCTCAAGTACATCGCCCTTGTATAGACCCTCTATATACTCCTTCCACCTTTCTGCTTTCCCTTCTTTGCTTAGAACTGGGTTTCCATCTGAGCTCTTGATATTCATGCAAGTGGTTCTCTTTTCTCCAAAGGTCTCTTTAATTTTCCTGCAGGCAGTATATATCTTACCCCTAGTTAGATATGCCTCTACATCCTTACATTTGTCCTCTAGCCATCCCTGCTTAGCCGTTTTTGCACTTCCTGTCGATCTCATTTTTGAGACGTTTGTATTCCCTTTTGCCTGCTTCATTTACTGCGTTTTTATATTTTCTCCTTTCATCAATTAAATTCAATATTTCTTCTGTTACCCAAGGATTTCTACTAGCCCTCATCTTTTTACCTATTTGATCCTCTGCTGCCTTCACTATTTCATACCTCAAAGCTACCCATTCTTCTTCTACTGTACTCCTTTCCCCCATTCCTGGCAATTGTTCCCTTATGCTCTCCCTGAAACTGTGTACAACGTCTGGTTCAGTCAGTTTATCCAGGTCCCATCTCCTTAATTTCCCACCTTTTTGCGGTTTCTTCAGTTTTAGTCTACAGTTCATAACCAATAGATTGTGGTCAGAGTCCACATCTGCCCCTGGAAATGTCTTACAATTTAAAATCTGGTTCCTAAATCTCTGTCTTACCATTATATAATCTATCTGATACCTTCTAGTATTTCCAGGATTCTTCCATGCGTACAACCTTCTTTTATGACTCTTGTACCAAGTGTTAGGTATGATTAAGTTATGCTCTGCGTAAAATTCTACACGACGGCTTCCTCTTTCATTTCTTAGCCCCAGTCCATATTCACCTACTATGTTTCCTTCTCTCCCTTTTCCTACTGACGAATTCCAGTCACCCATGACTATTAAATTTTCGTCTCCCTTCACTACCTGAATAATTTCTTTTATCTCATCATACATTTCATCTATTTCTTCGTCATCTGCAGAGCTCGTTGGCATATGGACTTGTACTACTGTTGTAGGCGTGGGCTTCGTGTCTATCTTAGCCACAATAATGCGTTCACTATGCTGTTTGTAGTAGCTTACCCGTACTCCTATTTTTTTATTCATTATTAAACCTACACCTGCATTACCCCTATTTGCTTTTGTATTTATAACCCAGTATTCACCTGACCAAAAGTCTTGTTCCTCCTGCCACCGAACTTCACTAATACACACTATATCTAACTTTAACCTATCCATTTCCCTTTTTTAATTTTCTAACCTACCTGCCCGATTAAGGGATCTGACATTCCACGCTCCGATCCATAGAACACCAGTTTTCTTTCTCCTGATAACGATGTCCTCTTGAGTAGTCCCCGCACGGAGATCCGAATGGGTGACTATTATACCTCCGGAATATTTTATCCAAGAGGACGCCATCATCATTTAACCACACAGAAAAACTGCATGCCCTCGGGAAAAATTACGGCTGTAGTTTCCCCTTGCTTTCAGCCGTTCGCAGTACCAGAACAGCAAGGCCATTTTGGTTAGTGTTACAAAGCCAGATCAGTCAATCATCCAGACTGCTGCCCCTGCAACTACTGAAAAGGCTGCTGCCCCTCTTCAGGAACCACACTTTTGTCTGGCCTCTCAACAGATACCCCTCCGTTGTGGTTGCACCTACGGTACGGCTATCTGTATCGTTGAGGCACGCAAGCCTCCCCACCAACGGCAAGGTCCATGGCTCATGGGGGGAGGAAAAGGCCTTTATATAATCTAGGAAATAGAACCATCTGTGCTTGTATAAAATATAACATTTGTTCATTCAGAAATTATTTGACTTGTTTAAATTTTCTTCAGATTTGCTATGAATCTAAAAGTGCTTGTAAGCATGGAAGGGTGCTGTACCTAAAGGCAATATAAGTACTTCCGGAAACAGTGTGTAACTCTCTTTTTTCCCTTCATATTATAAAAAAATTGTTTCTGCATTACAGTGTATCTCTTATTTTTAACTGTGTTGTTAAGAAACAGACACTGGTGACGATCTTGTAGCTGTACATAATTTTGACATTTATTCGCAATTGCATAACCTTTCTAACATTACCTGCATTAGGTATGGAGACATTGTCTGTTGTAGACACACGAAAATTTGTGCCGGGCCAGAACTCGAACCCGGAATTTCCACTTATCGCCTTAATCACTTTGCCTATGCTACCAGGACTGATCCAGACTTGATAGCAAAAAAATGGTTCAAATGGCTCTGAGCATAAAGGGACTTAGCATCTGAGGTCATCAGTCCCCTAGACTTACAAATACTTAAACCTAACTAACCCAAGGACATCACACACATCCATGGCCCTTCGTTTCCTGCAATAAGAACAGGGCACAGCTCGATGATTCTAAACATTAGTAGTTGTTTTACTCAGTTTAGTCTACAGTTTCCAGCACGTAGCCAAATAATAGTATCTTCTATGTCATACTTTAGAAAAGTTGGACAAAAGAGCTCTGAGACATCTAAAAGCCCCCCACATCGTCGCTAAAACGAAATATTTTCGTACTTCAAATCGACAATGAGTATCCCAGCAGGTAATTTCGCAATTTATTGAGTCACATTCGTTCTGGACAGCTGTGATAAACATGCAGTCTAAGTCTATAGAAATTCCCTTCATCCTGAAAAACCACATTCTCCCTGAGGCTCTGAACATTATTAGCTAGCATATTTTAAACAGTTGTTCCAGCCTGACGATAAGAGAATATCTGCTGCGTCTAAAATTGTTTCCAGATAGGAAATAAAAACTCCCTTGGGAAAGTAATGTCTTTTCTCCAAATTCAGCATCCGGACTGGCACATAAAACTAAGTGCTTTACTTTCAGTACTGAATTTCCTTCGCGAAGAAAGATGTAAATTAGTCTCGGACGTTTCGCATTAGAGGGTAAATTCATTAACATGCCACTCAGCTTCCAGCCAGACTTGGCGTGCTGCAGTCTGATGTGAATTTAACTCCGCAAATACGGCGCATCTCATAGAATGTAAATAATGCCGTGGCATCGGTTTATATTCTTTCTGTGTTGCATATTAATCGTTCGTAAGATAGGACTACAGCCGGCACGATTTATTTGAGATAAATTTGCGTACAGTCGAGTTTTCACCCCATAAGTTCATAAACCAGCATGAATTTATGAATTGCAGATAAGATTTCTCGCGCTTCCCCTCCTGAATATATCAAAATTAGCCAGACACTCTACTGCACAGACAGTTTAGCAGGCAAGAGCCTTAGATGAACGATACTAATAAAGAAACCCTCTGTTATGTTAGTAGTAACAAATAGCAAATATTTATACTGAAATGAGTGATATAATGAACGTCTGAGATGAGTTCCATCAACCGCAGTTGTTGGACCAATTACATTTTGTCTCATCTAGAAGCAGCATATTCTTCTTAGATATAGGGTACACGCTACATTTTGGTGTACGAAATTAGGGCTTCTTCGTGTGACAGACACCGTCTAAAAATAGAAAGAACAATATGTTGTTTGTGGGAGTATGCTTAACAGGCGATTGCAAGTGGAATGACCGCTCGAAACTTATCATAAGAAAGGTAGCTGCCACACTGAGTTGTATTGGAATAATCCTGAGGATGTGTAGTCCATCAACGGCGAAAGTAAACCAGTATTTGAAAATTTCTCTGCGGTCCGGAACCCTTAGCACTTACGACTGATAGAGGAAATGGAATACGTCCAAAGAAGATCAGTGCGTATCGTCATAGGTTCGATCAGTCAACACGATAGCTTAATGGACATACTCACCCAACTCCAGAGGTATGCACTACAAGAAAGGCGTTGTCTATCAGAATGTGGTTTACTGTTAAATTTCCGAGTTCTTATGTTCCTAGAAGAGTATGGATTCCAAACACGCGAGCAGCGTTCAAGAATTGGTAGCACTAGGGTTCTGTATGTGGTTTGCTCTGCAGGTAAACCACACTTTCCTAAAACTCTTTGCATGGTAACCTCCTTTTTTATTTTCTGATGTTACGTTTCTTACACCGCAAATAAACCGAGGTGGTGCTCAATATATTGCATTTCTAAATCTACTTAGATACTCCACAAGCCATCGTACAGTGCGTGGCGGAGGGTACGTTGCGCCAATAGTAGACGTTTCTCTACCTGTTCCACTAGCAAACAGAGTGGAGGAAAAACAATTGTCTATGTGTCCCCGCAGTATCCTCAGTTTATCTGTCATACATTCGAGGTCCTTGCGCGAAATATACTTTGGAGGCGTATGCATCGTTCTACAGTTAATTTTAAATGCGCGTACTTTAAATTTTCTCAACAGCGTTCCTCGAAGAGAACGTAGCCTTCCCTCCAGAGATTCCCGTTTGAGTTCCTGAACTTGTCCGTAAATTTTGCTTGTACCGGTAACATATCTAGCACCCTGCCTCTGAATCGCTTCGATGTTTTCCTTTAATCCGAGCTGGTGCGGATCCCAAACACTCGAGCAGTACTCAAGAATGGGTAGTAACTGTGTTCTGTAAGTGGTCTCCTACAGGCGAACCACGCTTTCCTAAAACTCTCCCAGTAAACCGAAGACGACCCTTCACCTTCCCCACTACAGTCCGTATCTGATTCAATGAAACCCTATTTGCAGGGGAACAAATTTCTTCTGCTAATTGACTCGTGCAGAGGATAAACAAATCCACTACAGCATGCGGAAGTACTGCCATCGCGCAGTACTAAAGTGATCCTCGCCCCCCCCCCCCCCCAAACTCCCAGGCAGACCGCTAGTGCTACCCGGCAAAGTATGTTTTTCTCGACATCTAAGGAATTTGATCAAAAACTTAAAACATTCGCTTGTCTCGTCGAGAGAAGAATAAATCACATCCCTAAAAGATTGCAACAAAATACATCCTACTGTACATCGCAAGTTGTCCTCGCCAACATCTGGCGAAATACGCGTGGTTTGTGCCAAACTGTGCTATGAGCGACAATCTTTTATCAGTGTAAATCAAGTTCGTTTTTGTACAGAAACTTTTAAACAACCATGTAATTGTAGAAATGCGGTGGTAATAGCGTGTAGAAGATGTCAAGAAAATCCCTGTTGTTTACCACGAACATTACCCCAACATGTGTAAATCATCAACTGTAAAATACTTAAGTGCTTCATATACGAAGTTCTCATGTAAGCTACAGTCTTCACATCGAAATTTATTTTAAATCCCAAATATTCGCCGAGGGTTTCTAGGCGCTACAGTCTGGAACCACGCGACCGCTACGGTCACAGTTTCGAATCCTGCCTCGGGCATGGATGTATGTGATGTCCTTAGGCTAGTTAGGTTTAAGTAGTTCTAAGTTCTAGGGGACTGATGACCTCAGCCGTTAAGTCCCATCGTGCTGAGCCATTTGAACCATTTTTTTGAACCCAAATATTCTTTTGCGTTTCCCTTTCGTGCCTTTTATGAAAATATTAGTGAATATATATAAGGCAAAAAGGGCATGTCCTGACTGAATGACTGATTGCCTACTGACTCATCATGGCCCAGCCAAAACCGCAAAGGAAAACTTGAAATTCGAAAAAAGGATTGGATTTTATACTGTGACTGTCGTTCAAGAAAGAATTTTTCGAAACTCCAACCGAAGGGATGAAGTAGGTTACGACGGTTTTAATTTCGCTAGTAAGCAAATTTTGAAGCTAGACCAACGAAAGCTGGTATTTAGTTTCTCACTCAGAAAATAAAAGAATACGTGGCTCTGCATTTTTGGAAATTCAACCACTAAGGGGGTAAATTAGTGGGTGAAGTTTTCTTTTTTTTTTTTTTTTTGAAAGTAAATAATTACTATGAACTACCGAAGAATTTTTGAGGCTACGTCTATGACAACTGGTATTTGACCTCTCGGTTGGATGTAAAAATGGATGTTTCAGTGATCGTGGAATACAGCCCCTAAGCGAGTGCAACAGGAATGAGAAATTTTTAAGAAACTATTTCGTTACATTCAAAAGAATTTAAGCTAAGTTTATTTCCTTTCTCCGTTACATATAAAGAAATATTTGGCAGGGGATGAAGTTGCTATGGAAATATCTCCACAAGAACGCAAAAATCACGATTTACAAAAACTTTGGACTCCAATTACCAAAATGGTTATTTAGTCACAAGAATATTCGGAAAAGACCACTGTTATATGGCCGTAATTTGTGTGAAAGCGAATTGTTGCCCATGAAGACGAATGCCTCGCCAGTATGCTGCCGACATGGTTGGACTATCGGTCGGAGGATGGCATTCATATATCGTACAGCCGTTACGGCGCCTTCCATGACCACCAGTGGGGTACGTCGGCCCCACATAATGCCGCCCCAAAACAGTAGGGAACCCCCACCTTGCTGCACTCGCTGAACAGTGGGTTTAAGGCGTTCAGCCTGGCCCTGTTGCCTCCAAACACGTCTCCAACGATTGTCTGGTTGAAGGCATATGCGACACTCATCGGTGAAGAGAACATGACGCCAATCCCGACCGGTCCATTCGGCATGTTGTTGGCCCCGTCTGTACCGCGCTGCATGGTGTCGTGGTAGCAAAGATGGACCTCGCCAAGGACGTCGGGAGTGAAGTTGCGCGTCGTGCAGCCTATTGCGCACAGTTTTGAGTCTTAACACGATGTCCTGTGGCTGCACGAAAAGCATTATTCAACATGGTGGCATTGCTGTCAGCGTTCCTCCGAGCCATAATTCGTAGGTAGCGGTAATCCACTGCAGTAGTAGCCCTTGGGTGGCCTGTCTCTCTGTATCTCCTTCATGTCCGAACAACATCGCTTTGGTTCACTCCGAGACGCCTGGACACTTCCCTCGTTGACAGCCCTTCCTGGCACAAGGACACAATGCGGACAAGATCGAACCGCAGTATTGACTGTCTAGGCATGGTTGAACTACAGGCAACACGAGCCGTGTGGCTCCTTCCTGGTGGAATGATTGAATTGATCTGCTGTCGGACCCCATACGTCTAATAGGCGCTGCTCATGCATCGTTGTTTACTTCATTGGGTTGGTCTAGTGACATCTCTGAATAGTCAAAGGGATTGTGTCTGTGATACAATATCCACTGGAGTTCTGGGAGCCGGGATAATGCAAAACTTTTTTTTATATGTGTATGATTGTTTGGTGTGGAGCTATTGTACCAGCATACTCTCAAAGTAACCAAACTGGCATACGATCTGAACCGAAAGTCTTGCTTTTCTTCAGTGTTTTAAGCTGATTCGCTACACCGAGAATATTAACTTCTAAGTTATTGATGCTGGCAATTGTTCTTGATACGATTTCTAGAATATTTACTTCATCTTCATTTGTGAAGAAGTTTCGGAAAACCACATTTGGTAACTATGCTTTAGTGGCATTCCACCAATAACACCACCATTGTAACCGTGCAGTGAAGGTAATAATTGCGTCTTGCCATTGGTGCACTTTACTTACGACCGGAACATCTTGGGGTTTTTTGCAAGTCGTAAGGCAATGTTATTATTTTTACGCAGTAGATTTCCTCTGAAGAACATTTGTGACTGAGATACTATCAGAACTGTAGAATCAGGCTGATGTTGCTATGATCAGAATAGCATATTCAACTTTGAAGCTTTTGTACGTCTTGCAACAGAGAACATCAGGTTTATCGAAAAACATACTGAAGATGTACTGAAAAGTGAGCTACAACTATCGTAAAAATGATTAACATTGTTTCGACTTCAAAACCATCCAATGATCGGTCACTGTGTTCTCGCAACTTTCTTTCTTTAATTGCCACGTGTAGACCAAGTTATTTGTGTCACGTTATGGAACGCAAGCGGACTAATAGATGACTTTAACAAACCTACCTTTTGTGTTGATACTTGATTACTACAAGAAAACCGTCCCACCGGGGCGCTGCTGCGAAGAATACTCAGTCCATCGACTCACCTGAAAGTAAAGAAAATCGGAGTTAGAATTCAAACGTAATTACTTAAGTTGTGCAATGGTAAAAGGTAAAAATTTAAAGTAGATTGATACATATTTCTTATTGACTCATTGCAGTTAAGGCGTAGTGTTTGGCAGAAAATATCAAGTACTGCGACATAGACATACCGTACACGAAATACTACATTAACGTGTATTATTTTCTGGAAAGAGAATCTTTGTGATCTATTCTAATGAGTGTTACTAAGGTAAAATGACATTGTGAGGTTTATTCTGTTTTGGAATGTATTCTGTTGTTGCTGTTGTAGTCTTCAGTTCAAAGACACTGTCCTGTGTAAGTCTCTTCATCTCCGAATAACTGCTGCAACACATATCCTCCTAATTCTGCTTACTGTGTTCATCTCGTGGTCTCCCTATACGATTTCTACCCCCTACCCTTCCTCCCCCCCCCCCCCCCCCCCCGCAGTAATAAATCGGTGATCCCTTGATGTCTCAGGATGTGTACTATGAACCGATCTCTTCTTTTGGTCAAGTTGGGCCACAAATTTCTTCTCCCCCCAATTCCGTTCAGTACTTCCTCATTAGTCACTTAATTGCCCATCTGATCTTCAGCATTCTTCTGTAGCACCACATTTCTAAGTCATCTGTTCTCTTTCTTGTCTAAACTGTTTATCGTCCATGTTTCACTTCTATACATGGCTGCAGTCCAGACAAATATACTTTCAGAAAAGACTTCGTAACACTTTAATCGATGTTAGATGTTGATGGATTTCTCTTGTGCAGAAACACTTTTCTTGCCATTGCCAGTCTACATTTCATATCCTTTCTACTTCGGCCATCATCAGTTATTTTGCTGCCCAAATAGCACAACTCATCTACTACTTTAAGTATCTTGTTTCCTAATCTAATTCCTTTAACACCGCCTGACTTAATTCGACTACATTCCATTATCCTCGTTTTGCTTTTGTTGATATTCATCTTATACCCTCCTTTCAAGGCAATGGCCATTCTGTTCACCTGCTCTTTCATATTCTTTTCTGTCTCTTAAATAATTACAATTTCAACCCCAAAATTCAAAGTTTTTATTTTAACTCCTACTCCAAATTCTTCTTTGGTTCCCTTTCCTGCTTGTTCAATGTTCAGGATGAATAACATCGGGGATAGGCAACAACCCTGTCTCACGCCCTTCTTATCAACTCCCTCCCTTTCATACTCCCCATCTCGTAACTGTTGTCTGGTTTCTGCACAGTTTGTAAGTAGCCTTTCGCTCTGTGCATCTTACCCCTGCTACCATCACAATTTCAAAGGGAGTACTCCAGTCAACATTGTCAAAAGCTTTCTCTAAGTCTACAAATACGATATTTCTCCTGAATCCAAACTGATCCTGCCCGAGGTAGGCTTCTACCATTTTTTCCATTCGTCTGTAAAACATTCGTGTAATTTGAATTTTATTTTCTACATTTTACGTTTGCTGCAACTCGGCAGATAGCAAGAGTTACTGACAGTCTTAAGCAGCACTGCAGATTACGATGTCAGGAGTAGGAAGCTGGTCCCACGAAGGCAGTGGTGAAGAGTGAACCATGCGGCGCCGTAGTGGGCCACGGGTGAGGGGGGAAGCACGCCAGCCTAGAGAGAGGGAATTTTGCTTGGCTGACAACAAGCAGGGGAGCCGCAAGTTTTCCGGAGTGAAAATCAGAATATTGTTTTTTAAATATTAGTTACTTAAGTCCAGTTTTTAGATGGCGAATGCTGGGAGAAACCTACGGGTCTCCAGAGCTTTAATACCCTAATAATTCTTTGGAGTAAACTAGTAAACTCAGTGGACAAATTGTTAAATTACCGAAGATGTACGAAGTTTATTCGGAGGCTGTTCTTATGTGGGAATCGGTCTTATCATGCTCTGGGATTTTATTAAATTTTTTACAGTAGTCGTTTATATAGGTCAAACACTGTTTTTCTAAGAAACTGATCGTAATTGCAATTCCGCGGCTTATTTAAGGTAAATTAATTATCCTCTCGTCCACAGCAGCCTGCTTGCGTCTTCTGAAGAAACCAGTACTCTACAGGAAATGCTTCAAGGGACAACATCTACCCCGGTCGAAGTGGCCGAGCGGTTCTAGGCGCTACAGTCTGGAACCGCGCGGCCGCTAAGGTCGCAGGTTCGAATCCTGCCTCGGGTATGGATGTGTGTGACGTCCTTAGGTTAGTTAGGTTTAAGTAGTTCTAAGTTCTAGGGGACTGATGACCTCAGAAGTTAAGTACCATAGTGCTCAGATCCATTTTTGACAACATCTACGAGAGATTCACAACAGAGAGGTAGGAGAATATTTTATGAGCCGATTCATGAAGATAATCCAGTTACGTTAACTAGCGCAGTAACGGGTGGGAAGGCACGACCAGTTGTATCGTACGTCACTTATACCACTGTCTACGGAATCACCTCTAAACTGACGAAATTTTATATCAGCTTAGTACAGCGAGGTGATTTTGCAACACAGATACACTGATGTAAAATGAAAATGTATACCATGAACACCTTGACCGAACGCAATGAAAATTGTACTGCAGTGGTTCTACCTCTTTAGGATTTGGTGATTAAAATGTCATCCGTATTCAAGCTTATTTTCAGCAATTTCAGTACAGCCCGTCCGGATAGCCGTGCGGTCTGACGCACTGCTTTCTGGGAGGGAAGCGTGCCGGACCCCGGCACGAATCCGCCGGGCGTGTTAGTGTTGAGGTCCGGTGTGCTGGCCAGCCTGCTTATGGTTTTTAAGGCGGTTTTCCATCTGCCTCGGCGAATGCGGGCTGGTTCCCCTCATTTCGCCTCAGTTACAATATGTCGGCGAACACTGCGCAAACACTTTCTCCACTTACGCGTACACCATAATTACTCTACCACGCAAACACTTGCTGTTACACTCGTCTGGTGTGAGACGTTCCCGTGTGGGTCCACTGGGGGCCGAATCGCACAGTAATCCTGGATTTGGTGTGGGGCGGCGGTGGGGTGAGAGGATTGCTGTAGCCTGTTGTGGGGTTGTGTACCACTGCAGGCTACGGCGGGGACGAAACCTCTCCGTCATTTCTAGGTCCCCAGTTTCATACAATACAATACGATACAATTTCAGTACAGAAGAAGGTCATTCCTGTGAATGGAGAATAGTGTGAGTACGTGATGGTTATTGGGCGTGTCTTTAGATAGTGGAACATTTTAGTTGGAGATTACAAGAGGACGTTACAGTGCAGCTTATCACCATTCTCGGATTAGTAAAAAAATCAAATCATTGCGATGAGGAACGAGCGAGCGCCATAGCGACAGATTGCACAGACAGCTGGCGGCAGGAAAGTTACTGCAGAGCGGGTGTTGAGGAGATGGGCTCAGGATAACAGTGTGATAAGAAGTGTAGGCAGGAGTCCTCTCAGAGAGACGACACCACAGTAAGGTCATTTGAACAGAGCGGCTCTGGTGAATACGTGGATGGTGACAGCTGATATCCGGGCAGATGTTTGGCCTACAGGCAGAGTCTAACGACCAGTTAGACTGGTGGCTGGATTAATCACGAGTCACTTATCGCTGACATCTGCCCACACAAAACACACTTCTTACTTGGTGTAGAGCCAAACAGGGACAGGCCTTCTATGGTGGTCTCGCTTGTATGCGGTGAGATCGACGACAACACTATCTGGCGAGAGTCGAAAGGAACTAGCGATTCTGGAAAACCACACCTCTTTAACTTCTTTAATCTACTTCTATATCTACATTTACACTCCGCAAGCCACCTTACGGTGCGTGACAGAGGGTACCTTGCACCACTACTAGTCATTTCCTTTCTTGTTCCACTCGAAAATAGAATGACGGAAACCCGACTGTCTATATGTCTACGTATCAGCTCTTATCTTATCTTCGTGGTCCTTAGGCGAAACGTATGTTGGCGGCGGGGTAATTGTTCTACAGTCAGTATAATATGCAGGTTCTCTAAATTTTCTCGATAGTGTCCCGTGAAAAGAACGTTGCATTCCTTTCAGGGATTTCCATTTTAGTTCCCGAAGAAACTGCGTAATACTTACTAGTTTTTTGGACCTACCACTAACAAACCTAGCAGCCAGCCCCTGAACTGCTTCGAAGTTATCGTTTAATCCGACCTGGTGCGGTTCCCAAACACTCGACCATTTTCCTTCCTTAACACACTTTCACGGAACTGTTGTTGGGTAGACACTTTTGGGTAGCCCCTTTGTTCATCTGGAAGGTCAGTTGCCCAACAGTTCCACGTCCATTCCCTTCTTACACATCCCCGCAGCCGTCGTTCTCCCCTGCCATCCATGAACCGTGGTGCATGACAGTCGCCTCGGTGGTGTTTTTGGATAGTGCCATTTTGTCATGCACGGTATACTTTGAGGACGGCGGCACGCAAACGGTGTACAAACGTAGCCCTTTCAGAAATTCTTCGCCGCGCGGGATTAGCCGAGCGGTTAAAGGGGCTGCAGTCATGGACTGTGCGGCTGGTCCCGGCGGAGGTCCGAGTCCTCCCTCGGGCATCGGTGTGTGTGTTTGTCCTTAGGATAATTTAGGTTAAGTAGTATGTAAGCTTAGGGACTGATGACATTAGCAGTTAAGTCCCAGAAGACTTCACACATATTTCAACATTTTTTTTCAGAAATTCTTCCACCCTTGGCCTGAAAGCCAATGATCATGCCATTTTAGGCGTCAGGTGAATCGCCCCGTTTCCGCGTTACGTCAACGCCTGCACAGTTTTACCGCATCTACCCCCGCCCCCCTCACGGCACGCTTTATGTACCCTCCACAGATAGTGCTGCCACCTGCCGTCTCTGAGTGATAATTAGACGTTGACGGAGAACACAAGCGGTGGACACATTAATGTGAACGGACCCTGTATAGGCCTTATAATAATGGTTTAACAACACACAGGGCTACTGTAATTGATTCCTTCATTTTGAGAATTCTGCACTTTCCAAAATATGACAGGTACAAATATGACTGATGCATAAATAGAACTGTGGATTCACATAGTTCCATTGTGCCCGCCAGCTCGCATTACGAGTACAGTAATTGATAAAAAGACGATAAAGCATGAAAATAATTTTTGTGTTTTGAAATATGCGATATGTTTACCTTTTACAAGAGCACAACGTGCGTCAGAAGGAATTATGGAAAAGATACCACCATGTAAACAGAGCATTGTTTGTTAGTACCGACAATTCAGAGACAAGGTCTCTCCCTGTAAACAGAGAAGTACCGGTCGATCATGTGTGCCGAACGCAACCGTGGAGAATGTGAGGCAAAGTTTCGCACGAGGTCCAAAAAAAATCAACGAACCGCACGAGCCACGAACTTGGAATACTGCAGCAAACTGTGTACAACATTTTGAGACGGCAATTACACTTCAGACCGTACAGTCTGGAGCTCGTGCAACAATTAAAATCGAAAGATTATGGCCGGTGACTTCAACTGTCCATCACGATGCAAGAAGTAATTCATGATGAACAGTTCGCATCCGAGCTGGTATTAAGATACGCAGTAAAATTCCACTTATCTGCAAAGGCTGATAGAAACACTGTGAGAGTGTGGGACACTTAAAATCCTCATGAAATTGTGGCACAAGAACGAGATTCGCCGAAGGTTAACGTTTTCTATGCTATATGACAGACGAAGGTATATGGGCCGTTTTTCTTCTGTGAGAAGAAAACTGTGGTGGGTACCTCTTACCCTGATATGCTGCAGCCGCGGTTGGTTCTAAAACTCACTGCTCATTCCGATAATTTCATCTTCATACAAGAAGGGGGGCAGTTTAAGGTGGAGCATCAATGTTTGTCCTTACCTAATCGCATCGCTGGATTGGGCCTTGTGGTGTATACGATGTGGCTCTGTTTCCTTGGACTCCCAGGTCGGCTGACGTAACGCCATGTGACATTTTCCTTTCGTGGAGAGGAGGTAAGGAGGGTGACGGGTTGAATTAAGGACTGTGTTTACTTATCTCCACTGCCAAGAACACTGGGATAGCTCAGAAAACACATCAGTACCGCTGTGATGGCCCTTAACAGGCTGTTGCTTCATAAAGTATGGAACGAACTTCACTATCTGTGTCGTGTGGACGGAGGGCGCTCATAGAACATTTGTTGAGCACAAAGTGTCAGCTTGGTCAGTTTTCGGTCATATACTTGCATAATCAGATTTATGCATGTAATAATTTGGAAAACACTCAGCTCTGAAAACGAATGACCCATTTATAGAAGCCCTGCACTATTTCGAGGAAAATCTTGTTGCTCTCAGGTTTAGTCAGGTGTGGAGTAGTCCTAACTGGCACTAGGCAACCGTTCGGTTGTCTGTATCGGATTGCAGGGTCTCTTAAGACGTTGAGAAGGGGACACGTTCAGTGCATCTATTAGATCAGCACTTTTGTCGTTTTTGATGACTTCCGAGAACATAAAAATGTTTTGGGTAAGTCGTTGTCAGTTAAAGTGTGACGTTTGCAAGCAGATTCTAGGGAGGGTAACACTTGAGTGCAGAACGCCGGAATTCCAGCTCGTTCAGCCCAGACAGGAAGTCAGTGTTTGTCGCCGTAGCGTTATGCAGATGCGGACTCGCTGGGGCGGCACGGTCGCGGGATGAATAATTCAGGCCCCTCTTCCATACGGGACGCTCTGACACTTGTCCTCTCCTGTGTCGTCATCGCTCTTCCGATATCACTCGCAACACGTGCGGCAAGTATAGGACTCCGTATGGGCCTCCCACCACGGTTCAAGGAGCTATCCAATCATATAATCGGGCTTTGTACATAATGTCACAATGGTAATCGAGATATCAAAACGAACGTTTGGCGTCTATCAGTTGAAAGGAGGTTTTTGTATTGATGTCCTACAGCGCACAATACACCAGAATCCCGAAAACGTGGAAAAAATTGCAAAATCTGCTCCAGTGTGACCAAAAATGGATGTAATGAGGTTACTGACCCTTGTGATAATGATTTTTATATCAAAGTTCAAACTTCGAAAATGGCTAGAGGAAGCTTGAAAAAATTAGTGATATGGGCTAAAATGTTTTTAGTGAATATTTAAATTTTATTGCTATACTTTATGAAAAAACTGACTCTATTATTGTCTTTATTACAGAAAATATCTATTAGTAACAAAAATTAAAAGTTTTGTAAGTCTTCTTAATCTTCTTCCTCTTGTGTTCCTTGTTGTTCATCTTCGTTTTCTTCTCCATCTTCTTCCTCACCGACATGTGTATTCTCTTCATCATCATCAGCATGTGATTCCTCGTAATGTTGTGCAGCAAGTACGAAGAGAGTATCAGCTTCCCATGACTAAGTTTACGCAGTCCTCGGAGATCGTTTCCGCAAACAAAACATATAGTGACAGGTTGTTGCCAGAAGTCTCCGGACCATATCCTCCGTATTTCCACGCGAGATGGGCTAGGGCAGTGCTTGGCAATATCGACTTATTAACTTGATTTTTGATTACTCTGCATCTTCTGACAGATGACCGATTGGCGCAGTTGTAACGGTAATTATGTCCGATCCTTTGATCAACAGTCTACGGTCACCTATTGACATATTGTACCATGAATACTCTTTGACATTATGCCTCGTTGTTACAGTGCCGTAGCCTCGACACTCTTCGGCTTTCTGGAACTGTCGCTTAAAAAACGGCTCACAGCCAGAGTTGCGGTTAGTAGCTGGATTTTAAGGCTGCTACTAGTAGTCCAGGTAGCACAATGACGGCACAGGCAGTTAAAAAGAATGGTCTACGACGTTCTAACACTTCACTCATTTTTGTGGACAGTGCTGGGCGATGTTTGAGGTGTTGTAAAGAGCTACGCCACTGGGTAGTGGGTAACTGGAAACTTATGTTTCGGAGTTGTGAATTGCTGTTTACTGCGGCAATCTGATGGAAGGGTATGAGTTTGGCGGAAGCCTCTAGAACATTACCTGGCATCGTGTGTAGTGCCAAAAACGAAATACGTAGGAGATGATGTTACGATGAAGGGAGTGTTTTACGTGGTTAGGATGCGGTGCCCTTATTGAGCTTATTAATACGCTAAATGCGCAAGGATACAAACACATTGTGTACTGTGATTCATCACTTAGATGTGTAATTTTTGGCTTTATGAGAATATGTTACGTAAAGACAAAGACTACAAAAGACATAATAATTAAAAATATATTGTTTATACTCGTTTGGTCAACATAAGGAATAAAAGCGACAAGTATGAATACACGAAGTACACTACAAAGAAATGTGATACATAGGAAGTATAAGCAATTAAGAACAGGAAGAGGGAAGACTGCAGATCTGCGTCCAATGGGCCATTCTATGTTTTGTGTTATGAATAGCTTTCTGAAGTGATTTCCTGTCCGCACGAGATACCTCCCCCACGCCCTACAGGTGCCGCAGGCGATAGCACCTAAATTCCCTCCCCCGTAAGAAAACACTTTGTGCATCTCATGATACCGCTTCAACAACCTCACAGCGTCCCTAAAGTCTTCATTCATAAAGCACTAGCAGACGACGGACACATCGTGCTTCGTGCTGATATGATGTGGTCCGCTTTACTGCTTCATAATCTATGTCTACATCTACATCCATACTCCGCAAGCCACCTGACGGTGTGTGGCGGAGGGTAGCTTGAGTACCTCTATCGGTTCTGCCTTCCATTCTCGTATTGTGCGTGGAAAGAAAGATTGTCGGTATGCCTCTGTGTGGGCTCTAATCTCCCTGATTTTACCCTCATGGTCTCTTCGCGAGATATTCGTAGGAGGGAGCAATATACTGCTTGACTCCTCGGTGAAGGTAAGTTCTCGGAACTTCAACAAAAGCCCGTACCGAACTACTGAGCGTCTCTCTTGCAGAGTCTTCCACTGGAGTTTATCTACCATCTCCGTAACGCTTTCGCGATTACTAAATGATCCTCTAACGAAGCGCGCTGTTCTCCGTTGGATCTTCTCTAGCTCTTCTATCAACCCTATCTGGTACGGATCCCACACCGGTGAGCAGTATTCAAGCAGTGGACGAACAAATGTACTTTAACCTACTTCCTTTGTTTTCGGATTGCATTTCCTTAGGATTATTCCAATGAATCTCAGTCTGTCATCTGCTTTACCGACGATTAATTTTATATGGTCATTCCATTTTAAATCACTCCTAATGCCTACTCCCACATAATTTATGGAATTAACTGCCTCGAGTTGCTGACCTGCTATATTGTAGCTAAATGATAAGGGATCTTTCTTTCTATGCATTCGCAGCACATTACAGTTGTCTACATTGAGATTCAATTGCCATTCCCTGCACCATGCGTAAATTCGTTGCACATCCTCCTGCATTTCAGTACAATTTTCCGTTGTTACAATCTCTCGATATACTACAGCCATCATCCGCAAAAAGCCTCAGTGAACTTCCGATGTTATTCACAAGGTCAACGGTGCTTCGACACTCCCCTGCGCCACATCTGAAATCACTCTTACTTCGGAAGACACCTCTCCATTGAGAATGACATCCTGCGTTCTGTTACATAGTAACTCTTCAATCCAATCACGCAATTGGTCTGATAATCCATATGCTCTTACTTTGTTCATTAAACGACTGTGGGGAACTGCCTCAAACGCCTTGCGGAAGTCAAGAAACACGGCATCTACCTGGGAATCAGTGTTCTATGGCCCTCTGAGTCTCGTAGGCGAATAGCGCGAGCTGGGTTTCACACAATCGTCTTTTTCGAAACCCACGCTGATTCCTACAGAGTAGATTTATAGTCTCCAGAAAAGTCATTATACTCGAACATAATACGTGTTCCAAAATTCTACAACTGATCGACGTTAGAGATATGGGTCTATAGATCTGCACATCTGTTCGACGTCTTTACTTGAAAACGGGGATGACCTGTGCCCTTTTCCAGTCTAACATAGGCCTGCACGACGTACTAAAAGCTGACACGCATATATTCAAAATACTAGTTAGTGGAAGGCCCAGTACAGTATTTATCAACCATTTAAAACCTGCGTGGACGCTCCAGGACTATCCGTCCACTTACGATGGATCAACCTTCCACCACCCAACACGGAGACTCGACTGGACACACCGTGGACCCAACAGTTTTGTAGCACAACTCGAGGCCTAATACTTCCTACGCGTCAGCTTAATGTCAAACTGCTCGACAAGTTCCTGGTAGTCAAAAGTCAAGTCCCCAAACGCGATGTTGGGAATGGTTTCATCACCCGACCTTTCATATGTTCCTACGAACTGCAGAACGACGTGGATACGGCAGCCATCACATCGCGTATTTTGCCCCACGTTTTCCTCACAGTCATCACCCCCAGAACATCGCATCCCTCCTACACCACAATCGAGGACCACGAAGCTGACCCTGCCGGAACACCACCAACTACCGACATCCCTAAGCAGTTGTGCTATGGCTATACCTTCACCCACCCATGCACCTGAAGGATTACCATGTCTATGCTTTGCAACAGGAGCCACACCATTGTACCTTCAACACATCGGTCTGGGACACCGCCCCAACCGATGGATAATCTTTGGAGTTGACTTAGTGTGTGGTCAGTTCGCTCTAGGGTTTCGAATCGTGCAGACGATCTTTGCCACTGTGTACCACTGTAGCGAAATAAAGTTTTTATTCCATACTGTATCATGTAATATGTACATTCATAGTCAGAAAAACAGAACACATTGAACGACTAGAGACAGGACGTTATATTCACAGGACATGTACATTAGTATGTTCTGCAGGAATAATTAGCATTTCAGTCACCTTGATTCAGCATGTGTCTTGTCGCCTAGAAGGTACATGGTCCACCACGGGCCCTGATAACTGTTTCATATGTGATTGCATAATTGCATAAGGCGCGAATGGCATTCTTTGGTACAGCAATCCATGCTACATTCACCTGGTTCCAAAGTTCATCTGTGGTCTTTGGCAGCGGGTCACAGTGCTGCACCCGTCATTTCGCCATATCCCACACATTTTCGTCTGGTGACAGGTCCGGTGATATGGCGGGTCAGGGCGAAAGGCTGACATCGTGTGACACCAAGAAGGCAAATTTTCCTGCAGCAACATGTTGTTGTGCATTGTCTTACTGATAAATGGCGTCTGGGGTGTTGTGCAGCAAGACTGTGGCTGTGGCTTCTAGGATGTCATTAACGTAGGCTACACTGGTTACAGTAGCCGTGGACACGCACCAACAGTGATTTGTGATTGTACCCAATTGTACCCATATCATCAGACGTTGAGTTGGCGCTGATGTCTTGAGCGTATGCAGCCGTTGTGATGCTGCTCCCCCTGTCTGTGGCGAACCAAAATGTGGCCATCATTTTCAATCTGGATTCGTCCGTTAACACTATGTGATGCTATTCCTGTCCGCAGTGACGTCGTTCCATATACCATTGCCGCCCAGCACGTTTCTGCACAGTCCACAAAAGTAGGCGGAGAAGTGGACGACACGCACGTAACCCGTGCGGTAATAAACGGCGACGGACTGTCACACATGATAGTGTACGGTGAGTTAACTGTTCCACTACTGCGCCACAGCTGAGGAGGACGTAGATGTATTCTGCAATGCCATTCGAATGAAGTGGCGATATTAGGCTTTCCGTGAACCATTCAGCACACACCCGTTACGCTGCCGAAACACCTCGTCCCACATCAGCAGCAATTTCCCGGATGGATGCTTCACAGTCTTTCATGCCAATAGTGTGCCCTTTTACAGACTCGCTGATATGACTGTACGGTTCGCCCATACGCGCATACGTAAGCAAGGCGTCCTGCACGTCTGCTGAAGTCACACTGATCCATTACCTTCAGTTTGTAGCGATAACTAGGGTTTTAGACCCATTTCACCGGTAGGTGGTGGTGCGCTGCTGTATCGATGGTGACCTTGAGCCCCCGGACCGACATGGTTCAAATGCTAATCATTTCTGCAGAACGTAAAATTGTATATATCCTGCGAATATGATCGTCCTATCTGTACTCGTTCAAGATGTTCTGTTTTTTTTTCTGAAGATAAATAAAAAAATGTAAATGTCGTGTGACTAGGGCCTCCCGTCGGGTAGACCGTTCACCGGATGCAAGACTTTCGATTTGACGCCACTTAGGCAACTTTCGCGTCGATGGGGATGAAATGATGATGATTAGGACAACACAACACCCAGTCCCTGAGCGGAGAAAATCTCGGACCCAGCCGGGAATCGAACCCGGGCCCTTAGGATTGACATTCTGTCGCGCTGACCACTCAGCTAACGGGGGCGGATCTTTTTGAACATGAGTGTGTTTTGTGCCATGCTTCAAAGTAAGGATTTACTTTTTTATCGTTCTTGTACTGAAGTTTTGCTGTAGCCACGAATGTTGTCACCCTACACGACAGTCCAATACCACTTTACTCTGAACTTCAGTCCTCTGTTCTGACTGATGACACCAGCTCGCTCCTGGGTCTGAACTACGATGATCCTGCTATTTGAGTGATTACCAGAGCGAGCTGAGAGGCGCTGCGCTCTGACTTTGGCAGACTTCCAGCGGCGGCAGCACACAGAAGTTCTTGAGAGCGTGTCTTCATCGACACCTCTCATTCGCGGCTGCATATATCAGCTGTTGTCTGTAGATTGTGGTTCCGTCGTGAAGTACCAACTTTGACATGGGACCTTCAAACGAAACTACAGTAGTAACGTTGGACGCTGGCGTCTGGGGCGAACCTGATGACGGAACTTATCCCAAAGGTGTTCCACTGGGCTCAGGTCGGACTCTGGCCACGCCACTCCATTCCAGGAAATTTCAGGAAATTTATCAGTCAAATATTAAATGAAAAAAAAATCGATGAGAAGTGCGCTATACAGTACAATACACAGGCAGAGAAGTTAATTTTATTTTTGGGTGTCGATTCTGACCATACACTGATTATCTGCATCAAAAAATATAACAAAGTACACATAAAGTGTAAACAATAACTATATCCATTGTCCCATAAAAGATTATTCACACATACATTATACATATATTATGTACAGAATGTCACCTAATTATTTAAAAGTATACTTACAATATGTATTCAACCGCATATTTCACAATTGCTTGCTTGCTCCTTTTGAACTGTTCTATTACAAAATAAAATGTGTTGTTTGTCTGTCTTAGAATGTAAACATTAAAATGTCAGAAACTGTTCATAGTACCTAATTTACTGATGATATTATCCAAAGATCCTAAGTTACAGAAACAAGGATGTTTAAAACAGTTAATCTTCAAATTGCACTCACTGTGTAGTTACAACTTTTTGATATAAGGGACACGTGGATGGTCTGATAAATTTTGCTAGTAAAGATGCATATTGCAAAACGCAGTTCTTGTCATTCCAAAAGCTGTCCAACACTATCTACACAAAATTGAAAAGAATTGACTTGTAGACTTCTAGAGCAATATGGAGCGACTGGTGAGCTTTGGAAGAGCAGTTAGATTTGTTTTAGCTTTTGAGAGGAAATCTGTCTTCTTATGGTGCTTAGGCACTCAAAAAAGTATGTAAAAGCTTAAACATCTGTGAGGATATGGTTTAAATAACTATTAATTTTGTGCTACACTATGTCGTAACATAGAAGAAAATTACGAACGTAAGTTAGACGTTCATTAGTTTTGGAAGACAGTGAGAGGAGAAGTTAGTGAAATTGCTAAAAAAGACGGTAGTAACGTTTCCACTCTCGACTTTTTTGGGCTAATGAAGTTTTAAATTGGACTATCTCTGTCATCTTTGTAAGAGCCATCGAAAGGCAGATGTTCTGCAAATGCGATATTAATGAGTTTAACTATACTATTTGAGCGAATTTTTAATAATCGTCCTTTCCATTTAATTTCGGAACTATACATGATTTACCACCTGTCACTCAAAGAAAACATCACATGTCGCTTGAAATGATCGTGATGACTTGAAACGAAAGTAAAATATTCATCACACATTTTAAAGGCAAGACTTGTCGTTGTGAGAATAGTCTCATGTGCTACGACTGTTAATTCATTTCTTAACAATACCCGAAGCTCACGGTACCCTTAGATCTTCAAAGCAACATCTCCGGAGCCACTTCACTGCCTGTATTCCAGTACGTTTACTCCAAAACTCCAAAGTTAATTTTTTTTTTTTTTTGAGAAGTAGTTGATTCTGAAAACACGATCAAACATTTTTATCTTCGTTCACTCCATTTATTCACTAAAAAGTTTGAGAACTTCTTTATTGTTTCTTTTGTTTGCAGAGCATAATGATTACTTTCCTATATATTCAAATTCTTTCCTACTGTCCATCTTCCACTTCCAAATATAAGTAAAGCCTAAACATGGGATTTCGTTAAAATGGTACTCGCACATGAAATAAAAGAAATGTAAAGCTAGTTGACGATAGAGCCGCTTCCATGGATAGGAGTGTTTGTTTGACATTCACAGTTCATGAATAGTCATTTTTGCGATAAAATCTTGAGCAGTGGTGCACTTAAATGCCCTGCGTAGAAAGGAGCAGAGTTATCAATAACTGACTGACTGTTTCGTTTGGCTTTATTTTCGCTAGCCTACTACCTCTCATAATTAACAATACACACATCCAGAATGAATTTTCACTGTACAGCGGACTGCGCGCTGATGTGAAACTTTCGGGCAGATAAAAACTGTATGTATGACCGTCACTCGAAACCAGGTCCCAGCATCGAGTCACAGTCCGACACACAGTTTGAATCTGCCAGGAAGTTTCAACAATATACACTATTCATCACTGAAATTGCCACACCATTCAACAGACGTTAGTCATGGATCGGACAAGCAGACGATTTGCATTTCAACGCAGTCGCAGTAAGTACAGAGTGACCCAGCCGTTGTGTACATTTAAAAATGAACTAGGCCACGGAATAATGTATGCAGAGAGGTAAAAATTGGAACACATGCCTGAAATGACATGGAATTTTATTGAAGCAGAAACGAGTGCAAGTACTGCCAAAAAGTTCAGAACGACCATAGACGACGCCACGCAGTATTTTAAAGACCCCTCGCGTCTGGGAACTGAAAGTAAGAACATTTTTCACTCAGCCGTGCAGGATCGTACAGTAACACCTCGTACTTTGAGTCGGCAAACGGGTTCCTCGGAGAAAAACAAGTGACTACACAGGAAGTGGGACGGCGTCTGACAGAGTAGGATGCCATTCGGCACATGACACAATTACCTCTGGTTCGAGTAGCTGCTGGTTTTGAGAGCAGGCGTAAAGTTTTTGACGACTTAAAGCCGGTGGCGGTGTCTTGTTTTCAAGGTCCCTACGGCGTCAACTTTCAGCAAACTAACAGAAGAACGCATGCTGAAATTGATGTCTGTTTGACTGTTGCCCTGAGCAGCTTTTCACCCCCACACCCAGCCCTATGGAACGTAGGTGGTTCTTAGCCGCTCAGAAGCTTTCGCGAGCTTCGATACAACAGTTCATGGTAACTTCCAGCAACGCTTACAAGCTATATATAGCGAACGCGTGACTTCAAGAAAGCCTACGATTCAATCGACAGACACACTCTTACGAGAATTTTGCAGAAACGGGCGTGGACCAGAAAACCCACAGCCTTATCCAAAAGACTCTGAGTAATACTAGATCACGAGTAAATTTGAGGGGAACACTTTCAGAAAGCTTTGAGATAAAGGCAGGAGTTAGACAGGGAGATGGACTTTCACCTCTTCTCTTCAAATGTGCACTGGACAAGGCGATCAGAGAGTGGCGAAAAGAAATGGAAGTACAAAATATACCGAGCAGTATATACCTGGGCCACAAACGGAAGGGACTAGTAGTAGACCGTTTAGCTTTCGCAGATGATCTGGCACTTATAGCGAGCTCAGTGGAAAAAGCAGTAAAGCGGCTCAGTATGCTCAAACTGCAGGCTGCCAACGTAAGGCTTCAATTGTCACTGGAAAAGACAAAATACCACCCCAGCATTAGCGATACTCCTAGTCAACTACAGCTGTAACAAGATCAAATTGAGGAAGTTGGCAGATTCAAGCATCTAGGAGAGTGGCTGGGACCATATTCTACCAGAAGGAACAGCACTAACAACTCGGACCGATAAGCTTCAATTAGCGTATCGATTAACCAAGAACATCTATAATAAGAAATGCCTATCTCGCAATTCCAAACTAAAGCACTACCGAACAGTTATCCGCCCTCAAGCCCTATATGCCTCAGAATGCTTGCACCTGAACAGGAAAGGCTTGACAGCTAAAGTAGAGATTCAGAAGAGGAAGATCCTGAGAAAAATTCTGGGACCGATCAAAACATGATGAGTGCAGAAGACAATCAAACCAGGAACTGTACAATCATACTGATAAAATCACAGATGTAATCAGGAATAGACGTCTCGCTTCCTACGGACATGTCACTACGATGGACCAAACAAGACTGACCAACCGAGTTCTCAACTACTGGAAGAGCAGGAAGACAGTGACACATCCAGGAACTGAACATAACTGAAAGCGACATTAGAAACCGAGCACTTCTCAGAAAGATACTAAAAGCAAAGAGGTTTCAGGGCAGAGCATCCCGTAAAAAGATCGGCACCCTTTGGACAAAGGAGAGAAAGGAGAAACATGGTCAGAGAATGCGGGATTACGGGGCAAAAATCAAGTCCCTCTCCAGGCTGAAAAGTTGAATATTGTGGTCTTTAGCTGGTCCATTCGAAAGAAGAAGAAGATGAAGAAGAAGAACGCACGGCTGTCCCGGAGCAGGATCTCGATTTTATTTGCAGCGGTGACACATAATCTGCGACAAAGAATTTCGCTCCGAGTGACAGCATTGACACATAATAAGTGGCACCTCGTAGAGGTGAACGAAGCAGCTACAGTTTCCAGTAGTGTTACCGCCACGTGGAGTGATTGGATTCCTGTGTTGAGTACCGCTGAAAATTACTGCCGAATCTAATGGCTCTGAGCACTACGGGACTTAACTTCTAAGGTCATCAGTCCCCTAGAACTTAGAACTACTTAAACCTAACTAACCGAAGGACATCACACACATCCATGCCCGAGGCAGGATTCGAACCTGCGACCGTAGTGGTCTCGCGGTTCCAGACTGTAGCGCCTAGAACCGCTCGGCCACTGTGGCCGGCTGCTGCCGAATCACGACACTAGAAATAATGTGGATTGTTATGGGGAGAAATGCGTCAAATCTTGTTCAAAAAGTAGCGATTTCGAGCTCCCATTACCGATGTATTTTAGGAAATGTCGGAAAAGAGCAAGTTTAAGGAGAAACACAAGGTCCGATAATTCTAAACTGACAGTGCAGCAGACCATCAGCTCGGTTTCCTGGTGGATGTAAGACTAGATACTGGAAAACATGGCGTCGGAAGCTGGACTGTCGGTTAATACTGTTTCTGACTATTACGGTTTCTGTCGAGAAGTATGTTACGTAATCGTGACTAATGACAGTGATCCAACATGTGGTGTCAACAAGATTGTGGAAATAGATGAGTCGCGCAAAACAAATCCAAAATACGGGAAAGTATGACTTCTGTAGAATGAAACTGAACAGATTTCAGTATTCTGAGGCATAGAAACGGACTCAAGAAAATGTTTCATTGTGAAAGTGTATTCTGGGACTAAGCAAACTATAGTGCCTCTTATTAAGAATTTCACCTTGCCTGACACCAAAGTCATTGCAGATGGATGAAAATCGAACAACAATTTGAAGGAAAAGCGATTTCACCACAAGTTTTTAATCATTCTGTCGAATTTGTGTCTTCTGACGATCCGTCTTATACACAAGGAACATTCGAGCGATTATGGAAATCACTGAAATCACCCACGTAAAGAAAACGACGACCCGGAGATCGAGATGAACTGTATATTTTTCAACACATCTACGTCCACAATTGGCGCTAACGTGATATAAGACTTCCCTATCAGACTTTCCCAATTTTCTTAAGAGATATTGCTAGAGTGCACCTCGGCTACGGAAAAAAAATGACCTCCACCGGCAGCAACACACAACGCGGAGTTGTCCAGGACAAGATATCGATGACGATTAAGGTAAGTGAAGCCAGCCGTGGTGGCCGAGCGGTTCTAGGCGCTTCAGTTCGGAACTGCGCGACTGCTACGGTCGCAGGTTCGAATGCTGCCTCGGGCATGGATGTGTGTGATGTCCTTAGGTTAGTTAGGTTTAAGTAGTTCTAAGTTCTAGGGGGCTGATGACATCAGATGTTAAGTCCCATAGTGCTCAGAGCCATTTGAACCATTTTTAAGGTAAGTGAAGTTACATTTAATGTCGTCATTGGACAACTTCCACGTATTGTTTTGTCCTTGCCAACGCTATAACCGAAATCCACATCGTTCGTATTTTGTCGGAGTACTTCCGATCGCTGAAAACATAATCGATATCTTGCTCTGCGAAAGTCGCGCCTTCGATATACATCACTTCCAAGCGTTCTTGGAAATTACACAGTTCACCAGTTTCATCGCAGGGGATGATTGGCGTTAGAGCGCACAGAAAGAGAACAAACAAATATTAATTTTTATATACTAGATTTAGTTCGAAATGGCTGATGTCTCAGAAGTAGAGGGAGTAAGGATTAATGCTCAACTATGTATAACTTTTCGGACCAAACACTCACCTTTCATGAAGAGCTGCCTCCAAACAGAACGCTCCGCAGAACTCGTCAACATCGTACCTACGGCGCAGTGTGCTTAGTCACTGTCCCCGCCGTTAACTTTCACTTTAAACTTCCAAAATAATCCACAGATTAGCGGCACTATAAGGCCAGACAGTTATATCGCAATCGCCTCCTCCCCTCGGTTGCCGGGGAAACGCTGTGCGAATTGCAACAACAAAGAATTTCGTTCGAACTTCTTTTGCTTCCAAAACGATAGCGGTTTGAATAATACGAACGGTGAGTTTCATCTCCCAGACAGTGTGCACGATATATGTAGCAATGCCGCTTTTTATTTCTAAGTAGGCACACATGTACAAAGCATAAACATTCACGTGAACAAATAATAAGTCATATATAAAACAAATTTGACTGAAATTTCGCAAGTACTTAGGAATTACGTTTTTGTGCCACCGCTGTTTATCCCTGCACTCGCCCTTAGGAATGCTATACGTATCTTACTGTCACAGAATATTTTCCCAGTGACACGCGTATCTATTTTGGAAGAAATTGCTCCTGTTGCCCCGGACACACGTTGCTGGTATATCGCTATCTTCGCAATCGCCACTCCTATCCTTACCTCACATACAACCGTTCCAGTGTGCAAACATATGTAGACTGTCATCGGTCAGTCAAACGACCCCGACAACTATGGATTCGATACAAATGTAGGTCGTTCTCGAATATTTTTACATGTCACGACTTCCCACTCCAATATCTACCCACCCCAATTGAAGGTACATGGCTCTTGCCCCCTAGGAAATCTTGACGGGCGTCCACACAAAAGCTTGCCAAAGTTTCACCGCAATTGGATGAATGGTATAGCAACTCATAGAAGACGAAGAAGCAAATATTAAATTCTTATTTTATTCTGTCTGCTGTACTGCATTCACGCAATAGGTAATGTTACGTTATTTCCTATCCTGCCCGGTGCTACTGTTTTAACGAATAGCAGTTTGAATATCAAGAGAAAATGACAGCATTATCGTCTTTTTCCTGTAATCTCATGTCCTAAGTTAATGTGGCATTGTGTTGTCGGACGAAGTGCAGACATCTGGGGCCACACCGGGGGAAGAGGGCACGCACCGAGTGCGGTAGGCGGCGCGTGCGACAGGTTTTGGGCGAGATTGCAACCCCTGGGAAATCTACAGGCTCGCCGGGCCGTACGCGGGCACGCATTCACGCACGAACGCGTAGCGTCGCGGTCTGGCATTGTCCACGCCCGCCTCCGCCGAAGGTGTATGCGTGAAACCAGGCTGCTGGCTTCCCGGATTGCGCTTGACGCAGGACAATGCGAGATGCGTGGGCTGCTCCTGCACACATTGCAGCCACCTGTTCTCAGGATATACTACAGCCCTTCACACCTCAGTGTCATGCCCAATACCTAACAGCGTTACAAGCCGCTAAATATTGTAAAAACGTATGTATGTATGTATGTTCCACGTGTCCTCCAAGACCACTGGATTGGCTCTGAGCACTATGGAACTTAACATCTATGGTCATCAGTCCCCTAGAACTTAGAACTACTTAAACATAACTAACCTAAGGACGTCACACAACACCCAGTCATCACGAGGCAGAGAAAATCCCTGGACCCGCCGGGAATCTAACCCGGGAACCCGGGCGTGGGAAGCGAGAACGCTACCGCACGACCACGAGCTGCGGACAGACCACGGGATTGATTTTAACCAAAGTTGTTACGCATATCACTTACTGTCTGGAAAGAATCGCTGTGGGAATGAGAACCACCCACCTACCAAACGGATGGAGCTGAGGGTGAAAAAGCAGCGTAGCCCACATCGCGAGAATACTAATACATTATTGGCCCGCCCGATTGGCCGTGCGGTCTAACGCACGGCTTTCCGGGCGGGAAGGAGCGCCTGGTCCCCGGCACGAAACTGCCCGGCGGATTTGTGTCGAGGTCCGGTGAACCGGCCAGTCTGTGGATGGTTTTTAGGTGGTTTTCCATCTGCCTCGGCGAATTCGGGCTGGTTTCCCTTATTTCGCCTCAGCTGCACTATGTCGGATTGCTGCGCAAACAAGTTCTCCACGTACGCGTACACCACCATTACTCTACCACGCAAACATAGGGGTTACACTCTTGTGGTGTGAGACGTTCCCTGGGAGATCCGCCGGGGGCCGAACCGCACAATAACCCTGGGTTCGGTGTGGGACGGCGGGTGAAGTGAACTGCGGTAGTCGTCGTGGGGTTGTGGACCACTGCGGCTGCGGCGGGAACGGAGCCTCTCCGTCGTTTCTAGGTCTCCGGTTAACATACAATACAATACTTTATTGATCCAGTATTCGAGAATGAGACCACTTAGTCATTTAAAACAAACTTTACATGTAGTCTCACAACTTTACGAAAGTTTTCCTACTGTCAACCTCAAGAAAATGATGGAAGGGTAAAAGTTTATCTCTGTCTACATTTTCGCTGTTCACACAGTAATACTGCCGCATGAACCATGACTTTTTAATTTATCAGTTCTTTACTGCTAAATGTACAAGGAAGCATTCATAAAACACGCCATGCGACCATACAGAAACTCGACACACTCGAACAATCCTTTCATCCTTACTCTGGGAAACTATGACCACAACCATGGGTGGAAACATAAGCAGCCAAAGACGCTACTAGCTGGGGCTGAAACGACCCCTTTGGAAAATTAATGAATTACTATGCTGATAAACCTCTTACGTTGTTTGATTTTCTAACAGCTGAGCAGAACTGAACGTCCGCAGACATTTCGCTCTTTACTTATTCTGATCAATACTAAACTGACACACAATAATTTTAGCGCAACGCAATCTGATTTTCAATAATCCCAACAAAGGAATGATTCTGACTAACAATAACCTATACCTTTCATGAATCACTTACCTCACAAAAATCTTTGTTACTCGAACTACTGCAATACAGCGAACGCCAATACTGCGAGTTAAATAAAAGATTCTAACTACTGAAGGCACTTACTACTGATAGGCATACTTAGCAAATGAAAGATTTTGATAGAGAACAAACAATGTATTTACCTTCATAGTGTTCAAAAGTCATAACATATATATCAGTTCATGACATCCAATCTTACAAATTTACTGTCTCTGATGGACACACGTCCAGATCGTCCGCTCTCAAAACTCCGCCATCTCTCTCCCCACATCCACCACTGGTGGCGGCTCACCTCCAACTGTGCAACCCTACGCGCTGTTCACATCCAGCTGCCTAACACTACAATAGCAAATATTCCAACAATGCAAACCAACCACAGACTTCACACATCACCGTCAGTGATTTTCATACAGAGCGCTACGTGGCGTTACCAACATAAAAACCTAAACAGCCTACTTACAGGGCATAACCACCTATCGCAAGTTCACATACACCCACAAGCGACAACGTCGGCAAGCTCCTGCATATCAGCAACGCTGACTGGATATACCAGCTGCTATTAAAGCCGACCAACCAACAGGGTGCAGCAGGGAAACCGACAAGCTCGCACACTAACGTACAAGCACATCGCCAACATCACATTACACTATGCATCCGATATATGGCCTATCGGATACAAAACGATGATGAACCTAACTGTTACAGGTATGCTGACGCTGACCGAGACATCAACACCGGCACCCAGCGGCAGCCTTGTAGCAAAACACCACCGCACAACAACAAAGGTATCGACCTGCATGATACCCACTACTAACAAAGCCTACCCTTGCATGACCTGTCGCTGGCAGCAAGAAAACTGCTACTGCTCTTACACCCGATCCAACTATTGCAGAGATTTTTTTCCTTAGGCTCTTGCCTCGGCACTTTTTTCCCTCTGCCCTTCAAACCGCTACTCTTCGTGCAAATTTCGACCCACTCTGTCTCGAGATGAGCGCGTATTAATGGTTAAGCTAAAGCAGACGTACGCAAACATCGCAGTACCCACATCCTGTGAGACCATTATGCAGAATAGCAGAAGACCTTTTCGAGTTGACCATCATGCCGATATGGGCGTGGAGAGGCTCCTACTTATTCTCTTTAAATGTACTCGCGACACATTTTGCAGTCAACTTTCACATGTACCAGTGAATGCACCCGCAAAATTATATCATTGTACGATACTTAGGTCAGGAGATATGACGTCAAACAATGAGATGAAATGAAAAACTGTCGCACTGTGCAGAACGTTTTAACTTATTACTTCTTTACCACTAACTCTATCCACAACCCACATATACCAATGGATATACCTACAATGTTACATCAATGTACAATACATAGTTCACGCAATACAGCCTGCTAAACATTGAGCTGCGTGACAATGAACCTGCATAGCGAAATTCGCTAGAGGTACAGGTATAATAAGTGTACAAATACATGTGACATATGTTAAATATGTATGAAATATGTCTGACATGTGCTTACTTGGGCAACGCCACAGGTAAATAGCTCATTCTAAACACCTGTAACAATTTCAGTCACATTTGGTTTGCATATTGGTATCAATCCGAAAAAAAAAAAAAAAAAAATCTGAGGGGTAAGAGCCACCAGCCTCCTATTGCGGTGGGGGTGATAACGTGGAGAGAGAAAGGGAGAGGAGGAGATGGACAGGCAGAGAGGAAGAAGGAGGTGGTGGATACAGGTATGGGGAAGTTGGAGGAGGTAGGCAGAGAAAGGAAAGAGGAGGAGATATACCGTGACAGGAAGGAAGAAGAGATTGGCAGTGGAGGAAAGAGGAAAAGACAGAGAGTGGTCAGGAGGAACTGGGCAGAGAAAGGGAAGAGGAAGAGATGGATAGAGAAAACGAGGAAGGAGGCTAATACAATATTGGAATAAATACATATCCCAGCAACCCAAGGTACTCAGCTGCTATGGAAAATTGCAGATACGGGAGTTGGTACCTTAACAGCAGCAACTACGTATTCACTAACAACTCATATAAAATGCACAACCAAACAAAAAAAACAAAAAAAATGAAGCACACAGAAGGGAAGGAAGGAACAAGGACTGAGACTGTATATGATGTTATTTTATTCATTACAAAATCTTGTTAAATTTACAAAAAACTGGGCAGTATGGCCCCACTTATCAGTATGACATTGTACCTCCACTGGTCTGAACACATGTACTGATCAGGTTGGGGTGGGTTACATAAAGCCGGTTGTATTCTCTCCTGAGGCAAGCTGGTCCACAATACTGTTGTAACTGGTCGTCAGTGTCCCAGATACTGGTATTGAGACAGAAGTGATATCTGACCGGGTCTCACACATGTTCGGGGGCAAATCTAGGTAACTTGCTGGCCACAGGAACACAGAATCGCATATACAGTTTGCAGATGCACACCTCATGTGTGGACGAGCATTGTTCTGTTGAAAGATGGAACCACGAATTTGCCACCCAAGAGATAACACATGAGCGCGCAGAATGTCCATGATGTACCGTTATGCTGCCATGGTTACCTCAGTTGCTACCAATGGTGATCTGAAGTCGTACCAGATGGTTGTCCACACCATGACGCTGAGTGTTAACACAGTTCTGCCACCTCTACCCTAATCGCCACCATACTGACCGATGATGACAGTCATCTGCGATAGTGCAGAACCGTGACACCATTCGCCACCAGCCCATGCTTTCTGACTACAGCAATACTCCAAACGTAGCCATTTGATAATGATCGAAGCGGAAGAAATGAATTAAAATTTGTGCTGCGGCCAAGACTGGAACCTGGGTCTGCTTGCTTGCTTTTTTTAAATTTATTTTTTATTTTTTTATTTTTTATTTTTATTTTTTTTTAATCTCATTTTGTTCGTTTTCGTTCGTTGTATCTGCTCTCGGCGGACGTCTAAAGGCATCCGTTTCAGTTCGTTGTTGATCCATTAACTCAGTTTTTTTTATTACAGAGGGCAGATTTCCCTCTGACCGAACACGCTGAGCTACCGTGCCGGCGTTTGCTAGGCAGATATGCTAACTATTACACCAACACAGCACGATGGCCAATATTGCTGCACGAACTACCTAAGTTGAGGGCCCTCCCCAACACAAAACTTCAATTCATATCTTCTGCTTATACTCCTTTACATTGTCACTATTGCCAGGGTTCTCCGACATTGGAATAGGACCCTATCATTGGACGTAAAGGGAAAGTCCTGTAACATAGGTGATCTTATAGATCTTATAATTAAATGTATCCCTGAGATCGTATATAATAAAGAGACTTAAATGTCTCACAGAAACATTTCATTATAAGTAGCCATTTGAGTTCATACGTTAACGGCAGTTTACGCGTGACATTCCCTAGTCTGGTTGTTGCTAGTCACCAACCAATGGTGCGATATAACAGAATGTTGGAGAGAGTCCATTACTTTTTGCCTGATGGTACGTGCAGATAGCGTAACTTTGTGCTTGGTGCATAATACGGCTTTCCTCTGTGTGGTGGTCAGATGTGGACTACTGGAAAATTGATGACGAATATACCTGATCTCATGTTCCCACGTAACTCAACATCGGGACACTGTACCACATCCAAATACCCTACAAATCTGAATACTGCACAATTCGAGTAGCTGGCCAAATGGATACCCAGGACGATGTTTCACATTATTTCAGGTGCTGATAACACTGCCTCATATGAGTAAGTGGCATGTCTGTTTCCGTCATAGTACTCACTCAACATGTCACGGCATCCACTCCCCTTATATACCCAACCAGACTTCGTAACGAAGCTAAATACGAAAAACAGTAATAGACTCCTGGGGCAATTCTACCTGTCACAGAGAACTGCAGTACTTATATCCAGACAACGGTGTGTACGTGTACGAAGTTACATTGCCATCCGACAGTGTCTTCTGGGTACTTCATTTCTTTGTTAGGCATTGTAGATACTTGCTTCAGTGTTTTGCTGTCGTTTAAAGTAGGCATCAGCCCTGTGTACAGCCCACAACAGCGTTGTAGAAATCGCAGGATGCTTTTAGCAGCGCTAGTTGTGCTGATAGTGCGCTTGTTCTCAAGTGAATGTCACAAAGCACTTCTTTCGTCTGAGGAACCAAGTGGGAGTCTTAAGCGCTTGAGTCCAGGATGTATAGTAAACGATGCAGTATTTCCCAGTCCCATCTACAGAAGGCATAAGCCATAACGAGCATTGACCTGGAAGGTAATGGGTGGTTTCCATAGGAAGTGTCTCCATTTCTTTCTCAATGCTGGTCGCAGGTGGTGTTGCTAAAATGAAAAGTAATACAGCACCTTGGCGTCTGCTGTTGAGGAATGGTACACATTAGGCTACCGCCATCACAATCGATCTGAAAAATTTCTGTTGTCGTGACGCCATTCGTTTTATTGGACATTCAGATGTGGCTGGTATGATTTGACCTGTGTCTCATCCAGATTAATGATCCACTGCAAGAAAGCCTCTCCAATGCGTTCATAGCCTTCCAAATGGGTACTAGCTGTGTCATATTGTAACTGTATCTGTATTTACATTGAATAAAAACGGAAGACATTGTAATGCAACTTTTCTCATGTTGGATGCAGAATATGCAGCAAAAGCGAAAGTGTGCGCTTGCCGTGTGTATCAAGTGAAATTTGTGGCTGTTTCAGACTTTTCTGTAGGGACTATACAGTGTGATACCGTGGATGGAGAGTCATCACAGAAGTAGATGCAGCTTCAAGGAATGCCCTACGGAAGTGGTCAGAACAGTTGTCCATCCTGTATACCAGGAGCAGCCAAGAATTTGGCTCGTGAACTGTGCCCTCGTAGGAGTGCCGTAGCGCTCAGCCTTACTGCACACTTCCCCCACCACCATGCGATACTGTCTGTGAGTGAGGAGGTGGAAGATGGTAAACTGCGAATGTGCCACATTTAACCAGTAATGCAGTTGCACTGCACATGACTTTGTTTTCTACTTCACATTTCTCAACAATATAGATCACAAACAAAACAAATTTTCAGTATTATTTAATTACTTTTGGCACACTGGAGGAATAATATAATTTGATCTGATGCAAACCGTCGGCATACGGACAAAAACAAACACTTTCGCACTCAGATTGCCCCGTAATCAAGACTGACTTAGTTTCATAATAGAAGAAAAGTCTATCACACACATTTGCTGGTCGAAATATTCTATCACCTTTTCAACCTCAGCTTCATTATAGAGACCCTACTGAGTGTAGCAATGTAGACGTCCTGTACAGTTTTAGCGTTAAAGTGATTTGTGTTTAAAATGGGATTTTTCTTGCAGATCAGTCAGCTACATCTGCACATGATTATAGGAAATTTCAACTGAAATTGCATATAGTTTCGCAAACAGACGTGGGTTTGTTTGCCAGAGTCCTCAGAACGTTTAGGAAACTAACGTTCCAGTACTTTTAAGGACAGAATGAATTCTTCAAAGTTCACGTTTTGTTAACACCAGTGTGCTTAAGGAATAAGACTACATATGTTAGAATATCCCCCCTTCTACAACGTGATTTTCTTTTTAAGTGGATCCTCATCAAATCAGAAAGAAGTTGTTTCTCATCTAGCAGGGTTTTATTTTGAGCAGAGCGCAGACAAGTCCACTAAAAATGGAAGGTGAGCAATCCATTCCGGGCGTTCTAATTTTCGTTCCTGCACTCCTTTTCCCTTCATAAATTCAACAATAGCGAGTTTTAAATCGAAAATTGTTCCATGCATGCCCCCTGCCTTAACAAACGTACGTTGCAGACTCTTCCTTCAAGTCCGTTAAAAATTGTTGCAAATGACAGTGATATAGTGCGTGCGACCACAGAAATGTTACTATCCGTACCACGAGTTTCTTCATGTTCTGCAAGTTTAGCACGAAGTGCTTCTTGCTGTACAAAACAATGAACTCCGTCTCTTGGTCGTTGTACGTGTTTGCTCTTTCACTGTGGACTAGATAGTTGTATTCTTTCTGCATGGTACTGCACTGATGTTTGATAGTAAATTTGCGGTACCCGTCACTTACTCAACTGAGCGATATATATTAAGGAGTCTCGTCCCTCTCTTCTATCATTCCCATTTATTATTAAAGACTTGTGGTGATATATCGCTAGACTGCCTCCTTTTGTGCAAATAACTGCAGACATAGCGAAACACGAAATTTAAAAGTGCTGGAAATATCGGCAAGACAAAGTAAAATTTCAGAAATGTAAAATTATGCTCTTCACAGAATGAAAAAAGGTATATTTAAAATGAGTAAAAGAAGAATAGTTTTCTGTATTGAAGGGGTGGCACTGCTAAACTACTAGGGCGCATTTCGAGGTATTGTATTTGTGAATTTTGTTTATGAGTAAACTGCAAGGTAACACCATAAAAAATATGATAAAGGAATTTATCTAGTAGACATTGTTTGTGGTGGAGCCAATTGTCATCAGCATGTGGTGCAATCGAAATCACGAGACCTGAGTTTCTCCTGGCGTATACAATTTTCAAACAACTTACGGGATTTTTTTTTTTTTTAATCTTATGGGACTTAACTGCTAAGGTCATCAGTCCCTAAGATTACACACTACTTAACCTAAATTATCCTAAGGACAACACACACACACCCATGCCCGAGGGAGGATTGGTACCTCCGCCGGGACCATTACGGGAATTCAGGCAGGTAATATTTACAGCGACGGCCGATATTTCGGCGGGAGTACAACCCGCCATTGTCAAGCCATAAACTGCAACGAACTGGCGATGTGCAAGCAAATTTAAAACCTCGGTTCTTCGAGTAATTCAGGAAAGGTAACACACACACGCCGGCCGGTGTGGCCGTGCAGTTCTAGGCGCTTCAGTCTGGAACCGCGTGACCGCTGCGGTCGCAGGTTCGAATCCTTCCTCGGGCATGGATGTGTGTGATGTCATTAGGTTAGTTAGGTTTAAGTAGTTCTAAGTTCTATGGGACTGATGACCACAGATGTTAAGTCCCATAGTGCTCAGAGCCATTTGAACACACACACACACACACACACACACACACACACACACACACACACAGACACCACACTCTGAACACTAGTGCCACCAAACATGAACAAAGTCAGAGGTATCGGTAATTAAAGACTGGGAACTAGCAGGTGAGGTAACATTGACTATTGACTCTGACCCTCTGTTTTTTGACAAGGGAGAGAGCAGGGTTCCAAGCTGAGTTTAAGCAAAAACCTCCAGCGCTGTTAGCAAGGTTGCTCGCTAATTTAATCTCAAATGGTTCAAATGGCTCTGAGCACTACGTGACTTAACATCTGAGGTCATCAGTCCCCTAGAACTTAGAACTACTTAAGCCTAACTAACCTAAGAACATCACACACACCCATGCCCTAGGCAGGATTCGAACCTGCGACCGAGGAAGTCGCGCGGGTCCAGACTGTAGCGCCCAGAACCGCTCGGCCACACCCGGCCGGCAATTTAATCTCAACAGCTTCCTTAATAACACTGTCCCAATAGCCGGTATTGCATGCCAATATGTCGGTATTGTTATATAGCATAGGGTGACCAGTATACAAGCAATATTCGGCAATAGCAGATCTACTTGGCTGTTGTAATCGTGCGTGCCGTTTTTCAGTACATCGGTCCTTCACGGTTTGGATACTGGCCACCCTATATTATATAACAATACCGACATATTGGCATGCACGTCCGGCTATCGTGACAGTGCTATTAAGGAAGCTGTTGAGATTAACATACCGAGCAGCCTTGTACACAGGGATGGAGGTTTTTGTTTTAACTCTGCTTGGAATCCTGCTCTCTCCCATGTCAAAAAACAGAGGGTCAGAGTCAATGTTACCTCACCTGCTAGTTCGTAGTCTTTCACTATCGATACCTCTGACTTTGGTCATCCTTGATGACATTAGTGTTCAGTGCGCGCGCACGTGTGTGTGCGTGTGTGTGTGTGTGTGTGTGTGTGTTACCTTTCCTGAATTACTCGAAGAACCGAGATTTTAAATTTGCTTGTACATCGCCTGTCCCTTCCAGTTTGTGGCTTGATAACGGTGGGGTGTACTTAGGCGGTCGCTGTAAAGAAAAAAAGCACAATAGTTTATGTGATCAGATTAATGCTTACTAAACTGAGGGTTAGCTCTTTTCTTCCTCCGACACCTTTAGCTGCACCCATTTAATTCACACAAATAGCGAAGTCTAACGGCTTATAGAGAATATGAAATGGGCTACCAGGCAATCTCTTTCGTAGTTAAAACAGATGCCTTTTTTGTTTGAACTGTGTAATTAAAAGTTTAATTATCTTACGTCTATGCGACGCAGCTTTTCGCTTCCTGAGCGATTACTACCATTTCTCGTTAGGCATCAGCGAGTGCATTTTCTACGCCTAAAAACAAACATTTCCTTCGAAACAACTCTCCCTAGACCCATTTAACAGGAATAGCGGCAAACTTTTGTTCCTACGGGCCATGAAAACGCACTGCCTCATTTGTAATCCTCTTGAATGGTCGGTCGTTAAGAGCTCAACTGTCGGATAGGGTTGTTCCTCGGAGCCACTTCCGCTCTTCAATTTACGCGGCCCCTAGCCTCGCGGTATAACGTAGCGAGGAATGACCGCCGCCACGCTATGGGCGGCGCAGTTTTCAGCGTAGGGCGCGACGTCGACATATATGGCCGGCGAAACAGCAGGCTGGCTCTCGTATCTGCCCCAGCATACGGGAGACAACTCAGCTGTACGAGGGGGCCGGAGAGTGGTGGGTGAGGGGGTAGTCGTCCGGCAAATAACTGTACGTCGTCTACTAGTGGAGGACGTCGGAGAATATTACGAAGCACTGTCATGAAGTTTAAGTTTTCACCTCGAAAAATACGCTACGTAATTTACATTTTATTTGGTCCTCATACACAATGAAATCGGAGTCCTGTAAATTGCCCCCAGTGGAATTTGCGCCCAGGAACGGCGTAGGAAGTGTCCACTAATCCTCCTTTCCAAACTTCGCAACTAGTCTAGCTGGTAGAAGAGCTGAAGGCTCTCACGTTTTTTTTACTACTCCTGAAGAGGACTGGAGATTCTCAAACAAGAACTGTAACGTCAAAACATTTACATTCGAAAGTGATCGTAATTTGTTTTATATTCTGTCCGTCTCATTCACAGTTTTTCCTTATGACCATATTAGCAAAGGGCAATGGAAAACACGAAAATCAAATGATAAACTCTGAATTAAAAAACTGTATCTCTCCTACGTGGCAAAGTACACTCATGCTCATAAATTAAGGATAACGCTCATACATGGTGAAACAACGCTCTGGTGGGCGGCTTGCGGGTTTAAATCACCTCGGGGTATGACCATGCGGCGCATTTGACCTGCGCTCGTCGCACGGTGGCTCTGGCAGCAGTCAAGCAGAGATGTGTTGGTGCATGTCAGAGTACGGTGCAGCGAGTAAGTCTGCAGACGTTTTCAGACATGCTAATGGTGACTGTGTGTTGAAAATCGCTCAAAGAACACATATTGATAACGTTATGAGGGATAGACTACTAGGGCGTTGGAGGCTGGTCAAACACAGCAGGTCGTAGCACGGGCCCTCCGTGTGCCATAAAATATGATCTCAGGATTATGGCAACGATTCCAGCAGACAGGAGACATGGTTCAGGCTAAAATACGGGACGTCCACGGTGGACAACACCACAAGAAGACCGATATTTCACCATCAGTGCCCGCAGACGGCCACGCAATACTGCAGATAGCCTCGCTCGAGACCTTACCGCAGCCACTGGAACAGTTATCTCCAGACACACAGTTTACAGACGACTGAACAGACATGGTTTATTCTCCCGGAGACCTGCAAGGTGCGTTCCACTTATCCCTTGTCACAGGAGTGCCCGTAATGCCTGGTGTCAAGAACACAGTACTTGGTCATTTGAACAGTGGTCCCAGGTTATGTTCACGGACGAGTCCAAGTATAGTCTGAACAGTGATTCTCACCGGGTTTTCCTCTTTTTTGTCCTCGGCTTATTCCCGCCCATCCAGGTCTCCATTCGGGTTTCAAAATACTCCTTCTACATAATCTTGAGTTTCTCCTTATTCTCTACATCTTGTCCACTTTTGTTCACCATTTGAGCATAATCTGCCGTACCGTTCTTCCTCTTACTTTTGATCATCGCAGATAACATCTTTCTTGAACCTTCACTATCCCCCTCCATCATTCTGGCCCTCTGTTCCATCCACTTTCTTCTTTCCCTCGCCACCACTTTTTGTTTCTTTCTTTCTTGCCTCATACTTTTCTCTTGTCTCTACTGTTATCTTCTGGATCCATACCCTAAAGACTATTCTTCCTCTGTACTACAGTGTACGTAATGAATTTTTTACTCTACCGCAGAGTGTATGCTGATGTGAGGCATTGTGGCAAATTAAACTGTTTACCAGACTGGAACTCGGATGAGAGACATTTGCTTTTGGCTTGTATGTTCTGAGCTATCCAAGCAGGGCTCACAACTCCTGCTCACAGCTTTACTTCCGCCAGTACCTCATTTCCAACCTTCCAAACTTCATAGAAGCCCACCCGCATGACGTTGATGGACTGGTACTTCCGGAAGATGGTATATAGCGGAGACATGGTTCGCAACCTGAAGGATGTTTCCAGAATGAATGTTTCACTCTGCATCGGCGTGTGCGCTGACGTGAAACTTCCTGGCACACAGTTTTCATCTGCCAGGAAGTTTCGTGCAATCTACGTTTAGCTAACCTAATCATTTTCAACCAACCATCTAAATGAAACGACTTACAGAATGCTAGAAGCCTAATCTGTTTCTCATACACTTGTTGCTACCAGAGCCGCGTGGGGTAGCCGCGCGGTGTAGGCCTCTTGTCACGGTTCGCGATGCTCCACCCGTCGGAGGTTCGAGTCCTTCCTCAGGCATGGGTTTGTGTGTTGTCCTTAGCGTAAGTTAGTTCAAATGGTTCAAATGGCTCTGAGCACTATGGGAGGTCATAAGTCCCCTAGAACTTAGAACTACTTAAACCAAACGAACCTAAGGACAACACACACATCATTGCCCGAGGCAGGATTCGAACCTGCGACCGTAGCGGTCGCGCGGTTCCAGACTGTAGCGCCAGAACCGCTCGGCCACCAGCGGCCGGCTAAGTTAGTTTGAGTTACATTAAGAAGTGTGTAAGCGTAGGGACCAGATGACCTCAGCACTTTGGTTCCATACGAACTTAAAACCAATTTCCAAAATTTCCACCAGGTTTCAGGAGAATGCAAGGGCAAGAGACCAGAGGGTGAGATTCATTGGGAGGGGGGAGGGGGGGAGGCAGTTGAAAAGCAGAATTTAAAAGTTGAAACAACTGCAATTTGTGAAATATGAAAATGTAAGAGAGCATATATGAGAACGTGATGTCGACCATTGGTAGCGCAGTGGCCCTCTTATTCCGGCAGAGGGATGTTTACACTGCTAGTCATTTGCACGGCGACATCGACGCGGCTTGGACAGGCGGGACAGAACATCGCTGCGGACAGCAGCCAATTATAGCATAACTATATTTCTGCATGTCGCCCATCCGAGCTGATCGTCATGAGTGTCTGTCTGGTTTCTTTCTTTTTGCATTGTTTACCTGTGATTCTTCTAAAACATCAAACTGAGTGCCTTATTCTATTTTGTGCGTCATGTCCCTTTACCCTTCAATGTTACCTGTGTCAACTTTCCCATTGCGACAGTGGCGCGCCTACTCCTCCCCACTGGTTTTGTTCAAATTTACTGTTATGCGGGGTTTGGCCAGAAATAAAAGTGACGGCATAGGGAGCTCCAGATGGCCAAACGTTCACAAATAAAATAGCATTTCTTTCGCGCGTTGCGCGAGTCGTGAGTAATTTACGTTCTGTTGTTTCGAGGCAGCGATTGGCGCAGCGGAAAGAGTACGGAACTGTAATCCGAGGTTGATGCGGTCGAGTCCTTACTTGGAAACTTCTTGTATTTTTCAATTTTTACGTAGCTAACACTGCAAACAAACCGAAACGATGCTCAATATATTGTATTCATTAATGAATTTTTAAAAAGCATGAAAAGCGAGGTCAAAGGAAAAATTTGGGATCGTAAATAAATTTCCAAGAAAGGATTGCGTTTACAGCGTCACCAAGAATGGATTGTAACTAGTGTGTACAGGACTTCGTATTCCCTTGCTTTTAGTCTGATCTTCGAGCAAAAAACAGCAGAGTAGGTTCCTCCTGTAGGTAAAATCAACCCATCGGCCGCCGGGTATAACGCTATCACCGCTTAAGGAGCTCAGTCGCTATGCTAGCTCGCGCCTGATTAACACGTTTTTTCGGGAACATTTTGAGAACGCAACGAAAATAATGCGTTTCTACAGAAAGCTTAAAACAATCATGTAATTATAAAAAACGCGGTGCTTATAAAGTATGCAAGATACAGAGAAAATTGCTGCTGTCCCCCTTTTTAAGAGGAATATCACCCCATCACGTGTAGCAACAACTACAAAATAATAAAATAATATAATGTTATACACGGAGTTCTCGTCTATGCCGCACTGGTCCTTCCTGGAAATCTATTTGCAATCCCAAATTTTCCTTTGTCTATCATTTTCATGCCTTTTACGAAAATATTAATAAATACAGTACATCGAACATTGTTTCGGTTTCATTGAAATGTAATTAAGTAAAAACTGAAAATAAAAATAAATAAATTTCCGGAATCGATCCAATGACCTCCAATGACCTGTCTGTACTCTTTCCGGTGCGCCAACTAGTGCCCGTTTACTACCCTACCATAAATGTCTCATGCCTCACTCTACTCGCGCCAGAATTGCTATTTCTTTTGACAAACGCCTGGCCATATGGAGTTCCCACTTCAGTCATATTCATTTCTGGCGAAGCCCTGCATACGCCAGAAATATGGATGGAATCGGTTATGACAGGTAGGTGCTGCCCCTTGTCAGTGACTAGCTAGTTTCCAGATATATCGGCCGCAAATTACACAGACTTTAGTTTGGGCACGAATTTCACTGGGCGTCGTTTTCATCTGTCCACTGGAATCCCCTCACCACAGTACCGAAGTATTCCGCTAGCTGAGGAATAAAAAATAAAGTGGTGCAACCCCTTGATACAGTATAGCGTCGTGCGATATTTCGTTTTCCGCGTTTGAAAGGCGAGCAACGCTGCAGTACTCCGTTCTGAGATGGTGTAAGTGAACGGCAACAAAGCACCATCATGTGAGATCGTGGCACAGTGCTTTCCAAAGCAGTCAATCAACTGTGAATCACGGATAGCGACGTGTAGAGCCGGGAATCGCAACAGGGGTGGAAGACCGCTGCATCACAATCGAGACAACCGTCTGAAATATACCTGGGGGAACCAACAATAGCCGCCCACGGTGGCCGAGTGGTTCTAGGCGCTTCAGTCCGCTTCGGTCGCAGAATCGAATCCTGCCTCGGGCATGGATGTGTGTGATGCCCTTAGGTTACTTAGGCTTAAGTAGTTTTAAGTTCTAGTGGACTGATGACATCAAATGTTAAGTCACATAATGCTCCAAGCCATTTGAATCAACAATATCATTTTTTTTTCTTTTGGTGTGCCAGATAAAAGTGACAGGTGCGATTGACTCAGAGTGCAAAAAAATGATGAAATAATCAAAATGACAGATGGTAGGAGAGTTCCAATACACTAGAACAGCTTAAAACTTTTATCTATTATGGATGTGGAACAATGTGACTCTAATCATTAAAGGCTTTCAGAAATAACTGCAACCAGTCGCCTTTTGTGATAATCCAATTTTTACTTCTTTACCATGACCCGTTTCTAATCGCATAGTGGCTCATCATCAGACTGTACGCATCTTCGAAGAATATTTGGATCATCGTGATGCTCGTGTAGCAGTATCAATATAGAGAAACGAAAAAAATAAGCACCGAATGTGGCGACAATTATTTACATCATAACCGACTTAAAACCATTACTTGTTACCACCCATGGGTTTGTTCCTGGTGCACACATTTCTCTAGAAAACATAATTTCTCTTTTTCCAGTTCCGTTAAGCCGATCAAGCAACATGAACAAACAAAATCTCCAGTAGCAGAAGAAACTAATTATGTCTCTATGGATTTTCTCGGTAACATCTCTTATCAATTCGCAAAGCTGTTTCTAGCACACAAAGTGAAAGTAAGTTTCCACACAAACAATCAAATAGCAGGGTCTTTCAAGAAGTAATGCTGCACTTTTTTTTCTGTAAGCATGTTGGCTTTATTCAGGATTCCAGTACATCATATTCCCCACTCTTTTGGCTATGAAACCCTGTTTTTCAACATAATCTCCATTCAGCGTGATGGCACCTTACTGAGAGGGTCTGTGAGACCACATCATCCATGTACTGCTTCCCGTGGAATGCATCCTTCATTGGGACAAACAGATGGAAACGGGAAAGTGCGATATTAGGTGTGTAGGGTGGTGGATGTGGAACAACAGTACAATGAAGTTTTGTGAGCTCCTCTCGGATACGCAGACGTGTGTGAGGCCTTGAGTTATGATGGAGAAGGAGAAGTTCGTTCGTATTTTTCTGGCGCCGAACACACTGCAGAATTCTCAGCTGTGTGCAGCCGGCCGGCCCGCGGGAGACTGGAAAGTTATGTGCGACCTTGTTGCGACGACGACAGAGGTCTCGCCCAACGACTCATCGCGCTTTTGTTCACTTCCAGGTTTACACAGATATTCTGCAAGCGTCTGCGAATAACTGTGATGCCCTAGTTTTTCACCAAAAGAAACTCAGTGACAGCTCTCTGCTTGTAACGCATCTCCGTTACAGGCGCCATTTTGAAGGCTACGCATAGCGCCACCACCTGTCGGAACTTCATGAAACTACAAGGGCTGCAGCGAGTATCCCCCGATATGCCACAACAAATTCCACAGTTCTTCAACCGACACTGGCAGAGAAAAAATGTACTGCATTACCCATTGAACGTCCCTCGTAGTTCACAAAACCAAAACAGCCAGCCCACCTTTTCACAAACTTGGTATAGACAAATTAAATTGTAACCTCTGCTCCTCCTGCTACATGGGGCAAAAACAAATAAAATTTGAAATTCGGTACAAGAAATCCAGTGACGCATTTCGCTTAAAACATCTAAATAAATCCAGTTTTTCTGCCTGCCTAGCACAAAACAGCCATCTAATTAAAGACACAAAAATTAACCTCCATTTTCTGTGCACTGTAGACAAGGAAACAAATATGAACCTTATGCAACAATTACAGATTTTCACCCCTAACAATATATTGTCCTATATCAGCTGAAACGAACAAAATGGTTTAGCAAGTAAATCAATTTTATCAGAATTCTAAAGAATCTTTAACGTGACAAAAAGCAACTACTCTGAAACTAAATACCAAAGACTAACATACACATATACAATTCCTGCACCCTCACAACCACCCTTCCTCGGTGGCAAATCTACTCACCACTCTCTGTCTTGTTTGGAAGCTCGCGCACACGCACACTAGCAAACACAAGCACACACACACACACGCACACACACAAACACATCACCACCATACCCCCTCCCCCACCTCCACCCCCGTCTGCACTTACACTACCTTCCCTAATGTCCCAAATATGAAAAGAACTCAACATTATCAGTAGGTGCCTCCCACATTCAAAGCTCTGTTGTTTAGTTCATAATCAATTAACAAGGAAATAAACGTGTCAATCGTAATTTCAGTACCAAAGTTATAGACGAAATATCTTGAACTCTCACTTTGATAGGTTTTGTAAATAGATTGTTAATTTTGCAGTAATGAATGCACGTTATTTTTATAATTTTTATAATAATAATGAATGTACTGTCATGAATGTACCGTTTTCGGAAATGCGAGCGGTGACCGAAGAAAATCTCTGCTTCAACACAGATACTATGGACATTGACTTTAGTCACGCTCTTTGCATTATTTACATTCTGTAAAGCACGTGGTAGTTGCTTCCTGTACAAAACTTCGTGCAATTCCGTACATTTAACGAAACTGCAGAACATACTTCATATTTTCCAGAGTAAGGTGTGCACCAGGTGTAGCCCCTTGGATGCTAATGCTTTTGAGTCAGTCTTACGTCCCAATAATTCTCGCCACATATAGTGTTTTCTTGTTTTGCTTTTGTATCTTGATGCAGCTACACGAATCCTACAACGCTCCGCAAATTCATTGAAAATGTGCACCATCTGATGACGAACGGCTAAGCGATTCAAACCAGGTCTTGGTAAATTAATAAAAATTGAAGTATCACAAAAGGCAACGGGTTGCAATTATTTCTGAACAACTGAAACGATTTATCTACACGAAAATGAAATAAATGTTAGAAGATGAACTGAAAGAACACCGATTTGGATTGCAGAGAAGTTCGTGAACACGTGTGGCAATACTGATCAAGCAGTTTATCGTGTGAGATGGATTTAAGAACAATTAATCTACATTTGCAGATTTGTACAAAGCTTATGACAATGTCGAACAAGAACAATAGGTTACCTTAAATTTGTACAGAAATGAATCGAGGGTGATCAGAAAGAGGTAGTAAGAAAGAGGAGATTGAGCAACGGTTGTAGTCTACCCCATACGTTATTCGATCTGTACACTGAGCAGATAATGAAGGATTCTAAAGAGAAACATGTGACAGGAGTGAAGTTCTAGTGAGAACAAGAACTCTTTATGGTATGCCAATGTTATTGCCGTTTTGGCAGAAATGTCAAAAGACTTGGAATATTAGATGAGCAGAATGGATGGTGCGATGAGTAGAGGTTATATAACGAATATCAACAAAATTAAAACAGTAGTCCTGAAGTGTAGTCCAATAAAATCGGACAATCCTGAGGGAATTAGGTTAGAGCGAATGAACGCTGGAAGTAGTACAGAGATTTTGCTATCTGGACTTAAAAATAAGTGACAATATTCGAAATAAATAGGATATTAAAAGAACTGCCGTTAGAAATAAAAGCTTATCTGAAAAGGCGAACTATGTTAACATCCAATATAAATTTCAGCAAGAGATAATGAACAGAATTTGGGACAAAAGAGCTTTCTGGGAGCATTACTTGGCTGTAAGAAGGTATATGTTGATAGAACACATCCTGACGCATCAGTGAATAGAAATTTGCAATGGAGGGAGGTGTGGGGGTAAAATTGCACAGGAAGGCCAAGATTTGACTACAGCAAGCAAGTTGAGGTATAAATAGGTTACAGTAGCTACGTAGACAGACTTGACGAGAGCATTTTATTTTCATTAAATGCGACAGAGAGCTTGCTCACAGTTTTTGCTATCCGCAAAACGTACCGAATTCTCTCTCCTTATATGTAGGGTATTTCACATACTTTTAACTGCCGAACATTCATGGTAGACGTCACACTGTTACCAGCATTACAATGCAGAAATATCACGTAATTTCTGACTTAAATGTGTTTTACTGGACTCTCTGTACAGAACTATTGTTGCTACTGGAGAGACACTTGATTTAAGCTACTTATGTAAGATCATAACAAAAACAAAAGTTCAGTGATTTAAGAGACATCTCTGTGGAACGCTAACAATTTTCAACTCTACTTATTCTTCCTCTTCTTCAGACACATAAATTCTGCTTGTGATATTCTCCTTCTCAAATCCTCCTCCTTTTCACATTCTTCTCTTTTTTATCACATTCTCCGTCACCTGCTAACATTTTCTATCTCCCATTCTCTTCTCCTCACACTCCCTTATATTCTCCTTACCATAGTTTCTTTCTCCTTATTGGATTCTCCTTCTACTCATCACGTTCCCCTTATCATTCTCTCCTTCTCACTTTCTCCTTTTCCTTCTCACATTCTCCCTCTCCTCCTCACATTCTGCTTCTTCTTATCACATTTTCTTTATTATATTCTCATTCTCATCCTCCTCCTCAGGTTCTCCATTTTATATTCTCCTTCTCCTCCTTATATTCTCCTCCTCCACCTCCCACTATCCTTCTTCTCCTCAGATTCTCCTTTCATATTCTCCTTCTCACATTCCCCTTTTCCTTCTCCTCCGCTGCGTTCTGCTCCTACTTTTCTGTTCCCCTCTCCTCTACCCCTGGCAGTTGTAGTGGCGAGTAGGAAGAGTGCACCAGCTCCCGTAATCTCTCGAGAAGCGGCGATCCGCTCTGAGGATGAGGAGTCGCCGCTTGCTTTGAAAGGCGTCCCCGCTGCTCCTTTCCATGCGCCGCCTCTCATGTCCCGTCGTGTTTGCTGGGCAGCCAGCCGTGACACAAAGGACGGCGCCGGGAGGACCCTTGGTGCGGAAAACTGCTCTCCGACTTCTGGGCGTTTCGCAGAGGGTCTGCGTCGCAGAAAACGGCTTGCATGAGTATCTGGGCAGGCAAGCAGGATTTCTGTCGAGGAATCGTCTCATACGAGATTGTTTATGTCACTCCTGGTACATAATCGTTACTGCAGAGCAAACCAAGTTCGAACAACAGGGCTCGCGAGCCTCATCGGGCCCACGAAGGGATTTAATCCGGCCCGCGCCTGAGCGAAAGTTTTTCGAAAGTAGCTCGTGAATCTTACCGTTCATTTAACCAAGGGAGGTCACTTTGAGTACTGCCTTCAATTGTTCATAAATAACGGAGATGTCAGTAGCAGCGATCTGTCTGCAGCTCACTGTGACATATTGGTCTTGTTTGCTGCGTTATTGTTTCAAGTTGTCTTTCTTTCGAATGCGCGGTACCGTGTTATTAAGCTTCTTTTCTATGAGAGCAAAAAGTAAAATCATTCTGAATGAGAAAAACAATCCTTTGGTAGTTCTGTCGGACGAAGAATTGCTATGGAAACTACCTTTCTTGTTTAATGTTGCTCTCCATTTTAATTAACTGAAATAAAAATCTTAAAGCGGAGGACAGTATTATTTGTGACATTTGCACAAATCTTAAAACTTTCAGACAGTAACTGTTACTTTTTCCACACAGTATGAACCAGCTTTAGTTCTAATGAGGATTTATTTAGTAGGTGTGTTTATAAATAAATCTTCTTCTATCCGTCACGATTTTCCTTTATTTACTTTTCACACGACGCGTTTCGGGAAATGATTCCCACTTTCAAGTGCGTTTTTTGTGTGTATTAAGATATTTGTATTTATTGTTGTCAATGTGTGAGGGTCTGCTTCATTTCGTTGATTTTTACTGCAATATATAAGAAACACGCGAGTTTTTAGTTGGTTATCGATTCTTTTGGTGAAGTTGGAGGCGAAATTTAGAAGAACTTATTCTTACAGTTTTCTAATGGTCCATTTGTGCAGAGAGCCACACACACTAAACGTCATACACAACTTGTTGTACACTTTATACATCGAAAATAACTTATATTAACAAACAGTTTCAAAGATCTTCTTACAAGTAGTCCACAGGGATAATATTATAGGTCTCCCACGGATTATGATATGCTTTTGTACAGATGCTATTTATCTCAATAGTTTGTCTGATAAATTACTTATATCAATTTTACAAATGTGCTTATTTCTATGTTTTACTATTTTTATTTAAGTATACTATCGGAACATCTGAAGAAATTCACTAATTCACTTTCAAGTTTTTCGTTTAATATGTTACCGTATCTTCATATTTTCTGTAATGTGAATACATCTCTAGTTCTTCTAGCAAATCCATTCGATGTCCCTTATTTAGTCAGTGGAGTACTTTGACATTCTGCTCTATTTTTCCAAATGGGCCTGCTGTATTATGTATATGTGTTGCCGTTGCTGAAGTTGTGTGCTCGTTGTGTGTAGGCTTTAATGTGCTCTGTGTACCTGGTGTTGAAATTTCGGACTGTTTGTCCTAGGTAGAGCATGAAGCAATCCTGTCGTGTTACCTTGTATATTCCAGACTCTGAATCTGGATCATGATTACACTTTATATTATGTATTAGTTTTTGTTGTAGTATATTAGATGTAGAAAACCCAATTTTTACTTTGTGATCTTTAAAAATATTTGCTTTCTTCTGTGATACATTGCCTATGTATGGGATACTAGATATAGATTTCTTTTTCTCTTTTTCTTCTGTAGTGCAGTTTGCACCTGTGCCTTTCTTCGCTGTGTCCGGGATTTTGTCAACCATGGAAACATTGTAAACATATGTATCTGAAGTATTTTTCACTGTGTTTATTTCTTGTTGCGTGTTTTCTTGGTTCAATGGTATTTTTGTTGCCCTACGTAGCATCGACCTGTATGCTGCCTGTTTATGGATATTTGGATGACGTGAGTTTGCAGCAATTGTGATATCACTCATTGTGTTTTCCTATAAATTTTGAATGTGCATGTACTGTTGTGTCTTATAATATTTAGGTCCAGAAAGTTGATGCTTTTATTTTGCTCATGTTCCAAAGTAAATTCCGTCATGTAGATTACTGAAATAATTTAGAATGTCTGAAATGTCTGCGGTAACCCCTTTCACGAACAGTAGCGTGTCATCTACACTAATGACCATTAAAATTGCTACACCAAGAAGAAATGCAGATGATAAACGGGTATTCATTGGACTAATATATTGTTCTAGAACTGAAATGTGATTACATTTTCACACAATTTGGGTTCATGGATCCTGAGAAATCAGTACCCAGAACAACCACCTCTGGCCGTAATAACGGCCTTGATACGCCTGGACATTGAGTCAAACAGAGCTTGGATGGCGTGTACAGGTACAGCTACCCATGCAGCTTCAGCACGAACCACAGTTCATCAAGAGTAGTGACTGGCGTATTGTGACGAGCCAGATGCTCGGCCACCATTGACCAGATGTTTTCAGTTTGTGAGAGATCTGCAGAATGTGCTGACCAGGGCAGCAGTCGAACATTTTCTGTACCCAGAAAGGCTCGTACAGGACCTGCAACATGCCGTCGTGCATTATCCTGCTGAAATGTAGGGTTGCGCAAGGATCGAATGAAGGGTAGAACCACGGGTCATAACACATCTGAAATGTAACGTCCACTGTTCAAAGTGCCGTCAATGAGAACAAGAGGTGACATGTAACATACAAGAGGCAACATACCATCACGCCGGGTGATTCGCCAGTATGGCGATGACGGATACACGCTTCCAACGTGCGTTCACCGCGATGTCGCCAAAGACGGATGCGACAATCATGATGCTGTAAAGAGAACCTGGATTCATCCGAAAAAATTACGTTTTGCCATTTGTGCACCTAGCTTCGTCGTTGAGTACACCATCGCAGGCGCTCCTGTCTATGATGCAGCGTCAAGGGTAACCGCAGCCATGGTCTCCGAGCTGATAGTCCCTGCTGCTGCAAACGTCGTAGAACTGTTCGTACAGGTGGTTGTTGCCTTGCAAACGTCCCCATCTGTTGACTCAGGAATCGAGACGTGGCTGCACGATCCGTTATAGCCACACGGATGAGATGCCTATCATCCCGACTGCTAGTGATACGAGGCCGTTGGGATCCAGCACGTCGTTCTGTATTACGCTCCTGAACCCACCGATTCCATATTCTGGTAACAGTCATTGGATCTCGACCAACGCGAGCAGCAATGACGCGATACGATAAACCGCAATCGCGACAGGCTACAATCTCACCTTTATCAAAGTCGCAAACGTGATGGTACGCATTTCTCCTCCTTACACGAGGCATCACAACAACGTTTCACCAGGCAACGCCGGTCAATTGCTGTCCTTGTATGAGAAATAGGTTGGAAACTTTCCTCATATCAGCATGTTGTAGGTGTCGCCACCGGCGCCAACCTTATTTGAATGATCCGAAAAGCTAATCGTTTGCCCATCACAGCATCTTCTTGCTGCCGGTTAAATTTCGCGTCTGTAGCACGTCATCTTCGTGGTGTAGCAATTCTAAAGGTCAGTAGTGTATATATCTCCTATAAAATTCTATTTTCTTTAGGAAAATTCTTGGCTGTTAAATAATTTTTGTTCTAACTGATTTATGTATACGGCAGCAGTGGTACTAGATATACATGATCCCATTGCTAGGCTATCTGGTTGTTTATAAATATTGCCATTAAAGGTAAAGTAGTTGTAACTTAGGGTTAGCTGAAGGAGTTCCATAAATTCGACAGTCTTTGTGTATGAAAGTTTCTTGTGTTGCATACCATTCTTATGTATTACTGTTAGAGCTTCTTGTATGGGTATGTTTGAGTGAAGGTTGGGGATGTCAATTGATACAAACTGTGCATCTCAGGGGAGCTTTCTGGTTCTTAGTTCTTCAGCTAGTGTAATGCTGTTTTTTGTGGACTATGTTGTTTCATATGTGTAATTTTTCATGAGTATGTTATTCTTTTTTTTTTTTGAGACATCTTGTATGCTAGGCTATTCAAAGAGTTTACCACGGGACGTTTCGGATTTCCAGCTTTGTGTATTTTTTGGTGTGCTCTTAGGCGTGGTGTTTTTGGATTCATGCATGTAAGGTGTTTCAAAAAAAATGATTCAAATGGCTCTGAGCACTATGGGACTTAACATCTGTTGTCATCAGTCCCCTAGAACTTAGAACTACTTAAACCTAACTAACCTAAAGACATCACACACATCCATGCCCGAAGCAGGATTCGAACCTGCGACCGTAGCAGTCGCGCGATTCCGGACTGAGCACCTAGAACCGTTTGATAAGGTGTTTCATTTCAGTTTCTGTCATTAGGAAATGTGTGTTCTTTAACTGTCCTTAATTTTACTTTGAAATTGTTTGGTTGTTTCTTTTTGACTGATATGACAAGATACCACCGAGTACTCCCGATGTCATGAAATGCTGTATAAAATCGGCCTATTGTGCTGTAAGTCCGGTTGAAAGTAATTTGCGCTGTATCGTATGGCCGAAATGGTTTTATACCATGTATAGTCGCTCAGTTCAGCGAACTAAGGCTGAGTTACGTGTTTAGTTATATACTATGTAACAATAAATATGAAGCTCCCAGAAGAAATGGTTAGATGTCAATGTAACTCCGTATACACCAGTGGTGCATACGTAAATGATTAGAGCTGCAATTCTCTCTGACATTTAGAGCTTCCTTCGGAATGCACTACTGTTGTTCGCTGTTATTGAACATAAGAGTGGTACAAACAGTCAGATATTGACTCATCAACGACACAGAGATCCCGCGTACGCGTATGAGTAAGCATTATCAGCGCTTGAGAGAGTCTGAGAGGGGCCTCATTGTGGGGATCTGTTTGATGACTGGTCGAATCGTGTATTATCCGGACCTTTAGGGCATTTGGATGTTTCATGGCGAGATGACGCACTGCATGGCAACATGTGGAAGTGCATAGTTATCGTCAAGATTCTGGTGGGCAACGTGTGACCACCACAAGCGAGGATCGCCGTATTGTGCAACCGGCATATCTCAACCCCTTCCCATCCGACTCTTCCATCCAAGAACAAGTAATGGACTCACTGCACAATTGAGTGTCATACCATATCACTGGCAGGAGACTATCAGCAGCCAAACAACGTAATTCCTGTCACTTGCGCAAGCCGTCGTTAACACCACAACACAGAAGGCTGCGTTTTTGGGATGGTTCCATGACTGGGAAGCATGCACTGCTGATGAGTTGCGAAGTATTTCGTTCACTGACGAATCAAGAATCTCCACTACACTGGATGATATCGCCGACGAATATTTGCTGTCGTTACGCCGGCCGTAGTGGCCGAGCGGTTCTAGGTGCTTCAGCAGATTCGAATCCTGCCTCAGACATGGATGTGTGTGACGTCCTTAGGTTAGTTAGGTTTAAGTACCTATAATTCTAGGGGACTGATGACCTTAGATGTTAAGTCACGTAGTGCTCAGAGCCATTTCAACCATTTTTGTTGTCGTTGTACACACGCCGTCCATTTCCGGACCCACGTTCATAGGACGATCATCAAAATAAAATTAGGGAAATCAGAGCTCGAACAGAAAGGTTTAGGTGTTCGTTTTTCCCGTGCGCTATCCGGGAGTGGAATGGTAGAGAGATAGTATGATTGTGGTTCGATGAACCCTCTGCCAGGCACTTAAATGTGAATTGCAGAGTAATCACGTAGATGTAGATGTAGACCTTTTTTCCTCCATTTCCAGTCAGGAATCCGTCCCTGCGGTTTGTCGGTATTATTGAAGCTTACCATTCACACATTCCTTGACACATTACGTGCTCATAAGGCCAAAAGGCTGCATTTAGTCTCGCTTCGACCAGCGGCCATTATATTTTACATCATCGGTGTATGTCGTACGTATAGCGGTTAACAAAAATATTGAAACCCCACAGACGCAACACATTGCCATAACCAATACGGTGTAGGAAATCAGTAGGCATTCTAAACAGTTTCCAGTCCTCTCGGAATAGATAGATACAGGTCCTGTATGGTTTTCAGTGAAATCTTATACCACTGTTCCAGCAAAATAGTGGCCAGTTCAGACAACGATGAAACAGGTGGACAGCGATCACGCCCGCTTCTCTCCAAAATAGACCACAGAGGCTCAGCAATATTGAGATCTTTTAACTGTGGTGGCCATAGGAGTTCCGATAATTCATCTTCGTGCTGTCAAAACCAGTGGTGGACGACGATAGCTCTGTCGTTTCGGAACACTGCATCAACCATTCGGGAACAAACACTGAACCAAGAGATGGATAAGATAAATCAAAATGGTGATGCAACCGTCGGCAGTAATGCGGCCTTGCATAGAAACCATGGGCCCCACGTAACACAACAATATGACTTGCCAGATCATCATCAAAACCTCGTCATGTTATACGACTGGGACGTAAACACGGCCAGAAGTTGGAAATAATGTGCAACAAGACTTAGTCGACGAAAGGACTTAGTTCATACTGCAATTCCCTGCTTATGCAGCTCCGTTTGTGCTTGCAGTGTTGACTAGTGCGACATACAAACCTGCTGTGCCTTTCGCATCTATCGTCCTCTTGGTTTTCGTCGCAATCCTTTTGAATCACAGTCCGTTACAATTACTCAAGACGCGCTTTCGTCCGCATTGTGACTTTGCGGGCGATGTCTTTCCACACTCCCTGTGTGCAGTATAAATCTACGATATGGTGCCTCTAGAGGCAGCAAACGCTTCGCCTCGCTTGGTTACGGAAGCACACACCATAAGAGCACCAACTATTTCCCGAAGTTAGAATACACTGAGCTCCGATCTAATGCACTTACAACAACACAGAACACTTTTCTCACCACAACTGACACTTGCAATGTATTTAGGACTTTGCATAGGTGCCGATCGTGGAGAAATACAACAGTGCAACTTGCAGGGATTGCGTAACATTTGCATTTAGATTCAGGCATGAGTTTCTTGCAATGTTTCCATATTTTTGTCCACTCTTGTATGTGTCGGTACGGCGTCCCACACGTTCAATAACAATTTTGTCACATCGTCAATATATCGACCGTCTGAGGGCTCGTACTGACGTATGCTCAGCATTAGAAATACTGATGAGGGGTGTTGATGGCCGTCGAAACATTCTCAGTGTTGCCAATACATACTGAACGTGTAACATCGAGTACTGACGGTCTGATTGTATTCTCCTGTCTCATATTCAATTCTGACAGACTTATGCGAGGGTAATGGTTGTATATGCTATGGCCAAAGCCCGAAATCGGCCAGGGAGGGAACAAGCAGACCAAGTCACGAAGTGGCCGTGTAGCTTTAAATTGGCCATCCAATGTCAGACCTTTTCCTGATTTCGGGATTCGGCCGTCCAGTTCGCCAAGTGACTGGGACCGATCGACCAAGTTCCGAAGAAATAATGAAAGGCGATTTGATTGAACGATTTAAAATTGTAGAAGTCGGGAAATGGCCAACTTCGCTGTAAATAGACCAACCTATGTCCGATTTCCTCTTGACATCTGGATATGGGCGGCCAGTTTGCGAAGTGGCGTAGACAGATCAGCCAGAATCGGAAGGGCGGCCAGTTTGCGAAGTGGCGTAGACAGATCAGCCAGAATCGGAAGGTAAATAAAGAGTGGACGAATATGTATGATTTCAAGCTGAATGCCATCTATTTACTTTATCAATCTCACATACAAAAAATATAAACTTTATACAACCGACTCACTTTATTAATCTTTTTTAATACAATGGGTATTCTCTTGTTACAAGTTAAACTTGATAAAATTTGAAATTACACAACAGTTTCTTATTTTTGCATTTGCAGCGATTTGTGACGTATTTAGTAGAGCAATTGCATCGATTGTATCCTTGGCTACTAGTCAGTGATTGTAAGGACGATACGGTTCGTAATGATTTTTCTTCTTTGGTCACGGACTCCAGCTTGAGCAGTTTCTCGTGCACAACAGAGAACTCGTTCCTGGAAAATAGCTACTTGAGAACATGTTCTGTTCCCAGCTTGTGGAAAGTGCCTTCGACGTTCATGACAACTGCAAGAACGCTTCTAAGGTCTGCGTGACCTCTGTCAACACCTGGTATATGGATGCGAACATGGTCTCCAACTTTTGCTGGTGGGAATTTTGCATCGAAATTTTTAAGCATCTTTGTACCTTGTGCTTGCAAATTGTCGTGAGTTGCTGCCCTCTTCTTCCTGATTTTTTGTTCATTATCTCGTAGTTCGCAAATAATTTTCCCTCCATATACTTCCTGTAATTCATTGCTTCTTCCACAAAGTCCACGAAAATCTTTGCCGCAGGATATACAACAGTGACCTGCGCTACACTCTTCTTCACAAACCACACTCGACATTTCCAGTTTGTTATTGTCAGGTAACTGGCCTCGACTTTCCGTTAGTACGACCTCCATGGCGGCAGTTTCTTTGTTTGGAGAAGTCTCTACATTTTTATCATCCTCCATTTCTTGCTCGACGTTCTCAAGGTCTTCCTGTCACACTATGTTATCAGTAATTTTGTTAGGCAGATTTGAAGTACTCAGCCCCACTTTTGCTTTACAGCAAAACACTGCCTCGTACGGCGACTGCTGAATTCCTTGACGAAAACAACGTTTTTCATGAACCGGATGAATCTAAGACTCTCAGCCCAATGTACTGAGTTATTTGTCTGCCTCCATGTCACTATCATATTCTGTACATCCTGGGTGGGCCGTTCGATGGGACCCTGGCTTTGGCTATGTCTGGGTTTTCCATGTACCAATTTCAGTTCAGACAACATGTTATTTAACTCAATTAAAACATAGGTTGATAACTCTACACCGTTATCTGACTGCAGCACACTTGGGGCATGTATAGTGATAAAGATGTCAAGGGAATGGTTCGCAACTTCTGCCCTTTTGCTTTTCAGGGGTCGCAATAATATAAACTAGGTTACGTGATCTTGGTAACTAAGTATGAACTTGTACACCACGTCAGCGCTACTTTGCATGTCTGTCAGATGTACCTGGCCCCTTAAATTAAATTCTTTAAATATCTCAAATTTGGACACTAAATCTTTCTTTGGATTAGACAATTTAGTCTGACAAGATCTGCATAAGCGAAGACGCAAAGTAATGGCCTCTTTTGTGTCATTTTTGTACTTAAACTTCAGTTCCTCTTCCATATGTGTACGACTTCCGTGTCCTGTTTTCAAGTGAGTATGGCGCAGTATTTCGAACTGTTCTTCCTTATGGACATAGAACAAAATAGCGCTGTTCTCTCCTATTACTGGTACAATAAGTTTATCTTTTCAGTCAACTTAAATAAGGTCATATTTCCTCAGTCTCTCTTCTCTCTGCTTTACTTTGGCTCGTTTCAAGTTCTCCATAAAAGAACAGTACCTCTCTCTTGTGATTATTTCGCTATTATTTGCTTTTTCTTGCAGCTGTTCAAAGTCTCCAGCAACCTGATTTTCATATCAAACGTCGTTTTCGCATTTGCATGCATCCAAACTTCATCGTGAATATTGGTCCCGTGTGAAGTAGCCATGGGTCATCCTACGGAAGAGTGATACGAACAACTGATATTAAATGCCACTAAATGTTACTGGCCTAGATCCTACTACCAAATAACTAGTACCGGTATGTTCGATTACTGACTTAGAACAGGTCCATTAATTACGTGAGCTCAAAATGGAGGAAATTAGTCTGGTAAAGTCTCACCAGTTCTTATTTAAAGTTGGAGGTCAATTAAAATCCCACTTTAATTTTTAATTCAGAAAATCCCCACTGTTTTATAACATTTTGTTTTATAAAATTAATCCTGATGACAGACAGTACTGAAGTACAAATCAGTCTTCATGTAGATTGTGATCTGAACTCAATGCATCATACGTTCCTATGCCTGGGATTCACGATCTGAAAGGCGTGCCGCGCAAGTGCCACATTTCATCTGCGAAGTTCACTCTCAGAGTGGCCGAATTCACGCACGTCATTTGAGAAAGAGTCGTGATAATCTGCAACTCACGGATGTACGTTACTGTGTTCAAAATGTTTGGACGGCTACGCATAGCGCTGTCACCTATCGGAACTTTATGAAACTACAGGGGCGGAAGCAGGAATATTCCACGATGCCTCGCAACAAATTCCGTATTTTCTGAACCGAAACTGGCAGTAAAAAAAAGTATATTATTACTTGTTGAACGCCCCTTGTAGTTTCGTCATTACATACTGAACGTGTGAAGGCCCCTTTAGAAGGCTATTAGCCGCCAATGTCAAGCGAAACGCAGGCATCGAGGCTGGGGCATCGACCAGAAGCCGTCCCGTCGCCAGGGAGGCGCTCGGGACCTTGAGTGGTCCGCCCGCGCCCCGCCGACGCTATTAGCTGCGGGACAGCCGACCCCTGGGACTGTTTACCGGAGGCTGTTTGCCGAGCCGGCGCTCGGCCGAGGTCGGCGCGCAGCCAATCACTGCGCCGCGCATAGCGCCTGACAAAGGGTGCGGCAGACACCTTCCCAGAAGCTCTGCTTAGGAGCCGTTACCAGGAAACGCACAAAGGTACCTGCGTCCTGTAACAACGTGCCGTTAAATTTTTAAACTGGGGATGTGCGGTGTCAACTGCACCGAATACTGGCCCGCTATGACTTGATCATGCAAACTCCTTCCTATTGCATAACACAGCTCGTAAAAATGGAGAATAGGCAGTGGTACCTTTTCTTATGTCAGTATTTTATTTTAACTTGCTGTGGCTGTCATAGTGAAAGAACTGGAAGCGAGGTGTAGCAAAGCTAATGCAGTGAGCGTTCAGCTACGATCTACTCTCTTCCGCAAGAAGGAAGTCAGTACAAAGACCAAGTTATCTGTGCACCGTTCAATCTTTCGACCAACTTTGTTGTATGGGAGCGAAAGCTGGGTGGATTCAGGTTACCTTATCAACAAGGTTGAGGTTACGGATATGAAAGTAGCTAGGATGATTGCGGGTACTAGTAGATGGGAACAATGGGAGGAGGCTGTCCACAATGAGGAAATCAAAGAAAAACTGGGAATGAACTCTATAGATGTAGCAGTCAGGGCGAACAGGCTTAGATGGTGGGGTCATGTTACACGCATGGGAGAAGCAAGGTTACCCAAGAGACTCATGGGTTCAGCAGTAGAGGGTAGGAGGAGTCGGGGCAGACCAAGGAGAAGGTACCTAGATTCGGTTAAGAATGATTTTGAAGTAATAGGTTTAACATCAGAAGAGGCACCAATGTTAGCACTGAATAGGGGATCATGGAGGAATTTTATAAGGGGGCTATGCTCCAGACTGAACGCTGAAAGGGATAATCAGTTTTAAATGATGATGATGATGGTGGTGGTGGCTGTCATCACCATGAACTGTACTGCATACAAAAAATAATGTCTCAGTTTGCCAAAGTAGCTACATAACTGCAGAGAGAGAAAATCTTACTTAGTCACAGCATTTGTTAAAGTACAGAAAATACAATTATTGCTCATGTGAGGAACATCAGTGTAAAACACACAGGTCTACTAACGATTAATTGTTCACGAAGTCCAACTCATAACAGAATGAATTTTTCACGCTGCATCAGATTGTATGCTGGTAAGAAACTTCCTGGCAGATTAAAACTGTGTGTGTGACTGAGACTCCAATTCGGGGCATTTGCCTTTCGCAGGTAAGTGCTCTATCAGCTGAGCTGCCCAAGCACGATTCACAACCCATACTCACAGCTTTACTTCCGTCAGTACCTCACTCCTGCCCTCCTAACGTGACAGAATTTATCATGTGAAACTTGCAGGACTAGCACTCCTGGAAGAAAGGATACTACAGAGACATGGTTTACCCACACCCTGCGGTGTGTTTCTAGAATTAATTCTTCACTGTGTAGAGGAGTGCCGGCCAGTGTGGCCGATCGGTTCTCGATGCTTCAGTCTGGAACCGCGCGACCGCTACGGTCGCAGGTTCGAATCCTGCCTCATGCATGGATGTGTGTGATGTCCTTAGCTTAGTTAGGTTTAAGTAGTTCTAAGTTCTAGGGGACTGATGACCTCAGATGTTAAGTCCCATAGTGCTCAGACCCATCTGAACCTTTTTTTTTTTTTTTTTAGAGGGGTGTGTGCTGACATAGAACGTCCCGCACTCTGCTACAATGTGAAAAATTCACATAGCACAGTGTTTGAGCTTGCTCCCTATGTAGCCTGCACCTTTGGCGGAGAATCAGAATCTTATACGGAGAGAGAATAAGGGAGCAGCTTACAAACTCGAGCAATAAGAAGGTAAGTGCCAAAGATCACTGTCCCACTATGAGCATCAGAGATCCCACAAATGTGTGCCCCTAAATACACTGCCTGTCACAAACGTGAAGCACTCAGGACTAGGAAACAAAATGAAACTTCACGCGCCGCCCGCTGTGGCCGAGTGGTTCTAGGCCCTTCAGTCCGGAAACGCGCTGCTGCTACGGTCGCAGATTCGAATCCTGCCTCGGGCATGGATGTGTGTGTGATGTCTTTAGGTTGGTTAGGTTTAAGTATTTCTAAGTTCTAGGGGACTGACGCGTCCCACAGTGCTGAGAGCCATTTTTGAAACTTCACGGGTTGAGATGGTACGTTACTTTATTTCCGTGCTTACAATATTGAGTTTATTTTACATTTAACTTGGCAGTAGGAGTGTATTCATCTTTACAAAACTGCACCCCATCTGGCCTGATTGGATCCACTGATTCAGTTGGGAAGGATGTCATAAAGCCGTCGTATCCTTTCCTGTGGAAAATTGGCTCACAACTGTTGTAACTGGTTCTTGATATTGTGGATACTGGCACTGGAGCAGAGTTGACATCAGGGTTCGTCCCACGTATGTTCTGTTCAGAATAAATCTAGGGATCTTGTTGCCCACAGCAGAACCTCAACAACACGATCACATTTCATAGTGATATGTGCCCTGTGTACCCTAGCCTTGTCCTGTTGAAAAATGTCAGCACGGTACAGTTGAGAGACAACACATGAGGACGCAGGATACCCTTGACGTACCATCGTGCCGTCAGAGTTCCCTCCATCAGTACTAGCCGTGACCTGCAGTCATACCCAACGGCTGCTCAAAGAGTAACGGCAGGAGTAACGCCACAGTTCCTATCCAAGACATAGTGAGAACGGGACTGCTTCCCAAGCTGTCACTACAGGCCTGCATCGCGTCGACGTCACTACAGAAGTTCAAAGTGGCCTCCAAGAGGTGCAATGCACGCGCTCACATGTCGCGTCATGGTCTGCCACACTTCTTCGCACGTCCCGATCTCTATCCGAATGAAGATGGTATCTTCGGACACGACCGTAAGAAAGATGCCATTGGTGATCGTGCAGCTCTCGAAGAGTGTAATTACAATGAAATCCAGACCATTAGCTGCTTACAGGCTAATAGTCTGGATTTCATTGTAATTTCTATCCGAATAGCCTCACAGCCGTCGTGAACGCGCTGTTGAAATGGTCTTTACATCAGGAACCGGTTCAGCATACACAATGCTTTTCAGATGCCCCCAGACGTCAAAATGCCGGAGGTTCTACCTCCGGTGATCTAGCAGGCCATGCTACAGGGCCTCCGCGCCCTATCCAACGTCCAGGAAAGATGTTGTTAAGTTGTTGGCGAACTGCAGTGCGGAAATGGGGTGGTGCTCCATCATGCCAAAACTACATAACCTGTCGCATTGCCAAAGGCACATTCTCAAGCAGTCCACGCAGAGTATTCCGCAGGAAGTGCATGCTCGTTCCTCCCTCGAAGTGTTGTGGAATAATAACTGGGCCAGGTACGTGGTAGCCAAGAATCCCTGCCCAAACGTTGATGGTGAATCGACGCTGATCGAGACGCCTCAACCATCTCACCGAGGATTGTTGAAAAAAATGGTTGAAATGGCTCTGAGCACTATGGGACTTAACATCTGTGGTCATCAGTCCCCTAGAACTTAGAACTACTTAAACCTAACTAACCTAAGGATATCACACACACCCATGCCCGAGGCAGGATTCGAACCTGCGACCGTAGCAGTCGCGCGGTTCCGGACTGAGCGCCTAGAACCGCTAGACCACCGCGGCCGGCTGAGGATTGCCTTTAGCTGAAAGATGACTGTTATGCAGATTGGTTGTGCCAATTCTAATAAAGGTTGCTTCGTCGGTAAAGAAGACTGATGATAGAAGTCCCATAATTGTGGTGGTCTGGTGAGAAAACCATCGACAAAATCCTTCCTTGCACTCGTTGCAGGTGATAGGAATAGTGGCGGTTGTCGTGCAGGTTACACGTCGTCATACTTTGGGTCACACAATTTTGGCTGGCCACTTTCCAGAGCTCGTACTGGTGTTCGTCTCAATATCCTATAGAACCCAGTCTTCCAAATCTGGTGTACGCACAATGCACCGATTCCCTACACTACGTTTGTCTGCCTGAAAGGGCCCATGATTATACGAACTCCCAAAAAGCGCTTGAAATGTTGTGTCATGTGGTTGGTGTCTGTGAAGGGACTTGTTTTGGTATAGCCATCCTGCATTCCGATCGTTTCCATTTCATTGGCCATACAAAAACACCATTTCGGCTAGTTCCTCACATGAATATCGGGCCAATCTGATGCTTACAGTACGCTGTGTCAGTCACATAGCCTGCAACACGCAAGGAACACACGCGACACGTCGTTAGGGGAACTTTCAGCCCCATCTACCGTGGCAACGATGCATTTCCGGACACATGCTCATTGGACCTTTTTTCCTCCATTTCCAATTAGGAATCCGTCTCAGAAGATTGTCGGTTTTATTAATGTTCACCGTGTATAAGCATAGCAGGCAAAAATGGGGAATCATTATAGCGATGATACGCACCGTAAATGGTGAAATTCACTGACATAAACGACTTTTACAAAAGGGCCGACTGTTGTTGTGTGGCGCCTGTGAACGGGCATCATGGAAACAACGAATATAGTCGGATATTGTTTTACCTTTCACATATCGCGAGAATGGAAAGTACTTGGAGGACGGTGAAGCCCAGAGTAGGTGACTAGGTGTTGGACGCCCACGCTGATCACAGAACGCGGAGATCGGAGGCGTGTGTTCTCTGTAAAGCAGGGCAGAGGGTGATCTCTAACAGGCCTGGCGGCAGAGTACAGCGCTTAGAAACACTGTGCTGAAAAGCAATGAGCGCACCAAAGAAACAAGCAACGCCAGATCGCTGAAGATGGACATGGTCTATGGACTCTCCAAGAACACCTGTAATGAAACATCAATTCCTATTAATGAAAGAATTATAACTATGAAACAGTTACAAAACTGCAAGCGACCTTCGCAGCAGATTGACTGGCACATTTAAAGTCGGAGGTACAGAAAAACAAATGGAGAATAAAGGAGTGAACAGTCCTTCGTAAAATCCAGGACACACCAACTATCCAAAATGTCATTTACGAATTAAGAAGTAACAGAGAAGTCTATTGAAAAAATCCCAAAATCTCCAACAGAATCCTGAGGAGGCGAGTCCGCTTCTTTGGATATACAAAAATAGTGGACGACAATACATTACCTCACAGAATATTGTACGAGGGCGTGCTGAAAAGTAATTTCTTTATGTGTAAACTGGAAAGTTTTTCAACAGAGCAAACGTTATTGACAATCTACAACAATCTTCATGTCCACAAATTCACAGCCCTCGGCCACTATGGGTCTCCGCGTTATAGCGTGTAACATGGCGGTGTGTAACGTATCGATGTCGGTGCGTGAGAAACTGATTGCTGTAATCTCTTTTAGCACGACAATGCCAGACCACACACGAGCTTTATGACAGGTGCAACAATCCGACGCCTTTGTTTCGCTGTCCTCCAACATCCGCCATACACTCCCGACTTGGCCTCATTCCATTTTCACCTGTTTCCAAACGTCAAAAAACACCTTAGAGGACTTCATTTTGATAGTGATAAAGCGTTGCAAGCAGAGGTGAGGTTGCGGCTCCGTCAACGAAGTCAGACATTCTACAATGACGGTATCAACAAACGGATCTCTCGTTAGGAGGAATCTGTTGGCCACCAGGGTTGAGGAATAATTATGAAGACATGAAAAATAAAGATGCAGTTAACAAAATTTTACTTTATTTAAATAGCATTAACAGTTTTCACATAAACAATTCGGAGGCATGGCCTTTCAGCACCCCCTCGTAAACGGTACACAACCGTAAATAACAAATTACTGACCAATGAAATCTCCACAACATGTATCTTAGAAAGATCAACGATGGCATTATATGGACTGATTTGGGGGAAGAGAGCAAACAGCGAGGTCATTGGTCTCATCCGATTAGGGAAGGATGGAGAAGGAAGTCGGCCGTGCCCCATCAAGGGAACCATCTCGGCATTTGCCTGAAGCGATTCAGTGAAACCACGGAAAACCTAAATCAGGATGACCTGACGCGGAACTGAATTGTTGTTATCCCGAATGCGAGTTCAATGTGGAAACCACTGCGTCACCTCGATCGGTGCATTATATGTTGAGGATGTTGATGCATTGATCCACAGATTTACTTGTGGACACGCAGGCGAAAGTGGAATATCCTCCAACAGAAATTAGCATTTATCGACAAGACAGCCCTTGCAAATCTAGATACAACTTATCTGATAATAAATGGATTATAAATCATGACAGATGCCAGTTTTGTTTCAAATGTTTGTTATTGTGAGGGTCTTTAGACGCACGAACACACGAGTGGCGTGTTACTCTTTGGGTGCCAGGGGTTGTAGTAAGAGTGGACGGAAGACCGAGTGAGCCGGCTGCGGAGAGACTGTGTTGAATCGTGATTCAGTGAGGAGCTTTGATGGCGGACCTGCTGAACAGAGAATGGATTTTATTTGAGATGATCCCTGATATGACTAAGAATAGAGGATGACTTTCAGATCATTTCATAGAAAGATGTGACATTTGAAAAAAGACTACACTGACAGAGTTCTTATTTGCTGCAAACGCTACTCATATAATTATTGTAGTGTAAAGATTCAATTTTTGTTCAACAGTATCTACGTTTTGGTATCCGTGGCGAAATACTGGTCTTGAGTTCAGATTCTTAATTACTATTTGTCACCCTCCACTTTTAGTTAAAAGCATTTTCTAAGAATAAAGAAAAAGTAAATTTCGTAACTCAAGTATTCTTTGTTGGAATCAGTGTTCATTGTTTTCCATAATGCAAAGTAAGATCATAATTTCATGTCAGCACGATTTACTTCAACATCATTAAGGGTCATAATATTATTTCAAGTTAAAACAATATTTTGATTTATTTGCCGACATTTTACTAAGCTTATCCCGACAGTTTGATTGTAAAGACTAATATTACTGCACCGTCAGGCATTCCACTATTGCGTTGACACTTAGCTGCCTTTTTAGAAAGATAGTAAAATTATCATCAGGCAAAGCAGCCTAATACAAATGATAAGGCAATTAGCCACACAGCAATTTCTGTCAGTATTATGTCATGGAGCACTTCATATTCTTACGATTGAACAAGACAGAACAGAGGTGAGTTACCTGTTGCAAATAAGGAACAATTGTGGGGATTAAAGAAACCTTGTGAGATGGAATTAAGAAACTACATTCATTTGTAAGATTTCACATATTGCAGTAGGTTCATTTCTCTGAAAGGGCATAGTTTCAAATATGCGACAATTAGCTATGTGCTGTGATTCTTTGATGACGAAACCAATCCGTGTACTGTTGATAGACATTCCTTATATTCAATTTCATAAACACATACACTATGCGATCAAACATATCCGGACATCGGGCTGAAAATGAAAAGTTCGTGGCACCCTCCATTGGTACCGCTGGAATTCATTATGGTGTTGGCCTACACTTACCCTTGATGACAGCTTCCACTCTCGCAGGCATAGGTGTCGATATCGGTCGGTGAGGCCTGCCACGAAGTCAGCATTAGAAAACTTCACAAAGGTGTTATGTAGAATTCAGGTCAGCACTCTGTGTAGGCTAGTCCATTATAGGGAGATTATTGGCTTGTAACCACTCCGCCACAGGCCGTGCATTATGAACAGGTGCTCGATCGCGCTGAAAGATGCAATCGCCATCACCGAATTTCTCTTCAACAGGGGGACCAAGAAGGTGCTTAAAACATCAGTGTAGGACTGTGCTGTGATAGTGGCACGTAAAACAGCAAGAGGTGCAAGCCCCTTCCATGAAAAACACTAGCACACCATAAAACGCCGCCTCCGAATTTTACTGTTGGCAATATACACGCTGGCAGATGACGTTCACCGGCATTCGCCATACCCACATCCTGCTATCGGATCACCACATTGTGTATCGTGATTCGTCACTCCACACAACGTTTTTCCAGTGGTCAATCGTCCAATGTTTACGCTCCTTCCACCAAGTGAGGCGTCGTTTGGCATTTACTGGTGTGATGTGTGGCTTATGAAGAGCCGCTCGACCATGAAATCCATGTTTTCTCACCTCCCGCCTGACTGTCATAGCACTTGCAGTGTATCCTGATGCAGTTTGGAATTTCTGTGTGATCGTCTGGATAGATGTCTGCATATTACACATTACGACCCTCTTCAACTATCGGTGGTCTCAGTCAGTCAACAGACGAGGTCGGCCTGTACGCTTTTGTGCTGTACGTGTCCTGTCACGTTTCCACTTCACTATCACATCGGAAACAGTGGACATATGGATGTTTAGGAGTGTGGAAATCTAGAGTACAGATGTATGACACAAGTGACACCCAATCACCTGACCAAGTTTGATGTCCGTGAGTTCCACGAAGCAACCCAATCTGCTCTCTCACGGTGTCTAATTACTACTGAGGTCGCTGATATGGAGTACCTGGTAAGAGGTGGCAGCACAATGCACCTAATATGAAAAACGTATGTTTTTGCGGGTGCCCGGATACTTTTGTTCACATGTATGGGCTAAATGGCGTCACACGCATTGAAAATAACTTGTATAGTTACTGTTTCGTGTTCAATAGTGGGGTAGTAAAGGATACTCTAAACGAGAATATATAGGCGGCACGGTAATCGGAAATAAAAAGTGACAGTTTTGAACTAAAAGCTTTGCGATAGCAAGTTTTAAGGTGATTACTTTCAAAGGGAACAAAAAGAGTCAGGTATCCGAAAATAAATAACTACACCTTAATCTGGAGACTTGCGCGTACTACAACATATACATCACCGAGCAGCAATGTGCTACGGTTGTTTATCGTATGTTGAAAGGAAACAGGGGAACATCACAACGTTGCCATATATGCACAAAGTGTTCGAAACACGCTAAAAATTATAAGCACTCGATAAATACAACAAGAAGAAGGGCAAGATGAGTAAGGTGATGATCAACTGCTGGTTGTGATGATAGTGTAAGAAAATACCGGAAGATTTTTAATGTCCCAACTACAGAAGATTTTTTTTTTGTGAGCTACCTGGTTTGACTGTGTCTTTATTATGTTGATAACTGGCACAATTAAAACTAATAAGTTATTTTGGAAAAAATGGTGGCTGTACCGATGCACCAAGGGCGGACATGATGGTGATATGCTGGGGCTGCTGACCACTGCTAACATTGTGATTACAGCAACGATCACTTTCACTGGCCAGCGTCGTTACGGAAAGGAGAACCTTATATACAAATACTACTTGCTTCACGTTTTTCACAATTAGCCACAATGCACGCAAGAAGAAGAAGAAGAAGAAGAAGAAGAAAAAGAAACGACCACAACCAATTCATTCAGAACAACAGAAGTGCACCCACCGCCAGTGCCTCTGTCACAATATTAGTAGGCGTTTTTGATTACAGGAAATACCGTTAGTGAATCGATCAGACAGTGTCCTATTTATTTTGGAAGGTTTTACTCTAGATCTGTGAAAAGCTCTGTAAGAATAGGCTACAGATAAACAAGTCTGAAATGCTAAATAGCTAAATGATTTTTGTCTGTCTTCTTTCCGAGACCGTCGCTCCTAACTCATCTAGTTTGGCTGAAACACCTACTCCACCTGACATGCTCCGGACAAAGGCCCATTACCTATGCAACGATCTCAGCCTGTCTTCCCCGTGTTGACTCCTGGGGCAATGCCTGACAGAACTCTTGTGCCATACGTGGAAGATATTGTATTTACTCCTATGTACTACAGAGTGAGTTCTATATATCGTTTTACACTGCAGATAGCCATCCTATTGTTTTGGGTCCATTATTGACTGCCCTGCAGAATCAGCGTGCAGATGATATTTACAGAGAACAGTAGCTCGTCAGTAGACAGCGGGAAACATTAAGGGGGTTTCAAAGCTCATTCACTAGAGTGCAGAAAGGATGCGCCGCTATGAGAGGAACTGCTCCAAGCGTCCGGACCAAAGAAAGTTTCCCTGCATTAATTACGGCCAAGTTTTTCCTCTCTCTTTGTTTGCGCAGTCTGCTACGACAGGAATGTAATTACCAATTAGCTTCCAAATGACAAAGATTTCTTTGAATCGAGGATCCCAACTAACTGATTAAGAAAGCGGTGATTCATTCCTTCCCTAACTTCCGGAGACTTGGAACTGCATTTACGTTGGCCGTTAAAAACGTTCAGAAATTTTACCTTTCCGCAGGAGAAAGCAGCCACATGTTCTAATTACTTTCATTTTGTCTTCCTGTCACTTACTGCTCTTACCAATAGCATTTCTGAGCTTCCTATCATATCTCAAGGAGTAAAAATTCAAGCACAGGGATGTCATTCTCGCGACTGATACTGCTGCATTTCTCTGGGAAAGACCCACTGCTCCATAAGAAATTGTAACCGAAAATCATTGCATTCACATGCCAGAAACTGTGGACAAGATTATTATTTAAACACTAACTAAGAAAAGTTACCATGTTGTTGATTTCATAAACGAAATATCCTGTAAAGATGTTAGTCAACAGCAGAAGGTCAAATAGAGCCAATGATGTGAAGGAAATTTATGTGCTTAGTTTGGTCGATGTATCACGTAACATGTGACGAGAATACAATTCCTGTGGAGTTCAAGAGTGATATGTTTAAAGATAAAGTTGGGAGCATAAGCTCGATAATGCATTATCGTCAGTGCCATATTAAATATTTCATAGGAGCAAGAAAACTGATATACAAATTTCACCATTCTTAACAAACAGCAAAATGAAATCAATAGTAAAATAATTTAACACTTGAGGACAAGTTAAATTAATCATAAAGAGTAGTTTACTAAATACTTGGGTTAAATGTTCAAATTTGTGTGAAATCTTATGGGACTTAACTGCTAAGGTCATCAGTCCCTAAGCTTGCACACTACTTAACCTAAATTATCCTAAGGACAAACACGCACACCCATGCCCCATGGAGGACTCGAGCCTCCGCCTGGACCACCGCACATACTTGGGTCAAGTTCATTGTAACGAATTATAAGTTCCAACCATATAGCACTTATACAAACACCTATATATGATATTTGTGAAGTTAAAAGTTACATTCCGTATAATTATCTTATTCTACAGCAGACTCTGAGTTTTCTCTGAAAACTATCTGGAAAAGATTGTGTCCCTTAGTGGAACAAGAAAATTGGTCCTCTCGCTTGATCGAAGAATTACTTAACAGCTTGATAATTAGACTGAGATAACTGAAATATTGTACCACATATACAGAGTGATTAGAATTAAAGTTAAACTTTCAGACCTGTATAAATAACGCCAATGATCAGAATGACGTCAAATTGCTTCGGAATATTATCGGTGAAGGGGGAAAACGTATGGGAGAAGAAAAATAAAAAGTGCAAATGTAGCAATAGATGGCGCTGTAAGCATCATAATTTAATAGTATCGACTACAAATGACAAATGACTCATACATCAATGGCTAAGAGGTACGTTTGACACTAAAGAAACTGTACTACTCAGTGTGCATGGGTGTACAGGTGTGACACCGTTAGTTACGTAAGCCCATCCAGCAAGGCAACGTCATGTCACATCGGATGGGAAAAATCTCGGTTTTTAATTGTTCTGAGGCCAAAAATCGCATACAAAGCATCAATCAAATTCAAATCGGATTATTCATTTCCGTGTGACTTGCGTAAAACATGATCAATATGCTGTTCACCGTTTTCTGCAACAAGCTGAAATCCTGAAAAAGCATGTTCCACAACCGATCGAAGTGTTTGCGGGGTCACGACAGAGTGTGTTGTGCAATGCGTACCTTCACTACCGCTAGGTTTGCAATCGGAACACTATACACGACATCTTTCAGGTAGCCTCACAGCCAGAAGTTACACGGATTAAGGTAAGGTGATCGGGACGGCCAGGCTGTAGGGAAATAGTGGCTGATAATTATAGCATTTCCGAAATGGCGCTAAAGCAGCTGCTTAACTGGATTGGCAAAGTGCGGAGGTGCGCCATCTTGCACAAAAATGATCCCATCCAGTGACGGTACAGGTAACAGGACCGGAAGCACCTGTCTCTTCGAAAAAATACTGCCCTATGATAATTGATGCCTTAAACCCACACCATACAGTGACCATTTCAGGATGAAGTCGTACTGGTTGATTTGCGTGTGTTGTGCAATGCGTGCCTTCACTACCGCTAGGTTTGCAATCGGAACACTATACACGACATCTTTCAGGTAGCCTCACAGCCAGAAGTTACACGGATTAAGGTAAGGTGATAGGGACGGCCAGGCTGTAGGGAAATAGTGGCTGATAATTATAGCATTTCCGAAATGGCGCTACAGCAGCTGCTTAACTGGATTGGCAAAGTGCGGAGGTGCGCCATCTTGCACAAAAATGATCCCATCCAGTGACGGTACAGGTAACAGGACCGGAAGCACCTGTCTCTTCGAAAAAATACTGCCCTATGATAATTGATGCCTTAAACCCACACCATACAGTGACCATTTCAGGATGAAGTCGTACTGGTTGATTTGCGTGTGTTGTGCAATGCGTGCCTTCACTACCGCTAGGTTTGCAATCGGAACACTATACACGACATCTTTCAGGTAGCCTCACAGCCAGAAGTTACACGGATTAAGGTAAGGTGATCGGGACGGCCAGGCTGTAGGGAAATAGTGGCTGATAATTATAGCATTTCCGAAATGGCGCTACAGCAGCTGCTTAACTGGATTGGCAAAGTGCGGAGGTGCGCCATCTTGCACAAAAATGATCCCATCCAGTGACGGTACAGGTAACAGGACCGGCAGCACCTGTCTCTTCGAAAAAATACTGCCCTATGATAATTGATGCCTTAAACCCACACCATACAGTGACCATTTCAGGATGAAGTCGTACTGGTTGATTTGCGTGTGTTGTGCAATGCCTGCCTTCACTACCGCTAGGTTTGCAATCGGAACACTATACACGACATCTTTCAGGTAGCCTCACAGCCAGAAGTTACACGGATTAAGGTAAGGTGATAGGGACGGCCAGGCTGTAGGGAAATAGTGGCTGATAATTCTAGCATTTCCGAAATGGCGCTACAGCAGCTGCTTAACTGGATTGGCAAAGTGCGGAGGTGCGCCATCTTGCACAAAAATGATCCCATCCAGTGACGGTACAGGTAGCAGGACCGGAAGCACCTGTCTCTTCGAAAAAATACTGCCCTATGATAATTGATGCCTTAAACCCACACCATACAGTGACCATTTCAGGATGAAGTCGTACTGGTTGATTTGCGTGTGTTGTGCAATGCGTGCCTTCACTACCGCTAGGTTTGCAATCGGAACACTATACACGACATCTTTCAGGTAGCCTCACAGCCAGAAGTTACACGGATTAAGGTAAGGTGATAGGGACGGCCAGACTGTAGGGAAATAGTGGCTGATAATTATAGCATTTCCGAAATGGCGCTACAGCAGCTGCTTAACTGGATTGGCAAAGTGCGGAGGTGCGCCATCTTGCACAAAAATGATCCCATCCAGTGACGGTACAGGTAACAGGACCGGAAGCACCTGTCTCTTCGAAAAAATACTGCCCTATGATAATTGATGCCTTAAACCCACACCATACAGTGACCATTTCAGGATGAAGTCGTACTGGTTGATTTGCGTGTGTTGTGCAATGCGTGCCTTCACTACCGCTAGGTTTGCAATCGGAACACTATACACGACATCTTTCAGGTAGCCTCACAGCCAGAAGTTACACGGATTAAGGTAAGGTGATCGGGACGGCCAGGCTGTAGGGAAATAGTGGCTGATAATTATAGCATTTCCGAAATGGCGCTACAGCAGCTGCTTAACTGGATTGGCAAAGTGCGGAGGTGCGCCATCTTGCACAAAAATGATCCCATCCAGTGACGGTACAGGTAACAGGACCGGCAGCACCTGTCTCTTCGAAAAAATACTGCCCTATGATAATTGATGCCTTAAACCCACACCATACAGTGACCATTTCAGGATGAAGTCGTACTGGTTGATTTGCGTGTGTTGTGCAATGCCTGCCTTCACTACCGCTAGGTTTGCAATCGGAACACTATACACGACATCTTTCAGGTAGCCTCACAGCCAGAAGTTACACGGATTAAGGTAAGGTGATAGGGACGGCCAGGCTGTAGGGAAATAGTGGCTGATAATTCTAGCATTTCCGAAATGGCGCTACAGCAGCTGCTTAACTGGATTGGCAAAGTGCGGAGGTGCGCCATCTTGCACAAAAATGATCCCATCCAGTGACGGTACAGGTAGCAGGACCGGAAGCACCTGTCTCTTCGAAAAAATACTGCCCTATGATAATTGATGCCTTAAACCCACACCATACAGTGACCATTTCAGGATGAAGTCGTACTGGTTGATTTGCGTGTGTTGTGCAATGCGTGCCTTCACTACCGCTAGGTTTGCAATCGGAACACTATACACGACATCTTTCAGGTAGCCTCACAGCCAGAAGTTACACGGATTAAGGTAAGGTGATCGGGACGGCCAGGCTGTAGGGAAATAGTGGCTGATAATTCTAGCATTTCCGAAATGGCGCTAAAGCAGCTGCTTAACTGGATTGGCAAAGTGCGGAGGTGCGCCATCTTGCACAAAAATGATCCCATCCAGTGACGGTACAGGTAACAGGACCGGAAGCACCTGTCTCTTCGAAAAAATACTGCCCTATGATAATTGATGCCTTAAACCCACACCATACAGTGACCATTTCAGGATGAAGTCGTACTGGTTGATTTGCGTGTGTTGTGCAATGCGTGCCTTCACTACCGCTAGGTTTGCAATCGGAACACTATACACGACATCTTTCAGGTAGCCTCACAGCCAGAAGTTACACGGATTAAGGTAAGGTGATCGGGACGGCCAGGCTGTAGGGAAATAGTGGCTGATAATTATAGCATTTCCGAAATGGCGCTACAGCAGCTGCTTAACTGGATTGGCAAAGTGCGGAGGTGCGCCATCTTGCACAAAAATGATCCCATCCAGTGACGGTACAGGTAACAGGACCGGAAGCACCTGTCTCTTCGAAAAAATACTGCCCTATGATAATTGATGCCTTAAACCCACACCATACAGTGACCATTTCAGGATGAAGTCGTACTGGTTGATTTGCGTGTGTTGTGCAATGCGTGCCTTCACTACCGCTAGGTTTGCAATCGGAACACTATACACGACATCTTTCAGGTAGCCTCACAGCCAGAAGTTACACGGATTAAGGTAAGGTGATCGGGACGGCCAGGCTGTAGGGAAATAGTGGCTGATAATTATAGCATTTCCGAAATGGCGCTAAAGCAGCTGCTTAACTGGATTGGCAAAGTGCGGAGGTGCGCCATCTTGCACAAAAATGATCCCATCCAGTGACGGTACAGGTAACAGGACCGGAAGCACCTGTCTCTTCGAAAAAATACTGCCCTATGATAATTGATGCCTTAAACCCACACCATACAGTGACCATTTCAGGATGAAGTCGTACTGGTTGATTTGCGTGTGTTGTGCAATGCGTGCCTTCACTACCGCTAGGTTTGCAATCGGAACACTATACACGACATCTTTCAGGTAGCCTCACAGCCAGAAGTTACACGGATTAAGGTAAGGTGATCGGGACGGCCAGGCTGTAGGGAAATAGTGGCTGATAATTATAGCATTTCCGAAATGGCGCTACAGCAGCTGCTTAACTGGATTGGCAAAGTGCGGAGGTGCGCCATCTTGCACAAAAATGATCCCATCCAGTGACGGTACAGGTAACAGGACCGGAAGCACCTGTCTCTTCGAAAAAATACTGCCCTATGATAATTGATGCCTTAAACCCACACCATACAGTGACCATTTCAGGATGAAGTCGTACTGGTTGATTTGCGTGTGTTGTGCAATGCCTGCCTTCACTACCGCTAGGTTTGCAATCGGAACACTATACACGACATCTTTCAGGTAGCCTCACAGCCAGAAGTTACACGGATTAAGGTAAGGTGATAGGGACGGCCAGGCTGTAGGGAAATAGTGGCTGATAATTCTAGCATTTCCGAAATGGCGCTACAGCAGCTGCTTAACTGGATTGGCAAAGTGCGGAGGTGCGCCATCTTGCACAAAAATGATCCCATCCAGTGACGGTACAGGTAGCAGGACCGGAAGCACCTGTCTCTTCGAAAAAATACTGCCCTATGATAATTGATGCCTTAAACCCACACCATACAGTGACCATTTCAGGATGAAGTCGTACTGGTTGATTTGCGTGTGTTGTGCAATGCGTGCCTTCACTACCGCTAGGTTTGCAATCGGAACACTATACACGACATCTTTCAGGTAGCCTCACAGCCAGAAGTTACACGGATTAAGGTAAGGTGATCGGGACGGCCAGGCTGTAGGGAAATAGTGGCTGATAATTATAGCATTTCCGAAATGGCGCTACAGCAGCTGCTTAACTGGATTGGCAAAGTGCGGAGGTGCGCCATCTTGCACAAAAATGATCCCATCCAGTGACGGTACAGGTAACAGGACCGGAAGCACCTGTCTCTTCGAAAAAATACTGCCCTATGATAATTGATGCCTTAAACCCACACCATACAGTGACCATTTCAGGATGAAGTCGTACTGGTTGATTTGCGTGTGTTGTGCAATGCGTGCCTTCACTACCGCTAGGTTTGCAATCGGAACACTATACACGACATCTTTCAGGTAGCCTCACAGCCAGAAGTTACACGGATTAAGGTAAGGTGATCGGGACGGCCAGGCTGTAGGGAAATAGTGGCTGATAATTATAGCATTTCCGAAATGGCGCTAAAGCAGCTGCTTAACTGGATTGGCAAAGTGCGGAGGTGCGCCATCTTGCACAAAAATGATCCCATCCAGTGACGGTACAGGTAACAGGACCGGAAGCACCTGTCTCTTCGAAAAAATACTGCCCTATGATAATTGATGCCTTAAACCCACACCATACAGTGACCATTTCAGGATGAAGTCGTACTGGTTGATTTGCGTGTGTTGTGCAATGCGTGCCTTCACTACCGCTAGGTTTGCAATCGGAACACTATACACGACATCTTTCAGGTAGCCTCACAGCCAGAAGTTACACGGATTAAGGTAAGGTGATCGGGACGGCCAGGCTGTAGGGAAATAGTGGCTGATAATTATAGCATTTCCGAAATGGCGCTACAGCAGCTGCTTAACTGGATTGGCAAAGTGCGGAGGTGCGCCATCTTGCACAAAAATGATCCCATCCAGTGACGGTACAGGTAACAGGACCGGAAGCACCTGTCTCTTCGAAAAAATACTGCCCTATGATAATTGATGCCTTAAACCCACACCATACAGTGACCATTTCAGGATGAAGTCGTACTGGTTGATTTGCGTGTGTTGTGCAATGCGTGCCTTCACTACCGCTAGGTTTGCAATCGGAACACTATACACGACATCTTTCAGGTAGCCTCACAGCCAGAAGTTACACGGATTAAGGTAAGGTGATCGGGACGGCCAGGCTGTAGGGAAATAGTGGCTGATAATTCTAGCATTTCCGAAATGGCGCTAAAGCAGCTGCTTAACTGGATTGGCAAAGTGCGGAGGTGCGCCATCTTGCACAAAAATGATCCCATCCAGTGACGGTACAGGTAACAGGACCGGAAGCACCTGTCTCTTCGAAAAAATACTGCCCTATGATAATTGATGCCTTAAACCCACACCATACAGTGACCATTTCAGGATGAAGTCGTACTGGTTGATTTGCGTGTGTTGTGCAATGCGTGCCTTCACTACCGCTAGGTTTGCAATCGGAACACTATACACGACATCTTTCAGGTAGCCTCACAGCCAGAAGTTACACGGATTAAGGTAAGGTGATCGGGACGGCCAGGCTGTAGGGAAATAGTGGCTGATAATTATAGCATTTCCGAAATGGCGCTACAGCAGCTGCTTAACTGGATTGGCAAAGTGCGGAGGTGCGCCATCTTGCACAAAAATGATCCCATCCAGTGACGGTACAGGTAACAGGACCGGAAGCACCTGTCTCTTCGAAAAAATACTGCCCTATGATAATTGATGCCTTAAACCCACACCATACAGTGACCATTTCAGGATGAAGTCGTACTGGTTGATTTGCGTGTGTTGTGCAATGCGTGCCTTCACTACCGCTAGGTTTGCAATCGGAACACTATACACGACATCTTTCAGGTAGCCTCACAGCCAGAAGTTACACGGATTAAGGTAAGGTGATCGGGACGGCCAGGCTGTAGGGAAATAGTGGCTGATAATTATAGCATTTCCGAAATGGCGCTAAAGCAGCTGCTTAACTGGATTGGCAAAGTGCGGAGGTGCGCCATCTTGCACAAAAATGATCCCATCCAGTGACGGTACAGGTAACAGGACCGGAAGCACCTGTCTCTTCGAAAAAATACTGCCCTATGATAATTGATGCCTTAAACCCACACCATACAGTGACCATTTCAGGATGAAGTCGTACTGGTTGATTTGCGTGTGTTGTGCAATGCGTGCCTTCACTACCGCTAGGTTTGCAATCGGAACACTATACACGACATCTTTCAGGTAGCCTCACAGCCAGAAGTTACACGGATTAAGGTAAGGTGATCGGGACGGCCAGGCTGTAGGGAAATAGTGGCTGATAATTATAGCATTTCCGAAATGGCGCTACAGCAGCTGCTTAACTGGATTGGCAAAGTGCGGAGGTGCGCCATCTTGCACAAAAATGATCCCATCCAGTGACGGTACAGGTAACAGGACCGGAAGCACCTGTCTCTTCGAAAAAATACTGCCCTATGATAATTGATGCCTTAAACCCACACCATACAGTGACCATTTCAGGATGAAGTCGTACTGGTTGATTTGCGTGTGTTGTGCAATGCCTGCCTTCACTACCGCTAGGTTTGCAATCGGAACACTATACACGACATCTTTCAGGTAGCCTCACAGCCAGAAGTTACACGGATTAAGGTAAGGTGATAGGGACGGCCAGGCTGTAGGGAAATAGTGGCTGATAATTCTAGCATTTCCGAAATGGCGCTACAGCAGCTGCTTAACTGGATTGGCAAAGTGCGGAGGTGCGCCATCTTGCACAAAAATGATCCCATCCAGTGACGGTACAGGTAGCAGGACCGGAAGCACCTGTCTCTTCGAAAAAATACTGCCCTATGATAATTGATGCCTTAAACCCACACCATACAGTGACCATTTCAGGATGAAGTCGTACTGGTTGATTTGCGTGTGTTGTGCAATGCGTGCCTTCACTACCGCTAGGTTTGCAATCGGAACACTATACACGACATCTTTCAGGTAGCCTCACAGCCAGAAGTTACACGGATTAAGGTAAGGTGATCGGGACGGCCAGGCTGTAGGGAAATAGTGGCTGATAATTATAGCATTTCCGAAATGGCGCTAAAGCAGCTGCTTAACTGGATTGGCAAAGTGCGGAGGTGCGCCATCTTGCACAAAAATGATCCCATCCAGTGACGGTACAGGTAACAGGACCGGAAGCACCTGTCTCTTCGAAAAAATACTGCCCTATGATAATTGATGCCTTAAACCCACACCATACAGTGACCATTTCAGGATGAAGTCGTACTGGTTGATTTGCGTGTGTTGTGCAATGCGAGCCTTCACTACCGCTAGGTTTGCAATCGGAACACTATACACGACATCTTTCAGGTAGCCTCACAGCCAGAAGTTACACGGATTAAGGTAAGGTGATCGGGACGGCCAGGCTGTAGGGAAATAGTGGCTGATAGTTATAGCATTTCCGAAATGGCGCTACAGCAGCTGCTTAACTGGATTGGCAAAGTGCGGAGGTGCGCCATCTTGCACAAAAATGATCCCATCCAGTGACGGTACAGGTAACAGGACCGGAAGCACCTGTCTCTTCGAAAAAATACTGCCCTATGATAATTGATGCCTTAAACCCACACCATACAGTGACCATTTCAGGATGAAGTCGTACTGGTTGATTTGCGTGTGTTGTGCAATGCGTGCCTTCACTACCGCTAGGTTTGCAATCGGAACACTATACACGACATCTTTCAGGTAGCCTCACAGCCAGAAGTTACACGGATTAAGGTAAGGTGATCGGGACGGCCAGGCTGTAGGGAAATAGTGGCTGATAATTCTAGCATTTCCGAAATGGCGCTACAGCAGCTGCTTAACTGGATTGGCAAAGTGCGGAGGTGCGCCATCTTGCACAAAAATGATCCCATCCAGTGATGGTACAGGTAACAGGACCGGAAGCACCTGTCTCTTCGAAAAAATACTGCCCTATGATAATTGATGCCTTAAACCCACACCATACAGTGACCATTTCAGGATGAAGTCGTACTGGTTGATTTGCGTGTGTTGTGCAATCCGTGCCTTCACTACCGCTAGGTTTGCAATCGGAACACTATACACGACATCTTTCAGGTAGCCTCACAGCCAGAAGTTACACGGATTAAGGTAAGGTGATCGGGACGGCCAGGCTGTAGGGAAATAGTGGCTGATAATTCTAGCATTTCCGAAATGGCGCTACAGCAGCTGCTTAACTGGATTGGCAAAGTGCGGAGGTGCGCCATCTTGCACAAAAATGATCCCATCCAGTGACGGTACAGGTAACAGGACCGGAAGCACCTGTCTCTTCGAAAAAATACTGCCCTATGATAATTGATGCCTTAAACCCACACCATACAGTGACCATTTCAGGATGAAGTCGTACTGGTTGATTTGCGTGTGTTGTGCAATGCCTGCCTTCACTACCGCTAGGTTTGCAATCGGAACACTATACACGACATCTTTCAGGTAGCCTCACAGCCAGAAGTTACACGGATTAAGGTAAGGTGATAGGGACGGCCAGGCTGTAGGGAAATAGTGGCTGATAATTCTAGCATTTCCGAAATGGCGCTACAGCAGCTGCTTAACTGGATTGGCAAAGTGCGGAGGTGCGCCATCTTGCACAAAAATGATCCCATCCAGTGACGGTACAGGTAGCAGGACCGGAAGCACCTGTCTCTTCGAAAAAATACTGCCCTATGATAATTGATGCCTTAAACCCACACCATACAGTGACCATTTCAGGATGAAGTCGTACTGGTTGATTTGCGTGTGTTGTGCAATGCGTGCCTTCACTACCGCTAGGTTTGCAATCGGAACACTATACACGACATCTTTCAGGTAGCCTCACAGCCAGAAGTTACACGGATTAAGGTAAGGTGATCGGGACGGCCAGGCTGTAGGGAAATAGTGGCTGATAATTCTAGCATTTCCGAAATGGCGCTAAAGCAGCTGCTTAACTGGATTGGCAAAGTGCGGAGGTGCGCCATCTTGCACAAAAATGATCCCATCCAGTGACGGTACAGGTAACAGGACCGGAAGCACCTGTCTCTTCGAAAAAATACTGCCCTATGATAATTGATGCCTTAAACCCACACCATACAGTGACCATTTCAGGATGAAGTCGTACTGGTTGATTTGCGTGTGTTGTGCAATGCGTGCCTTCACTACCGCTAGGTTTGCAATCGGAACACTATACACGACATCTTTCAGGTAGCCTCACAGCCAGAAGTTACACGGATTAAGGTAAGGTGATCGGGACGGCCAGGCTGTAGGGAAATAGTGGCTGATAATTATAGCATTTCCGAAATGGCGCTACAGCAGCTGCTTAACTGGATTGGCAAAGTGCGGAGGTGCGCCATCTTGCACAAAAATGATCCCATCCAGTGACGGTACAGGTAACAGGACCGGAAGCACCTGTCTCTTCGAAAAAATACTGCCCTATGATAATTGATGCCTTAAACCCACACCATACAGTGACCATTTCAGGATGAAGTCGTACTGGTTGATTTGCGTGTGTTGTGCAATGCGTGCCTTCACTACCGCTAGGTTTGCAATCGGAACACTATACACGACATCTTTCAGGTAGCCTCACAGCCAGAAGTTACACGGATTAAGGTAAGGTGATCGGGACGGCCAGGCTGTAGGGAAATAGTGGCTGATAATTATAGCATTTCCGAAATGGCGCTACAGCAGCTGCTTAACTGGATTGGCAAAGTGCGGAGGTGCGCCATCTTGCACAAAAATGATCCCATCCAGTGACGGTACAGGTAACAGGACCGGCAGCACCTGTCTCTTCGAAAAAATACTGCCCTATGATAATTGATGCCTTAAACCCACACCATACAGTGACCATTTCAGGATGAAGTCGTACTGGTTGATTTGCGTGTGTTGTGCAATGCCTGCCTTCACTACCGCTAGGTTTGCAATCGGAACACTATACACGACATCATTCAGGTAGCCTCACAGCCAGAAGTTACACGGATTAAGGTAAGGTGATAGGGACGGCCAGGCTGTAGGGAAATAGTGGCTGATAATTCTAGCATTTCCGAAATGGCGCTACAGCAGCTGCTTAACTGGATTGGCAAAGTGCGGAGGTGCGCCATCTTGCACAAAAATGATCCCATCCAGTGACGGTACAGGTAACAGGACCGGAAGCACCTGTCTCTTCGAAAAAATACTGCCCTATGATAATTGATGCCTTAAACCCACACCATACAGTGACCATTTCAGGATGAAGTCGTACTGGTTGATTTGCGTGTGTTGTGCAATGCGTGCCTTCACTACCGCTAGGTTCGCAATCGGAACACTATACACGACATCTTTCAGGTAGCCTCACAGCCAGAAGTTACACGGATTAAGGTAAGGTGATCGGGACGGCCAGGCTGTAGGGAAATAGTGGCTGATAATTCTAGCATTTCCGAAATGGCGCTACAGCAGCTGCTTAACTGGATTGGCAAAGTGCGGAGGTGCGCCATCTTGCACAAAAATGATCCCATCCAGTGATGGTACAGGTAACAGGACCGGAAGCACCTGTCTCTTCGAAAAAATACTGCCCTATGATAATTGATGCCTTAAACCCACACCATACAGTGACCATTTCAGGATGAAGTCGTACTGGTTGATTTGCGTGTGTTGTGCAATCCGTGCCTTCACTACCGCTAGGTTTGCAATCGGAACACTATACACGACATCTTTCAGGTAGCCTCACAGCCAGAAGTTACACGGATTAAGGTAAGGTGATCGGGACGGCCAGGCTGTAGGGAAATAGTGGCTGATAGTTATAGCATTTCCGAAATGGCGCTACAGCAGCTGCTTAACTGGATTGGCAAAGTGCGGAGGTGCGCCATCTTGCACAAAAATGATCCCATCCAGTGACGGTACAGGTAACAGGACCGGAAGCACCTGTCTCTTCGAAAAAATACTGCCCTATGATAATTGATGCCTTAAACCCACACCATACAGTGACCATTTCAGGATGAAGTCGTACTGGTTGATTTGCGTGTGTTGTGCAATGCGTGCCTTCACTACCGCTAGGTTTGCAATCGGAACACTATACACGACATCTTTCAGGTAGCCTCACAGCCAGAAGTTACACGGATTAAGGTAAGGTGATCGGGACGGCCAGGCTGTAGGGAAATAGTGGCTGATAATTATAGCATTTCCGAAATGGCGCTACAGCAGCTGCTTAACTGGATTGGCAAAGTGCGGAGGTGCGCCATCTTGCACAAAAATGATCCCATCCAGTGATGGTACAGGTAACAGGACCGGAAGCACCTGTCTCTTCGAAAAAATACTGCCCTATGATAATTGATGCCTTAAACCCACACCATACAGTGACCATTTCAGGATGAAGTCGTACTGGTTGATTTGCGTGTGTTGTGCAATCCGTGCCTTCACTACCGCTAGGTTTGCAATCGGAACACTATACACGACATCTTTCAGGTAGCCTCACAGCCAGAAGTTACACGGATTAAGGTAAGGTGATCGGGACGGCCAGGCTGTAGGGAAATAGTGGCTGATAATTCTAGCATTTCCGAAATGGCGCTACAGCAGCTGCTTAACTGGATTGGCAAAGTGCGGAGGTGCGCCATCTTGCACAAAAATGATCCCATCCAGTGACGGTACAGGTAACAGGACCGGAAGCACCTGTCTCTTCGAAAAAATACTGCCCTATGATAATTGATGCCTTAAACCCACACCATACAGTGACCATTTCAGGATGAAGTCGTACTGGTTGATTTGCGTGTGTTGTGCAATGCGTGCCTTCACTACCGCTAGGTTTGCAATCGGAACACTATACACGACATCTTTCAGGTAGCCTCACAGCCAGAAGTTACACGGATTAAGGTAAGGTGATCGGGACGGCCAGGCTGTAGGGAAATAGTGGCTGATAATTCTAGCATTTCCGAAATGGCGCTACAGCAGCTGCTTAACTGGATTGGCAAAGTGCGGAGGTGCGCCATCTTGCACAAAAATGATCCCATCCAGTGACGGTACAGGTAACAGGACCGGAAGCACCTGTCTCTTCGAAAAAATACTGCCCTATGATAATTGATGCCTTAAACCCACACCATACAGTGACCATTTCAGGATGAAGTCGTACTTGTTGATTTGCGTGTGTTGTGCAATGCGTGCCTTCACTACCGCTAGGTTTGCAATCGGAACACTATACACGACATCTTTCAGGTAGCCTCACAGCCAGAAGTTACACGGATTAAGGTAAGGTGATCGGGACGGCCAGGCTGTAGGGAAATAGTGGCTGATAATTATAGCATTTCCGAAATGGCGCTAAAGCAGCTGCTTAACTGGATTGGCAAAGTGCGGAGGTGCGCCATCTTGCACAAAAATGATCCCATCCAGTGACGGTACAGGTAACAGGACCGGAAGTACCTGTCTCTTCGAAAAAATACTGCCCTTTGATAATTGATGCCTTAAACCCACACCATACAGTGACCATTTCAGGATGAAGTCGTACTGGTTGATTTGCGTGTGTTGTGCAATGCGTGCCTTCACTACCGCTAGGTTTGCAATCGGAACACTATACACGACATCTTTCAGGTAGCCTCACAGCCAGAAGTTACACGGATTAAGGTAAGGTGATCGGGACGGCCAGGCTGTAGGGAAATAGTGGCTGATAATTCTAGCATTTCCGAAATGGCGCTACAGCAGCTGCTTAACTGGATTGGCAAAGTGCAGAGGTGCGCCATCTTGCACAAAAATGATCCCATCCAGTGACGGTACAGGTAACAGGACCGGAAGCACCTGTCTCTTCGAAAAAATACTGCCCTATGATAATTGATGCCTTAAACCCACACCATACAGTGACCATTTCAGGATGAAGTCGTACTGGTTGATTTGCGTGTGTTGTGCAATGCGTGCCTTCACTACCGCTAGGTTTGCAATCGGAACACTATACACGACATCTTTCAGGTAGCCTCACAGCCAGAAGTTACACGGATTAAGGTAAGGTGATCGGGACGGCCAGGCTGTAGGGAAATAGTGGCTGATAATTATAGCATTTCCGAAATGGCGCTACAGCAGCTGCTTAACTGGATTGGCAAAGTGCGGAGGTGCGCCATCTTGCACAAAAAGATCCCATCCACAAATACACGCTTTTGGAGAGCTGGAACGATGTGGTTGCCCAAAAGACACAGCGCTTACCAGTGACGGTACAGGTAACAGGACCGGAAGCACCTGTCTCTTCGAAAAAATACTGCCCTATGATAATTGATGCCTTAAACCCACACCATACAGTGACCATTTCAGGATGAAGTCGTACTGGTTGATTTGCGTGTGTTGTGCAATGCGTGCCGTCACTACCGCTAGGTTTGGAATCGGAACACTATACACGACATCTTTCAGGTAGCCTCACAGCCAGAAGTTACACGGATTAAGGTAAGGTGATCGGGACGGCCAGGCTGTAGGGAAATAGTGGCTGATAGTTATAGCATTTCCGAAATGGCGCTACAGCAGCTGCTTAACTGGATTGGCAAAGTGCGGAGGTGCGCCATCTTGCACAAAAATGATCCCATCCAGTGACGGTACAGGTAACAGGACCGGCAGCACCTGTCTCTTCGAAAAAATACTGCCCTATGATAATTGATGCCTTAAACCCACACCATACAGTGACCATTTCAGGATGAAGTCGTACTGGTTGATTTGCGTGTGTTGTGCAATGCGTGCCTTCACTACCGCTAGGTTTGCAATCGGAACACTATACACGACATCTTTCAGGTAGCCTCACAGCCAGAAGTTACACGGATTAAGGTAAGGTGATCGGGACGGCCAGGCTGTAGGGAAATAGTGGCTGATAATTCTAGCATTTCCGAAATGGCGCTACAGCAGCTGCTTAACTGGATTGGCAAAGTGCGGAGGTGCGCCATCTTGCACAAAAAGATCCCATCCACAAATACACGCTTTTGGAGTGCTGGAACGATGTGGTTGCCCAAAAGACACAGCGCTTACCAGTGACGGTACAGGTAACAGGACCGGAAGCACCTGTCTCTTCGAAAAAATACTGCCCTATGATAATTGATGCCTTAAACCCACACCATACAGTGACCATTTCAGGATGAAGTCGTACTGGTTGATTTGCGTGTGGATTTTCCTTTGCCCATATTGGACAGTTCTGTATATTGACATATCATATCAGATGGAAGTGGGCTTCATCTGTCCACAAAATCTTCCACCGCCAATCATTGTCCACTTCCATGCGAGCATGAAATTCTAAAGCAAATGTCTCTCTTGCTTGTAGGTCAACAGGAAGCAACTCGTACACATGGGTAATTTTCAACAGATAGCAAAGTAGAAGGTTTCGTAGGATTTTACGCACCGTGCCCACGGGTCTGTCCAGTGTTCGGGCAATTCTCCGGGCACTACACGTTTGCACACCACCACTGCTCTCCTCCTGCGTTGTTGTGGCCACTGCTTCCACTGACGTCGAATCAATTCGTTTCCTCCTTCTACCAGGTTACACACCAAAAGAACCCGCCTTTTTGAATTTCTGAATGATTTTCTCCAGATCCACGACATTCATCGGGCCAACACCTTTTTTCAAACCCGTCGGAGTCCGTAACTTCTGCAGAGCGACGTGTGCACAGTCACCATTCATGTAATACAGCCTTACAAGCAGAACGCAATCGTGCGTTGAAATTGTCATGACCATAGTCGCAGACACGAAAGGAGGAAAAGCTGTGTACCCGGCGGGTTTATACCATATTCAATGAGTCGTGCGCATGACAGGTGTATCCATTTACCTATTCTGCGCATACAGCGCCATCTATTGATCAATTTTCACACTATTGTTTTTCTTCTGCCATACATTTCCCCCTTCTCCGATGATATTCCGTTGCAAACTGACGTCATTCTGACCAGTGCTGTTATTTCTACAGCGTTTTGTAAGTTTAATTACAATCACCATGTACAGCTGTATCTCTTATTATCTGCTACGAACATTAGTATTACTTTCTAGCTCATGTACTTCACATATTGGGATGTTATCTCACTAAGCATGTCTGGTTAGATATAAGGAGGTTAAGTTAGTAAAAAATTAATTATTAAAGTAATTAACTTACTAGAAAGCTATCAAGCCACGTGATAGTCAAAATCCTAATTTTAGTCTACGAGCATCTCAATTCTTTTTTTCAAACATTTCAGCAGTTCTCTTGGAAATATCGAAATACTGTTCATTATAGAAAAGGAATGGTGATGAAATGGTCTAACCATAACGCAAGGAAGTTCTGTTATAAATCTGTTCATTTGCAGTTTTTTCCTTAAATACTATCGTTTTAAAGTGTCTCCTGCTATTTTTAGCACTAATATTTTAGTACGCCTCAGTTCGCATTTGAAGTTAAAACGCACTGCTGTCTACATAAAAAGTACGACGATTTCCAAAATAAGTGTCAACGGTAGAGGCTGTACCCACCTCGACAGGTTATGTATTAGTATTAACGAATAAGCACTGAGATTATTTTGTGCCTTGCCCTTGACTGTCTGAACGAAAACATCCAGTGCCAAAGTTAAATATTACGGAATAGTCGACACAGCAGGTTCGTGGTTTTTATATGGAAGATGGAAAACAATGGATATGTTCCCTATTCCTCATAAGAGAACGTAGTATTTAGACAAAGCGTACCTCAGGGCTCTATCGTATGTCCATTCGTGTTTCTTTAATATGAGTACGATTAAAAAAGTAAGGCAGCGTGTTCTCTGTGATTATGGTTTCTTCAGGAAACCAAAGAGTTACTCAATATTACTGTGGCAGTGGTACATGTTACTTTTTCACATAGTCGTCATGGTTGGAAAGCATTTGTTCCACCGGTAAAGCAATCTGCCGAAAACAAGCATATCAGAAAACAGTGTCCAGGTGCAATGATCTGTTATCAACAGTTGTTTGAATGTCGGCATCGCCTCTGAAGTGATAAACTGGGATCGATCAGGTGCTTCTTTAACAGCCCGATCCATTTTTTTCGTTGTCGACGACTCACATCCGTAAAAAAAGGGAACTTGATTCATTTAACTGTAGACGCTTTCCCAAGTTGCACACTTCTGCATCACTATTTACCTGACACCTCTGCAGTTCGCTATAAAGTGTCTGGCAAAGGGTCCATCGAACCACCTTCAAGCTATTTCTCTACTGTTGATCTCTCGGAAAACGTGAGGAGAAAGGGATTCATAGATCTTTCCGTGTGGGCTCTGATTCCTCTTCTTTTATATTAATATGATCATTTCTTCCTAGGTGAGCGAAAATAAAATACTTTCTCATTTGAAGTAGGAGTGGTAACTGAAACGACGTGAAAAGGTACTGCCACATCAAAAATCGCCATTATTTTAATGATAACCACCCCAACTCACCTGTCACATCCACGACATTCTCTCCCCTATCTAGCAGTAATACATAACCAGATGTCCTTCTTTGAACATTTTCGATGTCCTCCGTCAATCTTATCTGATAAGAATTGCGCACCACGCAGCAGTACTCCAGAAGAGGATGGACAAACATAATGTACGCAGTCTCTTTAGTAGACTTGTGGGACCGTGTAAGTGCCCTGGCCATAGAACACATCTGTGGTTCGCATTCCCCACCACATTACCTATGTGATAATTCTTGTTTAAGTCATTCGTAATTGTAATCCCTAAGTATTTAGTAGAACTTACAGTCTTTAGAATTGTGTGTTTTATCGTGTAACCGAAATTTTACAGCTTCGTGGGAATGACTTCACAATTTTCTTTATTCAGGGTCAATTGCCACTTTTCGCACCGTTTAAGTATCTTGTCTAAATCATTTTTCCAATTGGTTTTGATCATCTGATGATTTTACACGACGGTAAATTATAGCATCATCTGCAAACACTAAGTGTGCCGCTCAAATAGTCTCCTACATCATCAATATACACTCCTGGAAATGGAAAAAAGAACACATTGACACCGGTGTGTCAGACCCACCATACTTGCTCCGGACACTGCGAGAGGGCTGTACAAGCAATGATCACACGCACGGCACAGCGGACACACCAGGAACCGCGGTGTTGGCCGTCGAATGGCACTAGCTGCGCAACACTTGTGCACCGCCGCCGTCAGTGTCAGCCAGTTTGCGTGGCATACGGAGCTCCATCGCAGTCTTTAGCACTGGTAGCATGCCGCGACAGCGTGGACGTGAACCGTATGTGCAGTTGACGGACTTTGAGCGAGGGCGTATAGTGGGCATGCGGGAGGCCGGGTGGACGTACCGCCGAATTGCTCAACACGTGGGGCGTGAGGTCTCCACAGTACATCGATGTTGTCGCCAGTGGTCGGCGGAAGGTGCACGTGCCCGTCGACCTGGGACCGGACCGCAGCGACGCACGGATGCACGCCAAGACCGTAGGATCCTACGCAGTGCCGTAGGGGACCGCACCGCCACTTCCCAGCAAATTAGGGACACTGTTGCTCCTGGGGTATCGGCGAAGACCATTCGCAACCGTCTCCATGAAGCTGGGCTACGGTCCCGCACACCGTTAGGCCGTCTTCCGCTCACGCCCCAACATCGTGCAGCCCGCCTCCAGTGGTGTCGCGACAGGCGTGAATGGAGGGACGAATGGAGACGTGTCGTCTTCAGCGATGAGAGTCGCTTCTGCCTTGGTGCCAATGATGGTAGTATGCGTGTTTGGCGCCGTGCAGGTGAGCGCCACAATCAGGACTGCATACGACCGAGGCACACAGGGCCAACACCCGGCATCATGGTGTGGGGAGCGATCTCCTACACTGGCCGTACACCACTGGTGATCGTCGAGGGGACACTGAATAGTGCACGGTACATCCAAACCGTCATCGAACCCATCGTTCTACCATTCCTAGACCGGCAAGGGAACTTGCTGTTCCAACAGGACAATGCACGTCCGCATGTATCCCGTGCCACCCAACGTGCTCTAGAAGGTGTAAGTCAACTACCCTGGCCAGTAAGATCTCCGGATCTGTCCCCCATTGAGCATGTTTGGGACTGGATGAAGCGTCGTCTCACGCGGTCTGCACGTCCAGCACGAACGCTGGTCCAACTGAGGCGCCAGGTGGAAATGGCATGGCAAGCCGTTCCACAGGACTACATCCAGCATCTCTACGATCGTCTCCATGGGAGAATAGCAGCCTGCATTGCTGCGAAAGGTGGATATACACTGTACTAGTGCCGACATTGTGCATGCTCTGTTGCCTGTGTCTATGTGCCTGTGGTTCTGTCAGTGTGATCATGTGATGTATCTGACCCCAGGAATGTGTCAATAAAGTTTCCCCTTCCTGGGACAATGAATTCACGGTGCTCTTATTTCAATTTCCAGGAGTGTAGATCAGTAGCAGCGGTTGGACTATAGTACATCCTAGAGAAATGCCAGGTAGCACTTCTGTTTTACTCGATGACTTTCCGTCAAATACTATTCTAGCAGCAAATCAAAAATCCAGTAGCCCAACTGAGACGGTACTCTATATGCACGCAATTTGATTAGAAGTCGCTTGTGAGGAACGGTGTCAAAAGCCTTCTGGAAATCTAGAAGTATGGAATCGACTTGATATCCAGTATCGATTGCACACATAACTCCGTGTGTCAAAGAGTTAGTCGTGTTTCAAAAGAACGGTATTTTACAGTTCGTCAGTAAGTCGTTTATCTCTTATATCCAGAGGGCAAGAGCTGTTTGCCGCTACCTTACAACCTAAAAATTAATACGTATAGACTTCGTCAGTGATTTCCCGTCTATCATCTTTCATTCGTGTTAAAATTTTTGTTTTCTTTAAATCTAGCCTTAGGCCAACTTTTTCACATTCTTTTCGTATCTTTTAGCACAGCTGTAACCGCTCTTCACTGCCTGCTGGAAACGTGTCATCCGTAGATATCAACTTGTTGCTTGAATACCCCCCCCCACCCCCGTACCCAGTTTTATTTATAGTTTCCTTATTTTTTAAACCTACGTTTGCCATAACATTTGAACCATAAAAAATGAAAGGAAGCGGTGACACAATACATTCCTGTCTTAGTCTTTTCCTTATCTCAAAGGTTTCTGTATATTCTCGCTGTTTTTTTACTGTCCCTTCAAATTTTTTGTACAGATTTGTGGTTAATCGTCTCATGTGCTCTGCTAAACCCATAAAGGCTAGTACTTCCTACATTTTTGAGTGACTCACAGAATCAAACGCTTTGCTGTAGCCTACTAAGGACATAAATAACTCTTGTTGATTTTCTGAGGATTCTTGGAAATTAGAAATTTGTGGTAAGATCTCATGGAACAAAACTGCTGAGGTCATTAGTCCCTAAGCTTACACACTACTTACTCTAACTTAAACAACTTACACTAATGATAACACACACATCCATGCCCGAGGGAGGACTCGAACCTCCGACGGGGGCAACTGAGGATTCTTCCGTGATTCATAAACTGGAAATAATAGTGCTTCATATGTTAAGAATTTACAATATTCTTCTTCAGATTCAAATGGCTCTGAACACTATGGGACTTAATATGTGAGGTCATCAGTACCCTAGAACTCAGAACTACTTAAACCTAACTAACCTTAGGACACAACACACATCCATGCCCGAGGCAGGATTCGAACCTGCGACCGACCGTAGTGGTCGCGCGGTTCCAGACAGTAGCGCCTAGAACCGCTCTGCCACCTCGGCCGGGAATATTCTCCTCCTTTTTCCTGACATTTATCCGGTGTATTCAGTGGGTCATCATGTTAATTAGTGGATTGAGCAATATCAGTGGTACAGGTTGCCGGATTCCCTTAATGTTGCCATCCGTGCCCCCCCCCCCCCCCTCCATCAACAAACACACACACACACACACACACACACACACACACACACACACACACCTGTTGAACGGAATTTGTGAACACCATCTGTCTGCGTCTAGTGTTACCTGTACATAATTGTGAAGCACAAAAGCACAAATGTGTCGTATCAGTATACTCTGAAAGCAACATCACTGGTATGCAGTCTGGACTGGAAAACTTGCTCTTGTTAAGCGGTTTTTGTTGCATCGCTATACTGAGGATATCTACTTCTAAGTTAACCCGTATTAGCAGCTGTCTTTGATTCGTATTCTATAGTATTTACTTCGTCTTCTTTGGAGACGAAATGTCGCACAACCGTGTTCAGTAACTCTGCTTTAGTGGCACTGACATCCGGAACACAATCATCGATATCACTCGATTAAGGTTTTGACTGTGTCTTGCGACTGGTGTGCTTTAGATACAACTAGGATCTCTTTGGTTTTTCTGTCTGATTTCGAGACAGAGCTTCGTTTACGCAACGACCACAGCCTCAGAGACAGACCAGAAATATTCAAGTAAGAAATTAATTTTGCTTGTGTGTGTGTGTGTGTGTGTGTGTGTGTGTGTGTGTGTAATGTGGAAATGTGGTGGTCAGGATGTGTGATTCAACAGTTGGCTATACGGTAGTGATGCCACAGATAGAGCGGTTGCCTGCCTCAACGGTACTTGACAGGAGGAATCACTGCATCTGCACGGTACGGATGGTCATCCAGATGGACCGTGCGGAGGGATGTGACCTACACGAGATGCGCGAGCAGCGGGTCGTGTTGAAGCCACGTGCTGACTGCACACAGTGCGGACAGACTGGAAATGGCAGCTGCAGATGTGTTCCGTGGACCGTGGAAACGGTTAGCTGCGTAGCTCGTGGCGGCCTGCCCTTCCCATTTCTTCCGTGGCGCATGACTCAGGGCTCAAAGCCGAGGGAATCGGTGGGGCGGCGTATTTGCTTCTCTGCACAGCCACACATCACGTTTATGCGTACTGGATGCCACAGGTCTTTGTGGACAGAATGCTGCAGGCGGCAAAGGTCGCTAAAGAGTGCAGGTCGTATTCAAATGTTTCAGCCTGTACACTACTACGTTACCTGGTTTTATATCGGTTTTGTCAAATGGTTTTCTATTTATCTTATACAGTTCACTGTATTTCCATGTTCTACATGATTCTTGAAATTTTATTGCTTTATGGTGTTCAGATTTTCTACTTAAAATCGTATCAGTAGAAATGTGTAATAATTACAGCAAAGAAACTGTGATTGCATGAAAACAGCGTGTAATCTCACAGTGGTTAGGTAAAGAATTTGTAAAAGGTTGAATGGACCTAACGCAAGAAACTGGGCAAACCCCTGTGAGGTAGAGGCACCCTGCATATCAGCTCACGAGCAGAAAAAGCTTAGCACGCAACGGTATATAGCGACGTGTGCTTCTGGGGAGACGTAGCTGTTTTGTGCTGTATGCGAGACAAGATGGAATGTTAGACCAGAGAAAACGAAGCTACTCAAGATTATGGCTCTTAGTCTCGGGTGAATGCTACGTAATATGTAGGGCCTATAGCTGCGGTAATAATAATTGCACTTAAAAAGGCAGCAGGAAAAAAGAAACTGCTAATGGTGCGTGAAACTGTAAAAAATAATGCTGCATATCTGAGCAACTAATTAGTGAGCGTCAATCTACCCATTATCAACCAGAAAAGCAAAGAGCTGATATTTGTTTACATTTACGATGAAGATACACTACTGGCCATTAAAATTGCTACACCATGAAGATGGCGTGCTACAGACGCCAAATTTATCCGACAGGAAGAAGATGCTGTGATACGCAAATGATTAGCTTTTCAGAGCATTTACACAAGGTTGGCGTCGGTGGCGACACCTACAACGTGCTGACATGAGGAAACTTTCCAACTGATTTCTCATACACAAACAGCAGTTGACCGGCGCTGCCTGGTGAAACTTTGTTGTGATGCCCCGTGTAAGGAGGAGAAATGGGTACCATCACGTTTCCGACTTTCATAAAGGTCGGATTGTAGCTTATCGCGATTGCGGTTTATCGTATCGCGACATTACTGCTCGCGTTGGTCGAAATCCAATGACTGTTAGCAGAATATGGAATTGGTGGGTTCAGGAGGGTAATACGGAACGCCGTGCTGGATTCCAAGATGACAGGCATCTTATCCGCATGGATGTAACGGATCGTGCAGCCACGTCTCGATCCCTGAGTCAACAGATGGGGACGTTTGCAAGACAACAAACATCTGCGCGAACAGTTCGATGACGTTTGTGGTAGCATGGACTATCAGCTATGGCTGCGGTTATCCTCGGCGCTGGATCACAGACAGGAGCGTCTGCGATGGTGTACTCCGCGACGAATCTGGGTGCACTAATGGCAAAACGTCATTTTTTAGGATGAATCCAGGTTCTGTTTACAGCATCAAGATGGTCGCATCCGTGTTTGGCGACATCGCGGTGAACGCACATTGGAAGCGCGTATTCGTAATCGCCATACTGTCGTATCACCCGGCGTGATGGTATTGGGTGCCATCGGTTACACGTCTCGGTCACCTCTTGTTCGCATTAACGGCACTTTGAACAGTGGGCGCTACATTTCAGATGTGTTACGACCCGTGGCTCTACCCTTCATTCAATCCCTGCGAAACCCTACATTTCAACAGGATAATGCACGACCGCATTTTGCATGTCCTGTACGGGCCTTTCTGTATACAGAAAATATTCGACTGCTGCCCTGGCCAGCACATTCTTCAGATCTCTCACCAGTTGAAAACGTTTGGTCAATGGTGGCCGAGCAATTGGCTCGTCACAATACGCCAGTCACTACTCTTGATGAACTGTGGTATCGTGTTGAATCTGCATGGGTAGCTGTACCTGTACACGCCATCCAAGCTCTGTTTGACTCAATGCCCAGGCGTATTAAGGCCGTTATTACGGCCAGAGGTGGTTGTTCTGGGTACTGATTTCTCAGGATCCAAGCACGCAAATTGCGTGAAAATGTAATCACATGTCAGTTCTAGTATAATATGTTTGTCCAATGGATACCCGTTTATCATCTGGCTTTTTCCTTGGTGTAGCAATTTTAATGGCCAGTAGTGTACGTTTTTCTAAAATTATGTAGTATATCACATAACAAGTTCGACGTGTTTAATTCATTCCAAATTACCCTGTTACTCAAGTTCTACTGCGTATCTTTTTGTCTGTGGAGAAAGTCCATTTTGCATGTCTTTCATTATTGATATACAAGGCGTTTCACAAATCATCCTACACATTTCTAGAGGTTGTAGACGGGACTTAGTGGATATAGTTCTACACAAGAACCCACGTGCGGGAATGTCACACAACGACGCAACAGAGCGTTAAAGTTATAGGTTACTGCGGCATATTCAGGCTATTCCATGATCACGTTAGAAACTCTTAAGGGTGATGGTGAAGAATAAATGCATCAATTTGAAGTAAGGGTCCTTGGTCCTGAAACGAACGAATCTAAAGTTACAAGCGAGTATCATTCTGACGCCTCTGACATTGCCATGCATGTACCGGTACTGTTGTTGCTAAGAACTTTGGGTATGCAATTTTCAAAGATGGCAATATGGACCCAGACAAGAAAAAATGTTCGGTAAACATGGGCTGTACAATGTACGCCTGAAGAGCTATGGTTACTTGTTCATCTTCGCTAGGGTGAAAAACGTCATGTCTATTGAACAAGTGCTCATAGATCTTAAGGTATGCACTTTAGAGCCCATGTTCAAGAGATGTACCTTTTCATCGGTATCTAACTCTGCAGTTGATGTTACTAATAACGTATCGTATGATCTACGGGTACTATACGAGACAATGTCGTTTGAACGCGTCAGTGCACCACCTTGTCGTCCACGGTATGGTAACCCTAGCCTTCCTTCGTCCCTTCTTTATGTAGTGTCCCCGTTCCGCGGCCATTCCCGGACACTTGTGCAGTGTTCCGTTAAAGTGTACACAAGCGCCCATCCTAGCACCCCCGCCGTCGCCGCGGCTGTACACGTGTGGCGACACTAATTAAGCGCGTGTCGCAGCTAATGAACGCAGTGGCTCAGGCCGTGTGATTAATGGCGGGCCGTCCACGAGCGTCGCTCTGCTGTTTACACGCGGCCAGCCGTCGATAGCGGCTGAAAAATGACGTCACGGGGCGGCTGCGAACGCGTCGCGACTTCAAGGGAACGTGCAGCGCCCTATTCACGTCGCAAGGCTGCGGATGAAGCGGGAGTTCCGGTCTGAAGCAGTGAATTGATGGATTTACACATAAAAGGTTTGAGTTATACTTAATAAACAGAAAGCAAAAAGTAGCGCTGAATAATTTAAACTATCATGGAAGGGGAAAATTTTTGATGACTAAGGAGAAATTGAAAAGTTCAGTTTTTGGTCAACTCCTATACCGATCTGAGGCAGTGAATTGACACAACTGGTTTGAATAGTACTTAACAAATGGAAAGTAAAATGTAGTGTTGAATAACTGAAACAATGGTGGAAGGAGAGAAGAATTTAGTGGTTGGAAAGAAATCGAAAAGGCAGTTCCACAAGGTTCAATTTTCGATCAACTACTATTCCTTTATACGTAAATTACTCTCTTAACATTGTACAAACGGAATTCCTGTATACTGCAGACGATACAGTCCTTGCAATAATTAGAGGAAAAGCAACACGCAAGACTGTTAAAAATATTTTTCAAAAGAGTATTATGTTGTTCTCTGAAAAGGACTCTGCCTTAGTTCTGAGAAAACACACTTCATTCACTCTGTACAACAAACAGAAACATACCACGAACGGATGTAGCATATGAAGAGAAGTCAGGAAAAAGGGTAGAATGCTCCAAATTTTTGGGTTTGCATGCTGATGAAAACGTGAATTGAATTAATCATATTACTGAGTTGCTGATGCTATTATGTTAAACTACTTTTACTCTTGGTAGATTCGCTAGTCTTGAAAATAAACAGATCAACCTCCTGATATATATGTTGCATATTTCTATTCAATAATGTCCTACGGCATGATTATTACCTGGGGTAAATCGTCACTTAGAAAGAACATATTGACTGCAGAAAAGCGAGCAGTAAGAGTGATACGTGGTGTTTACCTGCGGTCGTCTTTTAGGTACCTCTTCAAGGAGCTAGGCATTTTAACTGCGCCGTTCAAAAAAATGGTTCAAATGGCTCTGAGCACTATGGAACGTAATTGTGCGGGCATCAGTCCCCTAGAACTTAGAACTACTTAAACCTAACTAACCTAAGGACATCACACGCATCCATGCCCGAGGCAGGATTCGAACCTGCGACCGTAGTGGTTCGAGACTGTAGCGCCTAGAACCGCTCGGCCACTCCGGCCGGCCAACTGCAGCGTCACAATGCATATAATCGCTACTGAAATTTGTCATAACTAATCTATCACAAGTACAAAAGAATAGTGCTGTCCACAACTACAACACTAAAGGATAAAATGACCTCTATTACCTATTACTAAAGCTTACAGTTGCTCGGAAAGGAGTTCAATATGCGGCAACAAATTGATCATTTGCCCGATAGCACAAAATGTCTGGCAGACCGGAAAACAAGTTTTAAATCTAATCTAAAATCAATTCTTCTGTGCAGCTCCTTTACGCATTTTTATTTAATTATTGGTAACGTTTAAGAGGAACACCTAATTTTTAAGCGCAATTCCATGAGTAGAACTATTACTATTATTATTATTAATGCTAACCATGTATACATATTCTGTAAACTGACTCTTTCAGATATTTCATACTGAAGAGTAGCTCAAATCATCTATGGAACATATAACTAACCAGTTAACTTAAAGAAACCAGAATCGCTGCGCGCCGATGAGATGCAGCACAAAATTACAGTCATACATAACAGACTTCGACTACCGGAAGAATGATTGTGGCTGTACATATTAGGCACACCGGACACAACGAATTAGTGACCCCCAGGAGAGATCACGCCAATAACATATGACACTGTGTCAAACCTCGAAAATGGCCAGATTTCAGCGAGGAAGGGAGTTCATCATGTATGTCATACCTGGGTAAAGACAGTCATTGACGATTAAAGCTAAAATATCAAATTGCGGGAACATCGATAGATACGTTTCAGCCGCAATTCCAGTGAGTCTCAGACATTATATGTGCAACTTCCAATTTAGTTAGCTAGCCGAGGTGAAATAAAGAGCCGGCCGGAGTGGCCGTGCGGTTCTAGGCGCTACAGTCTGGAACCGCGAGACCGCTACGGTCGCGGGTTTGAATCCTGCCTCGGGCATGGATGTGTGTGATATCCTTAGGTTAGTTAGGTTTAAGTAGTTCTAAGTTCTAGGGGCCTAATGACCTCAGAAGTTGAGTCCCATAGTGCTCAGAACCATTTGAACCATTTTTTTAAAATAAAAAGCTTGAGTGTACGTCAGACAAAGACTGTAGGATTACAGATCTCGGAATATGGTGGTTGTCATCTTGGAAGACGGAACCGTCCACAGCATAATCATCGGCCAGCATGCACCACCACACCCAGACTGACTGCCACCGTCTTCGTATCCCAGGTGGGCTGGATGAAAAGATCTTGCCTCAGTTAGCGGGCGACGTAAATATTGATAGACCATGAAGATCTCAGTTTATCATTCTACCCAGTACCAGACCGCGGGAAGGAATGGACAACTGCCCTACTTGCGGAAAGCCACTGATTTGAATGGACACTAGAGGAAAGGTGAGAGAAATCGTAACAGAAATAAAACACTTAGAAACTAATTGAGATCGACATATTCTAAAATTATAACACAACAATGTACTCTTAACCTAGGACAGCCTCCTCTTACATTCACAGAGCGACCTATAACTGTACAGGTTTAACTCCAGAAACGTACGGCCGTACGGAGAGAGAATACTGAACCATGAGAAGTATGTTTCAGCAGCAGGATGGGGGGAGGGGGGGGGGCAGACGACAGTGAACCTTGCCGCTTGGCTGGCGCTGGTGCTCTCCCATACACTATGTGATCATAAGTACCCGGACACCCCCAAAAACATTCGTTTTCCATATTACGTGCATTTTGGAGTCACCTACTGCCAGGTACTCCATAGCAGCAAGCTCAGTAGTGATTAGACATCGCGAGAGAGCAGAATGGGGCTCTCCGCGAAACCACGGACTTCGAACGTGGTCAGGTGGTTGGGTGTCACTTCTGTCATACGTCTGTACGCGAGATTTCCACTCTCCTAAACATCCATAGGCCCAATGTTTCCGATGTGATAGTGAAGTGGAAACGTCAAGGGACACGTACAGCAAAAAAACGTAAAGGGCGACCTTGACTGTTGACTGACAGACACCGCCGACAGTTGAAGAGGGTCGTAATGTGTAATAGGCAGACATCTATCCAGACCATCACAAAGGAATTCGAAACTGCATCAGGAGCCATTGCAAGTACTATGAAAGTTAACCAGGTGGTGAGAAAACTTGGATTTCATGGTTGAGCGGCTACTCGTAAGCCACACATCACGTCGGTAAATACCAAACGACGCCACACTTGGTGTATGGAGCGTAAACATTGGACGACTGAACATTGTTAAAAAGTTGTGTGGAGTGACGAATCACGGGACACAATGTGGCGATCCGATGGCAGGGTGTGTGTATGGCGAATGCCCGGTGAAAGTCATCTGCCAACGCGTGTAGTTCAAATGGTTCAAATGGCTCTGAGCACTATGGGACTTAACGTCTGTGGTCATCAGTCCCCTAGAACTTAGAACTACTTAAACCTAACTAACCTAAGGACATCACACACATGCATGCCCGAGGCAGGATTCGAACCTGCGACCGTAGCGGTCACGCGGTTCCAGACTGAAGCGCATAGAACCGCAAGGCCACACCGGCCGGCGCGTGTGTAGTGTCAACAGTTAAATTCGGAGGCGGTGATGTTATGGTGTGGTCGTGTTTTTCATGGAGGGGGCTTGCACTCCTTGTTGTTTTGCATGGCGCTATCACAGCACAGCCCTACATTGATGTTTTAAGCATATTCTTGCTTCCCACTGTTGAAGAGTAATTCGGGGATGGCGATTGCATCTTTCGACATGATCGAACACTTATTCATAATTCACAGCCTGTAGCGAAGTGGTTACACGACAATAGCGTCCCTGTTATGGACTGGCCTGCACAGAGTCCTGACCTGCTGGCCGCTATGACCGAGCGGTTTTAAGCGCTTCAGTCCGGAACCGCGCGACTGCTACGGTCGCAGGTTCGAATCCTGTCTCGGGCATGGATGTGTGTGATGTCCTTAGGGTAGTTAGGTTTAAGTCGTTCTAAGTCTAGGGGACTGATGACCTCAGATGTTAAGTCCCATAGTGCTCAGAGCCATTTGAAGTCCTGATCTTAATCCTATAGAACACCCCTGGGATGTTTTGGGAAGCCGACCTCGTGGCAAGCCTCACCGACCGACATCGATACCTCTCCTCACTGCAGCACTCTGTGAATAATGGGCTGCTATTCCCCAAGAAACCTTCCAGCACCTGATTGAACGTATGCCTGCGAGAGTGGAAGCTGTCAACAAGGCTAAGGGTGGGCAAAGACCATACTGAATCCCAATATTAACGAGGGAGGGCGCCACGAATTTGTAAGTCATTTTGAGCCAGTTGTCCGGATACTTTTGATCACATAGTACCGCGAAATACTCGAGATCACCAAACAACAGAAACAACGATTGGACCCAATGTAACAAAGCATTAAACTTTACCGCATCATGGCGGAGCACCTGTAGACAAGACGCTGTCGCGTGTGACACGGCAGCAGGTGGACCTTGGAAGAAGACGTTCCAAAAGGGGCCGGAGCGGCGATGCTCAAGGGTTTTGGTATCTGCTCGCCACCTCCCACTAGTGTGCCTACGGCTGAAAGAACTAGCGCTGGAGCAAACTTGCTGGGTGGCAAGCGGCTAGTTGTCGCCTGCTGGGCCAAAGAACTGGCCGCTTCCATTTTTCACCAGACGTTTCTGGACCTTGCGCAGCCTCGGCGATCAGGGAGTTGGGTTTTTCTGTGTACGTGCGCGCCTCAACATCAGATGTCGCTCCGTTTAGACGTGAATCTTTTTAACAGCGGTCGCTCTGCTAGACAATTTATCAATTTCTCTCAGAATGACGGCAACCTAAAACTATTTATTTTTTGAAGAGTTGGGTTCCTCTGTATGTATGGAATTATGACTACAAGCTATTTTCGTTTCTGTAATTATTTAGGTGCTTTTATTCGCGGTTGAATCCGCACATGTTTCGAAATAAAATTGCTATAGGAATCATGGATAGAGCAGCCGTCTGTTCCTCATCAAAACGTCCCTAACCTTTCGCTTGATTTCACATTCATTAAAGACTTCTCGATTCATTTTTTGCTGCAGACCACGCGCGGCCTCCCTAGCTCTCGTCACTACACGTGGCGTTCTTGGAAGGGTTCGTAACACAACGTATCATAAGCTGTAGCAGAAAGGGCCACAATGCTGAATTATAAAATAAATCTCTTGACTGGCGTTCACGATAACCTGAAAAAGTGGTCCAAAGTCGTGGCACGAAAAATAGCTGAAAAAATATCACAGAACTGCCTCTCGCCTAATCTACACCCTCCACAAAGTGAAGACTGGGCGCCTCGCAATCCGTTGGTGCACACGACTCCTCGAGTCATTTGAAAAGAAACAAAATCTCAACTCGCCGGATCACATTACTCTCTTCCATTCAACTACCATCCAGCTTCGGTGTTGTCTTGCCAGTTGGAGACGTGAAGCTGTGTGTGCCGCTTTGCGAGATGGTCCTTTGCGAGGCACTCTACTTTAAATGTTCGTTGTTTCCTTCGCAATATTTGCTTGGAAACTGTTGAGATGGACCTGCATCCACTGACACCAGCTATTCCTGTTGGGTCTGAAACCGATTCTCAATCATAAGGTATGGCAGTCCTCTCCGGTACTGATCAGTTAGGAAGTCTGTACGAGCGCCCCTCTTACACCATGTTTCATGGCAGCGGATTGTGGGTCATTCCTTGAGGACACGTTGGACAGTCCGCTCTGGATCATCAACTCCATTCATCTACATCTAATCCACCTCTACATGATCATTCTGCAATTCACAATTAAAAGTGTCTGTCAGAGGGTTCATCGAACCACCTTCAAGCTATTTCTCAAACGTTCCACTCTCGAACAGGGCGGAGGAACATCCAATACTTAAATCCTTCCGTGCGAGCTCTGGTTCCTCTTATTTTATCATAATGATTATTCCTCCCTGTATAGGTGGGACCAACAAAATATTTTGACATTCTGAAGACAAAACAGGTGATTGAAATTTAATGAGAAGTTCCTGCTGCAAAGAAAAACGGCTTTGTTTTAATGATTGCCACTCCAGTTCGCGTATCATATCTATGGCACTCTCCCCCTGTTTGGTGGTAATACACAACGAGCTGCCTTTCTTTGAACTTTCTCGATGTCCTCCGTCAATCCTACCTGATGCGGGAGGACGATGGTTCAATCCCGTCTCCAGCCATCCTGATTTAGGTTTTCCGTGATTTCCCTAAATCGTTTCAGGCAAATGCCGGGATGGTTCCTTTGAAAGGGCACGGCCGATTTCCTTCCCATTCCTTTCCTAACCCGAGCTGGCGCTCCGTCTCTAATGACCTCGTTGTCGACGGGACGTTAAACACTAACCACCACCACCACATATCTGATGCGGATCCCACACTACACAGCAGTACTCCAGAAGGGGGCGGACAATTGTAGTGTAAGTAATCCCTTTAGTAGACCCGTTGCATTTTTCAAGAATTCTGCCAATAAATCGCAGTCTTTGATTTGCCTTCCCCACAACATCGTTCTTTCCCACTTAGGTTGTTCCTCATTATAATTTCTTTGCATTTAGCTCAATTTACGGCCTTTGTATTTTACTGATTTACTATGTAATCGAAATTTAGAGGATTCCTTTTACAAATTAGTACTCATGTGAATGCCTTCGCACCGTTCAGATATCTTGTCTCAATCATTTTGCAATTTGTTCTGATAATTTTATGACTGTATAAGGCAGCAAATGATAGCGTTATTTGCAAACAATCTAAAGAGGTCTACTCTGATTGTCTCTCTAAATCGTTTATTTAGATCAGGAATTGCAGAGGACCTGTAACACTTCCCTGGAGAACGTGAAACATTATTCCTGTTGGCTTTTCGTCAAATACTAGGAACTATGACCTTTCTGAAAGTAAATCACGAATCGAGTCGCAAACTGAGACTTATAGGCACTCAAGCTGATTAGAAGTAAGTTGTGAAGAACGCTGTCAAAAGACTTCTAGAAATCTAAAACTATGGAATCAGTTTGTCATTTCCTGTTGATAGGATTCATTACTTTGTGAGAATAAAGATGTAGCTGTGTTAAAGAAGAACAATACAGCTGTGTTAAAAAAGAACAATCCCGTGTGGAGTTTGCTGGTCTCCCATTGGGCGCCTCACCAGGTGGCGGATAGGGGAATGCTCACCAGATATGGTGGGTACCGGGGAAATAAAATACCCGGGGTGGACCAAAACTAGCAACTGCTGCCTTATAGTATAATATTAGCTTATCAAAGGCTAAAGGAAGAAAACCTTGAGTAAAAATTACCTGGTCCTCCGGGTTGGGGGTTGTGCAGTGGGCCAGCTCCTCACTCACATAAAAACATAAAAATTCTAAAAAAACCTAATAATATGCCTCGGAAAAATTGTAACTTTGGACGACGAACTGGCGATGAGAAACGGAAAATTATGTTTGGATGCTGGAATGTGCAAGGTATTTCCACTAAAATAAATTTACTACCTGCAGAATTTGACATGTTCAACATGGATGTTGTCGTACTCTCTGAAACAAAGAAGAAAGGCCAAGGAGAAGAAGAACTGGATAATTATGTACATATCTGGAGTGGGGTACCAAAAGCAGTAAGAGCCAAAGCAGGAGTCTTCATTACGATAAAGAAATCATGGAAAGAAAGAATCACAAATTGGACATTCATCAATCAACGTATTATAACCGTTGAAATGACATTATTTGCTAGGGAAATTGTGATTATTGGCGTATATGCACCCACGAACGACACAAAAGATAAAGAGAAAGATACATTTTGGGACACCCTCAGGGAGACTACTGAAAAAATCCCAAGAAGAAAGGAACTGATTATCATGGGAGATCTGAATGGAAGGGCAGGAATTAGAGAATCTTGTAGAATAGTAGGAAAACATGGAGAGGACGAATATAATGACAATGGGGAACGATTGATTGCAATTTGTGAACAATTTGATCTAAAAATTACCAACACATTTTTCAGACATTAGGACATTCACAAATATACTTGGCAACAGAACACCAAAGAACTTCGTTTTATAATAGATTATATTATCATTAGGCAAACAAGTAGTTTCAAAGCAGTAGACGTCAGATCTTATAGAGGAGCCCAGTGTGGATCAGACCACTATCTAGTTAAAATGATGTCTTTCTGGCCATGGAGTAATGCAAGGAGTGATACAAGTAACATAAATAAAGCGAACCAGACTGAGAAAGATGAAAATTTACCTTTTAATATTGACAGCCTACAAGACGAAAGTATCAGAACACTCTTTGCGGCCGGGATGGAAAGGAAACTGGTTGAATCATTTGAAGGAAGTACAGAGGAAATATATGACTATATAAAAGCTAATGTGAAAATCATAGCACCAGAGGTGTTGGGTAAAAAGATAGCAACCACAACCGTGCAGCAGAGTGGTGGTCGAGGAACTAGAGGTCCTCGTTAGAGAAAAACGAAATGCGTTCCTTCAGTGGTTGAATGATAAATCAGAAGAAACAAGATCAATATACAAGGAAAAGAAGAATGAAGTGATAAAAAAATACGGATGGCAAAAAATGAAGCATGGGAAAGAACATGTGCCAAGGTGAATAGCAAATTAGGATTTGGGAGAGCAAAAGAATCATGGTCAATATTGAAAGGGCTTCGACAGAATACAAAAAGCAAAACCAATCTCCAACTGATAACACAAAAGGAATGGGAAGAGTATTTCCAAAAATTATTAAATGAGGACAGAGAATAATATCTAGAAGAAGGATCAGGGGAAGATAAAGGACATGAAGATGATGAGATTCAGATTTTAGAAAGTGAAGTACTTCAGGCGTTGAGAAAGGGAAAGAATGGTAAATCACCGGGACCAGGCAATATCAATCTGGAGTGTCTGAAATATGGTGGTGACAAAATTGTGAAACTGATAACACAGCTCTTCAACAAAATGATACATGGAGATTAAATACTCAACAATATGAAGCTAGGTTACATTAATACAATATTTAAGAAAGGGGATCGCAAAATTTGTTCAAACTATCGAGGAATTTGTGTTACAAACACATTAATGAGAATTTTTGCGAAAGTAATTAAAAACAAACTGGAAAAAAATTTTAGAACCCAAGAAGAACAATGTGGATTCACGGCTGGGAGATCTTGTGTAGACCATATTTTCACATTACGACAGATTTTGGAGAAACATAGGGAAAAATCAAAAAATATAGGATTAATTTTCGTAGATCTAGAAGAAGCGTATGATACTGTTCCAAGAAATTTACTTTGGAGAGCACTACATATGGCAAACATAAACCCTTCCTTGATTAAAATAATACAACAGATGTACAAAGATAACATTTGCCAAGTGAAAGTTGGTAATAAACTTTCACAGAAATTTAGAACAAGCAAAGGCCTTTTACAGGGTTGTCCCATGTCACCATCATTATTTAAAATCTATATAGATATTAGCCTTAGAACATGGTCTCGTAAATGTAATAGTATGCGGTTAGAAATAAGAGATGGAGTTTACCTACATCATTTATTTGCTGATGGTCAAGTAGTCGTAGCACAAGATGGGGAGGGTGCTAACTATGTGTGCAATCAACTAGCAGTAGCATACAAAACAGAATACTTGACTAATGATTCAGATGAGCTATACATTGAAGGAAAGAAAATCAAAAAGATAAACACTTTCTGTTATTTGGGATCCATTTTAGAAATCGAGGGAAAATCAGAGTCAGAAATCAATAAAAGAATTAATAGCGGACGGAGGGTCATTGGGGTGCGTAACTCAGTCTTATGGAGCAGGAATGTAACGAGCAGAACTAAAAAATTAACATACAAATCCATATTAGAGAGTGTGGTTCTGTATGGAACGGAGACCTGGACAATTAACATGAAGCACATTAAAAAATTACAAGCTATAGAGATGGACTTTTGGAGAAGATCGGCAAGAATCTCCAGGAAAGAAAAGATAAGGAACACCGAAGTAATAAGGAGAATGGAAATAAAAGAAAGAATATATGACGTAATGGGTAGGGGGAAATTACAGTGGTACGGGCATGTACGACGAATGGAGAAAACCAGAATACCAAAATTAATACTGGGGTGGGAACCGGAGGGGAGAAGAAGAAGAGGACGACCTATGACAACCTGGCTCCAAAATGTACAGCACATAATGAGGAGAATGGGCGCAGAGGAAGAGGACACACAAGATCGAAACACCTGGAGAAATATTTTGAGATTATAGTTTCAGAACGTTTATTGTTTGTATTGTAATTTCCAAGTAAATTATTATGTTGGAGATAAGCCTCTGCAATGAGGAAAAGTTCAAAATAATAAATAATAAAGAAGAACAATATTTTCCTAATCCGTGTTGTTTGTTTGTTAATAAGTCGTTTTCTTCGAGGTAATCCATAATGTTCGAATACATTACATGTTCCAAAATCCTACTTCAAATCGGCGTTAGTGATGTGGCTCTATAATTCAATGGATTACTCGTATTTCCTTTTTTGGTTATAGGTGTGAGTTGTAAAACTTTACTGACTTAGGTACGGATATTCCGACGAGTGAGCGGTGGTGTATGACTCGCGGAGTTTTCTTGGGCATTCCAAACAAGATAGCTCCCTTCTGCCATCCTGTTAAGTCTCCACGTCGATCCATCTTACTGTTGCTGTAACGTGACCACCTGCTACCAGTTCTACAACAACTGCAGCTTTCCGAAGCGATCAGTGCGAATTTTTATGGGGATGACTAATATTTGTCTCTTGAGCTTAGTTGTACAAATACCGAAAACGGTAAGAAAGTCTGGCAGTGAGAAAACCAGGGAAACTTTCCTAGTCAGTGTCAACGTCACACAAGAGAGATTCCCTATACTTTTCCCGGTCTTAGAATTAATATTTTAGGGTGCATGTACGTTTCTAGACTGCGCATCCCCCAAAATTATATTTAGCAAAAAATAAATAAATAAAACTCGGCGATTTGGTCGTTTACGAGCATGTATTTCTATATTGTTCTGTCAATGAAAAAATATTGTGATAATAGCACTTCGTTTTCGTAAAAATTCTGTAATGGTGCAAGTAAATTTTTGAAAAAATTCGACTTCTTTATTTTACAACCTTTTGTTTACAAACTTATAGTTTCACCTAGCGTAGTCCCCACCTTAGCATCACGGTCTTCAGTAATTAAACGTATTTAAAACCAAGTTATTTTCCACTACTTATAAAGAACAATTAAACCATTTTGTTGAATCTACTATACAGCGCTAGATTACACACTTATTGTTACTAAAATGTGGAACTGCATTACGTACTGTAAGAAAAGGATCCACTCAGAGCTATTTCCATTTTTTCGGCCATTGTCACATTTGGAGGCATCAGAACTGTTCCAGCCCCTAGACGTCTGGTAAGGTCAGACTCGGCGAAACGTTCATTGAAACCAGAGTTCTCCACCCGTTGCAAAGTCTTCACTGTACAAGCAGACTTCCTTTTTTTTTTTACTTACGTCTCATTTACAGGAAGGTCTCTTACTTTATTTGAAGGTTAGTTACTTCCCGTCTTCACTTTTCACTCTTGGTTCTGGTTTCAACTATTTTATACTATCTTGTTTTCTTTGACTAACCACCTTATTTTTTATTATTTTCAGTGTTCTTTGTTATTTCATGTTTTTACATCGTTGGCGTTGATGTTGGAACTATGGAGCATCGTTTGAGTCGTGACGTTTCGGGAGTTAGTTTATCTGACCAAGTGGTGCAACCAGGTATGGTGAAACTACCGCTATTAGTACTGAAATGCATTTGCTCAAAATTAAATTGTTTTCAGAAGCTGAATTTTAAGTAATAATGGAACAGACAGACAAGATCCAACGAAGGGCGGCGCCACTCCAGACACTACAAGAGAGGCGATTTACTTTACACAGAGATCTGCTATTTAAATTCCCAGAGCGTACATTCCGGTAAGAGTAAGGCTGCATACTACTTCCTTCCGTCAAAGTCCGTCAACTGCACATACGGTTCACGTCCACGCTGTCGCGGCATGCTACCAGTGTTAAAGACTGCGATGGAGCTCCGTATGCCACGGCAAACTGACTGACACTGACGGCGGCGGTGCACAAATGCTGCGCAGCTAGCGCCATTCGATGGCCAACACCGCGGTTCCTGGTGTGTCTGCTGTGCCGTGCGTGTGATCATTGCTTGTACAGCCCTCTCGCAGTGTCCGGAGCAAGTATGGTGGGTCTGACACACCGGTGTCAATGTGTTCTTTTTTCCATTTCCAGGAGTGTAGTTGGTAAGCTGCTAAACGAGTTGTGTAGGCTTCTTAGAGGTTGTTTGAAACCTACACCACGCATAAAACTCCACCAGCTCCCAGTCATAGCACGATCAGATAATTGTCATGAAGCAGCTGCCAATGCAGACAGAACAAATCAGGCTCATCAATAAAACCATCCATATCATGGGTGCATTATGGCATCCCTTCCCCCCCGCCCCCCCCCCCCCCCCCAAGTTTGAGGTCCAGAAGTTTCTTCAAAGCATAAAACCATCCATTTACTTGGGCACATTCCGTCACCCTTACGTAGTTTTGTAAGTTACTACTATGGGTTAATGTTACTATCTATTAATAATATTCAGTGACAACAATGAAAAGGAATTTTATTTCTTAATTATTATTCACATACCATTTACCAGTATTGAGTCATACAATACTGAAATTAATGTTTTGCATCCAGACCAACTGTACCGAAACAACTGAGGCTACAATCAACAAAACATGTTTTATGTGTAGGTAGCAACACAACACACTCAATACACAAAAATAATTTTCATGATGCCTCACTCAGTTTGTCGTTGGTGACAATTCTTTCTCCATTTTTCGCCTCATCTTTCCCAGATAATAGCTATCACTGATCTTCTCTTTATTCTTTTCGTGCTCTGATGTCTCGTGATCACTGACAGTTACAGCATGTTCTTCAACTCCACCATTAGAATCAATTGGCCCAGTATCAAGTACGACGTCAATCCATGTTCACACTTGCTTCAGTTCGGGCCCAGCAACAACAACAATAATTTCTTTTAATTATAGAATCTAATATATCTTACGCAAAATATGCACAAAAATGCAATGAAATTGCTATTTCGACTTTTCCATCTGGTGGGATGAGAGTAGTGCAAGCTCAGACTTGCTCAGCAGCATCTCAGAAAGTCCTACGCACAACTAAAATTTCAAAAGCTCACTCTACTGACATATCATAGCAGCTGCATCGAACTGTAAGTTAGTGTGACACGCTATCTAATAAGTAACTACAGAAAGCTGTCATAAGGAGTATTTATTTATTTATGTATTTATTTCATTAACAGTACAGAGTAACCCACCACCTTGAAATGTAAGGTGGGTCGGATGCTTCTGAATCTAATAGCAAAGACTTCTCATTGTTACAATCTTATTGGTATACAGTTGTTAATGCTTTTTTTAAAATAAAATAAAAAAACATAATATATAAAGATTTCTCTGAGGTTACCGTGAATCGAATGCTTAACAATTGTTGAAATAGTTCCATATAATTTGTTACTACCTAGTTGATGAGAATATAATATATAAAATGCGAATGTAAAAAAAATAAAAAAAATGTAACACAATGAGCGTGGTTAAGAATAATTTGTAATATACAGAGGGAAGTGATATGCTGTATTTGGATGAGTAATACAGTCTAAGTAACATGTGGGTTAGTAATGGCCTATTTCTATCTGTTTCAGATGAGGTCTCGGACAATCACCAGCTATTGTCATTTAAAATGGTTTGCGCTAATGTATGTTTACACAGATTATACAGATAAATGCTAATTGAGCACTTCATACATGGAAAACATGAATTTTAGCTTCACATGAGAAATACACTTATGTTTGTAACTTGTTAGTTGAAACAGAATATAGTTCATTGCCACTTGAATGCATTATTGGTTGATAAACTTATTACATTTCTGATATATGACATTCATTGATTACAGCTTTGAATAGAGAAGAGAATATACTTCTGTCTGCACACAATAAGACGAGCAATACATTGCTGCTTGTGTGCAGTATACTTTAAACACTATGCAGGATGCCACTGGGGAGGAAGAGTCTTCCCCTCCCAAGTGACATTACCTCATTACTACATTCTTATTATGTGATGCCGGTGTTTATTTGTTTTATGATTGTTGTGTTGTTTGTGACTGTGTTGTAGCATGCAGTGTCATACATTGTTGGTTTTGGTCCCTTACATGTTGATCCCTTGTGAGTCATGTTCACTCAATGTTCCTACATCTACATCTACATCTACATTTATACTCCGCAAGCCACCCAACGGTGTGTAGCGGAGGGCACTTTACGTGCCACTGTCATTACCTCCCTTTCCTGTTCCAGTCGCGTATGGTTCGCACGAAGAACGACTGTCTGAAAGCCTCCGTGCGCGCTCTAATCTCTCTAATTTTACATTCGTGATCTCCTCGGGAGGTATAAGTAGGGGGAAGCAATATATTCGATACCTCATCCAGAAACGCACTCTCTCGAAACCTGGCGAGCAAGCTACACCGCGATGCAGAGCGCCTCTCTTGCAGAGTCTGCCACTTGAGTTTGCTAAACATCTCCATAACGCTATCACGGTTACCAAATAACCCTGTGACGAAACGCGCCGCTCTTCTTTGGATCTTCTCTATATCCTCCGTCAACCTGATCTGGTACGGATCCCACACTGATGACCAATACTCAAGTATAGGTCGAACGAGTGTTTTGTAAGCCACCTCCTTTATTGATGGACTACATTTTCTAAGGACTCTCCCAATGAATCTCAACCTGGTACCCGCCTTACCAACAATTAATTTTATACGATCATTCCACTTCAAATCGTTCCGCACGCATACTCCCAGATATTTTACAGAAGTATCTGCTACCAGTGTTTGTTCCGCTATCATATAATCATACAATAAAGGATCCTTCCTTCCTCGGTTTCGGAATTTGTGTCCTCCCATGTGGTTTGTTGTGTTGATTGTGCTTGTCTACGCTTTCTTCCATAAGGGGTATACCACGTCCCTACGTACCACTGCCGGGATAACGGAGCTAAACACTGGGTGGCGTTAACAGGATGGGGCGTTGCTAGGTAACGGCCGGTGGCAGAGAGCACGCTTCCAGCGCGCGACGCCGTCTGCCTGCAGAGCGGCCGCAGCTAATTCAGTTGTCTGCGGGAGCAGATTAAGAGCTGATCCGGGCCGGGATGAGCCGCGGCGACGTGACGGATTAGACCGGCAGACCCGCTCGCGGCTCCCGGGACAGATTTACTGCACAGTGGACGGCGTGCCCCGCCGCGCCCGGCGGATGCGAGTTTTAATTGGTTCCGCAGTCCGACGCTCCCAGGGGGCGTGAGCCGGTTGGAGGGGGAACGGACCGACGAGTCCGCAATCCTCCGCGCCAGCAGAGTAAGAGCTGTCTGCACTGGTCCCAGTGAATGCGGTCTGGCTAATGGCTACTTCTCCACTGCACTGCATCGGCGCTGCACTGCTAAAATCCTTCACTCGCATATAATGCTAACACTGCAGTAAACAGCAAATGAAGCTTAGGTTTAGACAGGGCTGTTAACGAAATTTTAATCGACATAAATTAAAGACTACAAACTGCTGATAGTAGTCTCACTTCCGATATAATGTTATACTTCTCATTACTCACTGTAATGGGCTACAACCTCCGCTTCAACAGGTGCATTCATCTTGGTTCAAATGTCATGGATGTGTCGTATGTACGACTTTTGGGTAACCTGTGGCAATACCGTAACATTTATTTTCATATAGTTTGCTGCTGACCTTTCCATATTTAATAATATTGCATTGTTGTGTTGATGTGAAGAATAAACAAAATCTGCGTTCTTAAATCATTAATATATGGTTGCCATGATCCACAATTTACGATCGTACCTTAGTAACGACAGCGTAACTGCTTTTGAGAACTAATGTCGATATAAGAGATAGCGAACTTGATGCTGGATACGAAACATTTTGTGTGCAGGTGCCCAATAATTAAGCCTGGTCGACTTTAAATTCTAGCACGATTTGAGTCCAGACTGAAGCGAGCCAGACTGGTTTCCATCTGAAGCTACAAACTCCACACTTGTTTGAAAGGACCATGTGGCTACACTATATTTATGCATTATTAATTAATCTTAATTTATTATATCTTTGAAAGATTAATGTGTTGCACTTAAAATCCATTTGTGTATATATTTATCGAAGTAGTATTGGTACTTTATGATTACATTTTAAATGTTCTTATTCTGAATATTTTTTTTAAGTCAGACGATTTTCAAACCTTAATGGAACGAGATGTTTTATGTTATATTCGAATTTGTAAGCACCGTAAAACGGTAGGTTTTGTTGGTATTTCTCAGCCCCTCAGAGATGCTATTATCTTTGTAAGAAACAACCCTGTCTCATCACATTATATACCCTATTACTTCTCTCCTCTTCTAAATTTAATTGTTATCTATAGCTGTTTGAGTTATTTCTCCTCACTTCAGTAAACAGTACGTAGTGTAAGTACGACAGCAGAAGGCACCTACGACCACTGAAAATCTGAGCCACAGGTTAATCAGAGGCTGTACACAACATTCATCTATGCCTTATTAGTTGACGTAAATCGACCGTATGATGGAACTATAATCCTTTGAAACATGTAGTGGAGTGTGTTATGTAATACATGCAACACGTTGCAACACTTCGTATTTGCAGTCGATATCTATAATGGTCACAGTCATATTTAACCTGGAATATTTGTTTTAAAGATTTTCATATGTATCAATAAAGGTTTCATGAAAATCAGTAAGAAACGTATGGAAAACACTGACAAGAATAAGGGATAGGGAGGCAGGACATCTGTCAAGACATCAACGAATAACTTTCATGATGCTGCAGGGAGCTGGAGAGTAAAAACTGTATAGAAAGACAGAGATTGAAATACACCCAACAAATAATTCAGGATGTAGGTTGCAAAAGCTAGTCTGTCATGAAAAGGTTGTCAAAGGATAAGAAATCGTACAGGCCGCATCAAACCAGTCACAAGATTGATGTACTGATGATTAAAAAAAAAAAAAAAAAATGCGCTGACAACGTATTGTCACTGCACTTTGGACAGCAACTAAGTACAGTTTCGAACTTATAAATAGGTTCATCCAGAACAGATCTATTACGTGATGACAAGCCGATACGAGAGGTTGAAAGTTTTAAATTTTTGATATTATAAATTGAAAATAAATAAATTTGTAAGCGGGTATCATTAACTACTGGAACACCTAAACAAACCTTTAATCGACCTGCAGGTTTTGTCAGGCACTGTGGGTTCAACAATAAAAAGTTTGTATACTTTCTTTATGTTGTCTTGATAATGTCACACGGAATCAGTTTGTGGAGTAACACATCAAGCCAAGACAAAATTTTACGATCCTGGAAATGTACGATATTAATTATTTGTGGTGTGAACTGAATAATATCCTGTTCAAGGAACTGAGGTTACCAATTATTGCTTCCCGATATACTCCTGTTATTCGTTAATGAATTTTTTGTGAATAATATACGTGATCTAGAAAGCAACAGCTTAGCCCTCGAAATCAGTAAAAGTAATCTGAATGAATATCTGAAGTCACTCATTTTAATCCAGACAAGTGCCCAGTATTCAGGAACATGTATTTTCAATAACATAGCAGCAGCCAAAATAGATTTAGCTACTAATAAAATGAAATTTAAGACGAACCTTGAAGACTGATTGATGGTCAATTCATCCTACTCCATTGGTGAATTTTTTAATAGAAGTAATTCATGCATATGTTATTAACGATATTAAACAATCGGAGTGTTACGCAAAATTGACGTCGGGAGATTCTCAGCGCAGTAGCGCCTCCATTGCATTAGGTGCTTTTTTTAACCGTTTCGTGTTTGATTATGCATGACTGTATAACGTATGAATTTTGCTGTGCATAGTAGCGTACTCACATTTACCTGTTCGTGACTATTTTTGTATTAATTTTTAAACGAAAATATGTTTCAGGTCCACATTCCTGAAAACCATATTAGATTTTGTGGAAGGGAGACTGACAAGCCTATTCCGGTTTAATTGTGTATCTTGTAATTTTGTTTCTACGGAATATTCTACATCCTTGACTATCACCTCACTACTAATCTACAGGTCGTGTACCCAACTGGGTCCCTAACTGTGATCACACATCCGGACAGACGTGTAAAGCTCCAGTGCAGGAGTGTCTGTGTGAAACTGACTACATTATTTGGATGGTCCGTAACGTAGAAGTGACACGACTAGATGGATATACCTCCTCGTGCGTCCAGATTGCCTTTCAGTCTATTTACCTTGCGATATTCGGTTTTAAGCAAGGCATGGGGACGGTGTTACATGCTACTAGGGCGGAGGGCAACATTTTTTAACGCTATCGTAAACTTTCTTCTACGACACATGAGTGAATGTGTCAGTATACGGTACAGCCTATGCAGACGACTACAACAACATAAGTAACGGGTATTTCCCTTAATTTATTGCAGAAAATTAGGGTGAATAAAAGCTAACCCATATTTACAAAACTGAGTGGAATTGTTGACATTGTAAATTGATCAGGGATAAAACTGAAGTATCCCCTGTCGAAAGGTAAAACTGGCAAAGAGCAGTTCTAAGAATTGGAGGATTCGAAAGGAAGGCAGTCATTGATAACTGATAATTGAGTTATTATTAAAGCCTTTCCCATGTTATTCAGTTTCTACGCTGGGCAAGGAGTTAAACAAACCAAGGAGTGGTTTGGAAAGAGACTTTGAGACTTGTCTGTTAGACTGTAATTCTGTTACAGACTACTTGGAAGAGTAGTTGAATGAAATAGGTAGTGTTATGAAAAGAAGTTGTAAGACGAATATCAACAGAAGTAAGAGTGCAATAAAGATTTTACTCGAGTAAAATCAGGAATTTTGGATTGTAAAATGAGCCAAAAAGTGGTAAATTAGATTTGCTATTTGGGCAGCAAAATAAGTAGACAAGAAAGAACGTACAAACGCGAAACAACAAAAAAGCGTTTCTAAAAATGAAAAAATTTGCTAATTTGTAATGTAAATTAAAGTGGTAGGAAACATCATCTGGAAGTATTTGTCTGGAGAGTAGCCTTGTACGGAATTGAGACATGAAAGATGAACAGGAAAAGAGTAGTTTCAAAATGTGGTGCTACAAAAGATTGCTGTTTGTTACATGGGTAGACTGAGCAATTGAAGAACACTTATCAAGCGGAATTGGTGAGAAAAGATCTTCACGGTACATACTGACTAAAAGAAGGGACAGGCGGATTGTATGCATTCTGTGGCATCGCGGAACTGTTACTTTAGTAACAGAGAAAGTGTGGAGAGCGGAGAATAGGGTAGATGGAGGATAACATTTATGTAGGGAACCCAAGGTTCGAGTATGGTATGCTGGTTCAATGGATGTATGTTTCGGTGGTTATGAAGAGATGAGAAGCCTTGCAGAACATTGACTAGTGTGGAGAGTTGTATCAAACCAATCTATAGGCTGATGGCAATTATAAGAAGAACGGTATAAAATAAGTGTGAAGGACCTTGTTGTGAACTACTTTTTTGGCGTCACATCTGTGACTGGCAATTGGTCTGGTTCGTATACTCACTACTCAGTAGGGATGGACATTTAAAAATAAGGAACATCGATTTTATGATAACATATGAAAAAAAAATCGAAAAATATATCGATGTTCTTCATAAATCACCATGTTTTAAGACAAAAAAGTTATGCCAGGGAAACAGTTCTCGGAAAATCCTGATGTTTCATTTAGCTCAAACTTTCGCCATTCTCTCGATTTCGTTTATGAATGAAAATATGCGCCGCCTATGGAATTAGTCTCTCAGGTGAAAAAGATATGCAGACCACTGTCAAATATTTAAAGGAGATTGTATAGAGCTTTGGAAACCCTGTTTTACAATATTCCCAGTTTTCCTACGGATTTTCGTTTAATCTTACTACAGGAGTTCTGACATGAACTCAAAGTTCGTGCGGAAAATTAACTTTCAGATTTAATAAACTTCCTATTAAGATCTACTGGTTTATAACTAGTAGTCCGTAGTGAGAAGGAATGTTCCTTCCCTTTTATCACAATTGTTATAGTCAGATTTGGCAACCTCATTTTGACGCAAATCTGCTTTCATTATATCTTAAACCTTTTCTACAGCATTTTCCCAAGCTATTGTATCGTTCAGGTGCTTTATTTTGAAATGGCAAGAGCAGGTTCAAGTTCTATGGGTAACATTGTTCTGGTTGTTTCATTTAGCGGAAGTTTGGATAGCTTTCGTCACGTGTTCCTCAAAGACAGCTGAATTAATTTTAGAAAGCCCGCGTGGGCTAAGAGCACATTTTTACTACTTGTAAAATATTTGTCACCATAAATCTATTTTGTAGACGCCTTCAAAAGGCCAAGTATCTCAGTATCTGATGACGCAATGGATATCTCTGACCCACGGAGCATTGTAGGTTTACTGGCGTGACTAAAAATAACATCATAACTCCGGATCTCTAAAAATCTTTGTGCCATAGAGTTACTTTCGTCTCAGCTGTGGAATTTTTAGCAATTCGCCACTTGCAGAGCAACGAAAGTAGTACCAACATTCAACAGCAAAATATCCCTCTCAATTCTGTGTCTCAATTTCTTTCTGGCTTTGGCGCATGGGGATTTGACCATTAGCTTGCTTTAGCCATTACGTTCTCATTAAAGAAATGAATCAATATCATTGCCACATGTCGTGTCCTTTCAGGTGCTGATAATGACTTCAACAAAAACATTTCTCTCAGGGAGTTTTCAACAGGGCAAATACGTTTCACAAAATTCATATCACAAAGCTGTATTTCGTTCTTTTATTGTACTATCGGTTTCGGCTGCAAACCATCATCTGGTACGGAACTCGAATAAAAACACCTTACATACTACGAAAATGGAATCAGGAATGCAGCTATTTTCACATTCAATTACAAAAATATGTCAGTCATGTTAAAACTGAAAAATAACTTTCTGGGTATTAGAAACCGATAAGAGGAGCTGCGTACATGTAGATGGTGCATAAACAAGTCAACTGCACAGTAATTTTTGTTCGAGACCTGTAGCAGATGATTGTAACAGAAACCGGTAATACAGTAATTGAACTTGGCGTTATGAATTTTGTGAAACAAAAAGAGCCGCCCTGTCGGCCGATAAACGTCACTGTATCGAATGTATCTGAGCGTTAGCAGTACACCAATTCAGTTCAATGCATCGGTGACATATCGAGTGCTTTTTATGCTCGATGTATATCACACACCCCGTACAGGCTTCTCCGTACCGTAGTCCAGTGAGTAGTCTGCCGGCTTTCCCCTGGAATGTGGGCAGCCGAGCAGTACGCTAGTGAGCGCCAGCTGTTGTGCTCGGCGTCTGTGGTTTTTGGCGTCGTGATGCGTGGTCTGCCTTGGAATCAATACGGGGCCGACACGTGGTGCTGGCTGGTTCTCCTGACAAAAGGTCGCCCCTGTCGACGCCGTGATGGATGGTGCGCGGGCTGCGGTCCGTGTGAGAGTGTTATTCGATTGTGCCACATGGCGGCTGTCCATGCGGGTATTTTGGGAGGCCTGTGCCTACCTCTCGGTTATATTCAGAAAGCATGCAGCCACGGTCAAGGGTGCTGGCCGTAAGGCAAGCTGCGATGGTACCATCTGCACGTTTCCTTCGGCATCTTATAAAGGCCGTCTGTAAATACAAGGGGCGTTCAAGAAGTGATTCAACTCATTTTTCTCAGCCAATTTCTGCTGAATAAGTGTGGAATTTTTTGTGGAACATCACGAAATACTCACGATTCAGCTCCTGTAGTTTCATGAACTTCCGATAGGTGGCAGCGCTGTACTTAGCCTTCAAATGGCGTCTTAACGAAGGTTCGTTCAAAGCAAAGAGCTGTCATTGAATTTCTTTTGCCGGAAAACTACAGCACCACGGATACTTCTAGGCGCTCGCCGAATGTCTACGGAGTAGTATCAGTGAACAAAATCAAGACGAGTCGTTGGGCGGGGCGTCTGCCACCATCGCAACAAGGTCGCGCAAACCTATCCGATCTCCTGCGCGTCAGCCGGACGCACACAGCTGTGACTCCCGCAATGTTGGAACATGCGGACACTATCATCGAGGTCACGACGGATCACAATCAAACATCTCGCTACACAAGCGAACATCACTGCAGAAGTGGACATCACTGTTGGCAGTAATGACATACTCGTCCACCGCTTGTGGTACTCAGTGGTGTGTGCAGTTAATTGCTCTTTACGAGGCTGATCGTGACAATTTTTTGCAAACATCATCACAGCCGATGAAACATGTGTTCATCATTTTGAACTGGAAACAAAACAGCTATCCACGGATTGGCGCCACACCAGCTCTCCTCCAAAGAAAAAAATTCAAAGCTGCATCCTTAACTGGTAAAGTAATGGCGGAGGTCTTCTGGGATTGTGAAGGTGTTGTTCTGTTTCATGGCCTCCCTCATGGTGCAATGACCAACTGCGAAGTATATTCAGCTACGATCAGGAAAGCGAAGAAACGACTTCAGCATGCTCTTTGCCACAAAACTGCGAACGAACTTCTCCATCTCCATGACAACGCAAAGCCTCAGGCAAGTCTGCCCTCCCGAGATGAGCTCACATAACTGCATTGTACTGTTCTTCCTCATCGACCCTAGATCCCGATTTCGTAGCTTTCGACTTCCGTCTGTTTGGCCCAAAGAAGGATTCATTCTGTGGAAAACAGTAAGCGGATGATGGGAGTTTTTCATGCAGCGATAAGTTGGCTCCGACATCGACCAGGTGAGCTGTACCTTGCGGGCACACAGGTCCTCCCAGTGAGGGGCCATAAAGCCGTCGCATTGAATGGAGATAATGTTGAAAAATTCTGTAGCCAAAAGAATGAAGAATAATATGGTGTATTGAAATCCTCAATAAAATCAACCCGCTTTCAGTAATTAGTTTTTGAACGCCCCTGGTATGTCTTTGTTCCACGAAAAGTTGCGATCTCAGATCACCATCATGATGGTTTGTACCCATGAACAATAAAAAGAGGCATAAAAGTCTAGACTGATTCATAAATCAAAGTACTGGAACAAGGGCTTACAGAAGATACAATACTTTCAATTTTGCAAGCGCATAAGAACTTAACAAAATACAGTTGTTACCTATAGCAAAAAGTATAAGAAAAGGAGGGCTAAAGATATAAATTTAACGTAGTGGCACCATGTAAACGTCGTGTGTCTTCGCCACAATAACATAATAAGAAGATTAATTACGTGAGATACCTCCCAAGTTTCGTATTTTATTTACTATACCTTGTACAATCAATCGTGTTTACCACAATAAACTGCGCATTTCATAACGGAAAGGTAACGCACAGAGAACAAATTGAGCTTACGTATGTAAACACACAAACATTCTTAATTTCCGGCCGGAGTGGCCGTGCCGTTCTAGGCGCTACAGTCTGGAGCCGAGCGACCGCTGCGGTCGCAGGTCCGAATCCTGCCTCGGGCATGGATGTGTGTGATGTCCTTAGGTTTGTTAGGCTTAATTAGTTCTAAGTTCTAGGTGACTGATGACCTCAGATATTAAGTCCCATAGTGCTCAGAGCCATTCGAACCATTCTTAATTTGTACAAGTCAAGAAAGGAAACAACAGAGCCGCAGTAATGGTCTGTACACTTGTGATGCACAGGTCTCACCAGGTTGAATTTTGTGGTAAGTAACCCAAAAAAATAGCACTTACCGACTTAAAAGAATGCAACGTAGCATTTAAGATTCACTACGTATGTGTGTCCACTTTTATGGTGGAGTTTATTATTCAAAGAATTCACGAGATGAAAAAAAATTGAAAGAGTTATGATTAAGATAGTACATTGTCATGAATAAATATATGTACTTTAATAAGTTGAGAGACATATGCATACATAATCAAGCATTTCAGTGTAAAAAAAAAAAATACATATTGTAATCATCAGGAAACATTTTTCTCAGGCAAATGGAAGATAATACAATGAATTTATCGCTTAGCAAATTTTACTGAATCCAAATCAAACGCCACACTTTCTCAGATCTGCGTCTTTAGCAGATGAATAGTGGTTCAGATGGTTAAAATTGCTCTGAGCACTATGGCACTTAACATCTGAGGTCATCAATCCCCCAGACTTAGATCTAATTAAACCTAACTAACCTAAGGACATCACACAAATCCATGCCCGAGGCAGGATTTGAACCTGCGACCGTAGCGGTACCGCGGTTCCAGACTGAAGCGCCTAGAACTGCTTGGCCACTACGACCGGCCTAAAAGTTGGTGACCCGTCGAACGATCACTTAACACACTTTCTCCATTGATTTCAGTTGTCGGTGTCTCAGAGAAGCTGGCCCAACGTTCGATCGGACTTCTCCCCTGTATGACCCGTCCAGCGTCTCGGTGATCTCCCATTCAATCTTTTCCCTTCAGCTTTGACTTGGGTGATCATTTTTTTTTCCACGTTATCCTTCTGTCGCCGAACTATGTGAGCCAAGGACTGCAGAATTCCCTAGAAATTAATACTGGACCATCTCTCCTCCAGCCTGAGTTCATGAAGGATCGTTTTCCTGCTTCGTTTGTCCATCTATGATATTGTCAGCAATCTCCTGTATGTCCCCATGTCAAAAGGGATATTTCATTTGGGATCCCCTTCAGCGAATATCCAAACTTCAGTCTCATAAAGGAAAACTGGAAGCATCAGTCATTTCAGCAATTTTAATTTAGGGAGTCTGGTTAGGGTTCGACCTTTCCAAATCACTCTCTGCTTCGATGCAGCATCCCCACGTAGAGCATTTCTACGCCTATTTCCTATGTACCGCCACCATATTTCTGAACAACTGAACCCGAATAAACAAAGCGATAAGTGATCGTTCTCTTCATATACTTCTTCTGATAATACGAAAGTATCTAGTAGCGAGTCACCTCCGTCAGCTGTCATTATTACGGTCTTTTTACCACGTTTTTGTTAGGTATCCTTTTTGTCTGTCCATCCCGTGCAAATTTTGCAATTGATTCTAAACTAATCTCCCAATAACCTACACACTTCAAACTTTTAACAGAACTCGGAACTGGATCACAGTACAACACTAACTTTCTCTCTTCTCTGGCGTGTGGCCGAGGGCGCTTTGTTTACCACTATCATTTCGCTGTTGCTAGAGACTCGAAAGATTCACGCTCAGGACAAGATGACAATGCAGTATTACCTCGCTTCCTTGTGACCATTTAGGTTTCCCCGGCTTATTAACCAATAATATTCTACTCGGGTCTGCAGACGAATCAAGCAAACATCTGAACGCAGTATTTCCGTGGCTCACCTGACCACTAGCTTCAGATGAGAACGCTGTACGCTAATCTCGCCAGAACTGATTGACTGCGTGAACGGTGGTACTTTTATACGCCGCGGACGGCCAACAGCGCATGGCCACAAATCGTCGCTCCTGCTCCTTGGCGCAAGTCGATGCACAGAGCATCGGTAGTGAAAGCTAGTAAAAACGATAAATCGGGTACCAGTATCAATTCTGCCGGTCGGATCAACAACCGTTGTTCTTTAATGTCAGAAACAACGGGATTCCAAATCTTATTTAAGGCTTAAACTGTGCCCCTAATTATAATTTTTTCTGCGAGCCTAATTTCAATGCCTTCCTTTGAGACACAGCCCCGGGAGCGAGACGTAGAGGGCAACCATTTGCGTCTTATCACGCAATGTACAGTATCCCTCGGTAAGACAATGTTCCACCACCGCGGATTTCTCACGATGCATCAGACTAGTGGGTCGAAGGTATTCGGTATACGATTTCTCACAGTGGCAAGAAATTTCATAAATTTAGGGCTTCCTTAATCACAGGTCATCTTTAATCGACCCAAGGAGTGCCTTAATTTTGGCTGTCGGTCGAAACACATTTCCGATATAACGTTTTTAAAAAAATTCTTCCTTTCTTTCAAGATTTGTCCCCGGCATATGGCCCAAGGGTCACCAATCCACGTGGCTCCGGCGCAGGTCCAAGCTTGAAGGGACGGCGAATTTGTTTGTCTGTGTAGCCGTTCCGTTTGAACAATAGCTTAAGGTGATTCAGCTCTTGTGTCAAGCTCTTTGAATCTGATATGGCATACACCTTCTTTGCCAATGCTCGCAGGACCTTGTGCGTTGGTACGATGGATGACAACTTGCAGCATACACATACCAGTCAGTGTGCGTCGGTTTTCGATAAACACTGTGTCTCAGTGGCCCAGGGTCCTCTCTGTAGATCTGTAAGTCTAGAAACGGAAGCTCTCCATCCCTTTCGACATACATCGCGATCTTGGTATTAGGATGAAGGCAGCTGAAGGGATCCTGTTGGAGTGCTCATCCAAAGTTACACCGAAGTTCTTCATCGTTTTCTGATACGGCGTTGAAGTACAGTAGAGAAGAACAGGAGGTAATTTTTCACATAATTTAGAGCCACTAAATATCTCCTGGGATACTAAAACGGCTTGGGACTTTTTGGCGTTTACTTTAAGTCCTAGGTTTTTCACCCATTTCGACTCTGAAGACAGGTGTTCGATTCGTGTACAACAGTTTTCAAGACGATAAAGAGCTTAATCTTCGCTGTACATCTGTTTCACACAATGTATTTTCAAGCTCAACTCGTGCAGAATGTATTTCGAGTCTAAATAGTCACGGCATGAATTTTACGCGAACTGAACATCGAAATTACCAGTGTCAGACAGCTGCAGGGAAATCCGACATCATTACTACCAAAAATAATGAAACAACTCCTGAAAAACTCTGCCAAAAAGTGAACTCTTTGAAAATGAAGTACTCTTTCAGGCAGTAGAAGCGTCGTTGGGCCGCTACGTACACCACCTAAACACAATGTATTTCAGTACCAGGTATTTCAAACATTCTTTGGGTTTCCAGTCATATGAACTATGTTTTGGGTGTGCTGCAATGTTCACAAAATGTGGAGCACTCTACCGCGAGGAAACGACAGGAACTGGTTTACCGCAGAGTATTGTGGCTTATGGGAATATGGAAGATGAATCATTAGGGGATGGGTGAGGCAGTGCGCGTTATTGACGGCCTATGGTAGAATGGTGCGGCTGTCACAAGCAAGCAGTGGCTAGCAGTGGGCGAATAGCGGGCTCTGTTTACTGGGCGGGCGCGTCGCTGCGTACGGGTGTCGTATTGTCCGGCAGTGATTACGGGTTCAGCATTGACGTCATCGCAAAATTAATGTGCCGTCTGCTGTCACTGAATAAAGTCCGAGCAGTGCGCTGGAAAGCGATCGGACCGATGAGCTGCGGTCGAGCTACACCGCGACGCCTTCAATGCAACCCTATTGTCTCCGTTTATGCTATTCACATTATTCGGGGATAATGTCACTACCTGCAGTAGGTCACACTGTGCTCAGTGGATATATAGTTACACGTATACAACATTGGAACATCACTGATCATATGAAGCTTGCTCTGTTTCACTACACGATTTGTGAAACAGATGCCTATCGTCGTTATCTACAGCTACATCTCTCACATCTACAGACATAGCCAACAAGGCTTCATGTAGTGCATAGCGGAGAGTGCTTTGTAGTCCCTTACCTATTTCATTTGCAAATAGAGCGAGCAAAAATTAGGGCTGAATGTCTCTGAACGAGCCCCAATCACCTTTGTTCATTTTCTAAGGTCCTTACGCGAGATAAACACAGGGGGGCAGCAGATCTGCTCTACAGTCTGTCATAAATGCACCTTCTCCCCTCCAAGGATTCCCCGCTGAGCTGGAGGGGAGTTTGGGCAATAGTATAGTGAGAGGCACCCACATGCCTTGCTCATACTGTGGCATCAAGCAGTCAGGCCTGCAAGATGAGTGGTCTGCCAAGCGAGTGGATTCATTCTTACTTATAGAGTAACATGAACTCTAGTACTCACACTTAAGTTACAAGTTATCCTCCTATATGATTAATACGCAACGGAAACACACATCTGACTACCAGTAATTTACAGAACTCTGACTGTACACTACGCACTGGCAATACCACATTTTGTTTTTTGTCTTTCATTTGACGGCTTTTGTCAACACATGGCCACCGCACTGAATATGAATGGCGCACACATTATAAATTCGGGACATTATGACAACATACAATTCAAAGGAAAAGTCCACCAATCTTTATCTTTTCACTATCTTATTTATTCCGATAAATTCTCTAACCTAAACACACAAATTCTACAACCTACAACAATAATACATGAGAAATTCCGCCCAGTTGGCATGGCTTTACAATGGTGAATCTCTATATTATGGTCTCGTAATTATTTTAACGCTACAGTGCACTTTCTGGATAGGATGGTGGATCTTTTATTATACCTCACACTTCGACTCTCACAATCATCATCACGAAACTTTCCTCCAGACCGAGAGGTACCGAAGGAACAAGCATAACCCACTAATCTTTTGAAACTACCTCGCTACTCTCCCATGCAAACCACACATACCCAAATTACATGACATACACCACACTACAACATGAAATACTACACAGAGAATAGTCACAACATTATCACTTTCAGCTTTCCCACTTCAATTAATATTTATCCCAGTTTCACACGACACTGCCCCACTTCGTAATTCTACTTTCCTACTGTGAACTCTGGAGATATATGCACGTCTTCCTGTGCAATGCAAGCCAAGTGGCGTTGCCGGATAGACGGCCGACTCACCTTGATTCTCTCTCAGAGTTTAAATCTAGCGTCACACGGAATCATATCACGCAAAGTAACGTTAAGAACATATTCATCACACACGCGAGTCCTCAACTGATACCATGAACGAGTACTTCTCTTTATCCTTTGTCTCATACACAGATTGAGACTCACACAGTACTCACCACGTGGAAGTACTCGTCTCTAATTTCAAGTCCTGCACACGCCATTTCTTAAATATTTCAACTTATGGTACACACGCTATTTCTTAAATATTTCAACTTATTGTACACACGCTAGTAATTCAGCTTAACTTAAGCACACGGAAGTATTTCAACTTATTGCTACACGTGGTTTCATTGTGACCGTTGGTCACTTCTGAAGATTACTACAATCCCTTTAATATTACCTGCCTGACATTTAATTCTCCCCACAAAAGTTCCTGAAATAGAGAAATTATTATTTCAAACTACTCTTAAATATTCCACATGCATACCATGTCTCCACTCTTTCATCACTACGAAGCACAACTAAAACAGGTCTTAACAGCACAAGATCCAGCGGCAGAGTGCTGAAACATGGCCGTTCTTGAGGTTCTCTCCCACCTCTGTCGAAGTGGGGGGATCACCTTTCTACCGCATTGGTCAGCCACATTTCAGGCGCTCAAAGCTCAGGCAAATTTCATCTCTTTGGTCTCACCAAAGGTGGCCAAAGGATCGACTCAAAGATGATCATATATTCACATTCACTATCTGCGGTTAGCAGACGACGATACATTCATTCATTTCACAGATCTCACCAAACTGGATGTAGGGATTTACTTTGTGGGAGTGCACATGTGATCAATTAAATAAATAAATTGTCATTCTTTCCCACACTGGTATCCGGCTCCGCTGTATTAATTGAAATTGAGTTATTTTACAAAAAAAAATGTGTTGTTCTGACAAAAATAATGAAGTATTTCGTACCTATTTTCAATGTCAGGCGGTACTGTACCCTTTCAATAGTATCAGTTGAACCGTCCGCTCAGAAACCTAATTACTTCGATGTCTTCCTTTAATCCGACCAACTACGAACTGAGGGAGAGACCCTATCGGCGACGCGTATACCCTGCAGATGTGACTGCTGTACAGTTAATTTCAACCCTTCTTACTATATAGGAGCAAATACAGATTATCAGACGTACGATCGTATGGGGAGCAAAGAGAAACTTGCGACTGAATTGAGGATTTCTTTACAGGAAAGACAGAGCATGTTGCCTTGGATGGAGAGTTATCGACAGATGTCGAAGTAACTTCTGGTGTGCCCCAGGGAAGCGTGTTGGGCCTCTTGTCCATGTTGTATGTTACTAACCGTGCATACAATATACTCGTAAAAGTAATCTCCGACTTCTAACGGACTACGCAGTTATCTATAATGAAGTAGTGACTGGGAAGAAGCAGTTGGATTTTGATAAGCTTTAAAAGTGGTGTAAAAATAGCAAATTACTGTAAAAGTTGAGAAACTTAAAACCACGCACAGAACGCAAAAACTTGGTATGCTATGTGTGTAATATCAGTGGGTCACAATTATTGAAATTGATCAATTCATATAAATATCTGGGTGTAACATTTTGTAGGAATACGGAATTCAACGACTACATAGTCTTAGTCGTATGTAAAACAGGTGCCAGATTTCGGTTCGTTCGTACGATATTAGGGAAAGGCAATCAGCCCACAAAGGAGATTACTCACAAATCATTTGTGATTCCTACCCTAGAATATTGTTCAGATGTGCGCGACCCACACGAAAGAGGATAGTGAACGTATACAGAGAAGGGCAGCACGAATGGTCACAGTTTTGTTCGACCCGTGGGAGACGGTCCATACATGCTGAAGAAACTTAACTGGTAGACAACTGAAGGTGAACGAAAATTGTCCCGAGTAAGCCTACTTACAAAGATCCAATGACCGATTTTAAATGGTGTGTCTTGGAACGTACTACAAGTACCTACGTTTTGCTCCCGTATGATTCGAGAGGAGAAGATTAGACTGAGTACAGCGGGCACAGAGGTCTTCAAACAGTCATTCTCATGTGCTCCATTCGTGAATGGAACGGAAAGAAATCCTAATAACTGGTGAAATGCACACTAACTTCTGCCATGTACTTCACAATGGTTTGCAGAGTACGGATGTAGATGTCGCACTATATTGTTGCCTTTAGAACTGACTGTCCAAGAAGATAAGGTGGTACATCAAACTAACAGGCGTCAAACCCAAGTACGTCATTCACCTGTGGAAGCGGCGAACAGTACCCGAGCTCACAGGAATTGTAGGCAACGCTGTGAACTGAAGAGAATATTAGGAGGACTACTAGTGAATATAGTGTCACCTACCTGCTATAGGGAAATATCTGATTTACCGGCGCACATTTGAAATATTACAGACAAAGACTTAGCAGCGACATATTGACATGGCTTTTGAACGTCTGTTGAGTTGTAATAGATTATAGAGTTTTCAGAGACTTGTGGAGAGTAAACAACGACAGGTGGCTGATATTTGGTGAAATGAAGGATCACTCACAGGGAGTGTTCGTGAGACTACTCAGCCGCAAGAGGAGCTACCGATGGGAACCAGCAACCGACAAATAGATACTATCTCGACCTTCCATCTGATATCAGCAGCATTTAATTGTTTAGGCACAGTGATATATTTACTTAAATTGGTCATTGTTGAAAGAGGCTGAAAACTAATAAATGTTTCCTTTCGTATCTATCAAGTTGAGAGCAGAACGTTTTCCTTCGATATTAACGAATATGTTATAAATTTATATTTGAATCAGGTGGGATAATGTAACGAAAGATTGAAGCACGGAGAAGACGTGGTCGGATGAATGTACCTTCGTACATGTACACACCATTGGTGTATGTGTAAGTCATTGGAACTGTAATTTCCTGGGTCAGATAGAACAGCCACGGAAGTGCATTTGCGTTGTTCTTGTTTAGTGTAGTTACGAGGCTTGACGGATTCTATAGGGGGAATGAACAAGATAAAGTGTTGAGATTGTGACTGGGAGATGGGGGTACACTTATCATAGCCCGCACCTAAACGAGAGGGGGGAGGAAAGACAAAACATGAGTGATCACTGGAATCAAAGAACACGTGTTTTAGGTGAGCGTCAGGTTACAGACAGAAAGTATTGACAGAAACTGGAGCAGTACAAGACCACCTACAAGACCATAAAATGTGGTACAGTTTCCAGAAAAATGTAATTAATTTGTTTCATCGGAACATTAGAGGTTTGAAAATTAAAATAGATGAGCTTATTATATGCCTAGAAGATGCGGAAAATTTTTAAGGGATAGAGGTTCTGAAACTTCCTGGCAGATTAAAACTGTGTGCCCGACCGAGACTCGAACTCGGGACCTTTGCCTTTCGCGGCCAAGTGCTCTACCAACTGAGCTACCGAAGCACGACTCACGCCCAGTACTCACAGCTTTACTTCTGCCAGTACCTCGTCTCCTACCTTCCAAACTTTACAGAAGCTCTCCTGCGAACCTGGTAGAACTAGCACTCCTGAAAGAAAGGATATTGCGGAGACATGGCTTAGCCACAGCCTGGAGGATGTCACCAGAATGAGATTTTCACTCTGCAGCGGAGTGTGCGCTGATACGAAACTTCCTGGCAGATTAAAACTGTGTGCCCAACCGAGACTCGAACTCGGGACCATTGCCTTTCGCGGGCAAGTGCTCTACCAGGTTCGCAAGAGAGCTTCTGTAAAGTTTGGAAGGTAGGAGACGAGGTACTGGCAGAAGTAAAGCTGTGAGTACTGGGCGTGAGTCGTGTTTCGGTAGCTCAGTTGGTAGAGCACTTGCCCGTGAAAGGCAAAGGTCCCGAGTTCGAGTTTCGGTCGGGCACACAGTTTTATTCTGCCAGGAAGTATCATATCAGCGCACACTCCGCTGCAGAGTGAAAATCTCATTCTGGATAGAGGTTCTGTGCGTCTCTGGACACCATTGAGCATGGGGATGGAGAAGTTAGATTCAACGATTATAGTCTTGCGTCATTTTCATGTAGTTAACATGGGAAAAGGAGGAGTTGTAACATATGTAGAAGTTGGAGTCAAAATCAAACATACTAAAAAAGTAGTTTTTGTGATGTTCAGAACCTAGAAGCTTGACAGATGTTATTGCAAAATACTTCTCTGACAACTGTAAGAGTCTGCAGATCCCCTCTAGGAAACTTCCAGCCATGTATGAGATATCTAGCAGAATTGCTGAACTATCTGTCTGTCAGGAAGAAACAGAAGTTGTTGATATTTAAATGTAGGTTTTTTAAAACATAAGAACAGAAAAAATGAACTACAATAATTATTTCAGTCTAATTTCGGTAGCCAATATTCCAACTCGTGTGCAGTAAAATAATAGGACACTGATTGATAACATTTCTATGGACAATGCTCAGGATGAAACAATTACTGTGTACCCAATTGCTAATTGAGTATCTGATCGTGATGCACAATCATAGGAAATAAACAGTATGCTACCTTAGAATCTGAAGGCACGTTCATATAAAGCAGTGCGTTTCAGTAATGAGCACAGGATACAGTGTTTTAAGAGTAAGCTAAATAGGGCGGTTGGGATAAGGCAGATGATGAAACTGATGCTAATCTGAAATTCACTTTATTCCATAGTATGTGTGTGTCGATATTTGAAAGTTGCTTTCCTAAAAAAGTGTCCAAAAGATCCATGAAAAAGAAAAAAATAAGCTGTTGATAACCAATGGAATTAAAACCTCATATAAGAGGTAGAGGGAGATTTATGTCAAGGCCAGAGTAAGTCAAAATACGTCTTTAATTGCGTACTACAAAAAATTCTGTAGTATTTTAAGGAATCATTAATATGTCCAGAACTATGCTCGTCCTGACAGAAATAAATAAAGAAGGCAGTAAGATCACAACTCTATGGGGCACTATCAAACAGGAGACAGGACAGCCTTTCAGTGTACAGGATTCCCTAACAACTAAACTAAATGAAAATGTTGTGACTGGTAACTCGCAAGTTCCAAGTACATTTAACAACCACTTTCTAAATGTAGCAACAACTATAAGATTAAATGGTTTAGTTGAAGAAGCAAGAGAGTACATTAAAAATGTCATTCCACAAAACTTAAAGCAACTAGAAGTAGCACCAACATCCTTCACTGAAATTAATACAATTCTAAATTTTCCCAGACAGGTTAAAACATGTAGTTATTAAAGCACTTCATAAGAAATGTGACAAAACAGACTTAAACCATTAACGTCCTGTCAACTTACTGGCATCTTTTTCCAAAATATTCGAAAAGGTGATGAACTCAAGAGCAGTCGTACATTTAGGTGGAAACAGTTTACGTACCATATCACGATTTGGGTTCCAGAAAGGTTGCTTGATTGAGAATGATTTTTATCTATTCACTCATCAGATAGTATAAATCCTAAATAATAATATGTAGTCTGTTTGTATTTTTTGTGATCTCTTCAAGGCTTTCGATAGTACAGATCATGATACTATCTCAGAGGAACTCAAGTTTTACCGTATGGAATTGATGTTTTTTTACACAGATGGTTTGAATCAAACATGAAAAACGGAATCAAAAGGTTGTGCTGAATAATTAAGACAATGTTAGAAAGATAGAAAATTCTAGTGATTGGGGAAAAATCAGAAAGTGTTCATTTTGGCTCTACTCCAAACCTTATACATAAAAATGACCTTCCAACTATAATTCAACATAAAAAATTGGGACATTTTGCAGACTATACCTGTGTTATTATAAATCCCTTTAGAGAGAATGATATTTTCTAAAGAATTAAGTGGTTCTCTGAAAATGCACTCTCACCAAAGCTTGAAAAAAAAAAAAAAGAACTCTACATTCAGTTCTCAACAACAAATAGAGTCAGAGTCAGTAATAGGGTAGAATATTCCAAATTTTTGAGTGTACATATTGTTGAAAAGTTGAAAAGGAAGATGCAAATTACTGAGCTTCTCAAACATTTAAGTCCAAGTACTTTTGGTATAATTGCTAATCTTGGAAACAGACTATCAACTTTGTAACACACTCTGCATATTTCTACTCAAGAACGTCCTACGAATATTTCCTGGGGTAGCTCATTACTTAGAAGAAAAGTATTGATTACAGAAAAGCGAGCAATAAATATGTGTGGTGTTCACCTATGGACGTCTTGTGGGTACCTCCTCAAGGAGCTAGGCATTTTAACTGCCCCATCTACTTATAAACTGGCAGCCAGTAACAGGAAAAAGCCTTGTAAGAATGAAATGGCAATGTGTTCGTTAATGTTATCAATTATGTATATATTTCCCATAAACTGACTCGTGCCACATCATTTCAATGAAACAATCGTTCAAATGATCTATGGAACGTGTAACTAACTAACTAAATTAATAAAGAGATCACTGTGAAGGATACAGAGATGCCGCATGCTCCTGTGAGACAGCGTTATCAGCAACTGATACAGGCTGAAAGAAGCCTCATAGTGGCTCTCAGCTTTGTCGGCTGTTCGAACTGTGCAGTGCCCTCAGCTGTGAGGCATTGATATGTGACAGTGGCTTGACGTTGGACCGCATGGAAACGTGAGGGTAGGCATACTCGTTGACAGGGTTCTGGTCGACCATGTTTGACCACTAACAACCATAAGGAAGGGTTGCCACATTGTGCACCAGGACGCAAAAGGCTGCATTTGGAGTGATACGATGACAGGGAAGCACGGATTTCTCATGAATGGCGTCGCATTGTATTCAGCAGTTACTCGCATTTCTGCACTACCACGGATTACCATCGTCACAGAGCATAGCGGCGACATGGGAGAGATCCCATCCTTCTAATGTTTTTGAGAGGTACAGCGGTATTAATCCTCTAGTCTTGGTGTAGGGAGTTCCTAGCTTTGATCTTAGGTCACGAGTGGCAGCGACTGAAAGAACTCTAATGGCAGCATGGTGAGTCAAGGACATCCTGCGTCCTCATGAGTTACCCCTCATATGACAGCATCGTCGTGTCTTTTACAACAAGAGAATTCTCGTTCGGACATGACTCGCTGCTCTAAGAATTGTCTGTATGATGGCGAGATACTACTGCGGCCAGGAAGATTTCCAAATGTAACTTAGGGGTCATGGGAACTGACTAAGAGATCCTGGGAGAGTGGAGTGGAGTATTGAGGTGAGCTTGACGGAAGGGCTGGTGGTGATGCATTGTCCGTGAGTGTATAAATTTATTTATTTATTTATTTATTATTTAATAATAAGTAAATAAGAGAGGTGTGTGTGTAATTTATTTATTTATTTAATAATAAAGAAACAAATAAAAGATTTACACACACACACACACACAATGCATCACCACCAGCACTTCCCTCAAGTCCACCTCAACACCGCAGTCCACTATCCCACGATCCCTTCTCAGTTCCCAAGATCCCTCAGTCAGCTCTGTAGCATGTGACCAACAGCAGTGCAAACATGTTCAGCTTTCTACAGTATAGGTTATGTGTAAGGAAATATTTACCGGAAGAAACCTATACCATGAACATTTAGAATACATAGAACAAATGGCTGCATGAACAGGACACAAAAATGAATGTAAGTAAATAGTAAATAGAATTAATTAGTTAAAAATCTGCTATATTTGACATTTCAAATTAATGTAAAATCTGTGCTTCTGTATGGATGTGAAACATGGAAAGTGAAAAAGCAGTTAATGTGTAAGCTGCAGATATTCAAGAACATATGTCAGAGGAACAACCAGGGGATACGGTGGTCAATGTCAACTCTAACGAAATACTCTGGGAAAGAACAAGCCTGAAGCGAATTCCACTTATAACAGGAAACAGGAAGTGGAGATGGTTAGGACATACACTTATAAGACCAAATGAACACATTGCAAAGGAAGCACTTTATTGGATCCTGTAGGGACGACGGAGACAAGGCAGGCCCAAAATGATGTGGAGACGATCAGTTGAAGCAACAGCGAGGAATAGAATGGGAAGAAGTGAAATCCTTTGTTGGAGCCCTATGCTCCACGTAAGAAGTTAAATGAATTAATAAAAATGAAAATAAAAAGTGCCAACAGATCATTATCAATCTCACATCAAAATACGTAGAATTAAATAATTTTATATGACCTATAGGCCGCTGAATATGCCTAACATGAACAAGCGAAACGTATCTGGTGGTGAAGCATAAACTTCAGTTGCAAAAGAAGGGAGTTTCAATATCATTATGATGGAACACTATTGAAGTTAAGATTTTATACATCTAAAAAATAAACCTTACATACTGCATTACGGGCTTTCTAAACAGCTCTAATATCCTAGTTTAGCGAGTAATTATCACAAAATGTTCACGTACGGTGTCTGGACCACGGTTTTAGCCCTGTGGTCTGCGAAGGCTACACAAAGTTCTGCCCGTGTACTTGTAAAACCCGCACGTGCCGCAGAGTGTGATGGCTTCAGCACTGCCCGCCAGCGCATGCATCCGCCGGTCGGCCACAGGGCTGGAAGCGGGTGGGGGGGGGGGGGGGGGGGGCTGAGCGTGGCCACCCTAGCCCCACTCCGCGGCTCGCTGTCGGCGTGCATTATGCAGCGCGCCATAGCGGCTGAGGTGATTATGCGGAGAGCTGGAGCGCGGTAATGACCCGAGCGACGGACCGTGCGCGTCCGCCACAGGCAGCTGGCTGGCCGGCGTCCAGCCCACTGCCCTGGCGCGTGATCCACTGCACAGCTTAAGTGGTGCAAGTACTCAATCTGATCTGAAGCGTCCGGACACCTCTCTGTAATGCGGAGTTCACCACTAGGAGTCACCAAAGGCTGGCTTGCCAATGTAGAAGGAGGCGCGGAGAACTGCGTTGCCAGTACAGAAGCAGTAGCAGAAAAAAATGGTTCAAATGGCTCTCACCACTATGGGACTTAACTTCTGAGATCATCAGTCCCCTAGAACTTCGAAATAATTAAACCTAACCAACCTAAGGACATCACACACACCCATGCCCGAGGCAGGATTCAAACCTGCGACCGCAGCGGTCGCGCGGTTCCAGACTGTAGCGCCTAGAACAGGTCGGCCACCCCGGCCGACGAGTAACAGTAGATTGGGTCGGTGACTAGGGCTCAGTCAATCATACGTGGACTAGTCATTGGATGTACATATTCAAGTTCTCGAAGCACACTGAGTACTCCATTAAATTTCGGAGAAGTAGAATTTAACTGACGTAGTCTTTGGATGTCTGCTGAGTAACAAATTCGTCAGAGACTTTTAAACCCTTCTTAAGCTGCCCATGTCGACTGTTGGACTGTGAAGAGGGCGACCATGTCCAGCCCTAAATGCAATTTGTTATTCCTCGGCACAGTGGCATCTACCAGCAAAACAATGCAACATGTCACACCGCTCGAAGTGTTGGTGTCTGGTTCGAAGAGCTTCAGGATGAGTTTACCGTGCTCCCCTAGTCAGCAAACTCTCCAGACTTAAACCCAATAGAGGATCTGTGGAACCACCACGATCTGGCTGTTCGTACCATGGATTTTCTACCGAGAAACCTAGCGGAGCCGGTCACAGCACTGTAGGCGGCATGACCCCCACATTCTTGTCGCTACCTTCCAGAAGCTGACTGACTCTCTTCCTGCACGTCTGTGCTTAAAAGCCGATGTTCAGGCTTTTGACAGTCGCTCACAGTGACTGGACAGTGCGTGAGAGCACTAAAGTCACTAAAACCGTGAATATGAACAGCGCCTAGAACTGTTCTTTTCAGCAGAACAAGTCTGGCGCCCAGCATCTAAGGCAGCAGGAAACGAGCTCCCTATACAGAAACACCTTTGCTGTACAAGACAGCTTGCACACTAGCAGCTCATGCGTTCAAAGGGCGGAGTTAACTAGAAAACATAAGATGGACTGTAACCTCCCCCTCACTTATCGACCTTAATGAGAGTGAAAATAAAACCGCTTGCACCTAAAGGAAATTTGGGAAAAGCAATCGTTACCGAAGTTAATCTGTCGGTAAAGAGGGAGGAAAGGGTTACATCTAAATGAAAGGAAAAATGCAAATGAAATTGGTGAAAATTAACTAGGAAAAAGGGTAAAGTTAATAAAGAAAGTAAATGTGCGGTCGTTACGTTAACAATTAATTGGCGTTAATTAGATATTTGAGATTTGGGGAAAATTACGGTCGCCAGTCCTATGGACAACTACTATAATAACTGAAAATGAAGGATTAATGCACATATAATTAGCACTAAAAGCGTGGCAACTGAAGGTTGACACGTGTTGTGTGAAAATTGAATGTTTGTCAGAAGTAATAAATTTCGCTACACTCTGACTTAATTTAGCAAAAGAATTAATAAAACCGGAAAATTGAAAGTTAATTTAGTGACTGAAATTTATAGTGAGCTTTGTTTCTGAAGCACATCGAAATTCAGTAAAATACGGTTAGTCTTGGGCTACCTCAACAATCATTTCAAAAGCTACTTGAATCTACGCAATTTAGAAATAAGAGATTTAACTTTGAACTTGAATTAAATGATACTGAACAATTAACAATAGTAAAATTTAGTACCTACCAAGCTGAGCTGCAGTCACAGGTAAGCTAAAATATGGTAACAAAACTCGCACTCTTAATTTGTGCTTGTGTAATCTAAATATTGTAGCCAGCTATGAATACCTTAACTGAACTTTGAAATTAAAGCAGTGAAATGGAATGATATTACTTTAATGCTGGCGTCTGAATTTCAGCGACACTCGGGTTCATTTCGGAAAAGGTAGGGACCCTGCTTGGTAATGCAATTGGGACAATGAGCAACAAAGGCTCATGCTAAGTTGCTGTAATTTTGTGATGCAACAATTTTAAAAGCTGAGGTCTGCCATACAGTTCTAAAACTTTACGTGCTTCCAGTCTTCCTTGTTGGTTGATTGAAGGTTTGAAGTCGTCGGTCGTGAAGGTGGCGACAGTCACTCATTGTCGGCCGTCACTGTTGCAGAAGCTGGATGTTGGCGCGCCTTCTTCTCGACACTGTCACCAGGCGAAACGGGCTCTTTATATGCGCCAGATAATGCATCCCGTCCGCGAGACCGCGTCAGAAACTATCATAGCAAGTCGAGCGCAATTACATGCTGCCAAACCCCGAAAGCGGGGCAACTCGCGGGAGCGTCACACAACACACCTGCCCCACCGCCCTACCCCAGCCAGACTGCTCTCTGCCCGCGCTCCATGCGGCCGAGTTAACACTACCAAAGATCCTAAACACTTTGGTTCTCCACATGACCTATCGATGTAATCGTTCGATAGCTTAGTTTTCCCTAGGCAAGACCCAGCGTAAAAATAAAAATAATATTTACAACACAAACCAATTATACATCGACATAAATGCATAAATATATATATATACAAATAGTAAAACCATTACAATTTATAAAGACACAGAAAAGTTATATCTTCGGGTAACAAAATAAGGAAAAAAATTTGCAGTACAATAGATGGAAATAGGAGGATATATATTTCCGGCGTTACAGGACGACACCATGAAAAACGAGGAAAATTCATTTATTAAAATTATTTACAGGTGTACTCAGCTCTGAGGGATTGATGCGCGGCTCCGTAGATCGACGCAGTAGTCTAGCCGGACGCATTGAAAGCGAACTATGTAATCCAAAGAAATTCAGCATGGACTGCTGTAACTACGCTACTAGCCATTAGAAGTGCTACACCACGAAGATGACGTGCTACAGACGCGAAATTTAACCGGCAGGAAGAAGATGCTGTGATACGCAACTGATTAGCTTTTCCGAACATTAACATAAGGTTGGCGCCGGTGGTGACACATACAATGTGTTGACATGAGGAAAGTTTCCAACCGATTTCTCATACACAAACAGCAGTTGACCGGCGTTGCCTGGTGAAGCGTTGTTGTCATGCCTCGTGTAAGGACGAGAAATGCGTACCATCACGTTTCTGACATTGATAAAGGTCGGATTGTAGCCTATCGTGATTGCCGTTTATCGTATCGCGACATTGCTGCTCGCGTTGGTCAAAATTCAATGACTGTTAGCAGAATATGGAATCGGTGGGTTCAGGAGGGTAATACGGAACGCCGTGCTGGATCTCAACGGCCTTGTATCACTAGCAGTCGAGATAACAGGCATCCTATCTCCATGGCTGTAACGGATCGTGCAACCACGTCTCGATCCCCGAGTCAACAGACGCTGACGTTTGCAAGACAACAACCATCTGCACGAACAATTCGACAACGTTTGCAGCAGCATGGACTATCAGCTCGGAGACCATGGCTGCGGTAACCCTTGACGCTGCATCACAGACTGGAGCGCCTGCGATGGTGTACTCAACGACGAACCTGGGTGCACGAATGGCAAAACGTCATTTTTTCGGATGAATTCATGTTCTGTTTACAGCATCATGATGGTCACATCCCTGTTTGGCGACATCGCGGAGAACGCACATTGGAAGCGTTTATTCGTCATCGCCATACTGGCGTATCACCCGGCGTGATGGTATGGGGTGCCAATGTTTACACGTCTCGGCCACCTCTTGTGCGCATTGACGGCACTTTGAACAGTGGACGTTACATTTCAGATGTGTTACGACCCGTGGCTCTACCCTTCATTCGATCCCTGCGAAACCCTATATTTCAGCAGGATAATGCAAGACCCCATGTTGCAGGTCCTGTACGGGCCTTTCTGCATACAGAAAATGTTCGACTGCTGCCCTGGTCAGCAAATTCTGCAGATCTCTCACTAACTGAAAACATCTGATCAATGGTGGCCGAGTATCTGGATCGTCACAATACGCCAGTCACTACTCCTGATGAACTGTGGTATGGCGTTGAAGCTGCATGGGCAGCTGTACCTGTACACGCCATCCAAGCTCTATTTGACTCAATGCCCAGGCGTATTAAGGCCGTTACTACGTTCAGAGGTGGTTGTTCTGTGTACTGATTTCTCAGGATCTATGCACCCAAATTGCGTGAGAATGTAATCACATGTCAGTTCTAGTATAATATATTTGTCCCTTGAATACCCGTTTATCACCTGCTTTTCTTCTTGGTGTAGCAATTTTGATGGCCATTAGTATAACTGTTATTTCATTTTGACTCAAGTTTAAACTTCACTCTGACACTCGAAAACTACTGTCGGACAATTATTCGTTTATAGTGCCTGGCTATAACGGCTGGAACTGTGCGCAGCTGTCGCTGGTGAACTGGCCAAGTTTAGTCTCGTATCCGGCTTTATCCATGAGGGGCAAAATAACCCTCCATCTGCGGTCTTGTTAGCGAAATCTGAGAGAGTTCACATTGTGGCTGCTGAAATTACTATAGGCAGATGCTGCGGGTCTGTAGGAAGGTCTTGTGGCGGAATACTAAAACAGTATCGAACAGTGAGAAAATTCTGTGAAATCTAAGCCTTTTGACACCCCAGAGCACTTGAGTATGGAGGATTACTCCATCACCGTTCTCGTCATTTTTTTTAACCTAACAACACAAATAACTTAGAGTTCAGTGGGTTGCTTCATATTTTGTTTACGGAGTTAATGACAAATTTAAGAGATTGAAGCAATCTACCACTCAAAATTTTAGCAGCTAAATGTTGTTGTCGATGGATGACACAGTGTACTGAAAACACCTCGGGGATATTTCGTTTTAAATGGTCTATAAATCCACAGTAGCGACCTGACATGGAAGAAGAAACATGAAATACCGATTCACCTTTAGTACCTGTCTGCAGAACAGTTCTTCAGTAATCTCTAGATCCATAACAGAACGAACATATGTGTGGTTTGCCGATCATTACATCAAGTACTCTCGTTTCATGAAGTATTCTAAAAGTATTCTTGCTTAACGGTTTTATTTTCATTATACTATCACAAGCATGTCTGTAGATAACAGTTTTTAAAATCTCTCCATAGACGGGCAACATTAACTCTCCCGGATAGTATACGGCATTCCAATTTTGCTATGTGTATCGAGATATTGTGAGACGCCTTTGAACCATCATCATCTCTTAGTGACGTCGAAGAGAACATACTATCCTCCGGGGCCTGTTTTGAAGTTTTGATTAAGTGTTTGGAGATATTTCAAATCCATATCTCTTTTATCAAAGTTCTTCTTCAGATGATCCTCCAGCCAAGTTGATTTCATAGCGTCATTGCTTAACACATTGTTGTATAAGAGGCTCATACGTAATATTTTGCCGACAATGGTGGAATTAAGGCAAACTTTAAATAACCGACGCTGGGCTGTCTGTATTTCTTTTCTATTTGACCATGTTTAGCATCACGACACAGAGGAATTAAAGATATTAGCGGCCAGTGGGTACTGTTTTATATCAGTGCGGTAAACCTAAAATTGGTGCCGGACTGTGGTTAGAACGTCCTCTCCAGGTACCTCAGTGGTCAGCGAGAGAGAATGTGAATCCTAAGGGCTCGGGTTCGATTCCCAGCTGGGTCGGAGATTTTCTCCGTTTAGGGTCTGGGTGTTATGTTGTCCTAATCATCATCATTTCATCCCCATTGACGCGCAAGTTGCCGAAGTGGTGTCAAATCGAAAGACTTGCACCCGGCGAACGGTCTACCAGACGGGAGGCCCTAGTCACACGACATTTATTTATTTTGTGGTTCTAACTTGGGTGTCCTGCTTATTAGGCAGATGCGCTGACCACTACAACACCACGGCTCAGACTACCCTAGTGCTCCTCCCGTCAGACCCAAATTCTCAAACCGAGCGAGGTGGCGCAGTGGTTAGCACACTGGACTCGCATTCGGGAGGACGACGGTTCAATCCCGTCTCCAACAATCCTGATTTAGGTTTTCCGTGATTTCCCTAAATCGTTTCAGGCAAATGCTGGGATGGTTCCTTTGAAAGGGCACGGCCGATTTCCTTCTCAATCCTTCCCTAACCCGAGCTTGCGCTCCGTCTCTAATGACCTCGTTGACGACGGGACGTTAAACACTAACCACCACCACCAAATTCTCATCCTATACCGCACACTACTTATGTAGTGCCCCTGCTCATTAACCCCATTACTCGCGGCATCTCGCCAATTCGCCTGACTTCCAGCGTGGTATGTATCTACCCTCAAAGGATAATTGGCCGTCATTGATTTAACTACAAATACGATGTCTGTTCTTTTGCACATGTGTGAAGTAACAGACACCACATCTAAGTTCAACATCAGTCATCTGTGGACAAAAATTAAACAGTTTTGGTAAATATCATGAGATATAGAAACCAGATCAACACTCTCAAACTCAAGTTACGATTGGCAGGTCCCTATGCAGTCGAAAGAGCTATAAAAAAAATTTTGATAAAAAATAATTTACTTGCTTTTCTCCGTCACTGTCCAACATTACACTAATGCACTCTAACTTTTATCGGACTTAACTGCATTCTGTTAGCAAAGAGATAAACAAGGGCTCCCTAGTCCTGTGGGTCGGGGGAAGTCGGTCAACTTCAGCCCATTGAAAATTTCTTGTCCATCTGCTGCGCTGGTAGCGTTTTCGATGTGGTTGCTGTGTCGTGTTATGTCCTGTTGCAAATTAATACATCTCTTAATGACTGAAGAAATGGTTCCTTCTCCATCATGGGCAGCACTGGACACCCTTTACATTCCATGGAGAAGGGGAATAATTAAACGGAAGAACAAAAATACAGAGTTGCTCCACCCATTATCTTAACAAATGAGACGATCAGTGATGTACACAAGACAACGCTGTTGCTGTGTGAGAAGAAAATCGGAAACCTGTTTGCGACCTGCCCAAATGCGATTCTTTCTCAAGGACCCCATTTTGCAGCTAATGCACCCACATCAATTTTTTTCTTTTCGCTTTTCTCTGCTAGCTGAAGTCGACCCCTGTGGGCTATGTAAGCCACTTTGGAAAAGAGTGGTCTAAAAGTAAGAAATGAAACGGACTCACCTTTGAATGACGATCGAAACACGTGCAGAAAATTACTTGGCGATTGAAAATTTAAAGTTAACCATTAAACTTAAAATTTTAAAGAGTACTAGCGGATATATATTCGTCTGGTGGATTGTGTACGTCCTGCAGTCTGTTGTTGTGTGTCCCTGAGGTACTGCCGTGATTTTCAGATGTGTCTAATGTTACTCTCATATATTTTAATTTCGTTTCGAAAAATCATTTTATGAAATATTTGATTCTCTTTTCATTTTTTTTAATTTTCAAGTTCTGTTCAGAAATCGTGAAATACCACATCAGTACAACTTCTTATGCCAGATAGCTAGGCCTTGAAAGTTTAACTTTTAGACACATCATCTGCTATATCTAGTAGCACCTGGTTTGTGAAATATTTAAATTTTCCCTCAAACTACTAATTAAATTTTTCCTAACTGCTCCGATTATTTACAGGCAATTAAACTTATTTTTTAAAGTAACTAGATCCCACAATGGACAATTTGATAACCGAATTGCCCATTTTCCACTCGTCTTTTTTCCATGAAAATTAGGGTGAGAATCATTGCGTAGTTTTGCCTGAAATTACTAATTAAATTTTTGTTAATTGCTCTGATCACTTTGATACACTTCAATACTTTTTTGTAAATTTAAACCTCAAGCAGCTGAATTTGGTATGTCATTTGTCTATTTCCCACTTTTCGTTTGGCTGTGGAAATTCAGACAAAAGAACCATTGTGTAATTTCTAGGCAGTCTTGTTTTCGCTCATTTCAAAGATTTGCACCTCCCCAGGCCAAAAGAAATCGATGCATCAATATATGGAAGTGTAAACAATACATGGCTTGAATTTGGTGCATGGATGCTCTATGATGAGTATTTTTAATACGTTGACTCCTAACGTTCACTCCTGTGACAAAGTTATGGCATATACGGAATGCGACTCTGACGAGGAGAACACGGCAAGTGCCATAGCCCAAATCCCCACAAATTTCACTCAGTGGAAGAGGGGTCTATAAATCCGCAGATACTCTGTCGTTCCTATAAAAACGACGGTCGAAGTTTTCTAGGTATTTTCCAGGTATTTTATGTGCCTCTTACAGAGCAATATCCTCAGACGAAGGGATGGCCCAGTGGTTAGCATAGCGGCCTCTTAATTTTGCGTCCAGAGTTCGAAACCTGGTATTACGCTTTTTTTTCATTTATATACCCATGCCTGTAGAAGATTACTACACGAATGTTCTCCAGGGTATACTTACATAACTTTGTCCTTATTTGTCTTCTAATTGTATCTAAAATGAAATGAATTTAAAAACAGGAAAGAAAAAATAATTAGAATATTATTTGCAATTGTTTCCGGTTAAACTCCTGTAGTATATCTGTATTCATCATCAGTTGCAAGCTCCAGTTTTCGGAAAAGTGAGCCGTTATGAATGGTTTGCCCCGAAATTATTGCCGACACGCGAAATCTTCTCCAGTCTTAACGATGTTTCTTTTCCGAGTGAGATTCATACCAATAAGTGTCAGTGTGGCAAACTTGCCTTCGAGTGATGCTCGTGTTGTTCAGAATATCTGTGTTTCGCATGCTTCTACGATCGGTATCATCCAAGGGAATGCACCAAATCTTCCTGAAAAATAAACTTATGAATAAAATATAAGAATTAATACAGGAATTGATATGAGAATGAAATATAAGAATATGAGAATTTGAAAAGAATTTAACCCCTCAACATACCATACACACATATATTATACACTGAAGCGCCAAAGAAACTGGTATACAGATGCGTGTTCAAATACAAAGATATGTAAACAGGCAGAATACAGCGCTGCGGTCGGCAACACCTATATAAGACAACAAGCGTCTGGCGCAGTTGTTAGATCGGTTACTGCTCCTACAATGGCAGATTATCAAGATCTGAGTGAGTTTGAACATGATGTTACAGTAGGCGTACGAGTGATGGGATACAGCATCTCCGAGGTAGCGATGAAGAGGGGATTTTCCTCTACGACCATTTCACGAGATTACTGTGAATATCAGGAATCCGGTAGAACATCCCAAATCTCAGACATCGCTGCGGCCGGAAAAAGATCCTGCATGAACCGGACCAACGACGACTGAAGAGATTCGTTCAACGTGACAGAAGTGCCACCCTTCCGCAAATTGCCGCAGATTTCAATGCTGGGTCATCAACAAGTGTCGACATGCGAATCATTCAACAAAATATCAGCAATATGGGCTTTCAGAGCCGAAAGCCCACATCTGTACCCTTGATGACTACATGACACAAAGCTTTACGCCCCACCTAGGCCCGTCAACACTGACATTGGCCTGTTGATGAATGGAAACATGCTGCCTGGTCGGATGAGTCTCGTTTCAAATTGATGGACTTTAACGGGTATGGAGAACCCCATGAATGCATGGACCTTGCATGTCAGCAGGGGACTGTTCAAGCTTGTGGACCCTCTGTAATGGTGTGGGGCGTGTGCAGTTGGAGTGATATGGAACTCCTGATACCTCTAGATACGACTCGGACAGATGACACGTACGTAAGCGTCCTGTCTGATCACCTGCGTCCCATAATGTCCATTGTGCATTCCGACGGACTTGGAAAATTCCACCAGGACAATGCGACAACCTACACGTCCAGAATTGCTGAAAAAGGGTCCAGGGACACTCTTCTGAGTTTAAGCACTTCCGCTGGCCACCAATCTCCCCAAACGCCAACATTATTGAGCATATGAGGGATGCCTTGTAAGGTTCTGTTCAGAAGAGGTTTCCGCCCCGTCGCACTCTTACGGATTTATGGATAGCACTGCTGGATTCATGGTGTCATATCCCTCCAGAACGACTTCAGATATTAGTCTAGTCCATGCCACCTCGCGGTGTGGCACTTCTGCATGCTCACGAGGGCTCTACACTATATTAGGAAGGTGTACCAGTTTATTTGGCACTTTACCGTATAATAAATGTATGAGACTTATTGTGAAATCCAGTTGTAATTTTACAATTGATATAGCAGCACTTGTTTCCCCTAATCTGTAAGAAACTTTCGTGTACTAAGCTGCTACGGATGTGGGTAGATAAATGAAAGTAATAAAAATGAAATAAAATACAAGCAGTAATCGGCTTTCGAACACCGGGCGCAATACTAAAAATTGCGAGGCTGATCAATGAGCCATCACTTCATTTTATGATACCGTGCTATAAAAGGCCCATAATCTACTTCCAAAACATCAACTGCTGTTTTCTGAAAAAATGTCAAGTATCTACAAATTAGCTGAGACATGTGTTCGCTTATTTTGACTTCACTAATCGAAGTTCCTGGGAAATCGGACGATGGCAGTTGCCGTGTTCTCCTCGTGATCTTCGAACCGCGGGCACGGGGAACATGTCAGGCCGACACACATGGTGAGCTGACACAAGCAGACGGCCGACAAGCAGGTAGAGCAAGGGGCTGCAAGTTTGTCGGTGCGACGAGAAGCGGCGAGGCGAAGGTGGCGCCTGACCACCGCTGAACGGCGTGGTCGGCCGGGGAGGGGTGGAGGTCCTAATTGCCTGCGGCGTGGCCCTGCCAGCAGCCCCGCCCGCTTGCAGCACCCCCTGTAGAGGGGACGCTGCCGCTAGCCGCCCGCATCCTCTGCCTGACCATCACGAAGTGGGCCGGCATATGACAACACTCCGCACGCTCCAGGATTCACATACCTGTCCGGCCATCCACATTTGACTTCTCTGTCGTTTCCCTAAATCACTCAAGACAAGTGCGTGGACGGTTCGTTTGAATGGTCTCAGCAGATTTCCTTCCCCATCCTTCCGCTATTCTCACATGGGACGTGTTCCTTAATGGCGAAGCATGCCAGACGTGGTATCCGTCGTGGCAGCTGCGAGCTGCATCTCACGAAACATAATGTGCTCATCATTGTAATATGCGGCCGTAGCACTCTCCAGCGACAGTTTTCGGTTGCATATGGTGCGGAAGTCACACTGTTCGTCTACGAAAATAGGCGTTCATAAAGTAGCTGCGTTAACTGTCAGCGATCGTCAAACAAGTGTGTAGAAAATCGCGAAGAAGATTCGGGACTTGCCACTGGCTTGACCAGTGAATTGCTGGTAGATGAAATTACATATACTGCAACTGACAATGACAAACAAACTGTGATGCAAATCATTTTTCCCAAAAGTATACTAAAAACACGCTGTTGCTAGTGGTGAAACAGTTACATCATCTGCCTCAGTCACACTTCTACTTCTCTTTCTCGTTTTTCTACTTCTCATGTTATACTTGTTCCGCATATTTAAAACATTTGTTTGGCATTTCTTTCAGGAAGTTCGGCCAGATACATTTTACTTCGTTGAATACTCGGGATCGCACCTCAGCCCGGCAATAACTCTTACTTTTAGTGTTGTACATCTATACATCGGAGAAAATGACGAAATGGAATACCGGTGCAAAAGTGGAATTAAAATTCAACGGCAAAGAATGTCAATGACAGGATCAGCGATCCTCAATGAATATGAAGACGAAGTGCATGATCCACAGAATGGAATGAACAGCCTAATGACTACCGAATATAGTAAATTGAGGGTAAATTGAAGAAAGATGAAAGTAACGATAAATATCAGAAATTAGAACAGCGAAAATCTTAACATCAGAAGTTGTGATCACGAAGCTGCTGCCTCCTAGGCAGCAAGATTACCATTGACTGACGGAACAAGGAAGACGTAAAAGTGGACTATCAGTGGCAAAGAGGGCATTCCTGGCCAAGAGAAGTCTACTGGTATGAAACATACGTTCTAATCGGAGGAAGACATTTCTAAGGATGTACATTTGGAGCACAGCATTATATAGTAGTGAAACATGGATTGTGGGAAACCAAGAAAGAAAAGAATCGAAGCATTTGTGATATGGTGTTACAGAAAAATGTTGAAAATTTCGTGGACTAATAAGGTAAGGAATGAGGAGGTTCTGTGGAAAATCGGCGAGGAATGGGATATATGGAAAACAGTGACAAGAAGAAGGGACAGGATGTTAGGTCATCTGTTGAGACATCACTGAATAACTTTGATGGTACTACAGGGAGCTGTAGAGGGTAAAAGCTGTTAACGAAAACTGGGATTGGAATACACGCAGCAAAGTGCCCTGAGATGATGTTGGCACGGGAGAGGAATTTGTGGCGGGCTGTAATAAGCCAGTCAGAAGACTGATGACTCAAAAAAGAGTTTTATAAGCATTCCTCCTCCTCGACTGCGTTTATTAAGACATCATTTATTCCAGTGGTTTCACGCGAGCCACGTCGTTCTCTCTGTAGTATAAACTGTACTGATCTGCGAGGGAACCAGCCAGAAAACCAGACATAGACAAAATCGAACAATAATGGATAACATCGAGTATTGCAGAGCACACAGCTATTACGCTGATAATAATTTCCAGAATTTTTTAGAAGACAAAGAAAAAATACGGAAGTCGCCAGACGCGAATCTGCCATTCTTACCCTTGTAACTTACAACTCTACCAATCATGCTATCATTCCTGCACATTATCGTATGTAAGACGTAGGAATGTATGAAGACTGTAACCACAGACGTCATATTTGGTGTTCAACTGTAATAAATGATAGGGACTTTTTACATCATCAGTGCGCCATAGTCCTGAACCGGTATACTCTCACAGGACATATATTATAGTACAAAAAGCATCAAACACGAGCTACTTTTAGCTACCGATATTGAGTTTCCCGTCGTTTCACTATAACAAATCGCACTGGAAACGACGCGTTTTTGAGAGCTCCTCAATGTGCAGGTAATTGGGAGCAGTTTATATTCATAATACGTACACTACAATATAGAAACCACCAAATCCGGAGTTCATTTCAATATATTGTCTGCTAAGTTCTGTTTGTGATGTAAAATCGATGTCGCATCTTACTAGCCATGTTCCTGTCCACGAGGCAAAACCCTGACACAGCACGTTCTTCATTTCACGCTTTGCAATGACGTAGAACATGGAATTCTACGTCGTGAAGTCACCAGCTACTCAGTCATGAACGTTTTCACTTTCCTTGAGAGGACATATTCACCTAACTCATGCTTCTGCTCCGTCTCTAATGATCTATCAGTTGACGGGACTTAACTCTTTCCTGATCGACGGGGACTTATGAATCCCGTCCAATTTGTAGAGCCATAAAACAGCACGGAATTGAATTCATGTACTGGCATCTTGTCGCGACTTCTTGTGTACCCCTGTTGAACCACAAGAAACTCCTTGGCTGTTATAGTTCAATACCCCTACCCAAAGAAGACAGAAATTAATTAAAGAAGTAACGCTGTGAGTTTACGAGCCCTATTGATGTGAAAGGACGTTACTCTGAATGTTTTGATATTTATAATCTGGTTTCCTTTTTTTGTTGTAGTTAACGTAAACAATAAGTAAATAACCAGATCAGATACGTCGAATATATCGTTGCTGGACTCACTAGGCCCACTTGAGTTTTGTACATAAATTTTTAAAAAAATATGAGTGTATTACAATGCAGTACTCTGTTTTAGGTGTCTTGGTAATATTCTCCCCTAATATTAACGACTTTCGTACAGTTTCTTTCAGGTTGGGAGGGATAGGGTTGAAACCTACACTTCATTCTTTCATCTGGTGACATTCAGAGTCATAAAGAGATAATCCAGCCCACCTGGCAGAACTGCTAAGGATGCCCTCCACCCCACCCCCAGAAATCTAACTATCTGCATTTTCTTTTATCACACTTGCAGTAGTTTTATAGTCTTGTAACTATAACGAATGAAAATGAAGCATTACTGATAAATATTACTTAGACGCAATACGTTTCTGAAAACGATGAAAGTAAAACAAGATTCAGATCTTATTGTTTACGGCAGTCTTTGTACTTTGGATTCTGCACATTGTACAACAAAGACGGGATTTTATTTGTTCCTCGTAGGTTACTGACAGTGGATAAACTATTCACCAGAAATAAAAGGAGGTGGTCGTACAAGTAACAGTTAAGAAAATCATTTTCCAGGAATTTTATTTTTATTACAATTTTGCTCTGCATTTCTTTGCTTAAAATGAAGCAGACTCATCGATTACATCATTTGAAACGAATTTAGCAGCTGTCTCGTATTCTGTCGATAGGATATCTAAATTTAGCAGTTTGATTCACACATATTCGATGTTAAGAAATTACTTTATCGTCTATAATTTGCTGGAAATACGTACACCACAAGATGCTGTAAACCCCGAAATTGCCGTGAGTATCCTCACCGCTGTTTGGATGTTTCGATAAGCGTCTTGATCTTTCAGCTGGAATCTGAAGCCAGCCACTTCTTTAATTAGCGCCACTGTATCAATATCTGCCCAATATTTGGTGCCAAAGTTAGATAGACACAGAACTCTGACTTAACGTTACCGTAATGAAATTAGTGCGAGATAAAATCGTGTTTTATGTGTGAGATCTGTTTTCCATTTCACTTATTGTGTAATTATGGAATATATTTTATACTCAGCAGCTATGACGTTTTTGGAGAACGAAAATCTCCTTTATAAAAATCAACGTGGACTCTGCAAATAGAGATCTTGCGAAACTCAGCTCGCTCTGCTCCTCCATGATATCCATAGCACTGTAGACGATAGCGCCCAAGGTTGACCCTGTATTCCTTGATGTCGGGAAGGCGTTTGACACCGTCCAGCATTGCCGGTATTTGAAAAAAAAATAAACGAAAAGACATGAGCTTACTGAGTATCGAACCAGAGTTGCGACTAGATTCAAAGCTTCCTTGCAGAGAAAAAAATAGTTCAAATGGCTCTGAGCACTATGGGACTCAACTGCTGAGGTCATAAGTCCCCTAGAACTTAGAACTACTTAAACCTAACTAACCTAAGGACAACACACACATCCATGCCCGAGGCAGGATTCGAACCTGCGACCGTAGCAGTCGCGCGGTTCCAGACTGTAGCACCAGAACCGCTCGGCCACCAGCGGCCGGCCCTTGCAGAGAGAACTAAACTCGTCGCCGTTAGCGGAAGAAAATAGATAAATTCCGGAGTACCGCAATGTGGTGTAATAGGACCGTTACTGTTGAAACTATATGTAAATGATCTAGTAGAATGTGTCGGAGGGTCTTTAACACTGTTCGAAGATGTTTACAAGCAAGTAGCAACGACATTAAATAGCATGGATTTGCAGAATGACCGACAAAGGATTGAGGAATGGTGCACCTGAACGTAATAAATGTAACATGTTGCCCAAGGAAAAGAAATCCCTTACTGTACAAGTACACTCTTGATGCCAAATTGCTGGAAACAATAAACACCGTAAAACACCTCGGAGAAACTATCGAGCCGCGACATTAAACGGAATAACCACATAGAACAAATAGTAGGAGAACCAGATGACGGAAGATTCCTAGGCAGAATCTTAATGAAATGTAACTCATCCAAGAAGTTGCTTACAAGGTGCTTGTTCCACCGATTCCTGAGTACTATTCGTCAGTATGGGAGCCCTACCGTGTAGAAACGATAGAAGAGACAGAAAAGATGCAACGAAGAGCGGCGCGTTTCATGACAGGACCGTTTGGTCGGTGCGAGAGCGTTGCAGAAACACTCAAGAAACTCCAGTGGCAGATGCTACGAGACAGGCTTCGTGCATCATGGAGAGGTTCACCATTGAAATTTCGGGAGAGCACTTTCCAGGAAGAGTCGGGCAACTTCCTCTCACATACATATAGCAAAATGACCGACGAGATGGCCGAGAGGTTCTAGGCGCTACAGTCCGGAACCGTGCGACCGCTACGGTCGCAGGTTCGAATCCTGCCTCGCGCATGGATGTGATGTGTATGATGTCCTTACATTAGTTAGGTTTAAGTAGTTCTAAGTTCTAGGAGACTGATGACCTCAGAAATTAAGTCCCATAGTGCTCAGAGTCATTTGAACCATTTGACCGACGAGAAACTTCGAGAAATTAGAGTCAATACATAAGATTTCCGTTAGTACTTCTTCCTAAGAACCATTCGCGAATGGAAGAGTGTAGGAGGTATCGGATCATGGTACCAGAAGTACGCTCTACCACACATTGTCAGATGGCTTGCGGCATACTGACGTCCTTGAAGTAGTCTATCAAATACCAAGAAACACTGTAGTTCACACAGGCTTGTTCTGTTCCTTGGTCGGTAGAAATGGACAAAAAGAGGAAGAATCTGATCAAATAGCACATTTACTTCAGCACCTGATCGCTGACCATTGAGAATGTAAAATACCGTAGCGAAGTAGCAGCAAGAACTCGCTTGTTGAACACGAGGGAGCTGCGTAGGTGGGAGTTGTATGGACCACGCTCACTGTTGCCACATGAAGCACGTTAGCGATAGGTATCTGTCGTGTAGCAGTCATTTCTATATGATACTACTTGGACGAAAAGACACTTCAGAAATAACACTGTGAGAACAACGTGGGTTTACAGTCACAGACAGTGGGAGAGGCTTCTACCCGTAAGCAGATGATAGGAACACGAGACATTGGGGAACTCATGTACTCTCCCAGTTAATCCTCACTGCATCTCCCTGCCTTGACTTGGATTTCCTGTTCAGTTTTTGCACCCCGTCTGTGGCTGTGCCTTTTGCGGAAGCCTATATCGTCAGCTCCTCGGTACGGCCTTCGTGGTATTGTCAGTTTCTCAGAGGCGGCAAACTGTTTGGAGTATCAGTTGAATGGAAAGGTCAGTGTCTTGAAAAGAGGTCATAGTATGAATAACAAAGACAAAAAAGAAGGGAAAATCGAACGTAATCGAATTTAGTCGCGTTTCATCTGTTGGCGGGCGACGAAATGAGGCAATGAAACACAAAACGCAGTGGACAAGTTTTGATGTTTTGGCAGTAAAATAGCTGAAGTCGGCGAAAGCAAAGACGTCTAAAAGGCAGAGTGGCCTTGAAGGGACACGTTTCCTTTAAAAAAAAAGTAAAATAAAAAATAAAAACAATGTGTAAACGCCGAAAATGAGGTGGACTATTAGAAAGTCTACTCTCAATGTATTCGTATGGAGTCTGACATCTTACGCTGCCTGACAAAAAGACTGAGGCACCTAGAACGTGAGGAGGAAATGAAATGAAACTCCGCCGTTTGCCTGAATGACTGATGTTACTGCAGCTATTATAAAATCGAGACAAATTTACAAAAAAAACTTGGCAGTATGCCGTGATGATGTACACCTCTCTGACCTGTTGGGAAGTATTCCATGAAGCCGTTGTGTCCTCTCCTGAGGCAAGCCGGCCCGCATCTGCTGTAACTGACCGCTGATATGCTGAAAACTGGCACTGAGACGGAGTTCACGACCAAACTGGCCACACACATGTTTTATCAACGAAGGATTTGGAAATATTGCTGGCCTCGGTAGTACCTCAACACCACGCAGACAGTTGACAGACACACGTGCCGTGAGTGGCCTAGCATTGTCCTGTTGAAAAATGACGCTGCGTTACTGCCACATGACGGGTAGGATGTAACTTGTGCCATCAGAGATCCAGCCCTCAATTACTAGCAGCCGTGACCCGAATTCGTATCCGGTGTCTCTTCACACTACAACACCACTGTCTCCAAAATATTAGAAGAAATGCACCTTTATCCACGTCGACGCTCCTCCCCCCCCTCCTCCTTTCCCGCCTCCTCCCCCCCCCCCTCACGACGATGGTCGCCTGGGGCATTACAGCAGTCCGATTAATCGCTGAACACATACCGAATTCAGCATACATTCACATACCGAATACATACCGAACCATTCACCAGAAATCCATCCTTCCCGATCACGGGGAACCACTTGAAACGCAGCCGTTTACATTGTGGTATTAACGGCACCCTACGCATGCCACGGTAATTCCCTATTTCGGCTGCTGCTAGTCTCTCAAGAATGTCGAGAAATTATACAGAACGTTGCAGGAAATCCATTACTTGTTCCCGGGTGGCTGTTGCAGATGTGAAGTGGTTACGATATGCTTCGTCGACAACACGGCGATCCTCCCTTTTGGTGTTAAGGACTGTTGATATTTTTAAAAGTACCGGATAACCGATATATCGATATTTCATGTTTTGTTATCGATCCTCGATGTAGGGACAAAAATATCGATATATCGTTACATCAACGGGAAAAATATCTAGGTAGCAGCCTACAAGAAATCGGCTGCACATTGTAAACATACTGCCGGTTTTAGAGCGGTATATTTACGTACTGATTCTGTGGTGTCACCGCCAGACACCACACTTGCTAGGTGGTAGCCTTTAAATCAGCCGCGGTCCATTAGTATACGTCGGACCCGCGTGTCGCCACTGTCAGTGATAGCAGACCGAGCGCCACCACACGGCAGGTCTAGAGAGACGTCCTGGCACTCGCCCCAGTTGTACAGCGGACTTTGTTAGCGATGCAACACTGACGAAGACTCTCTCAGTTGCCGAGACGATAGTTAGCATAGCCTTCAGCTAAGTCATTTGCTACGACCTAGCAAGGCGCCATCACCAAGTATATTGAAATGGAGATTATATCTGTACAAGAGCGATGTTATACAATTATGGATTAAAGTTAAGTATTCCAGCAGCTACGTACTTTTCTTTATAGCATTCATTACGTATCCTGTTTCAGACCTCACGCCAGCCTGCGTGAGTTTAAGCGCGTGCCTTTCGGCTTCCTCTCATTGTGTCTAGGCTGTCTTGTCTAGACACAACAGATTCATTATTAGATACTTTGCACATCAACAAGCTAGTAGCTTGCTTAGCACCATTAAGGCGGGAACTGAAGAGAAAGTGATGCACGTTCACGCTTGGCGATAACCACTTTGCCAAAAAATGGTAACTGCATGTAAGTGGCAATATAAAAAGTGTCCGATGGCTCCATCGTACTGTTTCGTCATATATATGATTTGTCCAGAACACTTCATTCGCCTTCTCTAGAAATTTGAGGTAAGTTCCTATAGGACGAATGTGCTAAGGTCATCGGTCCCTAGGCTTACACACTACTTAATCTAACTTAAACTTACGCTAAGGACAACACACACACACACCCATGCTCGAGGGAGGACTCGAAACTCCGACGGGGGTAGCCGCGTGAACCGTGGCAAGGCGCCCTAGAACGCACGAGACTTTCCTGATTTTTAGTTTCTGCAACTCCAGCGACCTTGCGGTTGTAGTGTCAAAATTGCGTGGTGAAGATAAACGTTGCACTTTCTGTTGGCAGCGCCGAGCGCCGATTACGTCAGTATTTCCCCTCACACGTCTCCTCCCACCGCAATTAGATTTTTGTCCATCATTTTCAGTAACAGTTTTTGAAGAACGCCAATATGAAGAATTAGCACGCTACTTGCGTTAAAAAAGTTTTTTTTTTAACGCAATTGGTGTGATATTTCTTCACGTTGGAAACCTTGTTATTCCATTCACACCACCGCCCCCCAAAGCAATCGGACTTCTTGTATCTGCCCCCTATACTTGCTTCACACGGTCAAAGAGGAAGGCTGGACGTGATGAAAACTCAAAAACTAGAAGACTCCTTCAGATAGTGAAACTAAAATTGTGTTCTACTACAATTTCAAAAGAAGAATTTCAAATATTTACCGAAAGTTGCGAAAAAAAGTTATAAAATAAAAATACTGGCACTTAGTATTGTCATTCCGGTATCTATATTTTGGGGGAAAATATCGCCAATATATATCGATACTTTGTTGGAAAAAATATCGATATTTCGATATTTTATCAACATTCCTAGTCCAGAGGGGGTCGGCTGGAACCTTGAAGACAAATATACCTGGCATGAACGTTCCCATGCAGTCCAAAAACGGGTCACTGTTTCATCCGAATACTGTAGAAATCGGCACATTGCGCGATTCAACCAGGCGGCCAAATGGAGACCCACAATGAAGCCCATTTCCAACTCTGTTTGTGGCTGATGACGCTGTCGCTCACTAGTACGCAGCACCTTCGTGTCCTTTTCACAGGGATCACACAACACCTGACGCTGTTCACGCCCCTTACATACCTTACCAGGACTGGTAACAACGCTAATTCACTCTAGCGGCAGTTCTATGAGGGGCAGTCGAATAAAAACCGAACACCCGCCACAATGGGACCATGGAATGCTTCCAATCAAAACTAACCACTTCAGGCGTTAAGACATTTCTCCAACTGGGAGACGAGACGATCAATTCCTGTCTCGTAGAACGCGGCCTGCCTCTGACGGATCCATAGTAACACCACTCTTGCACTTCGTCGTCCGCCTGAATTCGACGTGGATGCATGTCTTCCTTCAGGTTACCAAAGATGAGAAAAATCAGACGGTGAACGATTCTCGCTGTACGGAGTATGCTGCAGTGTTTCCAGACAAAATCGCTATAGCGTACGCTTGGTCCAATTGTCAATGGTGGGGGCAGGTCTTGTCGTTCAAGAGGATGATTCCGTCGACAGCTGTCCGAAAGCCCGAGGACGAACGGCAAATCCAACCATGGAAAAATCCAACACTTCCCCCTCCAAAGAAATCCAAAGCTGTTCACACACGCCCCGGTAAGGTTATAATGACAGTGTGAAACCACAGTCAAGGCACAGATCTATGAATGCAGAATCCTCGACGCGCCATAAAGTCATGAAAGGTGGCTACACTGAGTCACAGCGCCTGAGATTGCGCCAAAGATTATTATTATGCCGCCTCTACTTGGGCAGTAGTAGTTCAGAGGATGTCGAGAGCAGTCGTTGTTCTGTTGAGCGAGAGAGTAGACGATCTGAGTGTTGACTGAAATGATGAACTGTTCGGTTGGTGTGATGTATAGATGGAAGAATATATTTGAGAAAGGAGATGGGCCTTTGATTTATGATACTGGTGTAATGGAATATTTTCGTCAATATATAATGAGGTAAAAAGGTATTACAGTTTTCTTTAATGACAATCCCTCTTGCTCACAGGTACAGTCAGCAAAGCATCTGGCTCGTGTTCATTTATTAGACTTGTAATTCCGGTTCCTATGTGAAATTACAGTATTTCTGGTTTTTCAATTAGTTCATTGTAAATGGTGTTTAAAATATTTTGTCGTATTGAGAAAGAACCAAGCCAGATACATGTACGTTGAGTCACACTACCACACACAGAACAGTTACACTAGTGCTTTGTTGTTTCGCAGCTTTTATAGTTGCAGGGGACTTAATTAATCAATTGTGTTAATGGAAATTCCTTGTCACTCTTTATTTTTATCTTATGCAGTCAGATTGCCTGCTAATACTAGTCAGGGCCAACAGGTTACGAGACTTCGTAACCGGTCACACAGCTAGTAAAATTATTGCATTTATTCATTAATATTAGTCTTTTCTTGTTAATTAAGCCCCCTTGCAGTCAAAAGGCCTGGAATGCTATCGGACAGAGTCATCCTGTTGCATGATAACGCACACCCGCCCCTGAACTGCCAGTCACACGAAGAGTACACATCCGCGATTTGGTTGGGGAAACAGTGCAGCTTCGTCCCTATAGCCCGGCTACTTCACTATGCGATTTTCACAACTTCAGCGACCTCAAGAAAGACGTACGTAGACATCGGTTTCAGTCGAATGAGGAAGTGCGGAAGTGAGAAGTAGCGTCTTCGATTACTAATCAAAACGTCCTCGATCTCGGGTTCAAAATCCACCACTAATTAAATTCTGATTAACAATCAGCATTGGCGGTCAAAGACTTCCGGCATAAGAAGTCACCATGATTCTGCCAACGGCCTTGTCAAAGAGGGCGGACGAACGGACAGATGGCATTGCTGTCTCGAATGAAAGTGAAGAAGAATTACATGACCTGCTGAATGAATTGAACAGTCTAATCAGTATATGGATTGAGAGTTAATCGAAGAATGACGAAAGTAATGAGAAGTAGCAGAAATGAGTACAGCGAGAATCTTAACATCTGGATTGATGTAGATGAAGTTAAGCAATTCTGCCACCTAGGCAGCCAAATAACCCTCGACGGACGATGCAAGGAGGACATCAAACCGATGCTAGCGCTGGCAAAAGAGTATTCCTGGCCAAGAGAAGTCTACTAGTATCAAACATAAACCTTAATTTGAGGAAGAAATTTCTGAGGATGTACGTTTACTGTAAAGCATTTATGGTAGTGAAACATGGACTGCGAGAATACCGGGGCAGAAGGGAATCGAAGCATTTCACATGTCATGGTGCACACGAATGTCGAAAATTTGGTGGATTGGTAAGGTAAGGAATGAGAAGGTTCTGCGCAGAATCAGAGAAGAGAACACTGACAAGAAGAAGGGACAGGATGATACGACATCTGTTAAGACATCACGGGATAACTTCAATGGTAGTAGAGAGACCTGTAGAGGGTAAAAACTGTATAGCAAAACTGAGATTGGAATACATTCAGTAAGTAATTGAGGACGCAGGTTACAAGTGCTACTCTGAGATGAAGAGGATGGCACAGGAGAGGAATTCGTGACGGGCCGCAGTAAGAAAATTTAAAAATAAGAAAATAAAAAAATAAAATCACGGGGTTGTGAAGCCGTCAGCGGCCGACGTGTTTTACGGATCAAGAATTGATCGTATCATCTTCCAGTAGGGTAAACGTCTTAATGTGTATGGTAATTACTTTTTAATGGAATCATTCCAAGGTTCCACTGTGGCAGATGATCGGTTTATGTTTGACTGTCTCTTATACCCGTAACAGGGGCTCGTATTTCTCATGATTTGGTTACCGGTCGATGTTGTGTATATGTACGATATCCGACCATGTCTTCTGGAGGCTTTACATTTCTTGTCAGGCAATGTATGTTTCTGAAAAATCGACGAGAAAAAGTTCAGGTATGAAGAGAATCGCAACTTTGAAAATGTGGTGCATAAGAATAATTCCGATGGTTCCGTATGTAGATAATGAGGAAGAACTGATTCGAAGAGGGAGAGAGGAGTGAAAAAGTTGTGCCACAATTTGCCAAATATAAGGGATACATCCCCCCCATGAACCATGGACCTTGCCGTTGGTGGGGAGGCTTGCGTGCCTCAGCGATACCGATAGCCGTACCGCAGGTGCAACCACAACGGAGGGGTATCTGTTGAGAGGCCAGACAAACGTGTGGTTCCTGAAGAGGGGCAGCAGCCTTTTCAGTAGTTGCAAGGGCAACAGTCTGGATGATTGACTGATCTGGCCTTGTAACAATAACCGAAACGGCCTTGCCGTGCCGGTACTGCGAACGGCTGAAAGCAAGGGGAAACTACAGCCGTAATTTTTCCCGAGGGCATGCAGCTTTACTGTATGATTACATGATGATGGCGTCCTCTTGGGTAAAATATTCCGGAGGTAAAATAGTCCCCCATTCGGATCTCCGGGCGGGGTGGTGGTGGTGGTTGGTGTTTAACGTCCCGTCGACAACGAGGTCATTAGAGACGGAGCGCATGCTCGGGTTAGGGAAGGATTGGGAAGGAAATCGGCCGTGCCCTTTCAAAGGAACCATCCCGGCATTTGCCTGAAACGATTTAGGGAAATCACGGAAAACCTAAATCAGGATGGCTGGAGACGGGGTTGAACCGTCGTCCTCCCGAATGCGAGTCCAGTGTGCTAACCACTGCGCCACCTCGCTCGGTGCTCCGGGGGGGGACTACTCAAGAGGATGTCGTTATCAGGAGAAAGAAAACTGGCGTTCTACGGATCGGAGCGTGGAATGTCAGATCCCTTAATCGGGCAGGTAGGTTAGAAAATTTAAAAAGGGAAATGGATAGGTTGAAGTTAGATATTGTGGGAATTAGTGAAGTTCGGTGGCAGGAGGAACAAGACTTCTGGTCAGGTGACTACAGGGTTATAAACACAAAATCAAATAGGGGTAATGCAGGAGTAGGTTTAATAATGAATAGGAAAATAGGAATGCGGGTAAGCTACTACAAACAGCATAGTGAACGCATTATTGTGGCCAAGGTAGATACGAAGCCCACACCTACTACAGTAGTACAAGTTTATATGCCAACTAGCTCTGCAGATGACGAAGAAATTGAAGAAATGTATGATGAAATAAAAGAAATTATTCAGATTGTGAAGGGAGACGAAAATTTAATAGTCATGGGTGACTGGAATTCGAGTGTAGGAAAAGGGAGAGAAGGAAACATAGTAGGTGAATATGGATTGGGGGACAGAAATGAAAGAGGAAGCCGCCTGGTAGAATTTTGCACAGAGCACAACATAATCATAACTAACACTTGGTTTAAGAATCATGAATGAAGGTTGTATACATGGAAGAACCCTGGAGATACTAAAAGGTATCAGATAGATTATATAATGGTAAGACAGAGATTTAGGAACCAGGTTTTAAATTGTAAGACATTTCCAGGGGCAGATGTGGACTCTGACCACAATCTATTGGTTATGACCTGTAGATTAAAAATGAAGAAACTGCAAAAAGGTGGGAATTTAAGGAGATGGGACCTGGATAAACTGAAAGAACCAGAGGTTGTACAGAGATTCAGGGAGAGCATAAGGGAGCAATTGACAGGAATGGGGGAAATAAATACAGTAGAAGAAGAATGGGTAGCTTTGAGGGATGAAGTAGTGAAGGCAGCAGAGGATCAAGTAGGTAAAAAGAGGAGGGCTAGTAGAAATCCTTGGGTAACAGAAGAAATACTGAATTTAATTGATGAAAGGAGAAAATATAAAAATGCAATAAGTGAAACAGGCAAAAAGGAATACAAACGTCTCAAAAATGAGATCGACAGGAAGTGCAAAATGGCTAAGCAGGGATGGCTAGAGGACAAATGTAAGGATGTAGAGGCCTATCTCACTAGGGGTAAGATAGATACCGCCTACAGGAAAATTAAAGAGACCTTTGGAGATAAGAGAACGACTTGTATGAATATCAAGAGCTCAGATGGAAACCCAGTTCTAAGCAAAGAAGGGAAAGCAGAAAGGTGGAAGGAGTATATAGAGGGTCTATACAAGGGCGATGTACTTGAGGACAATATTACGGAAATGGAAGAGGATGTAGATGAAGATGAAATGGGAGATATGATACTGCGTGAAGAGTTTGACAGAGCACTGAAAGACCTGAGTCGAAACAAAGCCCCCGGAGTAGACAATATTCCATTGGAACTACTGACGGCCGTGGGAGAGCCAGTCCTGACAAAACTCTACCATTTGGTGAGGAAGAAGTGTAGTACTAGACTGCACCAAGCAGGTTCACGCGGACATACGCTGCAGTAGCTGGACAGACAAACAGAGATTTGCGCAAGGTTGATTAGTAATAGAGAGCTGTGTCAGATAATGTGATACAGCCTCGCTCTTCCCTGACATCACAGAAATATAGCTCAAGTTCTTTACAACTCAGCCACGCCCTTTACGAGTTGCTTACTGCGGCAGTTGTCGCTAAGTGAGCCACACAGGCGGTGCCACAGTATTCAGCTATAGCAGTTGAAAACTTTTTCTGCGCCCAGAGTGCATAACCGCTGCCCCCCCCCCCCCCACTCGTTCATTTCGCCCCACTTTTTCCGTCGTACGTCGCAGCCATCTACACACTAACGAGCCGTCCCCATAATTTCCATTCCGCCGTCGGTTCCACGTCTGGCGACCCCGCGAAACACATTTGAGTCCTCTCAGGCCCGCGCGCTAACAGCCCTTTAATAACCCTTCCCGGTATTTTTATCTCTCAGTCTTAGCGTTCCCTTTTTGCGCGCTGCGCCTCCGCCAACTCTCCATTTTGTCGCAGGAAATTGCGTTCGTCATCCCCAATTAGCGGACGTCATGAAGTTGGTAGCACTGCCAGTTCCACGGAGATGACGGTACCACGGCACCGGTCGCTGTTAGGGTGCGTCCAAGTTTCGCTATATACGGTTCTAGAGGGCAAAACTTCCACCAGCCTCTAAAGACTACTTTATATGCTAAAGATGAAGTCTCTTTTCTGACTACTTTGAACTTACACGTCGTTGAATATATAACAGGACCTATACCTACATTCAAATATGTCTAGATCGTTACAATCATTACAAGGTGACGAGTTTCCACTTCATCTTCAGGGTATACAACAGTTCCAGTTGTCCGATTAGCCGTTGCAGTACAGCAAGTGGTAATAAGATATCTGGGCCGAGTCACTCCGGTAACAATTGCATCCTGGACGGTTGCATATGACTATTTTGCAGGACGAGGAAGACATTCGATCAACAAGCAAGGTGTGAGATATGCCTAAGATTACTTTGAAATAGAAATATTTCAACAAATAGTGAAGTGCATTCCAACTCTTACCATGTTAGAAGAATTTTTATCATATATCCCACTCATAAACAGTTGCAAGGAAGATAAAATTTACCTGTTATTATCCCTGAGATCTCGTCAAGATAATGTAACAAGTTCTAGGTTACATCACAGCTGCAAAGAGTACTGCCACACATTGAAGAGCCCTACAATGTCCCTAGCGCTGTATGTGCTTTCATGGAGCAGACGGCATAAGCTTGGAGATGCTATAAATTACCTTTGAAAATGTCTCTTACGACGACAAAACTTGCAACGACTTTAGATGCTGTTACGTTTACGGGAAAGTGAACTGGGGGTAAAATTATTATGCAAACCGAGTCCCAGGTTGCAGACATGATTCAGAAACTGATTTTTTCACATCGACACAACTTCGTTTTCTATGAAATTATACAAGTCAGTAGTCAGCAAAATCTAAACAAAGGAGTCATATTAATCTGGGTCACAGAGGCGGCAGTGACATCCGAAGCTACTAACAGGCTGGCCAACTGGCTGAAGAAGTTGCAATTTATGGTACACATGCCATCAGATGGTACTGCACACGAATTTCCTATAACGGCTTAAAATGAGTACGCCAATGAGGTGGGACAAGGAGTGGAGAAGGAGAACTGATAACAAAGGGGAACATCATAAAGGAATACAGCCTGTGATCTAGACAACTAATTGTTTCACCAAGAAAACAGAATCAAGAGATTTTTTTACCATCATAGTACATGTGAACATTATCATGTCCATTTCAAAAAATAAAAATATAATAAATAAATAAATCTAAATCGACTGCAACTGACGCCCGTGGAGACGAAGATATCTTCTTCGTCATCATATTAGCCATGACAGATTGAGAACAGAAGCAGCGGTTAATAGACTTTGAGGTAAAAAGAATACATGAGGTGGTGATTTGAGAAGAGCATGGTTGAGAAAAAAGGTTTTGAGTATATAGCTTTAATAATTTGGATATTCTGAAGTTTAGCTCCGAAGTTTGAGGAATATTTGAGGTTTAGTATCGATACTGTGGAAGTTATGTGATTGAAAGATGAAATTTTAGTGAAATGGGAATGATGAATAAGAGATTTTGGAAGTAAGTTCTGCGAGACTTAAGGATTTGAAGGATGGAAATAATTTGAAGAATTTTGTAGAAGAGATGGTGAAATAGGTACCTGATGCATGTATGGGGATGTTTGTGAATTTTCGGCGAACATAACTCGTTGACACATGACCCTATGAAATCTCCCTTCTTCCTTCCCAAGAGTCGTGATCACGAATCTAATGCAGGTATCTGAAATTTTTAAGTAGTGATACTTTTGGTACCAAAGAATATATTTTTCTAGTGAAAGTTTGTTTTTGAGCCGTGCTGCGGCTCACGTTGGTGCTGTTTGTAGGTTTCTGTTGGAGGCCAGACGGTATCATTTAGTTGGCATGGTTGCGGTTGTTTGTCTTCTTCTCGTGTTGACTGGCGCCAGTCGGTTTCTCAAGCGTTTCCTGTCCACTAGTGGCAGCAGCGGCGGCTATCGATATGTAGTAACTGTTGCCGTATCTTTTGGGCGGCGTCATTGTTTTTCCGGGTCGTGTGGGTGTGCCAGTTTGGTTGGGGACTGAGGTCCGGGCAATGCCAGAACACGCCGGGACCGCTAACGGCACGTGTGGACTGCTGGATGGAATGACCGTGGTCACGAGGGTGTAGGACGTCGTCGTACACCGGATCCAGCAAGCTTTAAGATGAGTGCATTTCAATCCAAGTAGACAAACCTTCATCATTGTGATATCTCGCGTTTCTCCAGTGACTTGGGTTCGTGTTGCTGCTTGTAGTGTCGCCGAGGCGAAGAGCAGCGAGTGGAGTGCTTGGGGAAGGTGGATATGATTAGCTTTCCTCGACTTCTTCTTACTATTTACTGAGTTCAACTTGTTACAACTTGTTAAGTTCAACCAGCGGTAAATTTTCTTGCCTGGTGGACGCTAAAGCCCAAGTTATCTGCCATGGGGGCCGGTTTGTGATTCTTCTACTCTGTTGGCAGTGATTCCTTTCTCGTTCCGGGCACTCTAAGCGCAGCCGCGCGGGATTAGCCGAACGGTCTCAGGCGCTGCAGTAATGGACTGTTCGGCTGGTCCCGGCGACGGTTCGAGTCTTCCCTCGGGCATGGGTGTGTGTGTTTGTCCTTAGGATAATTTAGGTTAAGTAGTGTGTAAGCTTAGGGAATGATGGCCTTAGCAGTTAAGTCCCATAATATTTCACACACATTTGAACATTTGGCACTCTAAGCGCAGTATTTTGGGACGTAGTGCAAACCATCGGTTCCGGCTTTGGCGTATTGTTCCATCGTTGCATTTGGTTTATCGGACGTTAGGTAGCTTTTGCAAGATTATCATTAGCCATTCTTTAGACTGCCACTAGTCTGAGTTACCATCTTGTGAAGTGAATGCAACTCTTGGCTGACCTCTGTGTTTCATATTATGTAGAGTTCTTATTTGTACCTCATGTGATTTCTTTGCTTGTCCACTATGTCATATCTTTTCCTTTATTATGAACAGTTTATTCCGAATGTTTCAATTTTCATAGCTGTCTATGTATTTATAAGTGTATATGTCATTTTATGTAATTTCTTATATATGTTCATGTAATTCTTTATTTGTGGATATAATCCTGTATCATGTAAAAAGATTGTACATCATTTTTATACTTTGTAATATTTTTGCAAGTGCCATGGATAAAACAATTAGTGCATAATTTTCTGAGATTAAGTGTAACTTTCAGTTTGGTTAGTGAATGAAGAACTGTGACGTTATCTGCCCTGTGATTTTCTGTGCATCACTTATTTGTTATTCCAATATGTGACATTAGAAGGCAAGAGACAGTTTACTTGTAAGCCAAAAGCCTCAGTCGTTATTGCAAGAGACAGTTTTCAACGAGTGTAGGAATTTATTTGGATAAAATGTTAATTTGTTGTGGAAGACATTTTGTTGGTCAGAGAAGGACTTCTTGTAACATTCCTGATCTTGAAACTTCACCACTCCTAACAACCTGGATAGTGGTAGACAGAAAACAATTTTATATGCTGGTCGCTTGATCAGACTTCAGCTATTGCTTGGTGTTTAACTGCAAGAGGAGTTTGTTGGTCACTTGCCCTGACTCCAAAGACTATTTGACGATGCACCTCAAGGCAAGTTTTTGCTGGTCGTTTGGATGAACGCAAGTCCTCGTTAGTCATTCTACTACAATATTAGTGATGTTACTTCACGAGTGTACTTCGAGAGACTGAAATGTCAGCTTCATACTCAAATATAGTGATGCATAGTGACTGAGGCAAATCATGGACTGTTAAAATATTAGTTGTGATAGGAATTTATATGGACTGCAAAGAGTTCCATTCTGCAATGATATTTTCGTGTGACGATTAAGTGTTTCATTTGTGTGCCTAATAATAACTTGACAGTACCCTGCGCACTGACTTTGAACGAAAAACCACAAGTACGATTTCTTTATGTACATGTTTTCAATTTGTGAGATTCGTCATATTTGTGTTTCTTGTCAAATTTTCGTAGTTTTCACATTGTAAGACAACAAAGGAACGTTCGAAAATTTTAGCAAATGTAGCGGACGATTATGAGAGGTGGACATATATCCGTGGACTGGACATTTATTTACGGATATCTTCAGAATGAGTAGAAATGGTATGTTGCGAGAGTGAAGCAGTCGCATATGACATCTGTGAAATAATTGACTTAGAGCAGTGACAATAAAATGGTTCAAATGGCTCTGAGCACTATCGGACTCAACTGCTGAGGTCATTAGTCCCCTAGAAATTAGAACTAGTTAAACCTAACTAACCTAAGGACATCACAAACATCCATGCCCGAGGCAGGATTCGAACCTGCGACCGTAGCGGTCTTGCGGTTCCAGACTGCAGCGCCTTTAACCGCACGGCCACTTCGGCCGGCCGCAGTGACAATAGTATCTCTGAACTAGTGTATCTTTGGCTCAGTTGTAAAGCGAAGAATAGTTGAGAGTTGGACATCATGCAAGCTGGCAAATCTTTTAGCGTAATGCATATTGGAGGAGGATGTTGCTGAAGAAAATTGTTATACATTTTTAATCTGATGGAAGGATTTACAGATGCAGAATTTTTTGGAACGCAGAGAATGGATTTGCATTTAGAATATGTTTTTACGCTAGTAATACTTTTTGCAGGCGCGTACTGATAATGTTAGTGATTCTTGCTGCAGAACAGTACACCTCCCCACCTCAGTTTAGGTCATTTCAGTTTAATTTATTTCAATGTGTTTGAGTTTTATGTTCTTCTGAAATAAGAATTTAAAATACAGCATTGTCATTATAATGAACGTATTAGTACTTTCATTTCAAGTAAGAAGGTTCTTTTATTTATTCATTTAATTTTGTTAGTATGCGATATTCATCCCGATTTTTCTCCCAGTATTTTTTTTTTTAGTATGAGATATTGATCCCGATCTTTCTCCCTTTAGTTTTACTTTAGTATATTTTGCCTGGCGCAGCTTTGACATGTTGTGCTGTTACTGCTAATTATGCTGTGATTTTTCAGCTGAGATTCTTTTCATATTTTGTGATTCTTTCGTTTCTCACCTCACGTTTCCATTGCGCAAATTCTAAGCATTTTCTTTGTGGTTCAAATTTTTAATGGCCCAGTGAACAGCGTGTGTTTCATAGTACTGCTATTTAATTCCAGTGTTTCAGTTTGTTTGGGCAGTGGACAGTTTGATTTTGGTAGTGGTTTTTGACTAACAGTTTTAATTTCCAGCACGTTCACCTCCAGTTAACTTTGTCTTTATGTAAATGTGTGCACTGAGACACGCTGTTCGCAATATTAATTAAAGTTCAACCTTTTCTTCTTTTTGTAACAGAGGACAGCACATTCAGTTCTGAGCAAAAAGCAGGCAAACAATTTTACTCTCATGAACGAATGAACGATCGAGTCACAGCCAATAAGCTTCTATTTATAGTTAGTAATTATATCAAACGAAAAAGTATTTTTTTGTGATTTGTTATCCAACTGTCTGTCCGTCTGCAAAGAACTCATTTCTCAGGAAAGGATGGACTTATCAAATTGAAATTAATGTCACATGCTAACGTCTATGGTACCGTGGCGATCAACAAAATTTAAGCTTCTGCGTCAGTGCAGTCAAGAGATGCGGCCATTTACATCACATATTTTGATATCTTGCCATTTAATATCGATAACTGGCAAAAATCGTTGAAATTCTTTATCCCAGGATGGATGAACTGTCTATGTCAGTAATTATGTTTGTAGGGAATTGTGGGTTAACGAGCATTGGGCTCTCATTTAAATATATGGCCGAAAGAGTGAGCCTACCGGAATTGTGAAACGAAACCTGTCGTCCAGGACTGTGTGCTACAAAGGGCGCAGCTTCACGACGAGAAGGGGAAATTCACAGGCGTCTATTGTCTGTTGAGGCCTAAGCGCTGTAGTGTGCGAGTGAGACAGACGAGAACCTACGTCTTAGGGAAACCCAGTAGAAGGCATTTGTGGCCAGGGAGAGGTAGCAGTGTTAAATATGGTGGACATAAGATCGGCCATAAGGGGAAACATTTATAGAAACTATTTAATTCTGTCGTAATTCAGGGAATGAGGCCCCAGTAATTTTAATCTGCCATCCTCCATAGATTTTCATGGTGATCCCAATAAAACTTGAATATTGATCATATCTACACTCCTGGAAATGGAAAAAAGAACACATTGACAGCGGTGTGTCAGACCCACCATACTTGCTCCAGACACTGCGAGAGGCCTGCACAAGCAATGATCACACGCACGGCACAGCGGACACACCAGGAACTGCGGTGTTGGCCGTCGAATGGCGCTAGCTGCGCAGCATTTGTGCGCCGCCGCCGTCAGTGTCAGTCAGTTTGCCGTGGCATACGGAGCTCCATCGCAGTCTTTAACACTGATAGCATGCCGCGACAGCGTGGACGTGAACCGTATGTGCAGTTGACGGACTTTGAGCGAGGGCGTATAGTGGGCATGCGGGAGGCCGGGTAGACTTACCGCCGAATTGCTCAACACGTGGGGCGTGAGGTCTCCACAGTACATCGATGTTGTCGCCAGTGGTCGGCGGAATGTGCACGTGCCCGTCGACCTGGGACCGGACCGCAGCGACGCACGGATGCACGCCAAGACCGTAGGATCCTACGCAGTGCCGTAGGGGACCGCACTGCCACTTCCCAGCAAATTAGGGACACTGTTGCTCCTGGGGTATCGGCGAGGACCATTCGCAACCGTCTCCATGAAGCTGGGCTACGGTCCCGCACACGGTTAGGCCGTCTTCCGCTCACGCCCCAACATCGTGCAGCCCGCCTCCAGTGGTGTCGCGACAGGCGTGAATGGAGGGACGAATGGAGACGTGTCGTCTTCAGCGATGAGAGTCGCTTCTGCCTTGGTGCCAATGATGGTCGTATGCGTGTTTGGCGCCGTGCAGGTGAGCGCCACAATCAGGACTGCATACGACCGAGGCACACAGGGCCAACACCCGGCATCATGGTGTGGGGAGCGATCTCCTACACTGGCCGTACACCACTGGTGATCGTCGAGGGGACACTGAATAGTGCACGGTACATCCAAACCGTCATCGAACCCATCGTTCTACCATTCTTAGACCGGCTAGGGAACTTGCTGTTCCAACAGGACAATGCACGTCCGCATGTATCCCGTGCCACCCAACGTGCTCTAGAAGGTGTAAGTCAACTACCCTGGCCAGCAAGATCTCCGGATCTGTCCCCCATTGAGCATGTTTGGGACTGGATGAAGCGTCGTCTCACGCGGTCTGCACGTCCAGCACGAACGCTGGTCCAACTGAGGCTCCAGGTGGAAATGGCATGGCAAGCCGTTCCACAGGACTACATCCAGCATCTCTACGATCGTCTCCATGGGAGAATAGCAGCCTGCATTGCTGCGAAAGGTGGATATAGACTGTACTAGTGCCGACATTGTGCATGCTCTGTTGCCTGTGCCTATGTGCCTGTGGTTCTGTCAGTGTGATCATGTGATGTATCTGACCCCAGGAATGTGTCAATGAAGTTTCCCCTTCCTGGGACAATGAATTCACGGTGTTCTTATTTCAATTTCCAGGAGTGTATAATAGTTTAGGATTTACTGTTTAAGTGAAATTAACAAGTTTTGTAACAAAGACCTGAATGCTAAAATCTGAAGGCTTTGGTCGATCTTAACGATCGACATTTCATAAAGAAGCGCATCATTAAAACGATAAATGTTGTAAATATCAGTTCTGTAACTTTATTTATTTGAAAGTTATAGTAAATTTAAATTATCAGTATTTTCAGTTAAGCATCAGATCATCATTTCCTTCACACAAAACACTTTGAACAATGTCAGCATGATACTTTATTGTATCTTCAGGTATTCAAATATTTTTTGTAAAGTTTAGAGGATAATAGTTACTTTTGTTCTTTATTTATCAGAAAGTACAATGGTGCAAGGCTACTGGCAGTGACATTCAAAGCTAAGAAGAAAACTGTATTGGTTTTATGTAAAAGAATTTAACGTTTATTATGTAATGGATATTAATGTTACTTTATTTAGAACTCGAAAGTGGTCAAGCTCTGATTGTTTAAACATGGTAAATTGTAAAATAATATAGAATAAGCTGTAGACAATCAGATGGACGGCTTCAGGAAAGGGAACTGCGCTAGTCAGTTAAGTAAGGATGTTTGGCGCGCAGGGAACGCGGCCATGGACGGGTAGTGGGTCAGCGCTGGTGCAGATGCGAAAGCGGACAGTTCGGCTGGAGACACCAAAGGGTACAGTGCGGATTGAGACGCGAAAGCGGACGGTCGGTCTTTAGGCAGCTAGGAAGTGAAACGACTTATAAAACTGCGCCTTGTGTGGTATCGCAGGACTTAGTCTCTGGGTGGTGAGCAGCCGCGAGCATGGAGTGAACTTTCAGCGTAGGTAACTTGTGTTTCCGATGAGATTGTGCATGATCGAACTGTGTCAAATGAGTATGCGCTCGAGTGTAACAGTAACTCTAAATACAATGAAATGAATACCCTTAGCTGCATACAGGCGTTGACGTAAGTCAGCGGGGACACTTGAAAATGTTTGCCCCGACCAGAACTCGAACCCGTGATCTCCTGCTGACATGGCAGATGCTCCATCCATCTGAGCCGCCGAGGACACAGAGGATAGTGCGACTGCAGGGACTTATCTCTGGCATGCCCCCCGTGAGACCCACATTCTCAACTTATTGTCCCGCACTATATTCCTATTACACTATATTCCTATTACACTCATTACTCGTGGCTTTACCGATTCACGTATAAGTTGGGGCATGTGTGTGCATCCGCGCCGGTGGGCCGTAACTGTAGGGTAAGGTGGGGTAAATCCGAACGGGTGGGTAAACCCGACCGCCCTCTATTTGTGAGAAACGGTAAAGTGGAGCGATTTTGATTAGTGTTACCTTATAGAGCATTCGAAGTAACGAAAATGTCACCTTGACAGCTTTGCCGCATTTGACATTTAAACACCCAAAAGACAACAGGTGTGATTTCGATTGTTTCAATTTAATTTTTGTGCAAATTGTATCACTAGATTTACTTTATTAAATAAAACGATAACGAAACAAACGGTAAGTGATTTTTGTAGTGCATTTACTGACCTATTCAGTGTATGTATCGTTTTTGTTGGTGTTTACTGAAACACGGCATGGTGGGGTAAATCCGACTGCTAAATGGTGGGGTAAATCCGACCGCATATTTTTTATTGTTTATGTGTATGGAATTATTTATTTATGTAAACAAAGTGAATTTTTGTTTCTTTTTAGGAAAATGGTACGAAATTACTAACGAAAAACGACAAAACGCAATCAAAACGATAATTGCCGAGCAGTTGCTGCAATGCAAATGGGAATATCTTTACGAGCTGTCGCTCGTGATTTTAACGTTCCGAGATCGACATTGCTGTTGCACCGCCGTCCAATGAAATTATCTTTTTTCAATTGAAGTTTACATTAATTTAACTTTCAGTATATTTAGTACTCTAAACATTGTTGTTTTTTGAATAGTTTTTGTTCATTTATGTAAAAAACATAATTTCTTATAATTATTTCCCAAAAAACCGTTCATTTAGAATTATTTCTTTGAAAAATCAGTCAAACAAAAAGGGGGTCGGATTTAGCCCACCATTTTTGCAAATGCAAAATGCATAACAAAAATATATTGCAAACAGTTGCTCCTTTATATTACATATAATTTAACGTATATAACGTTAAGATTCGAAGTCGGATAAGCGTTTAATAGACACAAGAAATTACTGGGTCGAATTTACGCTAGATATAAAGATGGTATCTGTTCTTTCGGACATGTCCGGAAGAACAGATACCATCTTTATATATAGGGTAAGGTGGGGTAAATCTGACCCAGTAGTTTCTTGTGACTATTAAACGCTTATCCGACGTCGGATCTTACCGTTATATACGTTAAATTATATGTAACATAAAGGAGCAACTGTTTGCAATATATTTTTGTTATGCCATCAATAGTTTTTGAGATATCCGTATTTTAAGAAACCATTGCAAAAATGGTGGGGTAAATCCAACGCCCTGTTTGTTTCGAACATGTCCGAAAGAACAGATACCATCTTCATATAAAAAAGGTAAGTGGCCACAAACACAGCCGAAGATATCAGACGCCAGGAATGGCAGTAAAGAAGGTTTTACGGCTTATTGCTAAAACACCAACACAAATAAGAATGTTAAGGCAGATAACCACAATCACGGCTGAAGGCCTTACACACCAGAAACAATAATATTTTAAAAAATTTAAACCTTCTGTAAAACAGCAAATACAATAGCGAAAATTAAATTAAAAAATCAACCAACTAATTCAGATGGTGCTCCAGGAATCGGCCTCTGAGAAGGCCCGGTAACAAACACTTTCGCGAGCAATGAGATAGGCAGCAAAGAGTTGCATTCACTTCACAAGATGGTAACTCAGATCAGTGGCAGTCCAAAGAATGACTAATGATAACATGCCGAAGCTACATGACGTCCGACAAACCAAATGCAACGATGGAACAATACACCAGAGCCGGAACCGGCGGTCTGCACTACGTCCCCACAATACAGTGTTTAGAGCGCCCGAAGCGAGAAAGGAATCACCACCGGCAGAGTAGAAAAAGATCACCAACCGGTCTACAATCAAGAAAGCTGTCAAAATTACACGCCTTACCGGACAGCAGCGGCAAGGCGAGGAAAAGTACACTGGCGCTACATACACCAACCCCAGGGCAGGTAACTGGGTCGTTAGCGGCCACCAGGCAGGAGAAAATATACCGCTGGTTGAACATAACAAATTGTAACAAGCTGAAAGCAGTAAACAGTAATAAGACGTCGAGGAAAGCTAATCAGATCCGCCTTCCCCAAGCACTCCACTCTCTGCTCTTCGCCTCGGTGACGCTAAGAGCAGCAACAGCACCCAAGGCACTGGAAAATCGCGAGATATCACAATGGTGGAGGATTCTCTGCTCAAATTCAAGTGAACTCATCGTAAAGCTTGCAGGGTCCGGTCTACGACTAGGTCGTGCCCCCTCGCGACCACAGCCCGCCCATTTGGCAGTCCATACGTGCCGCCAGCGGTCCCGGCGTGTTCTTGCACTGCGTGGACCTGGCTCCTCCTGAGTCCCCAACCGAACTACCGACTCACACGACCCGGAAGAGCCACGACGTCGCCTGAAGATAGGGCAACAGTTACTACATATCGATAACCACCGCTGCTGCCTCTCGCGGACAGGCAACGCTTGCGAAACGGAATGGTGCCAGTCAACGCGAGAATAAGAGAAACAACCGCAACCATGCCAACTAAACGATGCGGTCTGGCCTCCAACAGAGGGCGGAAACCTACAAAGCACTAACGCGAGCCGCAGCACGGCTCCGTATTCACATGCTGGAACGTAGCGTGCGGGTAACTATGCTAGTGTTAAGGCCAAGTGAGTTTGACATGTTGGACAAGGGTGTCTCGCCGGCAAGAACGCAGTACTCACAGGTAGGTCAGTACTGTCATAGCGTGACGCAACTCGTAAACTGCTGCCTACCGTGAGCTATGGCCAACAGTACACTGTCAAGCAGGGTTTGTCATTTCATATTCTCTCAGAGTCGGCCGATTCGTAAACTGCCGCCTACTGTGAGTTATGTCCACATTGTTAAGTAGGGTTTGTCATTTCATATTCTCTCAGAGTCTGCCGATATAACTTTGGTGCAGTGACTGTAGGAGGTTTGGTGCCCAGTTGGACTCAGCACAACAGTGTGTCAACAAGACTAGGCACGAGTCATTCCGGAAGGGTTACATTACGAGAAGATGAAGGCGTTCAACCTATGTCACAAGCATTCTCTAAAGTACTGACACCACTTTCATTTGAGCACTTCCTGTGAGCAAAACAACGTCATACATTTACATCAGATCGAATACGCTGTACCAAAAAGGCGGTTCTCGCCGACAGAAGTATCCCATGCTAAAGATTTCCCAGTCCAGAAACGTCTAATACGAATTGTTTGTGCTTTCAAGAACATCCTGTAGAGGTCTATTGAAGAAACAGGGAATAGTAGCGACGGCTTCCCAACATATTTATTCCTTAGTGAAATTAGTCATAAATAATATATCATTTTCCAAACTAACATTTCAGTTCAAGAAAACAATAGTGGAAACTAGAATAACGTTCGCATGTCCGCAGCTCGTGGTCGTGCGGTAGCGTTCTCGCTTCCCACGCCCGGGTTCCCGGGTTCGATTCCCGGCGGGGTCAGGGATTTTCTCTGCCTCGTGATGACTCGGTGTTCTACATCTACATCTACATTGATACTCCGCAAGCCACCCAACGGTGTGTGGCGGAGGGCACTTTACGTGCCACTGTCATTACCTCCCTTTCCTGTTCCAGTCGCGTATGGTTCGCGGGAAGAACGACTGTCTGAAAGCCTCCGTGCGCGCTCTAATCTCTCTAATTTTACATTCGTGATCTCCTCGGGAAGTATAAGTAGGGGGAAGCAATATATTCGATACCTCATCCAGAAACGCACCCTCTCGAAACCTGGCGAGCAAGCTACACCGCGATGCAGAGCGCCTCTCTTGCAGAGTCTGCCACTTGAGCTTATTAAACATCTCCGTAACGCTATCACGGTTACCAAATAACCCAGTGACGAAACGCGCCGCTCTTCTTTGGATCTTCTCTATCTCCTCCGTCAACCCGACCTGGTACGGATCCCACACTGATGAGCAATACTCAAGTATAGGTCGAACGAGTGTTTTGTAAGCCACCTCCTTTGTTGATGGACTACATTTTCTAAGCACTCTCCCAATGAATCTCAACCTGGTACCCGCCTTACCAACAATTAGTTTTATATGATCATTCCACTTCAAATCGTTCCGTACGCATACTCCCAGATATTTTACAGAAGTAACTGCTACCAGTGTTTGTTCCGCTATCATATAATCATACAATAAAGGATCCTTCTTTCTATGTATTCGCAATACGTTACATTTGTCTATGTTAAGGGTCAGTTGCCACTCCCTGCACCAAGTGCCTATCCGCTGCAGATCTTCCTGTATTTCGCTACAATTTTCTAATGCAGCAACTTCTCTGTATACTACAGCATCATCCGCGAAAAGCCGCATGGAACTTCCGACACTATCTACTAAGTCATTTATATATATTGTGAAAAGCAATGGTCCCATAACACTCCCCTGTGGCACGCCAGAGGTTACTTTAACGTCTGTAGACGTCTCTCCATTGATAACAACATGCTGTGTTCTGTTTGCTAAAAACTCTTCAATCCAGCCACACAGCTGGTCTGATATTCCGTAGGCTCTTACTTTGTTTATCAGGCGACAGTGCGGAACTGTATCGAACGCCTTCCGGAAGTCAAGAAAAATAGCATCTACCTGGGAGCCTGTATCTAATATTTTCTGGGTCTCATGAACAAATAAGGCGAGTTGGGTCTCACACGATCGCTGTTTCCGGAATCCATGTTGATTCCTACATAGTAGATTCTGGGTTTCCAGAAATGACATGATACGCGAGCAAAAAACATGTTCTAAAATTCTACAAGAGATCGACGTAAGAGATATAGGTCTATAGTTTTGCGCATCTGCTCGACGACCCTTCTTGAAGACTGGGACTATCTGTGCTCTTTTCCAATCATTTGGAACCCTCCGTTCCTCTAGAGACTTGCGGTACACGGCTGTTAGAAGGGGGGCAAGTTCTTTCGCGTACTCTGTGTAGAATCGAATTGGTATCCCGTCAGGTCCAGTGGACTTTCCTCTATTGAGTGATTCCAGTTGCTTTTCTATTCCTTGGACACTTATTTCGATGTCAGCCATTTTTTCGTTTGTGCGAGGATTTAGAGAAGGAACTGCAGTGCGGTCTTCCTCTGTGAAACAGCTTTGGAAAAAGGTGTTTAGTATTTCAGCTTTACGCGTGTCATCCTCTGTTTCAATGCCATCATCATCCCGTAGTGTCTGGATATGTTGTTTCGATCCACTTACTGATTTAACGTACGACCAGAACTTCCTAGGATTTTCTGTCAAGTCGGTACATAGAATTTTACTTTCGAATTCAATGAACGCTTCACGCATAGCCCTCCTTACGCTAACTTTGACATCGTTTAGCTTCTGTTTGTCTGAGAGGTTTTGGCTGCGTTTAAACTTGGAGTGGAGCTCTCTTTGCTTTCGCAGTAGTTTCCTAACATTGTTGTTGTACCACGGTGGGTTTTTCCCGTCCCTCACAGTTTTACTCGGCACGTACCTGTCTAAAACGCATTTTACGATTGCCTTGAACTTTTTCCATAAACACTCAACATTGTCAGTGTCGGAACAGAAATTTTCGTTTTGATCTGTTAGGTAGTCTGAAATCTGCCTTCTATTACTCTTGCTAAACAGATAAACCTTCCTCCCTTTTTTTATATTCCTATTAACTTCCATATTCAGGGATGCTGCAACGGCCTTATGATCACTGATTCCCTGTTCTGTACATACAGATTCGAAAAGTTCGGGTCTGTTTGTTATCAGTAGGTCCAATATGTTATCTCCACGAGTCGGTTCTCTGTTTAATTGCTCGAGGTAATTTTCGGATAGTGCACTCAGTATAATGTCACTCGATGCTCTGTCCCTACCACCCGTCCTAAACATCTGAGTGTCCCAGTCTATATCTGGTAAATTGAAATCTCCACCTAAGACTATAACATGCTGAGAAAATTTATGTGAAATGTATTCCAAATTTTCTCTCAGTTGTTCTGCCACTAATGCTGCTGAGTCGGGAGGTCGGTAAAAGGAGCCAATTATTAACCTAGTTCGGTTGTTTAGTGTAACCTCCACCCATAATAATTCACAGGAACTATCCACTTCTACTTCACTACAGGATAAACTACTACTAACAGCGATGAACACTCCACCACCGGTTGCGTGCAATCTATCCTTTCTAAACACCGTCTGTACCTTTGTAAAAATTTCGGCAGAATTTATCTCTGGCTTAAGCCAGCTTTCTGTACCTATAACGATATCAGCTTCGGTGCTTTCTATCAGCGCTTGAAGTTCCGGTACTTTACCAACGCAGCTTCGACAGTTGACAATTACAATACCGATTGCTGCTTGGTCCCCGCATGTCCTGACTTTGCCCCGCACCCGTTGAGGCTGTTGCCCTTTCTGTACTTGCCCAAGGCCATCTAACCTAAAAAACCGCCCAGCCCACGCCACACAACCCCTGCTACCCGTGTAGCCGCTTGTTGCGTGTAGTGGACTCCTGACCTATCCAGCGGAACCCGAAACCCCACCACCCTATGGCGCAAGTCGAGGAATCTGCAGCCCACACGGTCGCAGAACCGTCTCAGCCTCTGATTCAGACCCTCCACTCGGCTCTGTACCAAAGGTCCGCAGTCAGTCCTGTCGACGATGCTGCAGATGGTGAGCTCTGCTTTCATCCCGCTAGCGAGACTGGCAGTCTTCACCAAATCAGATAGCCGCCGGAAGCCAGAGAGGATTTCCTCCGATCCATAGCGACACACATCATTGGTGCCGACATGAGCGACCACCTGCAGATGGGTGCACCCTGTACCCTTCATGGCATCCGGAAGGACCCTTTCCACATCTGGAATGACTCCCCCCGGTATGCACACGGAGTGCACATTGGTTTTCTTCCCCTCTCTTGCTGCCATTTCCCTAAGGGGCCCCATTACGCGCCTGACGTTGGAGCTCCCAACTACCAGTAAGCCCACCCTCTGAGACTGCCCGGATCTTGCAGACTGAGGGGCAACCTCTGGAACAGGACAAGCAGCCATGTCAGGCCGAAGATCAGTATCAGCCTGAGACAGAGCCTGAAACCGGTTCGTCAGACAAACTGGAGAGGCTTTCCGTTCAGCCCTCCGGAATGTCTTTCGCCCCCTGCCACACCTTGAAACGACCTCCCACTCTACCACAGGTGAGGGATCAGCCTCAATGCGGGCAGTATCCCGGGCAACCACAGTCGTAGTCCGATCAGGGGATGCGTGGGACGAGCTGGCCGTCCCCGACAAACCCCCATCCCGACCCCCACAGTGATGCCCATTGGCAACAGCCTCAAGCTGTGTGACCGAAGCCAACACTGCCTGAAGCTGGGAGCGAAGGGATGCCAACTCAGCCTGCATCCGAACACAGCAGTTGCAGTCCCTATCCATGCTAAAAACTGTTTTGCTAAGAACGTCTGAACTAATCTACAGAGAGCGTAAACAAATCGACAAAATTTAAACGGTTATTAAAATACAAGATTGCCTAGTAAATGCAGTAATGCTGCTACTTGCGCACTGCTGACACTGCTCGGCGGCGGAAGGAGACTAAGCGAAATTACACTATTCAGGTACTAAAACACGATGCTACACTCTCAAATACTATAATACGCCCGAAATTTATGAATTAAACAATGCAAGAACCAAAAACACGCAAAGAAATTAAGAATTAAACTATGTAACAAATGAGTGAGCTAGGAGTATACGACTTGCTGCTCAGCTGCTTATCCAACGGCGGCAGGGAGCACACTGACTGCGACCAACCGACACTGGCCGTTCAAAACAAAACAGTAGACAAACGACTACGCGAATTTACACTATTCAGGTACTAAAACGCGATGCTACAACTCTCAAATACTATAATACGCTCGAAATTTATGAATTAAACAATGCAAGTACCAAAAACAGGCAAAGAAATTAAGAATTAAACTATGTAACAAATGAGTGAGCTAGGAGTATACGACTTGCTGCTGCAGCTGCTTATCCAACGGCGGCAGGGAGCACACTGACTGTGACCAACCGACACTGGCCGTTCAAAACAAAACAGTAGACAAACGACTACGCGAATTTACACTATTCAGGTACTAAAACGCGATGCTACAACTCTCAAATACTATAATACGCTCGAAATTTATGAATTAAACAATGCAAGTACCAAAAACACGCAAAGAAATTAAGAATTAAACTATGTAACAAATGAGTGAGCTAGGAGTATACGACTTGCTGCTCAGCTGCTTATCCAACGGCGGCAGGGAGAGGTATGTCCTTAGGTTAGTTAGGTTTAAGTAGTTCTAAGTTCTAGGGGACTGATGACCATAGATGTTAAGTCCCATAGTGCTCAGAGCCATTAATGTTCGCAAAGATTTAAAGTCACTTACTTTGGTTCAGAAAGGCATCGCTTATTCAGGAACACTCATTTTCAAAAACTTGCCATCGGACTAAAAAGTTCAACTACTAATAAAGTTCAATTTAAGAGGAGTGTAAAGGGTTTATCTGCGAATTTTGTAGTAGAACAAACGATATTACTAATGATATGAAATGATGTGTGTATTACGTAGAATCCGACTTCTTCGTAGCTTCGGCACAATAATGTGATCATTGCGAATATATGTCGTAAACTGATTTTATCTTTGACAGTGCGTTGATACAAAATCCTAACAATTGTCGTATGTACCTCAGCGTATAGTACATTTACGGATTTTGGGACAAGTTCATTATCAAGGTGTAATGAAAATACATTTAAGACTTCTTGATTTACTCCACATTCATGAGGACCATTCAACTTAGGATCTACGGAAGATACTTTAGCACATCTCTTGCTCTTTACAAATACGTATTGTGCATTCTTGTTTTAGGACATTTTCTTCATCATTCATTATCTGCTCACCACCGATGTCTGTAACAAAAAGTAGATCTAACATAGTCTAACACCCAATCCAATCTGTTAATGGCGGTCAGGTCGATGACAGCGCCTTAACAGACAACTTGCTGAAAGGCCACAGGAAGTTTGAATTTTTGACATCCTTACCTCTGCAGCTCCTGGAATATGACGCGTGTATTGGTGGTGGGGAGGGGGGGGGTGAGGAGGGAGGAGGAGTCTACTGCATATGTGAACAGGATTGTTTCGGCAATTGTTCAAAGAAGGTGAATGCTCTCCAGTATGTGGCAATAATGATACATTTCATTAGTGTATACTTCATATCCAGAGCACAAAATGCAATATTCCAGATTGAAATCTAATATCCGACAGTAAAATTCACTCTACCAACGCCTTACGAAAAGTGTGGCTCCTTCACTGACCTGTAACGTGCCCTGATTGGTCACGCTCAGAGTAGTCTGGAGTGCGTATATTTTAATTGCAGCGCCTTGCCAGTAACCTTCATGAACTGACGCAGCATGCTTTTTAGTTGTGGAGAAAAAGTACCAAAGACGACATTCGGAGACCGTTTAATTCAATGCCACAGCGAATACGGGGGTGGGGTCCTACCCGTGTTTGTCACACCACATACTGATGTCGATGACGTACTACTCCGAACAGAGTGAAAGTTTTTAATTTAATCTGATATCCATTGTGTGATTTATACCTTCATATAGTTTGGAAAATGTCGGAGTAGAGCTTCAGGGGGTAATTCTTCCCATTCCTGTCAGTGCGCAACGGAACAGTGTTAATTCCCATGTACATAGTATGTTGTCGAGGTCTGACGTGCTTGTTTAGTAACTTTTTGGAAAAGTTTAACTAGAATGGTAAATACACTATTAAATTTTAGTTCTAGAACCAATAAGATAAAAGATATCATATCCGTACAGTCTGGGCTCCTTATTAACTTGGTATTAAATAATACTAGGAAAAATATAATATCGTGCATAAGAAAGAAGGAAACCATTAGGTCTGAGGGAGGCCAACTCACGGAGTTCCGTTTTGGGGAACACCCTTCGTGTGGAAAAATGTTTACAGCAGGCAGAGTGAGAAGTGTGGAGCACCCAGTCAGCAGGGAGAGCGAGTGAATGTGTTTTCGGCCGGCCGGTGTGGCCGTGCGGTTCTAGGCGCTTCAGTCTGGAACCGCGTGACCGCTACTGTCGCAGGTTCGAATCCTGCCTCGGACATGGATGTGTGTGATGTCCTTAGGTTAGTTAGGTTTAAGTAGTTCTAAGTTCTAGGGGACTGATGACCTCAGAAGTTAAGTCCCATAGTGCTCAGAGCCATTTTGAAGGTGTTTTCGTGCGCTCTGCGAGACATTAATATTGTGTGCTAATATAGCCTCATGTTGTTGGAAAACAATTATTAATGCTCCTGTATTAAGAAATCGTCTATGGTAATTACTGCCCGTGGTTGCAAGAGTTACTAGGCTAAAATATGGTTTTGCAACGTTTGCACATGTTGCTTCCAGGAAGCTTAATAAGGGCAGGCACCATGGCACCACTCTCATATATTTTTAACCGGAGACATGAAGAACTTGTATGAGTGTTTTTGGCACCATATCCTGAAGTGCATGGCTCATAGCAAGGCAAGCTACAATCTGTTTATTTATTATACTTGAAAGAGAAAAGCCAGACCTATTTCAGTACACACTGTGAACAAGTGAACAAGTGCATCTTTGGTATAAATACATTAATTTCCAAAACTTATCACTTATTTCAAGCATCCATTTCATTTCTCTTGAATCATACAGCAAAATTTATCAGAAACAGCAGTACTTTCTATGCTACAGTCAGTTCATTTATACAATTATACATCTTTGATGGGTCGTTTTGTTTCAATAACTGAGTGCAATTCTCTTGCATAAATCATTTTCTTAAGGTTTTAAGAGCAAATTTACTTTATTCAAATGACTAATACAACTTAATATGGATTTTTCAAAGAATTAAAGTAATGAAAGGAAGTCGATAAATGTTTTATCAAAATTATTATGGTTCTGAAAACATAAAATAAACAACTGTTCCAAATTGAGTGAACTGATTTGATTTTCAAAACTGACGACCATAAATGTCAAACAGTAGAACTGAACTAATGAAGGAGTTGCCGAAGGTGAGTTCAGTAACGGTTCCTGTTCTCGTGGTGAATGTGGTAATTGTGTTCAGTGAAAAACTTAAATTATCAAAATGATAATTCAAGGTAAGCAGCGAAGTGCGACGAATACTGTGTTGCTAGGTACAAAGGCCCAATACTTTTTCTACTAAACGTTCCAGAAGAAGTTCGATATCCAAATTAAACTTGAGTCAGGTAAATACGTGTCCAAGATTAGTCAAACAGTAGATTATAGTCTAACATAATGTTTAAGTCTTGATATTTTTGCTTGGCTTAGCGAGTCCGAATTTAGACGCTACGGGAGAGGTCACGATGCATCACAGACGCGACCAGACTAGAAAAACCAGACGTAAAGAGCACAATAAGTTCTAGAATATGAAAGATGGTGAGAGGGTCATTCTAAGTGAATCTGAACGTGTCCCGTTACAGTCGTCCGCAGTCACCTAGAAAATTTCCTTTTGGTACAAATTTCCTTATGAAACCTGTATGCGTCTCCGTTGTCACCAAACACCATCCGGAAGACACAGAAGTTGTCATACGGGGCATTTACATACCCTTTATAAAAAGGGTCCCACTTTTTTATAAGATGTGATCTACATACACAGTGCAGTGGGGCGATCGGTGTGGTTGAAAACGTCTTATGTTGCCATCCTCTGATCTTATGGAACTTGCTCTAAAACTGTCACGTTACTCTGCATGAAGTCAAACATAAAAGGCGCTGTACGCTCGTACAGACGACACACACATGGCCATCACAGGACACAATTACACATTTAATAACAAATATTTTCGAGTAACTGTTCGCAGAACATTTTATGCAGTTTTTCCAAAGTATCTCCTATCAAAATTAAAATGAACTCGCTTCGTACGCCTCGATCGCAGTGTAGACAGTTTTATTGTTCCAAGATGACCAGTTTCAACAGTCTTATGCTGCCATCGTCTAATCTTATGGAACTTTATACACAATTGCCACGTTACGTTTCATGAAGTCAAAGCGTAAAAGGCACTCCGCACGAATCCTTTTGAAAACTCATTGGAACGGGCACACAACGTCTCGTATGCTCCAGAAGCATATATATTTTTAACAGGTCTCCGTATCCAGCGATGTCGAAGACTTCACGGAAATAAAAAAACTCGGTATCAAGTTCAGCTTCGCTGTCTGCTGCCTCCGGAAGTCTCTCGAATCAACAGAGCGACGAGAGATTAAGACAGTCGATACTTGGGTATCGTAAACTATTGCTGGGCTAAAGTACAGTGTCTAATGTATCGACCTTTTAATAATTAGTGTCGCTTGCGGCAGATGCTAAGTACACTTGTTCGCTTCCAGGCGAGTGAGTTGGGTTTTTCCTTGGTCTATAAAAGTATCCGAAGTGCCTTGACAGGCTAAATGAGAGGCTGCTGGAGTTAATAAGCAATGGTAATGATACGCATACTTCCGAAGTTTTGAGAAGTCAAAGGGTTTGATTATGATTCGAAGGCACAAAGCATTTATTTAACAATGTCTTGAAGCTTCATTTAGCCGAGGTCAACGTTTCTGCGTGAAGTATATAGGAAGAACATCCCAGATATAGAATTATATTGAATTCAGTATTTTTGTACCTAGCAGCAGTAGTAGCAGCTTCATTCATCCGTAGAAAATGGTTCAAATGGCTCTGAGCACTATGGGACTCAACATCTGTGGTCATAAGTCCCCCAGAACTTAGAACTATTTAAACTTAACTAACCTAAGGACATCACACACATCCATGCCCGAGGCAGGATTCGAACCTGCGACCGTAGCAGTCGCGCGGTTCCTGACTGAGCGCCTAGAACCGCTAGACCACCGAGGCCGGCTATTCATCCGTAGATCTCTTTTTACAAGGATATAGGACATGTCAAAGTATTTACAAATTTAGATTAATACAAGCTAATTCGTATACACAAATATTTACAGACTGCTAGTTAGAGACAATCATTAGATTTACTCTTGGTATACAATATTTTCTTTACAAATAACTTATTAAATAATGTAATGCCACACTGTTCACTCATATCTCACTATCGGTCACTGCAGACACCATATGCACATTGTTTCATAACACTTCACTCTCTCTACACAAACACACACACACACACACACACACACACACACACACACACACACTGGTGATCTCTGGGTCATTTTCTGTTCCGCAACATTTGCTGTCCTGAAAAACTGTGTCAGCATCCCTCCATAATGAGTGAGATGTAAAGCTCAGAAAGAAGAAGAGGTGTTAGTATTGTGCTACGCATAGCTTGGGGGTCAGTATTTCTAGAAAGGAAAAAAAAACATAAACAGTCTGTGGTGCTACAGGTCTGCGTCGCACTGGCAGTGTGGATACATGTCATGCTGCAAACAAGTCCATTCCCTGACTGACGGTAGGTGACGTGGCTGTTTTATCTTGCACGGCCGAGATAACAACAGTTTTAGTATGTATATCCTTGTGACTAATGGTCCACGGAACTTCGGCCGTTCACTTACGTAAGAAACAAAAAAGAAACTCCTGCAGCCGTTGTTCTGATGTTATTTAGTCGTATTTCAGGCACTGTCGGTCTGTTTTGACGTTATTTTATTATACTGTAACCAGTTTTAGTCTATTGAGTCACCGAAACTGGTTCCAATACAATAAAATAACATCAAAACGACGGCTGTAGGTGTTCCATGTTTCTTAAGTGAGATAACAATATGACTGTCTCGCAATTTTTAGTCGCGCGTGGTCGTTCATCATCGAGTACCGACCACTGCGAACAGCGTTACTGTGGATCGATAAACCGCAGCCTAGACAGGCCACGACCTCCGCAAAGCATAACACGATCTTCCCACAAACAACACTCAAATGGGATTTCTGGATTAGAAATCCACTGAGTAATATTTCTTAATACACAGACTGTAGATGGATTACTCCTACCAACGATTTGCGGTGGCATTCAAAAGCTAATAATTTGCAAATTCTTGACGCTTGTTGTATGTTGTCTTAAAATTCATGACGCTTGTTGTATGTCGGCTTCATCGTGTTGAAATTTTTGTGGCCAGCACTGTATGTGTCGACCTGATTATGAATCTGAGGACCGAAACTAGTCGAAGATATCAAATATTGGTAATATAAAAACTTTTGGCTTTTGTCACACATTTTTAGGCGCAGATATTAAGCTGATGGTCACAACACGGCTCTTCAGCAGGTTGAAGGGTGACGTCACATGCTTCTATCGGAGTCTCTCCCTTACGCCGTCCTTGTAGGGAGACAAAGCTCAACGTGAATTCCGAGTTTTGCTGCATCATGGCGTTTCTCACTTTAACGCATCATTGGTGGATGTGAAAGAAACCATAAGTAACAGAGAAAATACGAGGATTCTTGATTATACACCGAGGTAACAGAGATCCTGGGATACCTCCCAGTATCGTGTTGCACCTCCTTTTGCCCAGCGCAATGCATCAGCTCAAAATGGCATGTACCCAACAAGTCGCAGAAATAGTGAGCCATGTTACTTTTGTAAACATCAATAATCACAAGAATATTAGCGGTGCAGGATCTCGTGCACAAACTCTCGATAACGTCCCATAAATGTTCGGTAAGATTCATGCTGGGCGATCTGGGTGGCCAAACCATCCGCTCCAATTGTCCTGAATATTATTCAGACCAATCACGAACAACTGTGGCCTGGTGATACGGCGCATCGTCATCTATAAAAATTCCATCGTTGTCTGGGAAGATGAGGTCCACGAATGGCTGCAAATGATCTACAAGTACTCGAACATAAACATTTGCAGTCAACCATAGGTTCAGTTTGAGCACAGGACCCAGTCAGTTCCATGTAAACACAGCCCAAGCCGCTATGGAGCCACCACTAGCACATGCTGGGGACTGGCGACAACTTGAGTCCATGTATCAGTGGATTTCCCGTTTATAAAAGTGTACGCGATACTGCCGCCATCTGTATATGTGCATATCGCTATCCCATGACTTTTGACTACTCAGTGCATACACAGGCTACAGACTGATTGCTACAACCAATGAATAGTGTTACACTGCAATACCCATCATTGGCACTTCATGCCAGTGTGACAGGTGTTGTTCGCAGCCTTCATGATGTTGAAATTGTAATGGACACTAGCGTATGTATCGACCTGATGATGGTTTAGGACCGACACTAGCCGAAAATACTAAATATTGTTAATATAACAAGTAATCTCTGTTGTAAGATACTTTTTGTGGGTCGATATCAAGTTGATGGTCGGTCGTGGTGGTCCAGCAGGCTGGGGGGTGACGTCGGATACTGCTAACCGAGCCTTTGCCTCCCAACAACCTTGCAGGGAGGGATGAAGTTTAACGTGAATTCCGAATCTTGTTGCATCTGGACATTTGCCACGTTAAATAGTCATTGTTGGATGTGGAAGAAGAGATACATAACACAAAAAAGGCTATCTCTGACCGTGTAGGAAAACTAGAAACTATTCTGCATGAGAACAATTTGAGAAGTACAATATTATTTTTCTTGGAAAATAAAACACTGTATATTCTTCTCAGTTATATACAGGTATCATATATTAATTCTTGTTAATGATGCCCCATGAAATTTCGTGCGAACTGTCGGAGATCTGCGATTTGAAGCAGCGATATTTCGGCTCACACTCTTCTGACCATCTACATGTGAGTACTGACCAAAATCTACTGAGTTCTCATATTGAAGAACCCGCCGGCATTTGCGTTGTGTACCCAGTTGACACTGAGCGTGCGCTGCTTGAGTCCATGTGCTTCTGCCCCGAGTCTGTGTGCTGCGCCATGTGCGCGCCCTCCGTGGTAAAAGCTCGCCTCATCGATATCAGATCGATTGTCTTCACTCGGTAAAATCGCAGAACGACGCTAGCTACCAAGAGCACTAAGTTTTTCTACGATAGCATTCCGTGCAGAATTTAACTGTAGTCCACCGTCTCGGTTTGTGTGGGACTCTGATTGTCGTATTTCCATTGGTTCAGTATTGATGGAGCTGTAAAAGTATGATGTATGGGCCACAATTTTTGATTCATTGTATTTCATCAAATGAGCAATGGACATACAGCGTTCGGTGATTACGGAATTACTAAGGCGATGGAGGTGAGTATGCCGCTTAGGTTGCACATCGCGATCCTTGCCTTGCTTTTGTCCTATAAAAGATTTGACGTATTCGCAAATAACCCTGTTAAAGCCTACCTAACGCAACGTTAATGCGTCTTTCGCAGATTCGGCCCCTCCCGCCGGATGTTTGAGTCTTCCCTCGTGCACGGGTGTGTCTTTTGTTTTTAGCATAAGTTAGTTTAAGTCAGTGTGTAAGTCCAAGGACCGATGAACTTAGCACTTTGGTCTCTTAGGAAATCACACACATTTGAACATTGTTGAGCAGATTCGCAAAGCGCCGAAGTTTTGGAAGGAGGACAAAAGATTACTTTAACCATATGACTCCATCGTATTCTGTCTATTTTCGCAGAAAAATTTGAGGTATTTTGTAGATAATCAGTCGCTATGAAAGGCACCATCCTTATAATTGTTCTGTCGTCTTTACGTCGTCTGTTACGCTCTCTGTACTTGTTGAGACGGATATGCATTGTTCAGGAACACCCAGAGTGAGGTGCCGCAGTGCTTAGCACACTGGACTCATAGTCGGGAGGACGAGGGTTGAAACCCACATCCGGCCAGCCTGATTTAGGTTTTCCGTGATTTCCCTAAATCGCATCTGGCATATCCCGGGATGGTTCCTTTGAAAGGGCAGGGCCGGCTTCCTTCCAGATTCTCCTGTTATCCGGTACGACCGATGATCTCACTGTTTGATCCCCTCCCTACATCAACCAACTAATCGGGAACACCGTTTGTAGATGTTCTATTTCCGTTAGCAGGTTATCAGAATCTGAGATGGTATGGGCTCAGTGGATTAATGTCTGCTGAAAGCCCATCGTTTGTTCGGGATGGTGGAAGCTAGTAGCCTGTCAATACAGATCTATGTGAGTGGACCTTCGATACACCTAATGTGCAAAAGTACCATCACACTTACGTCGCACCAATACGTCTAAGAACGGTTAAAAGCCTTCTTCATCCATCTCCATAGCAAACTTTATGTTTCCATGTATAGAGTTCATATGTGGAAGGAACTCTTGGAGACTGTCCAAATGATGAGACCAAACTATAAAAGTGTCGTCAAAGTATCGCCAAAATCCTGTTAGTTTTAAAATAGTTCCTCAAAATCTTTAATTTAAAATTTGCCACCATGGCGACACCGTCATATTGAAAAAATAAATCGTCAAATAAAAAGTACGTCGAAGTAAGAGTATGCTCGAACAACACTGTAACGTCCACCCCAGATCTATTGGCGATGACATGTAGTGAATACACTAGAGGCACACATGTTAAAAACGATACAACGTCAAAACCGATTAAGAAGTCGTTGTTTTACAGCTTTGTCATCCCTGTAGGCCGATCTTCTCAGGAAGATACACCCCGTCTTCTTCTCTTGATTGGTAGTTGACGCTGTTGTACAGTCCTGCTGATCCGCTAGAACCGACACTGGCCAAATGTGGACCAGCCCCTGGTTGACGTACGTACTACTTGTTTCCTCACTTTTAGCAGGTGGTCTTAACAGGATGAATCAGCAATGCGCCTGTGAGCAGATTTGGATCGTGGCCGAGGCCTGGACTGAATGCAGCTCATTTTTTATTCCAGCGGTTCCGATAGAGGCCGCCCCTGGAGCCAGAGTGCTCGCTTAACTGACGTGTTTGGTGGCCCCATGGTGCGGCAGACTCGTCAGAGTGGAGGCCCGGCCTGGTAATGGGACGTGAATTATGGAGCGCTACGGCTCCCCGGCCGACGGCGGAGGCGGCGAAACCGTGAATGCCAGCTAGTCACAGCGGCCACGTGCCGTCCCGAGCTACCCATCGGCTGACCGTGACCCCAAGAGTGCAAAACGACTTCAGCTGAACTGTCCAGATTTCTTTCTGGCGTTTCACTTGTGTTTCTGATGGCCGAGAGATAATCATAAAGCCATACTTATCACCTTGAAAAAAAACCAAGCTTCATCCGTGAAAGTTGGTGCCATTCCTAGCGCTTCTCTATACACTATCTTATCAAAAGTATCTGGACACCTATCAGTGGACATTAATATGGGGTGTCTCCACCCTTCGACTTCGTGATGGCTTCAGCTCTGCTTCGGATACTTTCAGATGGGTGTCTGAATGTTTGTGTAGACATAGCAGTCTATTCATCCTCAACAGCCAAAATCAGAGAAGATAGTGATGTTGGACTTTGGGGACTATAGCAGAGTCGACATTCGAACTCACCCCAAAGATGCTCCATTGTGTTCACCTCGGGATTCACTGCACAGTCCATTTCAGGCACGTAAGTATCCATTAACCATTGCCTCGCATGTGCTGCTTTATGACATGGTGCATTGTGATGCTGATACAAGCTATCATCGTCTCTGATGTGATCCTCTACTGTACGTAGGACACAGTGCAATAGAATGTGTTCATATCATTTAACACAATAAAGGGTGCACACCCTAAACATGAAGTCACCACTCTGCTGTGACATCACCTCCTCCTTGCATCACTGTTCGCAGTACACATTTTGGCAGCTAATGCTCTCCAGGCAGTCACCAGCCCAAAACATCCAATCCCATTGTCATGAGACATAGTATGATTCATCACTCCAATTACTCGTCTCCAGTAATCCACCGTCCAGTCCTTAGATCACCTCAAGCATCCATGGACTACAGGAACGTGTAGGATACCAGCAGACCATTCACCATTGATCCTATTCTTCTTAATTCTGTACACACTAGCATTGTGTCAGCTGGCCTGCTGGTAGCAGTTCAAAACTCTTTTCTGATTCCTTCCGCTGACTTCACGCAACCTTTTACCAAAACCCACAACAATGCTCGACGATCTCTGTCCGTTAGTACACGCGGTCTGCCTATTCTTTGCTTAGATGTGATTGTTTCTTATCGTTTCCACTTGACAATCAACAGTCGACATGGACAGCTTTAAAAGTTCTATACCGAGGCATAATGCCTCCAGTGTCAGAAGTCAACATCACATCAGTGCTTCGACGATACCTAATACACACCGAACAAAGTTCCAAAACACAGGTGGCCATGCTCACAAGGAAGCTACCTAAGGGACATTAGAGGCCATGGCCAGCACAGACCTATTATGTTCTGCAAGACACGTGATCGAAAGTAGACCCGATTGTATCCTAGTGCTGTTATTTAGGGCAGCCCTCGGATGAGATTAGACCAGTTTACTCCAAATAAGAGTCCTGGGCCAGGCGAAGATTCTGAGAGGATTTCTAAACTCAGGATCCTCACTCGAGAGGCGCCTCCACAACACTGCTGCTGTTCACATCTGACTTCGTGACTCTGGGAGCTGTTAGCTGTGGACTTAGAGCATTTGTGACCTCCGTGCCAAAGAATGATTAGAATCTGTCATCGTGGCATACTTTTGAACGTGTAAATTTATTACTGTTTAACTTTCAAATGGCTATACGTCGAACGTAGACAATTTTGCTCCATACTAGACTTAAACTTCGTTCATTCAGTTCTTATTTTACTCTGAACGTCCTCCGCGACCTTGAGTTTTATAAAGTGTGTAATTAATGAACTACGACTCACTGACAATCTAAACGAGCTACAGCCACCAGGAGCACTATTGTTCCGTTTCATGAAGTAACTTATTTCATGTTTTGTTTCAATCCACTTTGGAGCTGAATTGCTATTAACCTTTGACAAAGAAACTTATAGATGCCGTGTTTCTTGACTTCCACAAGGCGTTTGATACAGTTCACCACAATCGTTTAATGAACAAAGTAAGAGCAGATGGACTATCAGACTAATTGTGTGATTGGATTGAAGAGTTCCTAGATAACAGAACGCAGCATGTCATTCTCGATGGAGAGAAGACTTCCGCAGTAAGAGTGACTTCAGGTGTGCCGCAGGGGAGTGTCGTAGGACCGTTGTTATTCACAATATACATAAATGACCTTGTGAATAACATCGGAAGTTCACTGGGGCTTTTAGCGGATGATGCTGTAGTATATCGAGAGGTTGTAACAATGAAAAATTGTACTGAAATGCAGGAGGATCTGCAACGAATTTACGCATGGTGCAGGGAATGGCAATTGAATTTCAATGTAGACAACTGTAATGTGCTGCGAATACAAAGACATTAAGATCCTTTATTATTTAGCTACAATATAACAGATCAGCAACTGGAAGCGGTTAATTCTATAAATTATCTGGGAGTAGGCATTAGGAGTGATTCAAAATGGAATTACCATATAAAATTAATCGTCGGTAAAGCAGATGCCAGACTGAGATTCATTGGAATAATCCTAAGGAAATGCAATCCGAAAACAAAGGAAGTAGGTCACAGTACACTTGTTCGCCCTCTGCTTGAATACTGCTCACCGGTGTGGGATCCGTACCTGATAGGGTTGGTAGAAGAGCTAGAGAAGATCCAACGGAGAGCAGCGCGCTTCATTACAGGATCATTTAGTAATCGCGAAAGCGTTACGGAGATGATAGGTAAACTCCAGTGGAAGACTCTGCAAGAGAGACGCTCAGTAGCTCGGTACGGGCTTTTGTTGAAGTTTCGAGAACATACCCTCACCGAGGAGTCAAGCAGTATATTGCTCCCTGCTACGTATATCTCGCGAAGAGACCATGAGGATAAAATCAGAGAGATTAGAGCCCACAGAGAGGCATACCGACAGTCTTTCTTTCCACGAACAATACGAGACTGGAACAGAAGGGAGAACCGATAAATGTATCCAGACTACCCTCCGCCACACACCGCCAGGTGGCTTGCAGAGTATAGTTGTAAACTATCTGGAATTTTCTTTTTTTTTTTTTGCCGTTGTCCGCCGAAGTATCAAGAAGGTCTAACAAGTGACTGTTGGATTTGTTACCCAGATGACATGTGTTCTGGCGTAACCACAAGCACCGGAACGAAAATGTGGTGAGGAAACGACGGCCAATGGTGTGCGGAATGCGACCGCGCCGCGCCAAGAGCGGTAAGTGGAAGAAGTGAACATAAACGCCGCTCCTGCCAGCCCCGGCGCTCAGGTCGGCACCGGATCGCGGACGTCAGTTATCAGTGACGTGTGGCAACTTGCCTGAACAGTTTACTTATCAAGGATTCTAAATTATATTGCAAGTCGCTCCTCGTTTGCGATTACTATTTGTGAATGTCCAAAGTTAAGTATTGTCAATTACTTTCTAGAAATAAAACTACTAACGTTGTTTGTTTGCACTGTTGTATAGCATTCCGAAAACTCTGCATCCCGTAGGCACCCTATTAGCGATGAATGGGCAAGACAACACAACATCCATTGACGAGTCCACCTCCAGAGTCACTGAGCTCTCCTGATGGACGCATTCTGCTGTTCCTGCTTCTATACTGACAGTAAAACACTCCTAGCATCCTTTTATACTGGAGTGGTCCGTCTCTTGTGGCACCTAGAGATCAGTTTTGCAGTACATAGAGGGGCTGGGATACCTTTGATCAGGTAGTGTATATTCATCCTTTAATGGGTACATTCTTCCCAATGATGGATGACTTGTCGAAGATCTTTGTTGTAGTAGTATGCATTTTTCCTACTTAAGAAATGTTCAAGTTCCAAAATTTCAGTGTTATCCGTAATGCAGTAAAATTCGAACGCAAAAACCTCCAATTCTCTTGCGATTCTTGTTTCTTCATGGAGATACGTTTTGGCACTTCGTTCTCCGTCCTACTTGTCTGACTACAGTGGAAGTGTTTGCACCACCTAACCACTTTGCCATATGAGAGTGCACTTTTGTCATACGTCTCCAGCAACTCACTCTCGATCGATTTTTGAATAGCTATCCCCCTCACATGCAGAAAACGAATTATCGCACGGTACTCCATTTTATTAATGGGCTGGGCTAATCTATCTTGGCTGCTATAGCGACGTGCTACTGTACTGTGGCGTTGATATCTGTGATTAACACGTTTGCAGACATATATCTGCAAACAAAGAAAAGATTACTTATGTAACTTTACTTTTTCGAGGTAGTAATTAAAACAGTATCACTACCACTCATAATTTCTAATTCACACTTCCGATCTGTTTAGAGAAGCGTCATTGATTCTTTTAGACTTAGTTGAATGTATTTGACAGACTTGAGATGGCTTGGTGCTGGGGGACGTTGTTGCCAGTCAATATCACAAAGAAATCTGGCCTTCGTGCTGTGTGTTGGCTGAAACCTCGGTTAGCAGACAGTCATATCACCGTAGCCTCGTGTCAGATTAACTGAAGTTAGGCAGCCACAGTGTACAGTGCAACTCTTGATCTACTCCACGACCATAACCTGCAAGCACCATAGTGTTATTATTAACTGCACAGTACGATTTTAATGTAATGTGAACAGTGTAGAAGTAAGTGACCTATTCTGGGGAAGCGCACTCCCATAAGATGTTGCGAACAGAAAATGACTGATTACGGAAGAAAGCCACACACACCAGGACAACCAGTGAAATAATACTCCTACCGGAGCACAGAAAAGGCTAATATGCTCCTGTTTTAAAAGACTGACTGAAAAGTGGGGTACTAGCCGCCTTATCCTGCCTTCCCAAAAATTTTGGCATGCGAAATATTCATTCACTTTTTAACATGAAACCCACATCTCACTCCCACAAACACTCCTACCCATCGCTGAAAGTCGCTCGTATCCATCCACTCCAACTTTCCCACTGTCACTCACTCAATTAGCCCAACTTACTGTCATTATCTCCTTGTATCTCTCTGTCACTATCCCCTACCTTACATGCACAGTCTCCTTTCTTCTGTCCTACTACAGCCGTCTTCTCTGAGTGTCACTGTCTCCTCTCTTACTGTTGCTATTTCACTCATTCCTTCCCACTGCTGCTGTCTCTTCTCACTGTCGCTGTCTCTCGCTTTCCCTTTGTGATTGTCACAGATTCTGTCTCTCATTATCACTGACTCTCACCCACTTCCACTTCTTCCTCCTCTTTATTCCTCTCCCACTGGCGCTGTCCCCTTCACTCTTTTCATAGAATTGTTGTGTCACTGTCAACTGTGTTCCACTGGCACTGTGTCACTCACTATTCTCACTTTGCTATTCTCTCCTTCGATCTTTCTATACCACGACCAGTGTCTAATATCTTCTAGTATTCATTACTTTACTGTCTCTTTCCCGCTGTCACTGTTTCCTTGTCTATAAGGGTAAATGAACGCGGATGTATTCAGTGCGCACGCCGGACACCTATAACTAATACTTTCACATCACCTACATATCGAATCAATCTTCGTAATATGCTGCTTACGCAGAATAAGTATAATTTCATTACTTGCTACCCATTCTTGTGTTGCAGTTTTGAAGTAGAAGTGTTTAAAGTGTTTGCAGGTAATTTGGATGGAACAGTTTCATAATATACTTAAGTGTGCAGATAACTTGTAAGAGATTATTTAAGCATCCCCCTCTCTATAGCGCAGTTACATTAGAGGTGCTGTGCGGAAGCGACATGCTGTACGCCTAAACTGTGCTCAGTAGTCCCTAGGAAGTTATAATCAGTGAAAGGAGATGAACTGCTGGGAGTCACTGATCAGAGATATCGTGTTTGGCCTTCTGAAGCTCAGGATGTGGACAGAAAGGGCGGCAGCGTGGCAGTTCTTACCACATCAGCTTAGGTGAGCGCGTGATACCGACAACGCACAGTGCAAGCCGCGTACCAGCGTTATAAATGTAAATGAATTGTACACTAGCGTACCGTCACGATGCAATCTGACTGTCACTCCTCTGTATTTATATAAGAATGATTCCAAAGTGATGAAAGCATTCTTAATTTAGCTGTTTTGTGGATTTTAAAAATATTCCGCACCCACGATCCGATGATCCTGTACCTAGGCAACACATCGTTAGGTCCAAATAACTGATGAAACTTGATATTAAAGTATGCATATGCCATTTAAGTTTACCGACTTGCCAACTCACTGTGGAATAGGCTAGTGATTACTATCATTACAATTAAGTGTAAGGGAGAGTGTTGTACCTCGGAATACTTTCAGACTTCCACCTCTAACGAGCGCTGTAATAGAAGTTTAAAACGTTACCTTTTTCCATTTTTAAATGATGTGATTCTATATTTGTGAGCTGCAATGTTGTCCCGAAATTACAAAAAATTACACCGTGAAAGTCAGGGTTTTCCAAATGTGCAAAAATGTTCCAGAATTGTCTTGTACTGGGGAACAAATACTCCAGGACCGGCCATGCGAGATATTCGCGCTTGTTTTAACACTGAACGTTCTATCTCCGTTTAACCAATCTCTCTTTGCAGTTAAGCTTTTATGTTTAGCATCTTCCTCCCACCGATTGTGTCTACGTATGACTCTCTCCCATTGCCTCCCGTTCCTCTCATCTATTTAACATATATCCCACTCTGACTGACTGCTCTCTCACTTACACTGTCTCCTGATTCTTTCCTACTATCTCCCCCATACCTCACTAACTTAAAAATTCTGAGGAGTTCATTTTACATTTCCCTACACCCACTTGTTTAAAATTTCTGTCCAAACTGCGCCCTCCCCTACATTTACGTGTTAAAATCCGCCGGTCTGGGAGGGTCGATATCTCCTCTCCCACCTCTCAAGCCTATGTACGGTCTCCAATTATCAGCAGTTTTCATTTCCACCGTCTCCTCTCTCTTCTGCTCCCACTGCTTTAATCTCGATTCATGTCTCTCTTTTGTTGCTACTGTCTCTCACTGACCATCAGTATCTCCCCCCTCTTTGGCTCCCACTGCTGCTGCCTTCATCTACCTCTCCTTCTGTTTCACTGCCACAGTCCCTGTCCTATCATCTCTGTCTCCTCTGTCTATCTCTCTCTCACTCACCCTGTCTCCTCTCTCTTCCACCGTCACTGTCTCTCTACTACTGTCTTTCAGCACAAAAAGACGCGATTATTTCGCAAGTGAGGGTTGAGACAGCTGGTTCCCCACTTTTCTGTCAGAGCCTTTTAAAGAGGAACATTTTCACCTTTTTTTATGACCCGAGATGACCATTTTTCCGTGCTACGACTTATGTAAAACAAATCCTATAGATCAGTAGAATTTTTACAATTTTTTGTGTACACCGAAGAATTTACATAATATGACAGTTATAAATAACAAATAATTACGCATAATACAAAGGTTAACACAAAATCTTTTGCTCTAGATTTTTTCTGGATACATTGCTCATCTATCGCAATTCACCGTCAACACAAGGCTTGTAATTTTTATCTGAAAATAAAAGAACTTTAACAGAAGTATTTCACTGAATTTGTAGTCTTTCCATTTTTACATGAATTTTGTAAAGCATTTTAAATTCTTTTGAGGCATATGAAACTCGTTTTTACCGTATTTTTTGTCACTGGAGTACAACATTTGGCATATTTACATAGGCATGACGTGTCCACTATACAAAGATAGAGCGTCATGAACTTTTATTGGTGAGAACATGCTGACTAGAGACATAATTTGATGACTTTAGAATCTCTAGAAGCCTAGCACCCTTGCCATGTGTTCACTGCGTTAGTTAAAACTATATTTACGCCTCAGATTGGTTATTACGTGCATATTTTATGTGCATAAACACGATAAGTTTGAACCTCTGGATCTCGGTAGCGATTAATGATATGGAAAGAAGTTTCAAGGTTCCCCGAGAATACAATATTAAGAACATATACTAAAATTTTCGCCGGCCGCGGTGGCCGTGCGGTTCTAGGCGCTTCAGTTCGGAACCGCGGGAATGCTACAGTCACAGGTTCGAATCCTGTCTCAGGCATGGATGTGTGTGATGTCCTTAGCTTAGTTAGGTTTAAGTAGTTCTAAGTTCTGGGGACTGATGACCTAAGATGTAAGTCCCATAGTGCTCAGAGCATTTGAACCATTTTGAACTAAAAATTTCGACGAAATGCCAAGAACAGGAATTATTGAAATGGCGATCCCCACAATTTGTACTTTTCGTAGAAAAATATCACAGTTTTTAGAAGTTTTCTCATGGCATGAAAAAATTTTGCACTACTGGCCATCAAAATTGCTACACCACGAAGATGGCGTGCTACAGAAGCGAAATTTAACCGACAGGAAGAAAATGCTGTGATATGCAAATTATTGGCTTTTCAGAGCATTCACACAAGGTTGGCGCCGGTGGTGACACCTACAACGTGCTGACAGGAGGAAAATTTCCAACCGATTTCTCATACGCAAACAGCAGTTGATCAGCGTTGCCTGGTGACGCGTTGTTGTGATGCCACGTATAAGGGGGCGAAATGCGTACCATCACGTTCCCGACTTTGATAAAGGTCGGATTGTAGCCTATCGCGATTGCGGTTGCGGTTTACCGTATCGTCTGCACGAACAGTTCGACGACGTTTGCAGCAGCATGGACTATCAGCCCGGAGACCATGGCTGCGGATACCCTTGACGCTGCTTCACAGACAGGAACACCTACGATGGTGTACTCAACGACGAACCTGGGTGCACGAACGGCAAAACGTCATTTTTTCGGATGAATCCAGGTTCTGTTTACAGCATCATGATGGTCGCATCCGTGTTTGGCGACATCGCAGTGAACGCACATTGGAAGCGTGTATTCGTCATCGCCATACTGGCGTATCACCGGCGTGGTGGTATGGGGTGCCATTGGTTACACGTCTTGGTCACCTCTTGTTTGCATTGACGGCACTTTGAACAGTGGACGTTACATTTCAGATGTGTTGCGACCCGTGGCTCTACCCTTCATTCGATCCCTCCGAAACCTTACATTTCAGCAGGATAATGCACGACCGCATGTTGCAGGTCCTGTGCGGGCTTTTCTGGATACAGAAAATGTTCGACTGCTGCCCTGGTCAGCACATTCTCCAGATCTCTCACTAACTGAAAACATCTGGTCAATGGTGGCCGAGCAACTGGCTCGTCACAATACGCTAGTCACTACTCTTGATGAACTGTGGTATCGTGTTGAAGCTGCATGGGCATCTGTACCTGTACACGCCATCCAAGCTCTGTTTGACTCAATGCCCAGGCGTATCATGGCCGTTATTACGGCTAGAGGTGGTTGTTATGGGTACTGATTTCTGAGGATCTATGCACCCAAATTGCGTGAAAATGTAATCACATGTCAGTTCTAGTATAATACATTTGTCCAATGAATACCCGTTTATCACCTGCTTTCCTCTTGGTGTAGCAATTTTAATGGCCAGTAGTGTACTTTTATAGGCCGCCTAACGTCCACCCTACATCATGCGTAATGCAAAAGAATCAAACGATTTGCTCGATCTGCCTGGCGTGGAAGAAGTGTATAATGTTTAAATTTCGCCCAGTACTCTAGAGCTATAGCGTGCCCGATATGTACGCAAATGGTCGCTAGGCCAAGTGCCATCCAAAACACAAGACCCCTTACCTCTGTTATCAATAGAACACGAGATATGATCCCGTGAAGTTTCGCATGTTCGCGCATGTCTTTTTGGAACTCATTGGTACCGCACATTGTCGTGCTCGGATCGATAGGATTCAAATCGGGTAATGTAGCTGGCCAGTCGACAGGAGGTAGGCTGACTGAATTCTCGTCCAACTAAGAACATATTCGTGCAGCCCGGCGAACAATGCCTGTTGTTATCTTGGAATAAGGCAGTGTCCATAGCGTACTCCTCATGAAGATGTGCCAGGAAAGGGCGACATTTGGTCATCCAGAAATTTGAAAAAATACATCCTTTATCTTCACGGTGATCAGAATGAGTGTGCCCAAGCTATGGTAAGAGAAACACACTGCAGGTTGAACGTCTCATTCCGCCATCGGTCGATACCTTGCGTCAGTTAACAATAGACCGAACTGCGAGTCGACGGACCACAGTACACACATCCAGCCATCTAGGGTCGAATTTCTGTGCTGTCCAGCCGACTGAAAATTCGCAGCTTCATTTCCCGCTGTGAGCACTTTTGCGAGTTACCCAACACCAGTTGCCCGTTGCATGTTGTTTTCTTGGTAATGTTTTCTCGGAAACTGGTCGATATTCACCTATATTCACCGCCAGGAGCAATTCCCTTTAGGATTTGAAACCGACTGGCATTAACAGCAGGTGAAATTCCTCTCCTATTCTCATCAGTCTTTCCAACACTTCTGATCTTACAGAGCGTCAGACGGCCGCAGGGGGTGCATGGTTCCTTGTACATATGTTGGACAGTTTATGGAAGATTTTGGCACTGAAGACAGCGTTCTTGAAACTAATATGTTTTTGAAGATACGTCGATAATACGTTTATGATATGGTTACATGAAAGAGATTCTCTAGATCGTTTCCTAGATCATTTTAATTGTGTGCATCCCAATATTGAGATCACGATGGAAGTTTAAAACGATGGAAAACTTCCGTTTTTGATGCATTGGTCTACAGAAGGGATGATGGGACCTTACGACACAGTGTTTATCTAAACCCACGAATACGGATCGATTTCTTATTGCATCAAGTTGTCATCCATAGAACCAATGCAAAGGCGTCCTGAGTACGGAGGTAAAAAGAGCTTATGCCATCTCAGATCCAGACAGTTTGACGCAAGAACTCGATCATTTAAAAGTACTGTTCATCAAGCAGAATGTTTATACTGGCAATCAGATCCGTCGTGCTCTGCAGGTTGGACCTCCGCGGGAACCAACAGAAGATGCAAGGAAATCGGTTAGAAGTACATTCCGTCCGCCAGCTAGGACTAGAGCGCTGCTTGGCTCTGTGAAGGACGATTGGTGTTTGAGAAAGCCTGTGTCTACGTAATTCCCTGCCTCAGATAGAAAGTCTACGAGGTGCGACAGTCAAGTAATGAGACTGATGCAAAAAAAAATATGTTCCTAACCGTTTTAGTCAAGTTTAGTGTTGTCTCCTTCAAAGTAGTTCCCTTCTGATTGCACACACTCTTTCCAGCGCTTCTGCCATTGATGGTAACATTTCTGGAGCTCATCGTCTGTAATATACTCCAAGACCCTCGTCACAGCATTTTGGACATCTAGTGTTATTTGAAAATGGTGTCCCTTGATCGCCGTTTTGACTCTAAGAAGTAGAAAAAAGTCGCACGGAGCGATATTTTGTGACTAACGTTGCTGTGGTAGTACTGAAATTTGTTTTAAGCTTAAAAATTGTTGTACTGACAGAGTAGTATGGGATGGCGCATTATGTTGTTGTTGTGGTCTTCAGCCCTGAGACTGGTTTGATGCAGCTCTCCATGCTACTTTATCCTGTGCAAGCTTCTTCATCCCCCAGTACCTACTGCAACCTACGTCCTTCTGAATTTGCTTAGTGTATTCATCTCTTGGTGTCCCTCTACGATTTTTACCATCCACACTGCCGTCCAATACTAAATTGGTGATCCCTTGATGCCTCAGAACATGTCCTGCCAACCGATCCCTTCTTCTAGTCAAGTTGTGCCACAAACTTCTCTTCTCCCCAATCCTATTTAATACTTCCTCATTAGTTATGAGATCTACCCATCTAATCTTCAGCATTCTTCCGTAGCACCACATTTCAAAAGCTTCTATTCTCTTCTTGTCCAAACTATTTATTGTCCATGTTTCACTTCCATACATGGATACACTCCATACAAATACTTTCAGAAACAACTTCCTGACACTTAAATCTATACTGGATGTTAACAAATTTCTCTTCTTCAGAAACGCTTTCCTTGCCATTGCCAGTCTACATTTTATATCCTCTCTACTTCGACCATCATCAGTTATTTTTCTCCCCAAATAGCAAAACTCCTTTACTACTTTAAGTGTCTCATTTCCTAATCAAATTCCCTCAGCATCACCCGACTTAAATCGACTACATTCCATTATCCTCGTTTTGATTTTGTTGATGTTCATCTTATACCCTCCTTTCAAGACACTATCCATTCCATTCAACTGCTCTTCTAAGTCCTGTGCTGTCTCTGACAGAATTACAATATCATCGGCGAACCTCAATTTTTTTTTTTTTTCTTCTCCGTGGATTTTAATACCTACTCCGACTTTTTCTTTTGTTTCCTTCACTGCTTGCTCAATATACAGATTGAATAACATCGGGGAGATACTGCAACCCTGTCTCGCTCCCTTCCCAACCACTGCTTCCCTTTCATGTCCCTCGACTCTTATAATTGCCATCTGGTTTCTGTACAAATTGCAAATAGATTTTCGGTCCCTGTATTTTACCCCTGCCACCTTCAGAATTTGAAAGAGCGTATTCCAGTCAACATTGTCAAAAGCTTTCTCCAAGTCTACAAATACTAGAAACGTAGGTTTGCCTTTTCTAAATCTAGCTTCTAAGGTAAGTCGTAGGGTCAGTATTGCCTCACGTGTTCCAACATTTCTACGGAATCCAAACTGATCTTCCCCGAGGTCGGCTTCTACTAGTTTTTCCATTCGTCTGTAAAGAATCCGCGTTAGTATTTTGCAGCTGTGACTTATTAAACTGATAGTTCGGTAATTTTCACATTTGTCAACACCTGCTTTCTTTGGGATTGGAATTATTATATTCTTCTTGAAGTCTGAGGGTATTTCACCTGTCTCATACATCCTGCTCACCGGATGGTAGAGTTACGTCAGGACTGGCTCTCCCAAGGCTGTCAGTAGTTCTAATGGAATGTTGTCTACTCCCGGGGCCTTGTTTCGATTCAGGTCTTTCAGTGCTCTGTTAAACTCTTCACGCAGTATTATATCTCCCATTTCATCTTCATCTACATTCTCTTCCAATTCCATAATATTGTCCTTAAGTACATCGCCCTTGTATAGACCCTCTATATACTCCTTCCACCTTTCTGCTTTCCCTTCTTTGCTTAGAACTGGGTTTCCATCTGAGCTTTTGATATTCATACAAGTGGTTCTCTTTTCTCCAAAGGTCTCTTTAATTTTCCTGTGGGCTGTATCTATCTTACCCTTAGTGAGATAAGCCTCTACATCCTTACATTTGTCCTCTAGCCATGCCTGCTTAGCCATTTTGCACTTTCTGTCGATCTCATTTTTGAGACGTTTTTATTCCTTTTTGCCTGCTTCATTTACTGCATTTTTATATTTTCTCCTTTCATCAATTAAATTCAGTATTTCTTCTGTCACCCAAGGATTTCTACTAGCCCTCGTCTTTTTACATACTTGATCCTCTGCTGCCGTCACTACTTCATCCCTCAAAGCTACCCATTCTTCTTCTACTGTATTTCTTTCCCCCATTCCTGTCAATTGTTCCCTTATGCTCTCCCTGAAACTCTGTACAACCTCTGGTTCTTTCAGTTTATCCAGGTCCCATCTCCTTAAATTCCCACCTTTTTGAAGTTTCTTCAGTTTTAATCTACAGGCCATAACCAGTAGATTGTGGTCAGAATCCACATCTGCCCCTGGTTCCTAAATTCTGTATTACCATTATATAATCTATCTGAAACCTGTCAGTATCTCCAGGATTCTTCCATGTATACAACCTTCTATCATGATTCTTGAACCAAGTGTTAGCTATGATTAAGTTGTGCTCTGTGCAAAATTCTACCAGGCGGCTCCCTCTTTCATTTCTTACCCCCAATCCATATTCACCTACTACGTTTCCTTCTCTCCCTTTTCCTACTGCCGAATTCCAGTCACCCATGACTATTAAATTTTCGTCTCCCTTCACTATCTGAATAATTTCTTTTATTTCATCGTACATTTCTTCAATTTCTTCATCATCTGCAGAGCTAGTTGGCATATTAACTTGTACTACTATAGTAGACGTGGGCTTCGTGTCCATCTTGGCCACAATAATGCGTTCGCTATGCTGTTTGTAGTAGCTTACCAGCACTCCTATTGTCCTATTCATTATTAAAGCTACTCCTGCATTACCCCTATTTGATTTTGTATTTATAACCCTGTATTCACCTGACCAAAAGTATTGTTCCTCCTGCCGCCGAACTTGACTAATTCCCACCATATCTAACTTTAACCTATCCATTTCCCTTTTTAAATTTTCTAACCTACCTGCCCGATTAAGGGATCTGACATTCCACGCTTCGATCCCTAGAACGCCAGTTTTCTTTCTCCTGATAAAGACATCCTCTTGAGTAGTCGCCCCCCGGAAATCCGAATGGGGGACTATTTTACCTCCGGAACATTTTACCCAAGAGGACGCCATCATCATTTAACCATACAGTAAAGCTGCATGCCCTTGGGAAAAATTACGGTCGTAGTTTCCCCTTGCTTTCAGCCGTTCACAGTACCAGCACAGCAAGGCCGTTTTGGTTCGTGTTACAAGGCCAGATCAGTCAATCATCCAGACTGTTGCACTTGCAACTACTGAAAAGGTTGCTGCCCCTCTTCAGGAACCACACATTCGTCTGGCCTCTCAACGGATACCCCTCCGTTGTGGTTGCACCTACGGTACGGCTATCTGTATCGCTGAGGCATGCAAGCCTCCCCACCAACGGCATGGTCCATGGTTCATGGGGGGAGGATGGCGCATTATAGTGACGCAGAATCTAATTATCAGCAATGTTGGCACGGACACGAAGAACTCTTTTACGAAGGCTTTCTAAAATGTCTTTGTAGTAACATTGGTTGACTTTTTCTCCAGGAGGTACCCAGTCTTTATGAACAATTCCCTTGGAATCAAAGAAGCACACCAGCATGCATGGTCGTCCACTGCAGTCTTCATGTTCAACATTCGTTCTGCCTTCACTAAACATTTCATGCCAACGAGAAACTTGAGCTCTTGCCATAACCTCCTCTCCAGAAGTCTTCTGAAGTTTACTGTAAGTTGTCGTCGCATTTTCACCCAATTTAACGCAAAAAGAAATGGAATACCGTTGCGCAATATTATGCGGTTCCATTTCCGTGACGAGAGACACAAACACTTGTTAACTTTTTACAGCACAAGTCACGTATTGAGCAGTTGCATCGATGTGCCGCTTGGATTAGAAGCAGCTTATAGACCAAAGTTAAATATATTGTGCCTACGCAACCCTGCAGGGTTGCCACATCTTGCAAAGAAATTCGTCCTCATTATTTTATTGTCGCATCTCGTATATTGAACAATTGATTCGTATGGTCCAGGATCGATGCGCGGAGTTTCATCGTCAGTCACGTTTATTTCAGCCAGAAAAATCTGCGGTTGCGGACCACTGTCTTACTGAATGACAAAATGTTGTATGATGAGACACAAGTTGCTGCCCTGGCGTCGCGTCATGGGGAATGTATAGTGGAAGAAGCAATTTAAATCCGTCTGTCTGACAAAATTATAAACAAAGTTAAGGGGTATCCTTTAAGCAAGAGTTGGAACGCTGTTTTGTTGGACATTAAAAAAACCACGGTCTTTGTTTCGGTTATAAAAAGGTGTTAACAGTGTGTGATATCGATTTATCGTTTTCCACGAGTTTTCTCCACAGGTGCGCTATCATGCCTTGCGCTAGAAAGCAGTTACGTTCTCGCACCCGCGGTGGACTTACAGGTGGTGTATAAAGGAGCCGCCGCTGCGATTTGATTTCAGTTCTGGAGAGTTAGTGCGACGGCTTACTCGCCTGAAGATGGCGGCCAGGTGGACCACCGGAATACTGTGTGAAGATGACATTATGTTCCTGCTGGAGACCTGACATGAATATCAAAGTGGAGGCCTGCGTACCTCACATCTTTTAAAGCTGTCCCGATAACCCCATTGAATTTCTTAACCGAACGCCGCTGCTCCTAACATGCGGTTTAAAACAGTGAAGTTTCCAGTGAGTAGCTATTGGTAATGACACTGCAACGACGTTACAATAATGTCTCAATACCTTGGGTACCATCTCTTTCACACTGCTCAAAAGAATCAGGGGAATGTACGTATCAAAGTCAGGTATGTTAAATGTATCTTGATACGGGAGCGACCTTTCGTGTTATTGCATGGCTTCAAATCTCAGCTGGCAGTGTAGGCAACAGTTAAAGTCGTATTATGCGCTACAGTGTCAAGTACCTCTCAGAATGGGGTGAGTACCGGGGTCCCAATGTTCTCTAGTAACACACAGAGATGGCAGTTGTCATTTGTGAATGTTGCATTCATCAAAGCACGTGCAATGCAACATCTTACGGGTAATACAGCGCAAGTTGCAAGGGCGGTCTGCTTGATCCAAAATGATTCGACTTCGGGTCGTGTTGCTTCAGTTGCGAATGTCATCCATAGTTTGTGAACACGCTGCAGAGAGACGGGTCAGGCATAAGGCGTGCTGGACAGGTCGCCGACGCATTACAATAGCACGTGAAGACCGATCTCTGGCCATCTCTGCGTTGCAGCGCCGTAACGGATACCGCCAAGGCACTGCAGACCGATCTCAGAAGGGCCTATGGAGCAGCTGTGACTGTAATGAACAGGTTACGAGGAAGGACCTTAGGAGCCAGGCGTTCTATTCGAGTACCGCGCTCGGCTTCATTTCTGCCGTTCCCATGTTAAGGAGACCCCACACTGCCTATCTAACACACGTTAATTTAGGCCAGTATTTGACCCATTTCTCAAGAAACTATTTGATGCAGGAACTTAATATTTTTACTGTATGTTATATGACGCTAATAGAGTCAACTGTACTAAAATATTCTTTATCAGTTTTATAGTTTTTAACAAATACTTTTTTAAATTTATTTACATAAATATTAAGTTTTTTCTGCAGAAAATATTTGTTTGTGAACTTCCTAATGGGGTAATATTAATGAATGTCGTACCAGAGATGGCTTTTTATGTTATGCAGAGTCTCTGAAAATTTCATTCATTTATCTATGATAGTTTATGATATAATGGGGCATATGTACTGAAAATTTTAGTTTGCGGGAGATTGACTTTAAAGAAAAAACTTTTGTTACTTACAGTTAATTAAAACTGTCCTGCTGCATATGATAGCCCTTCTTTAGCCTCTAGCAGGTCTTCCAGCTTCTTTTTCACCTTATTGGATGTTTTTATTGCTTTCTTGGCCATATTAGATGCAGACCTATCAGCATCGGCTATCCTCATTCCATCGCAATGTTGCAGCCCAGTGATCATATTTTCATCAGAATTAATTCCCAGCTTTTTCAGTACCCAATACTTCCTAATATTACCGCAACTGAATCTAATAACAGCATCATGAACTCCTAGTTTCATTGTATGCATCCCTACAAATACAGTTTTGGGAAGGCGGTTCCAAATTGTGATGTTGAAACATTCATTTGGTTTCTGTGTCTGCCCATGCAGACATTTCCTTAGAAGGTCAGGATGAGCCAAGTCTCTGAAAATAGGTTTAATTTCTGTAATAACAGCAGCAGGAAGAGAAATAGTGAGAGCTTCTTTGATGATGCACCTGTTGAAGAATTATAATTAGAAACATTGTTGCCAGGCGATATAACCTCTTGTACAGAAAGCTTTCTAAACCTGTTTCCTCTAAATTGTCGTTTTTTGAAAATGACTTTACGTTTAATCATCTTCAATAAAAACAACAAAACACACGTAAAAAAACACTGCAAACGTAAGTATAACAATTACTCTCAACCACACTTGAACAAAACTAACCGCGTGTTTGAAAGCGTGTTGTTTACAAACAACAGAAACAAAAGAATACCGACCGTTGCATTCCAAGGATAGCAAAACACTCGCGAGTAAAAAAAAAATCCCTGACGTGCAATGTAGGGGATATAAAGATGTAAAATATATGCAGAAAAGTGGGTGACAGAAAAGTAGGCGTGGCACGTAAACACACGTGGTAGGAAAATGCTCTTTAAATGCTCGAAAAAAATTTTTCAGAAAAATCCTTTTCAGAGTACTTAAATAAAACCTTAATCTATCGAAATATGATGAAAACCGAAAATCGATTTTTTTCGATCTGAACCACGGTGTGGTCCCCTTAACTGGCAACTTAGTCATTGGCGTAACGTGTTATTCACAGACGAGTCTAGATATCCTCTGTCGCAATGTGATGGCCGTGTTCGTGTGCCAAGACCCGTGTTGAGCGGTACCTGACAAATGCTGTCCAGGAAATCGATACGTGTACAAGATTCCGTGATGTCGTGGACAGCCTTCAGCTTGACAGCCATAGCAATCTTTTCGTTGTCCACGGTCGCCTTCTCGCCAGGCAGCACATCAAACAGATCCTATTGCACCACGTGATGGCTGTTGCAAATTGCGGTGTCCCTGAATTCCTTCCAATGCCAGGGACCATGTGGCGGGCGTCAGCAGGGATGTATTCCGAAGCATGGACATCGAACCAATGGCACGGCCGGTGGTGAGTGTCCACCTAATCCCCATCGCGCATTTGTGGGACATGCTTGACAGACGCGTTCGTGGTCATCCTACACCACAGACACTCCAAAAACTCTCATGGGCTCTCACTGAAGAATGGAAAAGGATACTACTCCATAGACTTATACAGAGCATGCCACGTAGGTGTTAGGTGTCAGGCAGTGATGTCCACGGAAGGCCTATACGCTACTGAAGCTCTCAAAGTTCAATGGAAAACTCCCAGGATGACAGGAGGAATAATTGTTTCCATTTTGCTCTCGACACCTGTCTAACATTTCAGTTCATTTTATACAAGCGATGGATGATGTAATGATATTTCGTTATGTACTTAATAACGATATAATTTGGCAACATACTCAGTACCCAATTATTGTTCAGTGGAGAATGACAGATGCCTTAAGTCAAGTTCCCCTAATTCTTTTGAGAAGTGTATTAATCGCACCTAAATGAAGAAACATTCTTTACCTGTCCTACAAGACAGCCAATCGGAACTGATTCATCACATGACCAATTTGATTATAACACTTTGAGCAAGATAATTTTACAAAATAACGCACAGCATGTATATCACATTTTTTCAGTTCAAACCATCGTTTCATTAGTCAAAATTACGCTTTTAATCATTTTGTTAAGTAAAATGAAGCCACTCGCGATTAATACATGTTCGCTTCAAAGACATCGTGGCTACAGTGCTTTAGACAGTGCCTTACATTTTGGTGCCTGCTTGCACAAGGTGCACTTCCGTGGCAGCTCGGTAGCGTCCGCCGAAGTTCGTAACATTAAATAAATTATTTTATTAACTTCAGTGGTTTAGTTCTTAATAACTGAATTTTCAATTACATGGACATCAGTATGAGTAACGTCCTCTTCATCATCAGGCAGGTGTCTTAATAAATTCAATTAAATATTATACCGGACGTTATGCATCTTGCGGCCAAATCTGATACTGGATTTCCTACAATCTATCATCGCTCAAGGACAATTTAGCCTGTTCTCATCGCTTTCCCACACTTCAGTTACGTATGGTATGGCGTCTGTCACTTCTGGAGTTGATAAACTGTCTATTTTACCAGCTTGTATCACTACAACAGCGTATGACGTTTTAAATGTTCTAACCCATGATGTGGCATAAACACCATAGGATGAGGAATATTTTCTCCAGTGAGCTTATGAGAGTCATAGATTTAGGGTTAGCATATTTTCGTGGGTCAAACCCAGGACATTTTTTGTCCAATCCAGGACATATTTTTGATATTGCTTAACAGTCTTAACAGTTCCCACTGAAAAATTAAATTTACTTTATTGATTTGCATAGTTCACTAGGCATCACTTTTTTCAGAAATGGTTTATCTACAATGTGGGCTGAGCAACCTGTTTCTAAAATAGGTCTGCCTGAATCACTCTGATCTTCTCTGAACACATTTTCATTCCACTTTCTCTTCACACCACCAAATTTAGTTTTAGTGCTATCATCAATACAACAAACCAACTTTTCTTGAAGTTCGTATTTTTTCTCACAAACTGCAAAGGATTAGTAGTCAGAATTTAAGCACTTTCACCTGACACTTAAACGATATTTAAAAGTTAAACTTGAATTACGTCCTGTCGACTGTAATGACTTACAATAACAGGAAAAGTTTTACTTCATTTCTATTTTATTTAACCATCGTTACTGTTACATAATTAATATTTTCCAAAGAACGTAACACATAATCAGATATGAAAGGGGAAATAACGTTAACAACAGTTGCCTCGGTTTTGGTTAAAACAGATGAAAATTTTGGCCCTATTGATTTTTAACAGGTTGAGACGTTCAGTCTGATGTTTTGAAATTAAGTTCGTGTCTGAAGGAGTGGTATGAAACCGTAGTCTGTTTATCAACGTTCTCCTACTTGTAATACTACCTGCTACTACCAGTATCCCAGTCCGCCGATAATGTTATTCCTATGAAAGGAATCTAAATGTCTGTGACTTTGTGCTAATGAAAAAGGTATAGGACTATGACTCGTTACACAGAAGGTTATATTCAATACGAAGTCGTACATGAACTAGCGGGAATCGAAAGTGAGTTCTATCAGTTACAAACTAAAAGGTATTTCGTAAAAGGAAACGGTCGCCAGCCTAATTAGGCAAAGTGTTACCATGTATTTATACTCTTCATTAAGTAGATTAACTACTATGCATATCTTTGTTTGGTATTTACGTCTGTTTTTGCAGATAGGTCACGAAACAGCGTCACAGCGTAGCAAGTAATAGAATAGCAGCTTGCATTAGCAACACAGAGGTAAACATAAAATGTTATGGCAACAAACTGTTTCTCACTAACTCACACTTTCTATATTCAACACAACAAAGCTAATCTGAATTACACATTGTCGCTATGTAAGATACAGATTTTACTATCTCTATATTGAAAAACACAAAATTTATCTTACAATGGTTGTATTAATTGATCTGATTACTGTATGTTTTCTTAGGAAGCATTAGCTTCTTTGCTTTAGATAGAGTATAAGCGAATCAAGGTATCCCTAAATGTGTATTGGTTTGAACAGTTGTGTGCTGTTAATCTATAAATAATACAAAAGCTATTAAAATGATTGCCGCTCTTCACAGTTACTTTTACTGTAATAGTAACTGTAATACTGGCTTAACATTTAGCATGTGGACTCAGAAAATATTCATTCATTTGACTGACGTCCGAACGAAGCACTTCTAGTAAGATGACGAGGAAAAACTTTTAAACAGAAATACGTGAATATGAACATTCTGCATATCTGTCAAGCAGGTATTCATTAAGTTGACCCTTAAACTGCAACGGCCCTTAGCTGCTTATTATGATCACTGATTTATTCAATTACTTTTAATACTGATTAGATTTTAGTAAGGATTACTTTTAACTAAAGGAATTAGTTCTTTTTTTTAAATCTATAGTTAGGAACACTTTTAACTATTTACTTGTGAAATTTTTCATGGAGTATTCCACAAACAAAACTGATCACTTAACGAATTACTAGTCCGTAAAAGTTAAGATGCACTTCTGAAGCAATCAATACTTTGACAAACTGCCTATAGACTTCTGTCTCGGGTTCTTCGGCCAACGTTCACCTAATGATTTTACTGACCAACACAAGTGGCTGGCATTATCAAAGCTTCACCCTCCATTGCCGGCGGTGAACTGGAGCCGAGCCTTTTTTTTTTTTTATACTATTCATTTCCGCTCCTGAAGGGAGGCGGATGGGCCGCTGGAGAGCTTATTGCTCTAATGGGGCCATAGATGAGGGTATTTCTTTTGCTTTTCTTTATTTAGGGTGAACTTACTGCTAACTTACAAACTAATTACAATTTTTTCTTGAGTAGCTTTTTTGTTGTTTTGATGATACATGACTGTTTTGCTAACTTAAAAAATTATTACTGTTTTTACTAAGTAGTTTTTTTTATTTTTTAAAAGTACAGGATTGTTTCACATTGTTACCTGGTTTCGTTTTTGTTTGACTTTACACTAGCTTATAAACTAGTAACATTTTACTTAATATGGAAATTTGGAATTTTGGTAGTACATTGTTGAATTACTTTGTACCAGTGGCATGAATGGGGATGGGGATGGGTTAACAATTGTGTGTCTGTGTGGACTGCTTAGATATGGCTTTACAATGACTTACATTGTATTTGGGCTCAAGCCACTGTACGTGATACGTAATTAGTTTTGTTGCGTCGTTGGTAGGGTGACAGTGGTAGCGGAGTTGTTTTGCTGTTTTGGTTACATTCGATTTTGGGCGGGTTTATGGTGGTGGGCGGTCGGGGTTCAGAGCCTGGAGGGGGGGAGGGGGGGGAGTATCTGTATGTGCAGTTGTCTTGAGTGCTCGTGTTGATGTACTGTGGCAGGGAAGGTGTGGAGGGTGTTGTTTATGATTGTTCTGGGTGTGTAGTTGTATTTGTGTTTGGGTTTGTTACTGTGTCGGGTTCTGTGGATGGATATTGTGTGTAGGTCCGATCGGGAGGTGTGGGTGGTTTTCCCATAGCGGGCTCTAAGGTTGGCTGGTCTTGATTGTATAGGTGTTAGTTTGGCTTCCTCAAAGACCTCTTGTCTGGGGATGGAGGGGGGGGGGGGGGGAAATCGAAGGATGCTGCGTAAGATCCTTCTCTCGGTGCGGTAGAGTCTTTCGGCTTGAGTTTTGGAGATGCAGGGAAGGGGCACTGCAGCATATTCGAATAGTGGGCGGACGAAAGTTTTGTAAGTTTATAGCAGTCTTGTCATTACAGCCTGTAAATTTGCCTTGTATTCGCATTATGAGGGATTGGCGTTGTCAGACTTTGTTCAAGGTCTCCTTTACATGGTTGCTCAGGTTTAGGTATTTGTCTAGATGGACGCCTAGGTATTTAGCATAGGAGGAAGGGAGATGTGGTCAGGGATTTGGTTGGTTTTGTTGTGGATGTTACGGTGTTTGAAAAGAATGAGTTGGGTTTAGGAGGGGTGGGGTTTAATGGGCCACTGTCGCATCCAGTCTTCTAGTTTGGTAAGATAGGTTGCTGTCTGGTTGTTGATAGTGTATGTCGAGGGTCCTGAGTTCCAATAGGCTGTGTCGTCTGCGTATAGTTGGAGTTGTTCTGTTGCTGTTGTCGGGGTGGGGATGTCGATGGTGTAAAGGGAGTAGAGCAGGGGTGTGAGAATCCCGCCCTGAGCTACTCCTGCTTCGGGAGAGAAGGACGATGAGGTGGTGTGGTTGATGTGGATTTGGCAGCGTCTGTCATGTAAGAGGGTTTGGATTAGTCGTACTGTCTGAGGTGGGAAGCCTGTCTTTAGCATTTTGTATAAAAGTACGTCATGCCAGATTTTGTCGAATGCCCGCTCGATGTCCAGGAAGACAGCGAGCGAGCACTGTCCAAGGTTCTGATGTCTTGTGACGTCTGAAGTGAGTCGGAGAAGGGGATCATTGGTGGAGTGGAGTTTGCGGAAGCTGGACTGGAGGTGAGGGATGAGTTGGAGTTTGTCAGTATAGTGTGTGAGTCTGTCTGTAATTACTCTCTCAAAGGTCTTACGGAGGACATCAAGGAGGGATATGGGGCGGTCGGATTTGGGATATGATTTGGGTTTACCTGGTTTGAGGATCATGATGACTTTAGCGGATTTCCACGCTATGGGGATGGTGTTATGAGAAAGACAGAAGTTGAAAAGGAGGGTGATGAGGGGGATGATGGTGTTGAGGGGGCAGATGTGGAGGTGTAGACGCTGTACTCCATTTTCGCCAGGGGCTGAATTCCTGCCTGTGAAGATAGCGTTTTCTACTTCTCTCTCTGTGACTGCGTTCTGAAGTTTAGTGTCTTCTTCTGAAGCGGCCGTGGGGGAGACGAGTAGAAGAGGGAGTTCTGTGGCGACTGTGTGGTGGAATGGTTCGTTGAAGAGGGGGTCCTCTGGAAATCTGTGGGTATCTTCTAAGACAGTTTTGAAGGCTTCTGCTATTTGGGTGGAGGTGGTGGAGGAGTTGTCTGTGTTTAGTTTGAAGGTCCTGTCGGTGTTTTGTCCTGTGAGTGTCTTGAACTTGTTCCAGAATTTACGTCCTTGTCTGTAGTCAATTTTGGTGCAGGTTTCGTCTCATTGTTTTTGTCGGTGTTCGGAGGTTAAGCGTTTAATTTCGTTGTTCAGTCTGTTCCAAATTGTCTTAAGCTCGGGGTTTCTGTCTTTGTTGATTTCGCGGTAGAGCTTTCTTTTATCTCGGATCAGTCTGAGGATTTCGGGGGGGAGGTGCGGTTTGAAGAAGGGGATGGTTTTGGTGGCGATGGCTATGTCGATGGCTGTCTTGATGGTGCCTATTATTTTGTCATTGATGTGATTGAGGTCGTCAGTGTCAGTGATGGCTAGTGGGTCTAGCAGATTGTTATTGATGGTCTCCTTGTACTTTGTCCAGTCAGCTTTGCTGTAGAGTTTTATCGTTCGGGAAGTGGGAACTGGGGGAGGGGGATTGATGGCAGTGGTGCTGTAGAGGATGGGTAGGTGGGGGCTGGTGAGGGTGTCACCTACTGAATACTGGGTGATGGTTCAAATGGCTCTGAGCAGACTTCTGAAGTCATCAGTCCCCTAGAACTTAGAACTACTTAAACCTAACTAACCTAAGGACATCACACACCAATGCCCGAGGCAGGAGTCGAACCTGCTACCGTAGCGGCCGCGCGGGTTCAAGACTGTAGCGCCTAGAATCGCTCGGCCACCCCGGCCGGCTGGGTGATGGTGTCAGAGAGGGAGGGGCTGTATAGGATGTGATCAGGGAGGGAGCTGCCGTTGTGGCCTGTGAAGGTGAAGGTATTGATAGGAATTCGTGTTGCGTTTTCGGTGGTGAGGAAGTGAAGTAGGTCGGTTCCGTTGTGATTGTGTGTGATGTCTCCAAGTAGTTCGTGTCTTGTATTTAAGGTCGGTTAGGAGGAAGTATTCTTTGAAAGTTGTTAGGTAGCGGAGGAAGGATCTTGGAAGTTCTGTGTTTGGTAGGGGAGCCAAGCTCGCGGCCGCAGACTATATGTACCTGGCGCGCCAACGTCCGAGGGCTTCTCCGCGGTCATTTCCGGTGCGGTTCTCCTCTTGCTACCTGCGACGGTCGTTCGCTGCAGTACGGCAAACCAGGATCCGTTTACCTTAAGGCTTTCCTCTTTCTTGTTGAAGCTGTTCGCGTGTTTTTATATTTCTACAGCTTCTCTGAACAAGTGCGTGTGATAGTGCTTCTCTGCAGCCAGAACTTCAGTGTCGGTGAATTTTATTACGTGGTCGGTCTCACTCAGTGCGTGCTCTGCCACGGCCGATTCGCCACCTGCCCTACCCTACAATGTCGCTTATGTTCTTTGATCCTGGTGCTGACTGATCGTCCAGTCATTCCGACATAAACTTTTGCGCATGTGCGTGGTATACGGTATATATCCGATATTGCAAGTGGGTGCCTTTTCTCCTTTGCCGATCTAAGACACTCTTTGATCTTCCTTGTCGGTTTGAAAATCGTCTTTACGCCATGTTTGCGCAATATATTGCCGATTCTGTCCGTCACTCTGGGAATGTATGGCAGAAAGGCTGTACCCGACATTTCTTTTAATGATTCCTTACTTCGCCGAGTGTTTGGTTCTGTTACACTTGTAATATCATTTGTGGAGTCTCCCCCAAGGTAGGACCTCTGTTGTTCCTCCCTAAATAATGATAAGCGTCAGTTCATCCACATGAATGCTAACAGGGATCTGTTAAACTTCGGTTGGGCGATGAATCAATCAAATCTAAAGTCCTTAGACCCAAATAAATACATTAGAATTACAATTATGAACAACTTAAATTGGAAAGAACACACAGAAAATGTTGTGGGGAAGGCGAAGCAAAGACTGTGTATCATTGATGAACACCTGAAGATTCAACAGATCTACTAGACTCCTACACTACACTTGTCCGTCCTCTTTTGTAGTACTGCTGCGCGAATAGGACTGACGGAATACATCGAGAAAGTTCAAAGAAGGGCAGCACGTTTCGTATTATCGATAAATAGGGGAGAAAGTGTCACGGACGAGAAACAGGATTTGGGGTGGACACCATTAAAACAAAGGCGTTTCTCGTTGTAGAAGGACTTTCTCACCAAATTTCGGTCACTAACTTTCTCCTCAGAATGTGAAAATATTGTGATGCTGACCCATGTAGAGAGAAACGATCATCATAATAAAATAAAGGAAATCTGAGCTCGCAAGAGGGGTGTTCGTTTCTTTTGCGTGCTGTTCGACAGTGGAATAACAGCATTATTGTGAATGTGGTTCGATGAATCCTCTGCTAGGCACTTAAGTGTGACCTGCAGAGTAGTCATGTTAGCTGTAGACAGAGATGTAACACGTTGCCCCTGTTGTGTTGTCAAATGACTAACAAGAAATGAAAAGTTGTAAAGGAATTCGACGCTTTCGGATCAACGTCAGCCCTCGCTCCGTCGTCGGCTGAGAGAGACAATTTTTAAAAACGCGAAGTCGAACGTATTACCAAAAATTTAAAAAAAATCATAGCCAGTCATAAAATTCACAAACCGCGGAAGTTTTTCGAACCCCGGACAGGAGTTGAATATCAGCGGGTTAATCCTGGACGTCTGTTAATCTAATTAAATTACGAAGTAAGTAAGTGTCGCGGTGTAACGTGAGCGCCGGCACGCCAGTTGGGAACGACAGGGAAGAGGTGAGCCAATCGCACGCTGACCGACAGCCTTCCAGGACGACAACGCGACAGCAGTGGCCCGTAGGTGAAGACCGATCGAGGTGGCGCAGTGGTTAGCACACTGGACTCGCATTCGGGAGGACGACGGTTCAATCCCGCGTCCAGCCATCCTGATTTAGGTTTTCCGTGGTTTCCCTAAATCGCTTCAGGTGAATGCTGGGATGGTTCCTTAGAAAGGGCACGGCGGATTTCCTTCCCCATCCTTCCCTAATCTGAGCTTGTGCTCCGTCTCTAATGACCTCGTTGTCGATGGGACGTTAAACAGTAATCTCCTCCTCCTCTGTAGGTGAAGACGACATAAGCGCCGCGCCGGATTGTTAGCAGCATACTTTGTTAGCCACTTCGTTAGCCGACGCATCGTAGCATCAATCAGTATTAATCTCTACGTAGCGCAGACTTGTGCTTGTCTACTCTGAAGAAGACTGATTATTTTGTATTTCGCCCTTTGCTTGCGACACATCTATTGACTTTCTGTAACAAAACTCATTAATACGAGTTGTTAGACTGTTCGTCTAGCGGACCGAGTATGCAGGAGACACTACACTTAGCAGCTCTATTATTCGTTATCTTCTGACTGAACGATACCATTTATTTATAAGGCAGATGAGGGGCAGTAGACTGTAAAGAAAGGCATTTTAATTTGCGGCCACCGCTCGGTGCGGTGCCGGATCAGCCTGTCGTGACTGAGATCTCCCTCTACAGATCGTATTTCATTTACGCCTAGCGACAAGTATTGCATAGCTTCCGTGCCGTCGATTAGCGTGAGTCGTTAGGCGGAAATGAAGTCGCAACAGTGTCTGGTGGAGCGAGCAGACAGGGAAATTGAATCGGCAGTGGAGCAGTTTTCATGGTCCTGGGCTGTAATCTGAGATTAGCTGTCTAATGAGGGGGTCGGGGGAGGGGGACGGGGGGGAGGGGGGGGGCAGGGGGCAGCCTTCCGGCACGAGTGATCGATGCACCCCGGAGAGGAGAGGAGAGAAGGTAGGCGTGCCATTCTCTCAAGCGTAATTGGGTGGCGGCGAAAAATAAATGCCAAAGACAGCCCTGAAACTCAGATACACTGTGGAAAAGAATTGCTACATCGAAAAAGTAGAAGAGTAATGAAATACCGGGAATACATTTGTCTAGGTAAATATTTAAGTGATTAACATTGCAAGATCACAGGTTAATGTAAGCACGAGATAAGCCATTGCAAATGTGAACTGCTGGTACATTAATAGCCGGTGTAACCACCAGAATGTAGAATGAAAGCATGCAAAGGTAAGTGCACTGCATTGTACAAGGGCTAGATGTCAGCTTGTGTGATGGAGTTCCATAGCTGTTGCACTTGGTCGGTCAGTACTGGGATGATGCTGGATTTGTCATCCGATGATGTCCCACATATGCTCGATGGGAGACGGATCTGGTGATCCATCAGAACAAGGCAACATGTTGACACTCTACAGAGCATGCTGGGTTACAACAGCGGTATTTGGGCGAGTGTTAGACTGTTGGAAAGCATTCCCTGGAATGCTGGTCATGAATGGAAGCACAACAGATCGAATCACCAGTTCGACGTACAAGTTTCAGTCAGGGTGCTTGGGATAACCACGAGTGCCCTGCTACTGTCATACGCAATCGCATCCTAGACCATAACTTTAGGTTTAGGTCCAGTGTGTCTACCACGCAAGCAGGTTGGTTGCAGGGGCTCAGCTGACCTCTTCCTAACCAACACACGGTCATTACTGACACCGAGGCAGAACCAGCTTTCATCAGAAAATACAACAGACCACCATCCTGCCCTCCAATGACCTCACCCTTTACACCACAGATGTCTCAAATGTCGGTGGTTTGGGGCCAGTGGAATGCACATTACAGGACGCTGTCCTTGAAGTAACCGATTTGTAACAGTTCTTTGTTTCTCTGTTGTGCCAACTGCTGCTCAGATTGCTGCTGCAGATGCAGTACGATGCGCCAGAGCCAACGCCGAACACGATGGTCTTCCCTCTTGGTATTGCCACGTGGCCGTCTGAAAGTCGGTGTTCTTGCGACCGTACATTTTCCTGACCACCGCTGCCAGCTATCATGCAAAGTGGCTACACACCTGCCAAGTCTTTCTGCAATATCGTCAAAGAAACATGCAACTTCTGGAAACTCTATTGCATGACCTCGTTCAAACTAGGTGGTGTTGATAAGGGCGTATTCGTCGCCTTGAATCCATTCTGGTTTAACATCAACTCACAACGTCCAGTGCCAGTGGTAACTACCGCTCGCGATCGTTTCAGCGCGTATTTTAAGTAAACCTGATTTGTATCCTCGGGCCAGCCGGAGTGGCCGAGCAGTTCTAGGCGCTACAGTCTGGAACCGCGCGACTGCTACGGTCGCAGGTTCGATTCCTGTCGCGGGCATGGATGTGTGTGATGTCCTTAGGTTAGTTAGGTTTAAGTAGTTCTAAGTTCTAGGGGACTTATGACCTCAGCAGTTGAGTCCCATAGTGCTCAGAGCCATTTCAACCATTTTCTTGTATCCTCGTAGTGGCACTACTTGCGCAACCCTTATGCGACTGGTTCGAAACTTGAGTAGACATCATCTTTCGGATTTGCAGACACGCCTACCAACTGTCGTTTACGTTGCACAAATTCTTCTACGTGTTGCCCGATTTTTCTCGTCAGTTTTGTTTCCCCGACTGCATTTTCTCACGTGGCATGTGTCGGATATATTTTGGAACAACATGCGTTTTGTTCCAGTGCTGCAGTCAGAGGAAACCGCCCATCCACCTATTATGCAACATTTTCCTCATCCAGTTAGGAACCAGAAAACATTACATGAGGGTACAACCACGACACACTTGGCGCCGGATTTTTGTAATTCGGGGCCAACCAATAAATACTATGAACAATTATCCAGTACTCATGGGCATCTGGGGCATTATTAATCACGCCTGTTGCTTTCCTTTTCTTTCCGGATATATTTTGGAGCAACATGATGGGTCGTCTCTGATTTAACCTTGCTTCAATTCATTCCATTCATTCCTTCTCACTTCTTTGCAGTTAGAGATTGGCTTTATTCTGAACGACGTGTAGCAGGTATAAAATACAGGGGACGAAAGATTAGCTCGTAAAAGCTGTACGGAAAGCAGACTGAAGCTAGAATTGTCGAAGGACACGAAGGGGCAGCAGTGGTAGAGAAGTGATTTAGAGTCACTCTTCTACTTTTGCCCCACAGTTTTTTTTTTTTCAGTCTCTACATTGAGAACGCCGTGAAGGAAAGCTACGTCATATTAAAAGCGTGAATTTTGCCAATCACGTTCTAATTCTGTCAGAGTGGTCAAAGAACTCGAGAGATCATTTGAGTGGGTTGGATAGTATCCTGTAAAGTAAGGAGGGTATAAGGAGAATATAATATGCAGACTGGTTACAGAAAGGAAAGCGTTTCTGAGTAAGAGTAATTTGTCAATTAGAATACAAATTAAAGTTTCAGAAAGCCTTTTTTCAGTGTATGCATCTGGAGTGTAGTGCTATGCGTAAGTAAAACGTGGACCATAAACAGTTCTGATAAGAAGAGACTAGAAGATTTTGCAATGTGGCACTAAGAAAGAATGCTGATATGATCGGTAGATCGCATAATTAATGAAGAGCTACTGAATCGAAATGGGGGATAATGAAATGTATGGTTAAATATAATTAAAGGATGGGACCAGTTCATAGGCATCAGAGGATCTCGAATATGATACTGGAGTAAAGTGTGTGTGTGTGTGTGTGTGTGTGTGTGTGTGTGTGTGTGTGTGTGTGTGAAGGGGTGGGGCTGGGGCGATTGAAAATATTAGACGGTTAGCGAAGTTGGACTGCAGTAAGTAGGTTAAATGGTTGTGGGTTGCAGTAGCTATGAGGATATGAACATGCTTGCAGGGAATATACCAGCGTGGAGAGCAGCATGAAGCCAGTCGTCGGGCTGTGAATCACAACAGCAACAACAATAACAACAATACATGCATTGGGAGAGGTATGCACTTGTTCCTGGTAAGTGTAAGTTCTTGATATGAATACAAACTTAAACATTCCTTTCAGTCACAAAGATGTGCCAGAGTCCTCAACAGTCGCAAGGAAGACATTACGCCTCAACACAGCCAAGCAAAAAGTCAAAAACGTGGTCTCCCCAGGAGAAACTGTCTAGACAGCTCACAGCAACTACGAATATAGCACGCGCCATATTGGATGACGACAGTTATCCTTTGCACGTACGTAGGATGAAGGTTCACTGACTTAATACTGCGAAGAACATCCGAATGCGATCGCAGATCTCAACCGTGTTAATACTAGGATGTTTCCTATAAAAGAATACATACCCGTAATTTCCTCAAGGACCTGATGAAAGCAAGATTCCTCAACTAACGTGCGTAACACAACTTTTGCATAGCAGTCAACAGTGGACTATTTCAGTACTGTCCATATTTCTGAAAGAGGCAAATAGCCAGATATAGCGCAGACGCAGAGGTAGGTGATATTCAACAAATTCTTGCCCCTGTCAAGTGGAACCCAGCTTGAGAACTTAATGACACAAGGACAGGATCGAACGACCAGAGATACGTTGGAGGTGTACCACTAACGTAGACTCTTGATGTCGTCGGATAAGGAGCTATCCGACGGTGCAGTGCGCATAGCTGTATGAACAAGACTTCGAACCGCGATGTGTAACTAGAACTGTCTAGAGCACCTCCGATGAAGTAGCCCTGATTTTTATTGTGATACTCTTCATAGTGAAATATAACAACTTGACTTATCTCGCTTTAACTTCAAAGCTGTAATATGAAGTTCACCAGTTTAATAGTCTATTCGATTTCATGCAACTATGTGTACTAAAACAGGCACTGAGTGAAATGAGCTCTTCTACTTGAAGTTTAGACCCATGTAATAATATGATTAGGCCATCTACCTACAACATTTTCAAACGGATAGAAGAAGAGGACAATAGGCACAGCTTAATTTGTGCAGTATAATAATAATGAGGATAAATGAGCGCTTGACTGAACTATGTGACTGTACTACGTGGTAATAAGCATTTGGTCTAATGTCAGAAACATGTACGTAACCCACCTTGTTGCCATTCTACGTCCTGTGACCATACTTGGGTCATTCCATTAGCGTCTCTTTTCTATTGAAATCTGTGATTCAAAGACTCAGTGCAATCAAGTTGTACACAGACTTGTGAACTGCCATTTATTTCTGCACAACTCGAACAGCTGTCATACCTGGAGGCCAATAAAACATGTAAGGAAGAAGGTGAATAGTGTTACAGACTGCAGTTTAGAAATATGTATGTTGATTTTAAGAACTGTTCCAGAAACTTGGTATACCTTCCGAAAGCAGAAATTCGATGTGTATTGTAAAATGCATGCTAAGGTGTAAAGAAATTAGAAATTTTAAAGTTGTGGAAAGGGATCACGACTAAACCTCAGAATCATTGATAGAGAAAATTAACTGCATTTACGGTGTAATTCTGGCTACTATGTCACAACGCCCAAGCGTGGAACTTATGGTACAATGAATCACGTCAAGTGAAAAATAATAATAAAAAAAAGATTCTATATGCCTTAAGAAGTATTGAAAAAGTCTTGTTAACGAAAACCTGATGATTTCAACCAACCTAGTATCGGATGGATTAATGTAAACCAGATTATTTGCTGTGCTTTGAAAACTGCCCATCTCGCCGAACAACAAAGTATCATTTTAGAAAAGGCAAGTGCTCGTTAAAGACCTGGAAATGCTCTAAATATCGCTACGTCAAGCCATGAAATGCGAACTAGAAAATAGGCATGTATCTATTGAATAAGATGTGAGAATGAAGAATAGAGACTGACTTTAATTTTACTCAGTGTAGTAAATAAGCAAAGTAACACCTCTGCACACCTGCCTATGCGCACTGACATCGTCGAAGTAGTACTCACCATCCGTAGCATCCGTTCCAGGTTAGCGGAGGCAGACGCCTGGCCAAAGGCATATATTGGGTCAGTTTCATACCTTGTTTAGAGCACCCGGTAAAGCGTATCAGAACATAATGTGTACTTACATGGATATCAACATATTGTGCTGCTTTTTCGAGCAAACAACAAACATCTGATGGTAACGAATTTTTTAACGCTTCAACACTATTTTCATTAATGATCTTATCTTTGAGAAGTACACCAATAATTTCCCTGTCTGACTGTCTTCTCTTCTCATTTCACCTAACCTTCTGCTATAAACCTTTTTTTATTTTTTCTTCCGTTGCACTTATTGACGGTTACTTTCCTTCAGCTCTTCTATCAGTTTCCTCTTGCGTCATGACTGTTATAACACACTTGTAAACTTTTATCAGCAGCACATTCACATACACGGATTCCTTGAGATGACTAGTTTCTGAAAGTCCGGTAGGTACGAAGGGAATAGAGAGGGAACAGCTTCTTTTCGAAATCTCGTCGTCTGACCTCGAAGAGGCACGTTTTCTTCACGAGAATGATGGGAGCAAACCGCTAAAGCATTCGTAAGTGACTAATTCTCCCTGCGAACTGCTTTTACCCAGACATCCTCTAGATTTTTCCTTTTACAAATCTGATATATCGTAATCATTGCGAGATAAGAAACAATTATAACAAACCAACTGCAAGATGACTGTGTTATTGGTTAAGAACAGATCATTAAGCTACATCTGTTAATACTAGGTTTGGGTCTGGGAAGCTTGCACGGATAGCCGAAGTGGTGCACACGTGATTCCCCCGTCACAGGGCACCTACCGCACGCGATGTGTGCCGCCCGTTGATGACGAATCACTCTGTGAATGGGACTGAAAGACGCCATCTAGGTGCGGCGTAGCCTGTGGGTGGTAAGCTACCCGTAGCGATCACCAAACATATTTCGCGATGGAGATTCACGCCACCTGGTGCCAGGTGGTGAACTAACAGTTCCGACAAGACGTTTAGTGCAAGACATTGCTCTGGCCGACATTCCATTTCCCCTCGCTGGGCTCAACCAGGTAAGAGAAGTTGATTCTAGTGGACACTGATTTGCCTCTATTAATGGACCATTGTACAAGAATGTACTCCGTAAGGACGTACCTGGGTCCCCATTCGGAGGATCTGCGACTGGACACCATTTACATTCTGATCTCTCTAGTGGTTGTCGCTCTTATGGTGTACTACCTGAAGGGTGACCTCAGTTTGGTTATAAGACATTACATACTGATTTCTAAAAAATACTACGCTATCGCGCCATTGTCATTTGTACTGTAATATTATTATGTTGGCTGTTGTTGGGACAATGCCAGTCCACTGTGTGTAAAAAAAGAAGAAAAACATTCCATATGTCACTAACAGGTAGCACATCTACGTCTGATACAGTTGATATCAAAGAATTCGCAGTTAGCGAATAAAATTCGAATTATTTCGTACATCTGTGGATCGTCAACAAAGCCTGTTCTTTCAGACATCTAAGTAAGTAAATACTATATTTGTTAAAAACCATAAAATCTACATAAACTATTTAAACACTGGGTGTAATTCAGGCAAGATAAACTCTAATTTAATTATTTTGACTTACATACAGTACGAAAGCAAATGAAAGTAAGAGGTTTCACTTACACATGCGTTAAGACATATTCTTTTCCTCCTATCTACCGTCTACTGTACGAAAGATTTCATCCAAACGTGAAGCATGTATTGCCATTGTATCAAAACTCTACTGATGATGTAGCTATATCAGTGTATGACTTTTTCTTCCTACTTTATTATCAGTCCACAAACAATTGTTCACACGTTCTTTAAAATCTTAATACGGAAAAGTAAGAGCATTAATACTGCATACGGTATTGCCAGGTTGATAATGTATGACAGTAACTCTGACTATGAAATTCAAAGACAGTTATACTTTGAGAGATCCACTGCTTGGTAAAGAAAACATCTTTGCCGAATGTCAAAGATTTAACATATACGAAAGAAAAATCAGTACTGAAAGTTGCGTTTGTAGCAGACAAATAAGAATTTAATAGGCGTCTTTGGTTATTATACGGTACAGTGTAACTACAAGTTTTTTTGCGTGGCCAACCTCCGCAGCAAGTACAGAAATATTTGTTTTCTAAATAAAACCGCCTTTTCTTGATGTTGTTGTTGTGGTCTTCAGTCCGGAAACTGGTTCGATGCAGCTCTCCATGCTACCCTATCCAGTGCAAGCTTCTTCATCTCCCAGTACCTACTGCACCCTACATCCTTCTGAATCTTCTTAGCGTATTCATCTCTTGGTCTCCCTCTACGATTTTTACCCTCCACGCTGCCCTCCAGTGCTAAATTGGTGATCCCTTGATGCGTCAGGACATGTCCTACCAACCGATCCCTTCTTCCAGTCAAGTTGTGCCACAAACTCCTCTTCTCCCCAATTCTATTCAATACCTCCTCATTATTTATGTGATCTACCCGTCTAATATTCAGCAGTCTTCTGTAACACCACATTTCGAAAGCTTCTATTCTCTTCTTGTCCAAACTATTTATCGTCCATGTTTCACTTCCATACATGGCTACACTCCATACAAATACTTTCAGAAACGACTTCCTGGCACTTAAATCAATACTCGATGTTAACGAATTTCTCTTCTCCAGAAACGCTTTCCTTGCCATTGCCAGTCTACATTTGATATCCTCTCTACTTCGACCATCATCAGTTATTTTGCTCCCCAAATAGCAAAACTCCTTTACTACTTTAAGTGTCTCATTTCCTAATCTAATTCCCTCAGCATCACCCGATTTAATTCAACTACATTCCATTATCCTCGTTTTGCTTTTGTTGATGTTCATCTTATATCCTCCTTTCAAGAGACTGCCCATTCCGTTCAACTGCTCTTCCAAGTCCTTTGCTGTCTCTGACAGAATTACAATGTCATCGGCAAACCTCAAATTTTTTACTTCTTCTCCATGAATTTTAATACCTACTCCGAATTTTTCTTTTGTTTCCTTCACTGCTTGCTCAATATACAGATTGAATAACATCGGGCAGAGGCTACAACCCTGTCTCACTCCCTTCTCAACCACTGCTTCCCTTTCATGTCCCTCGACTCTTATAACTGCCATCTGGTTTCTGTACAAACTGTAAATAGCCTTTCGCTCCCTGTATTTTACCCCTGCCACATTCAGAATTTGAAAGAGAGTATTCCAGTCAACATTGTCAAAAGCTCTCTCTAAGTCTACAAATGCTAGAAACTTACGTTTGCCTTTCCTTAATCTTTCTTCTAAGATAAGTCATAGGGTTAATATGGCCTCACGTGTTCCAACATTTCTACGGAATCCAAACTGATCTTCCCCGAGGTCGGCTTTTACCAGTTTTTCCATTCGTCTGTAAGGAATTCGCGTTAGTATTTTGCAGCTGTGACTTATTAAACTGATAGTTCGGTAATTTTCACATCTGTCAACACCTGCTTTCTTTGGGAATTGGAATTATTATATTCTTCTTGAAGTCTGAGGGAATTTCGCCTGTCTCATACATCTTGCTCACCAGATGTAGAGTTTTGTTAGGCCTGGCTCTCCCAAGGCTATCAGTAGTTCCGATGGAATTTTGTCTACTCCCCGGGCTTTGTTTCACCTTAGGTCTCTCAGTGCTCTGTCTAACTCTTCACGCGGTATCGTATCCCCTATTTCATCTCCATCTACATCCTCTTCCATTTACATAATATTGTCCTCAAGAACATCGCCCTTGTATAGACCCTCTATATACTCCTTCCACCATTCTGCTTTCCCTTCTTTGCTTAGAACTGGGTTTCCATCTGAGCTCTTGATATTCATGCAAGTGGTTCTCTTTTCTCCAAAGGTCTCTTTAATTTTCCTGTAGGCAGTATCTATCTTACCCCTAGTGAGATAAACCTCTACATCCTTACATTTGTCCTCTAGCCATCCCTGCTTAGCCATTTTGCACTTCTTGTCAATCTCATTTTTGAGACGTTTGTATTCCTTTTTGCCTGCTTCATTTACAGCATTTTTGTAGTTTCTCCTTTCATCAATTAAATTCAGTATCTCTTCTGTTACCCATGGATTTCTACTAGCCCTCGTCTTTTTACCTACTTGATCCTCTGCTGCCTTCACTACTTCATCCCTCAAAGCTACGCATTCTTCTTCTACTGTATTTCTTTCCCCATTCCTGTCAATTGTTTCCTTATGCTCTCCCTGAAACTCTGTACAACCTCTGGTTCTTTCAGTTTATCCAGGTCCCATCTCCTTCAATTCCCACCTTTTTGCAGTTTCTTCATTTTTAATCTACAGTTCATAACCAATAGATTGTTGTCAGAGTCCACATCTGCCCCTGGAAATGTCTTACAATTTAAAACCTGGCTCCTAAATCTCTGTCTTACCATTATATAATCTCTGAAACCTTCTAGTATCTCCAGGGTTCTTCCATGTATACAACCTTCTTTCATGATTCTTGAACCAAGTGTTAGCTCTGATTAAGTTATGCTCTGTGCAAAATTCTACTAGGCGGCTTCCTCTTTCATTTCTTAGTCCCAATCTATATTCACCAACTACGTCTCCTTCTCTTACTTTTCCTACTGTCGAATTCCAGTCACACATGACTATTAAGCTTTCGTCTCCCTTCACTAGTTGAATAATATCTTTTATCTCATCATACATTTCATCAATTTCTTCATTATCTGCAGAGCTAGTTGGCATATTAACTTGTACTACTATAGTAGACGTGGGCTTCGTGTCCATCTTGGCCACAATAATGCGTTCGCTATGCTGTTTGTAGTGGCTTACCAGCACTCCTATTGTCCTATTCATTATTAAAGCTACTCCTGCATTACCCCTATTTGATTTTGTATTTATAACCCTGTATTCACCTGACCAAAAGTATTGTTCCTCCTGCCGCCGAACTTGACTAATTCCCACCATATCTAACTTTAACCTATCCATTTCCCTTTTTAAATTTTCTAACATACCTGCCCGATTAAGGGATCTGACATTCCACGCTTCGATCCCTAGAACGCCAGTTTTTTTCTCCTGATAAAGACATCCCCTTGAGTATTCCCCGCGCGGAGATCCGAATGGGGGACTATTTTACCTCCGGAATATTTTACCCAAGAGGACGCCATCATCATTTAATCATACAGTAAAGCTGCATGCCCTCGGGAAAACTGACGGCTGTAGCTTCCCCTTGCTTTCAGCCGTTCGCAGTACCACAACAACAAGGCCGTTTTGGTTAGTGTTACAAGGCCGGATCAGTCAATCATCCAGACTGTTGCCCCTGCAACTACTGAAAAGGCTACTGCCCCTCTTCAGGAATATCATGTTTGTCTGCCGCAACTTCATTTGTTTTTACCAAACGCGTTTCGCCTTTTTCTTACTCTATGGCATTTTGAGTATGATAGTTTGTTGACATCTGCGTTTCCTCTCACCTGTTCTGGAGGTCTCGCCACCACTTCATTTCCGAAATATAAGCACTATTTTACCTTTTCCTTCACGAACAGGAAGAAACGCATAGTGAACTCACAATATCTACGTCTTTATAGGCACTGTTTTCGAACAAATAGCTGTAACTTGTGGCAAAAGAATAATAGTGCGCCACATAGAAGGAGAAACATGGTAAGCAGTGTGAAAGAAAAGGTTCAGAAGATAAAACTGTGCTTATGTTTCGCTAATGAAGGGGTAGTGCGACCTACAGACCAGATGAGAGGAAACGCAGATGCCAACAAACTATCTACATCTACGGAATTACTCTGCTATTCACAATAAAGTGCCTGGCAGAGGCTTCAATGAACCACCTTCAAGCTGTCGCAACGAAAAACGCCTTTGTTTTAATGATTGCCACTCCAATTCACGTACCATGTCTGAGGCACTATCTCCCATATTTAGCGATAATACAAAACGAGCTGCCCTTATTTGTGCTTTTTCGATGTCATCAGTCAATCCCATCTGATGCGGATTCCACACCGCACAGCAATACTCCAGAATAGGGCGGACAAGCGGGGTGTAAGCTCTCTCTTTAGTAGACCTGTTGCACCTTCTAAGTGTTCTACCAATGAATCGCAGTCTTTGGTTTGTTCTACCCAGAACATTATCCACGCGATCGTTCCAATTTAGGTTATTTGCAACTGTAATCCCTAAGTATTTAGTTGAATTTACAGCCTTCAGTTTTGTGTGAGTTATCGCGTAATCCAAATGTAGTGGATTTCCTTTAGTACTCATGTGAGTAACTTCACACTTTTCTTTATTCAGGGTCAATTGTCACTTTTCACACCGTACAGATATCTTATCTAAATAATTTTGATATTCGTTTTGATCATCTGATGACTTTACAAGACGGTAAATGACAACATCACCTACAAACAATCTAAGACGGCTACTGAGATTTTCTCCTATGTCGCTAATATAGCTCAGAAACAATAGGGGACCTATAACACTTCCTTGGGGAACGCTGGATATTACTTCTGTTTCACTCGATGACTTTTTCCGTCTATTACTATGAACTGTGGCCTTTCTGACAGGAAATGACGAATCCAGTCGCACAACTGAGGTGATATTCCATAGCCACGCACTTTGGTTAGAAGATGCTTGTAAGGAACGGTGTCGAAAGCCTTCTGGGAATCTAAAAATATGGAATCAATTTGACATCCCCTGTCGATAGCACTCATTACTTCATGAGTAAAAATGAGCTAGCTGTGTTTCGCAAGAACGATATTTTTTGAATGCGTGCCGACTATGTGTCAGTAAATCGTTTGCTTCTAGGTACTTCATAATGTTCGAAAACAGTATATGTTCCAAAACCCTACCGGAAATCGATGTTAGTGATAAGGGCCTGTAATTCAACGTATTACTCCTATTTCCCTTTTTGGGTATTTGTGTAACTTTAACAATTTTCCAGTCTTTAGGTACGGATATTTCTGTGAGCTAGCGGTTGTATATAGTTGCTAAATAGGGAGCTCTTGTATCAGCATACTCTGAGAGGAGCCAGACTGGCGTACAACCTGGACCGGAAGCCTTGCCTTTATTGATTTAAGCTGTTTTGCGACACCGAGGGTATCCACTTCTGTGTTTCTCATCTTGGCAGTTCTTCTTGATTGGAATTCAGGAACATCCCCACTGAAGATGCCTGAGAGTAAGAAAAAGGCGAAACGCGTCTGGGAAAAATAATTTAAGGTGCAGCAAGAAATGGCGGTTTCATCTACAAAACAAATATCGCATATTAACAGTTTGTAAAGAATCACTTTCCGGGGATAACCTGCTAACACGAAAGGGCACGTAAAGAAATGAAAACATAAATTTTCGTCTCTAGACATCACTTCATAATCTCAAATCACTCAGTTTGGTTCGCCCTGTGTAGAGCAGTTAAGATGGTGTCGGAAATCTGTGGGGCCGATTTGAGCTAGATCGCGCTCTGAATGGTAGACGAGGCAGCGCTGTAGCGTCCTGGAACGGTGAGGTTTCGGGAACATCGTCTCGATTCGCCTCAGGCAATAACAGCCGGCGGGGGCAGCTGCCACAACAACAGCTGTGCGACGCTGGTAGCAAGGGTGGCAGGGGCAGAGCGCCGAGGCTTGCCTGCGCAGTCGCGGCACGTGGAAAGGTCGCGCGAACCGCGCCGCTGCGCCCTCATGAATAATGCAGCAGCGGCGCCACACTGCACCCCGCCGGCCGGCCTGCGGTGCTCGCGGAACCACACCGTCAACTTCGCAAATTCCAACCTCTGCTGCTGATACTCGTCCTCATCTTCTTCTCAGTAACTCTCCGGAACAGGCGCTAGGGAGCCCTACTGCCCTAAGGCCTACCCAAGTTTACTTCATGACATACTATTCAAGCACCCATTCACTACCCTCTCAAATCCCTAACTCCTTTGTATATAGGTATCTGTCTATAGGTATTTGTATATAGGTATCCGTATCAACGGTGTTGGCGTCAGTAATTGCCTCCACCTCCATCAACATCGATACTCCGCCAGCCACTGTATGTTGCGTGGCTTAGGGTACCTTGCACCACTGCTAGCCATTTCCTTTCCTATTCCACATGCAAAAAGAGCGAGTGAAAAACGACTGTCAATATGCCTCCGTATGGAACTTAATTTCTCATATCTTATCTTCGTGGTGCGTAAGCGCAATGTATGTCGGTGGCAGTAGAATCGTTTGGCAATCAGCTTCAAATGCCGGTTCTCTAAACTTTCTCAGAAGTGTTTCTCGAAAAAACGTCACCTTCCCTCAAGGGATTCCCATTTGAGTTCCTGGAGCATTTCCACAACATTTACGCGCTGTTCGGACCTACATCTACATCTACATCTACATCCATACTCCGCAAGCCACCTGACGGTGTGTGGCGGAGGGTACCTTGAGTACCTATATCGGTTCTCCCTTCTATTCCAGTCTCGTATTGTTCGTGGAAAGAAGGATTGTCGGTATGCCTCTGTGTGGTCTCTAATCTGTCTGATTTTATCCTCATGGTCTCTTCGCGAGATATACGTAGGAGGGAGCAATATACTGCTTGACTCCTCGGTAAAGGTATGTTCTCGAAACTTCAACAAAAGCCCGTACCCAGCTACTGAGCGTCTCTCCTGCAGAGTCTTCCACTGGTAACAAATCTTGCAGGCCGCGCGTAAAATGATTCGCTGTCTTCCTTCAATCCTATATGGCACTGATCCCAAACACTCGAGCAGTTCTCATGAACAGGTCGCACCAGCGTCCTATACTCGGTCTCTTTTGCAGGTGAGCCACTCTTTCCTAAAATTCTCCCAATCAACCAAAGTCCATAGTTTGCCTTCTCTACCACAGTTCTCACATTCTCGTTTCATTTCATATCGCTTTGCAGCGTTACGCCCAGATATTTGAACGACTTGACTGTCTCAATGAGGACAATAGTAACACTTTATCCGAACCTTACAGCTTTGTTCTTAAATACTCATCCCCATTAATATACATTTTTCCAAATTTAGAGCTAGCTGCCATTTATCACACCAACCACAAACTGTACCTAAGTCGTCTTGTATCTTCCTCCAGCCACTCCGACATCTTACCGTACAAACAGCCTCAGATTGTTGCCCACCCTGTACGCCGCCCTGTCCGCCAGCATTAGTCCCATCACACTTCCATGAGTCACTCCTAACGATACCCTTGTCTCTGATGAACATTCGTAGTCGAGGACAACATACCGTGTTCTGTTCCATAAGAAGTCTTCGAGCCACTCACATATGTGTGAACTTATTCCATATCTTTCCGTGCGAGCTGTGATTTCCCTTATTGTAACTTCAACTGCTCGTCTGTCTTTGTTATTGTTTCCTGTTTTTCCTGTACTCTCTCATCTTCTCCCCATCTTATTTTTACCTTCCTTCTGCCTATATTGTTCTCGATGTCTTATTCTTTCTACCTTGAAGGCATTCTGATTTACTCTTGTAGTTTTCAAAAGTTTTCTTTCTGTTATTGCAACGTGTTTGGTGCTGTTCCTTTTCAGCTTTTGTCCTATTTCTGTAATCCAAGCTGTTGCCGATTTCTTCTACATACACTGCAAGTTTTTCTAGTCCATCCTGCCACATAGTGTCTCCAAGATATGTAAATTTACTAACTCGCACTATTTCAACTATTTATGTTTGTGTTTTTGATGCATTTAAAAAACAATATTTGTCACGAATTTACTTTCTTCAGCTGAATTTCTGTGATCAGTTCCAACAGTTATTCTTTTTCGGAACATTTATTTTAGTAACTCCTCGTCTCAGGTTCGTGAAAGTACCGCAAAATCGTCTGCAAAATCGTGGCTGTTTATTCTAATGCCATTGGTTTTCCCTCCCAGCATCATTTGTCATTTAGTGTTCCTTTAGCTCGAAATTCCAGTTTTTTAACATTTTAAAATATTCGGTTAAACAACAAAATTGATTGTTCAACCACCATCCTAACGCCAGTTTTTATTACAAATACCGTATTTGTTAGATATTCCACATTACGTTCGCAAATTTTCCTATGACACGAAATTCTCTAATGATTTTCTCTGTGGTTCCTCTCTCTACCCAGTCAACTGCTTTCTCGAAATTGATAAATGATACTATAATAGTCTGCTTCTTATGTTCTTCTAGCGTACATTATTAGTTATCTCGCTTCCAAGGTAGTAGAACTCCTTTGCCTACTATCTTGTTACTTTCACCTTTCTCCGGTTTTCTCTGAGTCCATAGCATGTGCTGTTTAGAATCTTCACTCGTTCCAACAGGTCTTGCAACTTTTGCACACTTTCATTGATGATAGCGATGTCATCGGTGAATCTTATCATTGATATCTTTTCATCCTGAATGTGGTCCTAAAGCAGCTGAACATAACCATTTCCAGAGCGAATGATAGATTAAGATGGACCAGAGGACCCAGAGTACACCATGTGAAGACCACCCCTCGTAAACACAGCCGACACTGTTATGGAGCCAACACCAGCTTACCTAATGTACTGTTGCCGACTTGGGTCCACGACTTCGTAGCCACACTCAGACACCACCGTCAGCTCTTACCTGACGAAATCTGGAATCATCCAACCAGGCCACGGTTTTCGAGCCGTCTGGGGTCCAACCGATAAGGTCACGAGCCCAGGAGAGGATCTGCAGGTGATGTCGTGTTGTTAGCAACGGTACTCGGGTTGTTCGTCTGCAGCCATAGCCCATTAACACCAAATTTCACCGTTCTGTGCAAACGGATACGTTCGTCGTACTCTCCACATTGATTTCTGCTGATATTTAACGCAGTGTTTGTTGTATGCTAGCACCGACAACTCTACGCAAACGCTGGTGCTCTCGGTCTTTAAGTGAAGGCCGTCGTTGTACTGAATAACTCGAAAACCACACCTTCCAGCGACACCTAACCTATAAAAAAAATTCCAGTTCATTTTCTCCTCTAGGAGTAGTAATCTGCGCGAGGAGAGTACGAGAGTAGTGAAAATATCGCGCGACGTGCATGCACAGTAGCTTACGTAGTTTTGCAGGCTAATATGAAGCAGTTTCCCGACTTGATAAAACACATGTATCCCGTATCAAATTACTCGTCTCACCTTCCTCTACAGTACTGTGGTACGCTGTAAACAATGACAATGTCTGAATAATACAGAAAATTAATAACAAAGTACACTACTGGCCATTAAAATTGCTACTCAAGAAGAAATGCAGATGATAAACTGGTATTCATTGTTGTTGCTGTTGCTGTTGTGGTCTTCAGTCCTGAGACTGGTTTGATGCAGCTCTCCATGCTACTCTATCCTGTGCAATCTTCTTCATCTCCCAGTACCTACTGCAGCCTACATCCTTCTGAATCTGCTTAGTGTATTCATCTCTTGGTCTCCCTCTACGATTTTTACCCTCCACACTGCCCTCCAATGCTAAATTTGTGATCCCTTGATGCCTCAAAACATGTCCTACCAACCGATCCCTTCTTCTAGTCAAATTGTGCCACAAACTTCTCTTCTCCCCAATCCTATTCAATACCTCCTCATTAGTTAGGTGATCTACCCACCTTATATTCAGCGTTCTTCTGTAGCACCGCATTTCGAAAGCTTCTATTCTCTTCTTGTCCAAACTATTTATCGTCCATGTTTCACTTCCATACATGGCTACACTCCATACAAATACTTTCAGAAACCACTTCCTGACACTTAAATCTATACCCGACGTTAACAAATTTCTCTTCTTCAGAAACGATTTCCTTGCCATTGCCAGTCTACATTTTATATCCTCTCTACTTCGACCATCATCAGTTATTTTACTCCCTAAATAGAAAAACTCCTTTACTACTTTAAGTGTCTCATTTCCTAATCTAATTCCCTCAGCATCACCCGATTTAATTCGACTACATTCCATTATCCTCGTTTTGCTTTTGTTGATGTTCATCTTATATCCTCCTTTCAAGAGACTGCCCATTCCGTTCAACTGCTCTTCCAAGTCCTTTGCTGTCTCTGACAGAATTACAATGTCATCGGCAAACCTCAAATTTTTTACTTCTTCTCCATGAATTTTAATACCTACTCCGAATTTTTCTTTTGTTTCCTTCACTGCTTGCTCAATATACAGATTGAATAACATCGGGGAGAGGCTACAACCCTGTCTCACTCCTTTCCCAACCACTGCTTCCCTTTCATGCCCCTCGACTCTTATAACTGCCATCTGGTTTCTGTACAAATTGTAAATAGCCTTTCGCTCCCTGTATTTTACCCCTGCCACATTGAGAATTTGAAAGAGAGTATTCCAGTTAACATAATGAAAAGCTTTCTCTTAGTCTACAAATGTTAGAAACGTAGGTTTGCCTTTTCTTAATCTTTCTTCTAAGATAAGTCGTAAGGATAGTATTGCCTCACGTGTTTCAACATTTCTACGGAATCCAAATTGATCTTCCCGGAGGTCCGCTTCTACCAGTTTTTCCATTCGTCTGTAAAGAATTCGAGTTAGTATTTTGCAGCTGTGACTTATTAAACTGATAGTTCGGTAATTTTCACATCTGTCAACACCTGCTTTCTTTGGGATTGGAATTATTATATTCTTCTCAAAGTCTGGGGGTATTTCACCTGTCTCATACATCTTGCTCACCAGATGGTAGAGTTTTGTCATGACTGGCTCTCCCAAGGCCATCAGTAGTTCTAATGGAATATGGTCTACTCCCGGGGCCTTGTTTCGACTCAGGTCTTTCAGTGCTCTGTCAAACTCTTCACGCAGTATCTTATCTCCCATTTCATCTTCATCTACATCCTCTTCCATTTCCATAATATTGTCCTCAAGTACATCGCCCTTGTATAAACCCTCTATATACTCCTTCCACTTTCTGCCTTCCCTTCTTTGCTTAGAACTGGGTTGCCATCTGAGCTCTTGATATTCATACAAGTGGTTCTCTTCTCTCCAAAGGTCTCTTTAATTTTCCTGTAGGCAGTATCTATCTTACCCCTAGTGAGACAAGCCTCTATATCCTTACATTTGTCCTCTAGCCATCCCTGCTTAGCCATTTTGCACTTCCTGTCAATCTCATTTTTGAGACGTTTGTATTCCTTTTTGCCTGCTTCATTCACTGCATTTTTATATTTTCTCCTTTCATCAATTAAATTCAATATTTCTTCTGTTACCCCAGGAATTCTATTATCCCCCGCCTTTTTACCTACTTGATCCTCTGCTGCCTTCACTACTTCATCCCTCAGAGCTGCCCATTCTTCTTCTACTGTATTTCTTTCCCCCATTCCTGTCAATTGTTCCCTTATGCTCTCCCTGAAACTGTACAACCTCTGGTTCTTTCAGTTTATCCAGGTCCCATCTCCTTAAATTCTCGCCTTTTTGCAGTTTCTTCAGTTTCAATCTGCAGTTCATAACAAATAGATTGTGGTCAGAATCCACATCTGCCCCTGGAAGTATCTTACAATTTAAAACCCGGTTCCTAAATCTCTGTCTTACCATTATGTAATCTATCTGATACCTTTTAGTATCTCCAGGATTCTTCCAGGTATACAACTTTCTTTCATGATTCTTGAACCAAGTGTTAGCCATGATTAAGTTATGCTCTGTGCAAAATTCTACAAGGCGGCTTCCTCTTTCATTTCTTAGTCCCAATCTTCCCCCCAATCCATATTCACCTACTATGTTTCCTTCTCTCCCTTTTCCTACTGACGAATTCCAGTCACCCATGACTATTAAATTTTCGTCTCCCTTCATTACCTGAATAATTCCTTTTATCTCGTCATACGTTTCTTCAATTTCTTCATCATCTGCAGAACTAGTTGGCATATAAACTTGTACTACTGTAGTAGGCATGGGCTTTGTGTCTATCTTGGCCACAATAATGCGTTCACTATGCTGCTTGTAGTAGCTAACTCGCACTCCTATTTTTTTATTCATTATGAAACCTACTCCTGCATTACCCCTATTTGATTTTGTATTTATAACCCTGTATTCACCTGACCAAAAGTCTTGTTCCTCCTGCCACCGAATTTCACTGATTCCCACTATATCTAACTTTAACCTATCCATTTCCCTTTTTAAATTTTCTAACCTACCTGCCCGATTAAGGGATCTGACATTCCACGCTCCGATCCGTAGAACGCCAGTTTTCTTTCTCCTGATAATGACGTCCTCTTTAGTAGTCCCCGCCCGGAGATCCGAATGGGGGACTATTTTACCTCCGGAATATTTTACCCAAGAGGACGCCATCATCATTTAATCATACAGTAAAGCTGCATGTCCTCGGGAAAAATTACGGCTGTAGTTTCCCCTTGCTTTCAGCCGTTCGCATTACCAGCACAGCAAGGCCGTTTTGGTTAATGTTACAAGGCCAGATCAGTCAATCATCCAGACTGTTGGCCCTGCAACTACTGAAAAGGCTGCTGCCCCTCTTCAGGAACCACATGTTTGTCTGGCCTCTCAACAGATACTCCTCCGTTGTGGTTGCACCTATGGTACGGCCATCTGTATCGCTGAGGCACGCAAGCCTCCCCACCGACGGCAAGGTCCATGGTTCATGGGGGGTGGTATTCATTGGACAAATATATTATACTAGAACTGACATGTGATTACATTTTCACGCAATTTGGATGCATAGATCCTGAGAAATCAGTACCCAGGACAACCACGTCTGGCCGTAATAACGGCCTTGATACGCCTGGGCATTGAGTCAAACAGAGCTTGGATGGCGTGTACAGCTACAGTTGCCCATGCAGCTTCAACACGATACCACAGTTCATCAAGAGTAGAGACTGGCGTATTGTGACGAGCCAGTTGCTCGGCCACCATTGACCAGACGTTTCCAATTGGTGAGAGATCTGGAGAATGTGCTGGCCAGGGCAGCAGTCGAACATTTTCTGTATCCAGAAAGGCCCGTACAGGACCTGCAACATGCGGTCGTGCACTATCCTGCTGAAATGCAGGGTTTCGCAGGGGTCGTATGAAGGGTAGAGTCACGGGTCGAAACACATCTGACATGTAACGTCCACTGTTCAAAGCGCCGCCAATGCGAACAAGAGATGACCGAGACGTGTAACCAATGGCACCCCATACCATCACGCCCTGTCATACGCCAGTATGGCTATGACAAATGCACGCTTCCAATGTGCGTTCACCGCGATGTCACCAAACACGGATGCGACCATCATGATGCTGTGAAGAGAACCTGGATTGATCCGAAAAAAATGACGTTTTCTCAGTCGTGCACGCAGGTTCGTTGTTGAGTATACCATCGCAGGCGCTCCTGTCTGTGATGCAGCGTCAAGGGTAACCGCAGCCATGGTCTCCGAGCTGATAGTCCATGCTGCAGCAAACGTCGTCGAACTGTTCGTGCAGATGGTACTTGTCTTGCAAACGTCCCCATCTGTTGACTCAGAGATCGAGATGTGGCTGCACGATCCGTTACAGCCATGCGGATAAGATAACTGTCATCTCGACTGCTAGTGATACGAGGCCGTTGGGGTCCAGCACGGCGTTCCGTGTTACCCTCCTGAACCCACCGATTCCATATTCTGCTAACAGTCTTTGGATCTCGACCAACGCGAGCAGCAATGTCGCGATACGATAAACCGCAATCGCGATAGGCTACAATCCGACCTTTATCAAAGTCGGAACCGTGATGGTAAGCATTTCTCCTCCTTACACAAGGCAGCACAACAACGTTTCACCAGGCAACGCCGGTCAACTGCTGTTTGTGTTTGTGAAATCGGTTGGAAACTTTCCCCATGTCAGCATGTTGTAGGTGTTGTCACCGGCGCCAACCTTGTGTGAATGCTCTGAAAAGCTAATTATTTGCATATCACAGCATCTTCATCCTGTCGGTTAAATTTCGCGTCTGTAGCACGTCATCTTCGTGGTGTATCACTTTTAATGGCAGTGGTGTATATTAAAAATGATCCATCTCAGAAAGCATTCGGAACGGGGCATATGTCAATGTGACGATTTGTGTTCAAAATAACTAATAATCTCACCCCTCAAAACTTGTACGTTTCCTCCTGACTCGCCCAGTATTACAGTGATTAGCGGCCGTGGCCTGTATCATCCAAGTGTTGTGTATAGCGAGCTGGTGCTTCCTTTGTGGCACTAATGACCCTCGAAAAGCTGTAATATTCAATTACGAGGCAGAGATGATCGTGCATGGAATGGGTGCCACTCTGCTATTCAAAGCCAAGCAGCTCTGGTGGATTATTTTCATTCTGCACTTGGCTGCACCCATCACATTATTACCTGTAAATCTACATATATACAGTGGCAAAAAAACTGAAGCACCCTGGAGGAGAAGAGGCAATGTAACGTAACTCCATTGGTTGAGAGGCTATATTATGTTATTTCAGTAATTACAATGATGAGTCATATTTACAAAGAACTTCGCAATGTAAGCTCACTTCATAGCATGACACTGAAGCAACTCGGACCAGCATGCATGCGCTGATTTGGTTGAGAAGTGTGTCTCCTGAGGTATACGGGCCGTCAACTACTGTAACTGGCTTTGATACCCAGGACACTGGCACTTAGACGGAGTTGGCGTCCCAGTTGTTGGCACACATGTTCTACTGGGGACAGTTCTGGGGACCTTCGTGGTCACAGGACTACCTCAGCATCATACTAACGGTTCATACACACACGGGACACATGTGGAAGAGCATTGTCCTCTTCAAAAATGGCACCACAATGCTGCGGCATAAGAGGTAGCACATGAGATTGCGGGAAGACTATGACTTACAACTGTGTCTGCAGAGTTCCCTCAGTCACTACCGGCCGTGACCTGAAGTCATAGCTTGACGCTGGGAGAAACACCGCTATGCCTCTCCAAATCATCGCACAATTGGGACCACGTCCCAGGTCCCCGCTATACACTCAGACGATGTTCATTCGCGGTAATGCCGAACCGCGATTCGTCGCTGAACACAATTCGAAGCTATTCATCAGGAGTGTATGCTTCACGGTCACGTCACCATTCCAGACGCAGCCGTTCGCGTTGTGGTGTTAACGGCAGTCTACGCATTGGACAGTAGTTTCCTAGTCGGAATGCTGCTGATCTCCGACCAATGGTGCGGGGATGCCAGGCAAAGTTTCTGTGAGTCCATTAGTTGTTCTCGGATGGGAGGCGCAGATGTGAAGAGTATATGACGTGCTTTGTGCATAATGTAATCAACAAAATTGTGAATGAGTATGAAGAAAATGCAGTTTAAAAATATGTAAGCGTGAGTATAACCTACAGAATGTGAATCATGGGAACGTATTTGTCATGGATACCATGAGGCTTTTACATGGTCCAGATAACAATGCTCCCCCTACACCACTATCAGACGACGAGCCTGCAGTGACTCGGAAACTAGTTAACGGTACAAAAAATAAATCGTATCAAATTGCGTATTATACCAATGTAAAACGCCAGTATTAAATTCCTGTTGCAGTGCGCCATCCGCAAATGATATAAGGAAGAACAATCACTGTTTAATGCCTCATGGACGACAATATCGTTAGAGATTGAGTATAAGGTCATATTAAGGAAGGATATGCATCGCAATCGGCCATGCGCTTTGAATGGAAACCTTCCAGCATTTGGCCTAAGCGATTTAGAAAAATTGTGGAAAACTTGAATCTCGATGGACAGGCGGGGGTTTGAACCGTCGTCCTCCCAAATTTGACTAGTCAGCGGCACTCTGACGCATCGCCCTTGTTACCAAAATGGATTTACTGAAGTCCAGGTGAAAAGAGTTTTTAAGATCTTTAACTAACTCAGCCATATAAATTTATCACCAATTTCTCCTTCTCAAATTAATGAAATTATGTATTCCTTCAAAAATAAAAGCTCATGTGGTTTTTATGGTGTTTCGGATAGAGCGCTAAAGATTAGATCCTATGTAATAAACCGTGTCTTATCTGAAATCTGTAATGCATCACTAAATTAAGGAATTTCTGCGGAGAGATGGAAATCTGCCGTTGACAGTTCCCTGTTTAAGAAAGATGAGAGGAGAGATGCCAATAGCAACCGACCTCTTTCACTGCTGACATCGTATGCCAAAATTTTTTAGAGGGTGAAGTATTCTAGAACAGTGTCTGACCCGACCAACAATAGCATCCTCGGCAAATCACAATTTGGATTTTGGAAGGGTTGCTCAACTGAGAACGACATTTAAATGTTCACTCACCAGATTTTATAAGCACTAAATAATAAAATAGCGCCAGTTGGCTTTTTTTCTGCCATCTATCTAAGGCAAATGAGTGTGTGAACCACATTATTCTCCTAAATAAATTGAAGTTTCACGGGATCGATGGTATTGCCAACGTATGGATAATGTCATATACAATCAAAAGAATGCAGTAAGTTGCACTTACTTATTCAACAAATGTAGCCTGGGTACATTATTCTGACTGGGAAGAAATCATGTATCTGGTTCCCCAAGGCTCAGTTTTAGGTCCAGTAGTCTTCCTTATAAACACTTAAAAGGAAAAGGACGCACCACGAAGGAGTTATGCAAACTGGTCAGAAACTGAAATTCCTACAGATATCGAAAGGGACTGCAAAACTGTAAATTGTGGTGGCCTATGGAAGAGTGTGTGGCGATCCAGCGAAATTTCACCTCGCAGCTGGCAAAGATAGCAAACAGGGGACACGTCAAGACCAGAGCAGCAACTCTTTGCGAATTTATTTCCGTGTACTCTGTTCGACACTAACTATGCTGAGCCGTGTAACGAGGTCCCCAGTAAATTGCTTTTTGTAATGCTTTAGAACATAATGTAAATGAACCTTGCTCTAGACTAGCACTGTTTTAGTAAGAAAAGATTTAATGCCTGAAATTAGTAAACGGCTTCTTATAATACTTTTGGAACTTACTGTAAATTTTGATTCTCATTGAGGGATAATCTTTTCTAATGTTCCATTATTTTAATAGGGAAAGAAAAAAAATAATTCCTTTAGTTAGCAAACATTTCTACTCGACAGAGAGGAACTTATGAAAATTTGTAATGTACTGATTTGCTGTATTGTAGTAATACATTTGTGAACATATTATTTTAAAGAAATAAACGATGTTCAAGCTGTTACCCAGCCCTTCCATTAGGAACTATTGATTGTATCCTCTCATTAATTAACATTCTTGTTAAGACCGTATCATACGCATCTATACAGGTGCGTGAACTATATACGTAGATGTCAGCCTTTGAGAGAGGACGTGCAGCTTGGATAGTAGCCGGTTGTTGTAATTGCCGAAACGCTCGACACTGCAATATGAGTGATGCCATTATTCGACGATGTTGACAGAAATGGCTGAACCATGGCCGAACGCAGCACCAAGAAGGAGGCTGTCGACCTAGAGAGACGACAGAATGTAAGGGCTGAGCGATTCTTGTAGAGGCAGTCAGAACACTGGATTGTTCACCGTCATCGATCCGACGTACGTGTTTCAGTGTCCACGAGGACTATTAATATGCGGCTCGTAGGAAGGGGGAATGAGCTCACGGCACTCCTTGCGCTGGCTACTACTGACCTCACATGAAGATGGTATCTGTTCTTTCAAATGGCTCTGAGCACTATAGGACTCAACTGCTGAGGTCATTAGTCCCCTAGAACTTAGAACTAGTTAAACCTAACTATCCAAAGGACATCACAAACATCCATGCCCGAGGCAGGATTCGAACCTGCGACCGTTCCAGGCTGCAGCGCCTTTAACCGCACGGCTACTTCGGCTGGCTTCTGTTCTTTCGGACATGTCCGAAAGAACAGATACCATCTTCATATAGTTAAGGCTAACCGGCCATTGACCTGCTTCTTCTGTGCTAGATGCACACGCATTGCCCGAACTCTTACGGGACTCGGTAAGATTGTCTGCAGCGAGTAATGAGTGAAATGGGCAGGGGCACTACGAATGTAGAGTGTGGATATTAAGTTGGGAATGTTGGTCTCAAGGAGAGCGTGCAAGGGATAAATCCCGGCAGTCGCACTATGCTCTTTGCCAGCGGTGGCTCGGATGGATAGAGCGTCTACCGAGTAAGCAGGAGATCCCGGGTTCGAGACCCGGTCGGGGCATACATTTTTAACTGTCCCCATTGATGTATATCAATGCCTGTCGACAGCTTAGAATCTTGATTTAATAATCATTTCACCACTGAACTCTGTTCACCAACGAGCAAGTTTGCAGTGATGTCGGACACATTCGGTCTCGAATTTTATTTACTCTAGCGGAAGTTCCTACGAAAAATGGTTCAAATGGCTCTGAGCACTATCGGACTTAACAGCTATGGTCATCAGTCCCCTAGAACTTAGAACTACTTAAACCTAACTAACCTAAGGACAGTACACAACACCCAGCCATCACGAGGCAGAGAAAATCCCTGACCCCGCCGGGAATCGAAGGGAACCCGGGCGTGGGAAGCGAGAACGCTACCGCACGACCGCGAGATGCGGGCCAGAAGTTCCTACGGTAATGAGTCCTGTATCTTAACGAGCCCCGACGACAAGCGAGGATGAGTCTAGAGACTTCCCAAACAATCTGGGGTGCCAACGTGACTGTCACCCACTATTTGGCCAGATATCAGGAGTGGTGGTCTGGGGTGCTGCATCATGTCGTTGCAGGACCCCTCTGGGGACCATCTTCGGCACCCTTACAGCACAGCGATGCGTTGACGATATTCTACGCCCTGTTTTGTTACTCTGCATGACAAGCCATCTTTGGCTTATACTCGTATTTCAGTAAGGTAATGCCGCCCTCATACGGCGAGAGCTTTTACTGCTTGTCTTCGTGCTTGCCAAACCGCACTTTGGCCAGGAAGTTCGCTGGATCTCTTCACAACTGAAATCGTTAATCGTTAGGAGCATTATTGACAAGACTCTCGAACCAGCTCGGCATTTTGACGATCTAACGCGCTAGTTGGTCGGAATTTGACGTGATATCCCTAAGGAGGAAGTCCAACAACTCTATCAATCATTTCCAAGCAGAATAACTGCCTGCGTAAGAGGCGGAAGTGGCTCAGTTTGTGAAGCTCTTTCTCTTCATTAAATCATCCAGATTTCCTGAAAATGTAATCATTGCTTTCTCTGTACATGTACATCACATCTACGGATTTCCGTCCGATTCGGATGGCTCCTTCGTGATTCGCCTTTTTTGTCTCACAGCATATATAAACGATCTTCCGTCTAATATACAACAGGTCAGTAGGCTTCGTGCTCCAAGTAGATAGTTTATGACGCAACGTCTGTGGTTAAGGTTTTACGGTTTTGTGTCCTGTCCAATTTGTTGCCTCGGATTTTAGGGAGAGGGTTTTAACCCTCTAACCGGAACATCTTTTACTCGGCGGTAAGATGGAACATCGGTCTGCTAGACCGCTAGGACATTTAAAGTGTATTTTTCTCTATTTTTATGACTTTTCCGCACTTCTACGTTGCTTCTCTCTCTCTTTAAGGTGTAATTAAACATAATAATAGGTTTTTGAACCATAATATTTGTTAAAATACCAGTAAATTCAAGTTTATTACTAGGAAAAACTTTAATTTGCAGTGTTTTGTTGTTTACACATTACTCCTTTAGAAATACTTTTTTTTTACATTATTATAGTTACAACACAAAGAAAATGAATACTAAAATGTAATGCAAAGAAAAAATTTAACTTTTATTTTTAATTGCACAAGTCTTGCACACTTTTCGTGAACACTCCAAGCACGTTGGTTCTTCGCAAGAAATACACTTGTAGGCAGTTTTCCTCTTTTTTTGATATGGACAAAATCGACAGGTTTTTCTTTTACCAAGTGTGTCCGTCGGACACTCATCAACTCGAACAACAAATTTATTCCGTTGGCTAACGATTTGCTTTTCTTTTGCTGCCTCTTCTTCTAAAGATGAAATAATACTTTGTAGCTCTTGAGGCAGATTGGAGATTGCCAGTCGGGATTTTACGAAATCGTAGACCAAATATAGAGAAACTCTTTTCAGGAAATCAAAACGTGATACGGTTTTCTTCTCTCCAAAAAGTCCATAAAGTATACTTGCGTTTGATCCAGCCATGGCCACCATGTGGTAAAAAATAGCCAACGGCCACCTTCTTGTTTTGCGATTAGTAGAATAAACACTGCACTTCATATCTAGCGTGTCTATTCCACTTTTTGTGGCGTTATAAAAAGATATGATTTCAGGTTTATCATTTGAAACGTCAGTGTAATTGGAATGATGCATTGACGAAAGAAGTAGGACTGCCTTATTCCTTTTTGGGACATAAGAAAGCAGAGTCATTTCTTTCGTAAAGCCATAAAGGCTGGACCCAATTTCACGATCGCTTCTTGCTTGAAATTCTGCTGGTATCTGGGGTCTGTTTCTTTTTAGTGTCCCAACTAATGTCAAATTGTGAGCTAGTAGCTCCTGGGCAAGTTCCACAGAACAAAACCAATTGTCGCAACTAATATTTCTGTTTGTGCCATACAGCCCTTTAGATAGGCGGATTACAGACTGCGTGGGAATGCTCTTTTTCTTTTCTGCTGTAGAAAGTGTGGCTCCATCACAGCCTTTGCCGGAGTAGATGTAGGCATTGTAAATATATGCATTGTGTGCATCTGCCAGACCCATGACCTTAATGCCATATTTAGCCGGTTTATTCGGCATATATATACGAAATTTAACCCTCCCTCTGAAAGGCACCAAAGTTTCATCAACTGTCAAATGCGCTCCAGGGCTATAAATTTGTTGGCAGTTCCAAATAAACTTATTAAATATGTCTGTAATGGCAGCAGCTGGGTCATATTTTTCCCTCTGTTCCCTCGTGCTCGAGTCATCGAATCTAAATGCCCTAAGCAATATTCCTAATCGCTTTTCTGTTATTATTGATCGAAAAATTGGCCTCCCCAAGACCGAAGTGGAAAACAGCGAGGTCATAGGCTCCCTCGCAGATTTGAATATGCTGCAAAGAACTGTGACTCCAATCACAGCGTTCACTTCCTGCACAGTAGTGTCTCTGTAAGCTACACTTTCTTTTAGTTCAATAACAGAACGAATTTTGGCCAACTTTTCATTAGTATGCTTTACAATCGTCTCAATCATGTCGTCAGTAAACAAAAGGCGCCACACTTCACCTGGGAGTGGGTTTTTCCCCACGGTAAGAGCAGGCCCTTGTATCTTTGATAGCCGTACCTTTATTATATTGGATGCTGCTGTTCGCGTCTTAGAGCGAACAGGAGTTGATGACCATGTGAAACACTTGTTTCTTCCGTAGTAAGAAACTGGAAGACGACTCTCATCTAGAGTGTCATCAGAACGCGTAGATGAGCTAGCAACATCAGCAGGCTTCTGTGGAGTGATTAGTCTGCTTCCACCAGAAGTTATGTCAGACTGTGGTTGCTCTCCAGTTTCTTCGCGAACTGCGGTATTTTCGACTTCAAATATTTCTCGAATAGTTTCATCATCGCGATCATCATCATTGGGAGAGTCATCGTCATTATCTGTTTCATTGCGAGGATCTTGGATAGTAAGGTCCTCATCTGGAATGCATGATTCATCTGAATCCACTTCCGAGTCTGATTCTTCAAGGTAATTTTGAGAGCGTGCAAGGGCTACAATTCTTTTCGACCGATTTGAAACATATTTCGGACCTTCCATTGTAAACCTGCAAGGAAAAAGGGAAAAATGAGTTTTAACGAAATTTAATGGGGATAATTCTATCGCTGTAATAAGTTTGCGCGGTAAATTGGAGAATGTGTGTGAAAAACGGAAAGAGGAAAAATTAAAACGTTAAATACGAGTTGTTACACTTTTTTCTCGTTCTTCTATGAACACAAAAGTATTAAGCATCGTGTGGTGGCAAAAATTTCAATCAAATAGATGAAATGTTGCTACACAGAAAACAGAAGAGTTCAAAGAGTGGAACATCGGTCATACAGACCGACAAATGCGTGATACTTTTAGGAACACCGGTCTGGGAGACCGGCAAAAATTTGACACTTTTAGGAACACCCGGTCTGTCAGACCGGGAGGGGAATGCATTTTTTCGGAACACGGTCTCACAGACCGACAATACGTAACAAAAATTCTACTTACTTGAAAACAATGCATGCGCCGACAATACGTTGTTGGCCAGCTGCGGTTCGGGACCCGACTGAAGATTACTGGGCTTCTCCCCACCCTCACGAACAATGCAGCGCCGTTAGCATTGTTAATGTCAACTATGGCGGTATCTCAGACCGATGTTCCGTTCAAAGGGTTAATGTGCTGCTGGATGACTGGCTCATCCAGATTTTAGGTACGAGGTCCGCCAGTCACGAATACCTCCTTGTTTCCCTTCGGTTTCTGTCTTCCCTTCCTTGTGTTTCCTTTCCTTTTTTAGTGCACTCCTTCTCCTCTTGTTTTGCCTCTGTATGTGAGGATTTGGAACTGCGTCAGGTCTGTGTCTTTTAGCTGTTCCCCTTGTTCGCTGTTCGTCTTAGTCCCTTCACTGCATGTGTTCCTGTTTTTATGCGTTTGGGCGCTGATGACCCCGCTGTTTAGCGCCGGTAAACCTCAAATACACACACACACTAATATACAACAAGCAGAATTAGTGCCTTCTGCAGATGACACGAATACTGTAATCATTGCAGGCGTACATACAGAAAGAGAAGTGATAAAAAATGTTTTTAAGAGTATCACTGGCTGGTTTTCTGCGAATGGTCTCACCCCAATGTTAAGAAGACACAAAATATTCAGTTCTGCACATCGCGCCGTACTATACCAATGATAAGTTGACACACGATGAGGAAATAATAAATAGGGCGAAACTTTAAAACTCTTTTGTGTGTCTGAAAAAGAGAAATTTGCTAACGTCGAGTAGAGATTTAAGTGTCAGGAAGTCTTGTCTGAAAGTATTTGTATGGAGTGTAGTCATGTATGGAAGTAAAATATGGACGATAAATAGTTTAGACACGAAAAGAATAGAAGTTTTCGAAATGTCGTGCTCCAGAAGAATGCTGAAGATTATATGGGTATATCACGTAACTAATGGGGAGGTACTGAATAGAATTGAGGAGAAGAGGAATTTGTGGCACAACTTGACTAGAAGAAGGGATCGATTGGTGGGATACGTTCTGAGGCATCAACGGATCACCAGTTTAGTATTGGAAGGAAGCGCGGGGGGTAAAAATTGTAGAGAGAGAGACCAAGGGATGAATACGCAAAGCAGATTCAGAAGGATGTAGGTTGCAGTACTTACCCGGAAATGAAGAAGCATGGAGTGCTGCAGAAAACTAGCCTGGACTGAAGACCTCAACAACATGCATCATATTAATCAGAATATAAACTAGAAGAAGCATATTTTGGAACTCGTAAACAAGCTTAGTTCAGCCGCATTTACACTTATAATCATTGAAAATCTTGAGGAGAAACATATACGTAAGTTAACATATTTAATATATTTTCATTCAGTAATGTCACATCCAAAAATATTCGTGAGTAACTCAACATTAAGGAAGGAAGCCTTCATTGGTCAAAAAGTAACTATAAGAATAACACACACATCAAAAAAGTTATGCATCACCCTGGTTCCCGAAACTCGGAAAGATAGACGTTGTATGTGGATTTTGTATCACATACACAGTCCCTTTCACTGTTCAGAGATGTCACTAAACCCGCACAAAGATGAAAACAACCATGGATGAGCTGCGCCTACTACATGGAGGGGTCCGCCAGCAGTAAGTTCCAGTCACTGCACCAGGAAGGAAGAAAGGAGGTACACAGCTCGTGTTGTCTGTAGTTCAACCATGCCTAGACGGTCAATACAGCGATTCGATAGCGTCCACATTCTTATTTTGCTCCAGGAAGGCCTCAGGTCTAGGGAATAGTCCATACCTCTCGGAGTAAACCAAAGCGATGTTGTTCGGACATGGAGGAGATAGAGAGAGACAGGAACTGTCGATGACATGCCTCGCTCCGGCCGCCCAAGGGCTACTACTGCAGTGGATGACCACTATCTACGGATTATGGCTCGCAGGAACCCTGACAACAATGCCACCATGTTGAATAATGCTTTTCGTGCAGCCACAAGACAACGTGTTACGACTCAGACTTTGCGAAATAGGCTGCATGATGCGCAATTTCACTCCTAACGTCCATCTTTGCAACCACGACACCATGCAGCGCGGTACACGTGAGCCCAGTAACATACCGAATGGACCGCTCAGGATTGGCATCACGTTCTGTTCGTCGATGAGAGTCGCCTATGCCTTCAACCATGCAATCGTCGGAGACTTGTTTGGAGGCAACCCAGTCAGGTTGAACGCCTTAGACACATTGTCTAGCGAAAGCAGCAAGGTGGAGATTTCCTGCTGTTTTGGGGTGGCATTATGTGGGGCCGATGTAAGCCGCTGGTGGTCATGGAATGCGCCGAACGTATGTACGATACATGAATGCCATCCTCCGACCGATAGTGCAACCATATCGGCATCATATTGGCGAGGCATTCATCTTGGAAATTTGTGATAAGTTCCTATGGGACCAAACTGCTAAGGTCATCGGTCCCTAGGCTTACATACTACTTTATCCAACTCAAACTAACTTACTCTAAGGACAACACTCACATCCATGCCCGAGGCAGGACTCAAACCTCCGACAGGGTAAACGCACGAACCGTGGCAAGGCGCCCTTGACCGCACGGCTACCCCGCGCGGCCGCATTCGTTTTCATGGACGATAGTTCGCACCCCCATCGCGCACATCTTGTGAATGACTTCCTTCAGGATAAGGATATCGCTCGACTAGAGTGGCCAATATGTTCTCCAGACACGAACCCTGTCGGTCATGCCTGGGATGGATTGAAAAGCGCTGTTTATGGACGACGCGACCCACCAACCACTCTGAGGGATCCACGCCGAATCTCCGTTGAGGAGTGGAACAATTTGGACGATCAGTGCCTTGATGAACTTGCGGATAGTGTGCCACGACGAATACAGCCATGCATCAGTGCAAGAGGACGTGCTACTGGGTATTAGAGGTACCGGTGTGTACAGAAATCTGGACCACCACCTCTGAAGGTGTCGCTGTGTGTTGGTACAACATGAGCAATAAGAAGGGCGGAAATGGTGTTTATGTTGATCTCTATCCCAATTTTCTGTATAGGTTCCGGAAATCTCGGAACCGAGGTGATGCAAACCTTTTTTTATGTGCTCACCCTCGATCATTTGTAGACATCTGTTTAAGGAGTTGGGCATTCTGACTGCTGCTTCACAGCATATTTAGTCGCTCATGAAGTGAGTTGTAAATAACCCATCACAATTCAAAAGGAATAATGATGTATGTAATCACAATACTACAATACCAGAAGAAAAAATGATATTCGTTACTCCACATCAAAGTTGTCTTTAGCGCAAAAAGGAATATAAGGAATATAGATCGCTGCAACTAAAAATTTTTATAAGTAATTCAGTGATATAAAATATTTGACAAACGGCAAAGTAAAATTTGAAAACAAACTGCAAAAATTTGTCTTTGACAACTCCATCTATTCCGTATAAGAATTCCTATTACTGTAATGTGTAAAAGCAGGTGTACAGGAATTACTAACTCATAGGGGTGTATTAAAATATTTATAAATGTTCAGCATGTAACCATATTTACAGAGTAGTTTGCGATGTGAATGTAAATTGGCTCGTTCCACATCAGTACGATTTATTGTGCAAACTATAACTGACTGACTTTGAGGTGAAAAAGTTACACATTTCATCCCAAATGTAATGTAATAACTGATGTTGTCGTCGCCTCACCGAAACATGTTCACTATCTGCTACAACGACATATTTTTACCTGTTGAACCTCCTGTTGTGTACAGAATGTTATTGGTGTAAAGCAAAAGGGGCAGATAACAAGAGCGCAGGAAATAGGATCAGAGGCCTGTCACGGTTTCCGAGAACCGCAGCAATTTCTAATCCGCAGAATTAGCGAACCCTCCACATATCCGCGCAGACAAATTGCGTTATTAGCGGTTCTCCGATCCCAGCAATTAATCGAAGCAGGTAAGACGTTTCAGACAGAGTAATCCCAACCGTAGTCCAAAGGCACGCTGTGGCTTAGGAGGAAATGGGGAATTACAGCGGAATTATAGGAAACAGTAACGAAAAATTACATGCGGTTATAAAGCCTGTTAATAGAAAGAAGATGTAGTAGAAGTAAATATGAAATAATGAAGCTTGTGAAATGATTTGAGTCAGTTCTCAATATATAATGGTAACTATTTTGCTGTAACAGATCGAACGTTGCAAGGTTCGTAACTGAAACACTTGACTGAGCCGCGATATAGTACAGTCATTATAAAACGTGGAAATTTTAATCGCTCACAAGCAACACCTACATTGTAAGTTAACGTCCGCTTGAAAAAAGGATAGATACGTGTCTTCGTCTTTGGAAAAAATATTAATAACGCAACTTAATAATAATCTGAAACACCAAAATAAAGATATATGGTTATGGTTATTTTCACAAATAATAAGTCTGACGTAGCATTAAAAGGTTTTCCATATTTTACCTTATTTAATACTGTACAGACGTTACCACTTACGGAGTGATTATAATTAAAGTTCAGCTGCTCTCGCAGGTCCACTGTCGTCCGAAATTATCATATGGCACCGACACTTGGCAAATATGCTAATGCTTCAGTGTGGAAACTGTTTAAGCTGGAAAAAAAATTTGCTCAAATTCTGGCCATAAGGTGCAAATCTGGCGCTGTAGAGTATCTCATTGGCGACTCCAGTGTTCATATTGAAAAAATTGTGCAAGTGGTGGTTCATAATAATATCAACGCCATGACTCTCTCAATTGTTTGACTTTTCTGCCCACCTCGCGTTCCTAATCCATTACTTACGGAAACATTTCTACAAGTCTCTCTTGCATTCACAGCGCCAGATTTGCACCTGTTTGCAAAAACTGGCATTACGTTTTCCAGCGTAAATCTTTTTCTCACTAACGCATTAGAATACTTACCAAGTTTCGCTGACATACGATAATCACAGCCCACACTGAAGCTCTGTGAGTAACTGCAGTTTAATTAAAATCACCCAGTGCACGTACTTTGTAGTACTCAATCACTGACGTTAGCGCTCAAATCTTTTGCGGCTCTCTGATAAGGAGTTCACGACAGGAGACAGAGAGAGAGAGAGAGAGAGAAGGGAGTTGAATTAGCTGTTTCGAACAATCAGTGATATCTAGGTGTCATCACACATACAGTAGCTCACCTGCTTACCCCTTCTCTAACTATTCCTAATCCAAAGATGTACATTACATAAATCTAAAATTTTAATTTTCATATCACGTGAACTAACATGGCTGCTACGAAGGCTATACTGTGTGATGCGTCTTTGAGTGGAGACATGTTTCACATCCAGCGGAGTTCCTCAGGATAGCATTTAGGACTCTTATTGTTCTTGAAACACTTTGCAGGCCGTATTGGGAATGAGGAGAAATGTACTTTTCCAATGAGAGCAATACTGTAATGACAGATAGAACTGTACAAAATGGTTCAAATGGCTCTGAGCACTATGGGACCTAACTTCTGAGGTCGTCAGTCCCCTAGAACTTAGAACTACTTAAACCTAACTAACCTAAGGACACCACATGCATCCATACCCGAGGCAGAATTCGAACCTGCGACTGTAGCAGTCGCGCGGTTCCAGACTGCAGCGCCTAGAACCGCTCGGCCACCCCGGCCGTCTAAAACTCTACAATCCCTAGTGGAGAAAGCTAACGGAACCCTCAAATGCAAGTAAGCTTATAGTCGGCAATAAGCAATAAACTAATGCATAATGTAAAGAAAACAGACAACCTGAATTTCTACTTGAAGAGGGATGCTAATACTGACATACTGCTTGTTGCCTTTCGTCTCTGGATCTCTGGCCGATATTTAACGATTTTATAACAAGTGTTACTGGCATTGTCTTGGCTTCCGCGCCACCTGTGGCACAAACTGTAGGGCCAATGACCTATGAGAACTATGTGAACATTACTGTAGTCTATCTGCTTACCTTCATACTTCATGGCTCCTGCGACGGCGTCGACCTGTCAGTGTACCAATGTTAAAATCGTACTGCAGTAGTTTGAGAAACAACATAGTGAAATCATATTGACGGCTGGCCACGAAAATTCCCTGATCTGAACCAGATCTGGGACGCTATCGGGTGACAGTTCAGCAACCCACGAACCACCGGCTCGTAATCTACGGGAACTGCTTGAACTGTACATAGACATATGCTGGCTCATATCTCTGGGAACCTACCAATGACTTGCTGAATTCATTACACAACGAATCGCTGCTGTGTTGCTTTCCAAATTTGGGCTAATTCGTGATTAATCAGGCGGCATTGGTATTTTGGTTCATCACGATAGCAGTCCTGAAGGTTGATGTGTGTAAACTGCAGATTACCATACACGGTAGGACCAGACTTTCAACCTGGCAAGTTTTCCGTCGCTGAAACATGGCACATACATGGAGTTTCCGTAAAAGCATGCAAAAATGTAAGACATAGAGAGTGCTCCACTGAACAATTTGAGGTAAGGAACCTGGGGTCGGAGAAGCCAGCTTAAGAAGACAAAGAAGTAAATTTGTCTGCTGCTTTGTCTAGCATTACAGTGTTTCCAGCTTATTTACAAGTAACATGTGTACAAGTTTACACGGACTGTGGTGTTTATTTACATGTACAATCCTTGTTTCCTGCAAGGAAACAAGGAGGATGAGCCTGATTAGTAGAAAGTCATTTTGTTTACTTTACTTCTCTGTAAGGTGGGTCTGTTGTATGATATTTGCATCGTTCCATGACAGAACGTGCTATGAATCAATGACATACCCATTAATTACTCAGTGTTATTCAGAGACGTACAGTACAATGCAGTGGATCAGTACCGGCACAGTTGCGCAGAACTCAATGACATGCACCTTGTGTATGGAGAAGTACATTGCAATGCTCTCGCATCTCTCAATCGATGAATGTGGGAGGTTGGTTGTTGGAAAGAAGAAACGAGGGACCTGGCAACATGAGGACGACTCACGCGCCCGATGCTGGGAGGTGTAGCAGCGGACCTCAGTACAAGTACTCGTCATACTGCACGTGAAATGGGCGCTGCACACACTAGCCTGTGTTGATTCCTCCACGAACAACAATTACATCCATATCACCTACAACGAGTCCATGCAATACTTGTGACTGAGTTTCCACCGAGAGTCGCATTGTGTCAGTGGTTGCTACGACAGTGAATTGATCGACCAGATTTCCTCCAAATCGTGTTATTTACTGACGATACCTAATTAGATATTGTGTAATATAAGTAAGCTTATAGTCGGCAATAAGCAATAAACTAATGAATAATGTAAACAAAACAGACAACCTGAATTTCTACTTGTGTAATATATTGTGTAATATAAGATGAACATCAACAAAAGCAAAATGAGGATAATGGAATGTAGTCAAATTAAATAGGGTGATGCTGAGGGGATTAGATTAGGAAATGAGACACTTAAAGTAGTAAAGGAGTTTTGCTACTTAGGGAGCAAAATAACTGATGATGGACGAAGTAGAGAGGATATAAAATGTAGACTGGCAATGGCAAAGAAATCGTTTCTGAAGAAGAGAAATTTGTTAACATCGAGTATAGATTTAAGTGTCAGGAAGTCGTTTCTGAAAGTATTTGTATGGAGTGTAGCCATGTATGGAAGTGAAACATGGACGATAACCAGTTTGGACAAGAAGAGAATAGAAGCTTTCGAAATGTGGTGCTACAGAAGAATGCTGATGATAAGGTGGGTAGATCACGTAACTAATGAGGAGGTATTGAACAGGATTGGGGAGAAGAGAAGTTTGTGGCACAACTTGACTAGAAGAAGGGATCGGTTGGTAGGACATGTTTTGAGGTATCAAGGGATCATAAATTTAGCATTGGAGGGCAGCTTGGAGGGTAAAAATCGTAGAAGGAGACCAAGAGATCAATACACTAAGCAGATTCAGAAAGATGTAGGTTGCAGTGGGTACTGGGAGATGAAGAAGCTTGCACAGGATAGAGTAGCATGGAGAGCTGCATCAAACCAGTCTCAGGACTGAAGACCACAACAACAACAACAACAACAACCTAATTAGATCTTGATTGTTTTCCGAACAGTAGGAATAGCCATATTTGGGATGAGGAAAACCCTCACTCTAGTAGAGTAATACCGTCAAGTGCGTTTCGCTGTAAATATCTGGGCCGCGATTTTAGGTGACAATCTCATTGGGCGGTATGTTCTATCTGGCAGGACAAGAACTTCTGCCTGTGTTGTTGGGGAACGTACCCTTGGCTGTTCGTGAGAGGATGTGGATACCACATGACGGTGCACTGCCTCACTGCATTGTGGATATCCGCATCCATCTCAGTGCTGTATTTCCTGGTCACTGGATTGGAAGGGGAGGTCATATTCCATGGCCTACGAGGTCATCTGACTTGAATCCCCTTAATTATTTCCAATGGGGATATCTAAAGTCACTCATGTATGGGAACCCAGTGGATGCGAAGATGGAATTAGTTGCCAGAATTGTAGCTGCCTGTGATGTGATTCGAAACAAAAATGGCTCTAAGAACTATGAGACTTAACATCTGAGTTCATCAGTCCCCTAGACTTAGAACTACTTAAACCTTACTAACCTAAGGACATCACACACATCCATTTCCGAGGCAGGATTCGAACCTGCGACCGTAGAAGCAGCGCGGTTCCGGACTGAAGCGCCTAGAACCGCTCGGCCACAGCGGCCGGCTGATTCTAAACACACCAAGGATATTTGTGAGGGTGCGTCAGAAACTTTTTCGCCGATGTCATACTTGCATTGAGCATTGAGGTTGATGGCCGTCAATTTCAGCATATTTTGTAAGATACGATACAAATGATACGTTAATTGTGTCAATGATTGTATTTGCAGTTAACTCTAACTAGAATAAATAAAAAACTACGCACCAATATGATTTTATTTCTATTATCTCTTCAAGCTGGCTCCTCAACTTCCCTGCCTCAAATTGTTCAGTAGAGCATCCTCTACGGCCTGTTAAATTTTTGCACGGTCTTACGGAAAGACCCTTCATAAATTCTAACGAGGAACTATACTAACTATGTGGTGGTTTTTGGCGGACGGAATCTTCCGTTAAAATGCGAACCACAGGCAAAGCCACAGGAAACGCACCTGAATGGGCTACAATATGTTTCATTTTTCAAGCGCGGTCCCATGCTACTACTTCAAAATGCGTATTCGCTCCACAGCGCGAGGTCTGCGCTGTAAATAAGCCACATGGTATGCGCAGAAATTCAGTTGCGGGCAGGTTTAATTCACGCTCTAATTGCCATTGCGGTTTCTTACAGCGGAACTCGTTTAGGAGTGAATGAAACCGCGTGCAGAAGTTGGTATGCGCAAAAAAGCTCCTCTTGCTAGCCTGCTAACAACTCGCAGGCATGCGAACAACGTGGAGCTGCACTTCAGTAAGAACAATAGAAATTCTGACAGCTTACTTTCATGTACAGCAGCAGCCTCAGATGCGCTGTACATCTGTCAGTCGCAGAGAATTTTGGTAAGAACAAGAAAATGGTTGTGCCCATTAGTATAGAATCTTCAATCGTAGCATAGTGAACAGGTGTTATTACTTTGGCTCATAAGTTCACGAGGCTTCCCAATTTTTATTTGTATTTTCATTTTTTTATTTGGAGGTAACAAACACCACTGTGGCTGTAGAAATTTTATTAAAGCCACGACCAGCTGCACGCCAGATTAGGCGCATCATCAGGTGATTTAAACAGTGATTATAAAGGAAGGAGAAAGAAAAATGCCGTTCTACGGATCGGAGCGTGGAATGTCAGATCCCTTAATCGGGCAGGTAGGTTAGAAAATTTAAAAAGGGAAATGGATAGGTTAAAGTTAGATATAGTGGGAATTAGTGAAGTTCGGTGGCAGGAGGAACAAGACTTTTGGTCAGGTGACTACAGGGTTATAAACACAAAATCAAATAGGGGTAATGCAGGAGTGGGTTTTGTTGTGGCGTAACAAGCTAGTTACGCCACACTGAGAAGGGAGCCGAAAGGCACGCGTACACACACGCCGACTGGCGTCAAGTCTGAAACAAGATACGTTATGACTGCTATAAAGAAAATACGTAACTTTGGAATATACTTAACTTTATTCTTTGTTGGTTTACAACGTTCTTCTTGAGACATTTATACGATAACTCTCAAACTAGGTAAGGCTAATGGTGCCTTGCTAGGTCGTAGCCATGGACTTAGCAGAAGGCTATTCTAACTGTCTCTCGGCAAATGAGAGGAAGGCTTCGTCCGTATTGTCGCTAGCAATGTCGTCCGTACAACTGGGGCGAGTGCTATATCGTATCTCGAGACCTGCCTTGTGGTGGCGCTCGGTCTGCGATCACACAGTGGCGACACGCGGATCCGACATGTACTAATTGGACCGCGGCCGATTTAAGCTACCACCTAGCAAGTGTGGTGTCTGGCGGTGACACCACAGGTTTAATAATGAATAGGAAAACAGGAATGCGGGTAAGCTACTACAAACAGCATAGTGAACGCATTATTGTGGCCAAGATAGATACTAAGCCCACACCTACTACAGTAGTACAAGTTTATATGCCAACTAGCTCTGCAGATGACGAAGAAATTGAAGAAATGTATGATGAAATAAAAGAAATTATTCAGATAGTGAAGGGTGACGAAAATTTAATAGTCATGGGTGACTGGAATTCGGTAGTAGGATAAGGGAGAGAAGGAAACGTAGTAGGTGAATATGGATTGGGGCTAAGAAATGAAAGAGGAAGCCGCCTGGTAGAATTTTGCACAGAGCACAACATAATCATAACTAACACTTGGTTTAAGAATCATGAAAGAAGGTTGTATACATGAAAGAACCCTGGAGATACTAAAAGGTATCAGATAGATTATATAATGGTAAGACAGAGATTTAGGAACCAGGTTTTAAATTGTAAGACATTTCCAGGGGCAGATGTGGACTCTGACCACAATCTATTGGTTATGAACTGTAGATTAAAACTGAAGAAACTGCGAAAAGTTGGGAATTTAAGAAGATGGGACCTGGATAAACTGAAAGAACCAGAGGTTGTACAGAGTTTCAGGGAGAGCATAAGGGAACAACTGATTGGAATGGGGGAAAGAAATACAGTAGAAGAAGAATGGGTAGCTTTGAGGGATGAAGTAGTGAAGGCAGCAGAGGATCAAGTAGGTAAAAAGACGAGGGCTAGTAGAAATCCTTGGGTAACAAATAAAATATTGAATTTAATTGATGAAAGGAGAAAATATAAAAATGCAGTAAATGAAGCAGGCAAAAAGGAATACAAACGTCTCAAAAATGAGATCGACAGGAAGAGCAAAATGGCTAAGTAGGGATGGCTAGAGGACAAATGTAAGGATGTAGAGGCTAATCTCAGTAGGGGTAAGATGGATACTGCCAACAGGAAAATTAAAGAGACCTTTGGAGATAAGAGAACCACTCGTATGAACATCAAGAGCTCAGATGGAAACCCAGTTCTAAGCAAAGAATGGAAAGCAGAAAGGTGGAAGGAGTATATAGAGGGCCTATGCAAGGGCGATGTACTTGAGGACAATATTATGGAAATGGAAGAGGATGCAGATGAAGATGAAATGGGAGATACGATACTGCGTGAAGAGTTTGACAGGGCACTGAAAGACCTGAGTCGAAACAAGGCCCCCGCAGTAGACAACGTTCCATTGGAACTACTGACGGCCTTGGGAGAGCCAGTCCTGACAAAATTCTACCATCTGGTGAGCAAGATGTATGAAACAGACGAAATACCCTCAGACTTCAGAAAGAATATAATAATTCCAATCCCAAAGAAAGCAGGTGTTGACAGATGTGAAAATTACCGAACTATCACTTCAATAAGTAACAGCTGCAAAATACTAACGCGAATTCTTTACAGACGAATGGAAAAACTAGTAGAAGCGGACCTCCGGGAAGTTCAGTTTGGATTCCGTAGAAATGTTGGAACACGCCAGGCAATGCTGACACTACGACTTATCTTAGAAGCTAGATTAAGGAAGGGCAAATCTACGTTTCTAGCATTTGTAGAATTAGAGAAAGCTTTTTACAATGTTGACTGGAATACTCTCTTTCAAATTCTGAAGGTGGCAGGGGTAAAATACAGGGAGCGAAAGGCTATTTACAATTTGTACAGAAACCAGATGGCAGTTATAAGGGTCGAGGGACATTAGAGGGAAGCAGTGGTTGGGAAGGGAGTGAGACAGGGTTGTAGTCTCTCCCCGATGTTATTCAATCTGTATATTGAGCAAGCAGTGAAGGAAACAAAAGAAATGTCGGAGTAGGTATTAAAATCCACGGAGAAGAAAAAAAAATTTGAGGTTCGCCGATGACTTTGTAATTCAGTCAGAGACAGCAAAGGACTTGGAAGAGCAGTTGAACGGAATGGATAGTGTCTTGAAAGGAGAATATAAGATGAACATCAACAAAAGCAAAACGAGGGTAATGGAACGTAGTCGAATTAACTCGGGTGATGCTGAGGGAATTAGATTAGGAAATGAGACACTTAAAGTAGTAAAGGAGTTTTGCTATTTGGGGAGCAAAATAACTGATGATGGTCGAAGTAGAGAGGATATAAAATGGAGACTGGCAATGGCAAGGAAAGCGTTTCTGAAGAAGAGAAATTTGTTAACATCGAGTATAGATTTAAGTGTCAAGAAGTCATTTCTGAAAGTATTTGTATGGAGTGTAGCCATGTATGGAAGTGAAACATGGAAGATAAATAGTTTGGACAAAAAGAGAATAGAAGCTTTCGAAATGTGGTGCTACAGAAGTATGCTGAAGATTAGATGGGTAGATCATATAACTAATGAGGAAGTATTGAATAGGATTGGGGACAAGAGAAGTTTGTGGCACAACTTGACCAGAAGAAGGGATCGGTTGGTAGGACATGTTCTGAGACATCAAGGGATCACCAATTTAGTATTGGAGTGCAGCGTGGAGGGTAAAAATCGTAGGGGGAGACCAAGAGATGAATACACTAAGCAGATTCAGAAGGATGTAGGTTGCAGTAGGTACTGGGAGATGAAGAAGCTTGCACAGGATAGAGTAGCATGGAGAGCTGCATCAAACCAGTCTGAGGACTGAAGACAACAACAACAACAACAACAATAAAGGAAGAATTTTACAATTTTCCTTTATACACAAGCTCAGTGAATACTGTTACATGGATTAGAATAAACTTGCACATTAGGTAATTATGTAATTGTGTGTACAACATTATTTAACGCTTTTCTTGAAATCTCTAGCCGTCCGTCACGTTACTGACAAAATTAAAACCAACTATAAGCGTTTGTCAAATAGCTTAAAATGGGTGTACCTAAAACAAAACAAAACGAGTATTTGGTGCGGAGAGAGTAAAATAAGCCCTTAAAAGCGTACAAAATCATACGTAAGCGCCAATAAAGTAGTTCAATGTCACTCCCTGAATTTACAAGTGATCATTTTGTCATCTGGAGCTAATGAGTGGAGCTATGGACGCCAGAAAACGAAGTGCCAAGTGGAGACTCAGAACATTTCCGACATATTCTTCTGTTAGAAGTCAATAGCAGTGGAGGCGGCCAGAACCATTAGCACCACGTATGGGGATAATGCTACTGGACAGAGCACGGCAATAAAATGTTTCTTTCGTTTTAAGGAGGGTCACTTCGAGTTTAGTGACCTTCCATTTTCAGGAACACCTTCGAGGTTTCATGATGATCGTTTTAACACATTAACCCAAACGATCCATGTCAGTGTACTCGAGAACTTACAACTACATTGAAATGGGATCATTACACCATCGTGGATTATCCGCATGCAACTGGAAGATTACAAAATCGGGTGTATGAGTACCTCATACTCCAAGCCAAAAAATCATAAAAATCAGCGGGTGGCCATATGTGCATCTTTGCTTGTTCGTCATCAATAGCGTCGTATCGTTACTGCTGACAAGAAAGGGTGTCTCTACGCTAACATAAGGAAAAAATAATGGTTGAGCCCAGAGGAGCAAAGCCTCGTACAGAGACCTCAGCACTTCCACAAAAGATAATATCTTTTGCATCCGGTGGAACACTGACAGTGTGGTATACTACGAATTGTTTCCCGACGTGTAACCATCATTGCAATCATTTGTTGTCAACAACTGAGATGTCTTGTAGACACAATCCAAGAACAACGACCAAGAAGACTGCGTGAAGTGACGCTACCGCCCACATTCTGCTAAACTGACAAAAAGCGCTAAACTGGAGTTGAGTTGGGAAGTCTTTCACCGGATCTTGCGCCCTCAGACTTTCACCTTTCCCACTCTCTTCGAACAACCTTGAAGAAATTTCCTTTCCGGATGAAAATGCGCTCCAAATTTGGCTCGACGAGTTCTTCGCATCAAAACGATGTGATTTCTACAGTCGTAGAACATAAAAGTTACCTCAGCGTTGGCAGACTGTTGTAAATAGTGAAGGAATATATATTCTCGACGGATAAAGTCTCTGTTATGTGCACCTGTTGTGTTAATTAAACATATGGAAGAACGCTACAAACTCATGCACCAACCGAATACAATTGACAAGACGGATCTGAGTGATAGCATCGACTATACTACTTTATCTGTTGTTTTTTTTTATTTTAAACTTTCCTTTACAGACTCAAATGATTTCCCGCTCAGTATAAGACCTCCGATCTACCGCTCACATCTGGCGAAACGACATTTAACGAGGTTGACAGTCACCTTTATGCAAAAAAAAAAAAAAAAAAAAAAAAAAAAAATCAATCCAACAAATCATAGCAAGTACTCCATTTAAATTACGATGAAAAGAGGAGAAAGCTTATAACAGTGTTGACTATAATATACCCCTTGAAAATCTGGAAGTAACAGGGATGACATACAAGGAGCGAAAGATTATCTACAACCTGCACAGAGAACAGACTCCAGTGGTGAGAGCTGAAGGAAATGAAAGGAAACCAGTAGATGAGAGTGAAATGAGACAAGTTATAGCGTATTTCTGATGTTAGTCAATTTTCAAATAGAGTAAGTGGTAAAGGAAACTAATTAAAAATTTGAAAAGCGTATTTAGGGAGACGGAATAAAAGCTTTAAAGCTTGTCAATGACATTGTAATTCTCTCAAGAGACGGCAAAGGGTTAAGGAGAGGAGTTGAGTGGTAGTGTCATGAAAAGAGGTTATAACTCGGACATTAACAAAAGTAAACGCAGGGCAATGGAATATGGTCGAATTAAAGCAGGCGATGCTGAGGGAATTGGAAAAGGAAATAGGACACAAAGTACTCGACGCATTTTGCTATTTGAGCAGCAAAATTATTGTTCATGGCCAAAGTAGAGAGGATATAAAGACGGAGTGTCAATAACAACGAAAAAATTCCGACAAAGAGCAGCATGGAGGATATAAAATGCAGGATGGCAATAGAAGACATTTATTTTTGCAGAAAAGAAACTTATTGACACTGAATGAAAATCTAAGTCTTATTTGCTCTTACACTCCTGAGCCCAAAAACCGCAGTCGGTTTTTGGCCTCGCTAAGCAACCTTGTTCACTGGTTTCTGTCTTGGCATCTTCTTCCCTTCCTCCAAGTAACTGAAGATCGTTGGCTATCTAGCCTCCAAATCCTATTTTCGTTCAGCCTGAAGGTCTTCGCCCTTCGCGTTTCTTCTCCAACATTTCTCTCAAGCTTTACCTCTCTGCTCTTCTATAGACGTGACCGGCCCATCTCAGCATCCTCATCTTGGCTTCCGCAACAATATATGGTTCAATATTTGTTTCTACTGCGCCATTCTCCTCCCTCATAAAGTGGTCCATATATCTTCCACGGGTTTTTATTTTCGAAAACCTTTATCTTTCTCTCTGTATACTTATCTATTCGCCATCTTTCTCCTCCATATAGCCACATTAGTATGACTGCGTTTTACATGACCTTACTTTGATTGTCTCGACAAAATTTTCGATGATAGTAGTTTTCTGAGTGAATATGATGTTCTGACCGTTACTCTCATCATTTCTGTTGTTCACTGTGACCCCCAGACATTTAATCTCTTGTGCTTCTTCAAACAGTTGGTCATCAGTCGCCTGTATTTGTCACACTTACAGCACGGATGATTTGAAACTGGTGACCACCAAAAAATAAAAAAATAGATACTTCTCAGTGCAACTTATGACGAAGCTACAACCGTTTATTTCAAACATTCATTTTTAGTCTTACGTTTATTCCCCCCTCCGCTTTACCTGTTGCTTCCATGCTTCTTGTATTGTTACAATGAACATGAGTGGTGATATTCCTTCTCATTGCCTAGCTCCTGTTTTTATGCCAAAAGCCATGGAATAATCTCCATTCATTTTCTCTATCCCTTATCATCCTTGAAGAGTAACTTACAATATTTGTAATCTTCTTTGGTATTCCAAACTTCTGCATTTTCTCCCACTACTTTTCTATATTTATGCTATTGCAGTCTTCCCTAAAATCAACAAACAATGCTGCCACTCATTTGTTGTTGTGTGCTCGGTGTTTACATATGGCTTCTTTTAGTACAGTCCACCTCTGTAGCTGTTTTGTCAGGGTGAATGACTGCCATGTGGAAGATACGGGTTCGACTACCGATACTGCCAGAGATTTTTCCTTGGTGAGAAGACTGGTACGGAGTGCACTCCGTCATGCAAGCTGAGCAGCTGCTTGAATCAGCAGTAGTGGCTTCATGGTCTGGAAAGTCTGCAAAACAACCGGGAAAGAGGTGTGCCGACCAGATGCCCCTCCATACCGCATGCGTAGGAGGCTGCAAGGCGTAGGATGACACGGCAGCCGGTGGACATCCCTTGGGCCTTCTCGGCCTTGCCAGGAGCTCTTACTATTCACTACAATTATATGATCTCTCTCCACTCAGGCGGAATTCTTTCTTCATTCCAGACGTGGGTCGCGAGTCTGTGCATTAGTTTTGCAATTGTATTTCTTCCCTTTCGTGTAGTTGAGCTGTTATTCATTGGAGATTTATTGTTTTTTAGTATTCTGGCTGCATTTACAGTCTCTTTTAATGCCAGCGGTGGAACTAAGTGCTGTTAGGTAAGTTTTACAAAATATGTTCTGAAGGTATTTGTTAGGTGTGTCGTCTTAAACGTGAGTGAAGCGTGAGCGATACGCGGTTCAGCAAAGAGGAGTATGTAAGTTTTCGAAATATGGTGTTACAGAAAAATCCTCAAGATTAAATGGATTGGTCGAATAAATAGTGAGGAGATACTGAATCGAATCTGCAAAACAGAAATTTATGGCACAGCTCTTCTAAAGGATGAAGTCTTTTGATAGGGAACATGCAGAACTTTGATGACAGATGCGAATGCCTCCTTCTTCTATCCTCCTTTATCTCTCTGCGACGTCCACCAATCGTTGAAGCTGGCGAATATTGACACGCCCGTTACTTGCAATCAATGACCAGATGCGTTGAGTGAGCGAGAGTCAGAGAAAGTGTTGCTCAAGACAACAGTAGAACACTTTCTGTATAGAGATAGCTCAGCGTAACATGAGTAACACGCCGCCATATGTTATCTTCAAAGTCTCCTCTTATTGAGATTTTAAAACACTTTAAAAGAATGCTTATTAACAAAACTGGATGAGTATCCACACAACATCGTACAACTGAAATGTCTCTGTTAAGACGTTGTATATGATGTGCCTACGCGGCGAACCCCAGAGTCGTGGTAGGCGACGGTCTGAAGAGCTGGAACGCCACTGGGCCTTTGCTGCCAGAGTACGATGGGCCAGGTCTGCCGGTGTGGAGTGCCGAGACTGAAGTACCGGTATTGCCAAGTGTAGCGCTGGAACTGAACTGCTAATGCGACTTGACGAACTGCTGGTAATATCGACTTAAGGCATAGGTCGCAACTGACTTCGCAAGATCCGGCGGTGGCCTAAATAGTGGGGATCGGGTGGATATCCGCGTAGCGCTGTAAGAAAACATTACCCGGCGTAGGAAAATAGTGTCCTGCCGACAGTGCTCCCTGCTGCGTAAGGTACGCTGCCTGTCGGCGAGGTTGGTACCACCAGACTCTGGAGAGGCGAGGTGTATCTCTGTGGTTAACAGCCCAGCCAATAACAAGAAAATATCTCGATGTTTATGAGAGCCGTTTACGCACGTCCTCCTGATACCGCGGCTCCCCACTCGGCCTGCCAGGTGTGCTGAGAAACCGACTAGCAGGCAGATACGACAGTCTTGTCGAAAGACAACGTTACGAAGACCTCGGAAGTAGTGCGCAGCCACTGCTCTTAACAAGTCAGAAATACATCGGCTACTATGTGAATCACCGGCTCTGCGAAACAGAGGTGACCATGTTGTGGAGGCAGTGGCGTCTCCTACCAGCATCCCAGTTGCTGGGCACGCAAGGCAGAAACGAATACTGTCTGACAACATTAAGTGTCCTCTGAATCTACATTCGCCAGTATTTTTATCGTGATGTTGTACGCAGAAACGACACTGGAAAAAAGTCATGTTGCCAACAAGCGCGCAGTTGTCGGTGAGTCTGTATCTGCTACTGCACCAAGGAAGCCTCAACAATGGTTGCTATGGTGACAGTTGGTGATGCTCCAGACGTAAGCGCTCTGTCCGTGCTGGTACTTTTCTTGCTATAAACAAACCAGCTCACTGACAAAGCCTAACCTTACGATCCTACACTGCCGAGCTAATGTAGGTGTTCCCACTCTGGCGCTAGTCAGGTGGGACATTTGAGACTCTGCGTGGCGTTGAGAGCGGGTATCCTGACCCAGCAGGTCCTTATTTGGATGACATTCGTGGAATACAGACAGTACCAGCCACAGTGTAGAGGAATGATGAACCACAGCCTCTGTGGACTTCGATCCTGCAACTGTTGAGTTCAGAAATAAGCCAGTAGACATTTCTACTTCTAATATCAGGCATAACAGGATCCCGTCACATATAGCCAACATTCCAATCGGTAAGCATGCGACAGCGTGCGCTACCTAACATGTCCCAAAACGCTGCGTATAAATACGAATTTTGGCGATGCTCATACCTTGGGTTCTATTAGTGATAGTAAGGTAGAGTCAAGTGTTTTGCATAGCACTTGGGCTAGGAACCATTTGTATATCCAACAGAAGAATAGTCTTACTGTAACTATTCTACAGTGTAGGGTCAAAGTTTGAATGTTACGCACTTCTTGCGGCTTAGGCAAATGGAGCAAATCGGTTGGTTCTTTTAACTCTGTATATAATGCGGCTTAACAGAGACAGTAAGAGATGGCAGGGGGGAGACACTGACAATGGGAGGAGACAGTAGTAGTAAAGCAGAACGAAGGAGACTGTGGCTGAGAGCCGGCTCAAGTAGTCGAGCGGTTCTAGGCCCTACAGTCTGGAACCGCGCGACCGCTACGGTCGCAGGTTCGAATCCTGCCTCGGGCATGGATGTGTCTGATGTCCTTAGGTTAGTTGGGTTTAAGTAGTTCTAAGTTCTAGGGGACTGATGACCTCAGAAACCTACGTATCTAGCATTTGTAGACTTAGAGAAAGCTTTTGACAATGTTGACTGGAATACTCTCTTTCAAATTCTGAAGGTGGTAGGGGTAAAATACAGGGAGGGAAAGGCTATTTAAAATTTATACAGGAACCAGATGGCAGTTATAAGAGTCGAGGGGCATGAAAGGGAAGCAGTGGTTGGGAAGGGAATGAGACAGGGTTGTAGTCTATCCACGATGTTATTCAATCTGTATATTGAGCAAGCAGTAAAGGAACAAAAGAAAAATTCGGAGTAGGAATTAAAATCCATGGAGAAGAAATAAAAACTTCGAGGTTCGCCTATGACATTGTAATTCTGTCAGCGACAGCAAAGGACCTCGAAAAGTAGCAGGATGGAATGGACAGTGTCTTGAAACGAGGATATAAGATGAACATCAACAAAAGCAAAACGAGAATAATGGAATGTAGTCGAATTAAATCGTGTGATGCTGCGGGAATTAGATTAGGAAATGAGACGCTTAAAGCAGTAAATGAGTTTTGCTATTTGGGGAGCAAAATAACTAGATTTAAGTGTCAGGAAGTCGTTTCTGAAAGTATTTGTATGGAGTGTAGCCATGTATGGAAGTGAAACGTGGACGATAAGTAGTTTAGACAAGAGGAGAATAGAAGCTTTTGAAATGTGATGCTACAGAAGAATGCTGAAGATTAGATGGGTAGATCACATAACTAATGAGGAGGTATTGAATAGAATTGGGAAGAAGAGAAATTTGTGGCACACCTTGACTAGAAGAAGGGATCGGTTGGTAGGACATGTTCTGAGCCATCAAGAGATCACCAATTTACTATTGCAGGGCAGCGTGGAGGGTAAAAATCGCAGAGGGAGACCAAGAGATGAATACACTAAACAGATTCAGAAGGGTGTAGGTTGTAGTAGGTACTGGGAAATGAAGAAACTTGCACAGGATAGAGTAGCATGGAGAGCTGCATCAAACCAGTCCTTGGACTGAAGACCCCAACAACACAATGGCTCCGTAGGATCATTACTCCTCTCATACAATTTATGAATATGTATGTAGCTTAATTTTTCCGTACACAGCGGCTGTAGATGCTTTACTCTACCTATTTTGTGCTGTTGTGAAGATACAGCAATCACTTGCATATTGAGGCATGTCCTATACTTGATATCAATTTGGCGCTTGTTACATACCCCCTTTTTGGTGACGCACTTGTGAAGGCCAACAACGTAATTAAAGAACGAGACGACCTTCCAGGGTCCGCCAGAGTGAGGGCTAAGGGTGCTTGCCACCTGCAGGGTGCAGAGTACAGCGCAAAGCGCCTCTGTTACAGACCGGGTGCCAGAAACGGCCCGCACACGTGCGGATCCGCACTGCGGCAGAGTTCGGCCCCGCCCTCACGCGTAACTCACGGCTCCTAACCTCCAGGGGCCCCATAACAGCGCCGGGCCGTGTTTAATGTTGCCGCGGCTGCCGCAGCAGTTAGCACATCGGCCGGCCGTACTTGGCGCACCCTCCAGAGCGTGGATGTGAGCACGAGTGGGAGGGTGGTTAGTGGTGGGAAGGGAGGTGTATGGATGAAGGGGCGACGCTGAACCAGTTGCAGCACGAACGTACGTTACCAATGACACAGATGCTCGTGGATTCATCGCCGCCTATTTGATGCAGGTAACCAGCTCCACAGCCAAACGTCATTGCTCGCAAATAACGTGTGATTATCGTGTACAGAGTCAGCTGGGAAGAGTATTTGTCCGGAATCAACGAAACGCTTATGTTAACCTTGCTGGGGCTGCTGATGTTAGTAGTTACATAGCGGGATCAATACCACTAATAATGCTGATGTTGGAAGAAAAACTGGAGATTGATTCCGTACTCGGCGCAGGTCTGTTATTGTAACTGCGTTAGCTGTCATTATTCCACAAATAGTAAGGTCTATCGACTCATCGGGCACCACTCATAGTGCAAAAACGAGCGAAGACAGGTGAGGAATACACGTCCAACATGCAGAAACCCTATAGATATCCATTCAGTAACTACGGTTTCGCTTGTGCTGGGATTCGTGTTCATGCTGTTAGTGGATCAGTGGTCTTCATCCAGGAGTAGAGATCTCTAGATTGGTCTAAAATCTGCAGAGAAAAACATCACGGTAATGCTAGGTCTCGTGGTCCATGCAGTAGCCGATAGTACTGGGCTTGGTAATGCCGCAACAACTGCTCATGCTGATGTTAAAATGGTAGTATTATGGTAATAAATCTGTAAAACGCACCAGCAGCGTTTGGTCTCGTTACTTTCCTGATCTATGAAGGCTTGGGTGTACCAGACCTAACAATGGCTACTTATTTTCGAATTGGCCAGAGAAGGAAAGAAATACTGTCAACTTTAAATTCAACAGTCTTGGCGATGTTGTTCAGTGCAGGCACTTTACTCTACGCCCTATCCAAACTCATGGCGAAGTCTAAAGCGGCGGAAGGAGATCCAGTAGAAGAGCATAGAGGTCTTAAGACAATGTAGCTCTCCTGGCACTCTTCATCACTCTTAGAAATCAGCATTAATTACAATGGAAAATTTTCTACAAGTCAATTCCTACGTCTTGCCAGCAGCACGTGAAGCACAGTGTGCGTGTGGTGCGTTTACTTCACGTTATCAGACGCCGCCTTGGTAGTTGGTGCTACATTGAATGTTTTCATAGCCACGTCAAAGTCAATTAGACTATGTAATAGCTGTGTATGTGTTGAGGTTTTTCATCGGAGGTGTGGAGGTATGTATAGGAGTCTACTTAGCCTCGCGAAGCCAGATGAGAAGCTGCCTGCATAAATGACTAGTGGTGCATCAGGATTCTTCCTCAGGCAATAACGGCTGGAGTGACTGGTGACATGTTGATCATATGTCACACAATCTTTGATCGCTCCTCGTACTACCTTGTCAGCAGCAGTCGGCCAGATGACACAGACCAAAGGACTAATCAGTGAGTGGTGTTTACGTTTACGTTACGTAGCTGGTGAGCTTGTCAGTACTTGAAGAAAGACATGGTCACCAGATTAAGTCGTTAACGTAAGAAACAAATTGATATTGTAGAGTATCGTACCAAAGAAGCAAGGAAGATGTTGTTATGGGTGGCCGGTATCCTCTTTCTATAACACAAATGCACACGTCGATTAACATGGTTGTTTATTTACAAGAACAGGAAGCTACTCATCTTCAATAGAGTCCTTGTGTTGTGGTACAAGCTCACTAGTAATAGTCCTCTTGCAGACAAAATCGGTAATTTTGCTACGGTCACACAATTCTGCAAGCTATGTACTGTCATAGGCTGCGATAATCTATACCCGCTCTGCGAGTGCTGACAGACGCCAAACTGGAGTGTGAGTTAGTGACAGTGACTTAGTGACTGACACCTTCTGGTCAGCGGCGGCGGTCTAAATACTTGCTGTCGAGAGAGTGTTGGCGGCGTGTCGCTTGTCGGTGTGTCTTTGGCCTCTCTCCTGATAGGTGTCCTTGATCCAGAGCCTACTATCAATCTTTGCGCTACATCTTTGCCGACAGGTGTGCTGGTGACAGCTTACGCCAGCACAGCTACGGGGCCCAAGGACACCATCCGCAACCCGCACGACAACTACGCTCGACAGGCAAGGAACGGCGCCGCTCATGCACGCAGCCGCGACACCTCTGGCCGCCTAAGTTACTGGCAAGTCACCAGGAGGCGCACTGGGAGCGAGGAGCCTCACCAGTCATAGCCAGAGACCACTGAAGTACCACCTAGCCACGCCCCTGTCAGGCACGTGTGCAGAGAGGGCAGCACATCTCTTCCGGAAGAATGGATATTTAAGCAGATGTAGCAACCACACTGGCCCACGCAGATCCTCTACGACCAGATTCCTTTCCCCCACCTGCTCCTTTTCCTCGAACATACCCGCATCCTCTACACTTCCGCCTACTTGATCCCCTTCATCTCCTGGTTGCTCCTCTCCTCTCCAACACCCGCCCTCTGCTGCACCTTCACCGTTGTGTCCCCCCCTACCCTCCACCTCTACACCCTTCATCTCTTTCCCAAGGTGGCTTCCATGGACTCCCCCTCCCAGATGATGCCCTCTCTCCCTCCATTTATCTCTCCTACAACTCTGATCCTCACCTCCCCCTTCCTTTCTCTGTCCTTTTCCCAGGCTCCCTCTGCCCCCTCCCATCCCGTTTTTTTCCGTCTCCCCCACCTACACTCTCTGACTCCCATCTCTCCCCAGAGTCCTTTTGCATCCTCCTCCTCTGCCCTTCCCCACTCCCTCTCGTGTCTGCCCTGCCCCCCCCCCCCCCTTTTAAGAGTCCTCTCCCTGTGTCGGCTCCTCCCCCCACTTCGTTTTTTGTCTCCTCCCCCCTTTTTCCCCCTCATCTGTCCAGGTCTCCCTCCCCCCATCTGTCCTTGGCTGTGGTGTGTCATCTTCGTGCCAACGTTTTAGTGCAGTGTTTTAAGTGAGTGTTAATTGTTGTGCGTCTTTTCCAAAGTGTTGCGAATAGAAATCATGCTGTCGCTGGCTGTGATTTTTTTATATCTCTTGCGAACAGAAACCAGACTGTCGCCGTGTAATTTTAATTGTCTGTCTACTATTTTACCTGTCTGCTTCCCATGTATTTTATCAGCACTGCCAACCCTTTGTTTTATGTTTTAAGTTCCACAATTTTCCCCATTTTACAATTTAAGTCACCGTTTTTATCGCCTGCTTTTATTGATTATTATCTTCTTCTTACGTTTTAAAAATTCTGTAGGCTCAAGAGCGGCGTACTAAGCTGCTGCCAGCCCGTCCCCACCGGTTGGAATCGAAACTCAATAAAGGAAAGAAAAAGAACCACACTGGCGAAAGCTGACCACCTCATGATCCAGCTGCACTGCAATAGCTCTCGTTGGCATGCCAGCGAAGTAGAGACCATCCGAAGTGAAGCTTCGTTTATGGTGCTATCTGTGAAGATTGATTATTTTCTGCCTGATTCTTCTGCACTAGCCAGAGTCCACATATTTAGTGTATGTGTCGTCCCGCGTGAGTTGCGGAACGTAGTTCCTGTGAAATTTTTGTTCATGGTATACTTTTCTGAAAGGAATGAAGAACCATTGTGAATCTCTACAAGGACCACTCATTAAGACCCAATCTAAGAACATTTTACAAATTACTGTCAGCTTCGATAGCGCAAATCATTTTAAGGCCTACAAAAATAAATAAGTATATATAACTTTCTCAATATTATGAATCAATGAGACAATGTAATCTGAAAATTCCTGTTCCTATAGTATCCAGTGACGATGCTATGTGGTTTTCCTATAGATTTTAACAATGTCTCGTGTTCCTACTTCTCTCAGTTCCAAATCAGCTAGGTGCTAGCAGGTATGAAAACTGCTAAACCATAAGTTTACTGTATCTTATTCACAAAATGCTGACATGAATTATTTACAGGAGAATCGGAAGTCTGGTAGAAACCGACGGGAGGAGAAGATCAGTTTGGGTTCTGCAAAGATGAGACAGACAGTGGGAGCGATACTGACGCAATGACTTATCGTAGAAGATAAGTCAAAAACTCCAAATGTACCTTATAGTATTTGTAAGGTGTTGACTGGAATGAACTCTTTGAAATTACTACGGGAGCAGAAGTAAAATATAGAGCTTGAAGGGTTATATAAGAGGGGTCTTCAGTAAACACTGCAAAGCATTCTTTTAATAGGCCAGTTTCGGTTGAAAAAAAAAAAAAAGAATAAAAAAAATTGCAGAATTTGTTGAGACACATCGTGCAATATTTCCGCTTGAGCCGCTGTAGTTTCATCAGGTTCCTATAGGTGGCGACACTGTACGTAGCCGTCTCAACGGCGTCTGTAGTGGAGGTGAGTTCGAAGTAGAGCACTGTCATTGAATTACTCTCGGCAGAGCATCACAGATATTTACAGGCGCTTCCAGAATCTCTACGGAGATCTGGCAGTGAACAAACACACGATGAATCGTTGGAGAGGCGCCTCTCATCATCGTGCCAGGGTCGCGGAAACCCGTCCGATCTCCGGCGTGCCAGCTGGCCGCACACAGCGTCCCTCCTGCCATGTTGGAACATGCGGACACGCTCATTCGAACAGAAAATTTAAAGCCGCTCCCGCACTTGATAAAATCATGGCGATGGTCTTCTGCGACTATGAAGCAGTTATTCAGTTTGATGCCCTCTCTCATGGTTCAGCGATCAACTCTGAAGTCTATTGTGCTACCCTCAGGAAATTGACAAAAACTACTTCGGTGTGTTAGTCACAACAAAAGTACAAACGAATTTCTCCTCCTTCATGGTAACGCAAGACATCACACAAGTTTGCGCAACTGAGAGAAACTCACGAAACTTCATTGGTCTGTTCTTCCTCGTCCACCGTAGAGCCCGGATCTCGCACCTTCCGACTTTCATCTGTTTGGCCCAATGAAAGATGCACGCCGCGGGAAGCAGTACGTGGATGTTGGGAGGTTATCGATGCAGCAAGGTCTTGGCTCCGAAGTCGATCAGCAAATTTGTACCATGCGGGCGTACAGTCCCTCCCAGTGAGGTAGAGTAAGGCCGTCGCGACCGCTACGGTCGCAGGTTCGAATCCTGCCTCGGGCATGGATGTGTGTGATGTCCTTAGGTTAGTTAGGTTTAAGTAGTTCTAAGTTCTAGGGGACTGATGACCTCAGATGCTAAGTCCCATAGTGCTCAGAACCATATGAACCATTTTTGAAGGCCGTCGCACTGAACGCAGATTGTGTTGGGAAGTAGAGTGTTGTAGCCAAAAGATTGGAGAATAGTATACTGTATTGGAATACTGAATAAAACCAAACTACTTTCAGAAAAAAGTGTTGCATTACATACTGAATGCCCCTCGTACAACTTCCATAAAAACCAAGCTTTTGTTTTATGAATTGGACATGAAAGAGAAGCAGTAGTTAATAACGGATGGAGACAGTTGTGGCCAATCCAAGATGTTATTCAACCTGTACACTGAGAATGATGTAAAGGAAACCAAGTATAAGTTTGGAAAGAGAATTACAGTTCAGGGAGAAGCAATAAAACTTGACGTTTTGACGATGGAATTGTATTTGTGTCAGAGACGGCATAGGACTTGGAAAACAGATAATTTTTGGAGAAAAGGTTATAAGATGAACAACAACAACACTAAAACAAAGTCAATGAAATGTTGTTGAATTCATGCATTGCTGAGAGATTTCGATTGGAAAGTGAGGCAGTGAAAGAAGCAGATTCCGTCTGCTACATGGAGAGCTAAAAAACTGACGATGGCCGAAGTACAGAGAATATAAACTGGAGACCGAGAATAACAGAAATTTTGACTTCTACGAATTAAAATTCTGTCTCACATGTAGGTATATATTCATTTTGTTCAATATAATTAACTGTTATAATTCATCATAAATGGAAAGAACGTAGGGTAGGACATATACCACAATTCTATACGGAAGGTGTTTGCTAAAATAACCCAAGCACCTAGACAACGAAGCCCTCTGTCAGTTACTGTCTTCAGTTTACATGCAGAAAATATCACAAATAAATAGCAAAAAATATTACTAATCAATTTTAAATCACTGACGCTATTCTAGACACAAAGTTCTTTGCAGACGACCAAGGTAGTTTAGGTGGAAGAGAATATGATATGCAACATCTGCCTTCTGTGCCTGTTAGTAGTAAAGAAGTATGACTTAAATACTTCCATCCAGACACAAAAGTGGGTGTGAACCAGTTAGGACGAAAATAGATATTAATAATGAACACTAAAACTAAGCAACAAATTTCTCCCTTTCAAATCAAATGACGGAATGAATATAAAGCTACCGATATAACACTACAGATGTGATACAATCTAACGGAATTTTAATGTAAGGGAAGGAATACACTACTAAAACTTTACGAAGTGATGGAAATACCGTCGTGAATGTTGCACACTTATTAAACGGCAGATAAAACGGATAGAACGTACAAAGATGAAATTTCCGACAGCAGTAGCTGGCTACACATTACTTGATAGAAAGAGGAATGCAGATGCCTGTAAAGAATTAAACTTGTTTAATCTGAATGATGAAATAGAGAAGCATGAAAACAAATGCAAAGATGAAGAAGCCAGAACAGAAAGACACTCCTAAAGTATAACCTGAAGTTGAGAGAAAGGAATATTGGGCGGCAAATAAAAACATGGACAGAGCAAAGTACCTGAAGGCAGGACACAGCATTCGAGGCGACTTCAAAAATTAAGTTACACATTATTATGGCAGGCCAGATAACTTCCAAAGATCTAGCGCTACACTCCAAAATGGAACAGATACAGGGTACTGTATTTGGGCATAGACACAAAATCTCTGCAAACAACAAAACATTCTACCATTACTTCAGATCCTCGATGATAAAAATCAGCTACTTGGTCACATAGCCATTCGAGAACAGCTGTGTGAACATCCTCGTAAACTCTGCGATTGCTGCGAATCAGTTCTGTGACTGCCTGGACACTGTCAACCGTGACCGATGTCGATACCTTTCTTCCCGATCGGCATCAACAGCGTCTGCACGGCCTTTCTCAAATTTTTGGCATCGTTTCACTATGGTCAGGACGCAGCTGATGTTCCCTGAGACGCGCTTCAGTCAGTCGTGAAATACTTTCGTACATAATTCGATTCTTAGGAAACACGGAAAACGTAAATCTGGGTAACTGGAAGGAGATGTGAATCGAGGGCCTCTCAAATACAAATCCAGGATGCTAACCGTTGTATTACCAGACATGAGACTTGGTTCTTAGAATTCCTTGTGGCCAGCTTAATTCAGTGCTCCGCATCTAACTGGTAACGTACACCTCGCGGTTCCAAGTATGCGAGATATTAACGAAGCCACAGTTATCGTATCGAATTCCCTCATTTCTGCATCCATTTCGTTAGGAGCAACGTTCATTAGACATGAGCTCAGAATTAAAGAACAATAATTAATAAATCAACGTGGTAATACGAATAATTTTAGAACCGAAATAGAATACCCTTCAGAGAATTACTCATGTATTAATTATCACTGCAGGTTCCACAACGGATGTCTGCAAAATTGCCGCGAATGAGACTATCTTTTATGGTGGTTTAGCATTTGAGCGCTTGACGTATTGAGGGTCAGCGCCTGTAAATATTTTTCTTTGAACCCTGATTGGGTACTGCATATTACGTGGTGTGTAATTAATGTTTTTGTAAGTTGATGCTACAAAGTTAAACGGCATTTGCTTGGTCTGAAGATATACATTCGGCTCTTTTTCCGATTTACGGTATGTTTTGCAACTGTACTTTGATGTTCCTATGCAATCGCAAACCGAAAATAAAGAGCTTTAAGCCTTTCTTACATTCTGTTGATTGATCTCTAAGTATAATTTTTATGTAGACTTGTACGAGAGTGTCACAGGAGGTATGGCCAATAATCATGAATACTGATTGGCGACTCCATGGCGTGTTGTGTGCACCACTACCGAATAGTGGGTAGAATAGGAAGGAAAATCAGCATTGGCCGTATTTTCTTGTTTTATTGTCAGCAAAATCGATTTTCGGTCACTTAGTGACCATCCTCAGTGCTAGAAGTTAAAAATTTTCACATAACGATCAGAGAGTATAAAACCGAAAATCACAACTACATCTGCGTATGAACATAACAGTTGGTAGGAACATACCTGTAACGTACAATTAAAATTGGTAGGCACTGGTATCAAGTTATAACCACAAGCTTAGAGCGATCACATAAACTGAGGCCGCTGTTTACATGCACCTGTACAGCAGACCTCGGTGTGACAGGGCTTGGAACGCCCTCTATGTGGCATGTGTCACGTGAAGACTTAATATTACTGTTTTGCAAGATATTAACACAAAATACCTCTTGTGCATTTGTGACTCATGAAGTAATACAAATTTAAAATGTACGTAAAAAACACAGTAGACGAAGGGGAAGGAAACATCTAAAATACACTAGCGTATTGTTTTTTTTAAAAAAAAAAAAAACTTGCAAGACATAAGACAAATGGGTCAAATGGCTCTGAGCCCTATGGGACTTAACATCTGAGGTCATCAGTCCCCTAGAACTTAGAACTACTTAAACCTAACTAACCTAAGGACATCACACACATCCATGCCCGAGGCAGGATTCGAACCTGCGACCGTAGCAGTCGCGCAGCTCTGGACTGAAGCGCCTAGAACCGCATGGCCACCACGGCCGGCGACATAAGACAGGTTGATAATAAGTTGTCAGAGTGCAGGACAAGTAAAAGAGAAAAAGAAAAGGAAAAAGAATAATATACGAATAACATGAAATGAGGTATAACACAGTTTTGTTAAAAAACATAGTACCCACCATCTGGCGTGGGAAGTTAGAAGTACTACGTTCGTGTTTTACATAAACTGTTCCGTTAAGACTAAGGAGTCAAATATATAAAAAATAGTAATACTACGAAAATACCATATGTAATAATTAAAAGGCCGTGAAAGACAATATTCATTATAAAAAAGTTTTGAAGGTGTAGACAAACTATTTTGTTATCATATATAACGACGCATTGATGTACATATCATTCGTCCCATTTGGACAAGCTAACATTTTTTATAACACTGGTTGTACGATTCCACATCAGCACTGGGTCAGAACCCATACATACATTCACAGGTTGATAAAACAGTAATAAAATTGCCAAGCAACAGGTATTGAATACTAATAAAATAATTTGATTTTACATAATTCATAGGAGCAGTGGGACCCATATGAAATAAAAGCAGATTTAAAAATACCTATCATTCTAATTGTGTTTTTTTTCTTTATTGTTATTTCATTCCCCTGTCCCATATGGGCAGGGGAGGGCTGTCAGCGGCACAATCCGCCGCTCTTCAGCCGAATGACATTACAAATTAAAATAAGAATAAAATGTTACATACATAAGACGAGAAAGGGGAACTTAAAACAGAATAATGGGAGAAAATGGGGGTAAAAAAGAGACTAACATGGAGACGTTCATGGAGGACAGTTAAAAGTCACCAGAAAGTTAAAAAACACAGTTGGCGAGTCTTCAAAACTCAGAAGACCCTAAATGGACATGCACACGTTAAAAGTCGGCCACAGTAGTAAAAACACTCCGGAACAACACACTTAAAACCCACTTGGAGCACACACAAGGAAGAATAAAACTGCCAGGTGGGACCTGCCAAGGGAAAGGGCAGAGAGAATGGAAAAGGAGGGGACAGCATGGGGCAGCAGGGGAAGCGGCGGGATGAAGAGAGGAGGGGCATCAGTGGGTACACGAAGAAGCAGGAGACATGTGGGGGCGGGAGATGAAGAGGGAAGACAGGACTGGAGGGAGCGCAGAGACACTGAAAGGAGGCACAAGAGATGGAGGGTGAGTAGGAGGGGGAAGCCGCTCAGGAGGAGGGAGGGGGAGGAGAGGAGGAGGCAGAAAGATGGGGTTAGAGTTGGTAGGAAGGGTAGATATGAGGGAGAAGCTCATGACCCGGGGGGGTAGACGGTGGAAGTTGCATTGGGAAAGGAGATGGAGCGTGTGGAGATGGAGAGAGGGTGGGATACAAGGGTAAAGGCGTGGCAACTGGTTGGGGGTGGAGAAGAAGGGAGACACCAGGGGATGAGTGGGATCAAGGCGGCGGACAATATATAGTGTGTGGATGTGTTCGAGGAAAAGGAGAAGGTGGGGGTAGGGGACGAGGTCATAGAGGATGCGCGTGGGGGATAGAAGGTGGATGCGGAAGGCGAGGCGGAGCACATGGCGTTCAAGGATTTGGAGGGCTTTATAGAACTGGGAATGGGCGGAAATCCAAGCTACGCTGGCATAACAGACGATGGGGCGGATCAAGGATTTGTAGGTGTGAAGGATGGTGGAAGGATGCAGACCCCACGTCAGGCCAGACAGGAGTTTCAGGAGGTGGAGGCGGTTGTGAGCTTTGTTTTGGATGGTAAGGAGATGGGGAGTTCAGGTGAGGTGGCGGTCGAGTATGAGGCCAAGGTATTTGAGGGTAGGAGTGAGGTAGATAGGACGGCCATAAATGGTGAGGTAGAAGTCATGGAGGCGGAAGGAGTGGGTGGTGCGGCCTACGATGATTGCCTGGGTCTTGGAGGGACTAACACGGAGGAACCACTGGTTGCACCAAGTGGTGAATTGGTCAAGGTGGGTTTGGAGGGTACGTTGAAGGGTAGGGTAGGATAAAGGGCTAGGAAGGCAGTGTCATCAGCGAACTGGAGAAGATGAACAGGAGGGGGAGGTTTGGGCATATCAGCAGTGTACAGGAGATAGAGGAGAGGGGAAAGGACGGAACCTTGGGGCACGCCGACAGAGGGATAGTAAGTACGGGAGTTGGAATTGTGGATAGTCACATAGGAGGGACGATGGGAGAGGAAGGAAGCAACGAGATGGACGAAGTTGATGGGGAGAGCATAGGTCTGGAGTTTGAAGAGGAGCCCGGGATGCCAGACACGGTCATAGGCATTCTGGAGATCAAGGGAAACTAAGGTTGCAGAGTGATGGGGGTTAAGTTGGAGGGAAAGAAGATTGGTAAGTTTAAGGAGCTGGTCATCGGTGGAGAAGGAAGGCCAGAAGCCACATTGGGTAAGAGGAAGGAGGAAGTGGTGGTTAAGGTGGCGGTGAATATGGCGAGAAAGGATGGCCTCGAAGTCCTTACTGAACATGGAGATGAGGCAGACTGGACAATAGGAAGAGGTATCAGAGGGGGGTTTGTTAGGTTTAGGGAACAGCAGGACATGGGAAGTCTTCCACAGGTCGGGGTAAAATCCAATGGAGAGGAGGACATTCTACAGGGTAGCAAGGACAGACAGGAAGGATGGAGGGGATTCCTTGAGGTGATGGTAGGTGATGCCATCATGACAAGGGGCAGTGTTGCGTTTGGAGTGGAGGACAAGTGTGATGTCTTGTGTGGTGATGGGAGTGTTGATGTCTGAGGGGGGTAACTGATCCAAGTACTGGAAGCTAGGGGTGAGTGGGAGGCAGAGGTGTCAGTGTGGTCAAGGACGCTGGGGAAGAGTGAGTAATCAAAATGGGGATCGTCAGGAATGGAGAAGACCTCGGATAGGTGGGAAGCAAAATGGTTAGCCTTACTGAAGTTATCAGGAAAGGGTCGATCGTCATGGAGGATGGGGTAATATGGGGTGGGGTGGCTACCAGTAAGGTGGTGGAAGGCTGACCAGTACTTGGAGGAGTTGACAGGGAGGGTGGAGTTTAGGCATGTGCATGTCTGGCGCCAGTCCCAGGGTTTCTTTGCTGTAAGGAGGTTCCGTATATGTCGCTGTAATTGCTGGTGGTGGGTGAGAGTATCTTGGTCATGAGTGCAGGGGAAGGAGCGGTAGAGCCTGCGGGATTCACGCAGAAGAAGGATGGCCTGTGGAGGAAGCGTAGGGCGGTGAGGGTGGATTAGTTTGGTAGGATCATGAGCCTCCACAGCGTCAGTGATGGTCTTCTGAAGGAAGGAAGAGGCATGAGTGATGTCATCAGGGTGGTGAAAGGTGAGGGGTGGCTTTCGACCTGTAAGGCAATGGATTCCTGGTAGGCATCCCAATTGGCACGGTGGTAGTCATGGACAGACTTTGGATGGGCAGCTGGGCGGCTGGCTGCAGTGGCGGAATGGGTACAGGAGATGGTGAGAAGGACAGGGAGATGGTCACTACCGACAGGATCGAGGACATCAATGGACATCCACAGCTGTGGATGTTGAGGTCAGCGGCGATCACATAGGTGGAGAAGGTACCGTCAACATGAAGAAGTCAAAGGGGAGAGGAGCTGCGGGGTGGATATAGATAGTGGCACAAGTGCTGGTGAGGGAGGGAGGGAAAAAATAGGCTGGGGAGAAGGTGTTTGGTGGGGTCATTGAGGAGGGGTTGTGGCTGGACAGGGAGATACCTGAGGTGGCCCCTGCCTCGCGCTAGGGGAAGGGGATTGTCAGTGCGGTGAAGGAGATAAGGGGAGATGCGGGCAATGTGATGGGGTTGGAGGAAGGTTTCATCAAGGATGAAGGAGTCAACCTGGTGCTGGGAGAGGGTATGCATGAAGAGGCATTTGTTTGCAGGGAGGAAGCGAATGCTGAGGTAGAGGAGACAATACTGTTGACACACCAGGAGGTTGGAGGTGGGAAGGGTGTGGGAAGGGGAGAGAGCGGCTTAAACGAGGGTGCCGAGGCGGGTGAAGGTAAAGTGGGCCTCAATGTGGGAGTAGGTGGCGTAGGTGTTTAAGTGGAAAACAGAGTGGGTGGCAAGGGAAATCTCCTGGAGTGTGTGGGGGCGCTGGAAGGGGTGGATGTTCTGCAGGACGATGGTGAGGAACCAGATGATGTCTTCTGCTGTAGGTGGAGGGCGGAGGGAATTGTTAGGGTGGATGGGTGGCTCGATGGGCAAACAGAGACAGTGAGTTCAGGGTTGGTGGGAGAGGGCTTGGCTTTGCATTTGGAGGAATAGGTGGGGTGAGGTTCATTGCAGGTGATGCTAGACAGGGGGAGGTGAGGTTGGAACACTGTTTAAGGAAGTCAGAAGTTTTACAATGGGGGCAGGTGGGTGGGTTCTTGCAGTTTTGGGTGAGATGGTCGTTGTACAGAAGGCAGCGCTGGCAGCGGTAGGATTGAGGAGGGGAACGGGACGGGTCAATAGGGTGGTGGCGGTTGAAAATCTGGGCTCCCTGCGTGGGCAGGTGGTCGATGGAGGAGGCAGACTCTGTAAATATACGCATGGGGAAAGTAGGGCCAGAGGAGTTGTAAATACGGCGGACAGAGCGGACTTCCAGGTCGGGGTGGGCGTTCAGTTCTGCCAACACCTCAGCCTCCGTGACCACAGGGCTGAGTTTTGTGATAACGGCAGTGAGGGTCGGCGGACGACGAGGCGGTTGGGGCTGACGAGGAGATGAGGAAGGAAGGAATGGGGTGAGGGATGCGTGGGGCCCAAAGGTGATGTGGGGAAGGCGCCAAAGGAGATCAGTATGGAGAGGGAGACTTGATGAGAACAGAGTCTCTGTGAGGTATAAGTTGGGTGATGGGTGCACTGGGGATGTACTTCCAGATTTCAAGGGTGAGGGTGTGGGCATTCAGGAATTTTGGATCAGGGTTGGCTAGGACAAAGGTATACAGGGAGGGGGCTGGGAGGAGGGAGGTGGGGTGGTATCCATAGCGGGGTCAGTGGGAGGTGGGGCAGGCAGTGGCTTTTTGGATGAGGGAGTAGAGGAGAGGTCGCCATTGGGCCGTTTGGAATATTTTTTGGCGGGTGTTGCCTGGGAGGAGGGATGAGGGACTGGATGGACGGTTAGGTGATGGGAGGCAGGGCCCTCCTGTGAGGCAGTAGTACTGGATGAGAGGGTAGGGCGCTCTGTGGCGGCGGCTGTGGCGTGATGGGCGATGACTCGGGCAGGGGAAACAGTGGTAGTTGCAGGGGGAGAGGGGAAAGTCGTCTCGGCGGGTGACAGAAGCGGGAGGGGGGTGGGAGCAGGGGCAGGGGCAGAGGCAGAAGCAGGAGCAAGAGCAGGAGCAGGTGCAGTAGCAGGGGTAGGAGCAGGATTGACATACAGGTGTGGATACAGTGATGGGGGGGAGACTGTGAGAAGGGGAGGTGGATGAGACAGGTTAATCCCAGAGGAAGCAGTCCATGATGTTACAGTGGGTGTAGGTAAAGGGGAGGTGTAGATGATGGTGGTAGTTGGGGTGTCCATGATCGCTGGCAGTCCCCAACGGGCGACAGGAAACGCCGAAGTAAAAAGGGAATGAAAACAGGGGGTGGCGATGAGCACTGGGCAGCGGTGAGCACAGGGCTTCGGTGGCGGCGGCGGCGGCGGCGGCAGCAGCAGCAGTAGCAGCGAACACCGAGAGGCGGCGGCGGCGGCGATGGCAGGAGTAGCAGCGAACACCGAGAGGCGGAGGCGGAGGCGGCGGCGGTAGGCACGGAGAGGTGGCGGCGGCGGCGGGCAGCAGTGACGGTGTACAGACGAGCAACAACACGACAGGCACGGTTGGGGTTCTTACACGTCGAAGATATACCCTGAGAGTAGCCCAGGCAGTGCGAGACCCCGATGAGGAGGTGAGGGAATCCAACCCTCGAATGCCTCTAATTGCGTTATTGAAATAAATTTAAAATACAAGGTGTGAAGAAGTAGTATGTATCATACATCGAGAAATCATCAATAGGAAGGACAGGTAATAGTGCCACTTATTCCAGAAATGTACATCATACTGTAGAGAAATTACAAACAGGTTATGCACGAATCCATCACTTATTAAAACAGTAAAGGAATTGTTAACATACAAGAAAAATAATTGTGTAGAAGTGAAAACAGGTTCAAATCACTTTGTGTCAACACCTAAGAAATGTCGACTGTAGTAAAATTATGTTCAATAGGCGTCCAGAAGTTCTGAAAATTGAGGAACAAAAGGGAGCATACTCTTTAAACACCAAAATTAGTATCGTTATTAGAACAAACCGAAAACATGTATGTCTATGTGTTGAGATAGTTGGAATAGCGGCCATTGTAAGTGTTCTCGTAGCGACCACGACTGAGGCGTTGTACAGGGCTATTACAAATGATTGAAGCGATTTCATAAATTCACTGTAGCTCCATTCATTGACATATGGTCACGACACACTACAGATACGTAGAAAAACTCATAAAGTTTTGTTCGGCTGAAGCCGCACTTCAGGTTTCTGCCGCCAGAGCGCTCGAGAGCGCAGTGAGACAAAATGGTGACAGGAGCCGAGAAAGCGTATGTCGTGCTTGAAATGCACTCACATCAGTCAGTCATAACAGTGCAATGACACTTCAGGACGAAGTTCAACAAAGATCCACCAACTGCTAACTCCATTCGGCGATGGTATGCGCAGTTTAAAGCTTCTGGATGCCTCTGTAAGGAGAAATCAACGGGTCGACCTGCAGTGAGCGAAGAAACGGTTGAACGCGTGCGGGCAAGTTTCAGGCGTAGCCCGCGGAAGTCGACGAATAAAGCAGGCAGGGAGCTAAACGTACCACAGCCGACGGTTTGGAAAATCTTACGGAAAAGGCTAAAGCAGAAGCCTTACCGTTTACAATTGCTACAAGCCCTGACACCCGATGACAAAGTCAAACGCTTTGAATTTTCGGCGCGGTTGCAACAGTTCATGGAAGAGGATGCGTTTAGTGCGAAACTTGTTTTCAGTGATGAAGCAACATTTTTTCTTAATGGTGAAGTGAACAGACACAATGTGCGAATCTGGGCGGTAGAGAATCCTCACGCATTCGTGCAGTAAATTCGCAATTCACCAAAAGTTAACTTGTTTTGTGCAATCTCACGGTTTAAATTTTACGGCCCCTTTTTCTTCTGCGAAAAAAACGTTGCAGGACACGTGTATCTGGACATGCTGGAAAATTGGCTCATGCCACAACTGGAGACCGACAGCGCCGACTTCATCTTTCAACAGGATGGTACTCCACCGCACTTCCATCATGATGTTCGGCATTTCTTAAACAGGAGATTGGAAAACCGATGGATCGGTCGTGGTGGAGATCATGATCAGCAATTCATGTCATGGCCTCCACGCTCTCCCGACTTAACCCCATACGATTTCTTTCTGTGGGGTTATGTGAAAGATTCAGTGTTTAAACCTCCTCTACCAAGAAACGTGCCAGAACTGCGAGCTCGCATCAACGATGCTTTCGAACTCATTGATGGGGACATGCTGCGCCGAGTGTGGGAGGAAGTTGATTATCGGCTTGATGTCTGCCGAATCACTAAAGGGGCACATATCGAACATTTGTGAATGCCTAAAAAAACTTTTTGAGTTTTTGTATGTGTGTGCAAAGCATTTTGAATATATCTCAAATAATAAAGTTATTGTAGAGCTGTGAAATCGCTTCAATCATTTGTAATAACCCTGTATATAAGGGATAACAAGCAACTGACTACGAGCATCGCCGGCGATACATCGCTACGAGTACCGCTAATCGATTTGTGATTTCGTGAACTAATCGAAGTGTTAGGGTTGCATGTGCCAGCCAGCCAGCCAGCCAGCCAGCAGCAGCAGCAGCAGCAGGAGCGGTCCAGCCAGCAGCAGAGGCGGCGGCGGCGACCCCGTTCGCGGCAGCAGCAGCAGCTGCGGCGTTCCTGCCACCAGTCGCCAGCGCCAGCAGCATGCGACTTCGGCGTCCATCTTCGTCTGTCCCCGGTTTTCCTCCCTCGTTTCCGTCGTGTACTGTCTTAGTTTCTACCTGTCAGCATGTCAGCCCCCACCACCACTGCCACTACTACCATCAATGCCATAGTTCATACTTCGCCCTCCGCCGCCGCCACCACCACCATTACATGGTGTGCCCAGTCACCCCCGTCTCTTTCCATCCCTCCTCTTCTAACTCTCCCTTCGCCCACTCTCTTCGTCGTCCCCTCCCCAGATTCTTCCTCTCGCTCCTCTACCTCTGATCCCTTCTCCCCACTCCCCCAGCCTGTCACTGCAGCACCAGCTCGGGAGGTGGCCCAACTGGCCACTGCCCATGCCCTCAGCTCTTCCCATCGCCTTCGCCATCGCCATCGCCGTCGCCGTCGCCTTCACCCTCACCATCACCATCTCCGGCGCCGACTACTGCGTCCACGCCAGGACCTGCCACTTCCCACCACCTCCCTATAGCTCCCGTCCCTTATGTCACCACTCACCCTTCCGCTGCCCTTAAACGCCCTAGTCGCACCACCACCTCCTCCGCTGCCAAAAACGCCCCGCCCCATCCTCCTTCCCCCCCCCCCCAGGATGCCATGGATGTCTCCCAGCCTGGCCCTGCTCCCTCCGCCTCCGCCTCCGCCTCCTCCCCTCCATCTTCCTACAAATACCTCCTGTCTCGTCCCAATCCTTCCCTCCTCGAGGCCCGGAACTTCTCCCTCCTTCTCTGCCAAAATTTTCCTGGTGCCCCCATCTCCCTCCTCACTCCCAGAAGAGACTCAGTTCTCATCTCCTCCCCCAGCCCCACCCTCCATACTGACATCCTCTCCCGCATCCCCATCACCTGGTTTGGCCCCAACGCCTCCCTCACTCCTGCTCCTTCCCTGTCTCCTACCTGCCAACACCAACCCCCGCATCGCCCGCCGACCCTCACTGCCATGATCACTCAGCTTAGTCCGATGATCATGGAGGAGGAGGTGTTGGCGGAGCTGAAGGCGCATCCCTTGCTGGAGGTGCCGGTGGTCAGCCGCATTTTTATTCCGCTGGCCCCACCCACCTTATGCAGGTTTTCTCAGAAGACACCCCCTCCATTGACCACCTCCTGAAGAAGGGTGCCTTCCTCTTCAACCAGCGATACAAGGTCGACCCCTCCCACTCCCCTCCTCAATCCCACCGCTGCCAGAGGCGTCTGCACTACAATGCACATACAACAGCTGAGTGCCGCGAGGCCCCCATCTGCCTGCATTGTAAGCAAGTGCACTTCCTCCGGCAGTGCCCTAACCTTCAGTCCCCTCCCTCATGTAGTACCTGCAATCTCCCACATCCCACCTACTCCCATAAATGTAAAACCCGACCCCCTGCGACCACTCCTGAACTCACCGTCCCTGTCTGCCCTCTGGACGCCCCCATCCCTCCTGGCAATTCCCTTCGTTCCCCCCCCCCCCCCCCCCCCCTGCAGAGTACATCATCAGGTTCCTCACCATTGTTCTGCAAAACGTCCACCCTTTCCAGCACCCTCACACCCTCCAACAGATCTCCCTCTCCACCCATTCCGTCTTCCACCTACAAATGTATGCCACCTATTCCCACAACCAGGGCCATTTCACCTTCTCCTGTCCCGACACCCTCGTCTGGATCCCTGTCATGGCGCGACAGCACCGTATCTTGTTCAACAACATCTATTCCCTTCCCGCCAACAAGAACTTATTCATGCACACCCTCGCCACCCACCGTGTGGATGCCTTCCTCCTTAATGAAACCTTTCTTCAGCCACACCACACCATTCACACCTTGAGGGCACTCTGATAATCCTCTCCCAATAGCGAGTGATGGAGTTGCCATTGGTCACCACCACCAGATCCCTGTTCAGCTCCAACCTCTCCTTCCTGACCCCACCGAAACCTGATCCTTAGTCACTTCTTCCCTGGCCTTACCATCACCTGTGCCACCATCTATATCCGCGCCAACGCCCCACTTACTTTTGACTTCCTGTCCCACATTGACTGTACGTTCTCCTCCTATGTGATCGCCGCCAATCTTAACATCCATAGTCGTTCTTCCGCCCAGTTACGGCAGTTGCATCAGTTTCTCTCCTCCCTACAAGGCGTCCTCGTTCCCATTCCCCAGCACCCCTGCCCTGAATCCAACTCCACTCCCGATGTCATCCTCTCCTCCCCTAACCTCCTTGGCCGCATAGCGGTGGATGTCCTCGTCCCCATTGGTAGTGACTATCTCCCTGGCCTCCTCACCATTTCAGACGGTCGTCGCCCCCATTGCCCAGACCTGACCCTCGTACTGACCTTCCCCCATGATTATTCCCGTGCCGGCTGGAATGCCTACTGGGATACCCTCTCTACCCAGGCCGATAGCCACCCCCTCACCTACCAACACCCTGATGATATTACCCGTGCCGTCTCCTTTCTCCAGCAGACCTTGTCTGTGGCCATGGAGGCTCATGTCCCTTTCGTAGCCATCCACCCCCACCATCCTACTTTATCCCCACAGGCCATCCTCCTTCTCCGTGAATCCCGCCGTCTCTACTGTGCCTTCCTTCACCTGCATGACCCGGACACACTACAACACCACCGGCAACTACAACGACACATCAGAAACTTGCTCGCAGCTAAGAAACGCTGGGACTGGCAACAGACATGCACCCATCTTAATGCTACACTTCCTATCAACTCATCCAAGTACTGGTCAGCCTTCCGCCGCCTTACCGGATCTAAGCCCCCTCCCTACTACCCTCTCCTTCATGATGATCAACCCTTCCCTGACAAACTTAGTAAGGCCAATCACGTTGCCTCCTACCTTTCCAATGTCTTTACCATCCCCCGACGATCCCCAGTTCGATTACTCCCTCTTCCTGGATGTCCACAATCGAACTGACACCTCTGTCCCTCCCATCACCCCTGGTTTCCAGTACTTGGACAACATTGCACGCACCGAACTCAATGCCCCCATCACTACTTAGGATCTCATCGCTACACTCCACACGAAACGCAACACTGCTACTGGTCACGATCGTGTCACCTATCGCCACCTTTGTGACGCTTCTGCCTCCTCTCCAGTATGGCCAGGCTCTATAATGTGGTCCTGTCCACCGACTACTACCCCGACCTGTGGAAAACCTCCTGCATCCTGATGTTCGTTAAACCCGACAAACCGCCATCCGCTGTCTCCTCCTACCATCCCATCAGCATCGGTCTTCAGCAAGGTCCTGGAAACCATCCTTACCCGACACATCCACCAGCATCTCCGCCAGCACTGCCTCCTTCCTGTTACCCATTGTGGCTTTCGGCCATCCTTCTCTACCAGTGACCTTCTCCTTCACATCACTCATCTCCTCTCTGAACAGCTTAATTCCCATTGCTCCACTCTCTTCCTCTACCTCGACCTCGAACGCGCCTGTGACCGTATGTGACATTCCGGTCTCCTCTTCAAGCTCCAAACCTTCGCCCTTCCTATTAACTACATCCGCCTGATCAGGTCCTTTCTTTCCCAACGTCCTTCCTACGTCACCATCCATAACACGGATTCCTACACCTTCTTCCCCTCTGCCAGTGTGCCCCAAGGTTCCATCCTCTTCCTTCTTCTGTACCTTTTGTATACGGCTGACATGCCGCCGCCTTCATCCCCCAACCACTTTCTCCAGTGTGCTGATGACACTGCCTTCCTTGCTCTCGCCCCCACCCTGCAGCGTTCCCAACACCTTCTCCACTCCCATCTTGACAGATTCACCACTTGGTGCAAGCAGTGGTTGCTTAACGTCAATCCTTCCAAAACCCAGGCGATCATTGTTGGCAAAACCACCCCTTCCTCCCACATCCTCGACTTCTGTGTCACTGTCTATGGCCGTCCTATCGCCCTCACCCCCACCCTTAAGTACCTTGGCGTCACCCTTGACCATCGCCTCTCCTGGACCTCCCACCTCCGGACAATCCAAGCCAAGGCACACTCCCGACTCTGTCTCCTCAAGCTCCATTCTGGCCTTACATGGGATCTGGACCCCTCCACCATCCTCCACACCTATAAATCCCTCATCCACCCTATCCTCTGGTATGCTCACCCTGTCTGGATCTCCGCTCCTCCTACCTTTTACAAATCCCTTCAGATCCTTGAATGCCATGCTCTTCACCTCGCCTACTGCATCTGTCTCCCCTTCCCCATGCAGATCCTGTGTGACCTTATTCTGTTCCCCCACCACCTCCTTTTCCCCGAATGGATATGGATCCTCTACACCTCCTGTAAACTCGATCCTCCTCATCCACTTGTCTCTCACATTGTCTCCCACCCCCGCCAGCTGCCACATCTGTATTTCCACGTCCCACCTGCTCTCCATCTCTCCACTCTCCTTACCTTCTCCCAAGGTGGCTTCCACCAGCTCCGCCTCCCTGATGATGCCCTCCTCCCCTCCATCTACCCCTCCTACCAACTTTGATTCTCCCCTCCCTCTTCCTGTGATTGTTCGTATGGGCACCCTCTCTCCCTTCCATCCCCCTTCCCTCCCTCCTCTCTTTCTCCCCACTCCTCCCCTGGGATTCCCTTACCCCCATACCTTCCTTCCTCCCATCATCTCCTCTGCCATTGGCATCTTTGCTCTCCCCTCTCTCTTCCCCACCACCTTCTTCCCCTCTTGGCAGGTCCCCGGACTCGCACAAGTTAAGTGGACATTCGCGCACCCGAGATCATTGCCATCAGTTTCTAGTGTGTGTTTTTGATTTAGTGTTTTTCGCCACAATGCTCCTACATTCACTTGTACCATCTAAGTCATCAGTGTTTGTGAGCAGTGCCGACAGTATTTCGTGTTTTTTCCTTGAGTGTGAATGGCTTCGTGCTTTTAATTTTTGTATCTACTGTTTTTTTACCCACCAATCTATTACCTTTCTGTCTTCATTCTCTCTTATTTGTAATGCTTGTGGCTGAAGAGCGGAGTAGATTTATCTGCTGCCAGCCCATCTTTGTATGAGGTGAAAAATAACAATGAAGAAAAAAAGCCTGACTATGATTACCTCACATGGATCCCTCATCTCCACTCCATCCAATCCAAAGCCCACAACTGCCTCCAACTCCTCTCAGGCTGGACATGGGGGCTGCACCCCTCTACCATCCTCCACACCTACAAATCCTTAATCTGTCCCATCCTCTGTTATGCCAGTCCCGCCTGGATATCTGCCCCCCCCCCCCCCAATTTCTATAAGTCCCTCCAGATCCTTGAGCATCATGCACTCTGCCTCACCTTCCATACACACCTCCCGTCCCCCATGCGGATCCTCTATGACCTCATTCATTTCCCCCATCTGCTCCTATTCCTCGAACATATCTGCATAGTCTACACCTCCTGCCGCCTTGATCCCCTTCTCTTCTTCACCCCCTGGTTGCTCCTCTCCTCTCCCATCCCCGCCCCCTGCCATGCCTTTACTTTTGTGTCCCCCCTACCCTCCACCTCTACACCCTTCGTCTCCTTTCCCGAGGAGGCTTCCATCAACTCCCCCTCGCGGATGATGCCCTCTCTCCCTCCATCTATCCCTACTATCAACTCTGATCCTAACCCCCTTCCTTTCCTCTTTCCTTTTCCTGGGATCCCTCTTCCCCCCCTTCCATCCTGTTTTCTCCCTGGCAAACCTCTACCTACCTCCCTTCTCCCCCCCCCCCCCCCCCAAGTCCTTTTCTATTCCCCTCCTCTGCCTTCCCCACTCCCAGTCGCGTCTGCCCAGCACCCTGCACCCCTTTTATGGGTCCTCATCCTCCATCGGCTCCTTTCCCCCCTCCCCCCTTCGCTTTTCCTTTCCTTCTCCCCCTTTTTTATTTTCCCATCATCTGTCCAGTTTCCTCCCACCTGCTCTCGACTGTGGTATGTCACATTTGCTAACTTTTTAGTGCAGTGTTCCAGCAATTGTTCAGTGTTGTTTGTATTTCTAGTGTTGCGAACAGAAACCATGCTGTTGCTGGGTGTGAATTTTATGTCTTTTGCGAACAGAAACTGACTGTCGCCGTGTTTTTTAATTGTGTGTCTGTTACTTTACCTGTCTGCCTCGTATGTGTTTTATTCGCATCATCATCCCTTTGTTCTATGTTTTAAGTTCACGATTTTTTTCGCCATGTTCCTGTTTAAGTCTCCGATTTTATCGACTGATTTTATTATATATTCTCTTCATCTTTTTTACAAAGGCTGTAGGATGAAGAGCGGTATACTACGTTGCTTCCAACCCGCCCCGTTCGGGGACAATCGAAATTCAATTAAAAAAAACTGACTACGAATTGCCAATTCTGATGATTCGCAATAAGCTAACAACTTTTTTTTCATAGGAAATCGGAAAATCGGAGAACCATTCCCAAAATTGCGTTCTTCTCGATATCGTTTGCTCGTTAAGTAGGGCGATATCTGGAGATTTCTGATGGCAAAAAATATCCATCTCTTCCATAAGGTCTAGAAAGCGTCCTTTTTCACCCTTGTGCAACAACTTCAATTGCGATGTCAAATCTGGAGTTGTATGACCAGTAGCTATGAGATGGGCTGCGAAATTCGTTTTTTCCGCAATATCTTTCCTCTCAAGTGCTACGTGTTCACGGAACCTCGTTTCTAATTTTCTTCCGGCTTACCCTATGTATATACACTCCTGGAAATTAAAATAAGAACACCGTGAATTCATTGTTCCAAGAAGGGGAAACTTTATTGACACATTCCTGGGGTCAGATACATCACATGATCACACTGACAGAACCACACGCACATAGACACAGGCAACAGAGAATGCACAATGTCGGCACTAGTACAGTGTATATCCACCTTTCGCAGCAATGCAGGCTGCTATTCTCCCATGGAGACGACCGTAGAGATGCTGGATGTAGTCCTGTGGAACGGCTTGCCATGCCATTTCCACCTGGCGCCTCAGTTGGACCAGCGTTCGTGCTGGACGTGCAGACCGCGTGAGACGACGCTTCATCCAGTCCCAAACATGCTCAATGGGGGACAGATCCGGAGATCTTGCTGGCCAGGGTAGTTGACTTACACCTTCTAGAGCACGTTGGGTGGCACGGGATACATGCGGACGTGCATTGTCCTGTTGGAACAGCAGGTTCCCTTGCCGGTCTAGGAATGGTAGAACGATGGGTTCGATGACGGTTTGGATGTACCGTGCACTATTCAGTGTCCCCTCGACGATCACCAGTGGTGTATGGCCAGTGTAGGAGATCGCTCCCCACACCATGATGCCGGGTGTTGGCCCTGTGTGCCTCGGTCGTATGCAGTCCTGATTGTGGCGCTCACCTGCACGGCGCCAAACACGCATACGACCATCATTGGCACCAAGGCAGAAGCAACTCTCATCGCTGAAGACGACACGTCTCCATTCGTCCCTCCATTCACGCCTGTCGTGACACCACTGGAGGCGGGCTGCACGATGTTGGGGCGTGAGCAGAAGACGGCCTAACGGTGTGCGGGACCGTAGCCCAGCTTCATGGAGATGGTTGCGAATGGTCCTCGCCGATACCCCAGGAGCAACAGTGTCCCTAATTTGCTGGGAAGTGGCGGTGCGGTCCCCTACGGCACTGCGTAGGATCCTACGGTCTTGGCGTGCATCCGTGCGTCGCTGCGGTCCGGTCCCAGGTCGACGGGCACGTGCACCTTCCGCCGACCACTGGCGACAACATCGATGTACTGTGGAGACATCACGCCCCACGTGTTGAGCAATTCGGCGGTACGTCCACCCGGCCTCCCGCATGCCCACTATACGCCCTCGCTCAAAGTCCATCAACTGCACACACGGTTCACGTCCACGCTGTCGCGGCATGCTACCAGTGTTAAAGACTGCGATGGAGCTCCGTATGCCACGGCAAACTGGCTGACACTGACGGCGGCGGTGCACAAATGCTGCGCAGCTAGCGCCATTCGACGGCCAACACCGCGGTTCCTGGTGTGTCCGCTGTGCCGTGCGTGTGATCATTGCTTGTACAGCCCTCTCGCAGTGTCCGGAGCAAGTATGGTGGGTCTGACACACCAGTGTCAATGTGTTCTTTTTTGCATTTCCAGGAGTGTATTTGACTCCTTAGTCTTAACGTATCAGTTTACGTAAATCACGAACGCTGTACTTCTAACTTCCCACGCCAGATGGTGGGTACTATGTTTTTTAAAAAAACTGTGTCATACCTCATTTCATGTTATTCGTATATTATTCTCTTTCCTTTTCTTTTTCTCTTTTACTTGTCCTGCACTCTGACAACTTATTATCGATCTGTCTTACGTCTTGCAAGTTTTAAAAAAAAAAACAATACGCTAGTGTATTTTCGTGTATTTTAGGTGTTTCCTTCCCCCTTCGTCTACTGTGTTTTTTACGTACATTTTAAATTTGTATTACTTCATGAGTCACAAATGCACAAGAGGTATTTTGTGTTAATATCTTGAAAAACGGTAATATTAAGTCTTCACGTGACACATGCCACATAGAGGGTGTTCCAAGCCCTGTCACACCGAGGTCTGCTGTACAGGGGCATGTAAACAGCGGCCTCAGTTTATGTGATCGCTCTAAGCTTGCGGTTATAACTTGATACCAGTGCCTACCAATTTTAATTGTACGTTACAGGTATGTTCCTACCAACTGTTATGTTCATACGCAGATGTAGTTGTGATTTTCGGTTTTATACTCTCTGATCGTTATGTGAAAATTTTTAACTTCTAGCACTGAGGATGGTCACTAAATGACCAAAAATCGATTTTGCTGACAATAAAACAAGAAAATACGGCCAATGCTGATTTTCCTTCCAATCATGAATATGACTGGAATGATATTCGAAGGAAAACAGTCTAGTAACAGTGAGCACACAGATGCATAGCTTAAGCGGTTGTAGCACTTCTTCAACTTCGATACTGTATAACAAATTTTTCTACTGGAAGCCTTTGCTTTACGAACTTACGAAGTGGTAGTGTCGACAAAAACAAGAAAAAATGTGCATTAAACATGGGCCCCAGAAGCCATGCCTTGAGGGTTTGAAGGCTTGTTCATCTTCGCTGCAGTGGAGCTCATCTCTCATTAGACCCAGAAGAAGGCCGCTGCAATCGTGGCTGAAACGTTGGCTTTTCTATAGCAGCAGTAGTTTTTACATTATGACGCGGTACCAAACCCAGAAAACGTTTATGTCGACTGTCATCTCTCCTACTGAACAAGTACTCGTAGCTCTGAAGGTACGCCTTTTAGAGCCCATGTTTACTAAAAATTTCATTATGTTTTGGTGCATATTACTTCGTTCCAAAATATAGAAAGCAGCAGAGATTGTTTCACAATATCGAAGGTGAAGAAGTGCTCATAGCTCTTAAGGTATCAATTTTAGAGCCCATATTTACCAGAAATTTTTTGCTGTGAATGATCATTCACGTCAGAAATCGTGCCGTTTGAAGGATTCTCAACGAAAACATTGTATTCTCTTTCATTCCTCCTCAACAATTCATTTCTCGTGATATCTAGTGGCCGAGGAGTAGCTGCCTTTCTGTATATTTTAGTTGAACATACAAAATAATAGAAGCATTGAGGCTCGAAACGGACGTCTGCTACTGTTACGTGAAACGTAATGAAGTCACTGTACTCACGTGTCTCGAAGCCGTTGTGGAGTCAAAATGGCAGAGTGCTCGGCTTACCTGAAACAAGAAATGCACATAAGTCAGATTGAGTCCACTGCTTCGAAAGAATTCTTATTGTCAACAGTAACCATGGCAAATTAAAATGTGACTCCGCAGTTAAGTAGTAAGTACTGCTGATGTAGTAAACAAGCAGTGAACTCACCGGCATCCAAGAGCAACAAGATCAACGAAACAATCCTACCGTCATTATTACATACACGCAGATATCAGCTAAAATATTTTTGAATACTGTAAAATTTATTCGCGTCATTGCTTACATCGACCGATGAGGCTATAGTGAAGATGGACTCACCGTCCGTCACCGTTCGAACACATTTGCTGGCTTTAATGCGTTGTACAGCCAGCACACATACGAGACATTCCTGTGACATAAGTAAATTAGTATTTTTTACGAGTACAGAAACTAAAATGCAGTTCTTAACATCTTTATGAGTTACCCACTCTATAAGGAGATAAATGTAACCATTGCATGACAAAATACATTTGTTGTTGTTGTTGTTGTTGTTGTTGTTGTGGTCTTCAGTCCAGAGACTGACTTGATGCAGTTCTTCATGCTAATCTACCCTGTACAGGCCTCTTCATCTCCGAATAACAAATGCATCCTACTTCTTTTTGAATCTGCTTAGTGTATTCATCTCTTCGTCTCCCTCAACGATTTCTACGCTCCACGCTTTACACCAGTTTTAAATTTGTGATCCCTTCATGCCTCAGAACGTGCCCTACCAACTGAGGCCTTCTTCTAGTCGAGTTGTGCTATACATTCCTCTTCTCCCCAATTCTATTCAGTACCTCCTCATTAGTTACGTGATTTACCCATCTAATGTTCAGCATTTTCTGTAGCACCATACTTCGAAAGCTTCTATTTTCTTCTTGTCTAAGCTATTTATCTTCCACGTTTTACTTCTCTACATAGCTACACTTCATACAAATACTTTCAGAAAGGACTTGCTGGCACCTAAATCTATACTCTACGTTAACAAATTTCTCTTCTTCAGACACGATTTTCTTGCTATTGCCAGTCTTAATTTTATATCCTTTTTACTTCGACCATTATCAGTTAGTTTGCTTCCCAGATAGCAAAACTCATCCACTGCTTTGTGTGTCTTACTTCTTAGAGTAATTCCCTCAGCATGACCTTATTTAATTCGGATATATTCCATTATCCTCGTTTTGCTTTTGTTGATGTTCATCTTATATCTTCCTTTCACGGCACTGTCCATTCCGTTCAACTGCTCTTCCAGGCAAACCTCAAAGTTTTAATTTCTTCTCCATGGATTTGAATTCCTACTCCAAATTGTTCTTTTGTTTCCTTTACTGCTTGCTCAATATACATATTGAAGAACATCGGGGATAGGCTACAACCCTGTCCTCACTCTCTTCTCAACCACTGCTTCCCTTTCGTGCCTCTCGACTCTTATGACTGTCACCTGGTTTATGTAGAAATTGTAAATAGTCATTCGCTCCCTGTATTTTACCCTTGGCACTTTCAGAATTTGAAGGAGGGTATTCCAGTCAACATTCTACAGGGTGTTTCAAAAATGACCGGTATATTTGAAACGGCAATAAAAACTAAACGAGCAGCGATAGAAATACACCGTTTGTTGCAATATGCTTGGGACAACAGTACATTTTCAGGCGGACAAACTTTCGAAATTACAGTAGTTGCAATTTTCAACAACAGATGGCGCTGCAAGTGATGTGAAAGATATAGAAGACAACGCAGTCTGTGGGTGCGCCATTCTGTACGTCGTCTTTCTGCTGCAAGCGTGTGCTGTTCACAACGTGCAAGTGTGCTGTAGACAACATGGTTTATTCCTTAGGACAGAGGATTTTTCTGGTGTTGGAATTCCACCGCCTAGAACACAGTGTTGTTGCAACAAGACGAAGTTTTCAACGGAGGTTTAATGTAACCAAAGGACCGAAAAGCGATACAATAAAGGATCTGTTTGAAAAATTTCAATGGACTGGGAACGTGACGGATGAACGTGCTAGAAAGGTAGGGCGACGTGTACGGCAACCACAGAGGGCATTGCGCAGCTAGTGCAGCAGGTGATCAAACAGCGGCCTCGGGTTTCCGTTCGCCGAGTTGCAGCTGCGGTCCAAATGACGCCAACGTCCACGTATCGTCTCATGCGCCAGAGTTTACACCTCTATCCATACAAAATTCAAACGCGGCAACCCCTCAGCGCCGCTACCATTGCTGCACGAGAGACATTCGCTAACGATATAGTGCACAGGATTGATGACGGCGATATGCATGTGGGCAGCTTATTTTTACCTGGACAGCTTCGTCAATAAACAGAACTGGCGCATATGGGGAACCGAAATGCCCCATGTTGCAGTTCCATCGTCCCTGCATCCTCAAAAATTACTGGTCTGGGCCGCCATTTCTTCCAAAGGAATCATTGGCCCATTTTTCAGATCCGAAACGATTACTGCATCACGCTATCTGGACATTCTTCGTGAATTTGTGGCGGTACAAACCTTAGACGACACTGCGAACACCTCGTTGTTTATGCAAGATGGTGCCCGGCCACATCGCACGGCCGACGTCTTTAATTTCCTGAATGAATATTTCGATGATCGTGTGATTGCTTTGGGCTATCCGAACATACAGGAGGCGGCGTGGATTGGCCTCCCTATTCGTCAGACATGAACCCCTGTGACTTCTTTCTGTGGGGACACTTGAAAGACCAGGTGTACCGCCAGAATCCAGAAACAATTGAACAGCTGAAGCAGTACATCTCATCTGCATGTGAAGCCATTCCGCCAGACACGTTGTCAAAGGTTTCGGGTAATTTCATTCAGAGACTACGCCATATTATTGCTACGCATGGTGGATATGTGGAAAATATCGTACTACAGTTTTTCCCAGACCGCAGCGCCATCTGTTGTTGAAAATTGTAACTACTGTAATTTCGAAAGTTTGTCTGCCTGAAAATGTACTGTTGTCCCAAGCATATTGCAACAAACGGTGTATTTCTATCGCTGCTCGTTTAGTTTTTATTGCCGTTTCAAATATACCGGTCATTTTTGAAACACCCTGTAAGTCTACAAATGCTATAAACGTAGATGTGTCCTTCCTTAACCAAATTTCTAACATAATTCGTAGGGTCAGTGTTGCCTCAGGTGTTCCATCATTTCTACGGAATCCAAACTGATCTTCTCCGAGGTCAGCTTCTATCGGTTTTGCAATTCGTCTGCAAAGAATTCGTGTTTGTACTTTGCAGCCGTGACTTATTAAACTCATTATTCGACAATTTTCACCCTCCCCCCCCCCAAATGAAAGCAGGTGTTGACAGGTGTGACAAAGCACATTTAGTGAAGATGTGTTACCGTTAAGGAGATGTGGAAAGCTCTACATAGCGGGCACTAAGGTGGTGGTGTTTATCTTGACTTTGAGGGAGCCTTAGATACAGTTTCGCATCAGCGATTAGTGACCAAAAAATTGCGCTTAGGAAAAATCTAAAAATGTATCCTATTGGTTTGCTGCAAACAGAGCGCCAGCCATAATCAGGGGCTAAAGCAGCATCTGACGTACACCAAGGAAGCGTTCTTTGACCGTTGTTCGCGACAACGTTTCTGGATGTGTGGTGCTTTTCCTAAGAAGAGGATGCATTCAATGACCGAGAGCGATATTATGAGTAAATCTAATGCTGTGCACGTAAATACTTTGCCTGGCAAAGAAAAGTAGTAGTGAAGGAGACGAAATACAATTTTACGGACTGAGAGGGTAATTGATATTATTTGAGTGATAATGAAATAGTCAAATTTACAAAAAAGTTAAGTATTAATATGTATCTGCTTACTGTTTCACCTCTTGGTCTCCCTCTACGACATTTTACCCCCATGCTTCCCTCCAGGACTAAACTGATGTCCGTAGATGCCTCAGAATGTGTTCTACCAACCGATCCCTTCTTCCACTCAGGTTGTAAAACAAATTTCTTGCCTCCCAGTTCCGTTCAGTACCTCCTCACTAGTTATGTGGTCTACACATTTAAACTGGAGCATTCTTCTGTAGCACCATATCTCAAAAGTTTCTATTCTCGTCTTAGCTAAAGTGTTGGTCTTCCATGATAGCGTAGTGGTATGACAGTATATTGGTATTCGGGACGTCAGCCGTTCAGATCCACACTTAGGTTTTCGGTGATTCCTCTAAATCACGTAAGGTAAATTCTAGGAAGGGTCCCTTGAAAGGGCTTGGCCGATTCCTTTTCCTTTCTTTCCCAAGCCTAACATGTGCTCCATCTCTAATGTACTCGTCGCCGGCAGGATACTAAACAGCCGTCATTCATTTACACTGCCCGATAAGAAAATAAAACACCCAAAACACATGTTCGGATGTCAATGTAACTTCGTACATGTACACAACAACGGTGGTCGTGCAAATGATGGAAGTTACTATTCTCTGCGACAGGTAGAAAGGTCACTAAAGTGCTATACTGTTATTCGTACCAGACCAGGTAGCGTATTTAAGGGGCGTGACCAGAGTCACGTGTTGAATGATTCACTGCCTAGGAAATGAATATGCACCGTACTGATGTGAGAGAGCGTTATCAGCACCCGACAAATTTCGAAAGGGGCCTCATTGTGAGTCTCCGTTCAACTGGCTGGTCGAATCATGCAGTATGCAGAATTGTGGTGCATTTGCATGTGACAGTCCAATGTTTGCCTGCATGGGAACTTGAGGCCAGGTATATTCGTTATTAATGTTTCCTTGATCACATCTGACCACCACAAAGGAGGATCGCCAAAGTATGCAAGAAGCACACCGTAAGCCTTTCACCTCTGTACCTGCCATCTGGGAACAAGTAATGGACTCCCTGCAACATTTATTGTCATCCAGCGCCACTGGTCCGAGACTAGCAGCAGCTCAACTAGGAAATTGTCGTTCCATGCGTAGGCTACCAGTAATACCGCAACACAGAAGTCTGCTCTTGCAGAGGTGCAGCGAACGTGAAGTATGGGCTGCTGATGAATGCTTTCATGTTGTGTTCAGTGGTGAATCTCGGTTCTGCACTATCTCTGATGAGTATCGTCGGCGACCTCGGAAGAGGTTCCATGCTTCCCATGTTTTGGAGAGGGACAGCGGTGTTACTCCTCGTGTAATGGTGTAGGTAGCCACTGACTAGGACTTCAGGTCATAGCTAGTAGTGACTGATTGGACTGTGGTGGCTAGTTGCAGACGTCCTGAATCCTCATGCGCTAACTCTGATACGACACTATCATGGTGCCATTTTCAACAGCTCAGTGGTAGTCTACGCATGGCATGAGCCTCTCTGAATTGCCTACATTACCCCAATTGAACTGTGTGGGATCAGATCGGACATTAGGTCCGTTCAAGTGCCAACATGCAGGATATCAAGGACCACAACAACATTTGTGGGACAGTTTGCCTCTGGGGTGGATACAATGTTTTAATTGTGCTATTCCCTAACCGTATCAGTGCATGCAGGGATCAACGTCGTACTGATAAGCAGCTATACTATAAGAAGAGATGAATATAGTAAGCAGATACAGAAGGAGGTAGATTGAAGTAGTTACTCGGTGATGAAAAGGCTTGCGCAGGATGGAGTAGCATGGAGAGGTGCATCAAACCAGTCTTTGGACTGAAGACCACTGCAATAACATCACTACGCTATCTGACCCGGTCACGAATTCATAAATGTCCAGGTATGGTTCGGCAACAGAATGGAGCAATAGCTTCTATAATTAATAAGTATAGGAGCATCTGCCGGTAATGACTAACGATAGAAAATAGCCTAAATCCCGCCAGGGTGAAGTAAGACTCCAGAATGAAGCTTACTGGGAAAGACAATTTCGTCACAGTTCTGAAGATGCACATGTCTTATTGCTTCCTTTTATTCTGAGAACAGATAATAATGGGTAGTAATAGACCACATACAGTTTCTTGTGCAAGTAAGAGAGGACTTTTTATCTATTATTTCTTTTAAATTTTTGTTTTATTAAATGTATAGTTCCAGCTTTACATTAGGAACTATGAGTATCGGATCAGATGTGTGATTGAATTCTAGACCTCATTGGAGACAGAAGTCAACACATCGATCTCAACGGGACAAAATCGACAAATGTAAAACTAATTTCAGCACTACCGAAAGGGAGTGTGACACGACAGTTACTGTTTACAGTGGCTGTAAATTATCTAGTGGATAACATCAGAAGCTGCGTGTCACTGTTTTCAGGTAATGCTGTTGTCTAGGAGTTGGTAGCAACACCATAAGGCTGAAGCAAACAGCGGAAGGACCTGCAGAGGATCTGTGATTGAAGCAGGGACTGGCATTTGACCCAGAACATAAACGCACTCTCCAGTGGCATTAATGTGACCACCACCTATGTTCCACGTCATCGTGCAATAACCACTCACAGGCGGTAGATGGTAGCACTAACAGTGGAGGGAACATAAAGCGTGTCGAGGGGTAGGGAGGTGCGAAGAACAGTGAAGTCGTTGTTGTTCTGTGGAAACGAAGTGATATATCCGGCTATCAAAAGCTCATGATCATTGGCCTTCAGGCGAAGGATGGAAGCACTTCCTAAACGGCTAAGTTCGTAAACAGTTCACGTGCCGTCTTGGTTAAAGTATACGGTGCATGGTGAAATGGCGCAATCCGAAACTGGCGCCGAGACAACAGTGGTGTAATTACGGGCCGTAGATGACAGGGATGAACAACTGTGGCAGAGATGTGTACGGGCGAACAGACGTGTTGAGCAACTGACAGCCCGCATGAACCAAGTGCTTACAAGCAGTGTCTACTCAAATACCGTTCTGAGAACGTTGTTGTGTGTGGACCTCCACAGCAGTTTCCTGGGTTCACGCACCCATGCTGACTGTTGTTCATCGGCAACCAAAACTGGAATTCTCATGCCAATAAAGCAACTGGACGTCTACTGACTGGCGACAGGTGGCCTTTCAGATGAATCAAGTTTTATGTTTAAATGGCGTGTATGCCGTGAAACGTCTGGTAGCAAACACCCTACGACTAGGAGGGGGAATTTTTTCGTGGCGTACGCCATGTGATATCGTCATTCTGGAAGGCACATAGGATCAACACAAGTCTTCACTTATTCTTGGGTGGAATCGTGGATCGAAGAGCACGAGGATGGGTTTACCGTACTCTCCTGGCCGTCAAACTCCCCGGGCTAAAAATTCAATCGAGAACCTGTGGGACCACTTCGGTACGGCTGTTCGCGCCACGGATCCTCAACCGAAAGACCTACCGCAGCTGACTACGGCGCTGGAGTCGGCGTGGCTCCACATTCCTGTCGGTACCTTTTAGAAACTCGCGCTCGTCTCGCAGTGGTCCGCACTGCAAAAGGTGGATATTCAGGCTTTGACAGGTGCTCAGATTAATGTGACTGGACAGTGTAACTTTAATGTACTTCACATAAAGAGGCCACGAGATTCACTACTGTTAGATTACACTATTGATGACAAAACGCTGGAAATAGTAACTGCTGTAAAATGCTTCGTAGTAAACATCGGGAGTGATTTCAATTAGAAACGCCATATAAAACCAATAATAGGAAAAGCAGATGCTAGGGTGAGATTTATAGGAGAGCCTCTGGAAAAAGTAATTCATTCGCGGGACAATAGCTTAAAGAACGGTTGTGATTGTTGAGTATTGTGGGACCCTTACCGCGTTCGATCAAAAGCAAATATGGGACAGTCAAAAATGTTCAAATGTGTGTGGAATCTTATGGGACTTAACTGCTAAGGTCATCAGTCCCTAAGCTTACACACTACTTAACCTAAATTATCCTAAGGACAAACACGTACACCCACGCCCGAGGGAGGACTCGAATCTCAGCCGGGACCAACTGCACCGTCCATGACTGCAGCGCCTTAGACCGCTCGGCTAATCCCGCGCATGACAAGGTCCAACGAAGAGCGGCGCACTACTGTACGCTTTTGATGTCAAATCGCAAGAAACAGCATCTAACGCATAATATGTAGGAATAACTATCCAGAGCGACCTTTAGCGTAATGACCTCTGAAGCAAATACTAGGAAAAGAGCAGATACCAGACAGATTCATAGGAATAATCTTAAGGGAATGTAACTCATCCACGAAGGAAGCGGCTTTCATGCCGTTTGTTAAACTGATTCTTGAGTGGTGTTCATCGATCTGGGGATCCTCACCGGGTAGGACTGATACAAGAGAAAGAGATTGATGGAGACAGATAGATAGAGAGAGAGAGAGAGAGAGAGAGAGAGAGAGAGAGAGAGAGAGACAGACAGACATGTTCAAACGAAGAGCTCGGCGTTTCGTCCCGGGAATGTTTAGTCGGCGCGAGAGTGTTTCGGAGATGTTTAACGCAGTGGTAGACGCTGCAAGAGAGGTGTGTGAATCACGTAGGGGGCTTATTGATGAACTTTTGAGAGCGTAAGTTCCGGTAAGAGTCACCACTCATCATGATATATCTTGCAGAGAACAGATATAGACGTAGATCTGTAGAGTAATACTCTCACAGAACGGTTAACTGCCCACTCTCAAGGAACCACATTTACTTGATAACAGTTGTTTATTAATTATTAACAAAATTGTTACGCATCTGCTTATCTGCAAGAGTGGTGACTCGTTCTGAATTCGAGCTACGCCGTTTATCTCAGCTTAATCTTCTGCTGTGCCGCAGTGTCTACACGAGCACACGTTTTTCCAGCTGCCAAAGCTTGCAATAGAGTGGATAAGGCAAAAAAAAAAAAAAAAATAGCTGTTGGTAGCCGCACGTTACCACCCTAAGAGATAACCATCACACTGCCTCTCGGCCAGTCTGTTAAATCGCTGCCAGTCATCGTTTCAGTTGTGCGTGTAGCTAAACATTTAACAAATGCACTGTAAGGAATTAAGATAGTAGGTAACGTTAAGGGTTTGAAGGGGAGAATCTGGTTCGCATAAGGGATATGGGGCGATGGAGGAAAGAGTATAAGGAAAACACTGAATTTATTGATGCTATAAAGGGTGTTACAAAAAGGTATGGCCAAACTTTCAGGAAACATTCCTCACACACAAAGAAAGAAAATATGTTATGTGGACATTTGTCCGGAAACGCTTACTTTCCATGTTAGAGCCCATTTTATTACTGCTCTTCAAATCACATTAATCATGCAATGGAAACACACAGCAACAGAACGTACCAGCGTGACTTCAAACACTTTGTTACAGGAAATGTTCAAAATGTCCTCCGTTAGCGAGGATACATGCATCCACCCTCCGTCGCATGGAATCCCTGATGCGCTGATGCAGCCCTGGAGAATGGCGTATTGTATCACAGCCGTCCACAATACGAGCACGAAGAGTCTTAACATTTGGTACCGGGGTTGCGTAGACAAGAGCGTGGAGGCCATGGAATTGGTCGGCCTCTACCAATCCATCTGTCACCGAATCTGTTGTTGAGAAGTGTACGAACACTTCGACTGAAATGTGCAGGAGCTCCATTGTGCATGAACCACATGTTGTGTCGTACTTGTAAAGACACATGTTCCAGCAGCACAGGTAGAGTATCCCGCATGAAATCATGGCGGTGAATCGAGGAAGTACAGAACATACTGACTAAACTAAAATGAGCTCTAACATGGAAATTAAGCGTTTCCGGACACATGTCCACATAACATCTTTTCTTTATTTGTGTGTGAGGAATGTTTCCTGAAAGTCTGGCCGTACCTTTTTGTAACACCCTGTATATCTCGAATGCATTTTCAGCTGCTACTTTCATTTCGCTTCTCTCGTATAACAAAACGCAAAAAGCCGTCTCAGCTTTTATTAGATGTAATATTGGTCTCCGTTGTAGTATGACTCCTCTCAGTTATGTAAATAATCTGCAATACACCCCTGGTCAGGTTGGCATCTGAATTTGTCCACTACAGTAAAAATTTAGCTAGCGTATGAGTGACTTACTCATAGCATGAGTTAAGAATATAATTCAAACATTAAGCATTAACTGTTCTTATGTTAGGCAATAAATATTACGAAAAAGAAAGTTTCGAACTCTGTACCTGTAAGGATCATATATCCTACCACCTGTGTGTATTTGTTGTATTTTGAGGCATTTTGTGTGTATAAGACTATTGCCTAACATCACCGCAGTAGACGTGTTGTATTACTGTAGCCTCCGCTGGTTTAGTCGTGCCCAGCAGTTTAGAGTAATATTTCCCCGCCGACATTGCTTTCTAAAAGTGTGACTGTTACGTCATGCGTGGACTTTGACGTAACACACCAGTAGCGAGCGAGCAGTTGCTTCGATGAGTCGGCGCTCGTTAACGTATTCGGGCCAATTATTCCCACCGCTGTCTGACTGTCAGCAGGTTTCATTGTGAAGTGATTAATGTCTTACAGTGGCATGCAGGACGTCACTAAAACTGAGTGCAGTTAAACTGGTTGAAATGAGTAATAAGCTCAGTAGTAAATCGTACAGTCTCTGATCCTTCATTACTCTTTGCAGCTGATCCTTTAATAACCCGCTTCCAAAAACTGCCATTCAAAGAAAGCACATAATTCGGTCCTTGAGGTGAAGAAGACTGAGCTGACATAAGCCATAGTAGTATGCCAGCCACTTCTGTTATACACGCTCTATTTTCGAGAATACTACAACTATTGCAACGATTACCGTACTGTCAAGGGGACCTGGACGTCATCTCCTGAGCTTTTACCAATAATATGAAATTTAATAACTCAAAGACTTTAATATAATGGAGTGAAACCATAAACAAATAATTAATATATTGTGACCTCTATGAGAAAATATTTAAAAACTGTGAAATACATAATGAAGTGAATATTGATTTTCCTCTTACGTGCTGAATTACGCGTAATCTTTATTTTAGGTACACTGTATTTCCATACTATGCAAAATAAAAACAAAAACAAATTTTATTTTCTTAATTATTAAATTATTGAAACAGCAAACAACGAACGTTAACCAATTTGTTGTTCTGTGAATTTTTGAAAACAGTTTTTTGAAAGTCAATTTTTTGTTCTAATAATTTAAGAACACATGACTAGGTAAGGTTTAAAATATTTAATACATTACTGAATAATGTGGTTCACTGCGCAGGCAAGTACTATATCATTATTCATGCAAAATTTTTGTTTTGTAGCTTTTATTATTGGATGAGATAATGACACCGAAGTAAGCAAAACCGTTCATTACGGGAATTTGAAGCTATAGATTTGCATGTCATTTTCTTCTCAATGATAACATGTAAAAACATTCCAGCTCCATAATTTGATTATGAGTGTCATTTTCATCTTCTTTAGTATTGTTTCTTTTCTTTGTTATTATGGCATCCCTTGTCTTGCTTTCAACAGCTTTTTCAGCTTTAGCAACACGTCGACTGTGTACTCGTAGCAGCCCACTTCTCATGTTGTCAGAAATGTCAGCCCATTACCTCCCAGGAGCCGAAACCAGAGCAGGTAATGATGTTGGACGCTGAGGTCTGGTGCGAAGTCGATGTTCTAACTCGTGCGAAAGATGTTCCGTTGTGTTCAGGTCGGGACTCCAGACAGGCCAGTCTATTTGAGGAATGTCATCGCGTACAGACCATTGCTTCGCAGATGACAAGGTGCACTGCCATGCTGATTCTTTTCCTCAATTTACGCACCGTCTGAACATGCTTCGGAGGCCCAATGGTACCGACCGACCGCAGTGTCATCTTCAGCCCTTAGGCGTCATCGGATGCGGATATGGAGGGGCACGTTTTTATTTATTTATTTACTCGTCAAGTTCAGTACGACCAAATTGAGGGGCAAATCTCCAAGGTCCTGGAACGTGTCAGTACGTTAAACTACAACATAAACATAATAACAGATAACAATAAATGTTCATAAACCTTTTAAAAAGTCAGTCCATAAGTTTAAGTAAACGCTGTCGGCAATACAATAAAAATAAGCTTAATTTTTCAAGGAACTCATCGACAGAATAGGAGTGACCCATGAGGAAACTCTTCAGTTACGATTTGAAAGCGCGTGGATTACTGCTAAGATTTTTGAATTCGAGTGGCAGCTTATTGAAAATGGATGCAGCAGTATACTGCACACCTTTTTGCACAAGAGTTAAGGAAGTCCAATCCAAATGCAAGTTTGACTACTGCCGAGTATTAACCGAGTGAAAGCTGCTTATTCTTGGGAATAAACTAATATTCGTAAAAGAAACGACAATAAGGAGTATACGTACTGAGAGGCCAATGTCAAAATACCCAGACTCGTGAACAGAGGTCGACAAGAGGTTCGTGAACCAACACCACTTATTGATCGAATCGTCCGTTTCTGAGCCCAAAATATCCTTTTAGAATGAGAAGAGTTAACCCAAAATGTAATACCTTACGACAGTAGCGAATGAAAATAAGCAAAGTAGACTGATTTTCGTGTCGAACGATCACTCATTTCTGATACCGTTCGAATAGTAAAAATTGCAGTATTAAGTCTTTGATCAAGATCCTGAACGTGGGCATTCCACGATAGCTTACTATCTATCTGAACACCTAGAAATTTGAACTGTTCAGTTTCACTAATCATATGCCCATTCTGTGAAATTAAAAGTCAGGTTTTGTTGAATTGTGTGTTAGAAACTGTAAAAACTGAGCCTTAGTGTGATTTAGCGTTACTTTATTTTCTACAGGCCATGAACTGAGGTCATGTACTGCACTATTTGAAACCGAGCCAATGTTGCACACAACATCCTTTACTACCAAGCTAGTGTCATCAGCAAACAGAAATATTTTGGAGTTACCCGTAATACTAGAGGGCACATCATTTATATAAATAAGGAACAGGAGTGGCCCCATCACTGATCCCTGGGGCACCCCCCCCCCCCCCCCCCCCCTTGACAGTACCCCACTCAGACCCCACATCACAGCAGTTATCAATATTGTGATGAACACAATCAAATGCCTTAGTTAAATCAAAAAATATGCCAAGCGTTCGAAACCTTTTGTTTAACCCATCCAGTACCTCACAGAGAAAAGAGAATATAGCATTTTCAGTTGTTAAACGACTTCTAAAGCCGAACTGTACATTTGATAGCAAATCGTGTGATATAAAATGATCAATTATCCTTACACACACATAGCCTTTTCAATAACTTTTGCAAACACTGATGGCATAGAAATAGGTCTAAAATTATCAACATTATCCCTTTCTTCCTTTTTATAAAACGGCTTTACTACTGAGTACTTTAATCGCTGACAACGGTTGTCAGTTTTTGCGGCCGGTGCCGCTGCTTCTCAAGTAGCTCCTCAACTGGCCTCACAAGGGCTGAGTGCACCCCGCTTGCCAACAGCTCTTGCAGACCTGCACGGTGACACTTTTGCTAGCCAATCCCGACAGAGCTTAACTTCGGTGATCTGTCGGGAACCGGTGTTACCACTCCAATAAGGCTGTTGACGTATGCACTACGCAACGCTGCAAAATGAGTTCATGTCCTACATTAGCCTTCTCTTCAGTGCAATGGAGCGCCCACAAACCATGAGAAACAGTCCCATATAAAACACCTGCACCGTACTTCACTGTTGGCACTGCACAAGATGGTAAGTAAAGTGCTCCAGCCATACTTCAAACCCAAACCCTTCCATCGCATTGGCACAGGGTATACCGTGATTGATGACTCCAAATCATTCGCTTCCTTCCATCCACTGGTGTCGCTCTTACGTGTAAATAACAACGAATATTTAAGAAAAACGCTTAATTTTGACGATTAAGGAACAGCTCGACCATTTTATACCGTTCTTTTAATCGCTACGCGGAGTAATTGTCTTACCAGTACTACTGATAGCACTTTGAAAGTCACGAATGGCTGCTTTCGCTGATACGATGAGAATTTTTTCCGTGCCCGGCACGGCATGAGGTCTGCTTTGTCTCTGTTTGGCTGTAGTTCCTTCGCGTTTCCATTACACAGTCACTTCACCGACAGACGACCTGAGCGGTTCAGAAGAGTTGAAATGTTACTCAGTTGATATCCAATGACAAGTCTACATTCACAATCACGGACTCTCCTGACGGACCATTTCTGTTGTTATTCCTTCTCTACAGCCAACATAATACTTCCCACTTTTGCACCGGCAGGTTCACTTCTCTTGACGTCTAGTGGTCACATCACACTTACATAGGTGTGTTCAAATATTTTCTATCATATAATGCGTGTCGAAAGTTAAAAGTGGTTTAATAAGATGATTCACGTGATTCCGCGCATAGTCACTGAGGAAAGTAATAAAAGGAGCGGAATGATCAAAATATTTGACAGACGGATACGACATGTTTTAAGATATGATGGTATAATTAGCACGCTGCTAGGGAGAGCGACAGAGTGTAAAAACTGTGAGGCGAGACAGAGATTGGATGTCATCCAACATATAACTGGGCACTTTGGTTGTAGATGCTAGAGGAACACAGGAACTCGGGGCGGAACAGGGTTTAGGGGAACAAGAGAATTACGCCGTTTTCTAGACTGGGGCACTATTCTGTATCATTCATACCGATCGGTGCAGTAGTTTAACCTCGGTAATGACGTCATTTTCGGTTCTTTATCCGAAGTTCCTATTCAGTAAGCTTCTGGAACGTGTTACCGGTCGGTCCTCCTGCCAGTTTTTCGACAATTGTACCGAGAGCTTTTGGATTTCAGTATGGCCATCTCGTTCGGTTCAGTGTACTTTATTTACATCTATAATTTGTTATTTTAAACATATTGAGCGGTTTTAGCTTCGGATTTTGTGATGGTGTTATTGAAGAATCACCAGGACATGTCCAGTTGGAAAGTGAGTTCGTAATAGACTATTTTCCTCGTTAGAAATATGTTTTGTATTGCTGTTACTGTGAACGATTATAACATAAAAAACTGTTTCGGTCAGTATTCTCACAAAATACCTATTATTTTTACGTAATTAAGAGTTTAGAAAGTCATTAAATTTCAAAAGGTTGGCTCTGCTTACGGATAACACATGAATATTAGCTGAAATTAATAGTGACTTCGCGTACTTTTTCCCCCAAATGGTTTACTTGTTAACTATCGAAATGCGTTTAAAACGTTTAAGTAAAAAATGCAAAGGACTTTTGTGAAGCCTGACATAGGAAACCTTCCAAAGTTACATGCATTTACGGCTTACGCCCGCATCATTCGGCAACGAAGTCAGCCTGCGTCTCTCTCGACTGGAAGTACATGGAATAAAGCCCTACAGACAAGAGAGTTGTAGTGGCAGAGTAGCCGGCACGGTAGCTCAGCGTGTTCGGCCAGAGGGTTAGCTGCCCTCTGTAATAAAAAACTGAATTAACCGATCAACGACGAACTTCGACCAGTGTCACAGGAAGTAGGTTCACATGCCGCTAGGTGCCTAAATATTTTTTCTTCTCTTCGTGTTTGTAACATAATCTGAGACTTCCTTAATCGTCAAAGTTAAGCGTTTTTCTTAAATATTCGTTGTTATTTACACGTAAGAGCACGCTTTCTCAGTAAAGCGTATCTTCGATTTCGTGACTTTAAGATATAAAAGATGAAATTGCTGTGCGTGAAACAACTGACACTGACATTTATACTTTTTCCTGTCACAAGTAATTCACAATCTATTCATGAGTACGTAGCGATTTCCGAGTGTGTGGTCAGACAGGAATCTAAGAGCACAACTTAAATTACTGCGAATGAAACTAGCAGCACTCCTCTTTATACTGTAGCTTGCCACAAGTATTTATCTGCGATCGAGTCCTTAACAACAATAGACAGAGATGAAAGATTCCCGCCGCAATATTTTTAGACTTATCACCATATATGAAACATTTTGATTCATCAGACGCATGTTATAAACTACAACGGACTTCTACAGCTGCACTTGCCACACACTAATGAAAAGACTTTTTGTTTCTTTTTTCCTTAAATAAATTGTTTTCATGAACCAAATCGTTAATGTATCATATAAGGAAGTAGGCTACTTCATCATTTGGATCTCTAGGAGGGAGGTACAACCACATTCTATGCATGCTCTCATTCTTTGACACTCTCTTAAGCAATTTTTCGGGTTCCTGGAGACGTGTTTCGTCTATGCAATTAACTGAGGGCAGTTTGTTTATTGCCATACGCATTTCGCTTCTTTTATTTGTGAAGCATCTTAACGAATAAAAGAAGTGAAACGCGTATCCCAATAAAGGAACTGTCTTCAAATTAGTTGCATTAACGGAACGCATCTCCATGAATTTTGAAGCAACTAAGTAACAACGGAGAACAGAAAAAAATGACAAATTTTTCGAGTGTTTCTATACATGTATTTGTACAATGTGGTACTACACTCCATTCCTAACTCATATTCCGAAACGTAAAATCTAAAACAAGATCTCGACGTGAATGAGAATAAAATGACATAATATGACTTTTAGACAGTTTCCAGAACACATCAATATTCTGTCGTTATCATTTATTCATGGAAGCACGGGCTCAGCGAAATTTCAACAGTATCTCGTACTCTAACCACACTTTTCGGTACTGTGAAGAACAGCGTGCTTCTGTCAGCTGCTAGACGCTTCGGGTTCGTGCCGCTGTTGCACTGCAGTGCGCATCTGCGGCAGATTGCTTTTGACTGGTTGGCGCGAGGAGAACTGACAACAGCGATTCAGTTCCCTAGGACCTTTCGGCAACGCTACTGGAATACTTACAGAATAATTCTGGAGCCCTCCTTCGAAAACAAGACCGTTCGGTGCGCTAGAGTACCGAACCGATCGCCAAAATGGCGGAAAGGTACAGAATAGGGACCCTGGAGAGGGCTGCAACCTATTGTAATGACGTGTAACTACATCTTTGAATGGAATGAAAGGTCCGACAGCCGTTTTAACTTACTTTGGAATGCAACTTGTAAGTGACCGGTCGTCCTTTAGGTTTCCATTTGTATTTTTATAACTTCTGGTGAGCTTAACCGCATGATTAACTGTCACTTCTTAATTGTACATCAATAAATAAAATGTTACCTTAAAGCAAATGCCATCCATTATACATTGGATAAATAACACTTCTAAATCTGTCAGTTATTACGTTCCACAAAAGATGTTGACCTGATATGCTGTCTTGTGGCGGAAAGGGGCTGGACAGAATGGGAAAGTGTCCTGTTCTGTCACTTGCTTTTTTGGTGCAAGTCGATTTCAAGCTAAGTAGTTCTTCCGTTTCTTTCCTTTACCTGATACTGTGACCTTACATCAGAAAGACAGAGAGATCATTGGCCTATCAGTTAACAGAAAGAAAAGCCTTGCCACACAGGTTTGACAAAGAAACGTGTCTAGTTGGGCAGGACGGGGCTACAGGATTTATTACTGGGGATCCTATGTTGTCTGTTCGCAGCCCCCTGGTGCACAAGCGATGGCTTTCAGCAGCTAACACTGCAATAACATTAACTTTGTATTAAGCGTCAAAAATAATTGTACATTTTTCTAAGTGGTATTGTAATGTTTATTTATTGCTAACGATTTTTTAAGATTCCATTTTTCTTAATTATATCGTTCATTAAACGACTTTATGTGTTAGATTTAAGATGATATTCCTAACAGTTTCAACGTTTATGCAATAATTTAATGAGACACTACCTTATCCCATTCTTCCACGTGGGTGCCGCAGAATGGGAAATATGTCAGCATTTCTCTGGAAAACGTCAAAAAATACACTTCCCAGAGTTTCAAGTGACTTTCAAGTAAGGTAAACTAGATTATACGAGGGCTGGAACTATTTATTTACAGCTCGTACAAAATAGATACGTGTTCCAAAGTTTTACTGATCTTCAAAGTAGTCACCAGTATTGTGTATAACCCGTTGCCCGCCAGTTGGAAGTCGTAGGATACTCTTAGAAGTGCCACTTGTGTTGACAGTTCGAGTGGGATCTATTGCCCGACGAATCTGTAGCAGTTCTAAAGCGAATGCCGTGAAGTGTTTCCTTCAGTTTATAAATCGAGATGAACTCCCGATGGCTTAGGTCAGGGGAGAGCAGAAGGTGGTATAGCACTTAACAGCCCCATCAGTCAGACAAGTCAGTAACAGCTTGCATTGCAACTGCTTGAGCACTGTCCTGCAAAATGATGGTCAGGTCCTGCAGAAAGTGTCACCACTTCTGACTCTAAGCTGGTCGTAGGTTGTGTTCCAAAAATGAACAGCATAGAGACGGAAGTAATGACACTTTCTGCAGGACCTGACCATCATTTTGCAGAACAATGCTCAAGGATGAACAGTGCAAGCTGTAACTGATTTGTTTCACTGATGGGTCTGCTAAGTGCAATTCCACCTACTGTACTAAGCCCTCGTAGGTTCAACTCGATTTCTAAACTGAAGGAAACACTTCACGGCATTCGCTTCAGTACTGGTACAAATTCGTCGGGCAATAGACCGCGTCGCTCGAACTGTCAACACATCTGGCACTGCTAAGAGTATCCTACGACTTCCACAGCGCTGGCAACGGGTTATACACAATGCTGGTGACTACTTTTAAGATCAGTAAAACTTTGAAACACGTATCTATTTTGTACGAGCTGTAAGTAAATAGTTGCCACTATTAAAGCTGACTTTTTATACCTTTAGGAAGTGTTTCCTTGTGTTCCTCTAATTTAAAAAAATTGTTAAATATTAAGTCTGCCTTTCCAACCCGACTTCCCCTATTGTTAGACGAAATGGTCGTGTGTCTCTATCAAACCGAACGAGAAAAAATGTCGAAATCACGTGAGCCAGAAATAGTACCTTGTAGAGTTAGAAGGGATGGTAAAACAAGTGGAGGTTTAACCAGAGAGAGAGAGAGAGAGAGAGAGAGAGAGAGAGAGGTGGAGTGAAATGCATAAGCTTTTTATGCATCTTCTATCGCGTACGTCGCAGATTTAGGTGGGTTTCACTCAAGCCTCGATGGGTCCCGGAATGTTGTTCTGTTTGTGTTTAGCGTCTTGCGGTGGGCGGATGCAGTGGTGTTTAATCCTCCTACCGGCGGTAACCGGCTTATTCTGCACGCTACAGCGGAGATAGGGCGCCAGTATGGCTAACCACTGCCCGGCCTGCACCTGTCTGAAACATTTAGGAGGGCCACTGTATCTTATTTAGAGGATCCAGCTCTATACTCTCAGCTATGAAACGGCTCGGCGAAGTTCGAGCTGTACAACCAGACGGTGCACCCTCGGCTAACAATAGACTCTCGTACAATCGGTGTAGAGTGCTAACAGTAAGATACACCTTGGCAGGGAGGGCCGGATGTAGCGGCGCCAGAGTATTCAACCCTGTCAAATCAATGCACGGCACCTCACGCCCCACGGTGAAGTATAGAATCACCAGTGATTATCGTTTCGACAAAAGAAAAGCATTTCTCGTATTATTAGTAAATGAAAAGATGGAATTTGAGCATGGGCCACCTATATCCGAGAGTAGTACTGTATTAACGTCTTACTCATTTTTTACGCGGTAATATACATACGAATTTTTATTTTCTTCTCCAAATCAGAATCATTTACTGTATGACATTCCGTAAAAAATTCCGTTCTCTGCGGCAATGCGATCTTAAGATCCTGTTTTCTTTGATGTCCTGCCTGGCCAAATCGACTTGTACTTTCCTTACACGCTAATCTTCCTTCCTTCAAATGGAATTAAATACACTGAAATCGAATGATATGAATGCTATCAGTGAAGAAGAGATCTATGAAATACCATGAAATATTAAGTGAAAAAGCAATGAAATAGTGTGAAGCAGGTGAAGCCCTTTCAGTGATGATAAATCTCCAGTGTCGTCACGATTTAAAATTCGAAGTGGATCACAACTGTTGCTGCGGACTGTATAAAGTACGATACATCTACATACATACTCAGCAAGTCACAGTACGACCCATGGCGGAAGGTTCCATGTACCACAACTAGTGATTTCCTTTCTGTTCCACTCGAAAACAGAACGAGGGTATAAGCAATTGTCTGCAAACTCCGTACGAGCTCTAATTTCTCTCATCTTATCTCCGTCGTCCTTACCCGGCCTCACGCAGTAGAATCGATCTGTTATAGGCCTCAAATGTCGAGTCTCTAAATTTGCGCAATAGTACCTCGCGAAAGGAGCATCGTCTTCGTTCCACGGAACCAATTTGAGTTCCAGAAACGTTTCTGTAATATTTGTATATTTATCAAATCTCCCAGTAACAAACCTAACAGCTGCGTCTGAATTGCTTCGATGTCTTCGTTTAATCTTACCTGGCGGGAATCCCAGATACTCGATCAGTAATCGAGAATGGGTCGCAGTAGCGTTCTATACGCCGTCTCTTTCACAGGCGACCTGCACTTTCCCAAAATTATCCCGCTAAAGTGAAGTGAAGGAATCGCCTTCCCTACTAACAATCTGACGTGCTCATTCCATTTCATATCGCTTTCAGGCGTCACTTCTAGATGTTTAATGGTTGTCACATTCTCAAGCAGTACCTATTAAAGCTCTATTGGAGCGTTGCAAGTTAGTTTCTCCTAAGCATTCGCTTTAAATTACATTTTTCTACATTTAGAGCACGTTGCTAACTATCACACCAACCGTAAATTCTGTCTAAGCCATCTCGCATCCTGCTACAGTCATTCAACCAGGACACATTCCCGTACACCACAACGTCACCAGCAAACAACCGTTAACTGCTGTTTGTCAGATTCTTCAGATCGTTTATGTATACGAAGAATAAGATTGATTCTATCACGCTTCGCTAGGGCACGGCTGACGATACCTTTGTCTCTGATGAACACTCGCCAACGTGTTGGACAACGTGTTGGGTTCTATGATTTCAAAACTCTGCCAGCCACTCGTATAACTCGTAAGTTAATTCGTATGGTCGGACCTTCGTCAACAATTTTCAGTGCGATATCGGTCAAACGCTTTCCAGAAATCTAGGAATACGGAATATGCCTGTTGCCTTCGAGTCATGGTTTGTAGGATATCGTGTGGGAAAAGGTCAAACTCAGTTTCGAACGAGCGCTGATTTCTAAATCCAATACGATATGTGGACAGAAGCTGTTCTGTCTCAAGGAAATTTATTATATTCGAATTCAGAATGTGCTTAAGAATTCTGCAGCAGACTGAAATTAAGGATACTGGTCTGTTATTCTGAGAGTCCGTTCTTTTACCCTTCTTGTGTACAGTAGTTACGTGCGCTTTTTGCCTGTCCTTGGTACATCCATATATATTGTCGCGGAAGAAGCTGAGTAGCCCAGTCGCCGTAGTGTAGTGGATATGACACTAAACAGGTGGATGGAGGGTCGTGAGTTCAAAACTCACCTAAATTGTAAGATTTTAATTTCTATAGTCGGTTCGAGTTCATTCTAGAAGTATCCACAAATGGCAAGAACCATTGGACTGGAATGCTCTGTAGTTGTATATATACCGTATGTGTTCTGGCCGGAGGCAGTTCGCTCCGCGCTCTTGTATGTGCAAGTGCCAAATAAATCTTCGTTTAGTGAAGTTAGTGTTCGTCATTCATCTACTTATACCTTTCTCTACGTGACAATATATGTATAATATCTAATTAAATTCAAATCAGCATATGAATACATACAAATCACAGAAACAATGAACCAGCCATCCATAATTATTTAATAAACAACGAGGGATCAAGAAACAGTCATAAATAAATACTTTAACATAAATATAAACCAAAAGAACTTAAAAAGTCATTACCATGAGATCGAATCATTGAAACTAAAATAGAAATACCGAAAGCACCCTCAGAAACTAAAAAATACACGAAAAAAATAATCATAATCAAATTCAATAAGAAAAATAATAATTAACATAAATAAAGAAAGAACAATACACTCTAATCACCACAAGAGCATGAATAAATGTTTACGTTTTGCAGGAAAAACGTAAACACCAGCAAAATGGACCAATAAAGAAGTAAAAGCAGAGAATATAAACATTAGTGTTAATAGTTTAAGAAAACACCGTTATTGTAAATCGGAAATATGTCTAGCCCACACTTAGAATTTCAAGGATGGAAAAGCTTCCCATAATCGATCCCCAAAACCGATATTTTAATAAACGAACCCTTGAAATGTTTAAAATAATAATAATATCACTATCACATCTACAAAATATTAATTTTATTAAATTAAGAAACCCGATTTCAATTATGCTTTTGCATTCTACAAACTGGAAGTGCTAGCTAAGTAAGTGGCCAATGCCGCAAAGTGCTCTCTGGAGAATCTAATTGGAATTCTACCTGGACCTGGCGACTGCTTTGTTTTTAACTCTTGCCGCTGCTTCTCCAAGTCAGGGATGCCAATGTACTCCCTGCGAGAGTTTGTGCGACATTCAAACGACAGTATGTTTGTACGATTGTCCTGCGTGAATGATTCCTTGAGCGCGAAATTTAAAACTTCAGTTTTCCTCTTGCTGTTTTCGACTGCCACCCCAGACGGATTGACCGTTGACTGGATAGAAGCCTTCCACCTGCTTAGTGGTTTTGCGACTGTCCGGAATTTTTTCGATCTGTGGGCAGCATCTGTCGCTATGGTATGACGGTGGAAGTTTTATATATTCCGCGCATTTATATTCTTACGGACGCTCGAATTTCTATTGACTTATGCCTATCTACTTCCACGCGTTTTTTTTTTTGAACCGAAAGTGCAACAGGCCTGTTTCCTCAGCATTTTCCGAATTTGATTATTCAACCACGGTGGGTCTTTTCCATCCTTAATCAACTTACATGGCGCTTAGGTCTGCAAAGCACGACTTACAGTTAATTTAAACTTTGACCATAATTCCTCTACGTACTTCACATTGGAACTATATGGTGTCCATTCATAGTCTAAGTGGGGTGCTAACAACTGCTTATCTCCTTTTTCCAGTATAAATAGTATCCTAGCCCTCTTCACGGAATTATTAACTTTAGTAACCATCGTCGCTACGATCACTTTATGATCACTAATTCCTGTCTGCAGACTGACACTTTCGGTAAGGTCAGGCCTGTTTGGAGCTACAGGGTCTGAAATGTTTCCATTGCATGTGGGTGGTCTGACTATTCGTTCAAGGCAGTTCTTGGAAAACGTGTTCAAAAGTACTTCAGAAGACTGTCTGTCCGTACCCTCTGCAGTGAATCCATAGACGTCCCACACCATATTCAGTAGATCAAAGTCGCCTCCATCTAATAATGGATGAACTGCATATTTTCACGCTACTGAGCGTAGAATTTCCTTGAAAGATTCTACATCGAACAGTTGCGACCTAAACAGGTGGCCAGTAAAAATATCCGATAAGTAACTTAATACAAACGTCCAGGAATTTGCGGTCATCACAGATGAATACTTTCAAAGTAGCTGCTTGACGGAATTCTCCTACCGTTTTTTTTCTCTCTTTTCCTGAATTTCTTCCCTCTTCACCTTGCCCCTTACCTCTCTCTCTCTCTCTCTCTCTCTCTCTCTCTCTCTCTCTCTCTCTAAAACACACACTCCTACTATTCCTCTTAAATTCTTTCCCCTCTCCGTCTACCACAACCACATTTCGCTGACAAGCGCTGCAGACACTAAATCCGGAACTTGCATGCACGGGTGAAACGTAACAATTATAACAGAAACACTTGTAATTCTTATAATCCCTGCAATTTCCGCTCTGGAGAGAAAACAAAACCTGAGCGATTGATATATCCCATTAAAGTTTTACACAGTAAACACTCTGTGGATTAGTCAGATAAAAGCACAGAATTTAATGAATACAGGGGAACAAAGAATATTTGAACAACCACACCAAACCAAACAACGATTGGGTAATTAAATTGATAATTAACGGCTCACATGAATTAGAGCAAAAATTCTATCTAAAAACGTCAAATTAATCTTTCGGTCATCCAATGTGACATAATTAATAAATTTCTGACAGCTGCCGATTAATGTCGTACAACAAACATGGAAACATTTTGGACGATTCTACATTATTTATTTGCTCATGTATCCCACGTGGCGATTCTCTTCTACATATCGAAGTACACATTTAAGTTAGTGGTTGTGTAGGAAAAAGATCTAATTTTTGATTCAAGAATCGAGGCAGTGATGTAATGCAAAGGGAATATTAAAATGTTACCAACAACTGTTTCTCTACTAGCGCTATCTCCGTTTTGACAAGAACAGTATTATTAAATAAACGCTAAGGGATGACAGGAAGAAACTTGACGGTTACGTTTCGATAATAGACACGAAAAAGAGAAAATATCTACTTAACAACAACACTACAGAAAGAATTATAACAGTAATGTCGATAATTAGCATTTTGTAGTATTAATCCGCAAACTCAAGAAACTTTTTCACAGTTTCCCAAACTTTTACAAGCAAAACATACAAGACGCGAGGCACGTAGGCAAACGAGGTTTTGAAAACTAAATTTACTATCTATTTTAAGAGGAGGTCCTCGTAACATATGAGGGAGCTTTGCTTTAACATCAATTATAATTACAAGGTTATTGCACGCGTGTTTGTCCTGAGCGTTGTGTAGCGCCTCACGCAACTCCACTGCTGGAGGCCGTCTTTCTGCAGTTCGCCATCCAGTAAATCTACCTTATTACCTGATTACACATACGCTCGCAGATAACCCGTCTCTCGGTTTGGCACAGTTACCTTACTTTAAAACGGCGAAATGAGTATCAAGGAAAGCCATAAGCACAGAATACACCACCGTGCGCATTCAGCATTAACTTACGGCACCCATTTGAAGTTCATCTTCGCAAAGATGTGGAATCAATCTTACTCATACCGGGAACACCCTTTACAGTTACGTTCCTTGTACATGGGTCTTGAAATAAAGTAATTGGAATACTACGCATGGTTCCCTGCACAACTGGACAGCATAAGAAGAATGTTATGCATTCACTGAACGAACAATATCGTGGCCATTGGTTAATCTGCGGCAAAACTATGGACACGGGGAGATGAAACGACACAAATGTACCTATCTGCTCAGGAGGAACAGGCAGTCTTCAAAGCGCATTTCACATTACTAATACACTCCTGGAAATTGAAATAAGAACACCGTGAATTCATTGTCCCAGGAAGGGGAAACTTTATTGACACATTCCTGGGGTCACATACATCACATGATCACACTGACATAACCACAGGCACATAGACACAGGCAACAGAGCATGCACAATGTCGGCACTAGTACAGTGTATATCCACCTTTCGCAGCAATGCAGGCTGCTATTCTCCCATGGAGACTATCGTAGAGATGCTGGATGTAGTCCTGTGGAACGGCTTGCCATGCCATTTCCACCTGGCGCCTCAGTTGGACCAGCGTTCGTGCTGGACGTGCAGACCGCGTGAGACGACGCTTCATCCAGTCCCAAACATGCTCAATGGGGGACAGATCCGGAGATCTTGCTGGCCAGGGTAGTTGACTTACACCTTCTAGAGCACGTTGGGTGGCACGGGATACATGCGGACGTGCATTGTCCTGTTGGAACAGCAAGTTCCCTTGCCCGTTTAGAAATGGTAGAACGATGGGTTCGATGACGGTTTGGATGTACCGTGCACTATTCAGTGTCCCCTCGACGATCACCAGTGGTGTACGGCCAGTGTAGGAGATCGCTCCCCGCACCATGATGCCGGGTGTTGGCCCTGTGTGCCTCGGTCGTATGCAGTCCTGATTGTGGCGCTCACCTGCACGGCGCCAAACACGCATACGACCATATTGGCACCAAGGCAGAAGCGGCTCTCATCGCTGAAGACGACACGTCTCCATTCGTCCCTCCATTCACGCCTGTCGCGACACCACTGGAGGCGGGCTGCACGATGTTGGGGCGTGAGCGGAAGACGGCCTAACGGTGTGCGGGACCGTAGCCCAGCTTCATGGAGACGATTGCGAATGGTCCTCGCCGATACCCCAGGAGCAACAGCGTCCCTAATTTGCTGGGAAGTGGCGGTGCGGTCCCCTACGGCACTGCGTAGGATCCTACGGTCTTGGCGTGCATCCGTGCGTCGCTGCTGTCCGGTCCCAGGTCGACGGGCACGTGCACCTTCCGCCGACCACTGGCGACAACATCGATGTACTGTGGAGACCTCACGCCCCACGTGTTGAGCAATTCGGCCGTACGTCCACCCGGCCTCCCGCATGCCCACTATACGCCCTCGCCCAAAGTCCGTCAACTGCACATACGGTTCACGTCCACGCTGTCGCGGCATGCTACCAGTGTTAAAGACTGCGATGGAGCTCCGTATGCCACGGCAAACTGGCTGACACTGACGGCGGCGGTGCACAAATGCTGCGCAGCTAGCGCCATTCGGCGGCCAACACCGCGGTTCCTGGTGGGTCCGCTGTGCCGTGCGTGTGATCATTGCTTGTACAGCCCTCTCGCAGTGTCCGGAGCAAGTATGGTGGGTCTGACACACCGGTGTCAATGTGTTCTTTTTTCCATTTCCAGGAGTGTAGATTAGAAATACACTTTCAACAAAACTGAGCTCCTGAAATGGATCTGAAAGCGACCAGCTATTCGGTCTTTTACTTGCGCATTAGCAGGACACACACACTAACAGTTACTGTGTATGAAACTTCGTGGCGGATTGAAAATATGCCATGGACAGCAACTCACGCCTAAAACCTTTTCCTTTCATGGACCAATGGTCTACTGTTTGAGCTATCCACAAACGACTAACGACCCATCCGCACAGTTTTACATCTGCCAGTACCTCATCTCCTACCTTCAGATTTCACTGAAAGGGATGGGTCAATATTCCAAGGTCAGGTCCGTCACAGCTTCAATACGCCAGGATGTTTCAAATGCAAATGGCTCTGAGCAATATGGGACTTAACTTTTGAGGTCATCAGTCCCCTAGAACTTAGAACTACTTAAACCTAACTAACCTAACTATATCACACACATCCATGCCCGAGGCAGGATTCGAACCTGCGACCGTAGCGGTCGCGCGGTTCGAGACTGTAGCGACTAGAGTCGCTCGGCCACTCCGGCTGGCAGGATGTTTCATAGGCAACAGTTTTTTAGCACGCGTATACTGGAAATGCGGAAGTAAAAGACTGAAGAGCGGTTAGCTTTCAGACTCAGGCGATTTGCTCAGTTTTCTTCTAGGATATTTCAAATCAGCACACACTCCGTTGCGGGGTAAAACGTTACTCTGGTAACTCCTGCTTAATCTGCCCTCAGCCAACTCCTCAGACGACCGTCTTCAGACATCGTCCACCACCGAGAGTTTCATCAATTTGTCCCCATCATCTCCAAGTAACACTCGCACCTTCTACGTGCTACGTCTCTCCTACTTCCTCAGTATTGCGCTTTATACGACTTCGCATGTTTATAATATACACTGGTGTCTAAAATAAAAGCAACAAACCACTGTTTCCACGTCCTGTGTGTAACTCACGATATATTCATACCAGCTGTCAATCATATGTCCGTACGATCGTGTTCTGTACTGAAGATGCTAGCCGGCCGCGGTGGTCTAGCGGTTCTAGGCGCTCAGTCCGGAACCGGGCGACTGCTACGGTCGCAGATTCGAATCCTGCCTCGGTCATGGATGTGTGTGATGTCCTTAGGTTAGTTAGATTTAAGTAGTTCTAAGTTCTAGGGTCCTGATGACCTCAGATGTGAAGTCACATAGTGCTCACAGCCGTTTGAACCATTTGAGTTGCCCACTCCGATGGCGTTGGAACGTCTTGTCAACTGCGAGGTCAGCATGGAAGTGCGTTGCAGAGCATGCACTGCGGTTCGTAGTATTCACACGCCCTACAAAGGACCACGCCCTGCCCTTTGTAATGTCCAGGGGACCACCATCAACCGCGGTGACTTACTGTATCTATTGTCTTTCAATTAAAGAATCATTTCTGTTCGTCTCCTTGTTTATTTCTTTCAGTTACATTCTGTACTCTGTTGTTGAAGTTCTTCCTGTGTGTGGTCCACGTATCAATGAGCTACGTTGGCGGTGACATAACATGGAATGTTTATTTCGCCTTTGCAAAAAATGGTTCAAATGGCTCTGAGCACTATGGGACTCAACTGCTGAGGTCATTAGTCCCCTAGAACTTAGAACTAGTTAAACCTAACTAACCTAAGGACATGACAAACATCCATGCCCGAGGCAGGATTCGAACCGGCGACCGTAGCGGTCTTGCGGTTCCAGACTGCAGCGCCTTTAACCGCACGGCCACTTCGGCCGGCTTTTCGCCTTTGCACTTAGCACACCAGCGTAATAACGTTCTACCGATCGACGAGACCATTTATCTGGCTGAGGAGGGTCAGTGTAGATTTATTGCGTCTTTTGAATATCTGTAGACCTAAAGGCCACCTACTCAGAATGTTCTAGAACATTACTGAAGCTCTTGTAGGTTCATGTGACCGTCTTCCGGTTTCTCCCTCTTCCAAGTGCGCTCCTGTTACGCCATACTTTGCCATTTGTCGCCCTGCTTAACCCTTTCTCTGACTGCGATTTCAAATGGCATCATGAAGTATTCCTGGCTTTTTTTTTAGCTTCCCAATTCTTCAATGATACCGTTTGGCACCGCTTCACGTAGTTCCAAGCTTGGCCAACATATCACAGTTGCGTTTGCTTTCGTGACTCGCCGTTTGTTTGAAGTGCAGAACAGAGAAGTATTGTGAGTTGTGCTCTTGCGTTTTTGACTGAACAATGACTGTTGTGTTTAGTTTTATCCTGTGTATAGTGAAATTCTTGGTTATGTAACCAACTTTACGTGGCTCCTCAAGGGCAAGGGAAAGAAATATGGTAAGTTAACAATACAGTTATGTATCCATTTTTTGAGTAATTGTTATGTAATTTCTAATGATGCCATTTGGAATCCTTATTTTATTTATTAACCAATAGCTTCAAAAGAACTTTTGCAATGGATATGGCATATTTGCAACATATACAGTAAATATTAATCACAAAAAATTTTCCCCAATGTTTTTTTTCTAAATGTGACACACAAAGGGTTAAGAGAGAATTGGCTTTCTGCGCACCTTCTTACATTACGATGTCTCGTACACCTGCATTAAATTAATTATCGGACTACTTTTGTCGTTACACATTAAATGGTTACATCAAACAACTCATATCACTGTGAAGTTTCGCACGGAAACATATCTTTCGTTTCAGCATGGAATTTAACACTAGGGTTGCTAAGCTTGAAATTCAAGCAGAATACGAATCATAGATCAATAATGTTAGCATATCTACCAGAATATGGATAAGTTTTATATTTGTTGTAAATCTCGGCATAATGAGTGAGGGTAGATTAAAAGTACCGTCCTACTAAACGTGGAATAACGCTGTTACGATGGTTGGGGCCTGACTAGCCCATCAGTGTGCATACACCGCAGTTCCTCGCATCATAGACAGAGTACTTACGATCTCATCACAATCGCAGCAAACAATCTCACTTATCTGGTACACTAGCTACACCAATCTATGAAGATACCTCGATAAAGTTCCTTTTCCGTTGCTACACTCTGTGCTCAACTCTATGTCCTGTTGCATTTTAGAAATGTAATTGAAGTACTTCCTCTCGTCGACCCCGTAACTTTTCTGTAGTAAATTGCACACACATGGCCACTTATTCCTGTCAAACAATGAAACAGATTCTTAAACTTGTTCCCAGTTACGGTTCCTTCTCTTTTGTTTTCTCTTTTATCATATCATTTCTTTCCACTCTTCTATTTGGTACTTGTGTTATACGACGTCCCTCTTTCTCTTCTGCCGGCCGCAGTGGCCGATCGGTTCTAGGCGCTTCAGTCCGGAACCGCGTGACAGCTATGGTCACAGGTTCGAATCCTGCCTCGGGCATGGATGTGTGTGATGTCCTTAGGTTAGTTAGGTTTAAGTAGTTCTGGGGGACTGATGACCTCAGATGTTAAGTCCCATAGTGCTCAGAGCCATTTGAACCAACTTTCTCTTCTGCTGCCATCCACTCTATCATGATCACTGGTGTCACTGCTCACAATTTAAACCCACGTGACTCTAAACTGTGTTTCATAAAATCTATAAAATTCCTACTTCAGCAGTTTACGTAATACTTAGTTTTATTAATAAGCAAGGACCCAGTAGCACATATAAGACCTGTTGTAACATGTCCATTCTAATCTAAGCAATGCAAAATATAATAATGCCTAATAGGGTGCCTTTACGCTAACAGTCTTCAGACTGAATACTGATATTAAGGAAATCTTCATGCAAGACTATCTTGTGCAAGTCTCTTCTTGTTTGCACAACTATTGCAGTCCACACCCAGCTGAACCTGCAATCTGTAGTCAAGCCTTGGTCTTCCACTAAAATTTAACTCCTCACTTCCCCTCCCATCCCTATTCATTAATACACAGCTAGCTACATTACTAAATTAACTATTACTATGCCTCAGTATGCCTCTTAAGAAAGTACACTTTCTAAGCTTCTTCCCAGTCAATTTGTGCCACCTGGGTCTTTTCTCTGCTTGCAGATTTGGCACTTCTTAAATAGTTATTACATCTACCTATCCAATACGCTTCTATAACATCAAATGTCAAAAGAGTCTATTCTCTTACGATCTGCACTGTGTATCGTTCACGTTTCGTTCCTGTATAGGACTACATCCCAGGAAAATACTGGCTAGAAGATTTTCTAATAATTAAATTTCAGTGGACGTTATCACATTTCTCTTTTCCACTAAATCTTTTCTTATACTGTCAGAGTAGACTTTATATTTGTTTACCGCTCCCACCGACATTTATTTTGCTGCCAAAATGATAGAACTCGTCTATTATTTTAATATTAAATTTCCGGGTTTAATTCTCTCAGTATCACAAAGACTAATGCAACTGCATTTATCTGTCGTTTATCTGTATTCATCTTAGGTTCTTTATTCAAAATATGACCCATTACATTCAACCGATTTGCTAGTCCTTTGTAGACACAGAGTCATGTTCGATCCTTGGAAGTTTTATTTCTTCTCCATGAACTTAAATTTTATTTCTAGGTTATTCATTACAGCTTCAACGAACAGACTGAATAACATTTTCAGGGATTCATTATGGATATATTACTATAAAATTTTAGGATATCGAAGCTGGCTAACTTGGCGCTACCTAGTATTAAGAACATTCTGAATGCCTTTGTGCCCTAATCATGCAAGATTTGATATATCAATAAACAAAAATAAATAGAATTCAAATAATACCAAATAAAAAGAAACAAGTAAATCTATGGACGCCAGTATCATACCCAGCGGTATTTTGTTATCTATCACCACATTTATTATATTGCACAACAATCGTAATCATACTATGTTTCCCAACGTCATGGCATATTATTGTCCTTCCGCCTCAACACATAACATACCGTTGTCACCCACATTCTAGAGAATTTTCTGATTTTACTACGGTATCAAAAGTCATCGCTGGCGGTGCCGTCATTACGCAGTCTGTTGCCCTCAATCGATGCTGGCTGCGTTTGCTGAATACATCGCTTCTTCTTCTGCAATCCGATCATTTTTGACATTACATCTGCTTACTCGCCATTGGCTGCAGACTATCATACATGTGGCGACGCCATTTCATTACTTAACAATTTTAAGGAAATTTTTATAATTATTGACTGCTGTATAATAAGTATTTCCGTTTAACTTCATTTTCGTGTAGCAAGACAGTACACTACTGGCCATTAAAATTGCTACACCAAGAAGAAATACAGATGATAAACGGGTATTTATTGAACACTGACATATGATTACATTTTCACGCCATTTGGGTGCATAGACCCTGAGAAATCAATACCCTGAGCAACCACCACTGGCCATAATAACGGCCTTGATACGTCTGGGCATTCAGTCAAACAAAGCTTGGATGGCGTGTACAGGTACAGCTGTCCATGCAGCTTCAACGCGATACCACAGTTTATCAGGAGTAGTGACTGGCGTATTGTGACGAGCCAATTGCTCGGCCACCATTGACCAGACGTTTTCAATTGGTGAGAGATCTGGAGAATGTAATGGCCGGGGCAGCAGTCGAACGTCTTCTGAATCCAGGAAGACCCGTACAGGACCTGCAACATGCGGTCGTGCATTATCCTACTCAAATGTAGGGTTTCGCCGGGATCGAATGAAGGGTAGAGTCACGGGTCGTAACACATCTGAAATGTGACGTCCACTGTTCAAAGTGCCGTCAATGCGAACAAGAGGTGACAGAGACGTGCAACCAATGGCTCCCCATATCATCACACCGAGTTATACGCAAGTATGGCGATGACTAATACACGCTTCCAATGTCGCCAAACACGGATGCGACCATCAAAAAATGGTTCAAATCGCTCTGAGCACTATGGGACTTAACTTCTGAGGTTATCAGTCCCCAAGAAATTAGAACTACTTAAACCTAACTAACCTAAGAACATCACACACATCCATGCCCGAGGCAGGATTCGAACCTGCGACCGTAGCGGTCGCGAAGTTCCAGACTGTAGCGCCTAGAACCGCTCGGCCACTCAGGTCGGCAATGCGATCATCATGACGCTGTAAACAGAACCTGGATTCATCCGAAAAAATGACGTTTTGCCATTCGTGCACCCAGGTTCGTCATTGAATACACCATCGCAGGCGCTCCTGTCTGCGTCAAGAGTAACCGCAGCCATGGTCTCTGAGGTGATAGTACATGCTGCTGCAAATATCGTCGAACTGTTTGTGCAGATGGTTGTTGTCTTGCAAACGTCCCCATCTGCTGACTCAGGGATCGAGTCGTGGCTGTACGATCCGTTACAGCCATGCGGATAAGAAGCCTGTCATCTCGACTGCTAGTGAGACGAGGCCGTTGGGATCCATCACGGCGTTCCGTATTACGCTCCTGAATCCACGGATTCCATATTCTGCTAACAGTCGTTGGATCTCGACCAACGCGAGCAGCAATGTTGCGAACGATAAACTGCAATCGCGATAGGCTACAATCCGACCTTTATCAAAGTCGGAAACGTGATAGTATGCTTTTCTCCTCCTTACACAAGGCATCACAACAACGTTTCACCAGGAAACGCCGGTCAACTGCTGTTTGTGTATGAGAAATCGGTTGGAAGCTTTCCTCGTGTCAGCACGGTGTAGGTGTCGCCACCGACGCCAACCTTGTGTGAATGCTCTGAAAAGCTAATCATTTGCATATCACAGCATCTTCTTCCTGTCGGTTAAATTTCGCGTCTGTAGCACGTACTCTTCGTGGTGTAGCAATTTTAATGGCCAGTAGTGTAAAAGATTTGTGTTAACTTTAACAGACATGTCTATCTACAGCTTTCACTGCCTCGAACCACTCAGTACTACGATAATGTGTTCCCTCCTATGATACTACGACGGAGCCATCGGCCAATGAACGTAATGGTATGACTTCTAATTTATGCAGTGTAGTTAGGTACTTATTTGTTTTATGGAGTGTAGTTATGTGTTTATTTACTTTGTAATGTTGAGTCATTTTTGTACACTCTTAATTGGTTTAAAGGGCAAGTTACAATTCCTGAAAAGTCGATGTCGGATAAAGCAATAAATAATAATTTGCGTACTCACTGACGCAAAATTAATCTGACTGAATACCAGCAAACGTGCTGTTGCGAGTTACAATGCTGAAGCTTGCGAGAGGATTGCAGCTTGATACGTATTCAGATGTCGGTGGCTATAATAATACAGTTCTACAGCGCCATGTCGCAGCCTAACCGCGCGGCCGTGTTATAATGAAAAATACAAACAGCTGCAGTGCGTGAGCAACTGCGCCTGCCGTGTAGGCAGCCAGGATCGTGCATTGCACTGTGCCGCCCCATCCTTTCGATCCACCGTATTTCAATATTCATCGACTGGGATGGTGACAGGGGCGCGCAATGTTTTAATCAGCGCTCCACCGGCATCCACCTGCCTGGTTCCACCCCGCCACTCTCATCCCCCGCCTCCCTTCATACACTACACCCGCCTGCGCTTCTGCCCTCTACTCCTTTGTCAAAAACTGTGACATTTCAAAAATACGCTACTATCGAAACGAAAGGAAAAAGCAGAAAAGACAGCCGGTCCTCGTGAGTGTAGCAGCCGCGCTCTTTCTAAATATAGTCAATGCGTCTTTGTTTTCGCTGTGTTTTGTTCGAAAATCCGTTGTATCACGAGGCGTACGCATCGCCACTCGACAAATGTTTGATGTTAGGCCGAATTGGGACTTTTTCATATCACGGGCAGCACAATGAAATGGAACTATCAATACGTGACCTAATTTCACTTCATGACTAATGAAACGGTTGCGAAATGCCCACTTGTTGGACAAGTTTACCGCCATGGCACAAATCAATCAAACACGTATTGCATGAAGATTTTTTATCTCAGTCTGGGGAGGTATCAGTTATCAGCCTCTAAAGCTCAAAGGAATTTTTTTCCGAGGAAGGTGGTAGCATTGCATTGAATAAAAAGGTTTTTGCAATAGAATGCACGCTCGTTTATCTAGTCTGTTGAATGTTTTTGTTGTAGTGCCGTGTTGAAGTAACTGTCTTTAATTTCGAATCCTAATAGCAGCGAGCTCAGGAGCGTAATCCGGTTCTTTCTAACAAAAGGAAAAGCTGCGTTCCAGATTTTTAACGTTATCGAAACTGTTGATGGGGATAGTTTGAAGATTCGTACTGATGAGTACAGGTGGTGCCTTGATTTTAAAGGTGGCAGAGCGAATATTCATGTTGAGCAAAAGTGTGGGCGTCCTCAATCGAGACTGATGAGATGATCAAGAAGATCGAAGAAACGATTCATGGCGACCATCGATTCACGTTGGAGGAGATGAGCAGAGTGTTTCCAGAAATCTCCAGACGTCTGCTGGATAAAACCGTTACTGAAACTCTTGGTTTACGAGAATTGTGTGCGAGGTGTTTACTAAAGCAGCTCACAGATTAACACAAAGTCAACTTAACCGTATAGTCACGGGAATCTGTCGAACGCTTCGAACTACATGTGTCAGACAAATGAATACAAAACACGTAGGGAAAAGTAAGTAAACTGTTATTTCACAAGTAATTGCCCTAATCATTAATTCATTTATCCCACCGTGAGACAGTACGGTCGCTGCCTTCATGGAAAAATGTTTGCAGCTTCCTGCTGTACCCAGGCGTGCATCCCATCGTCTGATGCAATTCGACAGCCACTAATGTCTTTCTTCAGAACTCCAAAAAATATGGAAATTGCGCGGGAGAGATCTGGGCCGTACGTACGAGTTTCCCAGCGAAACTTCTGCACCGTATTCGAAGCAACAAGCACTTCGGCTCCGGTAAAGTCATGATTATCTTTTTCTTTCACTGCAAAGACCCGCTGTTTATTTACTTTATGGATTACAGAATTACAATTAACGCACAGCTCTACGTGGACAGTTTGTAAAAACTAAAGCGCAGCACCCAGTCCAAAAGCCCATGACTGCTGACAGATGGCATCACACTGTTGCAGGATAATGAATTTTTACGTTTTTGGAAAATGAACACCTCCTCTATAGAAATCAACACGGATTTCGCAAGCAGAGATCTTGTGAAACTGAGCTCGCTCTGTTCCTCCATGAGTTCCACTGCGCAGTGGACAACGGCGCTCAGGTTGATGCCGTGTTCCTTGCTTTCAGTGAGGCATTTGACACCGTCCCGCGTTGGCGTTTAATGAAACAAAATTGAGATTACGGAGTATCGGAGTAGACTTGCGATTGGATTCAAGACTTTCTTGCAGATAGAACTCAACATGTCGCTCTTAACGGAACAAATTGGACAGACATACACATAATATCTGGAGTACCACAGGGAAGTGTGATAGGACCGTTGCTGTGTACAATATATGTAAACGATCTAGTGGAAAGCGTCGGATGCACTTTAAGGCTATTCGCAGATGATGCAGCTGTCTATAACAAAATAGCAGAGTAAGAATTTGCAGAACGACCTACAGAGTGTTGATGAATGGTGAAGGCTCTGGCAGTTGACCCTGAAAGTGCACAAATGTAACATATTGCGTATACATAAGAAAAGAAATCGACTACTGTACAGCTACACTAATGATGACAATCAGCTGCAGACAGCGTCGGCCGTAAAATATGTAGGCGTAACTATAGAGTGACCTTATAAGTGGAATTACCACAGAAAACAGATAGTGGGAAAAGCAAATAAAAATAATTAATTCAAAAGAATGGTCCTGAGTAAAAGGATACGTTAACAATAACCTATACATTTCATTAAGCACTTACCTCACAAAAATCTTCATTACGCGAGCGTCAATTCTGCCAGCTAAATAAAAGACTCTAACTACTAAAGCCACAAACTACTAATAGGCATGTGATTAGCAAAGGAAAGATTTTGCTGCAAACCAAATAATGTATTTTTTACTTTAATAATTTGACATACAGTTCAAACACAAACATAAATCGTCATTGACATCTAGTACAAAGGTATATAATCATGAACAATATTCAATCTCCAAGTCGAACATGTGCAGATCGTTAGCCTATTCTAACACTTCAGGCATCTACCCTCCATCAATGCTAACTTCTCACATCTAACATCCATCACTGCTGGCCGTTCACCTCCAACCGCCCAACAGTACTTCCATCACTTCAATCCCGCGTCCGGCCATCCTGATTTAGGTTTTCCGTGATTTCCCTAAATCGTTCCAGGTAAATGTCGGGATGGTTCCTTTGAAAGGGCACGGCCGACTTCCTTTCCTAATCCGATGAGACCGATGACCTCGCTGTTTGGTCTCTTCCCACAAACAACCCAACCCCAACTTCCATCACTGCTGGGGACTAACTTCCAACTGCCCAACACTACTGGCGATTAACTTCCAACAACTAGTCCAACCAGCCACAGAGTCTCTTATAAAGAAAGCGCAGTCAGAGATCCAACGCAAAGCGCTACACAGCGCTGCCAACACGGAAGCAGCCCACTTAACGAGTATTGTTCACCTATCTGGGATCTCTATCAGGTAGGACTGATATAGGAGATAGAAAAGATTCAACTAACAGCGGCGCATTTCGTAAGGGGATCGTTTAGCTGGCGAGAGAGCGTTACGGAGATGCTAAACAAACTCCAATGACAGGCGTTACAAGAGAGGTATTAGATTTACTGTTGAAATTTCGGGACAGCATTTTTCAGGAGGAGACGGACAACATATTAATTCCCCCCACATACACCTCGCCTATTGACCACGAGGAGAAAATTCGACAAATTAGAGCCAAAGCAGAGGCTTACCGACAATCATTCTTCCCATGCACTGTTAGCGAGTGTAATAGGGTTGGAATGATCATATAGTGGTACCGAAAGTATCCTCAGCCACATACCATTAGGTGGCTTTCGGAGTATGATGTAGATGTAGATAATGTACGCCCGCCCACATGTTCCTTATGTTGTTTCGACTACGCTGCAGAAATTTCGTTGAGAAGTCCTTACACATCCTACACACAGTCCCGTTCTCTCCACATGCGATTTCCATGTTTCTGGAGCCGTGAAGGAAGACATTCGAGGTTGTCGGTTTGCTTCGCACGAAGAGATGGACGCCTGGGTGCAATCGTGGTTCCGTGGGCAACCACAAAAATTTGTCCGTGAAGGCAGTGACCGTCTTGCCTGTATTAACAGTTATAGTAATTAATTTTGAAATAATATACAGTTTACTTATTTTTCTGCGATCAATGTCGTTTTCATTTGACTACCCCTTCTAGAAGGTGAAGGATTCCTTTACTCTGCTGTGACTGGTGACGGATCGTGAGTGGGATAGTACATTTCTGTGATAATCAATACACTGACGAGATTCCCCCTCCTCATCAGGGAAAACCATTGTTTTGGCCGGAAAAATCATGACCTCTCTCTTTTGAGACCATTAAATGCATTATCGTAGTTTAATTTTTGCCCCAGGAGGAAACAATTAATACTTCACAGTGCTGGGAAGCAAAAAAAAAAAAAAAAAAAAAAAAAAAAAGGGTGCGATGCGGAACAGGAAAGGGGAATATTAACGGAGGGACTGTACTTGTTGCATGACAACGCACGTCCTCACACACACAAAACCAGAAACGAATCCTCTGACTCATTTGACTGGGAAACTGTCAACCACCCTGCTCACTGCACTGATCTGGTACTTTCCGATATTTGCACTTTTCTGAAGATGATGAAGTCCAGAGTTCTGTCAAACTATTGGTCAGAGAGTTAGCAGGAAGCTCATCCCACAACTCAGAAAATGCACTGAGAGCGAATGCGACTACGTCGAAGAATACAAGTGCATGTTTCAAGAATGAACTGTTCACACTGTAGCAGAGTGTGCACTGATATAAAACTTCCCAGCAGATTCAAACTGTGTGCTGGACCGGGTCTCGAACCCGGGAGTTCTGCCTTTCGCAGGTAACTGCCGTACCAACTGAGCTACCCAAGCACGACCCACGATCTAGATCTGTAAATTTGTAAGTTTTTCATAAATGCAGGGTGTTTCAAAAAAATACACGTATTTCGAATGCATATATTTATTAAACTGTAAGAAATACAACTACGAAACGCCACATTCGTACGAATCTCTCAAGTTTAGATTACAGACTTTCAGTACGTCTCCAGAATGAAATTTTCACTCTGCGCTGGATTGAGCGGTGATATGAAATTTCCTGACAGATTGTGTCCCGGAGAGAAACTGTAACTCGGAATGTTTCTGGAAACATCCCCTAGGCTGTGGCTAAGCCATGTTTCTGCAATTCCTTTTGTCAAGGAGTGTTAGTTCTGCAGGGTTCACAGAAGAACTTCTGTGAGGTTTGGAAGGTAGGAGACAAGGTACTGGCGGAATTGGAGCTGTGATGACGGATCGTATGTTGTGTATGGGTAGCTCAGCCGGTAGAGCACTTTCCCGCGGAAGGCAAAGATCCTGAGTTCAAAGTCACGGTCCGGCACACAGTTTTAATCTGCCAGGAAGTTTTGTTCAATATGTCCTCCACCAGTGGCACGAACAAAATCACGTCGATACCCAAACTCCCCCCCATTCTCGGGTAAGCATGTCCATCGGCACCGGTGTTATGGCCGTATAGATACGGTTTGTGGTAGTGTCAGTGTATAAACGTTGTCCTTAATGAAACCCCACATGAGTAAGTCATAGGATGTCAAATCTGGTGGATGTTGAGGTCACTTGAGACGCGCTAAGTCGGCGGCTTTTTGACTACCACTCCGTCGGCTCGGTCGAGTTTCATTCACATATTGACATACTTGACGACTCCAATGAGGGGATGCCCCTTTTTGTTGAAAAATGAAGTTGTTCTTGTTGAGCCTCGGAAACAACCAGTCTCCTACTACGGCAAGATACTGCTAACCGTTAACGGCGTTTCCATCAAAAGACGAATGGAACGAAAACATGTGAGTGGAATATCGCACAAACACATTGCATTCGGGTGAATCTCATACAGGGTTCTGTAGCCCCAAAATCTAACATTGTGTTTGTTTACTTTCCCACTAAGGTGGACAGTCGCTTAATCACGCGACATCCAGTGTTGAAATAAGTTGTTTTCTTGTCTGTGGCTGAGGAGTAGGTTTCAGACACGCCAGCCCTCGGTATGGACATAATAAGGCGCAAGGCGATCGCAAAAAGGGTGTCAGTGAAACCACTCATTTCCCTGAGACTTTGATTTCCACACACTTGACGGTCGAAGACCACTATCCTCATTGTTATGAGCAACGGGACAACGGTTCTGATAAATGACTCTGCTAAAATCCCCGGAAATTTCAACCTCTCTCTAAGGACATTGTCGGGTCACATCTCTAGTGAACACTATCACACTGCCTTGGAGTGCAGCGTGACCGCGATTTTTACTCTTATAGTGGACTGGATTGTTTGGGGGAAGAGACCAAACAGCGAGGTCATCGGTCTCATCGGATTAGGGAAGAACGGGGAAGGAAGTCGGCCGTGCCGTTTTCAAAGGAACCATCCCGGCGTTTGCCTGGAGCGATTTAGTGAAATCAGGGAAAACCTAAATCAGGATGGCCGGACGCGGGATTGAACCGTCGTCCTCCCGAATGCGAGTCCAGTGTGCTAACCACTGTGCCACCTCGCTCAGTCACTCTCTTATAGTGGCTGGAAGCACTAGGGACTGTTCAAAACCATTCGTTAAATTTTGAACGTGATCATAAGCAACATAGGTGTCTTATGCCTTTTGAGCCCTCCTGTTTAGGCCCTCTTGTTGCGTCCTCACAGTGGGGTGCAACATTGACATTTGTATAAATGAAACGGCAAAGGGTACTTACTCTAAGAACCCACCTCCCAGTTCAGCAACACCCTCAGTGGCACCTGTGAACTAGGGCTGGACACCTGCAGGCAGGCAGCTGCCTGCTAGTGGGCGCCTATGGCCAGTCTATCTGTGAAGGCACATTTTTTTTTAAATTCTCAATCTATTTATGTACGTGCTACTGAGGCAACTGGCATCCCCCTTTCCGGTTTAGTCAAACATGTCAGACCCCTCCACGATGATGCCATAGGATGGCGCGGAACTGGAAGGCTGCCTCGGATCACGTTCGGATTTCGTCGGACGGTTAGGAACGGTCTCTAGTGCTTCCACCCTGCAGACGAAAGCAAAAACTGCAGTCGCGCTGTACTCCAAAGTGAGCGCGATGATGTTCAGTGGGGATGCAGCCCAACAATGTCCTTAGAGGGGGGTTGAGACGTTTGGGGGGTGTTAGCAGTGTCAGAGGTTGCCAAGGACGTCGTTGTGTTGCTCATCGCACTGCGAACAATCAGTTTCGACCTCGAAGTGTCGAGCCCGAGGGTGACGTCACAGTGCACCACGCATTTGCACCACTTCCGAGTAAGGTTGCAGGCACTTTTGAGCCGAATTTAAAGGTTATACGTTACAATGGAGGGTAATTAAGGGATTATGAAAACGCGGTCCTTTAACTGCGTTGCGCAGTGTCATAACGGAAGTGTACTGTTTGCAGTTTCATTTGCGCAAGTACACTGGGCACTCGAGCTTGTGCCCTTACGTAGCGGTACAGGCAGCAGGCCCATGGATACAACATTAATTAACCGTCCTCCCCAGGAGCGGACTCATTCGCCACACAATGAGGTCGCGTCGCAGAGGAGCCCACATACAGTGCCACGTGAGAACACTCCGGCAAAGGCCGGTTTGCGCAGAAATTAAACTGCAGTCCTGCCGGACGGGACAGAGCTCTGCTGCAGGAGTTCTTGTGTGTGCGTGTGTGTGTGTGTGTGTGTGTGTGTGTGTGTGTGTGTGTGTGTTTTGGGGGTACGTGTGGGCAGACAGGGGGGGGGGGGGTTTAGGGGGAGGGGGTGACGTACAAACAACACAGAGTCCGCCAATAGCCGTGTTCGAAACGGTTCGCCAGAGCCGCGTTGACCGATTCTGTTTGCGACAGAGCCGCTGTCCTGTTTGAATTCCCGGGTACTGGAGATAGCCGTGATGGCAATCAAGAGCGTTCATTGATCTATGTAACGTCCAAATAAATTACGGGACAGAAGTCCTATCATTGCAGAAATGTGCAGCCAAAAGAATTTCACTGATTATCCGCGAATTCGTCAGCGGCAAACTTAAGATAAAATATGAATTGCTAACATTAACAGGAGACAACCGCGATTTAAACCTTGCAGATGAGTACAATAAAGCACAGGTACTGTACATTTATAAAAGGTAAAAGCAGCGGAAGAAGACATATACGAACATGGGGCAATAGCAAAATGTAAACTTTCACGGCCCGAAATGTTACAGTTAATAAAATGTTCGAGGCTTATTATGCCATAGTCAAATGGATTTCACCTTAAAACCCGATGCTTTGTCCCCATCTGCGGAGGGCATTTTCGAGGTGGGATCGTAGCTTTGTAGAATGTCCGATTCACACGAGTCAGGGTGTGAATCGGGTATCCAACAAAGCTACTATCCCACCTTGAAAACCTCCTCCGTAGATGCGGACGATACACTGGGTCTTAATGAGAAATCCATTCGACCACGGCATATTATTAACTGTGACGTGGGACAATTTCTATTAGATCAAATTGAGCTGACCATCCTGGATCCTCCAGCTGATATCAGAAGCATCCCACATGAATTACACCTCCTGAAACACTACCTCATAGGATATAGTTAACGAGCGATTAAAGATTGTCCGTTCGAAGCCCATACAGTCCAGAATCAGTATTCCAATCAGTTATAAGCCCAAGCGTGAGCTTTCAGGCAATCACCTAACCGACGCAGGCTGACCTGAGTGCCCGTGCGGTTCTGGGCGCTACAGTCTGGAGCCGAGCGACCACTACGGTCGCAGGTTCGAATCCTGCCTCGGGCATGGATGTGTGTGATCTCCTTAGGTTAGTTAGGTTTAATTAGTTCTAAGTTCTAGGCGACTGATGACCTCAGAAGTTAAGTCGCATAGTGCTCAGAGCCATTTCAACCTAACCGACGCATCAGGCTGAACATATGCAGATGGTAATTCATCTTGTCCTGCTGCATGAAGAATACCAGAACTGCCTGCTGCACATCATCATCCGACGACAATCGTCGACCCCTCGAGGCCTTTTTAATTGACCGAAGGCGTGATAATCCCACGGGTAGAGATCAGGACTAGAGAGCGGGTTCTCGATTGTCTCCCACTTGAGTCGGCGTAACTTCTGCCTTATGAAGTTTACGATAAGGGGATGTGCGTTTTCATCAAACAGGAGCATCTCTTGTTGCATCAACCCACGACCGTGGTTTTCGATAAACATACTGTCCCACACATATTATCCATTCTCCGAAGTACATGTACCTGTTTTTGTTCTTTGGCAGCCAAGAGAAAAATAACAGCACGTTGGTCCTGTTCGGGCGCATTTGGCAATAACATCACCATACTTCCAAGTGTCCGCATTTACAGCGGACGGCAGAAAGACGCAAAAGCCAAACCAATCGCTTGCCTCCATGTCAGTGCGCACACACCCGCATCAGACTCACGCTACGTTGCATACATGCTGCAGTATAGTTATCAAGCGATACATTTTTGATCGCCCCCTATAAATCAAAATGAAAACTTCTGAAAAAAAAAAACAACCATGCAATCAAAGTAAGAGATATGTATAACAACTTCTCCCAAAGCAAAAGTAGAAACTTCATGCGACAAAAGTGTAAACACTTCAATTTGCACAAGATATGGAAGACTAACCACGTTGCACCATTACCCTCCAACGTAAGAAAGAAGTGACATTACGCCGTCAACAGAAAAATCGGAACGAAACTCACGAGTACACCCCGTTTCCCTAGCTGATTCTCCATTGGACGCCACCTGTCACCTCGCGGACACCGAAGAACACCAAACTGTATGCGGAAATTAAAACAACGTACGGCTGTCCTTCAAGAAAAAGATTTGCGGTTGTCCAAAGAACATCGCCCAACACAACAATAGCGACAAGCTTTCTACACCGAGATGCAGAACCTTTTTAACATTTTAATGTTCGTATAACAAGTTGCCGTCTCTTTAATCTAAGAATAGATTATCAATGCAGCTAGCCGCAATCTCTGTGTAATGTCTTGCCTGTATAGACGTGTATCTGTTGTCTTTAAGATCCTTTCACCTTCACTCGTAAGTCTATACAGTAGAAAGTAAGGCCCTCCCAGTTCTTGGCTGATCCGTGATAAGACAGGCGAAAAATTAGACTAATGGAGGATTATTAGTATTATCTCTATTTTCATTCGCTCTCTCTCTTTCTCTCCTTTATCTATGTAAAGTTTTTAATATAAAATTTCATTACGTGATATAGTGATAAAAAGAATCAGCCAAATAGAATCTTTGGTGGAGTCCTTCGTCTTGGTAATCAGCGGCTGGCTTGCTGTAAGAGGTCTTTACATTTATTATTACTGTTAAACATTGCAGTCAGCCGGGAGAATCAATCGTTTGGACAATTTGTTCCTTTTACGAAAGATTGCGAATTCCAGATGTGTACGAAGCCTTTTTGGACGATTTAACACAGACTCAGTGATTGCAGGCTCTCTTCGACACAGATGAAACTTCCCCAATAATTACAGGGCCAACGTGATCAACAAATGATTCAGAAAAAACTCATTCGTTCATTCACCCCAGAATAAAAAAGTCACAAACCTTATTTATGGAGGGAATCGCGTATTAAATCCATCTTCACTACATGTCCATATCTCCGGTGATTCCACGCCTTAATTATTTTCCGTTTACAATCTCTTTCTCTTCAAAACAAACCACTAGCGGCACAAATGTTAATTGGCTCGCTTTAGCGAGAAGAAAAGCAGAATATGTATCTCTCAGAAACACGTCAATCCCTCAACAGATACTCCAGAAGCTGTCTTAGTTATCACTCTAACAACCATGGAGAATGCATACATGCATCTCTGTTATTTCAAAGAATAAATGCACTAGAAAATACTTTTGCGTCGACGAGCTGTCGCCGCATATATTACGAGAAAATCAGATCAGATAACTTTTACAAAGTGAATGAATGTGGATGGTTTGATTGAAAATGATTAATTGGAGCGTGGTAGAGGGTATTTGCTGTGGGGACATTACACCTTGACTCGTTACTCCCCGGTCTCCCCCTAAAAGTAATGGTAGTTTTTCTTGAACGTAAGGTTCTCAGTTGTGGCGATCAGTTTAATTTAACTGAATAATTGAAATTCATTAGCAAAGAAATGCAACCATTTCCTGAGAGAGCAGTACATCATTTAAATGGTGGGAATGTGATCTTAACATCGCAGCGCTATGGCGCGTGGTATTACCACGTAGTATGTTCGGCAAAAGATATAGATACATTACTAACAAATAACTGAGGTTTTCTTATGAACAACGATCCGTCAATACTACTTAGCTGCGCCTAAATCTGATGGGATGGAATCCCGACAGAATCACTGATCAATTATTATTGCACGTAATAAACACAAAACACATTAAAATGATCGGCATCTAATCTCAGGGCCGCGTTTTGCTATGCGCAGTAACTAAATGGCTCTGAGCACTATGGGACTTATCATCTGTGGTCATCAGTCCCCTAGAACTTAGAACTACTTAAACCTAACTAACCTAAGGACATCACACACATCCATGCCCGAGGCAGGATTCGAACCTGTGACCATAGCGGTCACGCGGTTCCAGACTGAAGCGCCTAGAACCGCACGACCACACCAGCCGGCGCGCAGCAACAAATTAATGACTGAACGGAATGCACGTTCAGCCATTATGCCTCTTCATACTGATCTGCCGATTGGCTGTTTCAGCCAAAACGATCTGAAACATCGTTAAGCAGTACGCAAACATGTTAAAAGCCACAGTACAAGAACGTATGAGTAATAACAAAAGGTTTTCTTAGATCTGTTTCACATTCCATTATAAAAACAAATCAAGCAAATATCTACACACTTACAATATGTGTCTGTTTGCTCAGGAACGAGGCACAAGAAATATGAAAAAAGTGCAGAGTTATGCACTTACCGAAAGACAAGAAAAACAAATTCATATACGTGCTGTGTTTCAGCTACAGACTCATTTTCTGTCGCTGATTTTCCGTTGCGATGAGTTTTACATTAGATGGTTCTTGACTTACAAAGACGTAGTTAAGACTTTCAATTGTTCAAAGAAAACACAGTGCGCATACGCGTGAGAAACTGGTTTCAACTGAATATTACAAGAAAAATAAAGCGTTAACACGAAGTAATACTTCAACCTTACGCAAACACGAAGAAAAACGCCGTGAACTGGTTAAAGGGCGAGAAGGTATTTTACACATTCTCAAAACGGAACAGAAGCAGAGCAGATTTATTGTTGCACGTGACTACACAACACCACAAAATACAATAAATTAGCAGTTTTTACGAGAAACGTGGATTCTTCCTCAAAAGAAATGTATGATGAGTAGTACAAATCTGTCACCTAAGGAGTTACTCCACGTACATTCTTTACAGATTTCCATATTTAAGACTGAAAAGTGATATTATGTAAAACACATAATTATTTAGTACGAATTGAGTGTATTTTGTGATGTGATTGTGTGAAAGCGTTTTTGCGTGTCATATAAAATTTGAAATAATATAAAATAAAGAATGGGTCATTTACTAAACTCGCAGCGCAGATAATTCTCCTTACACTTAAATTTGCCTATGTGTGCATCTACATTTGTACTCAGTAAGCCGCCTTCTGGTAACATTTAATCTTTTCTCCTTTTCCGTTGTGAATGGTGCGAGGGAAGAATGATTGTCGGTAAACATTTGTATTAACCCTAATATCTCGAATTTTCTCGTTCTGGTCATTTTGTGAGCCGTATGTGGGAAGACGTAATCTGTTTACCGACTCTTTCTGAAACATATTACCTCGAAATTTCAGTAGTACGGACCCTCAACGAAGGAAAACGCCTCTCTTTTAGCGGTGCCACTACAGTCTGTTGAGAGTCTTCATACATCTCTAACACGCCGCAACTGCAGTAAGGATTCATCTATCTATAATAATAGTTATAGTGATGATGTTTGTATGATGCCTTCAACTCTGTCAAAATCTGTTTGTGGTCTCGGACTGATAAAAAATACTCAAGAACCAACCGAACAAGTGTTTCGTAAGCCACTTTATGGATGGATTACGTTTGCTTAATATTCTCCAATAAATCGGAACCTGGCATCTTCCATCCTATAACACAGTGCGGGAAGAAAACGCAACACATTCTAGAACTGTATTCAGTGCCACCACGGTATAACATGTGCATATCAAGGTGTTCTGGCGTGATTGACTCGTCACGGCCACCAGAGATGAGCTTGGCGTTGTGGAGGGCTGTCTGTGTGCCACATGTTTTGATTCAGCTGGCACTAATTGTGCTGCGTTTAGACGTTAACCGTGTGTGCAACATTGAGCTTAGAGTACAAACATGCCCCGTCGACTAGCACGTACTCCTCCTGAACAACTTCAGCCGTTTGAACACGGTCGGGTTATGGGTCTTCGGAAAGCTGGATTGACGTAGAGACGAATTGTTGCACGTGTTGATCGCAATGTATCGGTGGTATGTCTTTGTTTTCAGCGGTGGTCTGTGGAAAATTTCCACAACCTTAGACCAGGTTTTGGACGTCCACGCAGTACACACACACACACACACACACACACACACACACACACACACACACAAATAGACACATTGTGAAAGCAGCAGTGGCGGACCTAACATCATCCAGAGTAAAGATGTGAGCATACGTTGCACCTGACGTATCACCGAAGACCACTGGTACGGTCTACTTCCAGCAGGGCTAAGATCCCATGTCCCTCTGACTAGGCTAGCACTTACGTATGTTCGCGAGTGCCGGCCGCTGTGGCCGAGCAGTTCTAGGCGCCTCAGACCGGAACCGCGCGATCGCTACGGTTGCAGGTTCGAATCCTGCCTCGGGCATGGATGTGTGTGATGTCCTTAGGTTAGTTAGGTTTAAGTAGTTCTACGTTCTAGGGGACTGATGGCCTCAGATGCCAAGTCCCATAGTGCTCAGAGCCATTTGTTCGCGAGTGATAGGGTACACGTTTACTGGGTAGACCTCGTGAGCGGCCTATTCCAGAGTGCATTCGCCCGTGACACACAGGTCCCATCCCAGTGGTTTCAGGGGCCATCCTCGCAACTTGTTACTGCCATTTCTTCGACAGGAAGGCGGTGTGCTTTTTCCCGAGGATAATTCACATCCACTTACGGCAGCTGTGATGCAACGTGCTCTTTGTGGTGTAGAACACCTGCCCTGGTCAGCATGTCACCAGATCTCTCGCGAATTAAACGCGTATGGGACATTATTAAGCGGGGACTCACTCGTTCTCCGGGTCTCACAAGAACGTTTTCCCAAATTGAAACAAAATGCTCAAGGCACTTGAGACAATCTGTCACAGGATGGCATTAGGCACCTTTATCGTCCTCTGCATGTAGGAGTACATGACTGCGTTGCCGCTAGAGAGAGGTACACCATGTGCCGAGGCGAAAGCATGGACACTCTTTACTGTGACGTGTGTTTCATTTGATCCGAATTCCTTATCGTACACTCCTACAATGGTGAACTATCTGTCACATCACTTGTCAATAAAATTATCTTGTGCTTGAGGGAGAAGCATTTCTTCAGGTAGTATTGAACGGCTACCTTCTCCGTTGTTATCTCTTTTTTTCACTCTCTCAGTCTATGTTAGAGAGTGGCAGTTGCGTGTGTGCCAAGACAACTCACCTAAACGCTGTTTATCCGCTTGGTTCAAGCCCCCATTTTACTTCAGCAAGACCAGTAACAAATATGAAATTGCAAAACGCTACTGCTAAAAGTGGGAATATATGATTTTTGATGCTACTGCTGCTCTCGTGAGGTGAAGGCACTAACTGATTGCATTACTACAAATGGATAACGGGAGTCCGCCATGCTAACCTCTGGAAAAAAAACCCTAACAAAAATTCAAATTTTTACAAGCAAAATTTCTCAAAAAAATTGAATGGTCGTAACGACATGCTAACTACTTCCACCCTGAAAAAGAGCGGATTAATAACAATATAATAAATTATACCTCATCCCACAAAGAATTTGGCGCAAAGACAGAGATCGCCCTCGATTCCGTCCGCTCAGTTCAACAGCTTCCCCCCACTGTCGTTGTCATAGCGGTCCTGACCGGCCGTTCTCTTCCCCCCTGGAGGGCGCGGAATCCTGTTACCAACCCCGAATTACCCCTGACAAACAGCTGCATCATCGCTGCTTTTATCCCAAATTTATGTTGGCACTAATTAACCTACACAGTGACCATATCTGTCTTGCCACTACTAGCAGACGAACTCTTAATACAGTCTCAAAGTTAATTAACCGAAGGCAACGTAGAGGGATTAAGGAAAGGAAGTACATTTATTTAATTATGAATTCAATATACAGTTACTCCATTTCTTCACTGGAGTTATAACATTTCTTAAACCTGGAGAAATCATGAAAGTGTCTCAAAAAACCACAGTGTTCAATAAAATGCGACGGAACAAGCTAATAATAATGAGATGGAACAGACTGCTCCCTCTTAGTTTACACGATGCACCGTTGGGTTGATTTCGGGGGAAGAGACAAAACTGCGAGGTCATCGGTCTCATCAGATTAGGTAAGGATGGGGAAGGAAGTCGGCCGTGCCCTTTCAAAGGAACCATCCCGGCATTTGCCTGAAGCGATTTAGGGAAATCACGGAAAACCTAAATCAGGATGGCCGGACGCGGGATTCAACCGTCGTCCTCCCGAATACGACACGATGCACCGTTTCCAAGTTAATTAGCATTGGATTTAGCCAATCAGGCCTTGGCACGCGCAAGTTCAAGCGGGCCGGTATATACATTTAGTGTCAGTTATTCTAACAGCGTAGATAACAGAGAACGAGACTGCTCAGCCTTTGGATCAGTTTCGATCCTTACTATAGTCTCATGTCTAATCTCTTTATTGCTCTCTTCTTCGGTTTTAGGCAATCAAACTAAGAACGCATTTGCAGAGACAGTCTGTGGCGAGAAGCTTGGACTATGTATATGCAAGGTGTTGGGGGTATAAGTGCAAATATTGTGATAACTGGTACCTTAATACAAGTACATACCCACTCCATTGTGTTACATGTTCTTTCTCTGTGTCTAACAGTTTTGTATCACTTGATTTTTTCTGCACCACTAAGTGGACCACGCCTCTCAGTATAGACAAACAGTTTTGCATCCAGGCATCCACACTTAAACACCAGACCTGCTGCCTACGGAAAAATAAGCACTAATGACTTACTCTTGTCACATGTACTTGAAGGTACTAACCAACTTGAAAACATACTACTCCTAATAGCTGTAATTATTAGTCTGTAGCCGGCCGAAGTGGCCGTGTGGTTAAAGGCGCTGCAGCCTGGAACCGCAAGACCGCTACGGTCGAAGGTTCGAATCCTGCCTCGGGCATGGATGTTTGTGATGTCCTTTGGTTAGTTAGGTTTAACTAGTTCTAAGTTCTAGGGGACTAATGACCTCAGCAGTAGAGTCCCATAGTGCTCAGAGCCATTTGAACCATTTTTTATTAGTCTGCAAATGAAGTAAATACTGACGTAACGTTGTACAGTACACTGTTCTCAGTCACCAATAAAAAGATCTGCACTTATACCCCTAACATCCCCTAACCTAACCTAACCTGTGTGTGTGTGTGTGTGTGTGTGTGTGTGTGTGTGTGTGTGTGTGTGAAATTTGTACCTTTTCATTTATTCATAATATATTGTTTACAGGCTTCAGAATGACCAATATTTACTATATCTGATTTCCCTTTTCCTGTCACAGCTCTAGACGGTCAGTATGGACCGAAGACGATGGTGAGACAGTAGTTTCTTTTATAATCATATACTGGAATTAAAGTAACAAGTTCATAAATAATATTTTTTTCCAGTATGGTATTTATTCATAATATATTGTTTACAGGCTTCAGAATGACCAATATTTACTATATCTGATTTCCCTTTTCCTGTCACAGCTCGAGACTGCTAGCTTTCTTTAGCTTGAAAGCTGTTTATGAGCAGGTGTAGAACAGGGAAATGGTAGTCTTCTGTGTCCACACAGTAGGACCAAACGAAAATTTCGAGAATTTCATGAAAGGTGCACTGTGCAAGATGCTAAAAGGAATGCTTTTCACTAGATAAGTTCTTAAGGCCAAGTGCGAACACAAAGTTTCTGACTGTGATAGCAGCCGCTGGACGCTACGTTGGCACCTAGTAATGATTGTTCAAATCCTAGTAAGGGGTTCTGTGAACAGTAATGATTATTTCGGTATAAGGGGAAATTCCCCACATTCAAAGCTTTTCGATGACCAAGGCTGGAAATGGCTCATGTAGTGAAAGAGATTTTCTGCCTTTTTCACGCGCCACACCATTATTGGTTAAGCATGACGAAATCCACGAGAGCAGGAAATGGTTAAACTTGTGTATAAAGTTGTTATTGGTCGGATCTCGCAAGGTCTGCTGCAATTGGCCCGCTAGAATCTGACGCTGGCAGAATCAGCTAAGTTTCGGAGACTGAAGTCAGGACACACTTGCTACATGGAGATCCAAGAGTACACTGGCGGAAGAAAGATCGAAGAGAACGCTTTCTTCAGGGACAGCATCGAGAATGCACTTTACCTTAGGCGACTGGAGAAGATATTCACAAAGAGAAATGTCTCTGACCTAGGGAAAAGTGCAGAGGCCGAGGTGGAATCAGAATTTCCAGCCACTACTTCAGCCATCTTCCAGACTTGCAGCTTTTGAGAGTGGTAAGCCTCTGCCACGTTTAGCCACCGTGGAAAGGTGAACACGATGCTCGGAAGCTCGTTAATTTCCATCAGGATTTCATTGGACGTATCTAACATTTACAGTCAACTAGTTGCACCTATATTTCATTTTGGCAAAAACATTGGTGTTCGTTCTTGCTTTTCCAGGTATCTTTCTCTAAATCACTAACCTTCTACGTAGTCACGGTCCATATCCATGAAACGGTGTCTTGTTATATTTTCATGTGTCCACCCACCTGTAACAAGGCTATAGTTCGTATTTGCAATCTGTTACCCTCTTATTAATGCTTGAATCAATGCGTAAAGCATTTTGTTTGATGTATTATGGCAATAAACGAAACTATTATAGTGGCTGCTAGTTTCCTTTTGTAGTTTAATGAATCCCTTCATGAAGATAGGTGACTATTATTGAACTATATGAAAAAAAATGTAAATTAGTTACAAACTACCGCGTGAACACACTTTATTCAACATGTAAACGGCACTACAGATTTCGGATTTCGGTTATGATATGTTTGATGTGCCTGCCATAATTGGCGATGATGGGGCGCAGACGGATAGCGACATTCTGCATGACCCACTGAAGTTTCGGAACGTCGATGTTGTTGATAACCTCCTGAATGGCTGTTTTGAGCTCATCAATTAATTTGAGGTTATTGCTGTACACCTTGTCCTTAATATAGCGCCAAAAAGAATCGCATGTGTTCAGATCCGGAAAATATGGCGGCCAATCGAGGCCCGTGCCAGTGTCCTCTGGATACCCTAGACCCAGAATGTGGTCCCCAGAGTGCTTTCCCAGGACATCAAACACTCTCTTGCTTCGATGTGGTCGAGATCCGTCTTGCGTGAACCACATCTTGTCGAAATGAAGGATAATGGGGATGAAATTATCTTCTAATACTTTCATGAATCTTCGGTAGTCACCGTGCCATTAAGGAATATCGCACCGATTATTCCGTAATTGGGCATTGCACACCACACAGTCATCCGTTGAGTGTGAAGAGATTTCTCAAAAGCGAAATGCGGATTCTCAGGCCCCGAATAGGGCCAGTTTTCCTTGTTGACGAACCCATCCATATGAAAGTGGCTTTCGTTGCTAAACCAAACCATACAGAGCATACTAATTTTCATCATGCCCCTTGGTCAACCATGCAGTTATAACGTCCCAACGTAAACCGCTCCGACGTTAAGACGATTTTATTTCGAATAGTTCAATAATGGTCACCCTGTATCATTGTGTGGTGTGGTACTCCTACTTTAATGCTTAATTGGGCCAAACCTAGCAATTTTCTTTTAGTAAGACGTTATCTACTGTGCGACATTCTGTCTCTCAAATTTTCATGAACTCATGGTGAGCTCACTTTCTCTGTAGTTCACCGGAGATGGGAACAGTAGTACGTTAGGGGTATTCTAAACTGCACATCTGACATATCACATGAAGGAAAAACGTGGATCGCAATCCACAACTGACATATGTCAATGATTACCTCATTCATTATTCCAGCAAACAAACCTGCAAACATTTATTTATGTGCACGAGTTGACAGGACCAGTGCGTATTTTTAGCGTGAAGGCTACTTCGTGGCTGCAACCAATGTCGCACGCCTGACGGCCTTGCCTGAGTGCACACAACACTAAATCACACACTCTTACGTAATTTAAAAATGTCGGTCCGCTGAGTTCGGTGTAGCGATTTCCACTGGCGAACGCACAAAAGTAAATGAAAACCAGACGGAAAACTGCGCAAACAATCTAGAAATGGGCGCTCGCTCCCGAGCCCCGCTAAAAGCCGAGAGCGCGCCGCGTAAACACGCATTAGTCCGGCTGGCTTGCCGTGGCCACACTTTCGCCGCTGTTGTCGCGCGCTGTTCGGGGGAAGCGGTGCGTGAGCGATAGGCGCCACGTCCCCTCGCACATAGGCAGCCGAGCACGCCAGGCATGGCGGGGTGAGGTGAGGTGAGCCCAGCGCAACATCCATCCACTCACTGCTCGCGCCAGAGCCGCGTGAATCCTATTCGGACCGCCGCTCCGTCACTGCGTCAAGTGTTTCAATATGCGCAACTCGCAGCTCATTACGGAATTAAACCAAGCATGTCGCTCGCCGAGGGTCCCTATATTCTGTCTCCATTTAGTATGTCTGTGGCATTTCTAAATGGCAGACGTAGTCGTCCGCTGTTGACTGTCTGGTAAAAGAATGGAAGACGTGTTGTATTAGAGGACGTTCGAGTGAAAGTACTGTTACCAGGGGCAGGAAAACTGGAAATTAGTGGTAAGTTCCGAGGGCACCAAACTGCTGAGGACATCCTAATTAACCGAACTTAAACTAACTTACGCTAAGGACAACACATACACCCATGCACTATGGAGGACGGACTCGAACCTCCGACATGGGGGGAGGGGGGGGGGGGGAAGCCTCGCGAACCGTCAGGGCGCCCCAGACCGCGCAGCGAGCACGCGCACGCCGGGCAATACATGCAGTGCCACGTCAGCCCAGCCCCAATGCCGATATAGCGCCCAGTTCCATCTTCGCAACGGTGACTCAATGCTGCACGTCAGTCGGAGGTGCAAGAAACATGAAGTGTAATACAGTGCTGTAAACAAACCCGGTGCTTTTTCTAGACACTTTTCAAAGACAGAAATTGGCTCTTACGGCACAGGTAGAGCCATTTCTGTCTGTCAACCATTCATTTATCATTTCAAACATTCATTTTCTCTATCTTTAGGCAATACATCTACATTTATTCATTCAATTATTATTGCTACTATTACTTTATTATTATTATTATTATCATTATGCTGAAATACAACTTTGTAGCGAACTATGTGTAAAAACTTCATAAAAACCACCTATGGCGTAATACAGACACTAAGTCTAAAGCAAGGAATAAAAAAATTAAAATGTTGAGATTTGGAATAGATGTTGTGAGTACGATATTATTAGGTGCAAATCCAGCTTTCAATTTCCATAAATTACAAGATGTCGCGGAGACAATTACTTCGTAATAAGTTACATATAACAACTTCAACAAACGTACGAAACACGGCATACGGTAGATGTAAAGGAAGCAATAAATAAATATAAATGACAAGACTTTGAAAAGGTGTGGTGAATACATTAATGTTAGGTCAACTTCAGTTTTGAATTTCCGTAAACGAGAGATACTGCGCAGGCAAGAGTGGAGAAATGAAAATGCGGCACTGCATTACTTGAGTAACCTTAAAAAAACGAAAAACACAAAAAGGGAAGTTGACAGCTGTTCACTCACTATTTTTGAAAATAATCGAGTATATTTGCCAATAACATTTCAACAATAATATTGAGTTCTTTTCAGTTCATTAATTGCATTTATATCTTTGTTATGATTAAATTCCTTAAATTTAATGGTGCAACAGACTAAATTATTCTTTCATGATTCAAATCAATACACAATGCACATAATGCTTGGAGAAATTATGAGATAAAATAACTAAAGATTTGTGTTTATATATAGTAAGACGAGTGTCCTGCAACAAAGCCTTTCAACTTATATTTGAAAATCATGAGATTGTGACACATGTTACTCAGTTCAGCAGGAAACGTTTAGGTAACTGAGTTTGCTTAATAATTCAGACGTCTCTGCTCCATAATTACGAAATGAGACGGGGTTGTACCCTCCCTCCATGTTATTCAATCTGTAGATTCAGAGAGAGATTTGGAATCTGAATTAAATTTCAGGAAGAATGAATAAAAACTTTGAAGTTTGCTGATGGCATTGTAATTTTGTTAGAGACGGTAAAAAACTTGAAAAAGTTATAAAACGATCACCAACAAATGTGAAACAAGGGTAATTGATCGTAGGCAAAATAAATCACATGATTCTGAGGAAATTAAGTTGTGAAGTGTGAAACCAAAAGCGGTACATGAGTTTTGTTATTGGCGTAGCAAAATAACTGATGATGGCCGAGGTATAGAGGTTGTGAAATGTACACTGGCAATGGAAAGAAAAGAGAAATTTGTTAACATCGAATATAAATTCAAGTGCTACTAACTCTTTTTTGAACGAATTTATCTGCAACGTAGTTTAGTGGGGAAGTTAAATATGAAAGATAAACAGTAAATACAAGAGAAATAACTGAAGCTTTCGATATGTTTTCCCACAGTTGACTGCCAAGGATTAGATGGGAAGAAAGGGTAATTACTGGAGAGGTGATGAATAGAGTTGTGCGGAAAAGATGGCACCAGTTGATGAGATACGTCCTGTGGTATCAGGGAATATTCTGTTTGCGAATTGATGGGAGTAAAAAGTGTAGAGGGAGACCTTAGCTTGAGTCCTGTAAGCAGGTTCAATAGGATCTAGGGAGCAGCAGATATTTAGATATGGATAGAGTTGCAGAGAATAAACTAGCGTGGAGAGCTGCCTAAAAGAGTCTTCCGTCTAAAGATCATGCCAACAACAGCATCCAAGTGCATATAGTTTACCTATCGACTACTGCTATGTGTATGCTCCAGTCTTTTTCAGTGAATCACTGCTATTGATGACAAATTCCTGGAGGAGTGTACGGACTGACTGCTAATTAACGTATTTTAACGGGGCTGCCTACATCAAAATACAGCGCTTCGTTTCTCTTTTTGACCCAGACATGTTTTAGCGTTTTACTCAATCATTTGTGGTTTTGTTTGGTTTATTATAAATACTAGGTTGAAACATTTTCTATCTCCACAGATTGTCTGAAACAGCGAACAGCACATGACACGATAGAACAGTGAAGGGTGCATCGAAGACTGGATGTCGTCCTTGCAAAGAAAGTTTCAGAATGTCATGGCTGTAGTGAACTGTAGTAAGCAGTCAAATAATATTAGATGTTAAATTCACGTGGAAAAGCAGGTCGTTATCGACAGAGCGTTATTGTGTGAACCGGTAAGTTCTTAAATGGTAGAAATATTATCTGGCCCGCATCTTATTCAGATATTTAATAAAATTGGCTCTGCTAGCTGCAGGCGCCTGTTGCAAGTCCCATTGTGTTCAAAAGAAACACCTAATTGAGTTGACGATTTAGTTGAAACTAATATACCCCCGATTCTTAACAGAATCAAACTCCTATACATAAAAGAGCTGGAAACGTCTGATTACTTTACAAGTGAGTTAATGTTTCAAATACATATTTTACGTTCAGCATATAAGCGAGAAAAAGCCTAGAAAACGTTTGACATTATGTTTAAAGCTTTTGTGAAGTCGCAAAGCTCTCCATTATGAAACACTGGATGAAAGTAGTCTAGGAAGAAGCAAATTTTTCACCCATCTCGAAGTTTATAACGTCATATCTCCTGAACCTTGTGTCGTACGATGATTTAATTCAGCAGATGAATTTAGTGGTACATGTGGACACCATCTACAAAAGTGTTGCTGATAGAGCCAGTAGTAAAAAAGTAATAAATGGAAACGTCATGACTCCTGGGGAAGATTTATTGCATGAACAGCAAAATCTTAGTAAGCAACAAATTATTTTCCTTCCATCATTTATTGGTGTATTGTACGCAGTACGTAGTGGTGCAAAATGTCTTCATAGCCTTCCGTAGTTAACGTTTCCTTAAATGCAAGAAGGGGACCATACCTTAACCACGAGAAACAACCTCCATACTTCACTCATGACGCTAAATACGATGGTATATAAAGTCCTTCAGACATTTGCCAAACCTAAACTCTTCCATTGGATTGCCTCGGGATATAACGTGACTCACCACACCAAATCTCTCATTTCCAGTCATCTAGGGTCCAGTGCAGACGCATTGTACACCACGTTAAACGTCTTTTAGCATTGACTCCAGGAAAATGAAATGAAATGATATCGTATGGCATTGATGGCGGGGAGTCCCCTACCCCTTGAGGAAGTCCGGCCAACGAGATGCACGTCTTTTCAGTTGACGCCACACTGGGCGACGTGAGTGTCGATGGTCATGAAATGATGATGAAAACAACACTTAGTCCCCCGAGTGGACAAAATTTGTGACCCAGGTGAGAATCGAACCCATGCCGGCCTATGGCAGTCAGACGCGCTGACCAATCAGCTATGGTAGCGAGCGTTGGCTCTAGAAGTGTGTGGTTATGAGGAGCTACTCCACGATTGCACCCCATTTTTTATACATATTTCTAAGTCGAAACAAGGGCCCGTGAGTAGACAACATTCCATTTGAACTACTGACAGCCTTGGGAGGGCCAGTCTTGACAAAACTCTACCATCTGGTGAGAAAAATGCATGAGACAGGCGAAATACCCTCAGACTTCAAGAAGTATGTAATAATTCCAATCCAAAAGAAAGCAGGTGTTGACAGATGTGAAAATTACCGAACTATCAGTTTAATAAGTCACAACTGCAAAACACTAACGCGAATTCTTTAGAGACAAATGGAAAAACTGGTAGAAGCCTAACTCGGGGAAGATAAGTTTGGATTCCGTAGAAATATTGGAACACGTGAGGCAATACTGACCCTACGATTTATCTTAGAAGCCAGATTAAGGAAAGGCAAACCTACGTTTCTAGCATTTGTAGACTTAGAGAATGCTTTTGACAATGTTGACTGGAATACTATCTTTCAAATTCTGAAGGTGGCAGGGGTAAAATACAGGGAGCGAAAGGCTATTTACAATTTGTACAGAAACCAGATGGCAGTTATAAGAGTCGAGGAGCATGAAAGGGAAGCAGCGGTTGGGAAGGGAGTGTGACAGGGTTGTAGTCTCTCCCCGATGTTATTCAATCTGTATATTGAGCAAGCATTGAAGGAAACAGAAGAAAAATTCGGAGTAGGTATTAAAATCCATGGAGAAGAAATAAAAACTTTGAGGTTCGCCGATGACATTGTAATTCTGTCAGTGACAGCAAAGGACTTGGAAGAGCAGTTGAACGGAATGGATAGTGTCTTGAAAGACAGATATAAGATGAACATCAACAAAAGCAAAACGAGAATAATGGAATGCAGTCGAATTAAGTCGGGTGACGCTGATGGAATTAGATTAGGAACTGAGACACTTAAAGTAGAAAATGAGTTTTGCTATTTGGGGAGCAAAGTAACTGATGATGGTCGAAGTAGAGAGGATATAAAATGTAGACTGGCAATGGCAAGGAAAGCGTTTCTGAAGAAGAGAAATTTGTTAACATCGAGTATACATTTAAATGTCAGGAAGTGGTTTCTGAAAGTATTTTTATGGAGTGTAGCCATGTATGGAAGTGAAACATGGACGATAGCTAGTTTGGACAAGAAGAGAATAGAAGCTTTCGAAATGTGGTGCTACAGAAGAATGCTGAAGATTATATGGGTAGATCATATAACTAATGAGGAAGTATTGAATAGGATTGGGGAGAAGAGAAGTTTGTGGCACAACTTGACTAGGAGAAGGGATCGGTTGGTAGGACATGTTCTGAGGCATCAAGGGATCACCAATTTAGTATTGGAGGGCAGCGTGGAGGGTAAAAATCGTAGAGGGAGACCAAGAGATGAATACACTAAGCAGATTCAGAAGGACGTAGGTTGTAGTAGGTACTGGGAGATGGAGAAGCTTGCACAGGATAGAGTAGCATGGAGAGCTGCATCAAACCAGTCTCAGGACTGAAGACCACGACAACAACACATATTTCCGTGCATAGTCGTTGTTATCTTGACTGCTGCACTTTGGAACTCAGAGGGAATTTTTGCCACGGATTTCATCCGATTTTTTGTAATAACTCTCTGCAAAGCACGTCGGTCTGCGTCAGTATATTAAGTCTGACGCAGTTTGATTTAGCTGTGGTTTTCCTGAGCTCCCGATCGACCCACACTGCTGTTACTTCGTCTCAATTAAAAACACAGTCCTCCCCGCCTTCTTTTGTACTTGCGGATCAACCTCTCATAACATCTAGTAGTGCCCGCCCAGTTGGCCGTGCGGCCAAACGCACGGCTTTCCGGGCGGGAAGGAGAGCCTGGTCCCCGGCCTGAAACCACCCGGCGGATTTGTGTCGAGGTCCGGTGAGCCGTCCAGTCTGTGGATGGTTTTTAGGCGGCTTTCCATCTGCCTCGGCGAATGCGGGCTGGTTCCCCTTATTCCGTCCTAGTTACACTATGTCGGCGATTGCTGCGCAAACAATTTCTCCACGCACGCTTACACCACCATTACTCTACCACGCAAACATAGGGGTTACACTCATCTGGTGTGAGACGTTCCCTGGGGTGGGGGGGGGGGGGGGGGGGGGCGAACCGCACAACAGCCCTGGGTTCGGTGTGGGGTGGCGGAGGGTTGAAGTGGACTGCGGTAGTCATCGTGGGGTTGTGGACCACTGCGGCTGCGGCGGGGACGGAGCCTCTCCGTCGTTTCTATGTCCCTGGTTAACATACAATACAATACATCTAGTACTCAGTTCTGCATTCCATAGGGTCGTCCGCTTACCTTTGAACAGATAGTGTAATTTCGCCCTAAGTGAGCCGGCAGCTTACAAATCTCACAGCATGTCTCTAAAACTGTATCACCATCAGCCTTAAGCAGAAGTGATGAAGATGCCAAATTCTCGAGGATATGCCACAAGTCTTGAAGACGGTCCTCACTAGATCTGCACTACATTTTCTCATGATCCTCCGAATCGTTCACTCGCCTCTGTTCACTCGTGCTCGTTTCACTACATCGAGGTAGCGACATGATGACAATGAATGTACTGTGTTGTCTCTGACATTATAATGAAACTAATAGTGACTGGTGTGGAAATGTACAAAGTTTACCGCCAACCACAGCTGCACCATCACTTAGGTGATTTTCGGTACAACAGAGGATCTGAACAGAGCTGCAGAACGTTTGTCGCGTCCGCAGCTTAGGAAGGTGGTTCGCTGAGAGGTACCCGCTGGAGCTGCAGTTGACACAGATAAGGCACGCCCTCGTTCAGGAGGCAGGCGTGGGTACGAGCGGTTCAGTGGCGGGCGAGAGCGCTTAAGAAACTGGTCGATACCGCTTTCTCGAAAGACGGCGGAGCTGTCTTAAGAGTAAGATGTTAAGTTTCATCTGGTACAACGAAGTAGTTGCCTGAGGCGACAGAGATCGCGTCATTGCTTGGATTTTAAAATCTGACAAGTGTCTTCCCATTTCTTCTCCATTATTACACAGAATGGAGATCACACGTTTTATACTTAGAACTGCCAGTTTCAGCTGTGCTCTAAAGCCAAATTCAGATGTACAAATAACAAAACAAAATTGAAATTGTAGAATAACGTAGTACACGAAAAAGATTAAACGTACCATAGAATGTTGCAGGGAATGAAACACTCTATTTTAATAACAGGTGCTGTGGGTTCAAGCAAGAGAAAACAGAATGATTATTAGAAAATTTATGAGCAAAATATTTAAAGAATTACTAAAACAAATAGTGAGAGTATACCAATAAGTATGCATTTAAAAGAAAAATTCTGACCTACCTCAAGGATTACCTGTGGAAAATAGAAGCAGCATGCCATAAGGAAACCTTTCAGATGGTATTTTGATGCTCATTCAGCTTATATTTCCCAGAAAATAGTTCCATACTACATGTCGAAACCTGCCCTGAAATATTTCGCACAGGAATAATACACCGAAAGAAGTGATCTGTCCATATATTTAGCTGGTAAGGCGCACTGCAAGTATTTTAAAAAAAATGTTGAAAATTGCCGAATTCGCAGTTCGCCATGCAGCTACAGGAATGTGCACACCTACTGCAGCTGTAGCAGACAGTACACGTGCAACATGGCAGGCACATATCCTTGACTGACTGCACATCGGTAAACTGATAAGACGACACTACGTCACTGTACATTATAAAGCGAATTTCAGTTTTCATTGAGAGTTTCACTGACACAGTTTTTCGCAGTTACTACTCACTCGAATTTACCAATCATTTAATACTCATAAAAATTAGCAGTTGTCTTTGCGGTATCGTTATGTGTTAACAGTGGAGGTAAAACTGAATCAATTTTTTTCTTCGGATGTTCTTCATAACAGCATCGGTCTTCGAGCGGATTCCAGAGTTTCACAGTAATGTGGTATACAGTTAATGTTTCCATCCTAGAAATATAAAAAATAACTTGGTGTGCAGTCAAAATCACCTACTTCTCCAGAAGAACTATGTAAGCGTTATATATTAGTTAATTTCTAGGACATTGATTCAAACGATATCAACGTTTCGTTAGAAATTGTGACATCATTAATACAAAGACGTAGTAACTCCGACGATTGGGTCAACTATGGTTCTAATGACAATTGTTATGCCAATTTAAGTCTAGAGAAAAGATATAGTACCTTCCTAGGACAAAGTAAACGTGGAGAGTAATAGCTTTCCGTGAAAAAGAAAAGGCTGTAAATTTTTTGGTTAAACAAGAAAAGGAGAACGCGCTTGTAGTTAAGCTGTCTTCTGATCTGGTTTCAGTTCTTAAAATCTGAAGGTGGCTTGTATAAATGGAAGAAAGATTTACACGCAATACGAAATTCACGCCAAAATCAAAGTCGCAAAAGTGAGAAAGGATAAATTCCGCATTCGAAAGATTTAGATTTGTTCGTGAGAGGCAGTGTGACGTTACCAAGGGAAATCTACGGAACTAAACCCTCTCAATTGCAAGTAAGAAGAACATTTCAATCTTCTTCGATTTGTTTAGAGCGATTCAGAAAATTGTACGAAAAAGGAAGTCGAAAAATTACGAAGTTTAATTGAAGTAAACGTAATCAGTAGGTAATACATCAATAGGTAATACTATAGACAAACTGGGGGCTTCTTGTTATCGCGTAAAATGTTGTGTGTAAGGGCAATGAGTCAGCTTGCTTGCAGTTACTGCCTGCAAACCGCGTTTTATCATTTCGAGCGAGAAAAAGACAGATTTGCTACTGCAGTCGATGAATACTATGACCCAGAATAACAACGCCGGTGGTAAGTACCAGTGTGGATTACTCGCTCCAAAGCTTTATATTTCTCTTCAGGATCCCCAAGGCCAGAACTGTTTAATTGCAAAAATCTTGTAATCTGGAATAATGGGAGAGAATAATTTTCAGTACTTCATGTGAAATTCTTCTTACCAGTTCCAGCAAATAATTCATTGCTTTTGTAGGAATCTTGGGCTGAACACAACGACACTCTCTGCTTCTAGGAGGGGGACGAAAGGACTGCTACTATAATTCGGAATCCACCCGGAACTTATAGTATGATTCAGCCCCACAATAAAGAAATTTCTCTATACTGTAAAGCAAGTCAGAAAACTGTCAGACAATATAATTTGTGACATCTTTTTGTCATTTCAAGTTTTGTCAGCGGAACCGTATTATTAAAGTGTCACGGACATGATACAGGATTTAGAATGGACACCATTAAAACAGGCGCTTTTCGTTGCGCAGGAATCTTCTCCCCAAATTTATATTACCAACTTTCTCCTCCGAACGTGAAACCCTTTTTGTTGACGCCGACCTACATGGGGGATACAATCATCGTAATAAAATAAGGGAAATCGGGGCTCGAAGGGAAAGTTATAGGTGTTAAATTTTTCCGCGCGCTGTTCGAAAGTGGAATAATAGAGAATTATTGTGAAGGTTGTTCGATGAACCCTCTGCAAGACACTTAAATGTGATTTGCAGAGTATTCATGTAGATTTAGATGTAGATTTGTGCACTGTTAGTTTGCATTAAGACGTTTTAAGAATATGATCAAGTATGCCTGGTACGCAGCACAATATGCTAGAAAACGGCCACGACCATTTATTAATTCGTCCCTACTGTGCTCTAGTGAAACGACAGACTACTGTGAAGCGTGCGAATGGATATTTTCTTTATTTTTTATTTGGCATGAATTGTTTAAGGGAAGAGTTGTATTCGTCATCCAATACGTACTTTCCATTTTTGTAACGACTACAGTAAGAAAACAAAGAACTGTTCCATAGTTTGCAAAATACACATTATTCAAAGATTATCATAAGAAATGTGCTACAGGAATTTTTATAAATTATTTTATGATAGCAAATTAAAGTCTCGACTGATGGAAGACGTGTGTAATGTAACGCAATACACTGCCTTCATTTTGTTTGCTCTGCAAAAGTTTAGGTGTCAATATGAACTGCAAGCAATTCAAAAAAATTAACGATTTGAGGTATTTTTAGTGTAGTTTAAGTGCTTAAAATTCGCGTTTCAGCACTTTGGACTTCATCCTACCTTCATTTCTCACGTCCCTGTCAGTTTAGCCGGATCGCGTGCTAGCTAGGAAGGCCTGTACAGACAGCTGCTATAAGCGGTTCTTTGTGCGGTAAAACTTAGTAACTTCAACCTCAGTTCTAAAACAAGCACTGCGCCTTTGTTGCTAAAATTTTGACGGTGAATTTATTTCGGTGTGTTCTCCCTGTGTGATAAATTTCAGGATAGATATCGTCAGGTCGGATTGGACCATTCCCTTGTTAGAGGTGGCTCTCCGAAGATGAAAGAACAGCTGTAGAGGTACAGGAATAATTGTTAATGATGCGCTGGTGTTTTCGTTAAGCTTTGCTGATGGACAGGTCATTCTGGCAGGCAAGATTAATACGTCATTGATGGTTACAGTGTCTGTGTTTAAATACGGTGTCCGTATCTTCACAATACAATGTCGTTCAGATATGCATGCAGACAGGAAGGAACAGACAGTGTCACCGGCGATTACAGCTGTGTTAAATATTACGAAATAGTTCGGAGGCCTGCGACTATACACTGACGTCAGTTGTTCGCGACACGTGGAAATTTGTGCCGAACTGGGGCTCGCACCCGGATTTCCGGTCGCCTTAACAACTTCGGCTACCCGAGCAAGCTTCTAAGACTGATTCAGTCTTCCGTATGTCACATAGTCACAACCATTATCCTCGCACAACCTGTGATTCCCTGGCATGGAGACAAATGTTATAGAGTCACCTCAGCCCGTCGAGACATGGACACATCGTTCAGGGTTACAGTGTGTGTTCATATAGTGTCTGTATCTTGAAAATACAGTGTCCTTCAGACATGATGCAACAGACACTTTTCTGACGATTATAGCTGTGATAAATACTGCGAAATGGATTCGCATTTCGCGAATCCCTATTGATGTCAGCTGTTTGATATACATAAAAATTTTTCAGGGGCGAGAATCGAAATCTGATTCCCCGCTTATCGAGAACTGGTACCTTAACCACTGCTCAGCTCTCTTTCCGTTGCCAGTTGGGAACGCATTGGAAAGGAACTCATAGGTGCTCAATGGCCAAGTTATCAGCGTGGGGACGCATTCGTGCTCTGTATGAATATTTGATGTTAGCTGCAACGCGGTAGCGTCATTTTTCAGGTGTTTTGTTTCTCAGTTAATGATTCTTGAACAGCAGTTCCATTATTCCGTTACATGTTATCTGCGTGCTGCCTTCCAATGGCAGCGTCACTTTAACATATGATCATCTGGCTCTTGCGTAAGTGCAACTGCACGTTGCATAGCTTCTAGCATGCTGTTTTCAGCTTTTTGCCTCCCACATAGTCTCTAAACCGGCTTTATTTGGTTTATTTATACCCCGTAATCCCCTTGCCAGCACATTCAAGATGCGGGCGCCTTGCTTCAGTAACAGTTCAAAGCTGGTTTTTGGGCTGGCGTATTTTGGTATTCAGTCTTACGAGTCATGTACCCAGCAGAGGTATTTCCTTGTAAGTTAGCTGTGACATGTTTAACTGAAAAACTATTATATAGATATAAACAACAGTTTCTTTCAATAGCCTTCGACACAAATATCAACCGATTAATCTTGAAGATTACATGTGAAGGTTGGTAGTAGAGATATTTGCAAACTGTGTTACTTTATGCACGGGTATTATTTTAAAAAGATGAAAACAGTGCAACAGCTGGTTATCGAATTATAAGTGACTGTTCTAATCCAAGGTGTTAATTGGTGTTTCAATTAAGAGAAAAATTAATACCGCGAAAATCTAGCAATCTGATAGGGGCGACTGGCTTGCCGCGCTCGGTGGTGCCGTGCGGAAAAAGGAGAAGTGGCGAGGCGTTCTACGGTGTAGACACACTGTCGAAGGCCGCTGATTTTAATCTATTGTGGTGCTTAAAGTGCATCGAATTCTCGTCAGCGAGGTGCAGCTTTAGCCTAACATGCCGTTAAGTCGTCTCCGGAACCATAAAGTTGCGGGTGCAAGAATTACTGGACGCTGTGACATTTCGCGAGGCATGGCTGCCGCTGAAACAATGGCTCTGGTAAGCGTCATGCTGCCTAGAGTGTATTGAGTAACTAGAGAAGTGAAGGAGCTGCTGAGATCACCGTCCACTACCGATTCGAAGAAGCAACCACCATTACGTTTCGTCTACGCAGACCACGACAAGGCTAGAATTTCATTTTGCTTCGTAAAGTTCTTATGTTCACTGAGTCTCAGTCACAATAGGTCGAAGCGAAAGAACATCTAATTAATTAACAACGGTATTTAAACATTTATTTGATTACTCCATTTTCGTTCGATCCTCAGTCCTTTGTCATTTATCAAAAACAATAATTTGTGAGAAAATTACGACCTTTAGAATCATAATAGTATTTTCAAAGGCTATAGTATTTCAGAATACCATGCGAACAATTCATTTAGTTTAAAGAGAAATTTTAAGTATTTATGCATTGGTCACCTTTGTGATTCAGTTTGCTGACAAAAATTTTGCTAACTGAAAGTTTAACATCCAATCAGTAAATTTTAATAATTAATTACGTGAAACAGTTAGACAATGGCTGGCAGAACATGGCATTAGAATCCGTTTGGCTTCCTTAGAAATTAGAATTTTGAGTAAAAAATGGCTCTGAGCACTATGCGACTTAACTTCTGAGGTCATCAGTCGCCTAGAACTTAGAACTAATTAAACCTAACTAGCCTAAGGACATCACACACATCCATGCCCGAGGCAGGATTCGAACCTGCGACCGTAGCGGTCGCCCGGCTCCAGACTGTAGCGCCTAGAACCGCACGGCCACTCCGGCCGGCTAGAATTTTGAGTAAAAAATACAGTTAACAACTTTGCTTTTAAATTAACAGTAAATTTGAGAGTTAATTAAAATCAAATTAGTTTCTTTAGAGCTTAGTGATAGTAAGAACGGAGGCATATTATATCTGACAGAGGGTTTAATAAGGCAAGACACAATTATCTCGTTTTCTGCATCCGTAGCTTAAACGTTCAACGGATGGATGTATTCACAGTATCAGAACTATACTCAATTTAGTCATTGCTATGATTAAGGAAGTGTTCTTGTAATGGGGAGTGAAATTTAGAATAGAACACCTGCACCCATCAGTTCTTCTGAATCGGTAGTCGATCACCTTAACTGTTTAACAACAATAAATTTAGTAAGCACACGGTTGAGTTTATAAAGAAAGCCGATAGTAGTATCGTTAACTGCTCAAATAAATACAATGCAAATACTTCAGTGAGTGGCAGGGCGAATCTTTCGTGTTCACTGACGATTTTGCGAAGGCTAAAATTATGAACTGTGCTACAGTCAACGTTACGCGCAATGGCTATACAGACGACGGTTACAGTGTCTGATTTCGGCGCAACGGCCGGTGATGGGGAACAACAGGAAGGAATGAAGACTGCGTTTAGCGTCCCGTCGTCATCGAAATCATTAGAGAGGGAGCAAAAATTCGAATTGTGTCAAAGATGAGAATGAAATCGACCGCGCCCATTCAAAAGAACTATGATGGCATTTGCCTAGAGCTATTTAGGGAAATCATGGAAAATCTAAATCTGGATGGCCAGACGCGGGTTTGAACCGCCGTCCTCCGGAATGCTAGTCCAGTGTGCTAACCAATGCACCACCTCGCTCAGTGCGGAAAATGTTTTCGTCATTCAGTATAAATGTTTTGACCATACGTGGTGTATTTAAACGATATTAACATATGCAAAATGCATTTATAAGACGAACTGGTCACAATATATAAATTTTATTGTAATTGTCAAATAAGATACTTGAAGCGATTGTACGCAATTTATCGTCTTCTAAAACTGCTGTTTATAGATATGATAGGTATGTTCATTGGAATGGATTTATGTGACATTAGTTATTAATTTCTCTAGTACTTTTAGCTTTTTCACGATCCTGCGGTTCAGAGATATTGTTGTATTTTAATTAACAGATACACCTGAAGATGGGACTGACTCCCTGAAACATGGCAGTGTCAAAAGACTTCAGTCAGCAGATAACTGTTAAGCTGTAGCGGATACTTTGATCATGAACATTACATACGCACCGAGGTGACGGAAAATCATGGGATGATGATACGCACGTATACACATGGTGTTAGTATCACATATACGAGATATAAAAGGGCAGAGCATTGGCGGAGCTATCATTTGTACTTCCGTGATTCAAGTGGAAAGGTTTGAGACGTGATTAGTATCGCACGACGGGAATTAACAGACTTTGTACGCGGAATGGTATTTGGAGATGGACGCATGGGACAGACAATTTCGAAAATCGTTAGAAATTCCACGATCCACAGTGTCGGTAGTGTATCGAAAATACCAAATTTCAGGCATCGCCTCTCACCACGGGCAAAGCAGTGGCCGACGGCATTCACTTAACGAGCGAGAGAAGCGGCGTTTGCATAGAGTGCTAACAGACAAGCAACACTGGGTGAAATAACCGCAGAAGTCAATGCGGGACTACGGCGAATGTTTCCCTTAGGACAGTGCGCCTAAAACCTGCGTTAATGTGCTATAGCAGCAGACAATCAACACGAGTGCCTTTGCTAACAGCACGTCACCTTTAGCGCCTCTACTGGGTTCGTTAACATATCGGTTGGACCTTAGTCAACTGGAAAATTGTGGCCTGCTCATATCAGTCCCGATTTCAGAAGGTAAGAGCTGATGGTAGGCTTCGAATGTGGTGAAGACCCCACGAAGCGATGGACCCAAATTGTCAACAAGACAGTGTGAAACGTGGTCATGGTTCCGTAATGGTGGTGGCTGTGTTTACATGGAACGGACTGGATCGTCTGGTCCAACTGAACCGATGACTGACTGGAAGTGGCTATGTTGGGCTACTTGGAGATCATTTTCAGCCAATCATGTACTTCATGTTCCCGAACACCGATGGAATTTATGAATGAAAATGTGCCTTTTCACCGGGCCGCAGTTGATCGCGACTGGTTTGTATAACATTCCGGACAATTCGAGCGAGTGATTTGGCCACCGAGATGGTCAGACGTGAATCCCATCTAACATTTATGGGACATCATAGGGAGGTCAGTTCGTTTACAAAATCTTGCAACACTCCACAGTTCGCAGAGTTTCAGTCGCAGGCTGAAGTCCTGAAGACAACGTGCATATTCCGGCAACAGACACTGTTCTTTGTGATACATTTACGCATTTGGTGCCCAACGGTTGCTGTTGTTTACACTCTTCACACTCACTTCAACTGCTTGTAGTGTTCTGCGTCATCAGTGTTTGACCCTATTCAATACAACACCTGATTGATCAATAAACAAATATACCATATTCTTGTCCTCTCCACACAGCTGTTCGTTTATCTTCAAGAGTTTCAGGCTGCCTTTGTCCGCTATTCTGGAACACATAATTTCAGATACGCCTCATAGTCCTAGTCAGTACGATGCAGCCGAATGTGTCTCACTAATATCGACTGGCCGTACTCCAAGAATCACAAGCACGCTGTCAGTGCTGAGCTGCTACGGTCGGCCTGTATTACGCCGTGCAAGCTTCTTCTCGCGGGCAGGCCCCCACTCACTTCTCAGAGAACACACCTGCTTAATTACCGCAGGCCAGCGTCGATCTCCTTTTCAAAGAGGACGACGGCGATCGCGGCGCAGTTTTCCTGCTTTAATTAACTTTGCGACTGCACAGTTACTGTAGTACTTTAAGCATCACTCGAACTTGGATAATTATGTAGGGCAGGTTCCAAGTATCGTTACTGTGGAACAGTTCAGTAAAAACACACACATCTACATCTAGATTACGACTCCGAAATTTACAAGTAAGTGCCTAACAGAGGGTTCTGCGAACCACCTTTACAGTATTTCTCTACCGTTCCACTCCAGAACAGCATGTGGAAGAAACGTAGACTTAAACCTTTGTGTATGATATCTGTTTTATTTTATTACAATAGTTGGGAAAAATAAAATATTTTAACATTCAGAGCAGAAATTTGGTGATGGATATTTCGTGAAAATATGTCTCTGCAATGAAATATGCGTTTGTTTTATTAATTGACACCCAATTCGCGTATCATACCCAAAACACTCTACAGCTACATCTACGTATGTACCCCAGGAAATACCGTATGCTGCGTTACGGAGGGGATCCTGTATCACTGCTGCTGATTTCCTTCCCGGTTCCACTCACTAATACAGCAGGAGAAAAGCGACTGTCTGTACGCCTCCGAACGTGCAATAATCTCTCTGAACATATCTTCGTGGTCCTTACTCGAAATGTATGTTGCTGGCAGCAGAAACATTCTGCAGTCAGCCTCAAATGCCGGCTCACTAAATTTTCTCAATAGCGCTCCTGTAAAAAAACCATCACCTTTCCTCCAGTTGCCGGCCGAAGTGGCCGAACGGGTCTAGGCGCTACAGTCTGGAACCGCGCGACCGCTACAGTCGCAGGTTCGTATCATGCCTCGGGCATGGATGTGTGTGATGTCCTTAGGTTAGTTAGGTTTAAGTAGTTCTGAGTTCTAGGGACTGATGACCTCAGAAGTTATGTCCCATAGTGCTCAGAACCATTTGAGCCGTTTTTCCTCCTGTTATTCCCATTTTATTTCCCAAAGCTTCTCGGTAATACCTGCGTGTTGCTCGAACCTATCGGTAACATACCTGGCAGCCGACCTCTGAATTGCTTTGATGTCTTCCTTTAATTCGACCTGCTGCGGATCTCAAACAGACGATCAGTACTCAAGAGTAGTGTTCCATACGCCGTCTCTGGCCGTCGTGTTGGTCGCCAGCTCAGCCCCTGCGACTACACACGTTCATACTCCGTCAGTTGCAGCGCGACGTACAGATGGCCTCCACGTACGGCGGACCACAGTACAGAGGCCGCGTAAATCGGCAAGAGAGGTCGCTCATACAGCAAACCTTTTGCTGCCCCCTCCAAGATCACGGGCAGCCAGTCAGGAAGAAGTGTACATCCGCTGTGTGGGTATTTAGGACCGCGTCCGCGCCGGTCATGGCTGAACCCTTCCAAGACCCAGGCAAAAATCATAGGTCGTACCCCCTGCTCCTTCCGGCTCCACTGTTTTTACCTTCCCATTTATGGTCGTCCCATCCACCTCACTACTACCATGGAATACCTTGGCCTCATCCTCGACAGTCACTTTATCTGGACTTACCATCTCCACATAACACAAAGCTGACAACAGACTCCGCCTCCTGAAACTCCCGTCCATTTGGACATGGGGACTGCATCCTTCCGCCAACCTTCACACCTACAAATCTTGGATCCACCTCATCCTTTGTTATCCCAGTGTCGCCTGGATTTCCACCCCCTCACGATTCTATTAAGCCCTCCAAATCCTTCAACGACCTGTAATCCGCCTCGCGTTCCGTATCCACCTCCCATCCCCCACATGAATCCTCTCTAAGATCTCATCTCCTCCCCACATCTTCTCCTTTTCCTCTAATACATCCGCACCCTGTACATCGTCTGCAGATACGATCCCCACCCTCTGGTGCCTTCTATCCTCTCTACCCCTGGTCTGGTCCTGCGCCTTTACCATTGTGTCCCGCCCTTCTCCATCTCCACACCCTCCACCTCCTTTCCCAACGCTACTTCCAGCACCTATCCCTCCTGGATGATGAGCTTCGCCCTGATCTCTACCTCTGCTAACAACTATAGCCCTACCTTCCCCCCTCCTACTCCTCAGGGCTCCCTCTCCTCTCCTTTCGCTTCCCCTGAGAGATTTTCTGCCCTCCTTTACCCCCACCCCTTTCCCATGCACCCTGTCTCTGCACTCCCTCTTGATCTGCCTTCCCTCTCCATCTCCCGCCCCACCCGTCTCCTACCCCTTGGTGCGTCCCCCAATCCCCTTTCTCTTTTCATCCCACCCTGCCCAGCCCCCCTCCCTCACTGCACTTTCCTCTCCCCATTTTTCCATTCTCTCACGTCTCCACTCCCTCAGTAGGTCCCTCCCAGCAGTTTTTATTCTTCATTGTGTGCGCTCCATCTCTTCAAGTGGTTTTAAAGTTTCTTCGATCTGGAGTTTTTTATACTGTGGCCAACTTTTAACTTGTGTGTCTGACATCAGTGTATTTTATGTGGTTCACGAATAGCCAACGATATTTTTATCTTTATGTAAACTTTTTTAACTGTCGCACAATGAAAGTCTTCATGTCAGTGTATATTTTAACTCCCACATTCTCCACTTACGTTTTCATGTTCGCCTTTTCTTTGTCTTTTTTCTGTATAGTTTCCTCTCTTTTAACTGTAATGTCACTCAGCTGAAGAGCGGTAGGTTGTGCCGCTGCCAGCCTTCCCCTGCCCATATGGGGCAGGGGAATGAAATCACAAAAAGATAAAAAAATCGATCATGGCAGTTACGACGCTGTCAGACAAGAGAGGAAGTCTACTCCGGACCCTGCACGCCGCCGTCGCATCCAAGGAACCTCAGAACCCGCTCGCGTGCCTGTTGGTATTCTACCAGACTCACTTGGTAAGATTGTAGAAACTCGTACAGACCGCAACTTAAGCGTTAATCTGTTCCAGTGTGCTCCACTCAAGAAGAGCGAGGACTTAAATATTTGATAGTCAACTAGCAGAGAACGAACACTGACTGTGGAAGCCTTCCTTTTGTTGTTACGAGTACTTGCGTTTAGTTGTGAACTTCTTTGCACATCAGGAAAAAGTTACAAAGTTGGTTAATTGTTTCTTTTGACGATCAACGAAGACCATTTGTATGGAATTCATTGTGGCCTTGTCGAGAACTTGGTGTCACTGCTATCAACCTGATGAGCTCATTTCATTTCATACCACTTTGAAGCGTTAGGTTCGATATTTAATGTTGCAGAAAGGTCACCACATAATAATCAGTGCGGTTTCAGAAGCACACCACGTTCAGTTTTCTTCCCACTTTCGATAATTTGGAGGTAATACACGTAATGAGATTCGTAGATGGGGAAAACGGAAGCTATGTGCAGGAAAGAAGAAGCAAAATATCTGCAAGTAATACAGCACTGAAGAGGTGGAGTATTTTCTGACTGCAAAATTTAATCTGACAAAAATAAGCACGTGAATGGGTAAAAGTTTTCCCTGGAGTGTATTGCTATGTGGCAGTGGAAAATACGCAGTGGAGAAGAAAGGGGAGAAATAAATTTTATAGTTCTGAAATGTGATGAAATTGCTATAAGTGAAATGGACTTAAAGGATAAGGAATGGAGAAGCAACTGTGTGAACAGAAGACACAGCAAAATATCTGTCCTGAGACATATGTTACAAAGAAACGTTATGCAAACAAGAGTCATCATACGGATAATTGGAGGGGCGAGAGGGAGCGGAACAAGGAACATCGGAATGATGAATGACGTTCAAAATGGACAAAGGAGTGACCTAAAATGCCAGTACCAAACACTTTTGAATTACAATGTGAGTGGTAAATTATAGAATGTGCCATATTGTTTAAATATCATACCACGAAGCATATCAGGCACGAAATCAGACAAGGGGAGCAGAAGGGGAATCATAAGATTGGTTGCTATTAACTTCAGAAAGGGCACACATCTATTATCGAATTCGCGTACAGGACAAAGAATATTTGGTAATGTTAAGGAACGTTAATTCCTTTGAGGATAATCAAACAGATCGTGATGTACGAAAAGTGACAGTCGTGCGATTTGTGAGACTTTTCAAGGATTTAAAAGTGGGTCAAAGTTAGCGAAATTGGTCTAAAATGTTCAGAGACGTAAAATTTAGCACTTCAGTAACGAAAAAACAGTAGTATCTTATCTTTACAACTAGCTGCAGCCCGTGAAATTACCCTCGGAGAAAATTTCTTTATAAAGAGATACTAATGTCGAAACTCGCTATCGATCGACGAGTATGTGCTATCCCAAAGTTATGTATTGATGTCCTGGAGACATTGAGGCGGGAACCACCTGCCCATCAATACACACGATATCGAAAAAATTAAATTTGAAAATTTTGAGACGATGAGAAATGCTGACGTAATACATGTCACTCACAAATAACTCATTTACTTACGGGAAAATATTACTCAACCGAATAGCAAACTGCAAAATGTGCCAGAAAAGGGAACAAATAATGTAATAATTTGACGTCTGTTTGCCATATACATTAAGCAGAAAATAATGTTCTTGTGGTGCAAGGAGAGACATAAATATACTGTAATATGTCTCAGTAAACAACGTGCTGAGACTTCTTGCTCTCTGCGTGGATGTCGAGCTTTCTGGCTCTCGATACACTCTTATTTACAGTGATCGAGAAAGCCACTTTCAATGCGAATGGCAAGTTTATTGGGATGACAGGAACTCGTGGTATCAATAACGTCTCTCCTTTGTCTCCCCCGATGATGATGATGGCCTGCACGATGTGCTGCCTTCTCAGCTCTGTGATGAGTAACCTGGTGCTGTAGTACAATGCTGGTGCATCCAGGTTACTCAACATTATGAGGGGCACACCGAACTTCAGCGCCAACGGCATCCCCTACAGCTCTAATGAGCTTAGAAACTCTACAGGGTATGTAGTAGCATCGGCTTTTGTCATCACTATCGAAGGAAATAACCAATTTCTAGTTGAGTACGGCACAAATTTGTTACATTTGTATGTACAACAACGTGATCTACCCTTACGTGCATGGCTGCTAGTAGCGGATATGCTCGGGCATAATAATCAAATCCAGCCTCACTAAAAGCCTACCGCCTTCCACATATGAGGGTTATTCGGAAAGTAAGGAAGGATCGGTCGCTAAATAGAAAATATAGTGAAAATATGATGAAGCTTTGCACAAATGCGTTGGGCACTGTGTCTAGTATGCCCGTCGATCGCATCATGTCACTCTTTTCAATTCTGAGCTCACAGTGAGGACGTAAAGATGGCTAGAAATTAGCATGTCTCGCCTAATATGAGGGCCTGGCGAAAGATTTCGCCTGAAGCTATGCAATCCACATAAAATAACTGTCATGCGGTTCGTTCTACAAGACAATTCTCGGCCGCACTCTGCAGGGGCAATGAAGATGCTGCTGCAGCGTTTTCGATAGGAAGTTTTTGTTCACCCACAATACAGTCCGTAATTGGCTGCCCCTGACGTTTATCTCTGCTCAAATGAACCGCTGGCTATGAAGGCAATATTTTGACACAGACGACGAGCTGCAGTCCAGAGCAGGAAATTGTCGAAAAGCATTGGCGGCTGTCTTCTCTAACGAGGGAATTGAAAACCTGGCACAAAGCTACGGCAGATGTCTAAGTCTGAGTGGTGACAGTGTAGAGAAGTAGCTGGAAGGTGTAGCTAACTGTTGTAAATGAAACAGTTTTGAGTTTCACTGTGGTTTCCATTTCGAGAGCTATCGTTCCCTACTTTCCCTACAGCCCTCGTATAAAGACCCATGTCTGCCATACAGCATCTGTCCAAATCCGTTCAGCCGTTTCAGCTCGAAGGAGTAACAAATATACTTACACAAAAAATTTGCATCTGTAATATATACTGACCATTACTGAGTGACAATTGTAATCACTCAAATTACCGAAATATCTGATTGTAACAACGTTTAAAGATATATAATAGAACATTCGAATAGGTTGACTGGTAAATAAATCAGGTGGCAAACTTCGCTTCACTTGATAGGATACTGGGAAAATGCTGTCAGTCTGCAAAAAAGATTGCTTAAAGAATGTTCGTATGTTCAATTACAAATGTTCAAATGTGTGTGAATTCCTAAGGGACCAAACTGCTGGGAACATCGGTCCCTAGACTTACACAGTACTTAAACTAACTTACGCTAAGAACAACACACAAGCCCATGCCCGAGGGAGAACTCGAATCCCCGGCTGGAGGGGCCGCGCAATCCGTGACATGGCGCCTCTAATCGCGCGGCCACTCCGCGCGGCTGTTCAATTATAGAATACTGCTCAGGTCTGTGGGAGCCGTACCAAATGAGATTAACAGGGGAATACTGGACGTGCAAGGACAGCGCGGAGGTAATAGATTGCCTGACCTGTGAGAGAGACTCACAGAGACGGCGAAGAAAATTAAATTGCAGATGTTTGAAGACACACTCCAACTGTTCCATAGAAGCCTACTTAGAAAGTTTCAGGAACCAAAATAAAGCTTAATATGTGGGAGTATACTACGGGCGCCTAAATATTGAGCTCGTAGAGAAGATTATACTCACTGGAGCGACCACAGAATCATTTAAATATTCTTCCCCCGCTCCGTAGGCGAATGGAAACGTACCAAACCATTATGCGTGTCAGAATGGGAAGTACCTTCTCCCGCCTACTTGAGTAGTTTTTAGAGTATGTATGTATGTAGACGAGGAAAAGGTTGTTGGAAACTTTAGTTCCGAAGTACATTGTTAAGCAAGAATACAAATGCGTGTGAATTCCTATTCTATAGCACGAGTGCTTTGTACTGGCCTATGTGATGGGAGCAGGTCTTCTTCTTTTTCTATTTAAAAAAAAAATGCCAGGAACAGCCATTAACGTTTTGTTGAATTTCTGTTAGGCAGACCTACCCACCGGTAAGAGTCACAGAGTTGGCTTACCTTGATTGGTTTAATAAACCACAGGCAGCCTCACCTCTTTCAGAATTAGAGGGGTTGACATAAAAGTGAAGCACCCAGAATATATGATCGGAGGTCAGTGTAACTTGATACTCATGGGTATGTAAGTGAGTAGAGGTGCACTTCTCTGTGACAGGTACAACAGCCACAAAAGTGCGTTGTTGTTGTTCGTGTCTGGTGTTCTTGCCAGGCGTGTTAGGGAATATAAGGGACGTGAACAGTATCAGATGCTGAGTGACTAATGGGAAGGACACGAGGATGCCGCGTCCTCGCATGAAGCAATGTTATCAGCTCCTGACAGGTTGAAAGGAGCCTCATTGTGGGTTTACACTTGACTTTCAGATCGGATCGTGAAATCTCCAGATTTGTGGGGCATTCGGATGTGAAGGCAACTGGAAAAAAATTGTATGTCATTCCCGTTTTGAAGAGGGGCCATAGGACAGGTAATTATAGACCTATACCGTCGACATCGATCTGCTGGAGAATTATGGAACATGTATCATGCTCAAGGATTATCAAGTTTTTGGAGAACTAAAACCTCCTCTATAAAGTCAACATGGATTCCTCAAACAGATACTTTGCGAAACTCCCCTCGCTCTGTTGCTCCACAAGATCCACAGTGCCGTTCAGGTTGAGACCGTGTTCCTTGACTTCAGGAAGACATTTGACACCGTCTCACATTGACGTTTAGTGAAAACAATACGGGCTTATCGAGTATCTGACCAGATTTTGGACTGAATTGAAGACTTCCTTGCAGATAGAATTCAAAACGTCGTTCTTAACGGAACTAATCGACAGATCTAAAAGTAATTTCCGGAGTCCTCCAAGTAAGTATGATAGGGCCGTTACTGTTTACAGTGAATATAAATGATCTAGTAGAAAGGGTCGGAAGTTCTTTAAGGCTGTCAGCATATGATGCTGTTGTCAGTCAGAAAGTATCAACGCCAGACGATAGTAACGATTTGCAGAATAACCTACACGGGACTGATGAATGGTGCAGGCTCTGGTAGTTGACCCTGAACGTAAATAAATATAACTGCTGGAAAATGTACCTACCAGAAAATATCTAAGTAGCTATCCAGAGCTATCTTAAGTGGAATGACCACATACGATAAATAGTAGTAAAAGCAGATAACAGGCCGAGATTCATGGGATGAATCTTAAGGAAATGAAACTCATCCACGAAGGAAGCGGCTTATAAGGCGCTAGTTCGACCGATTCTTGTGTATTATTCATTACTGTGGGACCTTTACCTGGTGGAACTGATAGAGCAGAGAGAGAACATCCAACGAAGAGCGGCGTTATTGTGATCGCTTCTCAGTCTTGGTTATTGATAACTTGATACCAGCGTCTGAGTTTAATGCGTACAGCACCGAAGATGATCACTATGTGATCGATAATCGATTCTGCTATCAATAAAACATCAATATTACGACCAACGCTGACCTTCCTTTTAATATAAGATATATGGTCGTGGTGCACACAGCATCGTCAAGCATCCGGTAGGCCACGTCTGAGCATAACAAAGGAGGATCACCGTGCTGTGCACCAGGCACCTCGTAACCTCCTTGACAACATCCACCTGCCATCCTAGAACGAGTAATGAAATCCCTGCAACATTTTGTGTCAACCCAGAGCATTGTTCAGACAACAGCAGCAGCTGGACTGAGGAAGTGCCTTCTCGTGCGAGGGCTGCCACTAAATCCACAGCACAAACAGCCGTTTGGAGTGGTGCCGTCGCCGGGGAACATGGACTGCTGATATGGTGCAAGGAGCTATTGGGTATGCCTTCAGGTCGTGGTTGGTAATTATTCAGGTAAACTTGACCGGACAACGGTACGTCACGAACAACTTGCACCCTCATGTGTTGCCTCTCACTCGACTGTATTGTGGAGCCATTTTTCAGCAGCGCAATGCTCGTCCACACATATCATGTGTCTCTATGAGCCGTCAGCTTGATGCCGAGGTTGTCCTGTGGCCAGTAAGATCTCCAGATATCTTTCCAATAGAACATGTTTGAGACCAGCTCGGACGTCAGCCCCGTACGATTTCCAGTGTTCATGACAACAAGGACCTCTTACAACAGTTATGGGTGAGCTTGGCTCAGAAGACGATATCACGGCGTTGTAACACCCTTTCCAACCGAATATCACACACCGTCTCTCCTTCCATACGGTGAGCTTCACTTTTTTTGTCAGGCAGTGTACATGAGGAATACGTAATCCTGCAGGCGATGACTACTCTTCACATAACAGTAGTCACAGAATCTCCCTTCTGGAACAATGTTACATTACACCTTCACGAGTATTAATCAAAGTTATGAATGACTGTTAAACACACTCCTCATTTACAGGTTTAACGTATGCGAAATGTTGCCACTGATATAACTTTATGGATCTATCATTTTGATTTCACCACAGTTGACTCTAATAATACATACTGGTCATGGCAGTGTAAAGGTTCGTTTACACCCGTGCGACTTCCCGTGCGTACTAGGCGCACGCGGCTGTTGCACTCGGAGGCGAAGGAGTAAACACAGCGTTACGAAGTTATGCACACCTGTAATGTGTGTGCAGGGGCCACATTGCGCAGGCTCAGGACGTGGTGGGCACGTGCAACAATCGTGCACATGTCCCCGATTCTCTCCGTTTATTGGTCTGTCTGACTGTTAGTGACAGTTAAAGAGATTCATTTTCTCGCAAGCGTTTTCGGTAGCACCATGGCCGATTCGGTTTGTGAGAAACGAATAGAATTTGTGGAGGATTATCGTTCCTTCTCTCGTTTGTGGTTCGTCAGTTCTGCCGATTATAAAGACAAAATTAAGAGGAATAGTTGTCTGTAGTTCCTGACAAATAAGTATAACAATGCAAACAATGAAGGCGCTTCGTATGACAGGCAATGCAGCTCACACGATAGCGTTGGAGAATGTTAAACAGGTGATCAGTGGACCGCTGCCTCGAATGCTGCCACGATATTTTATTTTTTTCGTATAATTCGAATACCTACACCATTTTATAGAAAACCCGTGTCTTCTTGTTTCTAATTACGCATTGCGTGCATAATTCGGAAGTTCATTGTAAAGACAATTTCTTAACTACCGATATTTTATAAAAGATTGTTAGTAAATTTATGGTTTTTTAAAATTGAAACAATCATTATTGATAACCTTTTATATAATATTGAGAATTAAGAATTTATATTTGTAATGAAAACTGGAATGGTACACTTGGTATGTAATTAGAAACAAGATGAGGTGACTTTTTCATAGAATAATGATACGTGTATATATTTGATGAATGATGCGGCATTCTAATTGAACGAAAAAAAAAACAGCCCACTAAAAAATCTGTAGTTACTTTAGATGCTAAATACATGAAAGTTTCAAGTATTAAATCACATTCCAAAATACTCTTCTCTTTCTATGCTACCATTTACTACAAACTCATTTCTATATCTTCAGCCGTTTACGAAGTACGATGGACCTTATAAATAATTCACTATAGCCATATTGTGTGTGCAAGCGGATGTGAGTGTGATGCATGAAATCAATTTTTGCAAGATTGTACACAGATGTAGATTTCCTCCCAAGTCTACTGAAAAATTTAATGTCAGCTACATTTGATACCCACAATACAGCATCTACAATCCACCAAACGTAGACTCCTAGCGACTGCTATTTTTCATTGCGAACTTATCGAACTTTATTTGGTGATATATGTACTCCCTAAATATCACCAGAACTATGATCATTAACGAAAAGTTAGGCTGATACATATGACTATAACAAAATGGTTCAGATGGCTCTGAGCACTATGGGACGTAACATCTGAGATCATCAGTCCCCTAGAACTTAGAACTACTTAAATCTAACTCACCTAAGGACATCACACACATCCATGCCCGTAGCAGCAGCGCGGTTCCGGACTGAATCGCCTAGAACCGCTCGGCCACAGCGGCTGGCTATAAATAACAGAAGAAACAAAATGTTTCATCCAGTAGTTTCCATAATATCGCTTGAGAAATATTGTAGAGTTGCCATTGCGCACGCACTTCTGTATTGCCGGAGCAGCATGCCAACACTGGTAATGAACCTAGGTGTGATTGGAGTAATTGATGCCCACAGGCTGAGAAAGAGGCATATAGCTATACGTGTGTCTCTACTTGCGTGTGGGCAAACACAACTACATGACGACTAGCCAGGAGGTGCACAGCTGTAAACGCACCTTAAGCCGCCGTACTCCAATATTGCCGCCCCTCCCCCTCCCCCGCCACCAGCAGTGCTATTATGATGCCCCCTCGGTGAGTCCCTGATTGCAATGCTGGGAACAACAGTGTCAGCGGAAATTTGAATGAGGTCCTGAGACGTGCTTATCCAGTTGAATGGTTGAAGCGAGTGCTCGTAGAAAGGTGACAGCTTGAGACTGAGTCCCTGACCTGTGCAAATTTTCGGTGGCCGCGACACGTTCAGTAATCGGAAAAGTTTGGAAGCGTAAGTTTCTCGTGTGTAACTCGGCTCCCATATCCGTATTATAAGTGTGGTGCAGGAGAAAACCACCACTCACATTCCGTCCCTCAGGTACGGAGGCAACGTGCCACACAGGTTTTGATGAATTACAGTTTCATTGAATGTGCAACACAATGAATGTGTCCGCCTGCTTAGCTGGGCGGTAACGTGCTTGCCTCCCACGCAGCGGACCCGGGTTCGATTCCCTGGCGGGTTGGAGATTTTCTCCGCTCGTGGACTGGGTGTTGTGTTGTCCTTGAAGTGTTGCTAAAGGAGGCCGAAATGCACGCGTTTAATTACACGCAGACTGGCATGAGGTCTGGAATAGGTCAGAGAAATAAGACTAGCAAATAAAGTACGTAGTTGATGTAATACTTAACTTTAATCCATAATTGTAGAACATCGCTCTTGTGTATAAATGCTTCACAATATAAATATCAAATGCTATGGCGCCTTGCTAGGTCGTAGCAAATGGCGTAGCTGAAGGCTATGCTAACTATCGTCTCGGCAAATGAGAGCGTATGTGTCAGTGAACCGTTGCTATTAACGTCGGCTGTACAACTGGGGCGAGTGCTAGTAAGTCTCTCTAGACCTGCCGTGTGGTGGCGCTCGGTCTGCAATCACTGACAGTGGCGACACGCGGGTCCGACGTATACTAACGGACCGCGGCCGATTTAAAGGCTACCACCTAGCAAGTGTGGTGTCTGGCGGTGACACCACAGTCATCATCATCATTTCATCCTCATCACCGGCACGCAAGTCGCTCTGTATGGCGTCGACTGCAAAAAGACTTGCACTCGGCGGCCGAACTTCCCCAGTTGAAGCCTCCCGGCCAACTATGCCATACGCTCACAATGACTATAACAGAGAGCAGGAATTTATGTAATATTCCAGTCAGTTTTTAGTAAGTTTTTAGGACGAAGCGTTTCGGCAGCATGCTTCCATCGTTACAAGTACATTGCGTTAATCTGAATTGCGATGACAATACATGTTGCATGTGCCACTGAGAGTATGTACCGAAGTTTAATCCTGCACACAAATATTACTTTAGCTTAGTGTATAGAATAAGTGAGCTGTATGTTTAAATCATTTCATTCATGTCTGGAGTTCCATTTTTGTTGAAAACGTACTTTTCTGACACTCTGATCAGAGTAATAGAAACAATAATACATTCAGAAAGAGCTCACATAAACTTATTTCTAATGCTAAGGTTGTACAAATAATGAAATACAATCTTATATAAATACAAATTCCTGTAATGGCACAGGTTAAATAGTATGATTGTTTGGCACTTCTTGCGTATTCAGTGATATTTAAAAATTCTTTCTTAATGTTAATAGAACAAGCTCTCCACTATGGAGAAACCTTAAGAAGGACGTAGGGACTTCGCTACAGAAGTGGGCCGTGTGGGCTCAACTGTACGGCTGGCCAGCAGTGGTCGAGTAGGCTGGTAAATTAAGGGGCCAGTACGCGAGTGTCATAAATCGATTTTTTAGTTTTTGGCCGGCAGGGGTAGCTGAGTGGTACTAGGCGCTACATTCTGGAACCGCGTGACCGCTACGGTCGCAGGTTCGAATGCTGCCTCGGGCATGGACGTGTGTGATGTCCTTAGGTTAGTTAGGTTTAAGTAGTTCTACGTTCTAGGGGACTGATGACCTTAGAAGTTAAGTCCCATAGTGCTCAGAGCCATTTCAGTTTTTGTTTTAAGAAATGCAGTGTAGTTCTTTGAACAATAGGACTTTAAAGGTGTCTGAACACATGACGATACCCCATGCCATGCATACTGCTCCGTCAAAAACATAATTTTGTTCTCAATTGTTTTGACTTTTTAGTCTCTAATGGCTTAGTGTCACAAGATGATCAGAGAAGTAACTACATGGTAGCAATCAAAACCCAACTGAAAGTTCTAGCAACTGTATATGAGAATGGGTACCATAATTTATTTTGGTAGGACAAAATACTTTAAAAATTAGTGTGCTCAATGGAATTGAGGAGAGTGCCTGGTGGACTAAATATGCAAAGAACTTTAATAACCATTGACTGCAGGAAACCTTTAGAAGTTGAGAAATCAGTGTTAAAAGCCACCAAAGAAGCGAGAATAAGAAGAAATCTGAAAAATGAAAGGGAGGGAGAAAAAACACCAGAAACAGGAGGAATATGAGCCTAGGATGCATTAGTGTTTTGCAGGGTACGTAGAGAAAAAAGTTTTAACTTCAATCTGAATTCCACAGAAGTTTACTTCTTTATATTCTGGTACACACAGGTTTATAACTATTAAGGTAGCTAAAATTTTATATACTGTCTTAAAATATTATTAACTAAATAGTAGACAATTCTCAGTACATAAATTTGAAAATTAGTTTTTTAAAGAAAACCTATGAGTTAATTATTGAAATTTTCGATAATCATTCTTAAAAGAAATTAAATCATTATTTATGAGAGTAAAATCTTTTTAAAAGTCTGCCTAAAACATGACAGTGTAAGTAACTTCCAGAAAAAGTCATACATCTACTTTGCTTCTATTTCGAGACAAGAGCGCCTAAGTTGTACACTATTATGTAACAGGCTTTATTTCAATTACAAACCGCCCGCATCTCGTGGTCGTGCGGTAGCGTTCTCGCTTCCCACGCCCGGGTTCCCGTGTTCGATTCCCGGCGGGGTCAGGGATTTTCTCTGCCTCGTGATGGGTGGGTGTTGTGTGCTGTCCTTAGGTTAGTTAGGTTTAAGTAGTTCTAAGTTCTGGGGGAATGATGACCATAGATGTTAAGTCCCATAGTGGTCAGAGCCATTTTTGAATTACAAACCAAAATATAAGCGAGAATAAAGCGTAAGACTGAAAGGTGTTGTTCATACATCAAATTGTTCCTAAGAGATCTTCTAATAGACGGTGAGCATTACGTGAGCTTACAACTTTCATTCTTTGAGCTACTCTATTCAGAAAACTGACAATTTTTTCGAGATTTCCCCTTGTGTTCACTAAACAACTCCTCAAATGAAGTAGGCTGGCCGATCGGTTGTGGTACGGCACGGCGGGCGAAGTTAGCTTTAGAGATATCTGTCCAGCCTGTTTCTGTAAGGCAAGATTTTAGACAGCGTGTGTGATATCACAGAGTTATTCTAACATTCACTGATAAGGAGTGGTTGGCTCCCTCTCTCACGTAATCAGTGTGTTCCATCGGAGAGTGTGGAGTAAATTCTGAATGCAGCATTTCTTGCCATTACTAGGTTCATCTCCAATCACTATGTGTTCGGCAGAACGGTTATGAAATTACGTTGCCTCTGCGCAAGATAAATAGTGCAGTAGTGCAGTAGCATTCGGCGCACTACTTCCAAGGACATTTACATTGTGTAACGCAAATTTGAGGTGTGACAGATTAGTCTGCTAAATATTTGATGTGAAATAAATTTTGAGAATCTGCTGATAAGAAAAATTTTAAGGACAAAGACCACTCGCAGCTCAACTCAATCCTACGACTCTCTCTAATGGCTCAGTTATGTTCTAGCTTACCATTTCGTAACCTCTTACCGAGCACTGTGCCGCGAATGAAATCTTATAATTCATCGTACAAATCCATTTAGTTTGCCTTGTCCATTTATGCAATGTACGTATATCACTGGCTATGTCCTTAAAGTGGGGGCTGTTTTGTCATGTTTGTTCCGTAGGCATTTCTATATTCACTGTATTTGTTTCGGAAGTCCATCGCAGTTTGCCCACTTGCATGTACCACACACTATTTTGTGAATGTCTGTCTGTGTGTTTTTATCTGTCTGTGGAGAAGAAATGCGAAAGTATCCGATTACAAACTTCGTTGTGATCATTGCGGGCATCTCATTTCGTGTAGGGCAGTAAAGTAATGCTTAGAAGGGATGCGATGAAGACCAAGCAAGTAAAACAAGGCGAACGGAAACAAGACATTAGTACAACAACGTCTAGAGGTGCTAGAATTTAGAGTCTTTATCCAGTAGTCATGACGCTTGGCATCGGACGAATTCTGAGACGCGTTGCTAGGATCGTGACAGATCGGTAGAGTCACCGCGACAGTGTGGCACAAATGCTCGAGGACTTTAAATGGGATTCATGGGAAGGAAGGCCATGTAGCTCTCGCGAAAGACTGTTGAGTAAATTTAGAGAAAATCATGTATTCGTGGAAGACAGTGGAGCAGTTTGCTACCACCGTCACAAAGAGGCTGATTCGAAAGTCAGGTCCTATACGACAAATTCATTATGAGTGGAGACAACGAAAACTAAAACGAGAAGAACGAACCACCGCCGCCACACCGCCGAAATGATCAGTCGCGAGCAGTGTGTATTATCACATGGCCGGTTGTCTGTGAGGAAATTGATGATCTTCCGTCGGACTACGTTAATCGAAGGGACGTAGTGTGGCGCTGTTCTGCAGTGTAGTGAATAGCTTAGCAAAGTACACACACCAGGAGAAGGTGGAAATGGCTCTCATCCACGCACCAGCCATGAGTCACCAGGAAGCAACAGCGCGATACCACAGTCGACATCCAAACCAACGTAATCCTAATCAGAAGATGAATGGCTGTGCAATGGAACAACTCAACTCTACAGGCTCTGTTCACGACAAAGACGGTCACCACACACACCAAAATTCAAATCGCTCCAAGCACTATGGGACTCAACATGTGAGGTCATCAGTCCCCTTGACTTAGACCTACTTAAACCCAACTAATCTAGGGACGTCACACACATCCATGCCCGAGGCAGGATTCGAACCTGCGACCGTAGCAGCAGCGCGGTTCCGGACTGAAGCGCCTAGAACCTCTCGGACACAGCGGCCGGCACCACACACACAGCAATAAGTGACTCTCAATCAGAGCATTACTAGCTGAGGTGGTAGTGAGTCCAACTCCGTCACCAAGGAAGGTGCCACAGGAATGTTGCATCAGCCAAGCCTCCGTGTCCAAGACACTGGCTTCTAATCATTTCCATTCCTATCTAATCTACTTTGTGCAAGAACTCCACTTTGATGATACTTACAGGCAGTTGTAAATCTGCGAAATGTTTCAAGCAAGACGCGATGAAGCCAGTTTCCATTTGAGCAGCAGCAGTTAGACATAACGCCGTCAACTGGGAAAACGACAATTCCCATCTTGCTGTTCACGCATACGTTCAGACTAACCCTAGATTGACTGCTGCGCACATGGGGAGGTGCTCACTTGTCCCATACTTTTAAACGGTACGTTCACTTCTACACAGGCGTCATCCAGCAGGAACGGTACTACCCTGTTTGAACGATTTGTCTCTCGAACTGAGATGGTGGTTTCTCTTCCAGCAAGATGCCTCTCCTCCTACACACTTCGAACAAAATGTCCACCGACTCCAGAATGATTTTCTTCGTGGGCGTTGGATTGAGGGACGGGGTGCGGTGGAATGGTCTACTAGGTCGCCAGATCTGACGTCACAGGAGTTTTTCCTTTTGAAGGGGGGGGGGGGGGGGGGAGGAGGGCACGGGCACCTCAAGTCTACAATGCACACCAACGCACGCAGAACATTAGTTAACATGCAGGAAAAAATCGTCAGAGACTGTACAGAAATACCAACAGTGTTAAAGAAGTCCGTCGGCGCGTTGATATCTGTCGTCTGCAGGATGGCAGTCAGTCTGAACACCTTCTGAATTAGAGGTACGGACGAACAACTGACTGGGAATGGCGGTTTCATTGTACGGTTAAATTTAAAGTCGTCATTGACTCATGATGTAACATTTCTTTTGCATCATTAAAGCACATCTGTAGCATGCGTTGGTCTCTCTGTATTTTCAGTATTTCCACTAACTACGAATTTGTCCTACTACAGACATTGTAATGTAGGACACAAATCTTGAATTGTCCTCTGCATGGCGTGGGCTACATGAGAATAAGATGAGGGAAATATGGCTTGTACTGAGGCGTACAGCGACTCCGTTTTTGCTCAATACACGAATGTAATAACACACAAAATCGCTATTATTCGAATAAAGGACCCTCCACCATGCAATGTACAGTGACTTGCGGAGTTATATATATATAGATGCATTGAGTATCCATAAAGTCTTGCTATCATTTCTAGAAAGTAAATACTTGGAATCAGATTGATAATAGTGGCTTCTTGTAAAACCCTTGTTGTTGTTGTTGTTGTTGTTGTTGTCGTGGTCTTCAGTCCTGAGACTGGTTTGATGCAGCTCGCCATGCTACTCTATCCTGTGCAAGCTTCTTCATCTCCCAGTACTTACTGCAACTTACATCCTTCTGAATCTGCTTAGTGTAAGCATCTCTTGGTCTCCCTCTATGATTTTTACCTCCACACTGCCCTCCAGTGCTAAATTTGTGATCCCTTGATGCCTCAGAACATGTCCTACCAACGGGTCCCTTCTTCTTGTCAAGTTGTGCCACAAACTCCTCTTCTCCCCAAATCTATTCAATACCTCCTCATTAGATATGTGATCTACCCATCCAATCTTCAGCATTCTTCAGTAACACCACATTTCAAAAGATTCTATTCTCTTCTTATCCAAACTGTTTAGCGTCCATGTTTCACTTCCATACATGGCTACACTCCATACAAATACTTTCAGAAACGACTTCCTGACACTTAAATCTATACTCGATGTTAACCAATTTCTCTTCTTCAGAAACGCTTTCCTTGCCATTGCCAGTCTACATTTTATATCCTCTCTACTTCGACCATCATCAGTTATTTTGCTCCCCAAATAGCGAAACACCTTTACTACTTTAAGGTTCTCATTTCCTTATCTAATTACCTCGGCATTACCCAACTTAATTCGACTGTATTCCACTATCCTCGTTTTGCTTTTGTTGATGTCCATCTTATATCCTCCTTTCAAGACTGTCCATTCCGTTCAACTGCTCTTCCAAGTCCTTCGCTGTCTCTGACAGAATTACAATGTCATCGGCGAACCTCGAAGTTTTTATTTCTTCTCCATGGATTTTAATGCCTACTCCGAACTTTTCTTTTGTTTCCTTTACTGCTTGCTCAATATACAGATTGAATAGCATCGGGGAGAGGCTACAAACCTGTCTCACTCCCTTCCAAACCCCTCGACTCTTATAAGTGCCATCTGTATTCTGTACAAATTGTAAAAAACCTTTTGCTCCATCTATTTTACCCCTGCCACCTTCAGAATTGGAAAGAGAGTATTCCAGTCAACATTGTCAAAAGCTTTCTCTAAGTCTACAAATGTTACAAACATAGGTTTGGCTTTCCTTAATCTTTCTTCTTAGATAAGTCGTAAGGTCAGAATTGCCTCACGTGTTCCAATATTTCTACGGAATCCAAACTGATCATCCCCAAAGTCGACTTCTACCAGTTTTTCCATTCGTGTGTCAAGAAGTCGCGTTAGTATTTGGCAGCTGTGACTTATTAAACTGATAGTTCGGTAATTTTCACATCTGTCAACACCTACTTTCTTTGGGATTGGAATTATTATATTCCGCCTGTCTCATACATCTTGCTCACCAGATGGTAGAGTTTTGTTAAGACTGGCTCTGCCAAGGCCGTCAGTAGTTCTAATGGAATGTTGTCTACTCCCGAGGCCTTGTTTCGACTTAGGTCTTTCAGTGCTCTGTCAAACTGTTCATGCAGTATCATATCTCCTGTTGTGGGGTGGCGGATAGATTTGTAAAAATAAATTTGCTGTATAAATGCTTGCATGTGTTTCAGGCTTTTACAATGTTGTTAATGCTGTCTTTCGCCGTTCTCAACACTGGCTCTCTATTTACTTTTTAGCACCCAGAAAGTGATTTAACAAAACGTGAAGCCTGTAATTAGAGTTCCTAGTGCACACTTCATCTGAGAATACAATTATAGCTGCAGCTTATAGCTCTGAGGAATTAGGAGATTGTCCGGGATTTCTAATCAAAAACGATTTTCCAAAATAGTTGAGTATATTCTGAAATTCACTGATAAAAAAACACAAGTATCCCTACAACCTAACTAACAGAGCAGTTCAGAGTCTAATGCGCTGATGCAATTATAAATGTCCGAATTAAATGTTAAAAAGAATGCTCGCTATAATTTGATGAAAATATTTCATCAAATGCCACGCTAAATAATTGGTAGAATGTCTGTCCCGCGACGGCACGTGAAAATACGACAATACGCAAACTGAAGCTAGTTAATGAAAATCATCCCAGAATTGGCCCTTCACTTGAAATGATTTCATGGTTCCGCGTATCTCTAGTAACTTAATACGGCACCCGAGGCTGTTTGTAGCAGTGATACCGATGCGACGCGACTACCGACACGGATGGCGTGTTATTCAGCGTCTAGAGCGAACTGGGGCCTTCCTTCCTCGCGCAGCGTTCTTATATATAAAGCCGCGGTGCGGACGGCTAAGGGAACACCTGATCAAATCGGCTCTCTCGACTAGCCGCTGGGCTAGTAACGCACCACTTCAAGTTACATAATAATTTATAGCTTCTTTTGCTGATGGCCGATGAAGCTCTTAATTTAAACGTGCATTCAGCACGCAGGTAAGTATTGATAATAAAATTTTGACGTGGCTAAGTTAAATATTTTGGGCGAGAGAATTAATTTAATTACACTGCACGCAGTAGATGAGCTCTGAACTGCCCCTTTTGAGATCCGCTATCGCTATAATTTTATAGGTATCCAAGAGAAACTTTTCACATCTTCACAGTCATAGCGGACCTCCAACCTATTTAAATGTAAACATCCTAGCCTTATTTATTAGCCTACTTAATCTATCTTGCTTCCTTCAGTTTTGAGACGAAAACCAGAAAATCATAAATTTCCACTAAAGTCTTAATGTGTGAAATCCAAAGTACTGTTTTTATTAAATCATTATGAAAGCTGAATCTAAATATAAATTTTGAAGTCTCTAGCTTGCGCCAATGATTTTTTCAGAAAAACGTCCAAATTTCGAAAATGGCTGAAGTTATCGAACTGATATTTAACACACATTAATTTAGTATTATTCCTGACATGCTAGAAAAGTTTTAGGTCATTTGCTTGATTTTTAAGGTATTGCGCAACATTTATGACGTCAGAGCTAGTTACAGCAGACTGGCTGGCACACAATGGAAACTGATGTGAATTTACTACAGCGTGAGTAGGCTGCTTCCCTACACTGTTTCATCTTCATCTACATCCTCTTGTATTTCTATAATATTGTCCTCAAGTACATCACCCTTGTATAGACCTTCGATATACTCCTTTCACCTTTCTGCTTTCCCTTCTTTGCTTATCACTTGCAAATATTATTTCCTTTGTCTTTCGTTACAGATTTGTTGCGCATCGAAATGGTCACGGACCAGGAGAAGTCGCAATGCGTGTCTGGTATGCGGAATCCAGATCTGTGATAATGATACTGTGGCACTATCGACCCCAATGTTGGGGGGCACCACCGGGAAAGACAAGTACAATAGGTGATGCAAGGAATTAAAAAAGACAGGCAGTGCCAAATGGCTTCCTGGAAGTTTCTACCGCCACGGATCGAAGAGCGACAGACGTCCATCATGAAGGTGCACCCCCACATTGCAGTATCCACGTGCTGTAAATGCTGAGTGACCCATTCCCTGAGAGGTCCCATGGCATCGCCCCGCGCTCTCCAGATGCCACGCCACTGGACTTCTTTACCTAGTGTTACGTCAAGTATCGCGTGTAGACAACACCACTCAGTGGTGTTGCTACCGTCAGTGCGAGAATCAGTGAAGCAACCAGAACTGTTGATGCTGCAATGCTGAACGTCACATGGACAGCTCTTGAATATCGTTTTGATGTTCAACGAGCAACAAGTGGGACATCTTAAAGTTCTGTCATAAGGAAATACTTTGAGAGTTGCTGAACTCTTCATAAGAAATCATTTCGCTCCATCTCCAGTTGCTTGCAAGTTAACATTTTTTGAATTAATAGCGGGAGGTCATGGACACCCTGCAGTTGTCACACGATGCCAGTGAGACAGGCTACGTGCTGTAACAACACCTTAGTCGACGTGATTTGGACTCCTCACAGTGCTGTCTCCCGGTCCTGCCCAATCCACGTTATACGCAAAGGCTTGAAACTAGTAATAGTTTGGACACACTAGATGGCTACTTTCCACGTCCGCTGAGCCATTTCGGTTCGAAAGTCCATACATCGGTGGCTTATTTGCAGGGACAACCGCGGCCCCAGAGAGCAGCAATGGACTACAGCTCTCTTTAGAGAGTAGCAGCGGCCGGAGGAGGAAGTTTAATTTGTCGGATGGGACGAGGCAGAGCGAGCTGCATTATGCAGTCGTGGCGGATGGTGGCCTAATGTTTACGGCAGTTTGGTTGCGGTTCGTATCTGGCGTTTGCGAGCACTCGTCGCAGCTGTACGACAAATTGCACACAGCGCGTTGCGGTTATATGGCCAAACAGAAGCGCGTGACCAAAAGTCCACATGTTGAGATGACGCCGGCTGCGATAAATCCACCGTGCAATTCTCACTCGCTCTGCACGCACTGTAAACGAAATCACAACAGCGACAAACATACTCTTTGACAGCAGCCCGAGATTATGTGAAATACGTATGGTGACATGTGTTCAGTGCTCCGCTAGCAGTGCAGTTGTCTGAAGACGATGGACTTCCATTGCGTGCTCTTACAGGCTCCATCGCAGTTCTGTAATGTAAATTCACCACATCCACGAATGGATAGTGACAATTTCTCAGCCTGGAGATGAAATGCCGACACTTTTATGTTAAAAAAGCACTTCGTTCTTAACGTCAAACTGCTGACTGTAACAGCAACACATTAAACATATTAATGGAGTATACAAGTTCCATAAATGAGACTGCAATCGTTGTGAATTTTATGGAAATAATGAACGCGCTCGAACATCAGATCGGGCCAGCCTGTTAAAACTTCCGCACAAACAGCGGATGGAAGAAGGTACAAAAGAGGCCCGCAGGATGATGGAGGAGGACCTCCTTTTGGATCTGGAAAAACTGCTGTATTGTCCAGGCATCGCTCACTAGAAGTATGTTTAGCTACACTACAAAAATTTACTATCAAAAACAGTCTTGATCACAAATTATTTATTCCGGTGACTGGTTACCAACAGAACGAGGTTCTTACTCATTGGTCTGAAGATGACAACAGTTGTGGTCGAAACCGGTCACCGGAATAAAGAATTTGTGATCAAGACTGGTTTCGATAGTAAATATTTGTAATAACATTGATCACTTTATACTCCCACAATGTATTCAAAAGCAATAAACTACAAAATCTTTAAACGCGTTTTTCTAGTTTTTAAAATTGTTCACGGGACTCTCATTCTGGAGGACGAGGGTTCAACCCCGCGTCCGGCCATGCTGAAATAGGTTTTCCAAAATCCCTTCAGGCAAAGACGGGGATGGTTCCTCTATAAGGGCACGGCCGACTTCCTTCCCTACTCCGATGAACCTGCTGTTTGGTACCCTCTTCTAAATTAACCAGCCCACCAATCAAATTTGCGTGAAACGTATATTTGGAATGGTACATACGATTGTGAATGGGATTTGATACCGGCATTCTAAATTCAATTCTTCATCAACATACGTAGCCGTTTTGCGATCTCTTCAAGAGTCCATTTTCAGTGCCCACCTATATCTCAATTTTGTGGACGAAGAAAATTAATTTTTTCTAACAAACAACCGTTCTGTTAGATCTTAATATTTTTGAAGTGTCCGATGTATGTAGATATAAAATATATTGAAAATCACTTATACAAAATTATTTTGTTAAACGTCGAATACGAGGGCTTCCGGAATTCCTCCCGACAACCATTTTGCGGCTGCAAGGGGTTCTTCCACCTGGTGCAGTGGTTACAGAGAGACTCAGATGTGGACACAATAATAATTTCTCGATGACAGAGGTGTAGGAAATAAAACTCTATCATCAGATTTAGCATTACTTTTTATTTCGCTTGAGAAAATTCACGAAAATCACCGCTCTCTTCGATAGAGGACTTCCTTACCGCCTAACAGTCCTAATAACTTAGTCAATTCTGGAAACTCTGTTCAATTCAGTTGCACTATCACCAAGACTTTATGTATTGCCGAAGGTGCACAAACATGTTCCTCTAAGACCTATAGTGAGAGCTATTGGTTCGCCCACCTATTCGATTGCCAAGTTCTTGATAATATTATTGCGAGCATTTGTAAACCGATCGGATTCGTATATCAAGAATTTGGCACATTTTATCAGTGAATTAAAAGGCTGGAGTACATATTAGTTAGTTTTGATGAAGTGTTACCATTCTCAACGGTTCCGCTCAATAAAGTGATTCAAGTTCTGAATAGGCTTTTTCCTCCCGATGTTTCAGTCTAAATATTGCCTCACAATCACTTATTCCAAGTGAAACGAAGAGTTCTATAAACAGACCGGTGGTGTGGCTATGGGGAGACTCTTAAGTCCAGTTATAGCGAAATTTCGAGGAGCTGACATTGGTAAAATGAAGAAACCGCATATTTGGTTCCAGTGTGTGGATGATGCGTTTGTTTTTGGCGGCACAGCAGGGAGAAAGTGGATCGTTTTCACAAACACTTCAACGGGACCAACCAGAAGATTCAGAGTACTATGGAGGAGGATCAAATTCTCTTGATGTGCTAGCTTTCAATACGGTTTACCGAAAACCCAGGCACATACTCCGTTACCTACGCCGGGATTCGAACCACCATCCATAAAAACGAGGCACCATAAAACTAGTCTCAGGTATATGAAGTAAACAGAGATCGCCGAAGTAGAACTAAAACATTTCACGAATGTATTGCTCAAGAATGATAATTCGTTCGCTGAGGCGTTAAGCCCACCGCGTGTAAAGCATAGCGATACTCAAGCGCCTGTGAAATCGAAAGTTTCCTGCCCTTCATTAAGGACGTAACTGACCACATAAGAAAAAATCTTGTAAATACGGAACATCGTGGTAGTCCACAAACCCACCCGGTAGATGAACTAAAATCGACCAAGGATGCTCGCCAACCGCTGCAAAAAGCTGGAATTTATAGGATTCCGTGTAACTGTGGGGAGGTGTATGTGAGTACTACAAAAGGAACTTAAGAAAAAAGACGAGAAGAGGATAAGGGCACAAGGGAAATGGGAAAACAGCAGCGATTGACACATCAGATGTTGTGGAACATGCCTTGCAGCCTGGAGATCATCACATTTACTTTGATAAGATTCAGGTGCTGGTAGTCCCAACCGGACACAATGAAAGGCTATACAGGGACACCATAGAGATTGTGAAACACCCAAGGAATTCCAGTAGGGCGGAGGAGACATCTGGATTCCGGTGCTGAAGAAGACGTGTACCAATGTTCCACCCTGGGATGATAGCATCAGCGGATGTTGGCAGTCAACAACGGCTAATTCCGTTCGCGTATTCAGAACAGGATATTCACGCCACCATGCGGAAGCGGGATTTTGCGGCAGTCAGTAACAAGAGAGGGTGTGAATCGGACATTCAAAGAAGCTACGATACCCCTTGAAACTGTCCTCCGCAGATTGGGACGAAACAATGGGTTTTAAGGTGAAATCCATTCGATCACGACATAAAAGTCCGTAATATTTTATTAATTGTGACGTTTACACAGTTGTTCTCGATTTGCTCCATGACCAAGGAATGGATTTCAATAAACGAAGAACTGAACAATTGGTAGAACGTTCCGACCTCTGTTGATCACTATGCTGAAAAACAGTTTAATGTACCTGCGTCACTTACAAGTGTAGTGCAGTATTCAAAAAATGTTGCTTGATCAGCAATAATGATGTGTTACTGACTTGTAGAAGTTCCCTCGTTACGTTGGAGAGGCAGATGCGAGACTGAGATTCATTGGAAGAATGCTCAGGAAATGTACTGAAGAGGAGTGGTGGGAGGGGAGGGGGGGGGGGGGTTGCAAGGTCACAGAATAAGAGCATCATCTCCGACGCTCATTATTACGTTGCTTGTGCGGTGTAGATACAGATGTAGAACATTGTCGGCGACCTCTGTGGCCGAGCGGTTCTAGTCGCTTCAGTCCGGAACCGTGCGACTGCTACGGTCGCAGGTTCGAATCCTGCCTCGGGCATGGATGTGTGTAACGTCCTTAAGTTAGTTAGGTTTAAGTAGTTCTAGGTTCTAGCGGACTGATGACCTCTGATTTTAAGTCCCATAGTGCTCAGAGCCATTTGAACCTTTCATTGTCGAAAAACATTTATCAGCCCAAATTTTGTGTACATACGACAATTGGTGTAAGGCAGAGACTACAAATGTGTACAGGATTGGTGTTTTAAGAATACTAAATTCTAATACTAGTTTTCTCATTATCCATGCACCTTAGTCAGCAACTGCCCTGTCCTTTCTTAAATTTTGAAATCCAAGCCGCTTTTTCTTGTGGGTTTTCATCAAGTTAGTCCAGAATAGATGCGCTGTATTTGGCGATGTTTGAAGGTATTAGTGTTTGGAAGTTAATCGCCTATGCACTCGAGGTTGATAATTCACAGCTGTGCAATGATACCTCCACTTTGAGGTAGCCGGTTCGTGTCCCGGTGGAGGAAGATACGCTTACCACCAGTATTAGGCAGGGACAGGGAGCAGAGAGGTGATTTGAATTTCCTGATCACAAGACTTTTCGCCAATGTCCAAGATTACATACAAAACCTCTCCGTAGTGTTCCACGCAGTTTCTCGTAATGTAAGTAGGCTGTTTATGTTTTCTTATTGGCAGCGTTACATAGCGCTCTGTATGAAAATCACTGGGTGTGCTGTGTGAAGTCTGTGGCTAGTTTGCATTGTTGTCTGCCATTGTAGTGTTGGGCAGCGGCAGCTGGATGTGAACAGCGCGTAGCGTTGCGCAGTTGGAGGTGAGCCGCCAACAGTGGTGGATGTGGGGAGAGAGATGGCGGAGTTTTGTAATTTGTCATGAACTGCTATATATATTATGACTTTTGATGATACTAAGGTAAATACATTGTTTGTTCTCTATTAATATCTTTTATTTGCTAACTATCCCTATCAGTAGTTAGTGCCTTCCGTAGTTCGAATCTTTTATTTAGCTGGCAGTAGTGGCGCTCGCTGTATTGCAGTAGTTCGAGTAATGAAGATTTTTGTGAGGTAAGTGATTTCTGGAAGGTATAGTTTAATGTTAGTCAGGGCCATTCTTTTGTCGGGATTATTGAAAGTCAGATTGCGTTGCGCTAAAAAATATTGTATGTCAGTTTAAGGACAGTCTTGTATAACTGTTCAAAAAGGGGACGTTTCATATGTCGACCCTTAGCCGAGGATACCTCACTGGAATCTTCTGATTTTTTCTTGTAGTTTGTGTAATTAGTGTAGCTTTGGTTTATTGTTAGCACCTAATTGTAGAGAGGATCTCCTTTGTAGTTGCAGTCTTTCATTGTTGTTGTGGCATGCAGGTTAATGTGCACCAAGTATTTCGCTGCTGCGCTTGCAATTAACGAGATATTATTTTCAGTGCTATGTTAATGTGTTCTCTTATTGTTGCTCTTCAAATTGTGTTTTTCTGTGTTATCGTGTGAAATATTGTGACAATAATGGCGTGTGAAAAACGTAATACTAGGCTCCAAAGTAAACTGAGAAATGACAGTGAAGACGAAAGCAGTGTGTTAGCGCCACCGAGTAATGAATTAACTAATGTTCAAAGTAGTAATTTGCTAACTGTGCATAGGGAAATGGAGCGGGCTGCAAACAATGGCGTAGACAGTGAAACAGGTAGTGAACAGGGAAGCATTATCGATCGATCGCTCGGCAACAGCTCGCCTCAGGAATCCGAAATGACAGGACACAATTTTGTAAATACTGTAGATTCTGGTTTTGCGTCCTCACCGTTTTCTCAAATGAGTCAAGACACATTTTCCGCTTGTCAAAATGTGAATGTTGCCAGTGCAAATTCACTGCCGAAAAGCACTGTTTCAGACACCAGTGCATTGATATTACAATTAATTCAACAAATGGGCCAAAAGCTTGAAAAGTTAGACACAATGGAACAACACCAGAGACAAACGCAGCAACAGTTAGACACAATGGAACAAAATCAGAGACAAACACAGCAAAAGCTTCAAAAGTTAGACACCACACTTGAACAAACACGTGAAGATTTAACTACTGAGTTACATAAAATCGAATCGAAATGTCAAAAAGTCTGTAATGACGTAAAAACACAAATTTGTGAGCATTTTCAACCTATTTTTTCGTGGCATGAAAATGCATTACAGAATCACGAAGCAGCCATAAAAGAACTGCAAACTATTGTTCATGAAAATCATGAGACCTTGCAAGCTAAATTTGACTCAGTTGCATCTACCGATTCGGTTACGCAACTTGCAAAAACTCAGGAAAACTTGAAGGACACAGTAGATTCGATTTCAACACAAATGGACACTCTGAAACTTGGTTCAGAAAAACACACTGAGGAAATGTGTTCACTATCGGAGAAAGTAGCCGAACTTTCGGATCAGGTCACTAACTTATCTACAAAGGTAGATGAAGATTTGAATGACACAAGACCTGTAGCCATCACTGACACAGAAGAGTATGAACAAATTAAGAAATTCAAACAAAATCAGAATCAAATTAATACGCAATACAAAAGAGAAATCCGGGAAGTACAAGATCAGTTGGCACAAGTAGTACAAAAATTTCATAGTTCAGAGGACACTCGCGCTCCAACACGGGAAGAGGGACATAGAAGTACGGAACAGCCACAAAATAATAACTCAGGGCACTTCGGAAATTATGAAAGAAATTGGCAAGGCAGACCGAATTTTGAGATGGAACCACCGAAACAACGTAACAATGACCGATATGCGACTCGCCGACACGATGATTTTGACTATAAGCTGTTCATTACTACACGTAAATTCAAAACATTTAAGAATTCTGGCAATGACATTCATCCACAAGCATGGCTCCACCAATTCTCTCATTGTTTTCCTCCCAACTGGTCGTTAGAGCACAGATTAGAATTTATGTGTGGCTACTTAGACAATGAACCAGCTGAAAGAATGCGATCGGTCATTCACGATTGTCACAGTGAAGGAGATTTTTATCATGCCTTCCTCTCAGCATATTGGTCTCAAGCTACACAAGACCGAGTAAAACATAGCTTCATAATTATGAAACATTTCGAACGATCTGAATTTTTCAGTCTTGTGAAATATTTTGAAGACATGTTGCACAAGAATCAGTATCTCTCAAACCCATACAGCCCCTCAGAACTCATCCGCATTTGCTTAATCAAACTGCCTGAACATTTGCGACATATTATTTTAGCAGGACGTTGCAAAGACGACATTGAAGCTTTTCAGGGACTGTTACAAGAATTAGAAATTGACACAGACAGTCGCGGGATGCGAAAACAGGAACACAATCACTACAGGTCACATCCGTCACAATTCCGTGACGACAGAAACAATAACTGGACACGGCAAGTCTATTCTTACAACGCAAATCGTGACCAAAACAGACACCACCCGTATGACAACCGTTGGCAGAGTAGTAATAATTACAGGGAAAGATCACCTCTCCGCGGTAATGACTATCACAGAGACAATCAGAGAAACAGGCAATATGGGAACCAAAATAATTATTATCAAGGGAGACAGAATAACTTCAGATGCAACGGTCCAGCGCACAGTTACGATTCAGGGAGAAATTCTCCACCACGTGACCGACAAAAAAGGAACTATGGAATCTACCGACATGACGACAGACGATATGATCGTAACGACAGACCTGAATTGCATCAGAACTGGCGGGATTCAGACAGAGCAGGGCGTTCTCGTCACTGTGAATTTGTAGAAGTTAGGTCTCCTAATCCCAATAACGACGTGCGCCAACAAAGAGACAGACAATGACTCGCACAGCAGGCAGCCGCGTGCGCCAGCTGGCTCAGGGAAAAATAGCATACACGTTAACCCTGAAAAAAAAAATTTGGCATTCCTTACCGACGTATACAACATGATAATTACATTCAAATCAAACTGTGAGTACTATGAAGAGTAAAGGATAGCACCACACTTCACATGTAAAACCGTTTATTGAAAGATAATCTGCTTTTTAGCTTTGTCTTTGCCATATAACTTTTCATTTTACATTACTAGTATGCTGTGTCAGACTTAAGAAACTGTTAACATACAACAATGTTTGAAGTTAAATAGCCAGTCTAGAACCTAGGGAACATTTTTAAACAGAAATTACGAATACATTGTTATAGTGAACAGACGACACAGTGTTGTATTTGTACATTCTTGCTTGTTAGTTGCACGATTACGTAACGACTATAAGGCTCACATACTTAGAACATTTACCAGTACTGCTAATGAGATTTTAATGCAACATTTTGGTTTACTTGAAAATATATTCTGGATTTAAAGTACTTTCTGTGAGATACCAGATGACACAGTGGTTAGTTTATGTGACAGCTACACGATTTTATCACAACGCTACTAATGAGTGACAATATACAATGTTGCTTTTGTGGTGTTTCTGTTTTATATCTGCACAGTTTTTCTGTTTTATTCTGGAAAGTAAAACATGTTTTAGTAGTAACTTTTGTGGTATAGCTACAATGAGACTGCCTTTTCCGTAGCACAACAATACGTTACAGCACAGTAATTTCTTCATCACGGCAATAAGCGTTATAACTAAGATATCTATACGCAAAGCATTTCACTTTTGTTTATCATGAGGTAAGTACATTGACTTCTGCAGAACTTCGCTTTCAGAGGACAATAACTACGACACTTTCACAGAGATTATCTTACAGCAAGACGCACATTTAGCGCTACAGGACATGTGTTTGAATGATTAATTTTGTACTTAAATCATTTATTTTTAAAGATATTTGAAGGACAATGATACAAACGTTTTCCGTAATAAATTTCATTCCATTGTTGTAATCTGTAACACCTGAGAGTATAATTACATTAATCCTCAGGGGGGTACACGCTTACTTTGTGTACCATGTGTTTGGCAAGCACAAGGAGCCCTAGCTAATATGGTATTTGCTTATACAACTTTACACATCGGTACCATATTTCTCTAACACATAAATTACACAGCTATCTGATTATTTAACAGAGAAACAAACATTTCTTTACTACATCAGTGACAGATGTTTACGTAATTACACAGTTGGGTAACTTCACACTTACAAAATTGTATTTTGTCTGTACTTTATGAACTGTTCATATTTTTTCAGACCCATTGTGATATTATGAGAGCTTTGAATGATATATTTGGTATGGGATCACGATTCTTGAAGTGCGTTTCAGGCAGATGACACTTTTGACATGAGCAGAGAATTTTTTTAATTAGTGGAGGAAGCTACGACGATTTTGAGAGTTGACTGAGGTGTTATGATGTTATTATTACGATGACTATGTGTATTATGCTGTTGCAGTATGTTTGTGATCAATAAGCTGATGCTATATGAGTTATTTGATTATGCTACGTCTATTAAGATAAAATATTGTAGAAGTGTCGACGAATAAGGTAAGGAATAATGAGTAGTGGTTAGGGACGCTGATTTGTGAAAAAAGTTGTTGGAAACCAAGAATCGTACTTTAAGAGTTGTGAAATGTATGTAAGTGCGTGAATGTATCACAATGCCGGCGAAAATTTTTTGGACACTGTTATATTCATAAGATTTTGTATCTACACATTTGCAACGCAAATTCTCGACCTCTGCAATTTTTTATATGAGACTGCCACTGTAGCAGAAACTGCTGTCGTAAATATTTCCGTACGAAAGTTAAGTGACCACCTGCACGTAATGCATCGCGGGTACCCAGCTGTGTCAGACACCTGGAGAAAAAGCCATTAGTGTGTGCCAGAGGCGCAGGTGGAGAAAAAAAAAAGGGAAGCCATTATCCTCGCCATTGACGTTCCTTTGTAGAGAGCATCGCAAAAACGACACGGTCGAACTTGAAAACATATGATTACACTGTGGAGCTCTTAATTTATGATATTTACTAAATTGCCTAATGAAATGACAAGAAACATTTTATGTCTATTGTCTTGCTAGTTGAAAGATTGTTTACTGCATTATGAAATGCCATATGGCTAGTGAATGACGTTTGACACCTTGCTTTGCCTATTTTGTTTAATATCTAGTTTCTAGCTGCACTGCAGCATTGGTTAAAATAAAATTTAATATATGTACTAATATAGTTATTTTATGCCTACAGATCCAGTCAATAAGAAATTTATCATCTACTTCCAAGAAAACAAGGGCACATAAATAGACATTTCCCTTCACAGGAATTGCATAATTAATTTCTTTACGATTTGGTAACTTATCTGCTAGTGTAAGTTCTCGTGATGCATCACTCTAGTGTTAAAATGTGACATAGGTATTAGACATGGCCATTTTTAGTGTAATATTTTTTTCTGCTTGAGCTATGTCATGTTTAGATATCTGCTGTTTGCCAGGCATAGTGTTACTGAAATTGACTTTGTATTATTCTGTTAAGCCAGTTTTACTAATGATTTATTTTTATTGTTTGCTGCACATTGCCTTCTATTAGTTGTAATATTGCTGCTTGCTTTGACAATTTCCATTTTTTTTCATTTCTATTTGTATTAAGTGTTTTGTGCTGCTGCATTGCCTCGTCCCTTAGTTTAGCATCTGAGGTCAGTAGATTTAAGTTAGCTTAAGAGGGGGTAGACTATATAAGAGAATGAGTTGCAATGAATTGGAAGAAATGCATTGAGAAGTTATACGAAAAAAAGTACAGCAAGCAGGTATAGATAGGACTTTTGGGAATAATGATGAACCAAGGGAGATCTCCATGCAAAATACTGCAGTAAAACAAACCCTGTCCTTTCCTTTTGTATTATTTTGCTATGTGTGTATGTACCATTGTGTATTTGTCTTTTTCCTGTCTTTAAGTGTTTAGCTAATAAGATTTATGTTGTAGAATTTTTCAAATACTATGTTATTTACCTTGTAAAGATGTTTAGACATTATTTATTCTGTTTTGTTTTAATGCTCATGTGTGAAGTTGATATTTCAAAAGTTATTCTGATCTTTTATGTATGTACTTATGTCATAATTCCTGTAACACTGATGTATATGTTATTTTGATTCTTTTGTAAAGCCCATATTACTACAAATGTTATCTGTACTATTATGTTCTTTAATGATGTATTTTGTACCTTTGTAATTGTATTCTTATGTTATAAAATTGTAATTGACACCAGTTCATCAAATTAAGTAACTTGTAAGTTCCATTTCACTGCACACGTTTCTGTTGGTCATGGTATGTGGACAATATGTGAGAAGTAGGGACTGTTAGTGTTTGCACGTGTGTTAATAATTCAGCAAGGGACTGGATAACAGCATTGCTGGTTCTAAGGACAATTAAAAAAAAAAAAAAAAAACTTTGTGAGTGCACAAGTGGTGGTTTATCGATTTGCTATATTGTCCGCAAGACTCTTCGATGGTGATTGTGCACCTGCACATTTGCAACAGATGGCTGCTGGCCGTCTCTACAAGGACTACAGTGGGTCTACACCTTTGCTCACTCGCCAATACCATTATTTCTACAAGGACTGCAGTGTGTCTGCACCTCCAGTGGCACACCAGTACCATAATCTCTACGAGGACTACAGTGGGTCTGCTCTGTGATGACCTACCTACCAATATTCTTCAGAACTTTGACTGACTCTGTTGTGGGTTTGCTCTGTTGTGACCCATTACCTGTCTGCATGTCGAGAGTCAGCACTGTCTTTCCGTTTGAAGGACAACACTACTTCTTCAAGACTGCATGGAAAGCCACTACTTCCGTGTGCATTTTCTTTTACTGCTTAGGACTTTGAGAAAAACACTGCTATTTTACTGTGATAAACAATCAGGACTGTCTCTATGGACTGTGAGAAAGTTTAGCTTTTGACCAACATTGTATTAATAAGTGTGTGCGTTTGATATATTTGTTATTGTAATCATGAAAAATTTTATCAAATCATTATTGGCCACTGCCCAAAACAACTTGTAAAATTTTTTGTGGGGAGCATGGGGGCTATGTAAGTAGGCTGTTTATGTTTTCTTATTGGCAGCGTTACATAGCGCTCTGTATGAAAATCACTGGGTGTGCTGTGTGAAGTCTGTGGCTAGTTTGCATTGTTGTCTGCCATTGTAGTGTTGGGCAGCGGCAGCTGGATGTGAACAGCGCGTAGCGTTGCGCAGTTGGAGGTGAGCCGCCAGCAGTGGTGGATGTGGGGAGAGAGATGGCGGAGTTTTGTAATTTGTCATGAACTGCTATATATATTATGACTTTTGATGATACTAAGGTAAATACATTGTTTGTTCTCTATTAATATCTTTTATTTGCTAACTATCCCTATCAGTAGTTAGTGCCTTCCGTAGTTTGAATCTTTTATTTAGCTGGCAGTAGTGGCGCTCGCTGTATTGCAGTAGTTAGAGTAATGAAGATTTTTGTGAGGTAAGTGATTTCTGGAAGGTATAGTTTAATGTTTGTCAGGGCCATTCTTTTGTCAGGATTATTGAAAGTCAGATTGCGTTGCGCTAAAAAATATTGTATGTCAGTTTAAGGACAGTCTTGTATAACTGTTCAAAAAGGGGACGTTTCAGTAATAATACGACACAAGCATGACCCCACACTATACACAGCAGTGTTAGAGACGTACAAGGAGACAATTATTGAACTATATGAAACAAAATCGTTGTAACTTATGAATGATTTACGTTAGGATGTTCAAACTCCACTGTCGGCCGCGGGACATGTTGGGAATTAGTATGGGCATGCGTATGTAAATATACACTACCGGCGATTATAATTGCTACACAACGAAGATGACGTGCTACAGAGGTGAAATTTAACCGACTAGAAGAAGATGCTATGATATGCAAATGATTAGCTTTTCAGAGCATTCACACAAGGTTGGACCCTACAATGTGATGATATGAGGGAAGTTTCCAACTGATTTCTCATACACAAACAGCCGTTGACCGGCGTTGCCTGGTGAAACGTTGTTGTGAAGCCTCGTGTAAGGAGGAGAAATGCGTACCATCACGTTTCCGACTTTGAGAAAGGTCGGATTGTAGCCTATCACGATTGCGGTTTATCGTATCGCGACATTGCTGCTCACGTTGGTCGAGATCCTATGACTGTTAGCAGAATATGGCATCGGTGGGTTCAGGAGGGTAATACGGAACGCCGTGCTGGATCCCAACGCCCTCGTATCACTAGCAGTCGAGGTGACAGGCATCTTATCCGCATGGGTGTAACGGATCGTGCAGCCACGTCTCGATCCCTGAGTCAACAGATGGGGACGTTTGCAAGACAACAACCATCTGCACGAACAGTTCGACGATGTTTGCAGCAGCATGAACTATCAGCTCGGAGATTATGGCTGCGGTTACCCTTGACGCTGCATCACAGGTAGGAGCGCCTGCGATGGTGTACTGAACGACGAACCTGGGTGCACGAATGGCAAAACGTCATTTTTTCGGATGAATTCAGGTTCTATTTACAGCATTATGATGGTCGCATCCGTGTTTGGCGACATTGCGGTGAACGCACATTGGAAGCGTGTATTCGTCATCGCCATACTGGCGTATCATCCGGCCTGGTGGTATGGGGTGCCCCTATTTACACCACTCGGTCACCTCTTGTTCGCATTGACGGCACTTTGAACAGTGGACGTTACATTTCAGATGTGTTACTACCCGTGGTCCCACCGTTCAGTCGAATCCTGCGAAACCCTACATTTCAGCAGGATAATGCACGACCGCATGTTGCAGGTCCTGTACGGGCCTTTCTGGATACAGAAAATGTTCGACTGCTGCCCTGGCCAGCACATTCTCCAGATCTCTCACCAACTGAAAACGTCTGGTCAATGGTGCCCGAGCAACTGGCTCGTCAGAATACGCCAGTCACTACTCTTGATGAACTGTGGTATCGTGTTGAAGCTGCATGGGCAGCTGTGCCTGTACACGCCATCCAAGCTCTGTTTGACTCAATGCCGAGGCGTATCAAGGCCGTCATAACGGCCAGAGGTGGTTGTTCTGGGTACTGATTTCTCACGATCTATGCAACCAAATTGCGTGAAAATGTAATCACATGTCAGTTCTAGTATAATGTATTTGTCCAATGAACACCCGTTTATCATTTGCATTTCTTGTTGTTGTAGCAACTTTAATGGCCAGCAGTGTAGTTTGGTTTAGCGACGAAGCTCACATTATTTTGGATGGGTTCCGTCAATAAACAATATTGCCGCATTTGGGAGACTTAGAATCCGCATTTCACGATCGATAAGTCTCGTCACCCTCAGCGGGTGACTGTGGGATATGCATTGTCCAGTCACGGAATAACCGGTGCCACGTTCCGTGATGGCACTACGAGTACCGAACGCTACGTGAAGGTTTTGGAAGATAATTTCATCCCCGTTATCTAAAGTGGGCCTGATTTCGACACGCTGTGATTCATGCAAGACAGAACTCGAACCCATCGAAGTAAGAGAGTGTTTGATGTCGTAGAGGAGTACTTTGGGGACCGCATTCTGGCTCCTGTGTACAAAGAGGCACTGGCATGGCCCTCGTGTGGCCGGCATATTCTCCGGATCTAGACACACGGGACTCCTTTTTGTGGGGCTACAGCAGTAACCGCAAAACCACTACCGAACTGAAAACCGCCATTCAGGAGGTCATCGACAGCATCAATGTACCGACACTTCAGCGGGTCATGCAAAATTTCGCTATTCGTCTCCGCTACATCATCGCCAATGTGGCAGGCATTCGAACATGTCCTAACCTAAATCCGAATATCTGTAGTGACGTATACATGTTGAATAAAGTGTGTTCACGCCGTAGTAACTAATTTACGTGTTTTCCCTATAATTCAATGATTGTCACCCTCTACATTCAACTGATGCTCTTAAGACACAACTCACACACCGTTGGGGAAGGGGCCATTGTACACGGAGCTAGGAAACCCCTTTCGATTAGTCCATTATACGCACCAATTTGGCTCTTCCAGCCAACGGTGTTATATAATCCTTTCTTCCTCGTGTCATTTCTTCTGTTTGTAACATTTTACGGGTGTCCCAGAATGAAATGTTAGTGCTCAGGAATTTGGCAGGGACGATCATTGGTAGCATAAAAAGTCACAAACATGAGCTCTAAAATGCGTATCTTAAGATCTAGGAGCAACTGTTCAGTAGAAGAAACGTGTTTCAGGGTAAGGAAGATGATCAAGTGGTCCTATACTGTCTCTCAGAGAATATCAGATCGACCACGTGGCCACACATGCCCTTCACAGAAAAAAATTCATGAAGTGCAAGTCCGAAGAGGAGCCAACATTGACTCTGACCACTCTATAGTGCGGATCAAACTGAAACTTACCACGAAAAGAATCCCCCACAAGAAAACTCATCACCAGGTATTCGACACAAAAATATCAAAGAAAGAAACATAAAAGAAGAATGGGGAAAGGAAAAGGCAGGCACCTGGCATAAATTCCGTAAGAAGATAATCAAGAGAGCCAAAGAGGCAGTACCATTGAAGAAGAATACGAAACACCCGTGGTGGGACTCCGCATGTGAAGAAGCACTGGAAGTACGAAAAGTGCTTTCCCGAAATATAACTCTTAGAAATCACTGGGGATTCAACAACATTATCTTCAGACCAGAAAGGAAGGCTCAAAAATTATCAGACAAACAAAGAGGCAGAACAAGAAGGACTAGTTGGACTCGATAGAAAAAGATTTCCGAGATCACAATACTCGAGACTTTTACAGGACGTTCGCAGGGAGGATTCAAGGATACACCCCTCAGAACTTATGTTTCCGAAAACCAGACGGCAAACTCGGGCTGACCAACAGATATAATGGTGGAGAACTGGCTCGCTATTTCTGAGAGCTACTCAATTGCCGGGAGACCACATCAAGATGGCCCACGAGACTGCCACACAAGTAAACCCAGAATCTCCACCACCTACCCAAGAAAAAATCCATAGACACATCTTCAGACTCAAGAATAACAGGGCATCTGGAGAAGACGGTATAGTTGCAGAACTATTGAAGAACATAGGCCCAAATACACTTGAGGAGCTCACACAAATCATCATAGGCATCTGGAAAACGGAAAAGGTACCTGAAGAATAGAAATTTTTGCTCAGCCATCCGTTACACAAGAAAGGTGACAGAACAGATGTCAATAACTACAGAGGGATTTCTCTCCTTGAAATAACCTACAAAATTCTATTCGCGTGCGCTTATTCAAAGAACACAAGAACAGCATGAAAACAAAATTGGTGACTATCAAGCCGGTTTCCGACTGGGGGGTTCTTATGTTGAACAAATTTTCAATTTGAAGATGCTATTGAAATATAGAGCAACCCGAAGCTCTCTGATCGTCTCTATGTTCGTCGATTTCAAGAAGGCATATGATTCAGCCGATCGACAGTCCCTCTTTAACATTTTAGAAGAGCAAGGATTTGATCGAAAGACATTAAGACTCATCGAGGAAACACTCAAGGGTATGAAGTCAAAAGTGAAATTCATAGGCGAATTGTAGAGCCCTTTGAGATAAAGACCGGTGTGTGACAAGGTGATGGATTTTAATCACTGCTCTTCAACCTTGTTCTGGATAAAGGCATCCGAGAATGGTAGAAAGAACTGAAAACTCAGGACCACTGGAGACCCATTCAACTCGGACGTAAGAACGATGACATCAAGCTCAGTTGTTTAGGTTTCGCAGACGACCTAGCAATACTAGCGGCCTGAAAAAATACAGCGACCAACAGACTGAAGTCCTGAAGGAATGCGCTGAGAAAACTAGACTACAAATCTCATTAGAGAAGACCAAGTTCCTTTGCACTAAATTCTGCATTCAGGAACTGAACACAAAATACGGGCAGATCAAACGAGTTCCAACCTTAAAATAACTTGGTCAGATCATAGAACCAACAGGGTTGGAAAAGGAAGTACAAAAAGTTCGGTTATAAAAGCTCAAATGAGTATATGGGAGAGAACGTGAAATCTATAACCAGAAATGTTTGTCCATTTATAGAAAGATCAAACATAGTAATATAGTGATTAAACGTGAGGTGTTGTACGCGAGCGAAATCTTGGTACAAAAGGCGATCTGGCAAACATCTTGAAGGAGGAAAGAAAGATCACGAGGAAAATGCTGGGACCAGATATAACAGAAGAGGGGTATAGACTCAAATCGCGCAAAGGAACAGAACAACCGTCTAACCTTGCCGGAGATATCAGGAAACTAAGGTTGAAATTCTATGGACACATTCATAGACTCCCATCTTCAAGGTAACTCACAAGATTTTGGCATACACTGCAAAACTGAAGAACATTCCATGGATAGAAAAAGTCAAATATGACTTGGAAAAGTCACAGATAGGAACGTCGGACACACTAGACAGCAAACTTTGCCGCCAGAAGATAAATAGATGGGTAGTAAAGCCATAGAATGAAGTCCCTGAAAGATCAGGGACTAAGTGATCGGAAGAAAGGAAGAAAGCACATAGCGGAAGAATGAAAGCTATATGGGCTATTAGAAAGGTGAATCATAAATGTAACACGTGATCCGACAGGGTCCATACGCACTGTGTGTGTGTGTGTGTGTGTGTGTGTGTGTGTGTGTGTGTTTTCAGTACCACTTCAGGAGATTGAGCACTACCGTTGCACACTGCCGCTATGTGCCCTGAGTTCTCTCACAGTCGAAAAGTAAATGAAAATGTTTGTCCATGGCATCTTGCAACTGCAGCAAGCTCAATCAAACTGACGATCAAAGATCTTTCATAATGCAGCATCTTAGAAATCGCAAGGAATAAGGCGGTTGGGGTAAAAATATATTGGAGGACAAGTAGTTCGTTTTTCCAACGTATTGGATACTCACATAGCACTTCTACAGTATTACGACATCGTATTTTGTGAGGACTGGCCAACCACTTTTCTTGCATAAGGGCAATTATCTCATTTTCCAGTCACAAAATTTTAAATATTTCGAATTTCTGACCAAGCCAGGTGGTGCATTTCCAGTATTCTGAAAATTTACACCATCTTGAAAACTTAGATAGTTCAAGTGACTCATTTTTGGCATATTACAATTTTTCTCGCTGGAAACGTCGTAACACTGCATAACGTCATAGGTAGAGGGAAATACGGCAGCAATGCAGCATATGCTCAGAGGCTCAAAACTGATTACTGAATGTGGCTCACGTGCGTGTTAGGATGACTCCTCGCAAAAAAGTAGGAAATCTGACTTTGTGTACCAATTCTGGCACAGATTTTCAACTGTCACAACATATTAAGCATATCTCTTCTCACTGACAGTGTATCCAACATATGAAAGAGTACTCCATAGCTTGAATTGTTTACAGGTGAAATAGAACCGCCATGTTCTCCTGTTTATATTGTTTGCTGGTGGAGTGGAGTTTACACAGAATGGTTTGAAAAATACACGTAAATGGTGGGAGGAGATTCCACTTGCGAATCTGAAGTAAAATTTGCGATTTCACTGCTCCTTCGTATGTTCATACGTCCCGTTATTCTGGCGGAGCGAATGGAAGAAATTAAGGCAAAAAGTTTTATAGCAGTCTTCAAAATCGCTCATAATAAATTATGCAATGACATCGCTTTCAAAAGGCTTTAAATTTAAAACAGGACTTTATTAAACAGTACTAACTAGAATTTCTTTCCTGTGTGGGTCCACAGTCTCTAAATATTTCATAAATGAAAACATGGTCCGTTGTACGCTGTATATTAATGTTCGTTATTTAATTTGTGCTATTACCTAATTTCGACGTATTTACTTCATACTGAAGTGAACTCGAAATTAGCTAATCGTATGAATTAAGTAAATAACAATACACAGCCTACAACTTTTATTTGTGAAACTGTTCATTAGTTTCGGGAGTAACTGCTTCTCAAGTGTTTAGCAGATGTGTGTACGTCATCCTCGTAACTAGTACTTAACAGAAATCACACTCCATGCACAATTACGCATACAAGTATATCAAATGTTATTGAAAGAATTGGTACAATAAACGAGCTATTAAAGGACTGATGCGTTACAACAAGATTAATGTTATATTACTTGTTCCTTTGATCATGAATACATTTAGTAATTGTGTGGAACATGTGAGTTTTACATAAGGTATATTTACACGAATTTCTTTTTAGAACTACTATTTCATACCTAAAAATCCATCTATTGAATAGAAAGAGTTGTCATTCTAAATTCTTCTGTTTCTAAATGCTGGATGGCTATCTGTTAGACTTTTAATGATATTTGGTAAACGACCGAAGACATTTGTGGCAACATAATTGATCCTTTTCTGTGCCAAAGTCAAATTTAACCCAGAATAGTGAAGTTCGTCCTTTCTTCTAGTGTTCTAGCTATGCAGTTTGCTTTTATTTTTGACCTGGAATGGGTTATTAACAAAAGCCTATCTGAAAACCAAACTAACATTTTGTTGGTACTTCATTTTTACAAACATGTGAAGCTACTCTTGAATGCATTGCTTTTTCAAGAATTTTGGATAAAGTGAAATTAGGCGGTATTCATTAGCATCAGATCTGTCCCCCTATTTAAGCAATGGTTTAACAATAGCATATTTCAGTTTATCCGGAAAAACGTTCTCTTTGACTGAGGTACTAGATGTCAGTTTGTTCAGATAACTCACGAAATCGCTATGAATGTTAGCCTCACACAGGTTGGAATTTAAATACTGCGGAGGAATAAGAGGTCAACTGATTCACTTAGAAGAGGCAGTGTGGAATGTAAATTTAAGGCATTTCAAAGGCCCTGATCTCACAAAATACCTTTTATTCACACAATCTGTTTCAACAGTCTTGGCTGTTATCTTCAGGTCTTAAACATTTTTTGGTGGTAAAACATGTTCATTTTACGCTGAACCTCATGCACAAAATGTCAAGAGGAAATCACTCAGCATAGTATAGACGTTTGTCATCTCTAAAGTATTTAAAAACACACAGAAAATATGTATATGGACACTGCCTTTTGGACAAGGTGCTGGGTGTTTTCAAATATTTTAGAGGTGACAAAAGATTATAATGTACATGTTGTGCATGACATTCAGTGTAAAATGAACATGTTTTACTACACAAAAATGTTTAAGACCTGAAGATGACAACTAATACTACTGAAAACGGTTGTCTCGAATAAAAAAATGTGTGCGATCTTGGCTTTTGAATGGTTTTCAACGATCGAAACAGATCGCCCTTCGTTACTCTCATAATGAGAACATTCAATTACTGAAAATTACGTGGCTAGATGTAATAATTAATGAAGAGGGGCCTAAGTTGAAGGGATAAAAAAAATTCATGGCACAACTTAACTAAATGAAGAGCTCGGTTGGTAGTATATATCCCGAGGCATCAATAAATCGTCACTTTGGTAATAGAGGGAAGTATTGGGGTAAAAATTATACAGAGAGACAAGAGCTCGAACAAAGTGAGCAGGCTGAAATGTGTTTAGGTTGGAGCAGTTATGGAGTACTGAATAGGCTTGCACAGGTTAGCGCAAGCGTGGAGAGCTGCATCAAACCAGTCTTCGGCCTAAATACTACAACAGTAATTCAGCCACGTTGGGTAAAGCGTAATCGACGGAGACACGGACTAGTTGGGCTTCCCACGTCCACGGCCGGACAGCGGCTGGCAGAGCTGTGTGCCGCTGTAACGGGCACGACGGCATCACACCTATTGGCAGAGCGCCGTCACACGCCCGCACAAATGCACCGGACAGCAGAAACCGCATTAATTCCCTCCCGCCAAAGCTGTCCGCATGGATACTGAATTACAGGCATGCCCCAGGGGTGCAAGTGAACAGGGTGTGTAGGGCACGTCGGACACAGGTGGCAACCGGACACTCGCCAGCTGCGCACAGGGAGCGGGTGTGGCGACAGTCGTAGATATGGGGCAAACGGTGTACCACATAAATTCACCCCCTGCGTCGGCAGCAGGACAGCCGCACAGTGCCGGGACCGCCTTTACTTGATACACAGTGTGGTCCAGGGCTTCAAAAGAAAACCTGCTCCGCGAGCAGGCGGTGAGCGCAGTTGGGCCTTTAGCGACTACTGTAGCCCCTCCGTCGTCACAGAGTATAGGGTAGGTCGGGGAGCAGTGTGTAGACTTTTCTAAATTAGGAAGCCGATCCTGTGGGAAATGCTTGGATGAATCTAGAGTGTCTTTACACATTGGTGTGCGAAACTTGAGGACGGAAGTAACTTTCGCATCTACATCTACATCTACATGGATACTCTGCAAATCACTTGAGTGCCTGGCAGAGGGTTCGTCGAACCACCTTCACAATTCTCTATTATTCCAATCTGGTATAGCGCTTGGAAAGAATGAACACCTATACCTTTCCGTACGAGCTCTGATTTCCCTTATTTTATCGTGTTGGTCGTTCCTCCCTATGTAGGTCGGTGTCAACAAAATATTTTCGCATTCTGAGGAGAAAGTTGGTGATTGGAATTTCGTGAGAAGATTCCGTCACAACGAAAAATGCCTTTCTTTTAATGATTTCCAGCCCAAATCCTGTGTCATTTCTCTGACACTCTCTCGCATATTTCGCGGTAATACAAAACTTGCTGCCTGTCTTTGAACTTTTTCGATGTACTCTGTCAGTCCTATCTGGTAAGGATCACACACCGCGCAGCAGTATTCTAAAAGAGGACGGACAAGTGTAGTGTAGGCAGTCTCCTTAGTAGGTCTGTTACATTTCCTAAGTGTCCTGCCAATAAAACGCAGTCTTTGGTTAGCCTTCCCCACAACATTTTCTGTGTGTTCCTTCCAATTTAAGTTGTTCGTAATTGTAATAACTAGGTATTTAGTTGAATTTACGGCTTTCAGATTAGACTGATTTATCCTTTAACCGAAGTTTAATGAGATCCTCTTAGCACTCATGTGGATGACCTCACACTTTTCGTTATTTAGAGTCAATTGCCACTTTTCGCACCATTCAGATATCTTTTCGAAATCGTTTTGCAGTTTGTTTTGATCTGCAAACAACCGAAGACAGCTGCTCGGATTGTCTCCAAAATCGTTTATATAGATAAGGAACAGTAAAGGGCAAACGCCAGAAATCCCTTCTGTTTTACTCGATGACTTTCCGACAATTACTACGAACTGTGACCTCTCTGACAGGAAATCACAAATCCAGTCACATAACTGAGACGATATTCCATAAGCACGCAATTTCACTACGAGCCGTTTGTGTGGTACAGTGTCAAAAGCCTTCCGGAAATCCAGAAATACGGAATCGATGTGAAATGCCTTTTCAATAGCACTCAAAACTTCATGTGAATAAAGAGCTAGTTGTGTATCACTGGAACGATATTTTCTAAACCGATGTTAACTGTGTGTCAATAGACAGTTTTCTTCGAGGTAATTCATAATGTTCGAACACAATATATGTTCTAAAATTCTGCTGCATATCAACGTTAACGATATGGGCATGTCATTTAGTGGATTACTCCTACTACCGTTCTTGAATATTGGTGTGACCTGTGCAACTTTCCAGTCTTTGGGTACGGATGTTTCGTAGAGCGAACGGTTGTATATGATAGTTAAGTATGCAGCTAATGCATCAGAATACTCCGAAAGGAAGCTAATTGGCAGCTGTTGTCGATTCGAGTTCTGGAATATATACTTCGTCGTCTTTTGTGATGGCATGATGGAATAAAGGAAGGAATATTTGTGTTTCATGTCCCGTCGATATCGAGGTCATTAGAGACGGGTCGCAAGCTCGAATTGTGTTAAGGATGGGGAAGGAAATCGGCCGTGTCCTTTCAGTGGAACCATACCGGCACTGCCTGGAGCGATTTAGGGGAATCACGGAGAAATCTAAATCTGGATGGCCGTTGTCATCCCCAATGAGAGTACAGTGTGTCAACCACAGAGCAATCTTGCTCGGTACTTTTGCATGAGATGTCACTGCCAAGTAACATAGCTCAGCGAAACTTGGAACTTACATCGAAGGAACTATCACAGTATAGTACAGTAATTGAAATAAATACGGAACAAGACGAACATAAATGATACTTTTATTGAAAGGCAGTGCTTACACTGAAGTCACAGAGACATATGATGGACTCCTGGACATTACAAACGTCGGGATATGGCTATTTATAGGGTGTGACCACCACGGCAACACGGACGGCAGTGCATGTTCTGCAATGTGCTTCCATGCTGGCCGCAAGCTTGCCAAGTAATTCTTGTGGTATGGCGTTCCATTTCTCCACCAGTGCGATTGACAAGTGCGGGATGGTTGTTGGTGCATGTGGTCAAGTTGCAGTACGTTTCGCCAGCGCGTCCCACCCGTGTTCCAATGGATGAAAGTCGGGGGCAACGGGCTGGCTAGTTCATTCGCCGAATATCCTCTCGTTCCAAGAGCCCCCCCCCCCCCCCTGTGCACTATTCGGTGCGGTGCCCTACTGTTTTCCGTAAAAATGGAGTCAGCGCGAATGCACCCATAAAAAGACGCACACACGGAAATGTTACAGTGCCACATTAACGATGACCGGTGAGTGGACCGTGTTAAAAAATTTGAAGGTCAGTAGGCCCACACCATAACACCTGGACCTCCAAAACGACCATGTTCGACAGCGTTCTTGTGCGCATTACTTCTTCCCATCTATCGCTATATGAGGATACCTCCAGTATTGTCGAACATAATCGTGTCGGTGGTGCAGGTGTTATTGTGTGGGAAATCATAATGTTGCATGGGCGTACTGACTTGAACACGGTACATTCCGTGGCCTTCGTTAACGTGACACTGTACTCATTCCCAATATGCGTCTTTCACTTTAACCGACGACAACGAGCGATCGAATCGAGCAGGAAAGGTGGCGGAGCTATTGGAATGAAAGGATATTCGGCGAATGGACTGGGTCGGCAGTTCCCCCGATTTAAATCTCATTGAGCCTGTGTGTGATGCGTTGGGGAGACCAACTACAGCATTTCCGCGTGCACCAATGACCATCTCGCAGTTGTCAACCGCGCTCATGGATGAATGGAACGCCCTACCGTTACAACTGGCCAGCATGGCAGCGCACTGCAGGGCATGCATTGCCGTCCTTGGTGATCTCACACCCTAGTACCATGTCCCGCCTTTTGGAATGTCCAGTGACCAACCATATATCGCACTGACTTCAACGCAATTATTGTCATTGAATTAAAAAAAATGGTTAAAATGGCCCTGAGCACTATGGGACTTAACTTCTGAGGTGATCAGTCCCCTAGAACTTAGAACTACTTAAACCTAACTAACCTAAGGACATCACACACATCCATGCCCGAGGCAGGATTCGAACCTGCGACCGTAGCGGTCGCGTGGTTCCACACTGTAGCGCCTAGAACCGCTCGGCCACCTCGGCCGGCCATTGAATAAGTGTCATTTTTGTTCGCCTCACTGAGCACTCATTTCAATTACCTTCAGTACTATAATCTAGCAGTTTTTTATATATCATCCAAGTTTCATCGATCTGCATTACCTGGGACTGACACATTATGAGAAAGCTACTTTCGTATTTAAGTTTCACCCTCAAGTATATTTAGCGTCGCATTACAGACCAATCACTTTAAACTGACGATTAGTTTCAATTTGTTGCTGGAGGCTTTTTCATTTACGCCACGAATTGTGGTTATTCACCAAAACGACCGGTGCTCCAGTGGCAGATACATAAAGTAATAAATTCCAAGTCAAACCTACCTTTTCTACACATTTTTCAATGGCGTTAGCAATATGACATCCAGGTATGTACTTACGCTATCTACACTTCCATACAGCGCTGAAGAATGTGCTGCAAACTCTTTGCAATGACGTTTAAAGCTGCCTATAAACGTCGTCTGCCTTTGTGGGACGTATGACTATTGTGTTTGATATCGGCACCACGCGAAACTGTTCCACCTGAAGTGGACAATAAATGTTGAACTTAAACTATCCAGTATATTTCCCATAAATCACCAACCGTGAAAGAGCGCAAGCACTTCCTGGAAGCATTACAGTTCTGTAGCTCATAGGAACGGTACGCTAACCTGATTTTTCTTCTTCTCCTTGCTTATCTTCAGACAGCTCCTTCTGAGGTTTTAAAACTCGGAAGTCGTCCACATTTCCCATTTCCGTATTTTTTGACGTGGTTATTCAGTACCTTTGTAAACTGGTCTTCCCTAATTAATTCAGTGTCTTATGATGCACTAAACACTTTGTGGTTCCATCTATTTGTGGAAAAAGGTAAGATTCCCTCACTGAGGATTTAAATGCGAAGACATTTTTGGTGTCACACAACATGACTCTCCATTACTGCTGTTATATGGCACCAATGTCAAATCTGACCCTCCCCTGGTTCTAAGTTGGCGCTCCTGCCGTGTTGTCGCGACCACATGTTGAGCTGTCATTTCCGTAACTCTGCACCACGCCGCAACTGCTCTATTCGCGAGCATTAGCCTGAGCAAGCACGAGGGCTTACGTTCAAAGTCAGTGAGTTCTTAACATCTACGTGCTGTCGCTATGCGGTGTTCGCAAGGTGTACGCTCCATACCCACCGTGTCGTATTCCGCTCACTGGAATTTTAGAACAGAGCCTGCTAGAACCTACCAAAACTGTGGTGTTCTCTCCTGTTCGCAAGCTCTCGCCTCGGTAGATTTACGTCAGTCTCTGAGTAATCTTTGAAGTTCAGGAGATGGCAGGGATAAAACGCACGGAGCCAAAGGTTATTTACAACTTGCACAGAAACCAGACTGACATTGTAAGAATCAATGGAGATGAAACGGAAGCGTTGGTTGAGTAGGGAGTGAAGATGTGGAAAGGGAGTTAAAGTTCATGGAGAAGAAATAAGAATGTCCAGGTTTGCCCATGACATTTTAATCCTCTCATACCTGCCGTGCCTATTTAATACTTCACATTCACGATCCCTAAACGCTGGGCGGGCTGTCCTGGCAATGACTCAATGAACAGTCAGAGACTTTTTAGGAAAATACCACGCGACATGGTAATGGGGCAGCGACAATCCCAATTTGGAATAATTCCAGTTCCGGCATTATCCGTGCAGCTAAAGAAAACCACCCAAATACATCAGTCAGAACTATGAGGTGGGGAATTTAGTTTTGCCACGATATGTCACAATTAAGAAAACATCGATGACCAAGGCAGGATTCGAACCTGCGCGGTTCCGTACTTAAGCGCCTAGAACCGCTCGGCCACAACGGCCGGCTTGGCATTTTACTTTGTAAGTTTTGATAGGGGTCTAGTTTAGTTATTTTCTTGGATTTTCTTCTGATTCTTATTTTCTTTGTCTTTGACGCTGGGGGCATATACACGACTCCGACATTCGCCTTACAGCTGAGGGAGATCTCCTAAAAACTCAGCCGGGGATGTATGACATTGTTTTTTCATTCATTGCTTTTGTTTTACACGTTACTGTATTTGTAGAGGTTTCAGTAGTTCTTTATCCTCCGTGATTATCCCTATTCCTGTGTTTCTCCTGGGTGATTTTTTCAGTTGCTATTGTTAGTTATTGTTTAACAGCGCAATTCGGAGAATGCTCAGGAAGCAAAGACATTTGTCAGTTGAAGACAGCAAAACGAAAGCTGAAATTTTAAATTTAGCATTTGAGAAATCTTTCAAGCATGAGGATCGTACAAACATACCGCCGTTTGAGTCTCGTACAGATTCCTGTATGGAGGACATAGTGATAGACATCCCTGGTGTTGTGATGCAGCTCAATGAGTTGAAAATAAATAAATCGCCAGACCCTGATGGCATTCCAATTCGGTTTTACAGAGCGCACACTACTGCATTGGCTCCTTACTTAGCTTGCATTTATCGCGGATCTCTTGCCCAACGTAAAGTCCCGAGCGACTGGAAAACAGCGCAGGTGACGCCTGTATATAAGAAGGGTAGAAAGACGGATCCTCAAAATTACAGACCAATATCCTTGACATCGGTTTGTTGCAGGATTCTCGAACATATTCTCAGTTCGAATATAATGAATTTCCTTGAGAAAGAGAAGTTGCTGTCCATAAATCAGCACGACTTTAGAAAGCATCGCTCCTGCGAAACGCAACTCGCCCTTTTTCCACATGATATCTTGCGAACCATGGATGAAGGGTACCAGACGGATGTCATATTCCTTGACTTCCGGAAAGCATTTGACTCGGTGCCCCACTGCAGACTCCTAACTAAGGTACGAGCATATGGAATTGGTTTCCAAATATGTCAGTGGCTAGAAGACTTCTTAAGTAATAGAACCCAGTACGCTGTCCTCGATGGTGAGAGTTCATCGCAGGTGAGGGTATCATCTGGAGTGCCCCAGGGAAGTGTGGTAAGTCCGCTGTTGTTTTCTATCTACATAAATGATCTTTTGGATAGAGTGGATAGCAATGTCCGGCTGTTTGCTGATGATGCTGTGGTGTACGGGAAGATGTCGTCGTTGAGTGACTATAGGAGGATACAAGATGACTTGGACAGGATTTGTGATTGATGTAAAGAATGGCAGCTAATTCTAAATATAGATAAATGTAAATTAATGCAAATAAATAGGAAAAAGAATCCCGTAATGTTTGAATACTCCATTGGTAGTGTAGCGCTTGACACAGTCACGTCGATTAAATATTTGGGCGTAACATTACAGAGCGATATGGAGTGGGACAAGCATATAATGGCAGTTGTGGGGAAGGCGGATAGTCGTCTTCGGTTCATTGGTAGAATTTTGGGAAGATGTGGTTCATCTGTAAAGCAGACCGCTTATAAAACACTAATACGACCTATTCTTGAGTACTGCTCGAGCGTTTGGGATCCATACCAGGTTGGATTGAGGGAGGATATAGAAGCAATTCAGAGGCCGGTTGCTAGACTTGTTACTGCTAGGTTTGATCATGACGCGAGTGTTACGGAAATGCTTCAAGAACTCGGGTGGGAGTCTCTGGAGGAAAAGAGGCGTTCTTTTCTTGAATCGCTACTGAGGAAATTTAGAGAACCAGCATTTGAGGCTGACTGCAGTACAATTTTACTGCCGCCAACTTATATTTCGCGGGAAGACCACAAGGATAAGATAAGAGAGATTAGGGCTCGTACAGAGGCATACAGGCGGTCATTTTTCCCTCGTTCTGTTTGGGAGTGGAACAGGGAGAGAAGATGCTAGTTGTGGTACGAGGTACCCTCCTCCATGCTCCGTATGGTGGATTGCGGAGTATGTATGTAGATGTAGATGTAATAACGTGTGGTGGATACCGGTATTTGTGTCTTGGCATGTTGAGCTATAACGGACTTTTCCGGACCAGTTGTTTAATGCTGTTGCTGGCGTAGAGTGTGCTGTATCCGTACACTGCCATTCGTTTCACTAGCCCTTCCTCCATGGAATCATGTGCTGCTGTGGTGTGTGGTGTAGCAGTCGGTTCATAGTGTATTTTTCCGACTGTCTGTAGCATTCTCCAATCCTCGGGTTTGATTCTATTTGTATTCCGTTTCAGCATCGTACCATGCTATCGCCGCATACTCCAGTATTTGTCTGACGGCCATGTTGTACATATGGAGTGTCGCGGCTCTTCCGTTTCCGTGTTGTTGTAGATGTCCTTCAAAGTTGTGTTTGCTACGGCAGTTTCTTTTGCAGAGCTTTCTCCCGGTTTAAAAATTTATCGGTCCCTAATCCTAGGTACTTGGATGTTTTCGTTGGTTTTACTCCGTTTGCTCTTAGTATGATTTGCACTTTGTATAGGCTTTGTTGCTTATATCGTGTAAAGGCGGACACACGCGTAGTTTCAGACTTTACAAGCACGCCTCCCCAAGGCTCAAGCGTCCATGTACAAGCATCAATTTGTTCACTAGGAATCGTCAATCTCATACGATGATGCGTTGGCTCTCGCAGCCGTTTTGCTTGTGTTCCGGAAAAAAAACAAAGGTATGTGGGATAAAGCGTTTTTCAAAAAACGACAATATTATTCGCTAATCGCTGTAGATATTCCACGCAGACTGTCTTACTGTACTGACGCTTTTCTTCCCCCTTCCTCCATGCAATATAGCATCCTGTATAATGCCCCACGACGGTTCATGTGGAAGGGCACAGTCGACCCACCTCCACAATCCGATGATACCGGCATTAGGTCCCCTTCCCGGCTTAACCAACCAACCAACTTTTCCTACATTACAGTACAACCCTCGCACAGAATGTTATGTCACAGGAGAAAATAAAAAACTTAAATCACTGACGAATGCATGCACAAGGCTCCTTATTCGTGGAACACATGCATAATCATGCAGACGCTTGAACAGGCATGTATAATCGAAACTCGATCAAGCACCAAGGTAGTTGTAAAATCCTTATACTTGACCAAATCTATCCCATAGACGCTCGAGTATGCTTGGGCGATCACGCTTAAGCATGAGTGCTTTAACAGGCATGTATAATCGAGATTAGATCAAGCAACAAGGTGCTTGTACAAACCTCATGCTTTCCCAAATTTATCGTACACACGCTCAAGCCCGCTTGCCCAGATTTATCGTACACCGCTCAAGACTGCTTCGGCAACGAAGCTTCAGCATGGCTGCCTGTCAAGTGTGTAGTTACGTGTGTGGCTCCTTGATCCAGCCCACGTATTAATAGTGGAGGGGGCGATTTAGTAGAGGTAAGGCGTAATTTCCAAGATACCATGTTTGTACCGCATAATGGTATACAATGGTTTTAGCCGGTCGTGAGACATTAATGAAGGGACTTTAAACAGTCTAGACGGGTAACACACCTACGAGTATCCTTTCTTGTCTTACTTCGTTGGTCAGTGATACAACCCGGGCACTGTTGGCTTGGCACAGAGGGCGTACAGTGGACGGCGAGCGCTAGGCAGCAGCGCCCCGGCGCGGTGGATGGATACGAGCACCGGCCAGTGACGGCAGGTTTACGTGCCACGGACAGGGTTTGTAAACACGTCACCGCGACCGACATCTGACTGGGGCACAGCGGCTGTCGCAAATAGCCGCCTACAGCTGGCAGCTAGAGAACTCCGGCTGCGGGGGCAGTGCTGGACGGCGGTCGCAGCTGCCAGCTGTAGGCAGCCGCGATCCACCACTAGCTGCCGCCGGTTGCTGCCGGCTCGGACGAGGGCCGCTTCCAGAGTAAATGAGGCGGCGCTGAGGCGCGGCAAGTAGTTAGCGACTATCAGGCGGAGCGGGACCAAAAGACACATCGAAATATTCTCTAACAGGGACATCTCAACCGTTCTAAAGGGGATATTAGACGACAATCTGCCATGAAAGGTACAGCTGTAGCCCGACAGCTACCTAGCGGTAGAACTAAAGAGCGTTTTTTTTTTTTTTTTTTTTTTTTTCATTCATCAGTCTTCTGGCTGTTTCGATGCGGCCCGCCCGAATTCCTCTCCAGTGCTAACCTCTTCATGTGAGAGTAAAACTTACGTCCTCAATTATTTGCTGGATGTATTCCAATCTCCGTTTTCCTCTACAGTTTTTGCCTCTACAACTCCCTCTAGTACCAAGTAAGTTATTCTCTAATGTCCTTGTTACAACGTGAAGTCAAGCGCCGGCACGCCAGTCGCGAACGATAGAGGAGAGATGGCTGTGAGAAGATGTCAGCCAATCGCACGCTGATCGACCACTGTCCAGGACGATAACGCGACAGCAACGGTCCCTGTCTGAAAAGCACAGCGACCGACTGGCGAAGCCTCAGTTTTATTTTCTTTATTTTTATTTACACGTCAAGTTCCGTAGGACTAAATTGAGGAGCAAATCTCCAAAGTCAGGGAACGTGTCAGTACATGAAATTACAACATAAAAGTAATAACAAATAAAAATAAATATTCATGAACCCGAAAAAAGTCAGTCCATAAATTTAAGTAAACGCAATCAGCAATACAATAAATCAGCTTAATTTTTCAAGGAACTCCTCGACAGAATAGGAGTGACCCAAGAGGGAACTCTTCAGTTACGGTTTGAAAGCGGTTGGATTATTGCTAAGATTTTTGAATTCGAGTGTTAGCTTATTGAAAATGGATGCAGCAGTATACTGCACACCTTTTTACACAAGAGTTAAGGAACTCCGATCCAAATGCAGGTTTGATTTCCACCGAGTATTAACCAGGTGAAAGCTGCTTATTCTTGGGAATAAGCTAATATTATTAACAAGAAATTACTGTAAGGAATATATACATATTGAGAGGCCAATGTCAGAACACCCAGACTCGAACAGGGGTCGACAAGAGGTTCTTGAACTTACACCACTTATTGCCCGAACCGCCAGATTCTGAGCCAATTATCCTTTTAGAATGGGAAGAATTACCCCAAATATAATACCATATAACAAAGCGAATGAAAATAAGCTAAGTAGACTAATTTTTGTGTCGAACGATCACTCACTTCTGATACCTTTCGAATAGTAAAAATGGCAGTATTAAGTCTTTGAACAATACCCTGAACATGTGATTACCACGACAGCTTACTATCTATCTAAACACGTAAAAATTTGAACTGTTCAGTTTCACTAATCATATAACCGTTCTGTGAAATTAAAAAGTGTGGTTTTGTTGAATTGTGCATTGCAAACTGTAAAAATTGATTCTTACTGAGAATTAGCGTTAGTTTATTTTCTACAAGCCGTGAATTTTCGTCATGTACTACACTATTTGGAACCGAGCCAATATTGCACACAACATCCTTTACTACCAAGCTAGTGTCATCAGGAAACAGAAATATTTTAGAGTTACCTGTAATACTAGAGGGCATATCATTTATGTAAATAAGGAAAAGGACTGGTCCCAACACTGATCCCTGGGGCACCCCCTACTTGCCAGTACTTAACTCAGGCCCCACATGACAGGCGTTAACATTGTGAATAATGACCTTTTGCTGCCTCTTGCTAAAGGAAGAGGTGATCCAATTGTGAACTACTCCCCGTATTCTGTTATGGTCCAACTTCTGGAGCAATATTTTGTGATCAACACAATCAAATTCCTTAGTTAAATCAAAAAATATGCCAAGCTTTCGAAACATTTTATTTAGCCAATCCAGTACCTCACAGAGAATAGAAAATATAGCATTTTCAGTTGTTAAACGACTTCTAAAGCCGAACTGTATATCTGATAGCAAATTGCTTGATAAATGATCAATTATCCTTACATACACAACCTTTTCAATAACTTTTTAAAACACTTGTGGCATAGAAATAGCTCGGGCATGGATGATTGTGCTGTTCTTAGGTTACTTAGGTTGAAGTAGTTCTAAGTTCTAGGGGACTGATGACGTCAGAAGTTAAGTCCCATAGTGCTCAGAGCCATCTGAACCATACAAATAGGTCTAAAATTATCTACATTATTCCTTTCTCCCTTTTTATAAAGTGGCTTTACTACTGAGTATTTTAATCGCTCAGGAAACTGACCATTCCTAAAGTAAAATTACAAATATGGCTAAATACAGGGCTAACATGTGCAGCACAGTGCTTTAATATTCTTCTAGACACTCCATCATAACCATGAAAGTCCTTAGTCTTCACTGATTTAATTATTGACTCAGTCTCCCTCTTGTCTGTATCACAGAGGAGTATTTCAGACATCCATCTCGGAAAGACATTTGCCAAGAGAGTTATATGATTTCCTTTAGAAACTAAATTTTTATTTAATTCACCAGAAATGCTCAGAAAAGGATTGTTAAATACTGTACATATATCTGATTCATCAGTAACAGAAATATTTTTACTGTGAACTGACTATATATCGGCGGCCTTGTGCTGCTGACCAGACACTTCCTTCACAACTGACCATATGGTTTCAATTTTATTCTGTGAATTAGCTATTCTATTTGCATACCACATACTCTTTGCCTTCCTAATAACATTTTTAAGCACCTTACAATACTGTTTGTAATGGGCTACTGTAGCTTGATTGTGACTACTTCCAACATTTTGATATAATTTCCGCTTTGTTCTACAAGATATCCCTATCCCACTAGTCAGCCACCAGGGAGGCCTATTACTGCTAGTACCCCGTATCGAACGTCCTAATGGAAAGCAACTCTCAAATAGCATGAGAAATGTGTTAAGGAAAGCATTGTATTTATCATCTATGTTAACAGCACTATAAACATCCTGCCACTCCTGTTCCTTGATAAGGTTTAAAAAACTCTCTATTGCTGTTGGATTAACTTTCCTGCATATTTTGTAATTAAATATGATACTGGTTTGAGTACAAAAGCCTTTTAGTTTTAAAATTTGTGAATCATGGTCTGAAAGGCCATTCACGCGTTTACTAACAGAACAGGTGTACATCTTGGGTGCATCGTGCACGACGGGCTTAGTGTTGCCTAGATCGACTGCTGATAATGTGACTGAAGTGGAAGCGCAAAGGAATGACTAAACTTAAGCCAAAGGCAGGTAGACCTCAAGTAGCAATGGATCAGGTGTGATCCTGTGTTTATTGTTATGACTGTCATACCGAGTGCTCAAGATGTCGATCTTCACCACTGATACATGCTTTAATGCGATTCCAGATAGACTGTACATTACTTTAAATTACTCCTGAACTTAGTGGCGCACAGGCCCATGTTAGTGTGTTCGGAAGTCTTTGGTATTTCTTTGTAGAACTCTATTTTAATTTTCGTCGCAGACAGAAGTCCATCGGTCCTATATCTGGTGAGCGCACAAGTGATTTTATGTTTCACAAACAAGCGCTGTTGCACTCTCCAGGTTTCCTGTTAAGAACGTCCGTAGTTGGCTCTGAGCACTATGGGACTTAATATCTGAGGTCATCAGTCCCCTAGAACTTAGAACTACTTAAACATAACTAACCTAAGGACATCACACACATCCATGCCCGAGGCTGGATTCGAACCTGCGACCGTAGCGGTCGCACGGTTCCAGACTGTAGCGCCTAGAACCGCTCGGCCACTCCGGCCGGCCGTCCGTAGTTACTTGTGCAGTACGGGTAGGGTAGAGCTGCGCCCTACCAAAACTACGAATCGGTAGTTTCGATACACTGCATGAATTACGGAGTAAACGGTGGGATTATCAGTGGTACTGGTAGAGAAAAGAAGACAAATGAATGTGTAAGAGAGAAGATGGGAGCAGACGACTTCCCTTTGTTTTTTGTTTATTTCATTGTCTGTTCTGCACCTAATTAGAATCGCACATCATCAGTGTTAGTCCATTGTGTGTTTTATGTCCCTAGAGAAGTTACATTTTATAAGTAACAAAAATTAGTTTTTCGCGTAACTTCTGCTCTTTTTTTTATAACCAAAGCACTTACTTTTGATGCGATTACAGTTTTCATGCATATACGTAAAAAGTATATAAATATTGTTGTTATCTTGTAGTCAGTACAGTGTTCTTCATTATGATAAAAGGAAAGAGTTTTGTTGGCTGGTTGATTTGGGGGACGGGACCAAACTGCGAGGTCATCGGCCCCGTCGGATTAGGAAGGGATGGGGTAGAAAATCTGCCTTTCCCTTTCAAAGGAACCCGTCCGGCATTTGCCCGAAGCGATTTAGGGAAATGATGGAAAAGCTAAATCAGGATGGCCGGACACACGTTTTAACCGTCGTCCTCTAGAATGAGAGTGTGCTAACCACTGCGCCACGTTGCTAGATAGGCGAGAGTTTCCTCTTACCACTGATAAAATCGAAAGCTGTTAATGAATAACACGGACATGTGCTATATAAGTTCTACGAAGTATTGAAAAGACGTTTGATACATTTTTGTTCCGCATTAATTTTATTTTAACTTTTTGTTGAGGAAACTGCGTTTTCTAGCGCTCTATAATAAATCAGTTGTTTTCTTCATTTTCGGTGCTAAATCTCTTTTTTTAGCATTGCAAGTCAACAATTTCCGATTTAAACCTTAACGAAACACTGACAATTTCAGTTTCGCTACAAATACTGTTTATTCTTAAGCGGGAGAAAGGAGGATAACCATGTATATTCTTTAGGCTACCCAGCCGTTTATATATCCTCTCTCAGTTTCTAGACTCTTAAACGCTTCTGGTTTTTGAAGGGGACTGATCGCATACATACGTAAAGAAAGCGATCGTTATGAGGCGACGCCCGGTAGCTATGCAACACACCCAACATACAAAGGTAATGCCGTAGTGACATTAACTGACCAAAGCTACCAGGAACACCACCATAGTCTGTCTACGAAAACCTACGGTGGTTTTATAACTCTAGGGTAGGGACACGAGCCATTTTCGTATCACATGTCGAGTCGGATTTCCTGACGTGACTGGTGGCTGGGTCGCGAGACCAAAGACAGCGGCGGGTATATTTGACCCCGCGGCTGGCCGGCGAAGTGAGACCAGCTACTCGTGTGGGGAAGCCGAAGTGTGAGTGCAAACGTGCTTGGGGGCCGTGACTGACCACACCCGTTAGCAGGAAATTTCGAGCGCTCGAGCAGGGGACTGCTCTCTTGCTGGACAGCGGCAAGGTGCATGCTCCAGCAGCGTAAAATACAGATATGAATAATAGTATTTAAACAAAAATAGATAGCATGTCATACATACATGCTTCGAAAAAACCGGATACACTAAATAAACCCCACGATGAGTCGAGCTCATTGCAACATTACCCTTGGTTCTAAATTTTATAAACTTTAAAACTCATAAATGTTTTAATTATAGTAGGTTACAAAAACCAATAACAAGTGAACCAAATATGCAACATGGTGGATGTGGAGAGAGAGATGCCAGAGTTTTGAGAACGGACGATCTGGACGTGTGTCCGCTAGAAAAAGGAAATTTGTAAATATGGATGTCATGAACTGATATATGCTTGTTGGATTTGGGTTGGCTGGTTAGTTGCCTTCGGGAGATGGGACCAAACAGCAAAGTCATCAGTCACTTCGGGTTAGGGAAGAAAGCGAAAGAAGACGGTCGTGCCCATGGAAAGAATCATCCCGGCATTTGCTTGAAGCGATTTAGGGAAATCACGGAAAACCTAAATCAGGACAGCCGGACGCGGGTTTGAACCGTTGTCTTTCCGAATGCGGGTCCAGTGTGCTAACCACTGCGCCACCTCGCTCGGTTTGGATTTGGGAAGATTTCTTGTGGTCAGAAGCTGAATACTTAGGAATTTCTCAGGACTTAGGAAAATTTCGTAAAAGTGAAATCCGGATCTGAATTCTGTCGATACTTAAAAATACTAATGTCATTTTCGGTGACTGTGTGACCACGGAAACTTTAATGTTGTTTAAGCAATTTAAATCAGCTGTGAAGTACAATATTTTTCTGTATTTATTATTGATAATAGTGTGACTAATTTGTTAGATATTTATCGCTACAGTAATGGAGATTAATTAACTCTAGTTGTCGTAAGTACTATTACAGAGATTTTCCAGTGATGAACTTAAAGAATTTGCTACTGATTTTGAAGAGTTTATGTGCTGCTCTACGAACATTTTTCGTGCTTGAGATTGTGCTAAACAGCTCTGTTTTCACTACCTACTTACATCTTGCTTTGGTTAATTAATTATCGTCACAACTGATGCATCAACTTTTCCAAATCTGTGTAAGATCGTAACTTACGTATTTCTTTACAAATTTCTTGAATAAAAATGTAAGTTGAACTTCAAATAATTTCGTTTAGCCCAAATCACTATCCTACAGGATTTTTAACCACTTCTCCCACATTTCAGTATTTTATTTATTATGTATTTTCATTTTCGATAGCCTCTCTGCAACTAAAAGCTTTGATAAATATTTATTTGTTTGAATTTTGGGCTTGAAGGTGACCGCACCCTACTGACTTCGACCGACCCGTGCTACAAAGTTGCAGGTCGTGCAGTGGGTACACCAATCTGTCGGTAGCCATGCAATTGGTTTTACGCATCCTGGACAGTTGGTAACTTTGAAACGTCTTCCTATAATCGCGGCGGCAAATCTATTAAGAACTCTAGCACTTCTGTCAGAGTCCTATCAGTAACGAATGAAATAACAAGTCTGCTCTTACCAGTCACTATTTATTCGTATCCGCAACGCGTCTGAGTGGTTTAAACCTCCATCAGGTGGATTTATATGTATTGACGGGATATGTGCGTGTTGTATTTCGACTTTGGGATAACCTTTGGCACCATCTGGTGGAGAAACAAAACACTATTTCTTAACACGGCCCTGTGGTGGTCTCTGACTAATAATTAGACGTAAATGTAAATGTGAAAATGAAACAATTAAAATAGAATACCTCCAATGGTCACAGGATTCTTTCTCTGTTGTAATACATCACGTATAATGTGTCACACTTTGTCTCGAAGATGATGTCTGAAAACCACTTAGTGCAAAGAACATACAGCAAAAATAGAAGCTCTATTTCAAAGTACAATAAACATATAGCAAAACAACTCTATTATTTCAGAGTAAGTTTAGAGCACTGTGGAAATCTTTGGTGGAGCTGATAAATATACAAGTCAGCGTAAATATTTCATGTGATATACAAATCCTTTTTCTGTCACCTTTATATAACTTAAACTTCCTACTAGTTTATGTAATCAGGTGACATGTTGAAAACATTAAGTCCAATAATTATATTGCTAACAGTGGCAAAAGTATATATAAATAATAATTTTGGCTACATAAACTTGACTGAAATGTGTTTATATATCACTTGAAATATTTACTCTAGCATACGTATTCATCAACTCAACCAGAGATCTCCGCAAAACTTTAAGACTTACTTTGAAATAATGTTTCTGTTTTGGTATACGTTCTTTGTACTTTGCAATAGTGTTTCTGTTTATTACTACATATTTTTTGCACCTAGTAATTTCCAGACGCCATTTCTGTTTAAAAATTAGAAAGGAGCCTGGGACAATTGGAAATATTCTATTTTAGTTGTTTTATTTTCACATTTACATTTAAGTTTAGTTTTTAGTCAAGGACCACCACAGGGATATCTTGTGAAATACTGTTTTGTTTCTCGACTAGACAGTGCCACAGTCGTACTACAACACACACAAGTTGTATTAACACATATAAATCCACCTGATGGCGGATATATAAACCCTTGAGATCTGTTTATAATAAACATAAACAGTGACTGTTAACAGTAAAATTTGTTTCATTCGATATCAGCAGCTGTCACGGTAAAGCCTGATCTAAAATCATAGCATTTAAATCCTATCAATAAAACAGGGACCAGTGACGCGACGCTTCAAATGTCCGAACCATGCGTTGACAGACCAAGATCGTTGTTTATCCTCCTCTCTCATCAAACGTGAATTTCAAATTGAGTAGTCTTCACCTGTTATTGGGGCTCAGTTCGAAACGGAACACATCACTGAAGACAATTCTACACCAGCCGATGAGATTCCACGTCGAAGGCGAGTCTCGAGGCGCCCGAGACAGCGGTACGGTACCAACCTGTCTCTCGTCCGCCATACGGCTGGACAACCAGGAGTGATGGTCTGGCGTGAGATGTCTTTTCATAGATGGACTCCTCTGGTTGTCAGCCGCGGCACCCTTACAGCACAGCAGTACGTCGACGATATTTTAAGTCACATTTTGTTGCCCCCTCATGGAAATTCCTCCAGGGCTTACACTTCAGCAAGATGGTGTCCTCCCGCACACGTCGAAAGTTTCTATTGCTTGTCTTCGCGCTTGCCAAACCATACCTTGGCCAACAGGGTTATCGGATCTAAGAACTTTTGGATCATTATGGGTAAGGTCCTCCGAACAGTTCACGATCTTGACGATCTGACGCGCCAGTTGGACGGAATTTGGCACGGTATACCTCAACCATTTTTTGATCTGCTGCCCCACGAATCTGTTACTCGCGCCATCGAGCCAGCTTGTGTAGTTTCTCTGTATTCCACAGAGTGTTGGACATTCAATGGCGCGCGTTGCGGTGCGGTGGCGCTTGTGGCGTCTGCGGTGAGCGCGTGGTGTGGTACACGCTTGGGCCGGCTCCCAGTTCTTGACTGCCCATGTTTTCGAGCACAGTGTTGGATAGGGGCACTAAGGCAACGAGGTAGAGTTGGTGTTAGCAAGGGTTTTGGGTTTCGATAACTCGGTTGTAGTCTGGTGTTGAGCCTTGCGGTCTGGTGTTACTAAGCACGTCGTCGTATGTAGAGCCTTGAGGTTTTTCCTCGCTGCTTCTGGATATTGCACCGGCCACAGTCAAGGTAATGGCTTGAGCCAAGAGTGGCCGGTAGCAAACAGTAGTGGTGATTCGGTGATAGATCGCCCTGTGGTTTATGTACAGGGTGACAATTATTGAACTTCATGAAATAAAATCGTCATAACTTCTGAACGGTTTGCGTTAGGACATTCAAACTGCACAGTTGGAAGCGGGGCATGATGGGAATTAGTATGTGCATGTGCATGCGCATTTGGCTTAGCGACGAAGCCTACTTTAAGTTGGATGAGTTCGTCAGTAGGCAAAATTGGCGCATTTGGGGGACTGAGAATCCGTATTTCGCGATCGAGAATTCTCTTTACCCTCAATGGTGACTATGTGGTGTGCAATGTCCAGCCACGGAATAATCGATGCGGTATTCCGTGATGCCACAGTGGCCACCGAACGGTACGTGAAGGTTTTGAAAGATGATTTTATCCCCATTATCCAGATTTCGAAAAGATGTGGTTCATGCAAGACGGAGCTCGACCCCATTGCAGCAGTAGAGCGTTTGATGTACTGGAGGAGCACTTTGGGGACCGCATTCTGGTTCGGGGGAACCAAGAGGCCACTGGCAAGGGCCTCGAGTGGCCGCCATATTCTCCGGATATGAACACATGAGACTCCTTTTTGTGGGGCTATATTAAAGACAAGATGTACCGCAACTCCGAAACCACTGCTGAACTGAAAACAGCCATTCAGGAGGTCATCGATATGATCGATGTTCCGACACTTCTGCGGGTCATACAGAATTTCGATATTCGTCTCCGCCACATCATCGCCAATAATGACAGGGCTATCGAACATGTTATAATCTAAATCCGAATATCTGTAGTGACCAGAATGAGATTTTCACTCTGCACCGGAGTGTGGTGGTGGTGGTGGTGGTGGTGGTTTTTGGGGGAAGGAGACCAGACAGCGAGGTCATCGGTCTCATCGGATTAGGGAAGGACGGGGAAGGAAATCGGCCGTGCCCTTTGAAAGGAACCATCCCGGCATTTGCCTGGAGCGATTTAGGGAAATCACGGAAAACCTAAATCAGGATGGCCGGACGCGGGATTGAAGCGTCGTCCTCCCGAATGCGAGACCAGTGTCTAACCAATGCGCCACCTCGCTCGGTCACCGGAGTGTGCGCTCATATGAAACTTCCTGGCAGATTAAGACCGTGTAGCGGACCGAGACTCGAAGTGGCCGGCAAGTGTTCTAGAGACCATCTTAGTTACCCAAGCACGGCTCACGCAGTTCTGCAAGGTTCGCAGGAGAGCTTCTGTGATGTTTGGAGGGTAGGAGACGACGTACTGGCAGAATTAAAGCTGTGCGGACGGGGCATGAGTCGTGCATGGGTAGCTCAGATGGTAGAGTACTTGCCCGCGTAAAGCAAAGGTCCCGAGTTTGAGTCTCGGTCCGGCACACAGTATTAATCTGCCAGGAAGCTTCATATCTGTAGTGACGTTTACACGTTGAATAAAGTGTGTGTACGTCGTAGCTTGTAACTATTTTTTTTTCTTTTTTATCATGTAGTTCAATAACGGTCACCCTGCAGCTTCACTGTTGTCAGCAAGGTAGTTAAAATGGTTCAAATGGCTCTGAGCACTATGGGACTTAGCGTCTGAGGTCATCAGTCCCCTAGAACTTAGAAGTACTTAAACCTAACTAACGACATCACACACATCCATGCCCGAGGGAGGATTCAAACTTGCGACCGTAGCAGTCTCGCGGTTCCGGACTGAGCACCTAGAACCGCTCGGCCACCATGGCCGCAAGATGGTTAACGGTGCCTTAAAGAGGTGAAAGACGACTCGCAAACGTTTACTTCAAGTTATAAGAAGGATACTCCGATATATCACACAGCCATCAAGAAGTTGTGTGGTGCTGACGTTTTGCATAACTGTAAAGATTTGCTACTACAAAAAAACTGGTTGTTTGAGTCTGTTACTTGCAAAGGAGCGTCAAAATGCGTACCTGCCGCCTTAAAGTGATGTGAACGATCCTTACTGTGTTAGTGTTCATCATCACAAGAGTGTTTTACACATCGATTTTTCTGTCTTATTGTTGTTATTGAATTACTCATAAAGGGAATAACTAGTGCGCTTCCGCCTTGATATGGTTTACAAAACGGTGAAAACTGGAGAGTGGAACGTTGATGCGTCCGTGTAGTGTGTCAGACCGCTCCCGACGTGCAGAGCGTCGGTAGATCAGTTGTCTTGTCTGTAACTGGCACTGGTTTTGATGGGCTGATTTTATAGGTTTTGACAATGTTGTTTTTTGCCTTTGTGGCGGTTGTTTTTGCGAAACACATTTGTGTGAAGTAGGGCACTTCGCTTGTGCGGAATAGCGAAGTGTTCCACCACAGTAGTTAGTTAGTGTAATTAAGGGTGCTTGACGTAAATGCTGATCTGGGTACAGTCACACTGCTTTGGTAGACTAGTTCTGCACAGCACCAAAGGTTCAGTTGTGCGAAAGCCTGTTCAGAGTTTCTTCCTTACTTGTGCGACCACGTCCAGTTGAGGTTAGGTTTATCGGCGTCTGAAGCTTTAAGTATAGTCAGTTTTAAATGTTTTGTTGCTAAAGCATTACCTATGCTTCTCCTGTCATTCACGTTGTTGGACTGATAAAATTAAGCCCTGGTATTTGAGTTGCCTGACGCCCTTGAGGTCTGTGGTACATAAACATTTAGTAGTAACTGTTGGGTTCCTGGCGTTGGCAACGCACTGCAGAGGCATCAAGGGGCATACTCATACTATTTAAAGGAGGGTAGTTGAACAACGTTTATCTCTTTACTGAACCTTAAGCCTTTGTGTTTGTCGTTGTCGTCAGATATCAGTGGACAGTAGCCATTTTGCATCTGGGATGTTATACTTCAACTAGTATGTATTTAGATGTGTAGAATCCGAATATGCCTTTCAAAATGTAGTAGCATGTACCATTTTTGAGTTTTTAAAGATTTTTAATTTTTCCTATTCAGTATTTCGCTTTTTGCTATTCGTCTGGTTTTATATTTAATTGTTTGTTTTTGACTTGCAGAGGAGAGCTAGAAGATCTACAAATTGTCAGTAAATGGTTGGGAAATTCACTCCAAAAGCCCAAAGGAAACCAATCACTGATTTGGTAAAGAAGGTGTATTAATTTTATTTTGATTGTCCTATTGGTGATCAACATAAAAATTTTGTAGCTCATATTGCCTGCATAGCCTTAACCAAGTGGTTGAAAGGGAAACGCCGAGCCATGCCATTCGCTGTTCCGATGGTGAGGTGTGAGCCTAAAGACCATTATTCAGACTGTTACTTCTCTCTTGCAAATATTTCGGGACGTTCAAGCAAAACTAGATATAAAATAAATAATCCAAATGTATCATCAATGCATTTGTCTGTGCCGCATGATGAGGAGTTGCCTGTTCCTGACTGTAAATCGAAAGCCACGGGACAACATGTTAAGTGAATCAGAAAGTATTGGACATATAGAAGAGTACCACTACCCTCAATATGACACTTCGCCTCAGATTTCTAATCAAAAGGAATTGAACGATTTGGTTCGTGATCTATAACTTTCGAAACAGCAAACTGAAATCTTCGGGTCGAGACTGCAACAAGGGAACCCTATAGCTCCAGGGACAAAAATTTCCTGTTTCAGATCAAGAGGTACTTCCTTCACTCAATACTTCGATACGCAGAATTCAATGCGTGCATGTACAGATGTCAATGGTGTGCTGATGCAGCTAAGTGTACACAGGAGTGGCGACTATTTATTTACTACAGTAAAACCAGCCTGAAAGCAGTACTACTGCATAATTGCAATGCATTTCCATTGGTACCTTTTGATTACGCAGTGGACATGAAGGAAACTTGTGAAGCCATGACTTTGCTGCTAGAGGCAATCAAATACAAGGATCATGAATGACAGCTTTGCTGTGATGTAAAAGTTGTTGCATTCCTTACAGGTTTACAGGCTGGATTCACGAAATACTGCTGCTTTTTGAGCCTTTGGGACAGCAGTGACGCCAAGAACCACTATACAGCCAAGGAATAGCCTATAAGGAAGTCATATGTTCCTGGAAACGTAAATGTGAGCAATACCCCATTGCTTGAGGCCGATAAAATCATTTTGCTTCCGCTTCATATCAAGTTGGACCTTATCAAGAACTTTGTAAAAGATCTGGATAAAGAAGGTGAGGCCTTCAAACACTTAAAAGAATAGTTTCCCAAATTAAGTGAGGCAAAACTTAAAGAAGGTATATTTGTTGGACCACAAATTAGACAATTGCTGAAAGCTCCAACCTTTGATACCAATCTCACAGGTATCCAACTAACTGTTTGGTCTTCTTTTAAAGCAATCGTGAATGGCTTTTAGGGTAACAGAAAAGACAAAAATTATGTTACAATTGTGAATGGTCTGTTGGACAACTATAAGAACATGGGGTGTAGAATGTCACTTAAAATTCACTTTTTACGTTCTCACCTTGATTTCTTCCCGAAAAATTTGGGAATCGTAAGCGATGAGCATGGTGAACGCTTTCACCAAGACATTCTTACCATGGAACACCGTTAACAAGGTCATTGGAACCCTTCGGTAATGGGTGACTACTGCTGGGGTCTTGTTAGAGGGAATGATGAAACGGCAAACAAAAGAAGAGCTCCGTCGTCGCATTTTTCAAAAACCAAAGAGATTAAAGGTGAAAATATCTTCTGAACCAATTTCGACCTTATATTGGCGTCATGCCCATATATAAATACAAAATAGTAATGATTTCAAACGTTCTGAATGTGTATTTTTGTTTGAATTAATTGTGTCGATTTTCGCTATTACCATTTTTTATTCTACTGTGTATCTAGGAAATGTAACGTCATAGAGAAAAACTAATTTTGCCAGCGTATTCAGCACCCCAAAATTAGGTAAATCCACCTATTTACAAACCAGATGCAGAAAAAAGTTTGAATTTATTAACTAGTGTGTTCAGTCTGTGCTAAGCCACTTGCACGACGGAAGTAGCGATTGAGGTGATAGTTTCTGGAACCCTGCCGCAGCGTGCTGTAGTTTCGGTCAGGGTCAAGTCTCACCAGCCCGACCCGAGGGATGACCCTCTGAGATTCGACCGAGATTCAGAACTCCACCATCAGCACCGAGAGTGCGCTTTCCATCTTCCCATAGTCCTGCGGGTGTCGCTCGCTGACCTTCCTGGGGCACTTGATCTTCTCATTATTTGGAACTGTTTGAAGAAGTAATGAGACTTCATTCAATTCAGCTTCACCAATTAATACCTAGTCATCCACGCCCATCTTAATTGAGTTCAAACTCTATGAATCAATGCTAAGCCGAATAACTGCTTGCACAAGGACGAGAGGTGCATCTCATTGTTTCTTCACCTGTTAGCAATGAGCTTGGAGAAGAGCACAGACACTATTTTATAACTTCAGGAAGTGTAAAAATAGACGAGGCTTACTAGATTCTCCATTCAGTTACCAGGGCAAACGGCCACCCGGCCTCCAACTCTACCAAGACTCGGGTATACACAGTGACTTATGGTAGACCTAATACCGACTACTAACCATGGATGACCCAGATTAGATCGTTCTAATCGAACCCACAGGGAAATTATTCGTCACAGTGAAAGTGACGTACAGGCCTAGGTAAATGTAGACAAACATACTATGAATCCAATAACCCTAGTCCAAAGGTACCTACAAGGAAGCATTTTGCAAGTCCTTCTTATTGCGTAAGTTTTATTGAGTAGGACTGTCAGTCACATAGTACCTGCTCCAAGCTTATTTATACGAGGCTGGCTGGAAGTCTTCTCTGCCTGGAACTGTCCCGCCCGCTGGAACTGTGCCTTGCCTGAGGAACTCCTTATAAGACATTTGGGGCTGTTTACCTACACATGGTGCACAATCAGTGAGCGTAAAATAAGCAGTTTCCCAATGCGTGTACCTCTTAACTGACTGAAGAAACTGGCTTCTACTGTACGTCTTTATCAAAATTATAAGGTTTACAGGACTTTTTCCTTGAGACTGTTCATGATTCGGTCGTTATATAGTTAGTTTCCCATCTGTTCTCTGAACGGCATGTGTTGAAGCTACCCTGTTAGTTATACAGTTTATGTTACACTACTGGCCATTAAAATTGCTACACCACGAAGATGACGTGCTACAGACGCGAAATTTAAGCGACAGGAAGAAGATGCTGTGATATGCAAATGATTAGCTTTTCAGAGCATTCACACAAGGCTGGCGCCGCTGGTGACACCTACAACGTGTAGACATGAGGAAAGTTTCCGACCGATTTCTCATACACAAACAGCAGTCGACCGGCGTTTCCTGGTGAAATGTTGTTGTGATGCCTCGTGTAAGGAGGAGAAATGCGCGCCATCACGTTACCGACTTTGATAAAGGTCGGATTGTAGCCTATCGCAATTGCGGTTTATCGCATCGCGACATTACTGCTCGCGTTGGTCGAGATCCAATGACTGTTAGCAGAATATGGAATCGGTGTGATCAGGAGGGTAATACGGAACGCCGTGCTGGAACTCTAACGGCCTCGTATCACTAGCAGTCGAGATGACAGGCATCTTATCCGCATGGCTGTAACGGATGGTGGAGCCACGTCTCGATCCCTGAGTCAACAAATGGGGAAGTTTGGAAGACGACAACCATCTGCACGAACAGTTCGACGTCGTTTGCAGCAGCATGGACTATCAGCTCGGAGACCATGGCTGCGGTTACCCTTGACGCTGCATCACGGACAGGAGCGCCTGCGATGCTGTACTCAACGACGAACCTGGGTGCACGAATGGCAAAACGGCATTTTTCGGATGAATCCATGTTCTGTTTATAGCGTCATGATGGTCGCATCCGTGTTTGGCGATATCGCGGTGAACGCACATTGGAAGCGTGTATTCGTCATCGCCATACTAGCGTATCACCCGGCGTGATGGTATGGGGTGCCATTGGTAACACGTCTCGGTCACCTCTTGTTCGCATTGACGGCACTTTGAACAGTGGATGTTACATTTCAGATGTGCTACGACCCGTGGCTCTACCCTTCATTCGATCCCTGCGAAACCCTACATTTCAGCAGGATGATGCACGGCCGCATGTTGCAGGTCCTGTACGGGCCTTTCTGGATACAGAAAATGTTCGACTGCTGCCCTGGCCAGCACATTCTCCAGATCTCTCACCGATTGAAAACGTCTGTCAATGGTGGCCGAGCAACTGGCTCGTCACAATAAGCCAGTCACTACTCTTGATGAACTGTGGTATCGTGTTGAAGTTGGGTGGGCAGCTGTAGCTGTACACGCCATCCAAGCTCTGTTTGACTCAATGCTCAGGCGTTTCAAGGCCGTTATTACGGCCAGAGGTGGTTGTTCTGGGTACTGATTTCTCAGGATCTATGCACCCAAATTGCGTGAAAATGTAATCACATGTCAGTTCTAGTATAATATATTTGTCCAATGAATACCCGTTTATCATCTGCATTTATTCTTGGTGTAGCAATTATAATGACCAGTAGTCTACTTGTGTCATCTAGAAACAGAAAATATTTTGTTTTAGATATTTTTATTGGCGGAGCATAGGCATAGGAATATATCAAGAAAAGTAACGGGCTCAGAACAGGACCACGTGGCACACCCCCACTTCACACGACGCAAGTCAGATCCGAACCTTATCCCTATTTGTTGACAGGGAAGTACATGTTTCAGCTTGGTGCTTTCCAAATGTGAATTTAACCATCGGTGAAGTTAACCATCGTTGAGCTTTATCTAGCGATCGCCCACTGCTTGACTGGAACCCGTATTGTTTTGTCAGCATCCAGACCCAGAACCTGTGTGGCGTCAGTGGAGACAGTAAAACAGTAGTCAAAATTATTCCATTTATTACTGAGAATGCCGTATCTTCTTATATGGCTGGTTACTACGTAATCCGGAGAGGAATCCGCTGAATCCAAGAGCGGACTGATTGCTGCCGAGGAGACTCCATCAGGTCGGAGCGGTAGTCGATGACACCCTGGTGCAGCGGTTTGCTACCAGCTGGCGAGGTAGTAGGCTCGCCCCGTTGATATCTCTGCTTGGAGACGGCGGTGACTATGATGTGTTTGCGTGTTTGTGTTTGTTGACTGGAAAACTGTCTGTCAAATTCTGAAGGTAGCAGTGGTAAAATACGGTGGACAAAAGGCTATTTACAGCTAATACAAAAATCAGACAGCAGTTAGAAGAGTTGAGTGGCATGAGAGAGAAGTCATGGTTGCGATGTGAGTGAGACGAAGTTGTAGTGTATCCATGGCTTAATTTATCATGTACATTGAGCAACCAATAAAGGAAACTAAAGAAAAATTTGGAATATGAATTAAAGTTCAGGGAGAAGAAATAAAAACTTTGACGTTTGCTGATGACATTGCCTAATTCTGTCGAAGACAGCAAAGTACTTAGAAGAGAAATAGAACGGAATGGACAGTGTTTTCAAAGGAAGATACTAGATGAACATCAGCATGCAGTATAAGGTTAAGGGAATGTAGTCTAATTAGATGAAGTGATGCTGAGGGAATTACATTTGGAAATGAGACAGCTAAGGAAGTAAATGAGTCTTGCTGTTTCGGCAGCAAAATAGCTGATGATGGCCAAAGTAGAGAGGATATAAAAAATAGACTTGCATTTGCAAGAAAAGAGGTTCTGAAGAAGAGAAATTTGTTAACATCGAATACAGACTTAATTATCAGGAAGCTTTTCCTGAAAGTATTTGTATGGAGTGTAGTAGCCATGTATGGAAGTGAAACATGGACGATGAACAGTTTAGATAAGAAGAGAGATGAAACTTTTTAAATGTGATGCTGGAGAAGAATGCTGCAGGTTAGATGGGTAATCACGTAACTAAGGAGGTACTAAATGAAATGGGGAGAAAAGAAATTTGTGACACAACCTGACTAGACAGAGGGATCAGTGGGTACGACACATCACCAATTTAGTAATGGAGGGAAGTGTGGGGTGTGGGGGGGAGGGAGGGGGAAGGAGGTCGGTGGCGTAAAAATCGTAATGGGAGATCAAGAGATGCAAACAGTAAGCAATTTCTAAAGGATGTAGGTTCCAGTATAGGCTGCTCAAAATTACTTTACGACAGACACTACAGCAGGAGCATGTGGAGGCACGCAACAGAGTTTCCATGTCCTGCATGGAACACATGTCTAATCTTACATTTCATTCATCTCGCACAAACAAACAAACTGTTTAGTTTATAAATATCAAAACTGCATCAATGTGTTCTGGAAGAGATAAACTACGTTTCGATTTTAGTTTTATCTGTGGCAACAAATTATTAAGAACGGTTTATTAAAACACGATTTCTCACTATTTTATCGAATTTTCGATATGGGAGAAACTTTTTGGTTATTGAAATTATGTAACACATATTGCGAAAGAAATTTTGAGAGTATATCATATTTTAGTATGTTCGAAACCATAACTCTTGTTTGTAGTGGGAGTGGAGTCTGTCTTCGAGGTATGGCTGCGCGCTATGACGTCATTCGTAATGACCGAATCCGATGTACTCTTTTCGAGTTGTCAGCAGTCTTGAGTTAAGCTACATTTCCTTTGCGATTTTGTTACAGTGCCATTACTGCTTAGTCAGACTACTGCTAGGCGTTCTTGCGTCCTACTTAGTGTCTCTTACGTAACGTTACGAGAGTAAAGAAAATAGTTTGGGCTGTGCTCTTCTAACCATTTTCTGTTGACCTCGCTCGCAGTCGCACACAAGAATGTCGAGGTGTGGCCTTCCTGACTGAGTAACGTTGATGAAATATCAACGCTTCCCGGCTGGCGGCTGTTGATATTTCCGCGCTACCGAGTAACGCCAGCTGTTCGAACTTAGCGAATTTACTCTCCAATTTTCTTACTAATTTGTCTAACATTTTCCTCTACTGCCGTAGTCGAACGTACTACATGATGATACACACAACCAAATGCTTTTGTTAAATCAAAGAAAATGCTTGCCGTCCTCAATATGTCGTTCATCTACATCTGCATCTACATTTACATCTACATGGATATTCTGCAAAGGCTTTTAGGCTTAAGTGCATAGGGTTCATGGAACCAACTTCACAATAATTGTCTGTTAATCCAGTCTCGAACAGAGCACGGAAAAAACGAACACCTGCATCTTTCCTTGGGCGCTCTGATTTCCATTATGTTATTAAGATGATCGTTTCTCGCTATGTAGGTCGGCGCCAACAAAATATTTTCGCATTCGGAAGTGAAACCTGGTGATTAAAATTTCATGAGAAGAGCGTGCCGCAATGAAAATGCCTTTGTTTCAGTGATTTCCACCCCAAATCCTGTATCATGTCCGTGACGCACTCTCTCCCTTAACACAAAACATGCTGCCCTTCTTTGAACTTTCTCGATGTACTCCATTAATCATATCTGGTGAGGATCCCACACCGCACAGCAGTTCTCCAAAAGAGTATAGACAAGAGTAGGACAGGCTGTCCCTTTAGTAGGTCTGTTGCATTTACCAAGAGCTCTGCCAATAAAACGCAGTGTTCGGTTAGCTTTCTCCACAACATTTTCTAAGTGTTCTTTTAAACTTAAATTGTTCGTAATTGTAATTCCTAGGCGTCTAGTTTAATTTACAGCCCCTACATTTTACTGATTTATCATGTAACCGAAGTTTAACGGATTTCGTTTAGTACTCATGTAGATGACCTCATAATTTTCATTATTTACGGCCAACCGGCAATTGTTGCACCATGTAGGTATCTTATCTAAATCGTTTTGCAGTTGGTTTCGATATTCTGATGATTTTACTAGACGATAAACGAGAGCATCCTCAGAAAACAACCCAAGACGGCTGCTCCGACTGTCTCATAACTCTTTTATCTAGGTAAAGAGCAGCAGAGGATCTATAACACTACTATGAGGAACGCCAGATACCACTTGTGTTTTACTCGAAGACTTTCGTCGATTATTACGAACTGTGGCCTCTCTGAGAGGAAATCACGAATCCAGTCGAAGAACTGAGGCAATACGAGGTGCGGCTAGAAAAAAACCGGACTGATGCTGGAAAAAACATTTATTTACAATTATTTACAATTTCATGTTATCTCCTTCAAAGTACTCTCCTCCTCGGTCTCTACACCGCTCCATACGAATTTTCCACTGTTCATAGCAATGCTGCAGATCATTTTCGGTAAGTCCATACATTACTTCCGTCGCTTTTTCTTTTACTGCTTCAACAGTCTTAAATCTAGTTCCTTTCAAAGCTGACTTGACTTTAGGGAAAAGAAACAAGTCACAGGGGGCCAAATCAGGTGAGTAGGGTGGATGATTTAAGATGGGAATGTTGTGTTTTGCCAAAAACGTCTTCACTGACAACGCACTGTGGGCTGGGGCATTGTCTTGGTGAAGGATCCATGACTTTTTTCTCCACAAATCGTTCCGTTTTCTCCGTACTCGCTCACGTAGGGTAGCCAGAACGCTAATGTAGTAATGCTGATTCACTGTTTGTCCCTCTGGTACCCAATCAATGTGCACAATCCCTTTGATGTCAAAAAAAAATCATCATTGCCTTGAATTTCGATTTTGACATTCGTGCTTTTTTTTTGTCGTGGAGAACCAGGAGTTTTCCAATGCATCGATTGGCGTTTAGTTTCGGGATCGTAAGTAAAAAACCACGATTCATCGCAAGTAATAACATTTTGTAAGAAGGTGGGATCACTTTCATTGTTTTCCAGGATGTCAGAACAAATCATTCTTCGGCGTTCCTTGTGTTCAATTGTGAGACACTTTGGAACCATTTTTGAACACACTTTGTTCATGTTGAAACTTTCATGAAGAATCTGCCTAACACTTTCCTTGTCAACTCCTATTAACTCAGACACTGCTCTGATTGTTAAACGGCGATCTTGTCGGACAAGTTTACCGATTTTTTCAATGTTTGCATCAGTTTTTGCTGACAATGGTCTGCCAGTGCGAGTGTCATCACAGGTGTCTTCGCGGCCATCTTTAAATCGTTTAAACCACTCAAACACTTGTGTTCGCGATAAACAATCATCGCCGTACACTTGTTGTAACATTACAAACGTTTCACTTGCAGATTTTCCTAGTTTGAAACAAAATTTGATGTTAACACGCTGTTCTTTCTGTACACTCAACATTTTCCGACGCACAGACAAAACGTCAACTACTTAAAACAGACGCCACGGGCAGACTGAGTGCAGGAGGCAGATGAAACTCGAGCAGTAGGCGGAGCGATAGTCACGTGACAGGCCACGCGACTTTCAGCCTTATTGCATTCGTTTTATTGTTTCACCAGTACTAGTCCGGTTTTTTTCTAGCCACACCTCGTATTCCATAAGCAATTTGATTACAAGCCACTGGAGAGGTACGGTGTCCACAGCCTTCTGGAAATCTAGAAATACTGAATCAATTTGATATCCTTTGTCGATAGCACTCAATACTTTGTGTGGGTAGTTGTGATTCACAAAAACCATGGTTTCTAAATCCATGGTGACTGTGTCAGTAGACCGTTCTCTTCGATGTACACAATATATGTTCCAAAATCCTGCTGGATGTCGACGTTAATGATATGGGCCTATAATTGAATGGATTACTCTTATTGCCTTTATTGGATATTGATGAGATCTGTGATACTTTCCAGTCTTTGGGTGCAGATATTCCGTCGAGCAAGCGTTTGTATGTTATCGTTAAGTACGGAGCTATTGCATCAGCATACTCTCAAAGGAGCGTAGGTGGTATACAGCCCGGACCGGGGGGCTTGCTTATATTAAGTGATTTAAGTTGCTTCACTACTCCGATGATATCTACTTCTAACTTACTTATGGTGGTAGCTGTTCTTGATTCTAATTCTGGAACATTTACTTCGTCTTCTGTGGTGAAAGAATTTCGGAAGGGCTGTGTTTAGTAACCGTGCTGTAGCCCCATTGTCATCGATAATATTTCCACTGCCATCATGCAGAGACCGCACTGACTGTGTCTTGCCACCACCGTACTTTACATACGAGCAGGATCTCTTTGCATTTTCTGCCAGGTCTGGAGACAAAGTTTCGTTACGGAAACTACACTACTGGCTATTAAAATTGCTACACCAAGAAGAATTGCAGATGATAAACAGGTATTCATTGGACAAATATATTATACCAGAACTGACATGTGATTACATTTTCACGCAATTTGGGTGCATAGATCCTGAGAAATCAGTACCCAGAACAACCACCTCTGGCCGTAATAACGGCCTTGATACGCCTGGGCAGTGAGTCAAACAGAGCTTGGATGGCGTGTACAGGTACAGCTGCCCATGCAGCTTCAACACGATACCACAGTTCATCAAGAGTAGTGGCTGGCGTATTCTGACGAGCCAGTTGCTCGGCCACCATTGACCACACGTTTTTAATTGGTGAGAGATCTGGAGTTTGTGCTGGCCAGGGCGGCAGTCGAACATTTTCTGGATCCAGAAAGGCCCGTACAGGACCTGCAACATGCGGTCGTGCATTATCTTGCTGAAATGTAGGGTTTCGCAGGGATGGAATGAAAGGTAGAGCCACGGGTCGTAACACATCAGAAATGTAACGTCCACTGTTCAAAGTGCCGTCAATGCGAACAAGAGGTGACCGAGTGGTGTAACTAGGGGCACCCCATACCACCAGGCCGGATGATACGCCAGTATGGCGATGACGAATACACGCTTCCAATGTGCGTTCACCGCGATGTCGCCAAACACGGATGCGACCATCATGATGCTGTAAACAGAAACTGGATTCATCCGAAAAAGAAATGCCGTTTTGGCATTCGTGCACCCAGGTTCGTTGTTTAGTATATCATCGCAGGCGCTCCTGTCTGTGATGGAGCGTCAAGGGTAACCGCAGCCATCGTCTCCGAGCTGATAGGCTACGCTGCGGCAAACGTCGGCGAACTGTGCGTGCAGATGGTTGTTGTCTTGCAAACGTCCCCATCTGTTGACTCGGCGATCGAGACGTGGCTGCACGATCCGTTACATCCAAGGGGATAAGATGCCTGTCATTTCGACTGCTAGTGATACGAGGCCGTTAGGGTTCCAGCACGGCGTTCCGTATTACCCTCCTGATCACACCGATTCCATATTCTGCTAACAGTCATTGGCTCTCGACCAACGCGAGCAGCAATGTCGCGATGCGATAAAACGCAATCGCGATAGACTACAATCCGACCTTTATCAAAGTCGGAAACGTGATGGTGCGCATTTCTCCTCCTTACACGAGGCATCACAACAACGTTTCACCACGCAACGCCGGTCAACTGCTATTTGTGTATGAGAAATCGGTTGGAAACTTTCCTCATGTCAGCATGTTGTAGGTGTCGCCACCGGCACCAACCTTGTGTGAATGCTCTGAAAAGCTCATCATTTGCAAATCACAGCATCTTATTCCTGTCGGTTAAATTTCGCGTCTGTAGCACGTCATCTTCGTGGTGTAGCAATTTGAATGGCCAGTAGTGTATTTTAAGCATCTCGCATAATTGTCCATGCTAAATTTCGAGCTTCTGTAAAAGATTACCACTCTTGGAGATTTAGCCCTAATAGTGTCTCAGGCGCAAAAAAATAAACTTTATTGTGTGCCGTCACTACTTAGCTGCAGCCAGACTGCTAGCCTCTCCAGACCTGGATCACGTCCTCTCCGGATGGGCGCAGTCTGGCACCGTCCACGTGAGCGTCGCTAGCGCGGCCTTGGCTCGTCTCCAGCGCTCTGCCTGCTGCCGCTATATCGGCGCCGCGGCCGGCTCAGGCGAGCTCCAAATATTTGGCGTCGCGACGCCACGCTGTTAATTAAGGCGCCGGCCGCAGCGGCGCCTCTGTTTGCGACGACGGCCCACCGGTGCTCCAGCCGGGCAGCGCGGTGGGGTGTGGGCGGGGGAGGTGGGAGGGGGATCCCTGGCGGACCGCTGGCGTGCAACCAACATCCCACCTGGCAAACCGACCTCAGGAAGGCAGTTGCGGCTACATCTCAAATGGTTCAAATGGCTCTGAGCACTATGAGACTTAACAACTGTGGTCATCAGTCCCCTAGAACTTAGAACTACTTAAACCTAACGAACCTAAGGACATCACACACATCCATGCCCGAGGCAGGATTCGAACCTGCGACCGTAGCAGTCCCGCGGTTCCGGACTGGGCGCCTAGAACCGCGAGACCACCGCGGCCGGCCGGCTACATCTCACACGGGACGCCGACGCCCATGTTCGCTCCATAATCCAGCTCACACAGCAAGACAGTAGGACTCTGCCGCGAAATAATATCGATAGTTACACTGCGGTGTAAAAAGTCGTGGGATACCTTCTAATATCGTGTCGGACCACCTTTTGCCTAGAGTAGTGCAGCAACTCGACAACAAGTCGTTTGAAGTCCCCTGCATAAATATTGAACCATAATGCCTCTACAGACTTCTGTAATCGAGAAAGTCGTCCAGGTGCATGAACTTGTGCTCGAACTGATCTCTTGATTATGTCCCATATTGGAAGATGGCCAAATCATTTGCTCGAACTGTCCAGAATGGTCTACAGGAAATCCTTTGTTGTTTGGGAAGATGAAGTCCATGAATAGCTGCTTATGGTCTCCAAATAACGGAAAATGACCGTTATCTGTCAATAATAGCTTCGATTGTACCGGAGGACCCAGGCAAGACCATGTAAAGACAGTACACATCACTGTGGAGCCACCACTTGAAATTGCCTTGTTGACAAATTGGCTCATTGGCTTCGTGGGGTCTGCACCATACTCAAAACCTACCATCAGCCTTTACCAACTGAAATTAGGACTCACCTGACCACGCTACGGTTATCCAGTCGTGTAGGGTCAAATGGTTCAAATGGCTCTAAGCACTATGGGACTTAACCTCTGAGGTCATCAGTCCCCTAGAACTTAGAACCACTTAAACCTAACTAACCTAAGGACACCACACACATCTATGCCCGAGGCAGGATTCGAACCTGCGACCGTATCGGTCGCGCGGGATCCAGATTGAAGCTCCTAGAACCGCTCGGCCACAGTGGCCGGCCATCTAGGGTCCAACCGATGTTAGCCAGCGACGTTACAAAAGCATTCGCGTCGATCCTTTTGTTGCTGTAGCCCATTAACGCCTCACTGCCCTAACGGATACGTTCGTCGTACGTCCCACACTGATTCGTGCGCTTACTTCATGCACTGTTGCTTGTCTGTTAGCACTGACAACTCTATGCAGACGCCGTCAGCCCCTTTGTCGTCTGTGGTGAGTAGTAATGACTGCAGTTTCGTATTCTGGGCACTCTTTTGATACTGTGAATCTCGGAATATTGAATTCTCTAGGGATTTCCGAAATGGAGTGTCGAATGCGTCTGCCTGCAACTACCATTCAGTGTTCTAAGTCTATTACTTCCCTTCTGGTGACCATTATCATGTCGGACACCTTTTCACATGAATAACCTGAGCGCAAATGACAGCTCCGCCAAAGCACTGCCATTTGTACCATGCGAAAACGATACTACCGACATCCCGCATTTCGCGATCCCGTTACTTCTGTGTACTGCGTGTACACTGCCACACAAAGCACCCAGTGCGAAGAGGAAACTAAATGAAATATCGTGTCAGCTTCACGTGTTGAAAGGGCATGTGGCTACAAAGTCGAGTCACATTTATATAAAAACTCTGCAATATGAGCCCGCGTACCAGCATGATGGTGCGCACCAAGACTGGCAGTCTTTTACAGAAGTTCGAAATTTAGCGCGGACTTTGATGCAAGGTGCTTATAATAGTTTCCATAACGAAACTTTGTCTTCTAACCTGTCAGAACATCCAAAGAGATTCTGGTCGTATATAAAGTATGCTAGCGGCAAGACACAATCAGTGCCATCTCTGCGTGATAGCAATGGAAATATTATCGTTGACACTGTTGCTACAGCAGAGTTACTAAACATAACGCTTCTGAAATTTCTTCACCAATGAAGACGTGGTAAATATTTCAGAATTTGCATCAAGAACAACTGCCAACACGTGTAAATTGCAAGTAGATATCCTCGGAGTAGTGAAGTACCTTAATCACTTAACAGAAGCAAGTCTTCCGGTTCGAACTGTATACCACTCAAGTTCCCTTCAGAGTATGCTCACGCAATAGCTCCTTACGTAACTTTCACATAAAACAGTTCGCTCGACAGGAGATCTCCACCCAAAGCTTGGAAAATATCACATACCACACCAATATCCAATAAAGGTAATAAGAGTAAGCCACTAAATTACAAGCCCACATCGCTAACAGCGATATGCAGCAGAAGTTTGGAACAAAAATTGTGTTCGAACATTATGAATTACCTCAAAGAGAGTGGTCTATTGCCGCACAGTCAACCCAGATTTAGAAAACTTCGTTCTTGTGAAACGCAACTAGCTCTTTACTCACATGAAGAGCTGAGTGGTATTGACAAAGGATTTCAAATTTATTCAAATGGCTCTAAGCACTATGGGACTTAAGTGATGTGGTCATCAGTCCCCTAGAACTTAGAACTACTTAAACCTAACTAACCTATGGACATCACACACATCCATGCCCGAGGCAGGATTCGAAACTGCGACCGTAGCGGTCATACGGTTCCAGACTGTAGCGCCTAGAACCGCACGGCCACTCCGGCCGGCGCTTTCAAATTGATTCCGTATTGTTGTAACTGGTCCATGATATCCTGGATACGAAGACGGAGTTTATAACTCTAACGTATATCACTAACGTGAAACAAGCTCTGAGAGGATTTCGAAGATTAACCGCGGTTGTGTCTAATGGACAAAGGTATCGGACTATAATTGTGAATTTGGTGAAATTAACAGAAAAGTCAAACGGATTTTACCTTCGGAGTTAATGAAAGTGGTATAATCATAAATTAATGAACAAAACTGAACGGTCGAAAGCCCAATTAGGCACATTAATTTGGAAGTAAATGTTTTAAGAAAATTGACTATAGGTTATTGAAGCTACTTTCATTGAGATTTCCCTTTGAATAGCAAACAGGATACAAACTGACACAGTGTACCCTGATCTGCGTGTAGCAGAAGTTACCAATAACGCACGCACCAAGCTCATACTAATGACAGCTACACTCACCATTACTCAATCAAATACTCAAATATTACTGCACGAAGCGCAGAACTAAATTTGGACATGAGGGGCTTGTATCTTGAATGACATGAAAAAGAAAAACAAATAAAGATGAATAATATCACAAATACACTGTTTAAGCTCCTCTACATTTATCAGTTTTCCTTAGCAACAGTAATAGTTCAATTTTTTATAATAGGACTAGTTTCACTAGTCAACGCTCTTTGATTATTGCAGTAGAAGAGACTAGTTAAAAAAGCTAATCATTCACTTCACTTGGAGTAGTTCATAATTTACATTATTTTTAAAATGAGCTTAATTTATTTGCCTTTTTATCACTTGTGAAGCAGGTATTCTAGACAACAATATTTACACAGTATTGTACTGTAATCCTACAAAACTATATTTTCTAATAACAAAGGATACTTTAGCAAAAGCCTACCAAACTTCACTTTTATGGCTGTCCGCGGTGGCCGAGCGGGTCTAGGCGCTACAGTCTGGAACCACGTGACCGCTACCGTCGCAGGTTCGATTCCTGCCTCGGGCATGGATGTTGTGATGTCCTTAGGTTAGTTAGGTTTAAATAGTTCTAAGTTCTAGGTGACTGATGACCTCAGAAGTTGTCCCATAGAGCTCAGAGCCGTTTGAACCAATTCACTTTTGTGGTTTTAGCTTTAAGTTTTACTACTGCTTTTACATTAGACAAAAAAATTTACTTTTAAACACTTGAATGCAAGAATTGTGTATTTAATTCGGGATATTCGTGGTTTTAGTAGCACTTACGTGAGGACCCTGCATGGGTTCGTGATAAGGATAGAAAATATTGTTCCTGTCACGGATTTATGTCTTTGTGATTATTATTAAAACAACACACAAATTAACTGGTCCATGCCCACATAAATTACTGAATGCATAAAGTTTGTGAAGCAGTGGCGAAGATCGGTGGCAAGCGACATGGCGGCTAACAGTACTAACGGCTCTCAATGTTTGAATGCTCTATAAAATCTCTTCTTAGCGTCAGGTTTTCAACATGTTAGAGCTTTCCTTTATGCCGAACATACCAATTAAGAGCCAGATCCACATCCGAGGCAAATCCTTTGTAAAGCACTTTCCAATTGCCTCTCTTAGCACCGTCGAAGTGTACCGTGCTACGGCTAGCCACATACAGCCTGCTTTCACACAAAGGGGCCGCTCAGTTCGACCGCCAAAACCACCTTTTACATCGCGCCATGCCACTTCCGTTGCGGTGGGACTTCCCTACATCTTTTACATGTTACAAATACAAGTGCCATAAGCATGAACCAACTTTCAATAAACTTTTTCGTTTTTTTATGAACTTGCTCATATTATAATATCTTATCATTTTAACATATCCTTTCGCTGTTCTCATATATACATTACAAAACTAATTTTCCTGTCACACATTAAGGAATTTAAATAACACAGAATATACACTTCATAACTGCAGATACACAGTTACATAATACAAACCTGCTTCTAATCGATATAAGTGTTACAAGTTGACGTCAGAGTTGTTCCCACACGTGTTCCAATGGGTACGTATCTCTTAGCCTTGGGTGTACCTCCACACCATGCACACATTTCGTACAGATGTGTGCCATGTGTGGAGGAGCATTGTCCTGTTGAAAATAGGCACCGCGACATCGGTGCATGAGAGGTCTCAGGATGTCCGTGGCGTCAAAGTCCTCTCAGTCCCAAACAGCCCTGACGTGAAGCCATATCCAGTGGCTGCCCAGACTATGACACGGCTGAGCCGCTCCAAAACACTGGAAGAATGCGATCCCTTCCCAGGTCGCCGCCATGCTCTCTGACGATGGTCATCCATGCTAATGCAGTGTCGTTATTAATTGACTAACATAATTCGATACCATTCATCCGTAGACCACCCTTCCCAGTCACAGCACGACTCCATACACAGCCGTGCGTGTTGCGCCGTTAACGACACTTGCACATGATACGACAGTTACCTAGTCCGGATTCTGGTCTTCTCCGACTGACAGTGCGGGATGGCACAGACTGTTACATAGCATCCATTCATTTTCCTCGGATTGCACATGTAGGTATGAAGGGGTTACGGTGTGCTTGGTGCACAGTACAGCGGTGGCCAGACTTGGTTTACCAGAACGTGGCCAACAAGTAGGCCTACTCCATCTCATATTACCAGTGTCACATCCGAATGCCTCTCAAATCTGGATACCGGTTCTGCGCGATTCGACCATCCATCCAGATACAGACCCCCCCCCCCCCCCCCTTTCTCAAACTCTATCTGGTGCTGATAACGCTATATCGCAAGATTACGCACCATATCCGTGTCCTTCATAGTGATGACTCAATACCTGATACTGTTCATGTCACTTATATACCCTATCATGCCTGATAACACTAAACACAGACTTCACTAACGCACTGTCGCGACCCAGCACAGTTTTGTAGTGCAATAGGAACGTTGACGACAATCTGAGGGTTTTTGGGGTGTATACCTTTGTTGTCGGAGACGTGAGGGAGAAAGCTTTCCGAGGTAGAACTGTGGTTATTGGTTACAGTGGTAATCTGTTAGGATTAATGGCAGGATGGGTATGCTGAACAGTTCAGTATTTATTTAAGTAATTCATTTACTATCTCTTTGATAACTTACAAAACAGGTGCCAGTTCCTAAACCCTTCTTTAATAAATGTCAAACTCAGTTTATTCTTATCAACAGACCATTCGCCTAAGCTTACAAGAGACAATTACTATTCCGCAAATTGTTCTTGTTAATTACGAAACTACAAATGCTATTTACTCCTTGAGACAAAGACAGATCGTCTACGTTCAAAACTATTCCCCAGGATAGATAACGATTACTTATCTTGCAGTTGATGTGCGTGTCACCAGATCTGATCGCCGACTTCTCGCTGAGAATATTACTTCTGCATCCTTCTGCTGCTGCCTGGCGTGGCTACACGGTGGCTCCTCCCAAGCAGCCACTACTGCTCTCCCTGAATCCTCTCTTGCTTATATAACGTTCTAAGTTGAGGCTGACCTATAATAGCCATTAGGCATATTTCCATCAGCTGGCTCCTTCGACACAAAAGAACTTTAATGTTCGATTTCTCTTATAGGTTTTCTCTCGATGTTACAACTTACGTATACTGGAAAGCTTCCTTTAGCGTCAGGGCTTGTGCCTCTTGCCGCAGTCTCTTTTCATTTGATTTGACAAGTATTGCTTATTAAATTTTTTCTTGGGACTGGACAGCACATTAATGGCCTCTCCACCTGTCACAGTGAATTGCAACTCTAATAATTTATGAATGAAACACACACAACACTGTTGTAATAATGTATAGTAGTTATTGTTTGTTACACGAACGGCTTTTCATCTGTTACGCCATCATCAGGTATAAAGATAAGTATGTGGTGCACAGAAATTTTGTTGGATCAAAGATTTTAAACTACTGTATGCAACAAAATAATCTTGTCTTTAATAGATCTTACACTACAAACAGATGAAATGTAGTAAGTCGGTGAATGATGCAGCTGTGATTACACAAAATAAAAATTTTTTGAGAGAAATTATAGTAACTGAAATAAAGTAACTGAAATAAAGAAATTGGAGCATTTAAGTAAGACGGGTAGTTTACAACGGGGCCTGGATGGGATTATGAATAGTATCTGCAGTTAGAAGTGGTGATTAAGGGAATTGTGTTTGGTCATTCAGTACTACGCTTGGGTTGAAGGACATGTCTTTACTAATTTCCATAATTTCAAGAGAGTTCATCTGCCCTTCCTTTGTGGATGTGATGTAAAACTGCATGTTTCACCTTGTAAGTATTGTCTTCTTTAAACAGGTGGTCTGCAGAAGTAGAGACTGTTTTTCTAAGTTTCCAGCTTCTGTGGTGTCCCTTCAAGCGAGTATATATTGCCAAGCCAGACTGACCTACATATAACTTGCAGTAGTTACAAATAATTTTATACATTCTACTGTTTTCCAAAGCTGGAGCGCTGTCTTGCCCATCCGCAAAAAAGTATCCAGCAGTGTTGCGCAAATAAAATGTTTTTATTTTCGTTGGTTTAACCTGTCTGGTTACATCCACTGAGACTTTCCGTAAGTATGGAATGATGCACCATTTATTTAGTAGTCGATGATGTGTACATATATGAAGCTACTTAGACATCCAACCATATCATCTTGGTGATTTGCTTTTTTATGAGGCAGTGTCAGTGAGTAGAGCGAATACGTTACGAGGTAGAACTGAACGCAACAGATCCTGAGATATTTTCGTAATGGAGGGATGTGTGGCGGAGAGAAACATTGTAGAGTCAGACGAAGACTTGAGCAGAGTATGGAAGTGAAAATAAGCGTAAGTTGCAGTGACAATGCAATGATGTGGAGGTGTAACGATTACGCTACCTCTCAACATCGTCAATTACAAGGACAGTGGACAATGCATCATCGATACCTGACAGTTCGGGTGAATCACCTTTCACATTCCACCAGGTAGACGGCCTTATTAGGATACACCGCCATCTAGGCGACCGACTGTTCGAAATGGGCACCGTGCCAGGCTCGTAGGCTGCTGGGAGAGAGATTCACCTGGGCTTCCATGAGATCTGTGGCAATAATCGAATACATGGTTTGAGCTGTGGACTATGTGAACACTATTATGAGACACCCGCACCCCCTCATGCTCAACGTCTGCCCTGAAGGAGGTATAGCAGACAAAAATTCAGTTGACTTCTTCATAAGAGACTACGACCATTGATTGCGAACTAATTATGGAAACACAGACCATATATGTCTTAAATCAAAGAAATGCTGTGTACGGGAACGGAGAGATTTATATCAAATAAATTAATAAGAGATGGAACAGATCTCCGATGGTACACATCACAGGGCAGAGTACAGTTACACAAGTAAGGAGAAAAGCATGCCAAAGTTAAGAAACGAAAAATGCCAAGACTGGCGAAGTTTTGCAGAAGCTCGAAATTGAACGCGAACTTCATTCAATGCAAGATGCTGTTAATAGTTTCCTTTACGAAACTCTGTCTGGACGTCTGGCAGAAAATCCAAAGAGATGTCGAATGTAAAGTACTGCAGCGCCTAAATACGATTTTCCGAAATTCATTCACCAAGGAAGACTAAGTAGATATTCCAGAATTCGAATCAACAAATGCTACGAACACCGTTCCACGAAGCAAATCAAATCACTTAATATAGCCAACTATTCTGGCCCACATTGTTTGCCAATTAGACTCCTTTCAAATGGCTCTGAGCACTATGGGACTCAACATCTTAGGTCATAAGTCCCTTAGAACTTAGAACTGCTTAAACCTAACTAACCTAAGGACATCACACACACCCATGCCCGAGGCAGGATTCGAACCTGCGACCGTAGCAGTCCCGCGGTTCCGGACTGCAGCGCCAGAACCGCAAGACCACCGCGGCCGGCTGACTCCTTTCAGAGTACGCTGATATAACAGCTGCATACTTGGCAGTCATATACAATCACTCGCTCGACTAAAAATCATCACCTAATGACTGGGAATTTTCACAGCTCACACCAATACCGAAGAAAGGAAATTGGAGTAATTCTCTGAATTACAGGCTCCTATCATTAACGTCGGTCTGCAGTAGGATTTCGGGACAAATACTGTGTTCGAAAGTTACGAATTGCCTCGGAGGAAACGATCTAGCCGCGCAGGATTAGCTGAGCGGTCTCAGGCGCTGCAGTCATGGACTGTGCGGCTGGTCCCGGCGGAGGTTCGAGTCCTCCCTCGGGCATGGGTGTGTGTGTTTGTCCTTACGATAATTTAGGTTAAGTAGTGTGTAAGCTTAGGGGCTGATGACCTTAGCAGTTAAGTCCCGTAAGATTTCACACACATTTGAACATTTTTTTTGGAACGATCTATTGACAAACAGCAATCAGGGGTTCAGAAAATATCATTTTTATGAAACATACGTAGCTACTTGTTTACATAAAGTAATGAATGCTATCGGCAAAGGATCTCAAATTGATTCCAGATTTTAGAATTTACAGAAGGTTTTTGACTCCATCCATCACAAGCAGCATCTAATCAAACGGTGTCGTGTGGGCTATCGTCTCAGTTGTGCTACTGGATTCGTGATTCCTGCTTATAAATCTCACAGATCGTAGAAGTGATATCTGGTGTACCCCAAGGAAGTGTTATGAGGCGTCTGCTCTATTACGAGACAATCTGACAAGCCCTCTTAGATTGTTTGCAGATGACGCTCACGTTCACCGTCTAGTAAAGTCATCAGAAGATCAAAACCAAATGAAGAATGATATTGATAAGATACCTGCATAATGCAAACAGTGGCAGTTGACCTTACATAAAGAAAAATGTGAGATCATCCACATGACTCGTAAAATGAACCCCGTTATATTTCGGTTACATAATAAATGACAACAATCTAACGGCTGTCAATTCTATGAAATACCTAGGAATAACCGTTACGAACAATATAAATTGGAACGATCACATAGATTATGTTGTGGGAAAGGCAAACCAAAGACTGCTTTTTACGAGGAGAACACTTAGAAGATGCAACACATCTACTAAAGAGACTGCCTACTCCACGCCTCTTTTGGATTATTGCTGGGCTTTATTATCACGAAATAGGAGAGAGAATGGGACAGATATGCGTCGCGATTTCGGGTGGTAATCATTAAGACCAAGGCGGCTTTTGTTGCGGCGAGGTCCTTTCACGAAATTTCTATCATCAACTTTCTCCTCCGAGTGCGCAAATATTTTATTGATATCAACCTAGATAGGGAGAAGTCATCATTGTAATAAAATAAAATAAATCAGAGCTTTCACGTAAAGATGTAAGTGGTCTTATTTCCCGTCCGCTGTTCGAGAGTTGAATAGTAGAAAAATAGTAGGAAGATGGTTCGATGATCCCTCCCCTCTGCCAGGAAATGTGCATGGCAGAGTCGTCATGTAGATGTAGATATAGATGCAGGTGCCACCTTCCAGCAGGGTAACTGTCCGTCTCAGAAGACCAGAATCGTATTTTGCATTTTGTTTACGACCTTCCACTAAGGAAGGGATTCTATTTGTGTTTATCTGCTCTGCATAGTAACTAACAGTTCTTGATAAAACTTTACGTAGTTTTCGTGTTAGATTTCTTAGTGTTTTCTTGATCGTTTAGAACAGAAAGCGCCCTAAAACCGTCTTTTGTTTGTTTTGCGGCCGTTAGCCACTAGTCACTTGAATCAGCAGTTGTCTTGTGACAGCCAGAGCGAGAGCACCAGCAGCAGCGAGTACTGATTGTATAAAGCGTTTTTGTACTTATTTGCTGCGCTTAGCTTTTAAATAGTTTTTCTGGGAAAACCTAGCGTAGTTTTCGCGTCTCGTATTTCAGTGAGTGTTTCTTGATTATCAGAGTAGCTCATCAGAAGATTATCTTGGGAATTTGTCACCGTATAGAGTAGGGTAAACATAGTCATGTGTAGGGACTGTGGTTGTTGTGAGCGGACGCAAGGAGAATTGGCCACTCTTCGGGGGCAGGTGGAGGCTTTGTCTGTTAGGCTCATCGAGCTCGAGGCGCAGGCGTCGGCTCGTAGTGGCGTTGGGGCAACTGTGGTGAGACCTATGCCTACTTCGGTGGCCTTGGAATCACATGGAACCCCTGATGTCGCTGCGTCTTCCGGCAGTGAGCATCTTACCGGTCAGCCATCACTCCAGGGTGAATGGCGGACAGTGGTGGGCTCGCGCGTGCCTGGCCGAAAGGCGAAGGTGGGATCTGGCCGCGTGGCAGCTGCCTTACCCCTTTCCAACAGGTACGGGGTGCTTCCTAGTGGTGATGACATCGTTTCCGAGCCACCACAGGATGCCTCGCCTGTTGGGCCAGTGGCCGATTCTCCGGCAAGGTCCCGACAGTCACAGAGGGCGGGCCTATTAGTTATAGGGAGCTCCAACGTTAGGCGGGTTATGGAGCCCCTCAGGAAAATAGCGGGTAGGTCGGGGAAGAATGCCAGTGTGCACTCGGTGTGCTTGCCGGGGGGTCTCGTCCGTAATGTGGAGGAGGCCCTTCCGGCAGCTATTGAACGCACTGGGTGTGACCGGCTGCAGATAGTAGCACATGTCGGAACGAATGACGCCTGCCGCTTGGGTTCTGAGGCCATCCTTGGTTCCTTCCGGCGGCTGGCTGATTTGGTGAAGACAACCAGCATCGCACGCGGAGTGCAAGCTGAGCTTAATATCTGCAGCATAGTGCCCAGAGTCGATCGCGGTCCTCTGGTTTGGAGCCGTGTGGAGGGTCTAAACCAGGGGCTCAGTCGACTCTGCGACTATAATGGTTGCAAATTCATCGACCTCCGTTATTGGGTGGAGAACTGTAGGGCCCCCCTAGACAGGTCAGGCGTGCACTACACACCGGAAGCAGCTACTAGGGTAGCAGAGTACGTGTGACGTGCACACGGGGGTTTTTAGGTTAGAGGGACCCCCCCTTGGGCGAAACGATAAAATACCTGACGGCTTACCAGAGAGGACATTATCATCGTTGATAAAGAACGTCCGTCCTCAGAGACCAAAAACAGGAAAAGTTAACGTAATATTGGTAAACTGCAGGAGTATCCAGGGCAAGGTTCCTGAATTAGTATCTCTTACTGAAGGAAATAGTGCGCATATAGTATTAGGAACGGAAAGTTGGTTAAAACCGGAAGTGAACAGTAACGAAATCCTAGACACAGAATGGAATATATACCGCAAGGATAGGATAAACGCCAATGGTGGAGGAGTATTTATAGCAGTAAAGAATTCAATAATATCCAGTGAAGTTATTAGCGAATGCGAATGTGAAATAATCTGGGTTAAGTTAAGTATCAAAGGTGGGTCAGATATGATAGTCGGATGCTTCTATAGACCACCTGCATCAGCAACCGTAGTAGTTGAGCGCCTCAGAGAGAACCTGCAGAACGTCGTGAAGAAGTTTCGTGATCATACTATTGTAATAGGGGGAGACTTCAATCTACCAGGTATAGAATGGGATAGTCACACAATCAGAACTGGAGCCAGGGACAGAGACTCTTGTGACATTATCCTGACTGCCTTGTCCGAGAATTACTTCGAGCAGATAGTTAGAGAACCAACTCGTGAAGCTAACGTTTTAGACCTCATAGCAACAAATAGACCGGAACTTTTCGACTCCGTGAATGTAGAAGAGGGTATCAGTGATCGTAAGTCAGTGGTTGCATCAATGACTACAAGTGTAATAAGAAATGCCAAGAAAGGAAGGAAAATATATTTGCTTAACAAGAGTGATAGGGCACAAATCGCAGAATATCTGAGTGACCACCATCAAACGTTCATTTCTGAGGAAGAGGATGTGGAACAAAAATGGAAAAAATTCAGAAACATCGTCCAGTACGCCTTAGATAAGTTCGTACCGACTAAGGTCCAAAGCGAGGGGAAAGATCCACCGTGGTATAACAATCATGTACGAAAGGTACTACGGAAACAAAGAAAGCTTCATCATAGGTTTAAGAGTAGTCGAATCATAGCTGATAAGGAAAAGCTAAACGAAGCGAAAAAGAGCGTAAAGAGAGCAATGAGAGAAGCATTCAACGAATTCGAACATAAAACATTGGCAAACAATATAACCAAGAACCCTAAAAAGTTTTGGTCATATGTAAAATCGGTAAGCGGATCTAAATCCCCTATTCAGTCACTCGTTGACCACGATGGCACCGAAACAGAGGACGACCGAAGAAAGGCAGAAATACTGAATTCAGTGTTCCGAAACTGTTTCACTGCGGAAAATCGTAACACGGTCCCTGACTTCAGCCGTCGCACGGACGCCAAAATGGAAAATATTGAAATAAACGATATCGGAATTGAAAAACAACTGCTATCACTTAGTAGCGGAAAAGCATCCGGACCAGACGAGATACCCTTAAGATTCTACAGTGATTATGCTAAAGAACTTGCCCCCTTTCTATCAGAAATTTATCGTAGATCGCTGGAAGAACGTAAAGTACCTAGCGACTGGAAGAAAGCGCAGGTCGTTCCCATTTTCAAGAAGGGTCATAAATCAGATGCGAATAATTATAGGCCTATTTCGCTTACGTCAATCTGTTGTAGAATAATGGAACATGTTTTGTGTTCTCGTATTATGACGTTCTTAGATAATACAAATCTCCTTCATCATAACCAACATGGATTCCGCAAACAGAGATCATGTGAAACTCAGCTCGCCCTATTTGCCCAAGAAATTCACAGTGCCGTAGACACTGGCGAGCAGATTGATGCCGTATTCCTGGAATACGGAAGGCATTTGATACGGTTCCGCACTTACGTTTAGTGAAAAAATACGAGCTTACGGAATATCGGACCAGGTTTGTGATTGGATTCAGGATTTCCTAGAAGAAAGAACACAACATGTCATTCTTAACGGTTCAAAATCTGCAGATGTAGAGGTAATTTCGGGAGTACCGCAGGGAAGCGTGATAGGACCTTTATTGTTTACAATATACATAAATGACTTAGTTGACAACATCGGTAGCTCCGTGGGGCTATTTGCAGATGACACGGTTGTCTACAAGAAAGTAGCAACATCAGAAGACTCGTACGTACTCCAGGAGGACCTGCAGAGGATTAATGCATGGTGCGACAGCTGGCAGCTTTCCCTAAACGTAGATAAATGTAATATAATGCGCATACATAGGGGCAGAAATCCATTCCAGTACGATTATGCCATAGGTGGTAAATCATTGGAAGCGGTAACGACCGTAAAATACTTAGGAGTTACTATCCGGAGCGATCTGAAGTGGAATGATCACATAAAACAAATAGTGGGAAAAGCAGGCGCCAGGTTGAGATTCATAGGAAGAATTCTAAGAAAATGTGACTCATCGACGAAAGAAGTAGCTTACAAAACGCTTGTTCGTCCGATTCTTGAGTATTGCTCATCAGTATGGGACCCTTACCAGGTTGGATTAATAGAAGAGATAGACATGATCCAGCGAAAAGCAGCGCGATTCGTCATGGGGACATTTAGTCAGCGCGAGAGCGTTACGGAGATGCTGAACAAGCTCCAGTGGCGGACACTTCAAGAAAGGCGTTACGCAATACGGAGAGGTTTATTATCGAAATTACGAGAGAGCACATTCCGGGAAGAGATGGGCAACATATTACTACCGCCCACATATATCTCGCGTAATGATCACAACGAAAAGATCCGAGAAATTAGAGCAAATACGGAGACTTACAAGCAGTCGTTCTTCCCACGCACAATTCGTGAATGGAACAGGGAAGGGGGGATCAGATAGTGGTACAATAAGTACCCTCCGCCACACACCGTAAGGTGGCTCGCGGAGTATAGATGTAGATGTAGATGTAGATACGGTAGTTTGAGGAGCAGGTTAGAGAACTCACGTGGTTGTCTTCGACGTCGAGTTCGCCTGATCTGAAGCCGATAAAACACACCTGCTTCGCAGTGGGTGCCAGCTCTGCGCCCACAAGCCACCAGTCCACAATTTTCGGGTTTCGCAAGACCTGTTCGTAGACGTCTGGTGCGACACACCTCCGGAAATCTACCAATGACTTGTCGATTTCATGCCATGCTCGAATCGCTGCTGTATTCCATCCGAAAGGCGGACCAACACGCTGTTAGGGACGTGGTCATACATCTGTATCTACATGACTTTTGTGCAACTCATACTTAAGTGCCTAACAAAGAGGTCATTGAAACACCTTCGGGTCAATTGCCTACCATTCCATTCTCGAACATCCCGCGGGAAAAACGAACACTTAAAGCTTTCAGTGCGGACTCTTGATGTCTTCTTTTATTGATATTACCATTTCTCTGTATGTAGGTTGTCGTCAACTAATTATTCCGCATTGAGTGGAGAAAATTAGTGATAATTTCGCGGAAAGATCTCTCGGAGCAACGAAAAACGCCTTTGTTTCAATGATCGTCACCCAACTCTCGTATCACATCCGTCTCACTATGTCCCCTATTTCGTGACAATACAAAAGAACTGACCGTCTTTGTACTTGTTTGATGTCCTCCATCCATCATATCTTTTACGGATCCCATACCGCCCGTAGTACCCCAGAAGAGAACGGACAATTATAGTGGACGCAGTCTCTCTGGTGGATCTGTTGCATATTGTAAGCGTTCAGCTAATAAAACGCAGCCATTCGTTCGGCTTCCACACAAGGCTATTTATACTGACCATTCCAATTTAAGTTGTTTATTATACTTTTTTCCTCATAAGTGCAAACCGCAACACGTCTTAGCTTGAGAGAGAGAGAGAGAGAGAGAATCTGCAAATGAAAAAAAGTCTAGAGATGCAGTCTTACCATAATACGCACTATTTCATACAAAGTGCTAAACAAAGATATTCAGATGAGCTTGCTAACCGATATTATCCAGCAAACTACAAATAGATCGCAGAGAGTCGCACAGTCAGGGATACACGAAATTAACTGTTACAGCTGTAATATATTTTACGTAGGACAAACTGGACGGAACTTTAAGGTATGGGGTGGGGGGGGGGGGGGGGGGACGCAGCACTAAATAAGAACGGAAGCGTACCTCACGGTAAGCTGACAGCGCATTTCACGTTTCACACAAAGTCAGCAAAGGTGTAAGCGTATTGCCATATCGCTGGCTTAGTTGTGGAGTATCTTTGCGGGCAGTCGCGTCTCTAGAGAGTCGAGTGCGGGACACCGAACTTTTATGTTCTGTTGTGGATAGCTTTGCATGTGAGAGTCATTGTTAGTATGGAAGTCGAAGTGTTGCTACAAGTGCTATTACAATAAAGTGATGAAATATGGAAGTGATTCAGAGGAAGGTGCGTCAAGATGTAATTTAAAAATGAGCAGTGCTGCTGATAACGTATTTGTGTATCCTCTCGATGCGTGTCGTACCGTACAGCATCAATCATCCGCGCCGTGTTCGGTCTTCAAGAATGAACTAATGTGAATCGGTAATACTATTTACCACAAAAGAGAGCATTTAAGTGTCAGTGTCTTGTAGCGAGCGTGAGAATGTGCATTCGATCATCGCGTTCCGCATCATCAACAATCAGCCGCGGCGCGACAGTTACGGGCACGTTCGTATAACTGAAGAACTGTGAACTGTAAATTTAACGTTGTGAACAGTGATAAAATTTATTACCGGTGTCAAGGAGGACTGTTACCAAATATCTGTGTATGAGTGACGAGCGTAAGAACTTTCGTTCGATTATTCGGCTTCCGCATCATAACAATCATCCGCGCCGTGTTCGGTAAGCTTACGCTCGTCCAAGTGGACAGATAATCATCAAGACTGTCAGTTGGGATATACATTTATGACATAGTGTAAACAGTGCAACCTGTGATTTCCATATCGTCTCAGAATATAGATGTTCATACCAGACGTAGAACAGTATTGTGCTTAACGTTGAGTGGCTCCCCTTATTCGCTTGCATATTTCGATAAATAATTTCAGGCAAGCCAGCAGCAGTGTGGAGCAGAACAGTACGACCGCCGCGGGATTGCCAGGTACGTGCTGTGGATAGGGCGCACGGTCACGAAACGACAACCAGTTAAAGGTACCCCACCCATATGTATACCCGGGCGTGCTACAAGGGCGCTGTGATGAACAACCTCCAAGAAATTAGGATATACCGTAATTTGTATAACATCTGTATAGTGTTTTGAATGAAAAACAAAAGTAAGGAACAGACGATTTTTAGAGATCAAATTCTCTGAATTCAGCTCCTGTTGGTTCTGGATTGTGCCTCGTGTCTTACGGTGTGACGCCGTATATGGTGATTGTTTGGTATTTTAGAGCATGTCCACTGTTAGTTACACTGATAACGTGTTTAAAGATAACGATTTAATCCTTCGAAATACACATGATTGTATCATGCTTCTTTCTGTCTTTTACACTCCATTTTACTCCGTGCTGAAGTGCTGAGTACTTCACCATTCAAGATCTTACTTTGTTGTTTAATGTTATTGTGTTAACTACATTTCATCCCTTCACTTTCATAACAGAATGCTTTTATTATAATGGATGAAATAAACTTTATTTCTACACTTGAGTGTATTTGCCATGTGGGTAACGTCTTATACACTGAGGCGACAAAAGTCACGGGATAGCGATAGGGTCTAGGCAGATGTACATACGGTGGGTGGTATTTTCGCGTATCCAGCCTTGGCGGGGCTGTCATTTGTATTCATTTGAAAAGGTTTCCGGCGTGATTACGGCCGCACGACGGGTAGTAACCGACTTTGTACGCGGAGTGGTATTTAGAGAAGTAGACACATGGGACATTCGATTTCGTAAATCGTTATGGAATTCAATATTCCGAGATCCACAATGCAAAGAGTGTGGCTAGAATACCAAACTGCAGCTATTACCTCTCACCACGGACAGCACAGTGGGATACGATCTTCACTTAACAACGGAGAACAACGGGCTTTGCGTAGAGTTTTCAGTGCTAACAGACAAGCAACAATGCTTGAATTAACCGCAGAAACTGATGTGGGACGTACGACTAACGTATCCGTTAGGACAGTGTGGTTAAATTTAACGTTAACGGGTTATGGCAGCAGTTGATTTAGTTCAGCTCCCACTAGCATCCTTGTCTGCCTTTCCTTCGATTCATTACATTAAATGCAACTGCACAGACATTTAACCGCTCAGTATCCATTCTCGAATAACCATGAAGAAAAATTTGACGATAGTGTAGTAGCTCCAGAGAGGTACTTTGATTGAACAACTCCGACAGTGAACAGAATGCTACCACACGACCACTCTGTCCCTTCCGTCCTCTCTCTCTCTCTCTCTCTCTCTCTCTCTCTCTCTCTCCTTTCTTTGCCCCTCAACCCGCCCGCCACCTCGACCAGCTCCCCTCCCTCCCCCGCCCCTCTCTCTCCCGCTCCACCTATTCCACTAGCTCCTTCCAATAAGTTGTAATCCCGGAGGAGCCATGCAGTTAGGCACCCAGCTTTACACCGCTCATTGCCATCTCGCTTGCACCAATGGGACGGCGATAACATAACGGCGCACTCGCGCGACATTCCGACGTCTAGTTTCCGATTACGGACGCGCGGCAGCCGGTCAGCTGTGCCCGCCCCAGGAGTGGTTGAAACCCCAGGGGCTCAACGTAGACGAGTAGGAAGGGTTACAAGCCGTCCAAGTACGTACGCAATGACGGCGACCGCTGTATGAAGTGCCGCGAGTTATGCAAGTTGCCCCCGGAGGACTCCTCACTGCGACGTGCACCGCTCCTCTCAGGCACTTAAGGTCGGGACACACACGTCCGGGCCGTGTCAGGGCCGAGCGTCGGACGAGTGACGGCCGTACTCCGGTCCGTTCCTGCAGGGGCCACACATGACCGGGGCACGTCCGTGTCTCTGTTGTTCCTTGTAGTGACTCGGACGCGGTGAGCTGTGTTTCTGCTTGTGAAAGCTGTAAAACATGTTCACTAATTTTCGTAATAGTGAATTAGGACTTATAGCACTTGCTTTAGACGAAGAGGAAAACGAACGAAGGCAAACAAGAAGAAGAAAATTATGGATCCACAGTGCCTGGAGAACAAGACCAGTACAGGGAGAGTTTCGAACACTATTTTCTCACCTCGTAGATGATGAGACTAAGTTTTATGAATATTTTAGGATGACGCGGTACACCTTCTGTGAACTTTTAAAGAAACTAGAACCAAGGCTGAGAAAAAATGACACGTTCTGGAGAGTATCAGTTTCACCCAAAGAACGACTGGCTGTTTTTTTACGGTAGGTTAAAGAAAAGTGCACAGAACACAAATAAATAAGAAGTTTTAAGGACAGCATTTTTATTTTATTACTTTAGTAATTGAAAGATAAATACATAAGTTAGTAAATAGTACAGTTAAATTTCTACTACCCTAAGAAAAACAAATGAGGACTATTCAGTGAATTAGTTTCTGAAGCTGATGAGGATGCAGGGGAACTTGGAAGATGATGGCTTTGGTTATTTATATACGAATTGTGCGAATCCCTTTGCAGGTCCAAAAGCTGCTGTGTAGGTTCTGTTGACTCGTTTCCCACAGGTGAAGGATATGGTGTTGAAACAGATTTTGCTGAGGAATTGGAGGATGATGGAGTGAATTGATGGACTGATACGTCATTCATGAGTTGCTTCAGTTCAAAGTCTTGTACAATTGAAAAAATCCTACTTTTAGCTTGATGAAACAGTAGTGGATGCAATGATTTTAGGGCTGGTGCTATACCAGCCAAAAAAGCATCAACAGGGTTTTGTATATCTCTCTGTTTTTCAGCTTTTTTTTCTGCCAAAATGTAAGCCATGAGCTGGCTTGATGCAGATTCTTGTGGTTTAACCTCACGCTGAAATTTTCGTTTCAGTGGTGGTTTCATAAACGTGTTCTTCTTTGAAGTGACGGACGAATGAGCTGAGGGCGTCTGGGAATGCCGAGTGCGCTCTATCAAATTCTCTGTTTCACTATCCTGGGTTTTAATGATCCATTCCTCATCTGCAATGTCTTCTTGTGTAGACACTTTTTCGTTTTCAACAATCGACTGCTCCTCTTGGGAATCTGTATTTGATTCTTGTTTATGCTCATTATTGTCTTGCGTGTAAGGAACATTGGAAACTGTTTCTCGTTCTACCATGTAAGGTAGCAGGAACGTTAAGAGATCTTCATACTTGTATTTATGTTGATGAACAGCAGCTTGTCCTGAAACAGTTTTCCTTTTCTGCAAGGTCTTCCTTAGTTGGTCACGAACAGATGCCCATTTTTTTTTGCATTCCTCTATTCCACCTGTAGCAAAAATACTTTAAATCGCGTATTTATATTACAATGTTTAAAATGCTGCAAATATTTTATAGATTATACAGTATTTCTCATCTTATACATTCAATTTTTTTCAGGTTCCTTGCTACAGGAGATTCCTTTAAAACTATTTCCTTCAGCTACAGGTTGGGAAAATCCACAGTTGCAGCTATCGTCCATGACACCTCTAGAACAGTTATCGATTTATTGTTAGAAGAGGTGATGCCTGTGCCGAATGAAGAAAAATGGAATGCTATAGCTGAGGAGTTTTGGACAAAATGGCAGTTTCCAAACTGCATTGGATCTTTAGATGGAAAGCACGTAACAATACAGGCTCCAAACAACTCAGGAAGTCTCTATTGGAATTACAAAAAAACATATTCCATTGTGCTTCTTGCTCTGGTTGACCCATGTTATAATTTTATTGCAATAGACGTGGGAGCGTACGGAAAAAACTCTGATGGAGGCATTCTAGTAAATTCAAATCTTGGAAAGTCATTGGAAAACAATACGCTTAGCGTCCCAAAGAGTAAAACTTTACCCGGAACTGATGTTGAACTTCCAATGGTAATTGTAGGCGATGAAGCTTTCCCTCTCAAAACATACTTGATGCGACCATATCCTGGCAGGAACTTAACAAATGACAAGGCTATATTTAATTATCGTTTGAGTCGGGCAAGAAGAATATCCGAAAATGCATTCGGTATATTGCAACAGAAATTTCGAATATTTAGAAGAATCCTTCAGGGAGATCCTAATAACCTTACAATGATTGTGACGGCTGCGTGTGTACTGTACAACTTTATTCGAAAAATGGAAGGTTATAGGGTGCCCGAACAGAGGATGGATCAAACGGAAACTGCTGAGGGATCCGGAAGTTCATCAAATCTTCGAAACCTACCTCGAATTCGTGGGAGATCAACAGATGCTGCATTTGCTGTACGAGAACAACTCAAAAAATTCCTGAACTCTCCACAAGGGACTGTGGAATTGCAAGACCATGTCGCCTTGGCGATATAACGATGACATAAACCAAACATCTGTTTGTAAAATAAAAAGTAAATAAATATCTTTCGGGTATTAAAACTTGTATAGTTTTTATCTTACCTTTGGCTTGTAGATCTGTTGCAATTGTCTTCCAAACTCTGTCTTTGTACTCGATATTCCTGTAATTTTCACTTCCCTGATCGTATAGAACAGGAAACTTACGAACTTCCTCTATTAGTCGTTCCACATCCATGTTTTGTACACAGAACAGTTTTGCGCAGTTGCACAGCTCACAAGACAACCCCACCGTCAGGCCGTGTCCGTCACGTGAAAATTTAAACACGGCGAATCCCGCCCGGCCCGGCCCCGGCCCGTTGACCTTCCCCGTGCACGGCCCGGTCAAGTGGGGCCCGCTGCATTTGTTTTAATGTTGTATTTCGTAGTCCGGGTGACGGCCGATACTCGGACGTGTCTCGGCACGGACACGGTCCTGACATGTGTGTCCCGACCTTTACCCACAGTCAACAGCCGGACGCCACAGCTCCTGCCGCTATCCAAACAGCGGTCCGACGGCCAAGAGAAAATTTCTCACCTCGTCAATGGTAAGCACCATTCATGAAAAATCTCATGGTGTTATCGGTTTTCCATCCATGCTTCGCTCTATTGTCAGCCGTTATTTCACATACGGGCCGTCGAAACTCACGAGTTCGAGGGACAATTTATATTTAACTGACACTGTTAATGGATAGAGGTTCATTACCAAATATAACTAGTACGTCCTCAGTGTCAGGATCCAGTAAATTTGCGGTTGGACATCATTACATCGGGGTGTATTTTAAAATCGTACTTTAATCATCCCTACTAGTTGCTGGCATGACCCACTACAAAGTTCATCTGGAATAATATCAACACAGTATCAGGAAAATAGGTTACAACGTAAAAGCAAAACAGTTGCACTCGACGTTTCAGCAAACATAGTAATTGCATGTAACACATGTGGATGCATAGTCCACATCTCGTCTAGCAAAAATTGCATGCCATGCCTAATTGTGCTTGCACGGTCGTCACTGGGCATCGCTCGAATGTAAAGTGCATGAGATGAAAGTGGTTTCGAGAATCGTAGCATTATCACACTATTAAAAAGCTGCATCTAGCCAGCAAGCAGCAACAAGAAGGAGCACAACTCCGTGGTGCATAACTTCAACGCACACCTGCACACACTTGTTGTACGCACTGACGTATGTGTAAAAGAGTGATGTAGAGAACTGCAACCACTAGTCAAAAAATTTTAATACAGTAGCAAATTACACTTTCAAACTACGGGATGTGTCTTATTGTAACAGTAACATCAGAGACGGATGGACATATCATATTAATACTTAGGAAATAGTGTTGCACAGACACCGACAGAGGAAACTTTTATCATAAATGTTAGGACGTAAGTCATACACATAACATGAATATTTAAGAGTTACACATGCGTTAAGATTTTGGTACGTGACGTATATAGTTCCGTGTGTCGAAACTAATAATTTAGTACTTAATGCTGAAATATGCAGGATGATTCCTATCAACGTTTAAAAGCTCTGAAGTGACGTGCTGAGACAAGTAATCTAATATAAGAGAAACGGAGCCACAAATGCTGGGAAATACCCCAAAAAGTGCACGAAAAATGTTGAATGTCTGATATGACCAGGTGGTGTACCTCGCCGCAAGTTTAGCGACTGGCCTTGTCGATCCTACCCGTGCCGATAGCGGGCAGTGCTGCACACCGCTCCGTTGACATTTCTGCTTTCGAACATCTTTTGTGAATGTGATCTGTTGCAAACGTAGAAGTTACGAAATTATTGTCCTCCCTCTAGCTAAGCAAACGCTGTTCTAATTTTGTGTTTCTTTCCCTTTGTCCCTTCTTTTTTGTTTACAGACTTTATTTGATAAAGAATAGGTAGGTCGTTTACTGCTAGCAATGTAATTCGGAAGCTTGTACTTATTAACTTGTGATACAGATGGTAAGTCTTTGTTGTACTGTACTTTGCAGTTAACTATCGTAGACTATGAGACCATTGCCACAGATGTCGCTGCGGACGTTACATTTGAAATTAAGGCGTATACTTTCTTGTGGAACTTACTGTAACACAGACCAAAAGCAAAGCCACTAGAGCGAAGTAAATTTAGGGGAACCAACTACGCTCACAGCCGAAACTTTTAATGCAGACGAGAACGACCCACAGACACGATTTTCACCATAGCTGTAGCCAAGATTTGCTGCAAAGTGCGGCAGAAATCGTTTTTTTAGTACCCATTATCTCCGCTGACTCAGCACCTAGTGATAAATTTCCGTCGCCTATGGAGAACATTATAAAAACCTGTACAAAGCTACGTCTTTATTTGTACCGGATACACAACAACGACACCCGAGATCTAAAAGAGCCCTGCATCATTACAAGAGGTTACTTACAAAGAAAAGCGAAGAAAACAAGCAAAAATGGAAACCAAGCAAGACAACAAATCAAAGATTTTTCGATGTCAATTAAAAACAATACCAATGCAAATATAACTGCGAACACTCAGTCGCCAGCTGAACCACAACGAGAAAATAAAAATTCATCCGCAGACTTGCAGTATGACCCAAATACTCCCTGGTCTGAAGACATGAACCCACAGGCGTGAATTGCGAATACACAATCATGCCTCTTAGCTACTATAAGTGTAAACATGATATCCCCCGCCATCAGAAAAACTTGAATTATGGAAGCATTTACGGCAAGCAGAGGTCGATGTAGCCTTTTTGCGGAAAGTATGCTCGTATGGCGTTTCTAGTGCCACCGGCTTTGATTCAGTTATCAATATGGTACCCGTAGACGGTACAGTGGTCCTATTCAAATGCACTCCTACAGGTTAGCTCTCATCCGCTAGAGGTATAACTCGCCAACACTTTGTAAATATTTATGCCCTGCCAGGTTCGGGGGCTCGGAGCAAGAGAAATAATTTTTAAGATACAGCTAACCCGATTTCTCACAAATTTCCGGACGCATAAGATTATAGTGAAGATTTTAACGACGTAATCGAACAGCGGGACCAAAATCCTAATTTTAATTATTGCGCCAAACTGCAGTCAATGACGATCAAATTACAGATGGTGGATGTGTGGTGCATGCGACACCAGTTACAGTCAGCTTTCACCTACGTCACAACTACCGCTTTTAGCCGTCTTGATCGGATATGTTCCCACATGCAGATTCTGCCGGATATAGTAGACTAAAATACCGCTACTTAGTTTCACGGATAACTTCACCTGTCACCATCCGTGGAGTGATACGCGACAACCTATTTACAGGGTAAGAAATTTGTGGTGGCTAAAACAAACTACCTAATATACTACGAACTACAACAAGGACAGGCATGACGCTGGGAAAATGCGTTTCTTCGTGCCCAAGATATAAAAGCGGAATGTGAGGTGGATAAACTGCGTCGCGGTGAAAATAGCTCATTTTTTAAAAGCTTTACGCCTTGGCGAAGGCTTAACGGAGATGATCCACTCAGGGGTAATATTTTATAGCTCTCACACAATTATGTTGAGATTCTGACCATCTACAGCAGAACCTATCACTTACCGAACAACTGAAGGCTAAGATTCTCTGACTTAACTAGTAGTAGCCACTATCACTGTCGTTTCAGTCTTCTCCCTCTTCCTTTATTCCTTCGGTTTCGATACTACTAAAAGTGTATTCAAATGTGCTAAGCTAGCCTGTATCGTCTTTAATGTCCTTTACTGTTACTATCTGTATTATTATTAGTGTCAACTGAAATTTTCATTAATGTTATTGCCATTTATTATTATAGTTATTACTGCCAATTATTATTATTATCATTACGCTCAATTATTATTAGGCAACGGCCCTGCCACAGTGGATACACCGGTTCCCGTGAGATCACCGAAGTTAAGCGCTGTCGGGCGTGGGCGGCACTTGGATGGGTGATCATCCAGCCGCCATGCGCTGTTGCCATTTTTCGGGGTGCACTCAGCCTCGTGATGCCAATTGAGGAGCTACTCGACCGAATAGTAGCGGCTCCGGTCAAAGAAAACCATCATAACGACTGGGAGAGCGGTGTGCTGACCACACACCCCTCCTATCTGCATCCTCAACTGAGGATGATACGGCGGTCGGATGGTCCCTATGGGCCACTTGTGGCCTTAAGACGGAGTGCAGTTGTTATTAATATATTATTATTATTATTATTATTATCGTTATTACTTTACTCCTTTGAATGTCTTTGTAATATGTTTGGTGTGTGTCGTTACTGATCAGATGTAAGAGTGTGTGTTAGTACCTGATCTTCTCAGGCTAAATAAGCAGCAAATAAATGAATAAAACCACAAAACAATACGCAATTATATCGAGGGATACAGCGTTGGAATTCAGTCATATCACAGAATTACAGAACACAACCGAGTAATACAACAACTTGAAGGAATCAAAGAGACAAATCTGCAATACACGAAAGGCAATTAAAATCTACACAATCCAGCGATATAGAGAAATCTACACCAATGCAGGCACTCTGCTGTACAGGTTGCGACATTGGTTGCTCGAACCCCTGACTATCTGCAGAAGATGGAGGATACAAACCTCAGAATTTCCTATCCTTTAGAGCTAGATGAGCAAATGGAAATATCACGATAGGCTCCAGCTAATAAGGCACCTGGAGCGTACGGTATCCCCACGAGCTTTTACACTTGCTAGAATCAACGGTCCCGAAGAACTTTAACGAAATGTTCAGTGTCATATACAGGTACTTACCGGAGGCTTTCGGTGGAGGAATCACCTTCCTTATAGCCACGCAGGGTAAACTGAGAGTGTTACAGCGAACAAGTCATGTGCCTCGGGCACTTAATGCTCGAATGTGGCGAGTCTCTTCCCTCAACGGAGCAAGGTGATGCAGTGGACTCGCATTCTGGAGAACGGCGGTTCAAATTCCGGTGCGCCGTCACGATTTATGTTTTCCGTGGTTTTCCTAAATCGCTTAAGGTGAGTGCCGGGATGGTTCTTTTGAAAAGAGTACGGCCAATTTGCTTCCCTGTCTTTCCTTAATCCGAGTTTGTGCTCCGCCTTTAGTAACCCCGTTGTCGACGGTGCGCTAACCATTGATCTTCCTCCCTTTTTCCTTCCTTCCTTCCTCTCTTCCTCCACTTCTTTAAACCTGGACAGCATTAATCTAGTGCTGTAACGTGTAGATCCATGGGAGTCGTTCTTGCGCTATGCTAATGGCGTGACATTAGAACACTTTCTTGCATTTTTAGACTTTAAAAATACCAATTATTACTGCCTAAGGCAGTGCCTACTGAGTTACGGCTTTGAGCTCGACTTAGTTAAGATTACAATGGAATAGTTACTGACACCAAAACTGTAACTGAGGTTAGTCAGTGATACACATTCCACGTAACTTTCAATCAAAGTCAGAGACAAGTATGCTCACAACCAGTGGCATTATATGCATTAGCCACCGAACCGCTCCTGCGACGCCTGTACTGTGCTTCACATTGGTGGGACATAAATATGTAGTGCACGCATATGTGGATCGCATGAGGCTTGCCCTTCTTGGCAAAGCAGATCTCCATCTCAAGCAACAACAGCAGCAATATGAAGAGGATATCAGCGCGATTCTCAAAAGACAAAAATCACCCCTGCTGCAGTTGGGCCGCAAACAACCAGGCACTAATCGCACTTGCTCCCAAATGGCATGACGATAGTCATGGAATAACAACTAACATCGTACTGGACCTCCTTTTGCCCGGCTTAGTGCAGCAACTGGACGTGGTACGAATCCAACAAGTCGTTATAAGCCCCTTGCGAAAATATTGAGCCATGCAGCTTCTATAGTCATCCATAACTGTGAAAGTGCTGGCGATGCAGGATTTTGTGAACGAACTGACCTCTGGATTATGTCCCATAAATTTTCGATGGGATTCATGTCGGACGATGTGGATGGCCAAATCGTTTGCTCGAACTGTCCAGAACGTTCTTCAAGCCAATTGCGAACAATTGTGGCTCGGAGACAAGGCAGGTTTCCATCACATTCCCGTTATCACCGGATGTCCAGTGGCTACATTCCTGCCGAGTCTTTCTACAGTGTGGCGTAAGGATCATGCAGCTTCTTGTAGCCAGCTTTTCGTTATAAGCCCCTCGTTCACATTCAGAGAGCTGTAGATAATGACGTCTTTATAGTTTTGAAGTCATTCGTGGGTAAGATCAACTCACCACTTCAAATCTCAAAGGTAGCTAACGCTAACGACCGTTACAACGTGTATTTGAAGCTACCCTGGTTTTTCATCCTCATAGTAGCGCTACTAAAGCCGACCATATGCGACTGGTGCGAAATCTGAACAGACATCATCTTTCCGATGTGGAAACAGGCCCACGAACTTTCGTTTATGTTGCACGACTCTTTCTTGGTGTTGCGATTTTTTTTTCTGTTAGTGTATTACTTCCGCTGAGATATGTCTCGCCAAACGACCACGAAGACAAAATGAGACAAACTGCAGTTTCTATGGCCAATTGATCTACTGCACCGCACCATACATGATACATGTTGGAACAGGAAGATGGAGAGAGGGGGAAAGAGGAAACATATCTGCTTCACAAATACCTTACAAAACATGTTGTATGGTAATTTGCATAGTATCTTAAGAGAAGACAAGTTACTCTCTTACCTGTTTTCCACATAAGGAAAATTATTAAAGATTTCATTACAACCTGATGCACCTTGACTGAGACTTTAGAAAGTTAACAGCCTGAGCAGACATTGATGGGGCCCAGTAGAGAACTAAAAGCATGAGGTATTTTTATGGTTCTTAGCTTATGGAAATGGTATGTTGGGAGTTGAAGGTAATTCACAGCGAGCCTATCCCTCAGAAAATCTTGTTGGACAGACCCACAGCTGTACAGGGTAGACAGGGCAGCTCCTTGTCAAGACAGCTCTTCAGCAGAACAACACCGCGATACCTGCCATGGTGCCAGCGGAAGCCCGGGCTGGGGCGATGGTCTGAAGGATTGCGTCTACACAGGGGAGTTGTAAACCAGGTACTGTGTGCAGACCCAATCATAATAAAAATTCACAAGTTTTTCTGTTCGTCGATACTGCAAATAGGCCTGTGAACCACTCCTATTAGCCACCTCAGTTGTACAACAAACTCTGAGAAACGTTTACGGATAGAATCTTTATTACACCTCATAGCTAGGACTAACAAGCTCCAAGGCATAGGCGATTTAGATAAAGATGTTTAAGATTCTATCTGTTTGCTTGTTACTGTGGGAAGTGAGACGACTTTGGAGAAAACTTTCTTCCCCTCTGAGAAACCTTAAAAAAGCCAGTAATTGGAGGCGTCTTTTTTCCAGAGACGCAGGTTTCTTAACTCTTGCCCTGGTTTGACATGAGTTTGTGCTGTTGTGTGGGAGGAGAGATTCAGCGCCTCTGCAGCCCTGTGACTGGCTCAAGATGGGGTGAAGGTGGTGTCATCCGTGCACTTCGCAGGAAAATGGAATTTTTTCTGGAGAGGTGCTACGCACTCTTGGGCAGAACTTCAGTTTGGAAGCACGTCTAGTCAAGGATCTGGCATGTTTAGTTGGTACTTGGGGCGGTCCTCAGGCTGACTTCACTTGCGAGTAGTTTAGACTGGGGAGCCTGTGGTGAAGTTCTTACTGTACCAACGGTGACTTTCAACATCTCAGACTGCTCATTTGCTGAGGGCACACTTATTCGGTTTTGGTTTACCAGTCATGAAGTTTGGTATTGTTGTGTGCACTGTCATAAGTGAGCCAAATTGGTTCTTGGTACGACCAGTGAACTGGTGTGTAACACACTAAAATGTACTGTGATTTCAGGGTTCTTGTAGAGAGTAAATTGCGATCCATCTGCCTGATCGCTTGCATTTCTTTTGTGGCCACGATCGATTCACAGGTGTCACCTCTACATCTCACCTCTGCTGCACACATCTCGCCAGCTGCAAGTAACGTCATCCCCACAAAGAAAACAGGATAACCTACTGCCACTATGGCATTGTCAGGGCATACAGATCTCAATCGCCACTTGCTCTCAGCTGCACCTAAATAGAGAAACTTCAGTAGATTTGATCAATCAAAGTCTTCTCAGTGTCAGATCAATTCAGATTGCGTTATCCACATTTTTTGGGCAGAGTTAAACTGTCTTTTCCAACCCAGGATCCTTGCCCAGTGTAGTCTTAAAAAACCCATTAGTTGTCTATGGTATTCAATCAATAGCTTGTTTAGTATAATTTATATCTGTTTTTCCTAGAAAAAAATAAATTTTGTTTGAACACTAAAACTATGCCAACATTCTCAATCATTTAGACAGTCCCCACCAGGTTACCTTCCATTGTGGCGACCCTGCCAGGATCTTGGATTGATGGCACCTTCTGTGACTATCTGATCGTGTTGCATAGTTTAGTCATTCAATTTGACGTTCCTTGCACAGAATTTCGAATTGATTGCACCTTCTGTGACTATCTGATCGTGTTGCATAGTTTAGTCATTCAATTTGACGTTCCTTGCACAGAATTTTGAATTGATTGCACCTTCTGTGACCATCAGATCATAGATAGTGTTGTCTAGTGAAGTTTATGTTTCTCATGTTTAATGTGGTGCACTGGGTAGAGTAGATTCGCCTTGATGGTGCCTAAACATAGTACTGATATTTAATTATTGTATGGGTGTATTTTCATGTTGTGGTTGTGACTTATGTCATTATATTGTTGGTTTCTGACGGTGAACGGCGTTGTGCTGATTTGTTAGGTTACATTGGGATTTTCGTTTGTGAGTATAGACAAGCGTGCTGTTATTTGAATTCGTTGTCAGAAAGTAGGAATCAGTAGCTCACAGGAGCGTAATGTAGAGTAGAATCTGTGTGGTATAGGAATGCGTAGTGTTTAAATTCGTTTGGGTTAGAATTACCGTGCATGCTTACATGAAGCAAGGCACATTTGCTACGGAGTAGCGGAAATAACTGTGTTTTTTAACCATGGATACACGGCAGATTATTAGCGGTGACCAGGCAGATATTACACGGGATTCTCAGGTAAATGCATTTGCAGACCACGCAGAAATGTCGAACGCAGAACCTGCAGAATATGTCGACATGTCTCAGTCAGGTGACGAAAGTGTATGGAAGACTGCAGCAGAACGATATGTAGGCGCTGCTGGTACGAGACGCACCATCAGGGAGACTGGCAGACCAGAATGACGAACGAAACATCACAGAATGAAGGAATATCGTTCATATAGTACTTGAGGTTTTAGTGGTGGATCTCAGTTTGAGGTTCTCATGCAATTCATACAAGAGGCAACGAAAAAGAGACAGGGGTAGGAGGAGGAAAGACCAAAATTAGTCGTAAGAACGGTCGCAGATGGTATAGATGGCGTCAAGAAAGAGATTTTAAGAATCCAAGAAGAGCTATAGAATGTCAAGAAAACGAGAGCAGAAACGCGTGAAGTCGCGGACCAGGCGAAGCGCAATGCCAAAACAGTGTGATTGGTAGCGCAAGTATCACGAAAGGACCTGTCAGTGGCCAAAAAGCTAGTTAACCTGTCAAGAATTAAGGTGTGTAAGACAAGAAAGGCACTTGCAACTCTCCAAACACAAGGCAAAAAAATAGTTTAAGGAACGTAGGAAAAAGTGAGTGAGGCTGCGAAGGGAATCGAACAGATAGAAATCAAACAGGTCGAAGTCTCAGAAGTTAAGGATCAAAAGACTCGAGTCGCCGCGCAACAAAACGAATTGGCTAAGGACGTTCGGCAGGCACATGAGCGGGTTGCGTAATTGAAAACACAGTCTCGTAGAGCGCCATCGGGAGCATCACATAAGTCAAGAAAATGTTTTGCAACTCTCCGAACCGTTATATGAGGACACACCCCCTGCACATGTGCGAATGCGGCAGGAATATGCTCCTGCCGCAGCGGAAAGCGTAACTGAAAATGCTCCGACGGTAACACGCAGCATGTCAGAGCCGGAAAACAATTGTACACATCTACAGAGGTCGGAAACACGAGGGGATACCGTAACAGTGCACGAGTATCGTATGGGGCAAGGATACATGGAATCACGCGCTGCAGACGAGAGGGAAAATTCGTAATGTGGATACGTCGAAACTTTCAAACACAAACTTTTCTTGACCCTGCAGTTTTTGCAAGTCTACAAGGAGGCAAAACAACGCATTGCATCCAAACACCTGAATGGCACAGTACGATCACGTGCTACCAGAATCTTGGCCACTGAAGTACAAGCTCCATTTTATCTGTGGTTTCATAGAAGGGTCGACTGTAGAACATATGCGCGGAGTTGCGGAGTGTTGTCATTCCTACCAAGAATTTAAGGACGCATTCCTTAGCTCATACTGGTCGCAAAACACAGAGGAAAGTATAAAACAGGACAGCTTGTTAGGAAAGGACTTAGAAGCGTCAGGACTCCGAAGTTCTTTGAGTCCCTTTTCAAGAAAAACCGATTCTTGGTTCAGTCTTACAGTCCCGAGGAAATTATGAGGCACTGCTTCATTAAAATACCTTTACGTACCGGCAACTGCTCATCGATAGATGCAGCAATTCAATCGAAGCTTTCAAGAGTGCGCTGTGCGAATTCGACTACGTGAATGAAATTCACAACTCGCGGGAAAGAAGTAGAAATAATGACCGTAACTGGCCAGATTCGCTGGGGAAGAATGATGATTGACGAAATGGGGGAAAACCTCGATTGAATCGAAACCAAAATTCAAGCTTCAATGGGAATAACCAGTCATCATGGGAAAATAGAAGAAGACTAGGAAATTATAATCATAACAACAACAACTACTACTACTACTACAAACGAAACGAAAACTGGAGAGAGCAACAGAACTCTAATCAGAGCCAACAGGATTCTAGGGACCAATAGTAAAACAATAGCAGGACATACAACGGTCAAGGTCAATGGAATGACCAACGTAGCGAGTATGTGGAACTGAGGCCACCTAATCCAATGCAGGGGTCACGCAGAAAAAGTTCAGACAGGAATTGATACACAGCCGCTGCGGGCTCAACTCAAAACAATGCCGCAGAAACTAACGGAACGAGCGATATTTACCTGTTGGAATACTAAAATACACTCCTGGAAATTTAAGAACACCGTGAATTCATTGTCCCAGGAAGGGGAAACTTTACTGACACATTCCTGGGGTCAGATACATCACATGATCACACTGACAGAACCACAGGCACATAGACACAGGCAACAGAGCATGCACAATGTCGGCACTAGTACAGTGTATATCCACCTTTCGCAGCAATGCAGGCTGCTATTCTCCCATGGAGACGATCGTAGAGATGCTGGATGTAGTCCTGTGGAACGGCTTGCCATGCCATTTCCACCTGGCGCCTCAGTTGGACCAGCGTTCGTGCTGGACGTGCAGACCGCGTGAGACGACGCTTCATCCAGTCCCAAACATGCTCAATGGGGGACAGATCCGGAGATCTTGCTGGCCAGGGTAGTTGACTTACACCTTCTAGAGCACGTTGGGTGGCACGGGATACATGCGGACGTGCATTGTCCTGTTGGAACAGCAAGTTCCCTTGCCGGTCTAGGAATGGTAGAACGATGGGTTCGATGACGGTTTGGATGTACCGTGCACTATTCAGTGTCCCCTCGACGATCACCAGTGGTGTACGGCCAGTGTGGGAGATCGCTCCCCACACCATGATGGCGGGTGTTGGCCCTGTGTGCCTCGGTCGTATGCAGTCCTGATTGTGGCGCTCACCTGCACGGCGCCAAACACGCATACGACCATCATTGGCACCAAGGCAGAAGCGACTCTCATCGCTGAAGACGACACGTCTCCATTCGTCCCTCCATTCACGCCTGTCGCGACACCACTGGAGGCGGGCTGCACGATGTTGGGGCGTGAGCGGAAGACGGTCTAACGGTGTGCGGGACCGTAGCCAAGCTTCATGGAGACGGTTGCGAATGGTCCTCGCCGATACCCCAGGAGCAACAGTGTCCCTAATTTGCTGGGAAGTGGCGGTGCGGTCCCCTACGGCATCTGGTATGATTTTTAGTAATTTAATTGAAAGCTTTGTTGCTTTGGTAAAAATAAAATTGGTTCTTTTTGTCGTGACAGAATAAATTACTATTAATCACACCAGATTTGTCGGAGAACAGCAGCAACATGTGTAATTGACCCAGCTTTAAGAAATTCTATTACCTTTTAGCGGAAAATTTGTGCGGTACTCTCCGACGTTAGAAAAGTCGTGGTGTTCCGTTCGGAGCAGGAGGCGGCTGTCTTTTCTCATTCGCGATATCGAAAATTACTAAAAAATGAACAGAAATTTTTTTTTTCGGAGGAAGATCGCGCGGAGAAGACAGACAGAAGTTACATGAAAGAAACCTAAGGGACCAACTAATTGGATTTGTACGAACATATAAACGGAACTGAAAGGACTTGGAATAAATACTATAACGATGTCGTCACGACAGCCTCCTGTTCCGACAGAACACACGCTGGATCATAAGCTGCATTAATCTTTTAAACAGAAAAGATTATCACAAGTATAATTAATGAAAATAAAGTTGAGAGATTTTCTTTGAAATTAAATAAACTTCAAGGCTTCAAGTATTATAATATGAAACGGAAACTTACATTAACATTGCCACCCATTGTGGCGGTGGAGCGAATTTTTCACGATATACATTCTCGCTTGTTTGTGGCTACATATATTTTTAATCACTTAAACTCTTAACTTTACAATAAAATGATTATATCAGTATGGAGCACAATACTTTTGCATCCGACTCGCAACACATTCACAGAAGAGCTAGACAGCGACGCGGCTCCCTGCAGAAGTAAAAACTGGCAATTGTTATTTTGAAACATAAGTGCATCGTTTTTTTTACTGATCGATAGCAGCGTATAACAGTTTATAGCTATCGTGATATTCTGCGCTTTTCAGGAGCGCGGCAAAGATATCTGGTTACAACATTCATTGGTATATGTTAAAAGTTCGCACATACTGACGCGAATAAAGAAAAAAAAAACTTTTACACGTTAAAAATCGCAGTGATAAAGGCTGTAATGTCACAATGCCTCCCATGTGAGGCATGATGATTCCGGAAGGATCATCAGGACTCACATGTAGTTTCAAGACATTACTGTGTTTTATCATCTGTTTACTTTCGTTCTAACATAAAATTGAAATAAGTTTGTCATCTAGTTATTTTATGCTTCCAGTACAGTTATGAAAACAAATAGTCTTTCAGTGTCTTTTGTGCACTTTGGCACTTCTCTCAGTTCATTGTAAGGTGTCCTTGCACTGTTATCTTAATTGCTGTTACTGCGAAACAAAATATGACAAAAAACAATCTTAAGTCTAACACACACAAAGATAAATGAATAATACTCTATATAGAAAACAAAACATGTCAGTAGACAAACATACACAGATACATTGAAATAATTACTTAAACAGTCCTCTAAAATTGTCTGTGACCTGTTTGGTCTCGTAATGTTTTTTTTTTTATCCGTTTCATTAGATTCTTTTAGAATGTCGTTAATCAGGACGTTTCACTTGACACTACACTGTACACTTTTATTTGTCACACGCTCACTTAACCGGAGTCTGCAACGTCTATTCTCGTTCGGTGAGCGGCGTCGTCCGAGAGGTCACGACCCTGGGTAGCGTCTTTTTTGTGTTCGCTCGTGTTGCCTCTCTAGTGTCTCGCATCAAGCGTCATGTCGTTTACATGCAAATAAACAGAAAGAAACCTGTGTTAGGTTCATGCTATAATGTAGACTTACAGGTAAAGGTTTTATAGGATTCTGGACAGGATTGATAACCTTCCCCTCCAGTTAACGTTTCAGTGCTCAGTAATGCCTTGTCTTTATTTAACTATCTATCGCAAAATACCCGACGTGACTGATTAAATGGAAATTAATTTGAAGCTAAGACTTCTCTTTTTACAGAATAAATAAAGTTCATAATTAAGTTTCACTGTGATAGCTTTAGCAATGTCTCTTGCGTAGTTGTGAGACGGAAAACATTCTAAGGTCAATGACACGCCTCCACAGCGCGCGCGTCGGTTGTGTTTCAAATGTTAATTGTTGAGTCCAACTGCAAGCAGCTCCGCGCTGTTGCCGGTTACTAGTCCAGTGCAACACGCGCTCGTGTATGCTCGTATGAAGTTTAACGTGTGTCACTCGCGCTCTGCTAAAATGAGAACACGCGGAAAACACACGTCTAGTGTCCTTTCTCCATCGTCGATCGGCGAATCGAAATCTTGGGTAGAAAATACCACCGTCTGTTTCGAGGATTTCACACGACAGTCCCTGCGACCTGCCATGCTGCTTACACACAGGTCAGTGAAGCCAACGTTTTACATATAGTTTGCAAAATGTTTTGCTGTGATCGCTGTCACTACCTGCACTTGCGTGTACACATGTCACTGCACACGTATTTTGTACACTTTATCACTCGCATTTTGTTTAGAACGTCTTTTCAGGAGCGCGGCAAAGATATCTGGTTACAACATTCATTGGTATATGTTAAAAGTTCGCACATACTGACGCGAATAAAGAAAAAAAAACTTTTACACGTTAAAAATCGCAGTGATAAAGGCTGTAATGTCACAGGCACTGCGTAGGATCCTACGGTCTTGGCGTGCATCCGTGCGTCGCTGCGGTCCGGTCCCCGGTCGACGGGCACGTGCACCTTCCGCCGACCACTGGCGAAAACATCGATGTACTGTGGAGACCTCACGCCCCACGTGTTGAGCAATTCGGCGGTACGTCCACCCGGCCTCCCGCATGCCCACTATACGCCCTCGCTCAAAGTCCGTCAACTGCACATACGGTTCACGTCCACGCTGTCGCGGCATGCTACCAGTGTTAAAGACTGCGATGGAGCTCCGTATGCCACGGCAAACTGGCTGACACTGACGGCGGCGGTGCACAAATGCTGCGCAGCTAGCGCCATTCGACGGCCAACACCGCGGTTCCTGGTGTGTCCGCTGTGCCGTGGGTGTGATCATTGCTTGTACAGCCCTCTCGCAGTGTCCGGAGCAAGTATGGTGGGTCTGACACACCGGTGTCAATGTGTTCTTTTTTCCATTTCCAGGAGTGTACATGAGAACTATTACTGGTAGATGCAGTATGTAAATAGTCTCCACAGATGAAGTGTTTAACGTGAATTAATGTTGATATTGTGTTTCTTAGCGTAATTTTTCATTTGTTCAATTTCGGTGTTATTTTGTTTGTCGTTTCCATTAGTTTTCATCATGAGTCCTTTCTGAACGTGGTCAAATGAGTTGCGTATTTGTGACATCTTTACGCCAACATTCACTGACAGATGGCAGATTGAATTCAAATTCCGTTGCAAATCATATCTCATCAACAGTTGGCACTTCCTGTGGCATACCAAACCAGGCACGTTACAATACAGAGTACTCCAAACAACTGAGTACTTCTATTATTTCTTTGCGCCTCATATTTGTAGTCCGATTTCCGCTCCAGGAGAGCAAGGAGATCTTTCGTATGTTGACAGCAATTGAGCATCGTACTATGTCGTAGATGAGCCTTCACAAGTATCACCATGGCCACTGAAATGGTTTCTGTTTACTTTCCATGGTTTCCTGTACACTGTCCAAGGGACGGATGTACGCCACTTTATGATTTTCGTGGTGTCTGGACGGTAAATCGTGGTACAAAGCATGTTCGTCTCCACCTTTGGATGTGTTTCGTATGGCGTTAGCGGTCAACCCTTTGGGCGCGTGTCGACGCTAAGACTCGGTGTGTTAGGAGCCATCACCTGTCCTGCGGTGTAGCCTGTCTTGTGGTGGAATTCTGCCAGCCCCATGTGAACGCCGTCGACGAAATATTGTGCTTGAGGAATTGGCAAGGACATGTGTAGGTCACGGTAGAGTGACGAACCCCAGACCCAGTAACAGGATGCAGAAACGAAACGGTTAAATATATAATGCAGCATGCTTGTCTTTCATTTCAGCAGCAGCGATCCTGACAGCGGAGACCGGAGGCATCCTTATACTACGTAAAATTATGTGTACATAATCATAAATGCCACTACAAAGATTTCAGGTAATTTACCAGCACCTGAGTGACTGAGTGAGTAGACACACTTCCTGACAACTTCAGCGTCAGCAGAAACACCCCCCCCCTCCCCCCCCCCCTTCCCCGCCGAACATCGAAAAATAAAGGAGGAGTATACAAGAATAAAATGCATGAAAATTTCGCTTTGGTAGTACTAGCAAAGGCATAGGGTAGTACAATAAGTATTTAGTATTGGGAGTCTACACGTTTGGTGGGGGTATAGAGGTAGCACCAGCTTCAGATTAGGGTGCATAGCAGGACTAGAACTAACCAAAATCTAACAAAAACACGTGCACACACAAAGACACCTTATGAGGCGTAGCGCCATATACCGATCCTGCCTTGGAGGCGGTTACGTGGGAGATGTGTCTCAGAGCTGGATAGTGACAGATGGTGACGCGAGACTGGACGCGCACGTATCAGCCGATAGAGGACAGTATTGGATAGGAGACTGTGATTTAGTTTTGATTGTGCCAACTAGAGTGCACTAAAGTAATAGAACGTTTTTCATAAACTGTTCCAGTATTTTCATAAAGTGTTATTATGTCTTTTTGTGTATGTAAAATGTTATAAATGTGTTTTAGCAGTATGAATGATGCGTGAGTGTGGTTTAAGGATAATATGAAAATAATTGTTTAACGATTTATGTAGTGGGATTTAGTGTGGGAACATTTCGAAGAAGTAGGGATGTGGACAAAGAGGATTTCTGTAGAATAGATTTGTAAAGTAAGTTTATGGTAAAAGGAAAGTTAATTCAGGTATAAATAACAATAGTAAATAACATTATGCATAAACAAAACTTCAGCATATTAGATAATTACGTCGGTAAAAAGTTCAGTCGTTAGGTTCACTATTTTGCGATTGGTTATTGATGACAAGCGCGGACTGACGAGGGAGAGAGTTGTTTTGCTATTGGCTGTTGAGTTAACTGACCAATGGTAAAGCAATATTCTTGGCGCGTCTTTCTCTGCTGGTAGAGAAGACTTACCAGAGTATTCTAGGGAGGAGTCGGAGCCTAGCCATGAAACAGTTCGGACGTGTATCGTAGTAGTTCCGATGGAAATGTTAAGTTGCCGGATCTAGCAGTGTTTCATGCATCAAAAGTGTTGCAAAGTGACGGCATAATTATTCCGATAGGTGTGTACAAATTTCGGAATTTTTAAGAGAATTTTGTGACGAGAAAAGACATAAATTCCGCGTGGCGTAGTGAGCAGGTCGGTGGGTAAAAACTGTGACTGCATTAGGTACCGACAGACTTAAAATTTGTCAAGCATTCTCAATCAAAAACAATCCGTATTTTTGTAGCTATTACGTTTTCGGGAAATGCAGCTCCATAAACTTGCTAACGTGAGTGAAAGGGATTGTGAGTGACTGTGTTGAGACTAGCAAGGGCTTGACAGTGATACTTGTTCACCTAAGTTTCAGAATATATTAAGGACAAAATTTCCAACCTCTCATTTAGTGTGAAAACTTTCTCCCGAAACGTAGATTAGCGACTTTAATTGCAACCTGGTTCACGTCGAAGTACAGTAGGTTTCGCTCGGCTTCCCTGCTGATGATCTGCTGAGACAATGTTCACAGGTAGGTGCAGGTACGTCGTAAAGGGACGGACGGAACCGCGCCGCCGCACTTACACCACATAATTTACGTCCATACAACATTAACAAGGCCCTTCAATCATTAAATTAATTTTTGGATTTGCGTCCTTAGTAATAAAAATAAAAAAATAAATATGTTAATTTAAATTTTTGTACTCATCATTATTTTCTTTTATGTAAATTTATTATTCGAAGTAGTGACATTTGTGAGAGAACATGCCACTTGACCAGTCTTGAGGATTGTGCAGTCTCCGGAACCAACCAACACAGCAAACTGGACATCACGGCCCACGCCAGCCAGCGAAGGGCGAGCGGAGCGGCCCAGGTGTGGGAGACCCCTCCCGCTGCTACAGCCGGCACGTGTGACGTAGGCCCCTACGTCACGCAGCTCCAGTGGACGTGGCACGTCTCAAGCAAGCCAGTGCAGACAGCGGGACGCCACCACCATACGCCGACAACAGCCCCCTAGGGGCCAACGACCCGCCAGGCCGCTAATCGAGGGACAAGCAAACCGTGTGGCTCCACAGTCGACGTGCACGTTGAGCCTATCCGACACAGTGGGGTGCTGAGAGTGACGTGGCCCGTCGACAACAGGCGAGCTAATCTGATGTCCCGCGCCGGCAGAGGCGAACGGGAGGAGCAGGGCTGTCCCACGTCCCGCTAACACTGAATGGATTTCTACGCCAGGGGGCAGTTTGCACGTCAAATGCAATGCTGTCTTGCCAGTAGCTGACAGCGGCTTGACCAGGACGGGGCCAAGTGTCCTGCTGCAGTCCATAAGCTGCCTAAGATGCCAGTTGCTGCCAGACACCATATGCTGCAAGACGAGAGGGACCGCTAGAGACATCTGCCGCTACTTCTGCCACGTCATGTGCTAAGTGACTCTGGCGCAAATTGCTGTTCTTAAGTACTACCAGTCATAGTTTGTGCGTGTGCGTAAGTGCCATGTTCTCAATTCATGTGACGTTTTTAATTGTAAAATTTGTCTCCCCAGGGACGCTTGTTGAGGGAGCAATAGGAGACCTTTGTCTAATATCATTATGTAATATCTTTTTCTGTTTTTGTATGTACCAGTTGAACGTCTTGATTGTGAGGTATATATTTTTCCGCCCGTTTATTAATGTTCTGATTATGTGCCTGTATTTGTTTTCGTGTCGTAGAGAATAATACAGAAATTTACACAAAGGTAATAAGACAGATTACACATGTGATTTCCATTATCATTGAGAATTTGAGAATGTATGTGTTTGACGATTCAGACCAAATGAGTGATAGAACAGGGGTAAATCAATGAGCAGAGCACAGTTCGTACTCCAGGACATTGTAAGTCATTAGGTTCAAATGGCTCTGAGCACTATGGGACTCAACTGCTGAGGTCATTAGTCCCCTAGAACTTAGAACTAGTTAAACCTAACTAAACTAAGGACATCACAAACATCCATGCCCGAGGCAGGATTCGAACCTGCGACCGTAGCGGTCTTGCGGTTCCAGACTGCAGCGCCTTTAACCGCACGGCCACTTCGGCCGGCATAAGTCATTAGGGACATTAGACATCTCTGACCTCAGGATATGTTGTGAATGGTTATATTTCTTTGCTGCTAGGCCTTTTAACCACCTATCAAATGTTTATCGGAAGTCTGTGATGTAGCAATAACCCCTCGGTCCAACATAATTCATATTACTCACAACAATGTTTTCATGTAATCTTGCTGGCTTGCAGCTTCGTGTGAGTGAATGGATCCATGGTTAAAAAAGAATTAATTCCGCTACTCTGTAGCAAATGTGCCTTGCCTCTTTTAAGCATACACTCTAATTCTGACCCAAACGACTTTATACACTACACATTCTCTATGCCATACAGATTCTACTCTAAATTACGCTCCCGTGAGCTACTGATTCCTAGTTCCTGACAACGAATTCAAATAACAGCATGCTTGTCTCTACTCACAAGCGAAAATCTCAATGTTTCCTAACAAATCCACACAACGCCATTCGCCGTCAGAAACAATCATGTAGAAGTCACAATCACAACACGATAATATGGCTCTGAGCACTATGGGACTTAACATCTATGGTCATCAGTCCCCTAGAACTTTGAACTACTTAAACCTAACTAACCTAAGGACATCACACAACACCCAGACATCACGAGGCAGAGAAAATCCCTGACCCCGCCGGGAATCGAACCCGGGAACCCGGGCGCGGGAAGCGAGAACGCCACCGCACGACCACGAGCTGCGGACAACATGATAATACACCCATACAAAAATTAAATATTAGTACCATGTCTAGGCACCAGCAGTGCGAATCTACTCTACCCAGTGCACCACATTAAACATGAGAAACAGATGTGTCACTGGGCAACACTATCTACGATCTGACAGTCACAGAGTGTACCGTCTTAGGATGTGCTTCAGCCATGGGCAATCCTGATTGACAAAGTTACCTATTCACATATATTTCGGTTATAAGAATGAGATTCTCTTACTATTTTCGATGATTTCCTCTGGTTCGTGTCACGCTAAATAATATTGAAGTGAGACACTACCCATGCAGAAATCAACGCCAGGTAGAGGGCAGTGAGAGAGAAAAAGTTACTCCTATTTTCCATAAAAGGAAAATTATTAAAGATTTCATTATAACCTGACACAGCTTGAGCGAGACTCTAGAAAGTTAATGGCCTGAGCAGACGTTGATGGAGCATCGTAGGGCGCTAAAAGCATGAGGTATTTTTATGGTTCTTGGATCATAGAAACGGCATGTTGGGAGTTGAAAGCAATTTGCGGCGAACCCATACCTTAGTGAATCGAGCCGGACAGGCCCACAGCTGTACAGGGCAGGCAAGGCAGCCCTCATCACGACAGTTTTCCAGCAGAACAATGCTGCGATGCTTGACGTGGCGTCAGCCGAAGCCTGGGCTGGGGGCAACGGTCTGAAGAATTGCGTCTACACAGTGGAGTCGTAAGCCAGGCATTGTGTGCAGACCCAAGCGTAATAAAAACTCACATGTTTTCATGTTCACCAATACTGCAAATAGGCCTGTGAACCACTTCCACTGGCTGCCTCGGTTGTATAAAAAACTCTGGCGTCTGAGAAACGCTTAGAGATAGAATCTTTATTACACCTCATAGCTACGATTAACAAGCTCTAAGGCACAGGCGCTTTAGATAAAGATCTTTAAGATTGTATCTATGCGCTTGTTGCCGTAGGAAGTGATATGACTTTGGAGAAAATCATCTTTCCCCTCTGAGAAAACTTAAAAAAAGCCAGCAATTGGTGGTTTCTTTTTTTCCAGAGATGCTGGTTTCTGAACTCTTGCCGTGGTTCGACATGAGTTTGTGCTGTTGTGTGGGAGGGGAGATTTAGTGCCTCTAGAGTCATGTTATGGGCTCAAGATGGGATGAAGGCGGTGTTGTTTGTGCACTTTGCAAGAAAATTGTTTTTTTTGTGCAGAGGTGCAAGGCACATGTGGGCAGAACTTCAGTTTGGAAGCACTTCTAGTCGAGGCTATGGCATGTGTTGTTGGTACTTGGGATTGTCCTGAGACTGACGTTACTTGCGAGTAGTTTAGACTGGGGAGCCTGTGGTGAAGTCCTTACTGTACCGACAGTGTGACTTCAAACGTCTCGGACTGCTCGTTAGCCGAGGGCACATTTATTCGTTTTCGGTTTACCGGTCTTGATGTTTGGTATCCTTGTGAGCACTGCCGTATAAGTGAGCCAAGTTGGTCCTTTCTATAAACAGTGAATGGGTGTGTCACACACTGAAATCTACCACTCCGGTATTGTCAGTGCATACAGAGTTCCATCGCCACTTGCTCTCAGCTACACCTATATAGAGAACTTCAGTAGTTTTGAGCAATCAAAGTCTCCTCAGCGTCAGATCAATTCAGAAGGAGTTATCCACATTCTTAGGGCCAGAGTTAAACCGTCTTTGCCAACCCAGGATCCTTGTCAAATGCGGTCGTAATCCATCCGTTAGTTGTTTACGGTATTCAATCAATAACTTGTTTAGCATAGTTTGTGTCTTTTCTTAGAAGAAATAAATGTTGTTTGAACACTAAAATTATGCCAACATTCTCAATAAATTAGACAGTCCCTACCGGGTTTCCTTTCAATCTATATGTCTCTGGACATTCCGATATAATGCGGAATGACCACTACGTGTAATGATAAGCCATCTGTCTAAAAGGAGGTATCGAGTATTCTGTTGTTTGCAGCGAAGCAGTATCAATACAGTGGGGCATGAATAGAGCTCAGTGATGTCGAACAAGGGCTTGTACTCGATGTCACATGAGTACCAAATCCATCAAGGGCATTGCAGTCCTTCTAAAACTGCCTGCGAAGATTGTCGGAGACGTTATTCAGTGGCCAATACCAAGCGATGCTTGAGGTATTTACAGAAAGAACTGGACAGTGGATGACTGTAAACAAGTGATTTGGGGTGAGAAATCATGCTGTATTGTGCGGGAATACGATGGAAGGGTTTGGACTTTGTGATTGCCTCGAAAATGTTAACCTGCGATGGTATGTAATGACACTGAAGAGGTACGGAGGTGTGTTATGGTACGTTTTTAGTGGTTAAGGTGTGGACCACTTATTGCACTTAAGCAAACTTTAAATGCAGAACGATAAGAAGGCATTTAACTGCATTGTGTACTGTGTACAGAGAGGAGCAGTTTGGGGACAATGAATGCTTCAACGTGACAACTCACTGCCAAAAAGCGGCAGCTGTAAGACAGTGATTTGTGGACAACGAAACTCCTGAAATCCACTGCCCTGCCGGGAGTCCCGACCTGAACCCAATAGAACACCTTTGGGAATAGTAAGAAGGTCGAATTCGCTACAGACCCCAATATCCAAAATCCCAACTGTCTCTGGTTCTGGCTTTTGAGGAAGAAGGAGCTATCACTCCTCAACAGACATTGGGGCACGTTATTGATAGTTTCTCCCACACAGTTCAATCCGTCACAAAGACGAAGTGTGCACACATGTGTGTGGTGCCGGGTGGAGAAGAGTTTGTACCTCTTTAATTCTGGCGAATTCTGCATAAGAACTGGACATGCACTCGAAGCCCTCTTTACCTACCACCTTACTGATTATCTCCACAGTGGTAATAAAAGGAACAAATAGTGGACCCTGCTAGTTGGTAAAATAAGCAGTGCACACTCATAATAATTTCATAAAAATCATTACCTACTCAATAAATAAAACGCGAATTTCATCATAATAATTGACGGCAAATGGGATTCTGCATCTATCTATGAAATGATATGCGGATTAAATATTTCAGTGTGATTAATTATAAATCAGAACACAAAGGTACTTGATTGTCAATACAAAGAGTAGGCTAAAGGATAGGTTATACTGAACTATTATGAGAATAAGAGTTGGCTCGAGAACAAGGGGTTTCTACTCCCTGTGATGCAATAGATTGACGATAATGATTGGAGGTCCTAATGAATCAAATATTACTCCCCCAACTGTAATGCAGTATTGCGATGAGTAGTGGGGGCTCAAATGGGATCACATTGAGAAACAAGAAGGTGGACTTGTAGCAAAAGCGATCGCACGTGCTGCCGAGGACTCCAGTATAAATATGATAGGTCCTACAATGCTGGAGGCGCAAAATACTCTACCAGTTCTGAAACTAGCAGCACGTCTGGTGATGTAGCAGCAGCAGCATTCTGATGACGTAGGCGCCGACTTCTGCTGTGCAGCAACTCTGTTTCAACTCGAAGGCTGTCCGAGAACTCTGAGTTCTGCCGAAAAATTGCGGCTAAGTCGCAAGACTGTCTGACTCCGACGAAGATCAGATCCCCAGTCCCCTGCACCCACGCAAGTCTAGAGTGAAGCCAACACTGCTCAACTCCCTGCTATCCTCGAAAACCGCGAATCAGCATGCAGTGCTGATTTCCAAATTCCCCCACACTGTCTCAGAACATCATTCGCGTCAATAGCGGCCATTTCCTCCAATTTCGAGCAGGAGTTTATGACGTCAACTGCCCTCAGTTTAGTTGACCAATCATGCCTCTACTGTTTAGCTCAGGGCACTTCTTTTGCCATTTGACCAGCTTTGAAAACAACATACCTAGACCACCGGTCATCCAGCGCCAGACAGTCGCACCCAGCAGGGCACAGTCCACAGGTATTCTCAGAATCATAAGGACAATGCTGTCAGTCGGTGCCAGCAATCTTCGTTCCAGACCCGCTGGAATGGTAAACACATAAACTGGATCAGCACTCAGATGGCTCACATATCGTTCCGCCCTGCCTACAATAGGGGAAACTCGACCGAGATCAGTCGTCCCTCCAGTCACTCAAGCCCATTGATGTACAACTCTCTCAGTATTTGTGGAAGTGCAGCCCCCCACGGGAAACACAGTGTGTCACGTAATCCGATGCTCGCCTCCCACAGGCCACCCAGCGAAGTAACAGAGGAAACTAAAAGCAAGACTACATACAGTTCCCAACATGCATAGCAATCAAGTGAAAAGGAAGTCGAGCTCTCAGTACAAATACTCTCATTAGAATAACCATATTTGGCCTGTTACCACCGTGCAATGACATAAGACATTAATAAAATTGATGAAAATGAGAGGCGACGTGCAAAAGAGGGCACAGATCCTCTCACACGACCTATCAGTCTCCGCTAATAGGTGTCCGGATATTTTTGATCAGATGGTGTATGTCTCACAAAATGGTTCCGACGAGGAAATCAGAAAAATTGGAACTCATCCTCAGTTTGACTCTCAATCCATTTTCTCATGCACCATGAACGACTGAAACAGGAAAGGGGAGGGACTAGCTGTATCTGATGTACCCTGCACCACGTGTAGTAAGGTGACTTGCAAAGTATCGATGTATATATAGCTGTAGAGAATCGTCCACCACCAGTCATGGTTCTCGACAAAAATAATACTCGACTGAGGACAAGAAGCGAAATTTCGGAGAAGTAGAGACGTAAATAATATTACAGTAACAGTAGGGAATCTATATTCCGAAATAAGTGGGCCACAAGAAAAAAAAAAGTCTTGCAATTTTGAAGGGACGTATCGTAATTTATGTATGACGAGTCCACGATAATTAAGGCTAGTGGGTCGTTTGCCGTAATAGCGAGTGAAAGTATTGTGACAGGCAAATGTCATTACCTGCACGTTAATTACCCCGAACCGCGCCCACCGAGGCGTGTGGGAATGACAGTGCGGCCGTACCGATTTCCGTTCCGGCCCCTCCTCTGGGGACACTAATGGCGGCCTACCGCATTCCCTCCCCACTCCCCGCTTAGTTCCGAGGGGCATACCGACTACCGGCGGCCACAGACAGAGAGACATGGAGACAGAACTGGCCACGGTCATTCGGCCAGGAGCGTGCATTATTGATGGCGTCCCCAAGACGACCGGCTCGATACGGAAGCGCTCGTTAAAGTTTGAGACGGCTCGATCAGGCGATCCACTGTCTAGGCCGCCAGCCCCACTGTGTTTATAGTGTTGGTGGTGAAGGTGGGGTGGGGGTGAGGGGAGCGGTGAAGGAGGTGGGAGGGGCGGCTTGTTGGCTAGAGAGGGGGGAGGGGGGATGATTAGGGACAAGAAACGGAGAGGAAGACAAGTGACCCTCGGAGAGTGGTCGCGTGATGTTGTCCGACAAAGTTTGTGCGTGTTGCGCGTAAAAATAGCTCATCATCGGTACTCTGGGCTGTAGTATCTCTTGAGTACTTTTTTCACATGGAAAAGCTAAGAATTCGAAATCATGTTTTCATAGCCACTGACATATTAGAGTTACGGATGGAAAAAACCGGTCGGTTAATACCGATACCGGTAATTTAGTACTGAAAAACGGGTGTCTTTCGGTATTACTTAGTCTCGGTTATAACAGGTTTTTCTTTCATTTTTTACTAATAGCCGACTAAAAGAGCGAAATATCAATTAGCAAAAGCAGTAGTGCTGTAAGTTTTTGCTTTTAAATAAACCTTTTTTTTAAATAGAAGTAATTTTTTATTCATAAATTTGCATTGGTTTGAAATATTGCATTATTAAATAAAATGGGGAAACCGATCAGTGCAATTTTAATAACAATGCCGACAGAAATGAACAACAGGATTGGTACAGCATTGCTGAGACAATAATTTAGCTGTTGCCGTGTGTCGTGGTGTGAGGTACGCATGTGCGTGCAGTCTGCAAGACTTGCCCCCTCCTGGTCTGTACGGTGGTTTCTCGCTGTCGTTACCGGACATACGTTGCATTGTACGATGGCACCAACCCTAGTCTGCAAATATTTTCAAGAACTGACGTAGCAATGAAGTACAATGCTTTATTTGCTTTAAAAGATTAAATATTTGTCTGCCATTTCTATGAAATAATAAAAGAGGAAGGTAATTATGGTAACAGTAATAAATTAAATGGCTCTGAGCACTATGGGACTCAACTGCTGAGGTCATTAGTCCCCTGGAACTTAGAACTAGTTAAACCTAACTAACCTAAGGACATCACAAACATCCATGCCCGAGGCAGGATTCGAACCTGCGATCGTAGCGGTCTTGCGGTTCCAGACTGCAGCGCCTTTAACCGCACGGCTACTTCGGCCGGCCTAATAAATTAAAAGCTTAACAACAATTCATTCATAGTATACAACAAAAATAGAAAGTAGTTGATCTGCTGTCTGTGTCTACATAATATGGTTTTATACGCTTGTAGCCCTTGAAAACGGACAAATTGACAGGAGAAAACGAGTTATTTAATCTTAGTTTTCAACCGTTAGCACTGACTATTCGTAATGTCCAAACAGTGGTTTGATCCCCAATTACCACTTGATCTTTGAGCAGAGTTTTAAAAAAATTATGGACAGTAGGAGAATACAGGTGATTTTTTGTATTATTGGCCCAGTTACCACTTTTCGAGAAAAGCAGCGAATGGTGGAAGGACTAAGTTTTCTTGCGTTTGCCTGTTTAATTTAATATGTTGATTCTATGTGTCTTGAAACTGAGAGAGTAAAAATTGTTCAATGTTTGTTCCATTTCTGCGTTTATTGCTCGGAATAAAAAGAATATAAACCGAGAATCGGTTATTTCAGAAACGAATTATTTGAAGGGGTTTTAACAGTAAAGTTACAATGGCGTAGAAAAGAGAAAAAAAAGAAAGAAAACGATATAACTGAAAATCGGTTGTTTCAGCGATAACTGACATCCCTGATCTAAGCACTTCAGTCCACACTACCCGTGAGTGGTCTCTCTATGCTGACTCGGTTACCGCTGAGTGGTAACGTTTGACTCGGCACGGACTACCCCCATGTGATGGAGACACTGCACCAAAAGACAGCTTGAGAGGTCTTCGGCAAAGTGGTTATCACTTCTAAAAATTCATAGCAGGCAATTCATGTGCGCATCGCCTCCCTGAATTACTGCAAGACCAGTGCCGCTATAGTACTACTCTGTGCACCCGGGCAGTGGCCTGAGCGCACAGGGATCCTGAATAACCGGAGTTTAGTGGGTCGTGATGTGGCGACGACTGACAAACAAGGCAACGCCCTCTAGGGACAGGGGAACTTCCTGCACCACGAGGGAGCACAGCAGGAAAGTACGCTGACAACGACTGATTGCTTCGCAAAGTCCCCTGCAAGGCCCACAGAGATGGCAGTGGTTCTACAGATTGCTGTGCCACTCAGTGAGTCTCAGGACTCTCTGAAACAATAACTGTTAAATGTAGTTGCAGTATGACGTAGTTACCTACATGACTAAACGACTGCCGGCCGCTGTGGCCGAGCGGTTCTAGGCTCTACCGTCCGGAACCGCGCTGCTGCTACGGTCGCAGGTTCGAATCCTGCCTCAGGCATGGATGTGTGTGATGTCCTTAGGTCAGTTAGGTTTAAGTAGTTCTAAGTTCTAGGGGACTGATGACGTCAGAAGTGAAGTCCCATAGTGCTTAGAGCCATTTGAACCATTTTGAATAGCGCTCGGCAAACCGGATGGTCACCCATCCAAGTGTTAGGCATGCCCGACGATGCTTACCTTCGGTGATCTGACGAAAACCGGTATTACCACTGTGGCAAGGCAGCTCGCTTCTCCTTCTTATACTTCAGTTTATTGTGGTAAACCACTAGTTTTTCATGGGTAGTAAGTGCCCTCTCGACTCCCACTTCACTGTCTCCAGACAGTGGTGGGGTTCGTTTCAAGTTCTAACATTTACTTTCCTCCCTACCACCAGTCATTTCGGATACAACTATTTTTCGTCTCCCTAGGAATATATCCATCGCTCTCTACTCGAGAGTTTGTTGCTGTTAACGAATGGGAAGCTTCCATTTCAAGTGGGAAAAAATCCCGCTATTATGTTTTCTTTTTTATGTGGCTGAAAGTGAAAAAAATCTTATGTTCTGGGGGCAGCAGGCTCTCTCAAGGAGCGTCATGTGTATACGTCCGACAATCTCCCAGCCTGGGCATCTCCTTAGTGTAAGCTAGAGAAACGAGCTTTGTTTCAGACCAGGGCGGTTCCGCTAAACTTTCCAGGTGCAAACTGAGTTCGAAGGCGCTGGGATGACATGGTCGTCCTCACCTTCCCGACCCGAGCCCCGTGGATGCAGGCGTCCACCACCGGACAGCCGAGCCGGGGTGCTACTGCTAACAGGAGCCGGCAGCGGTGGTCTAGCGATTCTAGGCGCTCAGTCCGGAACCGCGCGACTGCTACGGTCGCAGGTTCGAATCCTGCCTCGGGCATGGATGTGTGTGATGTCCTTAGGTTAGTTAGGTTTAGGTAGTTCTAAGTTCCAGGGGACTGATGACCACAGATGTTAAGTCCCATAGTGCTCAGAGCCATTTGAACCATTTTTTTTGCTAACAGGAACTTGAAGTGACTTAAATGAGTCGTAACACTCTGTGCTGTAACTCTGACTTCCTAACAAGCGAGATCGCATATTGTTCACCTCAAATTCGTATAACTTCATACCACTGCCGCAGAATAGCTCTCTATGGTGGACGTAGGAGTTACTGTTAAGAATAATCGTGACTCCACAATACAGTCTGGAGCGGAAGACTTGCCATTATTAAGTGATTAGAGTTGCTTCGCTACACCAAGGATATCCTCTTCTTAGAAGCGGAGGCCATGACGCTGCGATCACGGATTTACCTTAAACTTTGTACACCTTTAGTAGGCCATTAAAACAAGATAATGCTCAAGTAGCAAGGTGTACTACTCTGGCACTTCCGAGAAAATCCAAAGTGAAATTTTACGCGTCTGTTATGTAGCTGATGTATCCGGGCGATGGTACTAATCACGAGAAGTTATTGTGGTGAAGTGGTTCCGGCACGGTAGCTCAGCGTGTTCGGTCGGAGAGCTGCCTGGTCTCTGTAGTAAAAAACTGTGTGAAAGGATCAACAACGATCTTGAACGGATGTCATGTGACGTTAGCTACGACTAAATACAACGAACAATAATGGACAAAATGAAAAAAAGTGGTTATCTTCGGGATTTGCAAAGGAGTCGTGGACGATGATGCGTTCGAATCCTGCCACACAGATCTTTTAATTCATATTTTTTCATCACTGGTCACATTAATATATACGACATTTAAGAGACAATATAATGAAAAGGAGACACGTGCATTTTCTTAAAGTTGTAGTGAACTTCGTATGTTATTTCAGTATTTGTTGTTGTTGTAGTAGTCTTCAGTCCTGAGACTGGTTTGATGCAGCTCTCCATGCTACTCTATCCTGTGCAAGCTTCTTCATCTACCAGTACCTACTGCAGCTTACATCCTTCTGAATCTGCTTATTGTATTCATCTTTTGGTCTCCCTCTACGATTTTTACCCTCCACACTGCCCTTCAATACTAAATTGGTGATCCCTCGATGTCTCAGAACAGGTCCTACCAACCGATCCCTTCCTCTAGTCAAGTTGTGCCACAAGCTCCTCTTCTCTCCAATTCTATTCAATACCTCCTCATTAGTTATGTGCCATTTCAGTATTTACTATTTTTAATTAAAGTTTCAAGGACGAGGGACAGGTTTGGAAAGCCGAAGTCAATCATCATCATTTAAGACTGATTATGCCTTTCAGCGTTCAGTCTGGAGCATAGCCCCCCTTATACAGTTCCTCCATGATCCCTTATTCAGTGCTAACATGGGTGCCTCTTCTGATGTTAAACCTATTACTTCAAAATCATTCTTAACCGAATCCAGGTACCTTCTCCTCGGTCTGCCCCGACTCCTCCTACCCTCTACTGCTGAAACCATGAGTCTCTTGGGTAACCTTGCTTCTCCCATGCGTGTAACATGACCCCACCATCTAAGCCTGTTCGCCCTGACTGCTACATCTATAAAGTTCATTCCCAGTTTTTCTTTGATTTCCTCATTGTGGACACCCTCCTGCCATTGTTCCCATCTACTAGTACCTGCAATCATCCTAGCTACTTTCATATCCGTAACCTCAACCTTGTTGATAAGGTAACCTGAATCCACCCAGCTTTCGCTCCCATACAACAAAGTTGGTCGAAAGATTGAACGGTGCACAGATAACTTAGTCTTGGTACTGACTTCCTTCTTGCAGAAGAGAGTAGATCGTAGCTGAGCGCTCACTGCATTAGCTTTGCTACACCTCGCTTCCAGTTCTTTCACTATGTTGCCATCCTGTGAAAATATGCATCCTAAGTACTTGAAACCGTCCACCTGTTCTAACTTTGTTCCTCCTATTTGCCACTCAATCCGTTTATATTTATTTCCCACTGACATTACTTTCGTTTTGGAGATGCTAATCTTCATACCATAGTCCTTACATTTCTGATATAGCTCTGAAATATTACTTTGCAAACTTTCAATCGAATCTGCCATCACAACTAAGTCATCCGCATATGCAAGACTGCTTATTTTGTGTTCACATATCTTAATCTCACCCAGCCAGTCTATTGTTTTCAACATATGATCCATAAATAATATGAACAACAGTGGAGACAGGTTGCAGCCTTGTCTTACCCCTGCAACTACTCTGAACCATGAACTCAATTTACCGTCAACTCTAACTGCTGCCTGACTATCCATCTAAAGGCCTTTAATTGCTTGCAAAAGTTTGCCTCCTATCCCATAATCTTGTAGAACAGACAATAACCTCCTCCTAGGAACCCGGTCATATGCCTTTTCTAGATCTATAAAGCATAGATACAATTCCCTGTTCCACTCATAACACTTCTCCATTATTTGCCGCAAGCTAAAGATCTGGTCCTGACAACCTCTAAGAGGCCTAAACCCACGCTGATTTTCATCCAATTGGTCCTCAACTAATACTCGCACTTTCCTTTCAACAATACCTGAGAAGATTTTACCCACAACGCTGATTAAAGAGATACCTCTGTAGTTGTTACAATCTTTTCTGTTTCCATGTTTAAAGATTGGTGTGATTACTGCTTTTGTCCAGTCTGATGGAACCTGTCCCAACCCCCAGGCCATTTCAATTATCCTGTGTAGCCATTTAAGACCTGACATTCCACTGTATTTGATGAGTTCCGACTTAATTTCATCCACCCCAGCCGCTTTATTGCACTGCAAGCCGAAGTCAAACCTTGATAAATAATGATGAAAATGACGTCATTCACAATCACTAATACAGTAAGTCAAAATGTGCCAGACCATAAAAGTAATGTGGTCTCGGCATCACAAGTTGCAAGATGGTATTTCTAATACAGACATGGAAGTCATAGATTGAAACGGCATCTACTACATCGAATGAATGCAGTTTTCCCGCAGTTACAGGAAACGTTCAGTGTTTCTAAAGGAAAACGCAACTCGTTGATATTTTGAAAATTAGATAACATGAGAATTGATGAAAAAAATTAATCAAGATATTTGAACGTGAGTCGAAGCATCGCCTACAGACGTTCCTCTTACGCAGCGCGAACGCTGATCACTCTACCACCGTGAACTCCAACGTCCGCCGCCTTCGCACAGATACATGAGCCACGTAACAGGCACGTAAAACGTATCTTGCGATTTCCTCGGAACTGAGTAGTGCACGTTACTTCTTTCACATTACGTTGTTTTAATGGCCTACTAAAGGTGTACAAAGTTTGAAGTAAATCTGTGATTCCAACGTCGTGGCCTCCACTTGTTAATTACTCATGTTGGCAGCAGTCCTTGATTCGAATTCTGGAATATTTATATCGTCTTCTTTGGCGATGGAATTTCGGAAAACTGTATTTACTAGCCGCTTTGTCCAAAGCTTTGTTCGTGAAGCAATGTGACGTTATCGTCAGAGTCAACTCTTTTCTGTCCTATCATTTTATTAAAAGTTTTTACGTGGAGCCATATGAATTTCAGCACAAACGAACTACTTTAATGGCAGCATATGGGACAAGTGTCAGGCAGCAGACAGAGCGAGACAGCGGCTGCTGTTGTGACCGGTGCGACAGCTGTCAAAGTAAGAGGGCGTGCTGAGCGGTAAGGCCTCTGAATTTTTTATGTGATATCTCTTAAAGCTTTTTAAATGAAACAAAATTTTATTAATGTTCTACGCCTTTATTTTTCATGAGTACGTATTTATTTTTCAAAACAATCACCATGGCGACGAATGCATTTCTCCCAATGGGAGACCATTTCGTTGATGCCGTCATTGTGGAATGTTTGACTTTGCTGACAGAGAAAATATTCTCACCTCCGCTTACACCGCTGTCAAAGGAGGGGCTTCGTAAGTGTTCTTTAAGTTGGACCAGATGTAAGGTCTATGATCGATGACAGTAAACCCAAGGCGTCGGATTGTTGCAGGTACGGCAGCGCTCGTTTGTGGTCTGGCATTATAATGCTGAAGGAAAGGGTTCTCCGTGAACGGAAAAACCCTTCGAATTCCTGCTTTCAACTGTAGGAGGGTTTCTCACGCACCAATATAGTTACGTTACACATCGTCATGTTACGCGCTACAATTCAGAGCCCTCTAGAGGCAGAGGTTGCAACCTGCGTCAGCGAAGAGGGAAAGCGGGCCAAGTAATATATATGACATACACAGGTTGTAAATTTTAAGTTGACAAACCAGAATAACTCGAAAAATAAGCTTCACATGAAAAAATGTGTAGGATCTAAAGTTGATTATATTCGAGGGAGTCAATTAGTTTGATAGTTAATGACTTCACTCGTTAGTAAGTAGGATGTTTGGTTAGTCAGTTAGCTAGTCAGATGATTTCTCTGATAGAAGTTGTGTGGCCTGATGACCGCGAAACATACAAAAGTTATCCAAATCTGCGGACAAATTAATATGTGGGTCAACATTTGTAAAACTCTAATTCCTGTTTCTCAAATTCCACCCTACGTGGAGAGAGGGAGAGTTTTAGTTTAAGCGAATCAAAATTTACGAAGCAAATAAGCATTTTTTATCTATCCGTAACCATTTTCCACGCAAAAATGAGAACATCGATTTTCTTGAATTATAGTACCAACTACCAAGAATCAAAACAAATGGTGAAGAGAAAATATACGCAGTTTTTTATGTAAAATCTAATTCTGCAATAAAGATGGGGGTTGAAATTTTAAAGTTGCCTCCCGCCCCACCCCCAGGGGGCTGGAGTGGCGGGCTAATTTTAGCACCAGCAGATGTGGACCAAAACTAGCACGGGGAGCAGAGGCTCGCTCAGCCACGGTGAAGACAACCCTCCTAGAGGTAGAGTACCCCAAAATCAAGTCTCCTGGTCCTCCAGGTTGGGGGTTGTGCAGAGGGCTACCAACCCACTCATGTAAAAATACGAAACGGTCAGGATACTCAACGGCAGCCTCGGAAACAGGACAGGATCTACTGCAACAACAACTGGCAAAGCTAGAAGGAGTTCTCTTTTGGATCATGGAATATTAGAAGCCGGTATCGTCCTGGAACTGCCCAAATACTAGCCAAAGAATTTACAAAATATAGAGTGCAACTGGTAGCTCTCCAAGAAGTAAGATGGCAGAGAACAGGTTCACTGAAAATAGCAGACGGGCAATAATGTATGGAGACTGCGGTCAGCGCCATGAATTTGGAACCGGCTTCTACATTCATAAATCAATAGATGACTCAGTAAGGTTCAAATGGCTCTGAGCACTATGGGGCTTAACATCTATGGTCATCAGTCCCCTAGAACTTAGAACTACTTAAACCTAACTAACCTAAGGACATCACACAACACCCAGTCGTCACGAGGCAGAGAAAATCCCTGACCCCGCCGGGAATCGAACCCGGGAACCCGGGCGCGAGAAGCGAGAACGCTACCGCAAGACCACGAGATGCGGACCACCTCAGTAAGGGAGTTCAGACACGTTAATAACCGTATATCATCCATAACTATTCAGACGCAGTGGTTAGACATTACATTTCTAAACACATACGCACCCACAGAAGATAAGGATGACAACACCAAAGAAGAATTCTACAGCCAACTGGAACAAACGTACAACTTATTAAGTAGGCACAACGTGAAAATAGTGTTAGAAGATTTTAACGCCAAAGTAGGAAAGGAAAAAATCTACAAGCCAACCATCGGCAATTTTAGCTTACACGAGGAAAGTTCAGATAATGGGATTCGACTTATAAATTTGCAATGGCAAATGGTCTCACGATAAGCAGCACAAAATTTCAACATAAACTCATTCATTTAGGAACATGGATATCACCAGATGGAAAGGTAGTCAGTCAAATAGATCTTGTAGCTATCCAGAAACGATTCCAAAACAGTATTAAAGATGTCAGAACCTTCAGGGGTCCAGATTGTGACACAGACCAAATGTTAATAATATCAAAAGTGAAAGTGAAACTCAAAAGGAACGTAAACAGAAATAGAGAAGAAATTACAAGATATAACATAGGAAACCTGGCGAAAGTAGATACAAAAGAAAATTTTACAAAAGAAATTAAAAGCGATCTAACAAAACCGAGACTGACCAATGGAGAACCACAGGATGTCGCAAGCAGATGGAGACACCTGAAGGGCTGTATTCAAGAAGCAGCTTCCAAAATCATAGGTGAAAGAAAACGACCTAATAAAATTTGGTTTAATACAAAGTGTCATGAAAAAGTCCAGGAAAGAAGAAATGCGAGGAATGCATGGATTAAACAAAGAGACAATATGACATTGAAGGAAAGATACTATAAACTCCGCCAAGAAACGCAAAGAACCCTAAGACAAGAAAAAAGGGAATACTATAACAATATGATCAGAGAAGCAGACGATGATTTCCAACATCACAGGACAAGGCAGATGTATCAATATATATATATATATATATAAAATCCTTTGGTAAATTCAATAAGAAGGAGCAGTTTATAAAGGATCAGCATGGGAAAATATTGACCAACAAAATTGACATACAAAACAGATGGAAGACATACTTTTCACAATTTCTGAATTGCAATGACCCACACTCTTACTTTAAATTGGAAGAACCTGATACAATTGATACAGCTGATACAGTTACTACCCCATCAGTAAAGGAAATATAGCAAGCAATAAATAAATTAAGGAATAACAAGGCTTGTGGCGAGGACAAGATATACGCTGAGTTATTAAAGAATGGAGGCCCACAACTGGAATTAGAAATAAAGGCGTTAATAGAAACAATTTGGGAGACAGAAACCATTCCTGCAGATTGGAAAACTGCAATTGTGTGCCCCATATTTAAGAAGAATGATCCACTTGTTTGTGATAACTTCAGAAGAATTGTCTTACTGGATGTCACCTACAAAATCTTATCGAGCTGCCTATCAAACAGGCTGATACCAATAACAGAAGAACTCATTGGGGACTACCACTGCGGTTTCCGCAGAAACAGATCCACTTTAGATCACTTATTCACCCTAAGACAAGTAACTGAGAAAGCGTGGGAATTTAGTGTAGATGTCCACATATTATTCGTAGATTTTAAAAAGGCCTATGATCGCATATACCGACAGACGCTCCTAAATATAATGAAGGTATTTAAAATACCATCAAAATTAATCAGATTAGTTAAAATGTGTATAGATGAAACTTTATGTCGCATAAAGACACCAGTAGGAGAAACTGAAGACTTTAAGGTGTACACTGGACTGAGACAAGGGGATGCCATTTCACCTATTTTATTTAACCTTGTCCTAGAACAGATCGATAGAGGATTTTCTAAAACCAGTCCACAAGGGGTCCAGCTACAGGGTGTGAACATTACAAGACTTGCCTATGGAGATGATGTAGCACTAATAAGTAGTTCCAAAAGAGAATTAATCAGAATGATGCAAAATTACTACAAAATTGCTGAGAAAACAGCGTTACATGTTAATGAAGAAAAGACAGAATACCTGCCCATAAGCAAGAAAACAAGAAAAGATGCACCTCTGACTATAGATGGATTCAATTTCAAGACCGGTGACCACTTCAAGTACCTAGGAAGTCTTTAGTAGTAACAACAGACCAGATATAGAAATAGATGCCCGTTTATCAACAGCAAACATGACACTTTTCAGTTTCATCAAAATTCTAAGAAAAAGATCACTTAGCACTAACTTCAAAATCCGCTTATATCAATCGACCATTATACCTGTGATGTATGGATGTTAAACATTAATATTTAGAAAGAAAGATGAGGAGAAACTGTTAATATTCGAAAGAAAAGTACTAAGGAAAATTTTTGGACCTGTATATGACGAAAATAACATGGAATGGAGAATAAGAAGAAATGAAGAATTATGTCCAAACACCGTAACATCGTTTAAGTGCTCAAGCTGAGAAGGTTGAATTGGGCAGGCCATATAGCAAGAATGACACAGAATAGACTACCTAAAATGGCATTCAGCAGAACAATAGATGGAACAAGAGGAAGAGGGAGACCCAGAATCAGAGGGAGGGATAACATGCGGGAGGACACAACTAGGATGAACAGCAACAGCAACTGGACAAACAGCGCAATGGACAGGCAGAAGTGGAAGAGGCTCATAGAGTATTGAAAGTAAAGATGTTCAAAAAAATGGCTCTGAGGACTATGGGACTTAACAGCTATGGTCATCAGTCCCCTAGAACTTAGAACTACTTAAACCTAACTAACCTAAGGACAGCACACAACACCCAGCCATCACGAGGCAGAGAAAATCCCTGACCCGCCGGGAATCGAACCCGGAGTAAAAATGATCCCCGCGAAAATAATCAGCTTTTGATTCTACACATTTTTTCGTGTGAAGCTTATTTTTCGAGTTATTCTGGTTTGTCAACCTAAAATTTACACCCTGTATATCTCAAGCCATATTGAGAACGCAATAAAAAAACTCGGAGTCAGTACTTTTCAGCACGGCCTTGTACATTGAGGGAAGCATACGCTTCTCATAACTGTGCCGACGCCGCCACCTTCAAATAGATGACCATAAGAATTTATTAAAATCTGTTCTGTGTTAGGAATCCGAGTCCCAGGGATATGCTGAGTATTGGTAAAAAGATGCCACAGTGCTTTAGAAATCAATAATAAATAAAATTTTGCAGTAATAAGAGAAGATTGCGGTGCAAACCGATAACCCAAGAACATAGGCCTATGCGACGCCATAAGAAGCGCAATACAAAATTATAACGATACTGAACTAAGAGTCAGAAATCGAGGGGATAGAGCGCCATATATTCTGATGCAATGTCACTGAACTGTTCAACTATAGATGGTTCAGTCTGCAATATGTGTCCAGGTAAAGTCAGGCAAAGTATCTCTTATGTCATTTTAACAGAGCAATGGCGATGATTTTCTATATTTTGTGCTTTACCATTGATACTGAATTACCATTAGCACAGCATACAACTACATCTACATCCATACTCCGCAAGCCACCTGAGGGTGTGTGGCGGAGTTTTAGTTTTAGCGAATCAAAATTTACGAAGCAAGCAAATGTTGCCTACAAACAGCGTTGCTTATTCCGTACAGCAGCATACCTAGTTACCTATCAAAGTAATTCACTCATTTCATCGGAAACGACAGGTTATGGGAACATGAAGCAAGCGCCTCACGGTAAGTGTCAATAACAATACAGGGTGATTCAAAAAGAATACCACAACTTTAGGAATTTAAAACTCTGCAACGACAAAAGGCAGAGCTAAGCACTATCTGTCGGCGAATTAAGGGAGCTATAAAGTTTCATTTAGTTGTACATTTGTTCGCTTGAGGCGCTGTTGACTAGGCGTCAGCGTCAGTTGATGCTAAGATGGCGACCGCTCAACAGAAAGCTTTTTGTGTTATTGAGTACGGCAGAAGTGAATCTACGACAGTTGTTCAGCGTGCATTTCGAACGAAGTATGGTGTTAAACCTCCTGATAGGTGGTGTATTAAACGTTGGTATAAACAGTTTACAGAGAATGGGTGTTTGTGCAAAGGGAAAAGTTCTGGACGGCCGAGAACGAGTGATGAAAATGTAGCACCCATCCAGCAAGCATTTGTTCGCAGCCCAGGAAAATCGACTCGCAGAGAGCTGCAAATTCCACAATCAACTGTATGGAGAGTCCTACGAAAAAGGTTAGTTATGAAACCTTATCGTCTGAATTGAACGTCAACTACCCGAGGCGATGGATCGGCCGCCAGGCAGCCCGTGACAGAACACTTCATCACTGGCCTCCAAGAAGCCCTGATCTTACCCCCTGCAATTTTTTCTTATGGGGGTATGTTAAGGATATGGTGTTTCGGCCACCTCTCCCAGCCACCATTGATGATTTGAAACGAGAAATAACAGCAGCTATCCAAACTGTTACGCCTGATATGCTACAGAGGGTGTGGAACGAGTTGGAGTATCGGGTTGATATTGCTCGTGTGTCTGGAGGGGGCCATATTGAACATCTCTGAACTTGTTTTTGAGTGAAAAAAAAACCTTTTTAAATACTCTTTGTAATGATGTATAACAGAAGGTTATATTATGTTTCTTTCACTAAATACACATTTTTAAATTTGTGGTATTCTTTTTGAATCACCCTGTATAATGTGACGTTACAGCAGAGTGTGTCGAAAGGTACTTGCAATACAGAACCCGGGGAAAATTGCACCTATAGGAGCACAAAAAATGTGAATATGTTCCCGTTTATCTAAAAGACTCTGAAAAGTGACATAGCAGCTGCATCATTCTGCTTTCCTCAGCACCTTTAGAAGTTTCCCAAAAACTTTAGCATGTGAACATATTCGCACTAGTTTGAAACACTCAGATCACCTCAAACTCCCACGAGATCCCTCAACTGTAACTAACTCAGATTCACTAGTTCATCGCTAAATCTAGCTTGTAACTATCCACTCCCAGTTGCCTCGAAAATGGTTCAAATGGCTCTGAGCACTGTGGGACTTAACATCGGAGGTCATCAGTCCCCTAGAGCTTAGAACTACTTAAACCTAACCAACCTAAGGACATCACAAACATCCATGCCCGAGGTAGGATTCGAACCTGCGACCATAGCGGTCGCGCGGTTCCAGACTGAAGCGCCTGAAACAGCTCGGCCACACCGGATGGCTGCCCTTTCTCACTCACTCATTCATTCACTCCAACTCATTGTCATTATCTCTTTGTGTCTCCCTGTCATTGTCTCCTCTGTCAACACCAAAGTCTCCTTCGTTCTGTCCTACTACTACAGTCTCCTGTCACTGCCTCTGTCTCCCTCTTGCTCTCCCTTACTGCTAGCATCTCCTTCCTTCTTTCCTACAGCTGCTGTCTCTGCCCATTGTCACTAGTTCTCTCTTCCTCGTAGCCGTTGTCATACACTCCGTCTCTCATTATCACTGGCTCTCACCCACTTCCACTTTTTCTTCCTCTTTATTCCCCTCCCTTTGGCACTGTCTTGATTATTCTTCTCCTAGTACTGTTTTGTCACTGTGAACTCTGTCCCAGTGCCACTGTGTCCTCCTCTCTCACACACGCTGCCATTGTCTCTTTCGGCCTTTCCATATTACAAGCACTGTTTACTATCTTCCAGTATTTACTACTTTTTCGTCTCTTTTTCACGGTCTTCTTCTCTCTCGGCATAAAAAATGCAAACATAATCGCATGCCAAACATTTTGGGAACATTTCTAAAGGTGCTAAAGAAGATAGAATGAGGCAGTTGATACCCTACTTTTCATCAAAACAGGAACATATTCGCATTTTTCGTGCTCCAATAGGAGCATTTTTCCATTGGTTTCCTTCCTTTCCGTGCTTCAGCAACGCTGGTAATTCATATGAAAAGAAACGCATTGATCAGAAAAAATTTGATAGTTTACGAATGTGAAACTAAAATAACTCATAACTAATTTCACGCCTCAGACAGGATTTTAAGTGAAAAAAAAAATTTGCATCGACTTCAGTATTACAACATGGGGTTCGCAGATGATAACGGAGACACTTTACAGCATATTTCTCGTTGTTAAGTCACTTTATGAAGTATCTTACTCGATGTTACATGCATATTTTACGTGCACAAGTAGGGAAACTTTGAACACCTGTATCTCGGAAGCCGGTAAAGATATGAATATTTTCAAGGCTGTTCGAGATCGGGAGCTTAGGCATACATCGTAAAAATTAAAAAAAAGAAAAATACAGCCATTTTATTTATAAAGTCGTCTTCGAATCTTCGTCTGTGTTTTGGTCCGCTGCTAACTGGGAAAATATAGTAATAAAACGCTTTTCTTTGGTTTTTCCGGGGAACCACCAATGGTGCCTCCGTAACTCACATCAAACCCACCGCAGACCACATCAAATGCAAAAAGAACAAGCCGATTTGCTCCACTTGCCTAAGCAGGAGGAGGTGTGTGACATTCAAACTTTGACCACTGTGCTGCACTGCACTACACTGTAGGATATTGACACTAACACGATCCTTGTATTGGGTATACAAATGGTCCCTAGCCCAAGAGTATTACAAAACACTTGACCCTCTGTTTTCATCACCATTAGACCCTGAGGTAGGAGTACCAGATAATCTCTCATTTATGAGCGGATTTTTGGGACATATTAGGTACAAATGCTGTTGCATGCATACCGATAATTAGGCTTTTCTGTTGTTCCAAATGTCGGCCGATGGAGGACAAGTAGATTATCGTGCCTGACGGTCAGTGACGTAAGGAATAGTATAGGCAACGCGTAACCTTATGCTATTAACAAAGAACTTCAAATTGATTCCGTATTTCTAGATTTCCATATGGCTTTTGACACTGTACCTCACAAGCGGTTTGTAATAAAATCGCGTGTTTATGGAATACCGTCTCAGTTATGTGACTAAATTCGTGGTTTCCTGTCAGGGAGGTCACAGTTGGTAGTAATTAACGGAAAGTCATAGAGTAAAACGGAGTAATTTCTTGCGTTCCCAAAGGAAGTAATCTACATCTACATCAACATGGATACTCTGTGAATCACATCGGTGGTTTAATCGAACCACCTTCACAATTCTCTATAATTCCCATCTCGTACAGCGCGCGGAAAGAACGAATATCTATATCCTTCCGTACGAGCTCTGATTTCCCTTATTTTGTCGTGGTGATCATTTCTCCCTATGTAGGTCGGTGCCAAAAAAATATTTTCACATTCGGAGGAGAAAGTTGGTGATTGGAATTTCGTGAGAAGATTCCGTCGCAACGAAAAATTCCTTTGTTTTAATGATGTCCAGCCCAAATCCTATATCATATCAGTGGCACTCTCTCCCGTATTTCACGATAATACAAAAGGTGTTCTTTGAACTTTTTCGGTGTACTCCGTCAATCCTATTTGGTAAGGATCCCATACGGCGCAACAGTATTGTAAAAGAGGACGGACAAGCGTAGTGTGGGCAGTCTCTTTAGTAGATCTGTTACATTTGCTAAGTGTCCTGCCAATAAAACGCAGTCTCCGATTAGCCTTCCCTACAACATTTTTTTGTGTCTTCCTTCCAATTTAATTTGTTCAAAATTGTAATTCCAAGGTATTTAGCTGAATTTTCTGCCTTTAGATTTGACTGATTTATCATGTCACTCAAGTTTAACGGATTCCTTTTACCACACATTTGGATGACCTCACACATTTCGTTCATTAGGGTCAACTGCCAATTGTAGCTTTTATAAACCGTTTTGCAGTTTGTTTTGATCTGAAGTCTTTATTAGTCGATAAACGACAGCTTCATTTGCAAACAACCTAAGATGGCTGCTCAGATTGTCTCCCAAATCGTTTATATAGATAACGAACATCAAAGGGCCTATAACACTACCCTTGGAAACGCCAGAAATCATTTCTGTTTTACTCGATGACGTTCAGTCAGTTACTACGAACTATGACCCCACTGACAGAAAATCACAAATCCAGTCACATAACTGAGACTATATTCTATAAGCACGTAATTTCAATAAAAACAGCTTGTATGGTACAACGTCAAAAGCGTTGCGGAAATCCAGAAATACGGAATCAGTCTGAAATCCATTGTCAGTAGCACCCAACACTTCATGCGAATAAAGAACTGTGTTTCATAAGAACGATGTTTTCTAAATCAATGTTGACTGTGTGTCAATAGACCGTTTTCTTCAAGGTAATTCACAATGTTCGAACACAATATATATTCCAAAATCCTGCTGCATATCGACGTTGATGATATGAGCCTGTAATTTAGTGGATTATTACTACTACCTTTCTTGAATATTGTTGTGACCTGTGTAACTTCGCAGTCTTTGGGTACGGATCTTTCGTCGAGCGAACCGGTTGTATACGATTGTTAAGTATGGAGCTAATGCATCAGCATACTCCGAAAGGAACCTAATTGGTATACAGCCTGGAAGAGAAGACTTGCTTTTGTTAAGTGATTAAAGTTGCGTCACTGCTCCGAGGATGTTTACTTCTACGTTACTCATGTTGGCAGCTGTTCTTGATTCGAATTCTGAAATATTTACTTCGTATTCTTTTGTGAAGGCATTTCGAAAGGCTGTGTTTAGTAACTCGGCTTTGGCAGCACTGTCTTCGATAGTATCTATCGTGCAGAGAAGGCATTGATTGTTCCTTGCCGCTAACATACTTCACATACGACCAGAATCTCTTCGGATCTTCTGCCACGTTTTGAGACAAAGTTTCGTTGTAGAAACTATTATAAGCATCTCGCACTGATTCCCGCGCTAAATTTCGAGCTTCTATAAAAGATCGCCAGTCTTGGGGATTTTGCGTGTATTTATATTTGGCATGTTTGTTTGTTGTTTCTGCAACAGTGTTCAGACCTGACCCAAGGAGGATCAGCTCCGTCGTTTGTTAATGTATTTGTCATAAATCTCTCAATTGTTGCCGACTCTATTTCTTTGAATTCAAGCCACATCTGGTCTACACTTACATTATTAATTTGGAAGGAGTGGAGATTGTCTTTCAGGAAGGCGTCAAGTGAATTTTTATCTGTTTTTTTGGATAGATATATTTTTTTCGTTTGTTTTTGGTGGGTTTAGAGGCTACAATGTTCAATCTCGCTACGACAGCCCTGTGTTCACTAATACCTGTTTCCGTTTTGAAGCTCGTTTTTCAGGATTATTTGTTGCTAGGAAGTCAAGTGAGTTTTCACAGTCGTTTACTATTCGCGTGGACTCATCAACTAACTGCTCGAAATAATTTTCAAATAATGCGTTTAGCACAATTTCGGATGATGTTTTATGCGTACCTCCGGAATTAAACATGTATTTTCGCCAACAATCGAGGGTAAATTAAAGTCACCACCAACTATTATCGTATGAGTCGGGTACTTATTTGAAATCAGACTCAAGTTCTCTTTGAACCTTGCTGGTCCTTATCTATATAAACGGTTTAGGAAACAATCTGAGCAACCGTCTTAGGCTCTTTGCAGATGACGCTCTCGTTTATCGCCTAGTAAAGTCATCAAAAGATCAAAATAAACTGTAAAACGATTTAGAAAGGATATCTGTATGGTGTGAAAATTAGCAATTGACCCTAAATAATGAAAAGTGTGAGATCATCCACATGAGTGCTAGAAGGAACAAGTTAAACTTCCGTTATACGATAAATCAGTCAAATCTAAAGGCCGTTACTTCAACTAAATATGTAGGAATTACAATCACGAACAACTTTAACTGGAAAGAACAAACAGAAAATATTGTGAGGAAGGCGAACCAAAGGCTGCGTTTTATTGGCAGAGCACTTAGAAGATGCAACGGTCTACTCCTAGGATCCTTACCAGATTGGATTAACGGAGTACATCGAGGAAGTTCAAAGAAGAGCAGGACATTTTGTACTATCGAGAAATAGGGGAGAGAATGCCACTGACATGATAGAGGATTTTGGATGGACAAAGTTAAAATAAAGGCCTTACTCGTTGCGGCGGGATATTATCCAGAAATTTCAATCAGCGACTTTCTCCTCCAATTGCGAAAATATTTTGTTGAGGCGGACCTACAGAGGTTGGAACGATTATCATAATAAAATAATGGATGTCTGAGATCATACAGTAAGATACAGGTGTTCGTTCTTTCCTCGCGCTCTTCGAGAGTACAATAAAACAGAAATATGGTGAAGGTGCTTCGACGAACCTTCTGTCATATATTCAAGTCTGATTTGCAGAGCATTCAGGTAGCTGTAAATATAGATATAGATGTAGACACAGTCCACTGAAGGGGCTGTATCACGTCTTTTGTGAACTACTCCTTCAGTCGCTCTGAACTGCTCAAAGGAAGGAAGGAAAATTGGCGTTCTAACGTCGCATCGACGACGAGGTCGTTTCTTGTAATGTTCTGGCACTAAAGCGGTCTTTGACGACGACAGTGATGTATAGTGGTTTTCCGTCGTATTAGCCTCGACTGTTTGTGGACGACATTTCTAGTCCGATGATATCATTGAATATGCACAATCATATGGTGAAGCTCAGTTTAGCAACATTCAATGAACTCGTCTCTTTGCAGTCTGGTACATGACACTGACTGATCGGCAATTTTGTTTATCATGGATTCATAAAAAAAAGTTCTGAAGTATAAGAGCACAGTCAGATTAAGTTCGCCTATGAGAGTAAAAGTAAAATAGATTGAATCAGTTTCTTATGATTAAATTTGGCACCATCAAATTTTACCTCACGTCCCTGACGTGAGGTTTTTGTGTGAATACATCAAAATATTCCTTACCTTCACAGCGAAAAGAAGTTATGCCGGGATACTGGAGGTGTAGATTATTAGCTGAACGTTGTATGGTAAGCCACTGACCTGCAACGAGAAAAAGTGGTGTCACTCCTGGGAAGGGAACAGGTGGAGAAGAGCGTCGCGTACAAAATGGAAATATTATTCTTGGCAGAAATAGAAGACACTATGAATCTTTTAGAAAAAATATAAATACACACACACATCAGAAGAGCTCCGTTGACCGTATCCTTAATGAGCAGATTAAGTTGGTGGGCTACTACGCATTTCATGAAAATTTCCAGAAACTAATTTCCGTTCCCCAATATAAATAAAATTTCTCCATCTATCTGCAAATGAACTACAAATCTAACAAAATGTGTGTATCTTCTGTGGTCAGTGCGTTTCATACCACTAAATACTAACGAAAGTTAATGCGTCGTCGTTGACAACGCTCCACTAGCACATGAAGTTTTGATATACCATCTAATCCACACTTATTTCTCTACCGTTTAGTAAAATAAGTTTGAAATGCTATAAATCAGTAAATTTAATTTACTTTCCTGCATTTAAAGCCTTGTATTTAATGTAAAATACATTTTCAGTTAAATATAACAGTAATATATGCATTATTTTCCCGACATGCTGTATCTTAAAACTGTATCGTCATATCGCAGCACCTCTGACACAACGTACTTTGTAACCACTCTCTCATACTCTGTGAGTCAAGACAGGTCTTGCGTATTCGTAATTTCGTTTTTTGGTCCAACGAAAGAGTTTAATAATGAAAACCAATATGTGTCGGTGTGAAAATACAAAAAGCAATATGATTACGATTCGTTGCGTAAAAACTGAAAAAAAAAATATTCAAGATTGACGTTTCACGTAACTTGCATAGTAATACAGGTCGCTGCTGTCATTATTGCACTTTTGTGACGGTAAATTATTCTTTTTCCTAGGGCAAATCACTAGTAAACTGTCTTGACGAAAGCATGCAAACCACTTTATGATGAATTGTATCAATTCGAAACTGGCAAGGGAAGTTTTTCAGTAAAGCGCGCCGAAAACACTTTGTGGCTGCTTTCTGCTGTACATCATCAACAATTTATATCACATAACAGCCACGACCTGCAATCGCGTCTTTATTTGACAAAATTACATATGAAGTTGATATTAGATAAGAATTTTGTATTAAGAACTGTCCACAGTTTAAAAAGTAAAGCTATTGCTTCCGTTTAAATAGCCCTGTTTTCTCATTTGTTATATATTAAATCATGGGTGACATTTAACGTAAGAGGAAAATGTGGTACGACGGAAGGAAGACTAGATCTTAACGTCCCGTCGACAGCACGTTCATTAGAGATGGATCCATGATACGAACAGATCAATATATTGGCGACACAATGTTCAAAATGATCTACATTTTTCAGTTTCTGGTGGAATACAAGTGGGAGGGAGGAATATGCGAGGACTATAATGAATGACAATTTTAGAATGTGCGTAGCCACAGCTGTTGAAATTCATGCAAAAGTGAATTGTATCAAGCCGCAAGCAGCTGTTAATTGATGAGTTATCCACACGCCCTGTTTCACTGTGTTAAAGCAGAATATTCAGGTGATACTACATAGAAAAGAAAGCATCCGTGTAACCTATGTAATTAAAAATGGCAGCCAATAAAAGTGAACCTAAATAAAAGTACTTACAACACATAGATTAGCACACGAAGACGTCCCCAACGTTCGTGGTCACAGAATCCAACCCCATGAAGAGGGGAAGTAAACAACAAATAGTAACCGGGAGGGGACTGGGGCGAATAGTGAAAGAGATGAAGCACCATGGCATAAAAAATCGTAATTAAATGTATTAACATTTAATTACGTTAAAATGTAATATAAAACGCATAAAATGAGATACCTTTAGTAGAGCGTCCTGTCTGAAAAACATACCCCGCCAACCAGTCCCATTACTACAAAGACAAAAATCCCCACAAGGAAAAAGTTATGCAGGATTAGTAATGGGAAAGCAAGGAGTTAATTAAGCTATTGGACCTACATGTGTATCGATGTGCAAATTGAATGCAGATGAAGAACTATAAATATAAAGAAAATCTTGTAAGGTTATCAACCTTATTTAATACACTCACCAATAACGAACGAGTCTGAACCGAGAATGAACATATCGGATAGTAGGAGAACCCATTTATAATGACAAACCTAGGAAACCAGAACACATATTTATCTATGTCTTCGTTTAAATCCGATATATACTATTCATGAAGAAATTGGTTAAATATTTACTGTGTTTTAGAAAGCACAGAGACATTAGGCTACTGGCCTAACTTTTGTTGCTATTCCTTTGGTATATGTTTATTTAATTTGTTTATGTATTTAATAATGTGTGTTATAGCGTGTTTAAGATCCAGCCATAGGGATATTTATTTAATTTCACGTTATTTAAATGTAAATCCTGTACATTGATTTGGAGACATGGAGGGAGCATTCTAGCCAGCCAGAGCGCTCGTTACTGAGAGAGACGTATGGAGTTTAGGGAGGAGCATCGTTTCCGGAGAGGACACGAGCGAGTTTGGAACAGAGCGGCGCGAGGCAGAGTACGGCACAAGACACGGGAAGTGCTGGACGCGGCAGTCGGCGGAAAGACTTGGACGGGAGCGGTTTGCACGTGGTCGTGGAGGATAGAAATATTGCGGAGTGCCGACCTGTGCTCTTGTGTGATTTCCGTGGCTTCTGCAGTAGTATGCGTTCAGAAGTGAATATCTCGCGAACTGTGTTGTTGTTTATAACTAATCACTTTGTAATATTATTGGTATTTCCGTCCTGTGAAAGCTTTGAGTACCCTTGGAAAGGCATTCACCTATCTGTATATTAAATGAACAACTTATAAGATGAGACATATTCTTTGAAAGACATTTATTTTATATAATTAACATTACTGTAAAGATGCGCATCTAGCGCGGACGCTAATACATCGATTGCGCAGTCAAATAAACATTTTAACAGAAGCTGAACGACGTTCCGCTTCGATCTAAATAAAAGATGACAGTAAAAAAACTTTGGTAGATCTTCAGATTTTTTAATGTACTTCTGCTTGTGGTGTGAAAGCGTGAAGAAGGTCGACTTTAAGCTAAAAAAGTGAGCGGTCTTGCCAGCGTGCAGACAACATTATTAATTAATAACATTCAAGTAATTTATGTTCGAAACTGTAACTCGGCAAGCTGTTGTTATCGGAGGTGTTGAACAGTGCAAGAATTGTCTTTAACGAAGGAGAAAAGTGACTATAATTTGTGACAAAAACGCGAACATAGGAGCTAGTACAGGACAGGCTGAAGTCTGATCGCACCATAGAGTTAGATAATTACTTATGTAAGTTATGCTGTCTTAAAGTAGCTCTAATTGCTTGTGAGAATTATTAGAATATATATGGTGTTTACCAGATTTCTTATTCTATTCTTTTCCTTTATACTTTTTTTAACCTCCATGCCATATTATTTTTAGAAATGTCTAACAGCCTTTACTACAGCAGAAAATACTGCGGCATCCTGGTCGTGTACAGAAGGTCGCCCCTTGTCTTCTATACAACTCATAGCAGCCCCATTTATTAATGATTTCATTTGCAAATGCATTTTTTTTTTACTGTTCATTGTTAAAGGTCCCTTAGGTAATTATAAAATTCATACTGATTACGTAAAGAAATCCGGGTTGTTCTTTTCCAAGTAATAGAAGTCTTTGCATAATCAAAAAACTAGCCTCCTTCTGACAACGATCAGGAGCCGACCAGAAGACGGACGTCTTCGACCGCTTTCGTGTCTCCTGTGGCAAAGCTGTGCCAAACTGGGAACACGACATTCTAGTATGAAACACAGATTTAAATTGAAAGAATTGAGATATATTTAATAGTAATAATTTTTTATCATACTAGAACGTGAAGTAGGAATCTATTGTTTCCTTGTAATTCCACTTATACACTCCTGGAAATTGAAATAAGAACACCGTGAATTCATCGTCCCAGGAAGGGGAAACTTTATTGACACATTCCTGGGGTCAGATACATCACATGATCACACTGACAGACCCACAGGCACATAGACACAGGCAACAGAGCATGCACAATGTCGGCACTAGTACAGTTTATATCCACCTTTCGCAGCAATGCAGGCTGCTATTCTCCCATGGAGACGATCGTAGAGATTCTGGATGTAGTCCTGTGGAACGGCTTGCCATGCCATTTCCACCTGGCGCCTCAGTTGGACCAGCGTTCGTGCTGGACGTCCAGACCGCGTGAGACGACGCTTCATCCAGTCCCAAGCATGCTCAATGGGGGACAGATCCGGAGATCTTGCTGGCCAGGGTAGTTGACTTACACCTTCTAGAGCACGTTGGGTGGCACGGGATACATGCGGACGTGCATTGTCCTGTTGGAACAGCAAGTTCCCTTGCCGGTCTAGGAATGGTAGAACGATGGGTTCGATGACGGTTTGGATGTACCGTGCACTATTCAGTGTCCCCTCGACGATCACCAGTGGTGTACGGCCAGTGTAGGAGATCGCTCCCCACACCATGATGCCGGGTGTTGGCCCTGTGTGCCTCGGTCGTATGCAGTCCTGATTGTGGCGCTCATCTGCACGGCGCCAAACACGCATACGACCATCATTGGCACCAAGGCAGAAGCGACTCTCATCGCTGAAGACGACACGTCTCCATTCGTCCCTCCATTCACGCCTGTCGCGACACCACTGGAGGCGGGCTGCACGATGTTGGGGCGTGAGCGGAAGACGGCCTAACGGCGTGCGGGACCGTAGCCCAGCTTCATGGAGACGGTTGCGAATGGTCCTCGCCGATACCCCAGGAGCAACAGTGTTCCTAATTTGCTGGGAAGTGGCGGTGCGGTCCCCTACGGCACTGCGTAGGATCCTACGGTCTTGGCGTGCATCCGTGCGTCGCTGCGGTCCGGTCCCAGGTCGACGGGCACGTACACCTTCCGCCGATCACTGGCGACAACATCGATGTACTGTGGAGACCTCACGCCCCACGCGTTGAGCAATTCGGCGGTACGTCCACCCGGCCTCCCGCATGCCCACTATACGCCCTCGCTCAAAGTCCGTCAACTGCACATACGGTTCACGTCCACGCTGTCGCGGCATGCTACCAGTGTTAAAGACTGCGATGGAGCTCCGTATGCCACGGCAAACTGGCTGACACTGACGGCGGCGGTGCACAAATGCTGCGCAGCTAGCGCAATTCGACGGCCAACACCGCGGTTCCTGGTGTGTCCGCTGTGCCGTGCGTGTGATCATTGCTTGTACAGCCCTCTCGCAGTGTCCGGAGCAAGTATGGTGGGTCTGACACACCGGTGTCAATGTGTTCTTTTTTCCATTTCCAGGAGTGTATTTTATTTAATTGCTGGACCATCGACACCAATAAGTGTTTTGCAGAAATACAGGGCGTTGCAAAAAGGTACGGCCAAACTTTCAGAAAACATTCCTCACACACAAATAAAGAAAAGATGTTATGTGGATATGTGTCCGGAAACGCTTAATTTCCATATTAGAGCTCATTTTAGTTTCGTCAGTATGTACTGTACTTCCTCGATTCACCGCCAGTTGGCCCAATTGAAGGAAGGTTATGTTGACTACGGTGCTTTTGTTGACATGCGACTCATTGCTCTACAGTACTAGCATCAAGCACATCACTACGTAGTATCAACAGATTAGTGTTCATGACGAACGTGGATTTGCAGTCAGTGCAATGTTTACAAATGCGGAGTTGGCAGATGCCCATTTGATGCATGGATTAGCACGGGGCAATAGCCGTGGCGCGGTACGTTTGTATCGAGACAGATTTCCAGAACGAAGGTGTCCCGACAGGAAGACGTTCGAAAGAATTGATCGGCGTCTTAGGGAGCACGGAATATTCCAGCCTATGACTCGCGACTGTGGAAGACCTAGAACGACGAAGACACCTGCAATGGACGAGGCAATTCTTCGTGCAGTTGACGATAACCCTAATGTCAGCGTCAGAGAAGTTGCTGCTGGACAAGGTAACGTTGACCATGTCACTGTATGGAGAGTGCTACGGGAGAACCAGTTGTTTTCGTATCATGTACAGCGTGTGCAGGCACTATCAGCAGCTGATTGGCCTCCACGGGTACACTTCTGCAAATGGTTCATCCAACAATGTGTCAATCCTCATTTCAGTGCAAATGTTCTCTTTGCGGATGAGGCTTCATTCCAACGTGATCAAACTGTAAATTTTCACAATCAACATGTGTGGGCTGACGAGAATCCGCACGCAATTGTGCAATCACGTCATCAACACAGATTTTCTGTGAACGTTTGGGCAGGCATTGTTGGTGATGTCTTGATTGGGCCCCATGTTCTTCCACCTACGCTCAATGGAGCACGTTATCATGATTTCATACGGGATACTCTAACTGTGCTGCTAGAACATGTGCCTTTACAAGTACGACACAGCATGTGGTTCATGCACAATGGAGCTCCTGCACATTTCAGTCGAAGTGTTCGTACGCTTCTCAACAATAGATTCGGTGACCGATGGATTGGTAGAGGCGGACCAATTCCATGGCCTCCACGCTCTCCTGATCTCAACCCTCTTGACTTTCATTTATTGTGGACGGCTGTGATACGATACGTCATTCTCCAGGGCTGCATCAGCGCATCAGGGATTCCATGCGACGGAGGGTGGATGCATGTATCCTCGCTAACGGAGGACATTTTGAACATTTCCTGTAACAAAGTGTTTGAAGCCACGCTGGTAGGTTCTGTTGCTGTGTGTTTCCATTCCATGATTAATGTGATTTGAAGAGAAGTAATAAAATGAGCTCTGACATGGAATGTAAGCGTTTCCGGACACATGTCCACATAACATATTTTCTTTGTTTGTGTGCGAGGAATGTTTCCTGAAAGTTTGGCCGTACCTTCTTGTAACACCCTGTATACCGCATTCTCAAAACTACTTCCACTATTGTAGTCATCATTAAAAGTCTTTAAGATAGTACCTGCAGATTTTATTTAATTGTACTCTTTCATTTATAAATGTATGTTACATTCATAATTCGCAATTGCCAAGTGACAGGAACATTCGACCACTCGTTTTATGTGTGTATTCTTATCGTATACTGTAGACTCAACAGTATTTGGCCTGCAATGCGGCAACCACGTATCCCAGCCCCTAGACAACGAAACCAGCCAAACCTTTTAATATTGCAACTCTAAGTCGGAGAGAACGTAGTTCAGGGCCACACCACCACTCATCATTTCATTTTATTATTAGATAGCACGCAACGGAAATGCTTAAAAATCACTGAATGTAATATACAGCTATTGAAGTATAATACAGAATATTTTAATCACGTTAGGATCAAATTATATACTTTAAACAATTCAAAATACCAAAATGGCAAAATGGCAAAATGGCCACAGCGATCAGAAGTGCCCACGTAATTTTAACCTCAGAAACAACGGTTAAAAATCCGATTTAACAAAGAACTAGATATGCTATACTATGAAAGATGTTTCGAATTACAGTTTTCACAATTAAAAGTGAAATTGTGTTTCTCAACGCTTTTTCAGAGTTCGTGAGTCGAGAGGGGGCCCAACTGGTACTTAATTTGCTGCTCTTCTGGCACTGTATACCGTCTAGGAGCATGACCGATCTTTATAACTGCAGTAGGATTATAGTGTAAAGATGTGACACTTTCAACACAATTTCATTAAAAAGACGTAAGTGATACTACCTCTCATTAATAAACACACAAAGAGAGCACTTTCCTTCATCAGGATTACTATAATCAACGAAAGAATTATAAGGAGCGGCACAGCAAACTGGTTAAGCTTCTCGGAGTAACTGGGACCTCCAGGTAGAATAAGGTGAAACATTTCCCGCGCGATCTACATCTACATCCATACTCCACAAGCCACCTGACGGTGTGCAGAGTCTTCCACTGGAGTTTATCTATCATCTCCGTAACGCTTTCGTGATCACTAAATGATCCTGTAACGAAGCGCGCTTTTCTCCGTTGGATCTTCTCTATCTCTTATATCAACCCTACCTGGTACGGATCCCACACCAGTGAGCAGTATTCAAGGAGTGGCAAACAAGTGTACTGTAACCTACTGCCTTTGTTTTCGGACTGCATTTCTTTAGCATTCTTCCAATGAATCTCAGTCTGGCATATGCTTTACCAACGATTAATTTTATATGGTGTTTCCATTTTAAATCACTCCTAATGCCTACTCCCAGATAATTTACGGAATTAACTGCTTCCAGACGCTGACCTTGTATATTGTAGGTAAGTGATAAAGGATCTTGCTTTCTATTACACTTGTCTACATTGAGATTCAATTGCCATTCCCTGCACCATGCGTCAATTCGCTGCAGATCCTCCTGCATTTCAGAACAATTTTCCATTGTTATAACCTCTCGATATACTACAGCATCATCCGCAAAAAGCCTCAGTGAACTCCAGATGATGTCCACAAGGTCGTTTATGTATATTGTGAATAGTAACGGTCCTACGACACTCCCGTGCGGCACGTCTGAAATCAATCTTACTTCGGAAGACTTCTCTCCATTGAGAATGACGTGCTGCGTTCTGTTATCTAGGAACTTTTCAATCCAATCACACAATTGGTCTGATAGTCCATATGCTCTTACTTTGTTCATTAAACGACTGTCGGGAACTGTATCGAACACCTTACGGAAGTCAAGAAACATGGCATCTACCTGTGAACCCGCGTCTATGGCCTTCTGAGTCTCGTGGACGAATAGCGCGAGCTGGGTTTCACACGATCGCCTTTTTCGAAACCCCCTGCTGATTCCTGCAGAGCACATTTCTAATGTCCAGAACAGTCATTATACTCGAACATAATACGTGTTCCAAAGTTCTACAACTGATCGACGTTAGAGACGTAGGTCTATAGTCCTGCACATCTGTTCGACGTCCATTCTTGAAAACGGGAATGACCTATGCCCTTTTCCAATCTTTTCGAATGCTACGCTCTTCTAGAGACCTACGGCACACCGCTGCAAGAAGGGAGCAAGTTCCTTCACGTACTCTGCGTAAAATCGAAATGGTATCCCATCAGGTCCAGCGGCCTTCCCTCTTTTGAGTGATTTTAATTACTCATGGTCCCAGGTTCGCAATAGCCATTTTGCCCATCATGGCCACTTTGCCCGGCTCTTCGTCATTGTGCACTACGCATAAACGTAGTAAGGTTGCACTGTTGCAAACAAAGTAGTCGCATATTTCATAGGATGTGGGTCCAATTTCGACCCGACCCGATTTAGGTTTTCGTGGTTCCCCTAAATTGCTTGACGCGAATGCCGCGATGATTACTACTACAGTATGTGATCAAAATTGTTAGGACACCTATTAGAGAACATTAATATGGGGTACGTCCACTCTTTGCCACCATGACGGCTGGAAACACAAACGGATGTATGAACATCTGCAGAGGAATGGCAGCCGATGCTTCCTCACCAACCAAAATCTCAAAAGGTAGTGGTGTCGGACGCTGGGATTGGGAGAAAAATCGGCGTTCTAACCCATCATAAAAGTGTTCCATTGGGTTCAGGTCGGAACTCAGGGGCAGGCCAGCGCATTTCAGGAACGTTGCTGCCTGCAAACAATTATCTAACAGATGCTGCTTTACTACAGGGTGCATTGTCGTGCTGATGCAAAAAAAAAAAAAATCACCGTCTTCAGACTGTTTACTACCGCATTCGGTACACGATGCTGTAAGATATGTTGATATCCCTCAGCACTTAGGGCTTTCTTAAGCACGGTGTGGGGCCGGCACAGGTACAGTCCGATTCATTATTCCAAATGACTCGTTTCCAGTCATCCACTGCCCAATGTCGTCCCTCTTTACACCATCTCGAGGACCTCTCAGCACTGGCGACGGAAATGTGCCTCTTATAAGGAGCTGCTCGATCAACGTGCCCCATTCTTTTTAACTCTATACGCGCTCTTATGGTATTAGCGACTCTGATGGTAGCATTTTGGATGAATACTTCCGCTACTTTCATACCGAGCGAGGTGGCGCAATGGTTAGCACATTGTACTCGCTTTCAGGAGGACGACGGTTCAAACTCGCGTCCAGCCATCCTGATTTAGGTTATCCGTGATTTCTTTAGATCGCCTCAGGCAAATGCTGGGATGGTTCCTTTGAAAGGGCACGGCTGACTTCCTTCCCCATCCTTCCCTAATCCTATAGGACCGATGACCTCGCTGTTTAGTCTCCTCCACCGAATCAACCAACTAACCGCTAATTTCCTGCGATTTTTACGACCACCCTTCGCAGTGCTTGACGGTCCCTGTTGCTCAGTACGCTAGGTTTCGTCTTCGTTTAGCTGGCGTTGTTCCTTCACATTTCCATCCCCAACCGTCGACCTGGGAACTTATAAAAGGGTTGAAATGTCGCTGATGGATTTGTCACTCAGATAACAACCAGTGTTCGCATTCGAAGTCACTAAGCCCTCCCCACCGAACAATTCTGTTGTTACTGTTTCTCTACTGACAACACAGTACTCCCCGCATCCTTTTACACAACTGGCCATTGAAATTGCTACACCACGGAGATGACGTGCTACAGACGCGAAATTTAACCGGCAGGAAAAAGATGCTGTGATATGCAAATTCTTAGCTTTTCAGAGCATTCACACAACGTTGGTGCCGGTGGCGACGCCTACTACGTGCTGACATGAGAAAAGTTTCCAATCGATTTCTCATACACAAACAGCAGCTGACCGGCGTTGCCTGGTGAAACGTTGTTGTGATGCCTCGTGTAAGGAGGAGAAATGCGTACCATCACGTTTCCGACTTTGATAAAAGTCGGATTGTAGCCTATCGCGAGTGCGGTTTACCGTATCGCGACATTGCTGCTTGAGTTGGACGAGATCCAATGACTGTTAGCAGAATATGAAATCGGTGGGTTCAGGAGGGTAATACGGAACGCCGTGCTGGACCCTAACGACGTCGTATCACTAGCAGTAGAGATGACAGGCATCTTACCTGCATGGCTGTAACGGATCGTGCAGCCACGTCTCGATTCCTGAGTCAACAGATGGGGACGTTTGCAAGACAACAACAATCTTCACGAACAGTTCGGCGACGTTTGGAGCAGCATGGACTATCAGCTCGGAGACCATGGTTGCGGTTGCCCTTGACGCTGCATCACAGACAGGAGCGCCTGCGATGGTGTACTCAACGACGGACCTGGTAGCACGAATGGCACAACGTCATTTTTTCGGATGTATCCAGGTTCTGTTTACAGCGTCATGATGGTCGCATCCCTGTTTGGCGACATCGTGGTGAACGCACGTTGGAAGCTTGTATTCGTCATCTCCATACTGGCGTATCACACTGCGTGATGGTATGAGGTGCCATTGGTTACACGTCTCGGGCACCTCTTCTTCGCATTGACGGCACTTTGAACAGTGGGCGTTACATTTCAGATGTGTTACGACCCGTGGCTCTACCCTTCATTCGATCCCTGCGAAACCCTACATTTCACCAGGATAATGCACGCCCGCATGTTGCAGGTGCTGTACGGGCCTTTCTGGATACAGAAAATGTTCGACTGCTGCCCTAGCCAGCACGTTCTCCGTATCTCTCACCAACTGAAAACGTCTGGTCAATGGTGACCGAGCAACGGGCTCCTCACAGTACGCGTCACTAATCTTGATGAACTGTGGTATCGTGTTGAAGCTGCATGGGCAGCTATACCTGTACACGCCATCCAAGCTCTGTTGGACTCAATGCCCAGGCGTATCAAGGCCGTTATTACGGCCAGATGTGGTTGTTCTGGGTGTTGATTTATCAGGATGTATACACCAAAATTGCGTAAAAATGTAATTACATGTCAGTTCTAGTATAATATACACTCCTGGAAATTGAAATAAGAACACCGTGAATTCATTGTCCCAGGAAGGGGAAACTTTATTGACACATTCCTGGGGTCAGATACATCACATGATCACACTGACAGAACCACAGGCACATAGACACAGGCAACAGAGCATGCACAATGTCGGCACTAGTACAGTGTATATCCACCTTTCGCAGCAATGCAGGCTGCTATTCTCCCATGGAGACGATCGTAGAGATGCTGGATGTAGTCCTGTGGAACGGCTTGCCATGCCATTTCCACCTGGCGCCTCAGTTGGACCAGCGTTCGTGCTGGACGTGCAGATCGCGTGAGACGACGCTTCATCCAGTCCCAAACATGCTCAATGGGGGACAGATCCGGAGATCTTGCTGGCCAGGGTAGTTGACTTACACCTTCTAGAGCACGTTGGGTGGCACGGGATACATGCGGACGTGCATTGTCCTGTTGGAACAGCAAGTTCCCTTGCCGGTCTAGGAATGGTAGAACGATGGGTTCGATGACGGTTTGGATGTACTGTGCACTATTCAGTGTCCCCTCGACGATCACCAGTGGTGTACGGCCAGTGTAGGAGATCGCTCCCCACACCATGATGCCAGGTGTTGGCCCTGTGTGCCTCGGTCGTATGCAGTCCTGATTGTGGCGCTCACCTGCACGGCGCCAAACACGCATACGACCATCATTGGCACCAAGGCAGAAGCGACTCACATCGCTGAAGACGACACATCTCCATTCGTCCCTCCATTCACGCCTGTCGCGACACCACTGGAGGCGGGCTGCACGATGTTGGGGCGTGAGCGGAAGACGGCCTAACGGCGTGCGGGACCGTAGCCCAGCTTCATGGAGACGGTTGCGAATGGTCCTCGCCGATACCCCAGGAGCAACAGTGTCCCTAATTTGCTGGGAAGTGGCGGTGCGGTCCCCTACGGCACTGCGTAGGATCCTACGGTCTTGGCGTGCATCCGTGCGTCGCTGCGGTCCGGTCCCAGGTCGACGGGCACGTGCACCTTCCGCCGACCACTGGCGACAACATCGATGTACTGTGGAGACCTCACGCCCCACGTGTTGAGCAATTTGGCGGTACGTCCACCCGGCCTCCCGCATGCCCACTATTCGCCCTCGCTCAAAGTCCGTCAACTGCACATATGGTTCACGTCCACGCTGTCGCGGCATGCTACCAGTGTTAAAGACTGCGATGGAGCTCCGTATGCCACGGCAAACTGGCTGACACTGACGGCGGCGGTGCACAAATGCTGCGCAGCTACCGCCATTCGACGGCCAACACCGCGGTTCCTGGTGTGTCCGCTGTGCCGTGCGTGTGATCATTGCTTGTACAGCCCTCTCGCAGTGTCCGGAGCAAGTATGGTGGGTCTGGCACACCGGTGTCAATGTGTTCTTTTCTCCATTTCCAGGAGTGTATTTGTCCCATGAATACCCGTGTATGATATGCATTTTTTCTTGGTGTATCAATTTTAATGGCAAGTAGTGTATAATGGCTGGTGCATGTCTCCTGGTACATAGTAGTCAGTTCCGCGTAACATGGAGGCAAGCATTTACTTTCGATCAGGGAGTGTATATGCCTCAACCGACTACCTGTCCTATCCTCGTTACACAAGGCCTCCAAACATGTAAATGACCTTATGTACTTATTAGTTTTGTTTTGTGTTTGTTCCTGAAGTGTGGCGCCATGACCTAAAAGTAAGCTACGCGCGAATAAAAGTAGTACTTGTGCTACCAAAGAGTGTCGCAACAGCGTCACAACTTCCTACCTCCCAGGTGAGGTGTCGACTAATTAACATCTGACTATAAGCCTAGCTCACTGGTGGACAGACTGTAACCCAGCCAGTGTTGGGAGCGTAGCTGCCGCCTTAGCGCCGGCATGTGACCTGAGAGGTGACAGCGAGTATTTCTGGCCGCGGCGCCTGCGCTGTGTCACGGTCCTAACTGTGCGCGACTTCCGTACCGAGACCGAGTCTCCAAGCTGCTGTTAGCCGGGCCAGCTGGCGGAGCCACCAGGGACTCCGACGACGCGCAGTCCATTTCATCGCCATTGGTTCTACGTAATCTATTTATTGTAACGTTTGGTCATTCTGAAAGCCCTCTACCGTCTCTGGTAGATCTGCAGCGTCATCGTCAAAGCTCGAAATTTTTAATTCTTCTCCCTGGACTTGACTTTTGTTTCAACATTCCTCTCTAGTTTCCTGCCCGCCCAAAGAAAAGATTGAATAGTATCGTGGATAATTTACAAGCCTGTCTCAGTCACTTCTCAGTTGCGACTTCCCTTTCATATCCTTTGACTCCTACAACTACAATCTCGTTTTAGTGCAAGTTATAGACAACTTTTCGCTCCCCGTAATATATCTCGGCTACCTACAGAATTCGTCCGCCTTTCCAACTGAGTGGTCAGCTCGAATAACTGCCAGGCTAAGGACCCGCGTTCGATTCCCGATTCTGCAGGGAATTTTCCTTGGTGGAAGTACTGGAACGATATGTACTCCGTCTCGTGATGCCAGATTAGGAGCGGCTCCAGGTCAAGAAAACTGACGACGGCAAGGAAGTGGTGTGCTGATTCCACGCCCATTCATACCACCAAAGATGACACCATCGGCAGAGATGACACAGGACCTCCAGAATTCCAAACAGTGTTTTCCATTCAACGTCCTCAAACCTTTTCCCTAAAGGAACAAATACCATAAGTAGGTCTCCCTTTATTCAGTCTAAGGTAAGTTGTAGACTCAGTATTATGTCGTGTGTTTCGATATTTCTCCAGATCACAAACTAATAAGGATGGGTTCTACTAGTCTTTCGATTCTTCCGTAAATAATTCAAGTATTTCGCAAAAATGACTTGGTTAACTATGTAGTTGTAATATTTATAACTGCCGTCACCTGCCTTCTTTGGAATTAGATGTATTATGTTGTCCCTGAAGACTGAGTATATTTCGACTGTGTCATATATATTGTACAGTAGGTGGAATAATTTTTCATGATCGGTTCTCCCAACGATCTCTATAACAGTAGTAGTGTAATAGTAAAACGATGGTACTGGTATGTTAAATGTTACAGGATTAAAGTTAGCTTCTTACTTCCGTGGAGAAAATATCGAGAGAGGAGGAGCTGTCACATTTGTCAGAAACTGTTTTGATTTCAGTAATACTGATGTTAATAAAAATTTGCTCAGAGCAGCACGCAGAAGCTTGTGCCACAGAGGGAGTATTTCATAGTAAGTCCTTTATAACAGTAAGTATATACAGAACACCTTCAGGAAATTTTAGCCTCTTCATAAAGTATCTGGAATCTGTTCTCTCATCTCACAGTAAAACACAAGGAAATAGAAGTTGCTAATGGTTTGAATGCCGATTTATGGAAAAGCTCAGTCAGTGAACGATTATTGTAATCAGTAACACTATCACAATTCAGTTACTACTGGCAACTTTACAACTAGATTACAAAAATGCTCTGAGGCGGCTATCGATAGTATCTTCGTAGACAAATCTAGGGAAAAAGTCATATCAAAAAACCAACAGTAAATGGGATATCTGATCATGACAAGCAGCATCTTGTGTTATGTGCTGAAACTTTCAGGATAAAAATTTTATTAAATCTAAGTATAGGAGGGTAATAGATCAGTCAAAAATTAAGAAAGACAAGAAATTGCTCACAAAGACATGAACTCGATAAACGTTTACAATACTTCTGACTCAAATGGAAAATACAAAGCATTCATTAATAAAGTTATCTCCACTTTTGAAAATCGTTTTGCCCTAAAGGTAACTCAAATCACACAGAAAACAAAAAATAAACTATGGATTACAGAAGGAATAAAAATATCAGGTGGGACATAAAGGAAACTCTATCTACTATCTAGGAACAGCTCTGATGTTAGCACTCTAATGCACTACAAAGAAAGCTGCAAAATACTGAAGCAAGTAATCCAGAAATGAAAGAGCTTTATTACAAGAAAAAGATAATTACATCAAGCAACAAATACGAACTGATTGGGACATTGTGAAGAAAAAGACAATTGGGGCCAAAAAGGAAAAGGAACAGATAGCTATAATAATAAGTGAGTCTTTAGTAGTGTTGCAAACCTCTTGAACTATTGCTTCATTTCTGTTACTGACAGCTTGTGGTTATCAGTTTCAGTGAACAGTGCAATGGAGTATCTGAGACAAGTCTTCAAAAATAATTTCAGTAAAATGGAAGTGACACTCACATCTTCTAAAGAAGTAGCATCCATCACAAAATCCTTAATATCTAAGTATTCTAGTTGGTATGATTACATATCAACGAAGTTAATCAAACAGTGCTCATGTGAGTTGAGTTTTATCTTAGGTTATTTGTGTAACCAATCTCTTCACTGCAGAACATTACCAGACTGGCTAAAATATGCTGAAGTTAAGCCTTTTTGCAAGAAGGTGGATAAAGAGGCACCATCAAACTATAGACCAATTTCGGTTTTTCTGGCTTTCTCGAAACTATTTGGAAAGGTTCTGCTCAATTGTCACCTTAAGCATCTGACTGCAAATAATGTATTGTCCAAGTCACAGTTTGGGTTTGTTAAGGGATCCCATACGCAGAAAGCTATTTAGCCTGACAGTGAGAGTATACTTATTCATTAGACAATAAACTAAAGGATACTGGAATTTTCTGTGACCTCTCAAAAGTCTTTGACTGTGTGAACCACAGCATTCTCTTAAGTAAATTAAAATATTATGATGTCAAAAAGGGAAAGGGAGAGAAGGAAACATAGTAGGTGAATATGGATTGGGGCTAAGAAATGAAAGAGGAAGCCGCTTGGTAGAGTTTTGCACAGAGCATAACTTAATCATAGCTAACACTTGGTTCAAGAATCATGAAAGAAGGTTGTATACATGGAAGAATTCTGGAGATACTAGAAGGTATCAGATAGATTATATAATGGTAAGACAAAGATTCAGGAACCAGGTTTTAAATTGTAAGACATTTTCAGGGGCAGATGTGGACTCTGACCACAATCTGTTGGTTATGAACAGTAGATTAAAACTGAAGAAACTGCAAAAAGTTGGGAATTTAAGGAGATGGGTCCTAGATAAACTGACTAAACCAGAGGTTGTACAGAGTTTCAAGAAGAGCATAAGGGACCAATTGACAGGAATGGTAGAAAGAAGTACAGTAGAAGATGAATGGGTAGCTCTGAGGGATGAAGTAGTGAAGGCAGCAGAGGATCAAGTAGGTGGTGGTGGTTGTTGGGATGTTTAAGGGGGACTAAACAGCGAAGGTCATCAGTCCCCCATTCCAAAAAAACAGGCGAGCCGAAAATTTGCGGAGCAGGTAAAAATACCAAAGGGGGAAGGAGACTCCCCCCAGGCACTAAAAAAACACAAATGCAGCAACAAACACTACAGACAAGAAAAGTACAGATGAACACCAGACAGAAAGAAACTGAAGAAAAGAAGATGGCCGGAGACTGTTTGACTGACCACGAGAACAAAAAAAAGGGAAAGAGTCAACCATCCGACTACACACCAAAACAGCAACAAATTAAGAGAGACGCGAGGACGAAAGACACAGAAAGGGAAAGGTGCAGGACCTCCCTAAATAGAACCATAAAAAGGACTACCACGGATAAAATTTAAAACGTCATCAGCCATGGAGACATCGTCATATAAAACCAAAGGCAAAGTGCCAGGAAGATTAAAAGACTGCCGGAGGGTGCGCAGTCAGGGACACTCCAACAAAATGTGGGCGACGGTCAGCCGGGACCCACACCGACACAGGGGGGGATCCTCCTGATGCAAAAGATGGCCGTGCGTCAGGTAGGTATGGCCGATGCGGAGACGACACAGGATGACAGAGTCCTTGCGAGAAGCCCGCAGGGAGGAGCGCCACCCATCGGTCGTCTCCTTAACCGCCCGCAGTTTATTCGGGGACGTCATGCCACTCCACTCAGCAGTCCACATCCCAAGCACCTTACGGCGCAACACCAGCTGCTGATCGCGAGCCGTGAGGCCGATCTCCAAAGCTGGGGCGTCGATCGCCCCTTTCGCCAGCCTGTCAACACGTTCATTCCCCAGGATGCCAACGTGACCTGGCATCCAAACAAAGGCCACCGAACGACCAGAACAGATAATGGTGGAAACAGACTCCTGAATAGAGGACACCAGAGGAGAAGAGGTATAGCAGCGGTCGATGGCCTGGAGGCTGCTCAGGGAGTCACTACAGATGACGATGGACGTACCTGAGCAGGAACGCATATGCTCAAGAGTGCGCAATATGGCCACCAGCTCTGCAGTAAAAATACTGCAGCCAGCCGGCAAGGAGCGCTGTGCAACATGGGCAGCGTGAGCAAAAGCGTAGTCAGTGTGACTGTCAACCAGGGAACCATCGGTGCAGACAGTCTCACAGCCCGAAAATGAGGCGAGGAGCGCAAGAAAACGGCGACGGAGGGCCACAGGCGGAACCGAGTCCTTGTGTCCCTGTGACAAGTCCAGACGGACGGACGGCCGGGGCAAACACCAGGTAGGCGTAGGTGCACGGACCTGGAAGGGAGGCAGAAGAGGGAATGACCCGAGTTCCGACAGCAGGGACTGGATGCGGACAGCTATGGAAAGCCCATACCTAGGTCGTCTTTTGGGCAGATGGAGGACCATGGCAGGGAAAAGCAGGCGACGATTGGGATGGCCCGGTGAGCAATGCACGTGGACAGCATAGCATAGTCGGCGAGCAGTCGATGGCGGCGAATCCGCAGCGGGAGAACCCCGGCCTCAACCAGTAGACTATCCACGGGGCTCGTAAGAAAAGCGCCAGTTGCAAGCTGAACCCCACAGTGGTGTATGGGATCTAACAACGTCAACACGGAGGGTGATGCAGACCCATAGGCCAGGCTTCCATAATCAAGCCGGGACTGCACAAGGGCCCTTTACAATCGTAACAGCGTGCAGCGATCCGCACCCCAAGATGTGTGGCTCAGGCAGCGGAGGGCGTTGAGGTGCCGCCAGCACTTTTGCTTCAGCTGAGTAATATGAGGAACCCGTGTGAGCCGGGCATCAAAGACGAGTCCTAAGAAGCGGCATGTCTCCACCACTTCAAGCAGGTGGCCGTTGAGGTAAAGTTCAGGATGAGGGTGGACCGTCCGACGCCTGCAGAAGTGCATAACTCGAGTCTTGGCTGCAGAGAACTGAAAACCATGAGTCAAGAGCCCATGATGCTGCCTTGCAAACGGCTACTTGCAGCCTGCGGTCGGCGACTCCCGTATTCGTGGAGCTAAAGGAGATGCAGAAGTTGTCGGCATACAAAGAAGGAGACACCGACGACCCCACGGCTGCAGCCAGACCATTAATGGCCACTAGAAATAAGGAGACGCTCAACACCGAGCCCTGCGGGACCCCATTTTCCTGTGTATAAGAGGAACTAGAGGTGGCACCAACTTGCACCCAGAAAGAGCGGCGCAATAAAAAGGTTTGAAGAAAAGCCGGGAGCTGACCACGAAGACCCCACTCATGCAACGTAGCAAGGATGTGATGCCTCCATGTGGTGTCATACGCCTTCCACAGATCAAAATAGACAGAAACGAGATGCTGACGTCGGGCAAAGGCCGTACGGATAGCAGATTCCAGCTGCACCAAATTGTCTGCTGCAGACCGGCCCCGACGGAAGCCACCCTGGGATGGAGCGAGGAGATCGCACGACTCAAGGACCCAACACAAACGCCGCCCCACCATATGTTCGAGCAATTTGCACAAAACGTTGGTGAGGGTAATGGGACGATAGCTGTCCACTGCCAGTGGGTCCGCACCGGGCTTCAAGATGGGGACAATAACACCCTCTTGCCATTGTGACGGGAACATGCCCTCGCTCCAAATGCGGTTAAAGATGGTGAGGATGTGTCTCTGGCAGTCCCTGGAGAGATGCTTCAGCATCTGTGCATGGATGCAGTCTGTTCCTGGTGCCGTATCAGGGCAATCGGCGAGGGCAGCGAGGAATTCCCTCTCGCTGAAAGGAGCATTGTATTTTTCAGAACGACGCGTGTGGAATGATAACGGCGTCTGCTCGGCTCGCTCCTTTAGAGAGCGAAAGGCGAGGGGTAAGTTGCAGTCGCAGAGCTCTTAGCAAAGTGCGCAACAAGGCGTTCAACAATGGCGGTAGCGTCCGTGCAGACAGCGCCGTCCAAGGAGATCCCAGGGACACCCATAGGGGTCTGGTATCCATAAATCCGGGACCACACGTGCGAGGGGGAGACACGGGAGCCCAAGGATGAGACATACCTCTCCCATCACTCCTGCTTACGCCGTGCAATAAGACGATGGGCCAAGGCACGGAGCCTCTTAAAGGCGATGAGGGTCTGTAGAGGCGGGTGCCGCCTATGACGCTGGAGGTCCCGCCTACGGTAGCGAATAGCCTCAGCAATCTCCGGCGACCACTAGGGTACAGCCTTCCTCCGAGGGAGTCCAGAAGAGCGGGGGATGGCAGCCTCTACCGCCGAAATGATTGACATTGACGTGGTTAAGACATGGACCACCTCGTCAATGTCACCCTGTGGGGGAGACTCGATGGTTGCAGCAGAATTAAAAGCCGGCCAGTCAGCCCTGTGGAGAGCCCAGCGGGGCAGGCGCCCAGAAGAATGACACTGGGGCAGTGACAAATAGATGGGAAAATGGTCACTGCCACACAGGTCAGGATGCACTCTCCAGTGGAGGGATGGGACAAGTCCGGGGCTGCAAAGAGAAAGATCGATGGCCGAGAACGAGCCATGGGCCACACTGAAATGCGTGGGAGCACCGGTGTTCAAGAGGCTAAGGTCGAGCTGAGCCAAGAAATGCTCCATGGCCCGACCGCAGTCATCGGAGACAGTCCCACCCCATAGAGGGTTGTGGGCATCGAAATCGCCCAGTAACAAGAAAGGTGGCGTCAATTGGGCCAACAGCACAGCCAGCTCATTCTGCGCGACATCACCATCCGGTGGAAGGTAAAGACTGCAGACGGTAAAAGCCTGTGGCGTCCACACCCTAACAGCGACAGCCTCTAAAGCCGTTTGTAGAGGGACAGACTCGCTGTGAAGAGAGTTAAGGACATAGATGCACACGCCACCAGACACCCTTGCATAAGCTGCTCGGTTCTTATAATAACCCTGATAGCCACAGAGGGCGGGGGTTTCGCATTGCTGGAAACCAAGTTTCCTGCAGAGCAATGCAGAGAAAAGGATGAAGGCTGATAAGTTGCCGGAGTTCAGCTAGATGGTGGAAGAAACCGCCGCAGTTCCACCGAAGGATGTTATTGGCCATGTCTGAGAGAGGCGTGACGGGACTTGGAAGGCAGATTACGCCGCTGTGTCACCTGCTGCCTCCAATTGAGCACCGGTGCTAGCGCTATCCATGGCGTCTGAGGGACTGGCGAGATCGAGGTCCTCAGCGGACACCAGAATCTCCACCTCATCCTCAGACGCAGAGCTTGTAGGAAGCGGTGGGACGGGTGCCACCGCAATGTCGGTATTCTTGGGGACTTTCTCCTGCTTCTGTTTCTGTTTCTCGCGTTGTGCCTTCGGTGGTACAGGCGTGGAGGGCTTCACAGGGTCAATCTCAGGGACGGACGACGACCGTGAGGCCCTACGACCAGGGACTGGTGGTTGTTTGAGCCACTTGCGGGTGTCTGCTGCGCCGCTGGTCGGAAATTTCTAAAAATTCTTAGAGGTATATAAGACTGCGCCACATCGTTTTATGAACTCATTTTTTCCTTAAAAGCGTTACTTACGTCGTGAAAAAAGAAAAAGTCTACTTTTCGTTTCGCGTGATTTCTTAGTTTCGTAACGCTTCCCAGCCGATTTTGAAGAAATTATGCGGCTAAAAAATCTGATTTTTGTACACGTGCTAGTGTAACTTCTTAGCTTCGTATTGAATCATTTATCTTTTCATATTTCTTAACAGTCACTGTGAAATGATGCTATTTGTCAACGTTGTGCACTTGATTTACAAATCTTGTAGTGAAAAAGTTATGTAGCGGGTAGCTTACTGTTAGATCCGTTTTAGACCATACATTGTTGCGAATGAAATGTAGCTAAAAGTACCAAAAAGTTTTTGAAATGATAATGACACTGATATCTGTCTCTGGTCACAAGTAATGCGAGATATTCAGTGGCGTCAGTGCCGCGTCCGCAAGCCACGGAGTTCGAGCGGTTACAGCTTGGTTTAATGTAGTCATATAATGCAGGACAGAAAAAAACTAATTACTAGTGATCAGTGGTGTAAAACTAATCACAAAAACAAACTGGAGATTTGTGATACGTTTACTGCAGAAACTGAAGCGCAATTCTGTAGTCTCGTTGTCTACTTTGACAGAAAAAAAAATAATGGAGAGTTAATGAAACTACTGTAGATCGACACAGATGTGCGTTTCATTGTTCTTCATTATTTTTTTCCTTCCTTGGCGGGCTGCGCTGCACCGTCAAGGTAATCCCTACTCTTTGGCTAAATGGCTGCTAGTTGCCGAAGGCCAAATAAATAAATTAAAAAAAATCCCCACCCTTCGACAGCTGACAACCAAGTCAGTAGAAAACGCAGCTGCAGTCAACAGTTGCTCGCCTTTGGCTAGTCTGTGCTGTCGTGTAGAACAATGTCTTCACTCTTTTATCGGTATTGTTTTGACTCTGCAGTAACTCGTCGAGTTTTGAAGTACAGAAGAACTAGGAGGTTACGGATTCATCCCATAAATAGCGACAGACATTTAGGAGAGTTTTTTTCTTTACATGAAGAACTTAAAAACTATCTTGAAAAATTTTATTCATATTACAGAATGAATCATAATACATTTCAGTATGTGCTGCAGAACATTCAAGACAAAATTTCGAAACAGAACACAAATTTTCGCAGAAGTATAACAGCAGAAGAAAAATTGTGTTTAACGATAAGGTAAGATTCGTTAGTACACACTTTTTGGTTTGCAGTAGAACTTTGTGCAGCATTCACTACCTCCAATTAATTGTAGTCCTGCTTTTGTATTTTAAATTTCACAAACGCTTACCTCTGAGGGGAAGAGAGTTTATGGGACTCCTGAGAATCATCAGTAAGTAAGTAATTAGCTTCGTCATTTTGGGTAATGTCTTGCTGTGCCTTCAACGAAGAATCGCAGATACACTCCTTCAGAATTCTCCAACTTTTTCTTCGTTTTTCTTCATGATGCAGCGCTTGGCAGTGGTGATGGTTCATCATGTGGAGCCACTGATGACCTCACAGAATTCTTTTCGTTACCTTGTAAGATAGACAGACTGATATGCCCTTTGACTCAGTGGTTCTATTTCCACTGGTAAGGAACAGTGCATAGCTCTTGGAACTTAGGAAAATCATATGACAGAACAAAGCCCGAGTGGAACTGCATTTTAATATACTATTCCCTGAATCACATGACCTTATTTTGCAGCCGGCCGGGGTGGCCGTGCGGTTAAAGGCGCTTCAGTCTGGAACCGCGTGACCGCTACGGTCGCAGGTTCGAATCCTGCCTCGGGCATGGATGTGTGTGATGTCCTTAGGTTAGGTAGGTTTAAGTAGTTCTAAGTTCTAGGGGACTGATGACCACAGCAGTTAAGTCCCATAGTGCTCAGAGCCATTTTTTTTAACCTTATTTTGCCAAGTTATACAAGTTATTCTCTGTAACTGTCTCTCAGGTCTTTGCATTTCGATTTCATTATTTTAATTGAAAGAATATAGAAGGATGCAAGAAAATGTCTCTTTAATTATTTATTGTTGTATAACTATGAAATGACATGGACTAAGTAAATATATACTGTGCAAACAAAACTGTAAAAACTTCGCCCAACACCACACTTGAGTAACACATTTTACGATTTTTTTTCTCAGGTATCTGTCCACTGGCATCTCCTTTCATGCACTAGCATCGTCATTCCGATTAGGAGTGTCCACCGTATCAGTGTTAGTGAAAGACGTTTGTATGGCCATATGGGAGTCACTTGCTCCCATTCATTTACCAACACCAACTGTTTCTCGATTTAAAGAAATTGCCAGTGAAATGCATACGAGATGGGGATTTCCAAACTGTGTTAGATGTATAGACGGGAAGCACATACGTGTCCAATGTCCTAAACTTTCTGGCAGCATGTTTTACAATTACAAACAGTATTATTCGACTGTACTCCAAGCAGTTGCTGATGCAAATTACAAATTTATAGCTGTGGATGTTGGTGCCTACGGTAAACAGTCTGATGCAGGCGTGTTTAAAGAAAGTATGTTATATAAGAAACTTACAAATGGGGAGCTGTTATTACCGCCACCAACAAGACGTGAAGGAATGTGTCAGGAACTACCTTACGTCATTTTGAGAGATGAAGCTTACCCCTTATTAGAGAATTTGATGAGACCTTTTCCTCGCAGAAATTTGGACAACCAGAAGATTCTATACAATGATATGCATTCCAGAGCAAGAAAAGTTGTTGAATGTGCATTTGGTATAATGACCAATAAATGGAGACTACTGAGGAAGGAAATTGAAACATCCGTTGACGTAGCTGATCACATAGTCAAGTGCATTTGTCTACTTCATAATATTGTCATTGACAGAGAAGGATGCAATGTTGAAGCTGAAAAGTTTTGTAACAATGCTGATATGCAGACAGCTGGTGCCACATTCAACAGAAATTCCACATTACGTTCGAAAACTGTCAGGAACACTTTTGTTGAATATTTCGTTAAAATGCAACTTAAAATAATTAAAAAACCTTTCAAAAATAAATTTTGGAATTGAAAGTACTTTGCTATTTACTGTATTTTTTTGTATCTCATTTCACTGTAAATAAAACAAATAAAATTATAAAGGAAAATAATTTATATTTGTGCGTACTATCTGAAACACACTCCTTGGTTACTTCGTTCCATAATCTGGAAACTGCATCATTACTGTCATACTAGCCGAAATTCTGATACCAAATTGATGGACACAAGTTAATGTCATGTATATGTTATTCTGCATCCATTAAAGTAAGAACATCGCAAAAAGATGTCACAGACAACAGCTTATAGTAACGTGCCACAACATGACTTTACAATGCATTGTCATCTGGTAGGGACACATTTCCGTCCCTCAGTGACACTCATATCTGCCTCCGTTTACAAGTAAATGCGAACTATTCAGTGGCGGCAATGCCGCGAAAGCTGGCAAGCTATTGTTGGAAATGCATGTAGATTAAATAAATGAAATAAAAGTAATTTCGCATGTATCATTATAATAAACGTAATTTTTCCTCACTGATTGTGAAATGTGAGGTAACACCTTAAAATAAAAGACGTGTGCAGTCACACTTGTGATGAAAGCAGAAGGGAGACGTGTGATGCGTATACTGCAGAAGCTGTAGTGCTGCTCCACAGGCTCGCGCCTGCGGTCGGCTCGCGCCGGCAACATTAAACACTCGGAATGTCGTCGGCTCGGCTCCGGGAGGCTTACGCCGTGTCGGCGCGGCCCGGCCGCCAGTGTGAACACCGCAATTCAAAACCATGTGTTTGATATCGAAGCGGGCGGCGGCCCGGCCAGGCTCGGCTCGGCCCGGCCGGCAGTGTGAACGCGGCCTAACACTTCTCCGGCTGGGAACGGGGAACTGATGTCCCCGAGTGTTGGGGGGGGGGGGGTGTTGCTCCTGAAGTAGATGGAGCAGGAGCAACAAGTTGTGAAGGGCCCCCCCACAAGCAAGGGGGCTGGTGGATTCTGACCGATCTTAGAGCCGATTCGGGACGATGGGAGAACCGTCGTGGCAGCAGCTGCGTAGGTTGACGTCATTGCCACAGGATGGAGCCTCTCATACTTCCGCCTAGCCTCGGGGTATGTCAGGCGGTCCAGGGTCTTATATTCCATTATCTTCCTTTCTTTCTGGAATGTCCTACAGTCCGGCGAGCAGGGGGAATGGTGTTCTCCGCAGTTAACACAGATAGGAGGCAGGGCACATGGAGTATTGGGATGCTAAGGACGTCCACAATCCCGACAAGTGATGCTGGAAGTACAGCGAAATGACATGTGCCCGAACTTCCAGCATTTAAAACACCGCATCGGAGGAGGGATATATGGCTTGACATCACAACAGTAAACCATCACCTTAACCTTTTTCGGTAAGACGTCACCCTCAAAAACCAGGATGAAGGCACCGGTGGCTACCTGATTATCCCTCAGACCCCGATGGACGCGTCGGACGAAGTGAACACCTCGTCGTTCTAGGTTGGCGCGTAGTTCATCGTCAGACTGCAGAAGAAGATCCCTGTGGAATATCATACCCTGGACCATGTTGAGACTCTTATGGGGCGTGATGCTAACTGAAACAGCCCCCATCTTGTCACAAGCGAGCAACCTCCGTGACTGGGCAGAGGAAGCTGTTTTGATGAGAACTGACCCAGAGCGCATTTTGGACAAGCCTTCCACCTCCCCAAACTTGTCCTCTAAATGCTCCACAAAAAACTGAGGCTTGGTTGGCATAAAAGATTCACCATCAACCCGCGTATAGACAAGGTACTGGGGTGAATAATCAACACTGCTGGCTTTAGCCATGCGTTCCTCCCATGGAGTGGCTAGGGAGGGAAATTATCTTTGATTGTATTGCTTGCCATTGAGGTTAGACCTCGATCGCTTAGAGACTGCTGGTGGAGGCCCACCAGCGAGAGATGATGTACCACGCTTCATTGCGGGTCATCCGCCCTGATGCCACCCACTCCGACCAGGGCCTCTCCCCACGGGCGCCACCCAGCCGCAGCAAAGACCACCAAGCAGGATGGCCTTTGCCGGCAGTCCCGATGCCCCAGAGGGATAGGCATCTACTCCTCGGCATACGTGGGGAGGTAGCAGCTCAGGCATCAGCAGTGCGATCCCTGTGTAGTCAGGGGGCTACCACCAAGAGGGTACATGACGACCCCACCACAACAGACTGGCTACCGTGCTGGATGTCGGGTGTCAAATATCAATATGTGTCATGAGTGCGAAGATGGAAGTGCATAATGGAGGGCATGTATGCCACCCGGAACACACTGCAGCTGACGTGGCCGGATGCTCGGTGTAAGGCCAACTCAATGACAAAATCGGTTGTGCCATATCTGAGGGCAAGATGAATATAGAATGCACCACGTAAGGCGTCCTTCCCCAAATGGTACGCCATAACAGAAAATTTTGAAATCTAGTGGTCAAACCCCTTAGGGGACCATCACATTAAGGCCGAAAAGTTTGAGACTCCTTTTAGTCGCCTCTTACGACAGGCAGGAATACTGCGGGCCAATTCTTACCCCTGGACCCGCAGGGGGGATCAAGTAGGTAAAAAGACGAGGGCTAGGAGAAATCCTTGGGTAACAGAAGAAATATTGAGTTCAATTGATGAAAGGAGAAAATATAAAAACGCAGTAAATGAAGCAGGCAAAAATCAATACAAACGTCTCAAAAATGAGATCGACAGTAAGTGCAAAATGGCTAAGCAGGGGTGGCTAGAGGACAAATGTAAGGATGTAGAGGCTTATCTCACTAGGGGTAAGATAGATACTGCCTACAGGAAAATTAAAGAGACCTTTGGAGATAAGAGAACGACTTGTATGAATATCAAGAGCTCAGATGGAAACCCAGTTCTAAGCAAAGAAGGGAAAGCAGAAGGGTGGAAGGAATATTTAGAGGGTCTATACAAGGGCGATGTACTTGAGGACAATATTATGGAAATGGAAGAGGATGTAGATGAAAATGAAATGGCAGATACGATACTGCGTGAAGAGTTTGACAGAGCACTGAAAGACCTGAGTCGGAACAAGGCCCCGGGAGTAGACAACATTCCATTAGAACTACTGACGGCCTTGGGAGAGCCAGTCCTAACAAAACTCTACCATGTGGGGAGCAAGATGTATGAGACAGGTGAAATACCCTCAGACTTCAAGAAGAGTATAATAATTCCAATCCCAAAGAAAGCAGGTGTTGGCAGATGTGAAAATTACCGAACTGTCAGTTTAATAAGTCACAGCTGCAAAATACTAATGCGAATTCTTTACAGACGAATGGAAAAACAGGTAGAAGCTGACCTCGGGGAAGTTCAGTTTGGATTCCGTAGAAATATTGGAACACTTGAGGCAATACTGACCTTACGACTTATCTAAGGAGAAAGATTAAGGAAAGGCAAACCTACGTTTCTAGCATTTGTAGATTTAGAGAAAGCTTTTGACAATGTTGACTGGAATACTCTCTTTCAAATTCTAAAGCTGGCAGGGGTAAAATACGGGGAGCGAAAGGCTATTTACAATTTGTACAGAAACCAGATGGCAGTTATAAGGGTCGAGGGACATTAAAGGGAAGCAGTGGTTGGGAAGGGAGTGAGACAGGGTTGTAGTCTCTCCCCGATGTTATTCAATCTGTATATTGAGCAAGCAGTAAAGAAAACAAAAGAAAAATTCGGAGTAGGTATTAAAACCCACGGAGAAGAAATAAAAACTTTGAGGTTTGCCGATGACATTGTAATTCTGTCAGAGACAGCAAAGGACTTAGAAGAGCAGTTGAATGGAATGGACAGTGTCTTGAAAGGAGGATATAAGATGAACATCAACAAAAGCAAAACGAGGATAATGGAATGTAGTCGAATTAAGTCGGGTGATGCTGAGGGAATTAGATTAGGAAATGAGACACTTAAAGTAGTAAAGGAGTTTTGCTATATGGGGAGCAAAATAACTGTTTATGGTCGAAGTAGAGAAGATATAAAATGTAGTCTGGCAATGGCAAGGAAAGCATTTTTGAAGAAGAGAAATTTGTTAACATCGAGTATAGATTTAAGTGTCAGGAAGTCGTTTCTGAAAGTATTTGTATGGAGTGTAGCCATGTATGGAAGTGAAACATGGACGATAACTAGTTTGGACAAGAAGAGAATAGAAGCATTCGAAATGTGGTGCTACAGAAGAATGCTGAAGATTAGATGGGTAGATCATGTAACTAATGAGGAGGTATTGAATAGGATTGGAGAGAAGAGAAGTTTGTGGCACAACTTGACTAGAAGAAGGGATCGGTTGGTAGGACATGTTCTGAGGCATCAAGGGATCAAAAATTTAGCATTGCATGGCAGCGTGGAGGGCAAAAATCGTAGAGGGAGACAATGATGAATACACTAAGCAGATTCAGAAGGATGAGGGTTGCAGTAAATACTGGGAGATGAAGAAGCTTGCACAGGATAGAGTAGCATGGAGAGCTGCATCAGACCAGTCTCAGGACTGAAGACCACAACAACAACAACAACAACAACAATGATGTCAATGGCAGTGCTGCGAAATGGTTTGAGTCTTATTTAACTAACAGGAAACAAAGAGTGTCGTTGCGAAATACCTGTGCATAAGCAGTCAGTCTTCATCTGATTGGGACTCACTTAAATGTCGTGTTCCTCATGTTTCCATCTTGGGTCCATTGCTTTTCCTTGTGTACATTAATGACCTGTCATCTCTCACATTGCCAGAACGTAAGTATGTTTTGTTTGAAGATGATACAAACATTGCAGTGAGTATCAAATCAAGCACAGTCTTACGAATAGCTGCTAATCAATTTTTCATTGGCATTAATAAATGAATTAAAGCTAATTAACTGTCATTAAACTTTAAAAAGATCCACTATATGCAGTTCAGAAGCTGTAAGAAATTTCCTTCCGGCATGTGTGCAACATCTGAAGACATGCAGGTCGAAGAGATTGACAGTGTTAAATTTCTGAGATTACAAGTCAATAATAAATTCAGTTGGGAAGGGCATACCACAGAGTTACTTAAGCACCTAAACAAGTCTGTATTTGCAGTGAGAATGACTTCAGATGTAGCAGATATTAATATAAAAAAACTTGCTTACTTTGATTACTTTCATTCTATTATGTTATATGGGATCATGTTCTGGGGAACTCATCAAACCAAGAAAAAGTTTTAGTGTGCAAAAGCGTGTTATAAGAATCATTTATGGTGTAAATTAAAGAACAGCATGTAGAAACCTGTTCAAGGAACTTTGTATTCTTACCACTGCTTCTCAGTATATTTATCCCTCAATGAAATTTGTTAGAAGTTATATCTATTTCCAACCAATAGCTCAATACATATTATCAATACTAGGGGTAAGAACAGTGTACACAAAACACTTACCTTGGTCCAAAAAGGGGTCCAATATTCAGGAACACACATTTTCAATAAACTACCAGCAACCATTAAATATTTGGTTTCAGATAAAGCACAGTTTACCCAGGGTTTGAAAGACATTTTGACAGGCAACTCCTTCTACCCTATAGGCGAATATCTTAACAGCGACTGTTAGACCAGCTTGAGCAAGAATGTCTCTTGGATTTCAGTTATGACAGCAGTCAAGATTAAGTATTTTGTGTACGATAAATTTATTAAAAGTGCATAACCACGTTTCATTCCGACAGTATATGAATTCTGTAAATATAAGCAGTTCCAGTTTACTGTAATCACCTATTTTGACAATCTCCTGACAAATTTCCAGGGTAGCAAGTGTTATATTCAAACGTCTTATGTTTTTTATGTTATACTTTTTGACATGTTCCACACCCACAATAATGAACTCAATTTTTGGTCTCTGGAGCTAAAACTGAATAGAATCTAATCTAATAGTGAAGGAATGTCATACGCTCACATTGCCTTGTATCAACTAAGGTCTTTCGACCTGTCAAATTAATCTCGCAGTATCGTATCTGCCTGTTCATCGTCATCTACTTTCCTTTTCATTTTATTATCTTCAAGTGTGGTTTCCTTTATATGGTCCTCCCATACACTGCTTCTGCATTACATGCTCCCCTTCTTCGCATAACCCTGTCGTCCGGTCTGAGCTTTTGATGTTGATACAGCTGTGGCTCTTTTCTCCAAAGGTTTGTGTAATTTAACAGAAGGTGATATTAGCATTTCCCATACATGCCTCTGCAACTTTGCATTGCCCCCATAGAGACTTTTGCTTCGCCATTTTGCACTTTATGCCAATCACATTTTTCAGAATTGTGTGTATTGTTTACCGGCCTCATTTGCTATATCTTTATAATTTTTTCCATTAGTCAATTGAATTCATTATTTCTTTTGATATTCAAGAATTTCCACTGGATCTTGTTTTTCCTAATTTCATCATCTGCTGACATCACCGTTTCATTTCCAAAGTTAATTATTCGTTTTTAATGCATTCGAATCCCCTTTCTCAATCAGTAGTTGCCTAAAGCATCCTCTGAAACTGTTAACAACATGTGGTGCTCTTAACTTATTCAGATCTCATCTCCATGGTGTCCTATCGCACTGTAATTTCTTCAGCTGTATTTCGAGTTCAAACCAATGAATTATGGCCAGAGGATATATCTATAGCTGGGAATGTTTTATAATTCGAATTAAATGTTTCGTATTTTAAATTTTGATTTCAGAATATCTGTCATATTTTCATATTATCTATCTGAAGCCATAAGATGTCTCCAGGTCCCTCCCGTATATAAAATGTACTTTCATGATTTTCATATCAAATGTTATGGAAGACTAAATTGTGCTCTGTGCAAGATGTTACCAGGCAACCTTTCTTTTTGTATCCACCGTTCAAGTCCTCTTACTATTTAGCGTTCTCTTCCTTTCTCTACTATATACCCTCCAGTCCCATTGTAATTAAATTTCGTTTCCCTTATTGATATCAATAATTTCTTTCACTTCATTGTTCGCATTTCTGATCACTTCATCATCTGCAGGGCAATTAGGTACATAAACATGTACTAATATGGGGGTTAAAGTTTTCACTACGTCGCGCCTTGCAGCTCTCAGATATTGACTAAAATACATTTTTAAAAGTTTATACCAAAGCTGCTAATTATTTATTGGCTGCCTAGTTTGGCCTTTGCCCATTTTCCTAAGCCATGTTTTTGTATTTAGAATATGTTAGGTATGAACAGTTCTATTTATTTCATCACACTTGATTGTGTATTAGATGTTAATTATCCCGTTTGATGAGATTCACGTAACAACGATATTTTATATACAATGGGGAATTTGTCCTCCTTGGATTACGTACGTGACGCATGTAACATATCCTACGAGTGCAACAAAATTTTTTGCAGATCGATTTCTAGTCGAAATTATTGCTTGCATCTGATCGCTTGTGAAGTTTATAAAGGGCAAATGTTAATTCATTCTTTCAAAAACTTTTGGCAGTAAACGTCTTTTTAGGTCTTATTAGTTTTCCCCTGTTCGGTTTCCTTACTATTCGTGTACGTAAGGTATTTTTACTTTTCTAGTTCGACTGTTTTGATGCGGTCATCCAGTTGCCGATCGCGATGTTTTAGCATAAGCGTACGCGTAAGAAGCAGGGAAGGGAGGCCATCATAGTGCACATTCTAGTATTCTGACCCCGTCACACACTACACGGCTATCCACCAGTGTCCCGCACGGCACAACTAGACATACAGCGACACAATTGTTTGACTGTACTCATCCGACATCATCACTTCGACAACACCTACACTGACTCATCAGAAGTATCCGGAAAGCTTATGTAATGTTGAACTGATGACCAGATGTCACGAGAGATGGACACGGCGGTATAAGAGGAGGCGGGGAGTGTTGTGTTGTCAGTAGAGTAGCAGGAACAACAGAACGGGTCAGTCAGGAGGGCTCACAGACTTCGAACGTTCACCAGCCATTGGATGTCACCTGAGTAACAAATCCGTCGGCGATTTTTAAACACTTCTGAATCTGCCCAAGTCGTTGCGGATACGGATCGTTCAGGGCTGCGGAAGGTGGCTGTAAATAAACGCATAAAATCAGCAGAAATAATCACTCGTGTGTTTCAAAATGCTACCAGCATCCCAGGTGACACAGTGGCCGTGTGCAGGGAGTTGAAGAGAGTGGCGCACAGTGGTCAAACTGTCACCTACAGGCCACACATTCATGTAGTCAGTGTTAAGCAAACCTTGAGGTGATGTAAAGAACGACAGTGGATGTCGGCAAATGAGTGTTTGGCTTTGACAACTCACGCTATAACCTGTGGTAAAGTTTCGGTTCGGCTAGTACCTCGAGAAGGTTATCTGCCATCACGTGTGATGTTAACAGTGAAGTACGGAGGGGGTGGTCTCACGGCAGGGGGTCGTTTTATGTGGTTCGGGCGTGGTCCCATAACTGCGTATCTGAAAACACTGAATACGGAAGAATGTGTACATATTTTACGGCACTGTGTACCGTATACAGTAGAGGAGTGTTTCGGAAACAGTAGAGGAGTGTTTCGGAAACGATGACTGTTTGTATCAGCATGATAGCACACCATGTCCTAAAGCAGCAGTTGTGAAACAATGGTTTTTGGACATAATATTCCTGACATCGAGTGCCCCGCCCAGAGTCGCGACTTGAACGCAGTGGAAAACCTCTGGGATGCGTTAGAGCGTCGGCTTCGCTCCAGACCCCATCGTCCAACATCACTAGCTCCTTTGGTTTCGGGTCCTGAGGACATATGTACTGCCACTCCTCGACAGATAATTCGAAGCCTCATTGAAACAGTCCCTGGGATAGTTCAATTCGTCACGAAGCTAGCATCCCGTATCAGTGTCCAATAATACGTATCCGGACGCTTAGTCACGCGACTCAGTCAGCTTCGACAAGGGTGGACCTAATAGTACGCTTCGTCGAGTAATATTACGAGTTCATTAACTGATGCGCCAAAGAAACTGCCATAGGCGTGGGTATTCAAATACAGACATATGTAAACAGGCAGAATACGGCGTTGCAGTCTGCAACGCCTATATAAGATGACAACTATCTGGCAAAGTTGTTGCATCGGTCACTGCTGCTGGAATGGCAGGTTATCAACATATAAATACGTTGAATGTGATGTTAAGGCCGCCGCACGTGCGATGGAACACAGCATCTCCGAGGTAGCGATGAAGTTGGATTTTCCCTTACGATCATTTCACGAGTGTACCGTGAGTATCAGGAGTCCGGTAAGACATAAAATCGCCGACATGGCTGCGGCTGGAAAAGGATCCTGCAAGAACGGGACCAACGGTGACTGAGGAGAATCCTTCAATGTGACAGTAGTGCAACCTTTCCGCAAATTGCTGCAGATAGCAAAGCTGGGCCATCAACAAGTGTCAGCGTGCGAACCACTCAACGAAACATCACCGATATTGGCTTTCGGAGCCGAAGGCCCACTCGTGTATCCTTGACGACCATACGACACAAAGCTTTACTCCTCGCCTGGGCCGGTCAACACCGAAATTGGACTGTTAATGATTGTAAATAAGTTGCCTTGTTGGACGAGTCTCGTTTCATACTGGGTCGAGCGGATGGACATGTACGGGTATGGGGCCAACTTCATGAATCCATGGACCTTACACGCTGTCGGAGGTTCTGTAATGGTGTGGGACGTGTGCAGTTGGGGTGATATGGGACATCTTACACGTCTGCAACCATTCATGTCCGTTGCGCATTCCAACGGACTTGGGTAATTCCAGCATCACGATGCGACACCCCACATGTCCAGAATTGATACAGTTTGGCTCCAGGAACACTCTTCTGAATTTGAACACTTCCGCTGGCCATCAAACTTCCCAGACATGAACATTGTTGAGCATATGTAACATGCCTTGCAACGTGCTCTTCAGAAGCGATTTCCATCCCCTCGTACTGTTACGGATTTATGGGCAGCCCTACAGGATTCATGGTGTAAATTCCCTCCAGCACTACTTCAAACATCAGTCGAGTCAATGCCACGTCGTTTTGCGGCACTTCTGCGTGCTCGCGGGGGCCCTACACGATATTAGGAAGGTGTACCAGTTTCTTTGGCCATTTGAATCCGTACTCTAAAGGGTTTTGTCTACGTTCCGCGATAAGAAAATTCCAATGAATTAACAGTGAATATTGTAGACTACACTGTGCAACGTTTATTTCCACGTTAGAGTTAAGGTACAAAGAAAGCGGTACGCCTACCCCTTTCCCCTCCTCTTTTCCCCACAAACCACTCTCTACGTCACGTGGACTGAGTCGTAATTGCGTGGATTATGCTGATAGCAGAGGTGCAGTGGAATATTCAGCGCAATGAATCTTTCAGCGCATGGCCGTGGGTTGATTAAATTCGCAGGCTTAATTAAGCGCAGCGCATTTCTATAATTAAATGCATTCGTACCGAGGCAGGGTAAGCAACTCAGAAGGGGAAATCCGGTTGCGTGACCCACAAATCAGGCCCACATCAACTCCCAGAAAGGTCTTCTCGGTGTTCTCTGTTCTCCTTACCTGCCTCCTCTCTCTCTCTCTCTCTCTCTCTCTCTCTCTCTCTCTCTTTGCCCTCCTCGCTGCCTGTTACTGCCCATAAAGCGCGGAATTTATTACCCGACAAAGCCAACTGTACATCCGACAGTAGTTGGAACTAAACTCCGTCACGCTACCAGGTAGACCTCGCCTAACACTTCCCAGCAGTGTAGTAGCAATCTTTAAAAGCGATCGCGAAAACCGCCCTCTCAGACAGACGTGAGTGCTTGCTATTAATGTCAGTAAATTTACTGTCTCACTAATCTCGATACAGTGTTTGTCGCTTTTTACTACTTTTTATTCTGGTAAGGTGTTTTAGTTATGGAGTCTTCAGATCAGTTTTAGAAACATAAAAGTGATCGAAAAATACGTTGACAAAATAATAACGGCAACAGTAATACACAGGAGCGGAATAAAAGTTATGATGAAGCACTTGAAAAAAGATTAAGATACTGGAAGAGGTAGAACTGTGAAAAGAAAGTGATAAGATTTCTGTAATGAAAGGAAATAAACAGCCAAAATCATAGGAACAGAGAAGAGGAAATGTGACAAAAGGAGAATGGAAAAGTTGGAAGAAGAGATCAAAAAGGACAACACTAGGGGTTTCTACAGAACCTTCAATGATGATCTGTGCTTCGGGCTAACGGATGTAAGCTTAGTAACAACGACAAAGAAAACTGTCATCTCTTATTATTTCCTATCGCTGCTAAACTGTGAAGAGCCTTGGGAAAGACTGGATGCTCAAAAAACAAACCCATAATAATTTATATTCCAAACCATCAAGACTCAGTCAAATCCTGTAGGTAATCAAGAAGGTCAATAATAAAAAAGCACCAAGTGAATATGGTAATGTGGCAGAAATTCAGAAGACTGCTTGTCAGTTCGCTACAGATGGAATACACAGCTTTATAGAAATGCCAAAAGATTAGAAATATGTGGTAATGTACCCACTCCATAGTAAAGGCGGCCGAAGGTATACTAACAGCTATAGACTGGTCTCCTTACTTTCAGTTGCTTATAATGTACCCTTCATTGTCCTACTGAGAGTAGTTGAAGAACAGTTTGGTCACATCATTGGAGAATATCAAGATGGTTTCCGAAAATGCAGGTCATACGTGCAACCGATATTCAACCTGAACAGCATTCTGAGAACTACACCAATAAAAAGCCAGAACATAGTAGACATGTTTGTCGACTTCAAAAAAGCATAGTACTCAACAACCAAATTTTATTTACGGTTTTCAAGGAATTCGGAATTGATAGGAAAGCAAGAGGAATCGTAAAGCAAACTGTGAGAAACACCATCTCTAAAGTTAGTTTTTTTTGTGGTATCTCTAAGCCCTTTGAAATGAAGACAGGTGTCAGTCACGGAGACTCGTTGGCCCGAATTCTCTTCAACATCATCGTGGACAAAATAATGAGTACCTCGTAACAAGCTCTGAAGGCAGAAGAAATAAGTGTAATACATCTTGGGAAGGAAGCATACCACTTGGAAATTAGGCTTTTAAATTTTGTTGATGACCTTGACCCTATAGCAGTATACCAGAAGGATGCGTAAAGAATGTTGAATGTCCTACAAGAAGTCACTGGAGAAACGGGTCTCAAAGGTCTCATACGGAAAGACGGAATCTATGGAACACAGACACCAAAGGGAGAAATCCTTGGAGGGAAAATATGGAAAGATTATAACGACAAACAAATTCAAATATTTAGAAGAATGGACTGAACCCAATGGACTGGACGATGAGACAGTCATGAGAAGAGCCGAAAAATTGGACCTTTCTGAACAACTAACACTGAACAGGTACAGTAAACAAGCGAGATCCTGCAAGGCCAAAACCAGGCAATGTATTTCCGTCGTGAAACCTGAAGGACTCCATGCTTCAGAGATGTGTTATTGTAGCAGAAGTACCAGTTGGAAGAGTTTAAGAGAAAAGAAGATTCTCAGGATAGTTTAGGAGTCCAGCAGAATACTGGTGGTTCTTGGAAGAATTGAAAAATAAGTTCTACAAGTACGCCGAAAAGATCACGGACAAAATGTTGAAAAGACGATTGAAATTTTATGGACACCTAGCAAGAATGGACGAAAACCGATTAAGCAGAAATGTCTTCAATTAGATCACATCATTAAATCCCAATAGATAAGTCAAAAGAAGAGCTGAATAAAAAATTGGAATTGCACTAAAGATTATCCAAAACAGAGAATAATTCATTGAACACCTTCAACAGAGACGGTGGATTGCAGCTGAGTACAGCGTGGATCCGGTGTTGAGGGAGTTGAAGCGGGTCCGGTGGTCGCGCGGCCAAACCATTACCATATATGGCGCGGGCTCGAACACCGGTGACGTCACGAGCGATGTCACTAGCGACGGCGCGGCTATATAAGCACGGCAATGACAACCACACGACAGACATCCACTTGACAATGGCAGAGGAGATCTCTGCGGAAAGCTCGTGGGCAGTAAACCACTTGACGCGACTTGAAATCCGAGAATGTTTCATCATCAAATCATATTCAACAGAATGCGGGAGTGCTGCTGTCTTGGCTGGAGGATGAAGAATCATTTTTACGTTGTGCTTGCTGAGGATACGACAGTGCAACTCGCAATGGCACGTCAACATCCTAGGATAGATCGACTGTGCTGTCGCAGAGATAATTCATGCACACTGTACTCCTTTGCCGGCTATCAACGTCTCTGGCGCTTGTATATCTGTGGCCGGATGCGCGGAGTTTAAATTTACAGAGTTCAAATGTTCAAACGTGTGTTAATTTCTAAGGGACCAAACTGTTGAGGTCATCGGTCCCTAGACTTACACACAACCTCCGGGGGGAGGGGTCGCGAAATACGTGACATGACGCCTTTAACCATGCGGCCAAATGGACAGAGTGAATGCAGAAACGTCAGGTTTTCAGCTGACGCTGAATATAGCTGAACAATAAAGAGACTAAATATTAGAAGAAGAAGCTGAATTTACGCGGCTGCACACCCGAAATTTAATGGAGCTGTCTTCGCGCTGCCCAAGCGTGGAGATACGCATTGAGTATGATATGGCTGAAACTGGTTAAAAGAAAATAAAGTAATAAAAAGCGACGCGGAATTTGTGAAGATTAGTGTTTCTTAGTCGATCGTTGATGTTACAGAGACTTTATATCTAACATCAAATTATTAACTGGCAGTGATTATGAGAGAAGCGACGTAGAAACGGTTTCAAATGGTTCTGAGCACTACGGGACTTACCTGCTGTGGTCATCAGTCTCCCAGAACTTAGAACTACTTAAACCTAACTAACCTAAGGACATCACACACATCCATGCCCGAGGCAGGATTCGAACCTGCGAACTAGCGATCGGGCGGTACCAGACTGTAGCGCTTAGAACCGCTCGGCGACTCCGGCCGGCAAGCGACGTAGACAACAGAGAGAGCAATGGAGCGTGACTGGAATACGTTGAAGTTGAATATATGCGGGATTCGTGAAGTACAGGAGGATATACGAGAGCGCATAAAAAAAATTTAAAGCTATATATTTTCAAGTTTTTCAGAAAATAATCTTATCCCCTTCAAAATACTCTCCATTATAACTAATACATTTGACCCACTGGTGTTCCCACTGTTCGAAACATTTTTTGTAGTCCTCTTTGGAAATGGCTGACAGCTCCTCCCTCCTTTTTTCTTGACTTCTTCAGTGTTGTCAAATCGGTGTCCTTTCATTCCGCTTGTCATGTTTGGAAATAAGAAAAAGTCGCACCGAGCCACGTCATGGGATTAAGATGCGTGGGGCAGCGGAACCACGCCATTTTTAGCCATAAACAGTCTAACAGAGATGGCTGTGTGTGCAGGTGCGTTTTCGTGTTGGAAGAACCAGTTTCCTGTTTGCAACAAATCGGGTCTTTTTTGACGAACGCTGTTGTACACTCTCCTTAAAACGTCCTAATAAAAACTCTGGTTGACGGTCTGGCCTGGGGGAACAAACTCTTAATGAACTTTTCAATATTGTCGTCGATTCGATCGGCTGATGGGCGTCTATAACGCGGTTTGTCATCAAACAACATGTCACCATTTTTAAATCGAGCAAACCACTCGTACACTTGAGTTTTTCCCATAGCGTCACCTTGCTAAGTTTCAACAGAATTTTTACTGAGGGGAAAACGAAATTTCACAGCTGCATGTTGTTCACTTTAAATTGCCATAGTAAAAAACGAAACAAGAACAAAACCGCACTAGCAAAAGTAGTCAATGCTGATGAACAGAGCAAGCCAGGACGACAACACAGGAGGTACTGAACTGGCGATGAGTTGCGCTAGACACGCCTGGCGGTAGAAATGCGTACTACACAAGCTCCGCCCACGGCAGTGTTATTCCGTTTTTTTTTCTTTTGTTTGGTACACCCTCGTACACAATATGGAAGAAAATACGAGTCGTGCATCATGACCTCCACCACCTTCCATCCCCAAAGAAAAACTAAAATAAGAACGTCATTTGACGCTATGTTGAAATCAATTTAGGCAGCGGTTATCATACTCAATAAAAAGTGTTTTCGTAATGATCAAAAAAATTTTCAAAGATGGTGGAGAAGAGCAAACACATCAGTTTGAGGGAGTGAATTGTGATTTGGAAATCCCACTCACAATCGGAGCTTTATTCAGAGTATAACATAGTTGTGCTTGAGTGTATCTGTTGAGCGTAGGTAACTATAAGGGATACGTGCATAATGTGGCGCTATGTTTATGTCGCGTGATGATGGAAGAAGGAGTCGGGTTTAACGTCCCCATCCGAAGGACGGGCCAACATCTTCATATGCGCTCACTCCAGGAGACACTGCGGAGAAGTTTGAAATTTGATCCAAAATGTTGGTGAAAAGTTCTGTCCTCAAGAACTTCACGCAACCGCCTCTCTCCCCCTCCTCCTGTCGGCGAAATATTGGTGGTGGCTTCGAGCGGAGAACCACCACACAGGTGTGCATTAGCGACCTCCGATACACGGGCGGGTACGACCGAAAGTGTTGGGGCGAAATTCTGCCTCTGAATTACGGAAACCTGCTAACTGTCATTCGTTTGGCATAATAAATTTATTTCTCACATGTGTAATGTGTGCGTAGTCATGTTGCGTAAAGTCCAGTCTACTGGTGCAATGCAGGTGACGTTACGTGCACACACTGGTATACGATACCCAACAACATATTCTCGTAGGTCAGGAACCTTCAATCAGTTCAACGTCACAAGGGTGTTACGCACAGAACCTACACCCAGCCATTCACGGGGTATGCAACCCACAATCCAATTTAAGGGTGAAGCGTGGAATTACATTAGTGTGTGCAATAGCGCTGTATGCTGTGTCCTTGTACCCTCGCGTATGTATTATTCGCAGGTAAATCCTGCTGAACAATATGACGATCCTTCAGGAGCTTGAGTTTGTCTCAAAGAATCAGCATGGTACAAAAAGAAAGAAAATAGAACACTCGAGTGAAACACAGCATGCAAGCAACAGAGGGAGGCGAACAGGTGGATTCCGCAGCAATCATATATGGTCATAAATGCGAAAGCTGAAAGTGAACTGCAGCAGCGCTAGCTGCAGGCAAGTACAGGTAGTATGCCTTACAAAATGTAACACCACCTTCTCAATGCTGAAAGGCGAGACAGTCCGGCAGGGCGTAGAACAACTTCCCCTGCAGTACTGAAGTGGTACAGGCCATAAGCGTTTCCAAACCAGCAGACACCGAAATCATGAGCGTATGTGCAACAAGGCATAGAAAAGGCCAAACAAGTGCTTCTAAATGCTTGTAAGCGCATAAATACATAGACGTGTATACACTAAAGGAAACGAAATCGCAACACCAGGAAGAGCCACTAAGAGGGTGCAATCAGGTTTGCTTTAAATACACGCAGTAACGGTCTTCGAAGCAAAAATGCCTTTAAAGCGATAAACACGCCATTATCGAAACCTCAATGAGTTTGAATGAGGTCCTGCAATAGGGCTACGAGAAGCTGGATATTCCTTCTGCGATATTGCAGAAAGATATGACAAGAATGTAGCAACTATACTTGACTGCTGGTTGCAATGGCCGCGAGAATTTACGATCGCAAGAAAATCAACCTCCAGACGGCCACGTGGCACTACCGAGAGACCACAGTGACACAACAAAACTTTTACAAATCGGTTACTTCAAGGACAATTCTGAGCCGGATGCCCTGTAGTGTGCATCACACTAACCCCAAGTCACCACTATTTGTGACTTCAGTGGTGTGAAGCGAGAGCTCATTGGAGGGCAGAGTAGAAGTATCATGTTTACACTACTGGCCATTAAAATTCCTACATCAAGAAGAAATGTAGATGACAAACGGGTATTCATTGGACAAATATATTACACGAGAACTGCCATGTGATTACATTTTCACGCAATTTTGGTGCACAGATCCTGAGAAATCAGTATCCAGGAGAACCACCTCTGACCGTAATAACGGCCTTGATACGCCTGGGCATTGAGTCAAAGGGAGCTTCGATGGCATGTACAGGTACAACTGCCCATGCAGCTTCAACACGATAACACAGTTCATCAAGAGTAGTGACTGGCGTATTGTGACCAGCCAGTTGCTCGTCCACCATTGACCAGACGTTTTCAGTTGGTGAGAGATCTGGAGAATGTACTGGCCAGGGCAGCAGTCGAATATTTTCTATATCCAGAAAGGACCGTACACGACCTGCAACATGTGCTCGTGCATTATCCTGCTGAAATGTAGGGTTTCGCAGGGATCGAATGAAGGGTAGAGCTACGGGTCGTAACACATCTGAAATGTAACGCCCACTGTTCGAAGTGCCGTCAGTGCGAACAAGAGGTGACCGAGACGTGTAACCAATGGCACGCTATACCATCACGCCGGGTGATATGCCAGTATGGCGATGACGAATACACGCTTCCAATGTGCGTTCACCAAAATATCGCCAAACACCGATGCGACCATCATGATAGTGTAAACAGAACGTGGATTCATCCGGAAAAATGACGTTTTGCCATTCGTGCACCGAGGTTTGTCGTTGAGTATACCATCGCAGGCGCTCCTGTCTGTGATGCAGCGTCAAGGGTAACCGCAGCCATGGTCTCCGAGCTGATAGTCCATGCTGCTGCAAACGTCGTCGAACTGTTCGTGCAGATGGTTGTTGTCTTGCAAACGTCCCCATCTGTTGACTCAGGTATCGAGACGTGGCTGCACGATCCGTTACAGCCATGCGGATAAGATGCCTGTCATCTCGACTGCTAGTTATACGAGGCCCTTGGGATGCAGGACGGCGTTCCGTATTACCCTCCTAAACCCACCAATTCCATGTTCTGCTGACAGTCATTGGATCTCGACCAACGCGAGCAGCAATGTCGCGATACGATAAACCGCAATCGCGATAGGCTACAATCCGACCTTCATCAAAGTCTGAAACGTGATGGTACGCATTTCTCCTCCTTAAACGAGGCATTACAACAACGTTTCGCCAGGCAACGCCGGTCATTTGCTGTTTGTGTATGAGAAATCGGATGGAAACTTTCCTCATGTCAGCGCGTTGTAGGTGTCGCCACCGGCGCCAACCTTGTGTGAATGCTCTGAAAAGCTAGTCATTTGCATATCACAACATCTTCTTACTGTCGGTTAAATTTCGCGTCTGTAGCACGTCATCTTCGTGCTGTAGCAATTTCAATGGCCAGTAGTGTATGATGAAAACTGGTTCTGCCTCGGAGCCAGTGATGCCCTTGTGTTGGTTAGGAGGAGGCCAGTAGAAGCCCTCCGACCAACTTGTCTGTATGCTAAATACACTGGACGTAAACCTGAAATTGTGGTCTCGGGTGCGATTTCGTATGACAGGAGGAACATCCTCGTCGTTATCCCACGTACCTTGACTTCAGATTTGTACCCGATTCTGGTGATTTGACCTGTTGTGTTGCCATTATGAAGCATTCTAGGGAGCGTTTTCCAACTGCATAACCCTTTCCCACATACCGCTGTGGTAACACAAACTGCGCAGAACTTTATTTTGAATCTACCAGCTATTAGTGGGATATATTGTCGAACTGGACAGCGACCAGACAGCCACCTCGAAATGTGACAAGCTGGTCAACCAAGTCATACATCGTCCTGGAATGTAGGGATGCATAAGCATAATTTCTCACATATCAAAAATTTCTCTGACTGGTTCCAATTTGTCACTTGACCTGAGTTCACGTTGGGCTACTGCATTATCAAAGCCCAACACCCTCGGAATAGCATTGAAGCGGTTACGAGACATTATTTCATTGAACAGTGGTCAGCCATTCTCAACATTCTAAAGCTGACTGATATCTTTATCTCTTGTGTTGTAAACTCCAGTCAGTATTAGAACAGCAAGAAACTTTTTCATTTCATGTATATCTATATACATCTAGTCCTTGTAAATGATTCAGCTTGGCTTGTTGGTCCACATACACACTTTGTCAATGAGGGGTACAAGAAAGAACAGTATAAAACAAATTTCTTCATTATCACAGTCGCTAGTCGAATGAGTTGTAGGTCCCTGGTCTTTCAATACACCCTCTTGCACCGCCTATCAGAAATTTCAGCTTGGAGAGCTGTAGCTCATATTTCATTCCCGTTAGGAGAGAACAATAAGCCACAGTCAACAGAATTTACACTAAATTGTTCTTTTCCATCTTCGTATGGGGATTCTTCAATTCATCATCTTCGTGTAGTTCTGAGTTATCTGCGACATCTACGTCATTATCATCATCAACGGGAGATTCTCATTTACTAGGTTGGTTTTCGGAATCAGAAGACTGCTCCAACAATTCCCTTACCTCCTCATCTGTTATTACTCTTCCCTGTAACGTTTTCTATTTGTAGAACAGCCAAATGTTATGAAATACTGCACCAAAATAAACATGTGCTTATCACAAGCAGGACTGTTGAACGGTGAAAGAATAACATTGCGAATCAACAGTGGCGAATGACAGACGCTGTGCAGACGGATATCTGTTTGTTGAAAAATTACTTCTAACCGCATGGGCCTGCGAGGCCTTTACCGGAGCAAACGTTGCTCAACACTTTAACACGAAGGCGTAGGTAATTTTTTATAATTTTTTCCAAAATTATGAATAAGTGGTCAAATAAGGAAAAGTCATAAAATTTTATTAAAATAAAATGTATAGTTACTAACAGAGAAGATATTAAACATCACAGATGGAATCTGAGGCCCGATGGTAGGTAAATGGTTAAAATAAGTTACCTAGACAAACGTATTTCCAAAATTTTATTACTCTACGTTAAATATTTTTTAGTGTTGTGATTTTTTTCCATCTACTAAAGTCACTTCAGCTATTATCGCAACTTTATCATCATTGGGCTGCGTCGTTTGTCCGCTGTCTGGAATGGTGCTTACTTCAGGACAGTCCGCCCTTTGGCCACGGGTCCTGGATCCGCCGCCACAATGGGCTAGCACCAGGCTTGGAAAGGTGCAGTGGGCCACTGCTATTGCATCACCGTCCTACTGTCTTCTGGACAGCGTGAGGTGTGTGATCCATGTCACAAAGCATGAGGTCGCAGTTATCCAACGTCCGTCAACAGCTTGAGCCGCCGCTGATGGAAGCAGTTGTGTCACGGGTTACTGCCCGGCCGACGATGCACTCTGTCAGCATTGCGGGTTGCCTACACAGAGGTCGGTGAAGCCAAGCTGCTACTTCCTGCAGTGAGCTATGGTGGGGTGCCACAATAAAGCATTCAGAAACTGTTTGATTTGTGCTATGCAGTATCCCTCGCAACCTATCTCCATCAGTCACCTTGCACTAAATTCCTAAAAGGCACTCCTCACTGCAGCACATTGTCGACAACCAAGCAAGTAAATAATTTTAATTTCATGTGGTTCAACAGCCTGATGCGGATCTTTCAGTTGGACGCCACTTAAGCGACTTAATGGTTCATATGGCTCTGAGCACTATGGGACTTAACATCTGAGGTCATCAGTCCCCTAGAACTTAGAACTACTTAAACCTAACTAACCTAAGGACATCACACGCACCCATGCTAGATGCAGGATTCGAACCTGCGACCGCAGCGGTCGCGCGCTTAAGCGACTTACGTGTCCCTAACTTACCCCAGATATCTAATCGGATAAAGTGGAACTACAGTTAAAATTAGAATCTGAACCATGTACTGTTGCTGACGAATTGTGGCATCGTGGACAACTGACGGCCAGATTGACGGAAGACTATAAATTTCAATGGTCCGACTGAGATTCCATACCACGACTTCTCAGTCTCCAGCCACGTGGTTTACTGCTAGGTCACAAGGCTCGACCTAACCAAGTTACGATACTATGGAGTATGTTAGTTAGCAAATATGTGATCCATTGGAGAAATATTTGTCTAAGAGACGTACTGCCCGTGTGTCTGAAAGATATTGCTTGTGATATGCTTTCACCTATGTGGTTCAAGCGATATGGTGTCTGCTCACTTTGCTCAGCTTTGGACTTGCAATCAGATGTTCTTTGAACGTCGTGTAGGAAGATTCGTCTTGTGGGGTCAAATAAATAGGTTTGATTTTGAGTCACCTATCGAGTCAGAGGAGGATATCCTGGTAAGATGGTTCAAATGGCTCTGAGCACTATGGGACTTAACATCTGAGGTCATCAGTCCCCTAGACTTAGAACTACTTAAACCTAACTAACCTAAGGACATCACACACATCCATGCCCGAGGCAGGATTCGAACCTGCTACCGTAGCGGTCTCGCGGTTCCAGACTGTAGCGCCTAGAACCGCACGGCCACTCCGGCCGGCTATCCTGGTAAGAAATTTTGCGGTTGTGAGAGTGATTATGAGAGGGCCTCATGCGACGTTCACATTCATAAAAGTAAGAACACAAAGACGGTAATCTGCATGCCAACTCGTCACGCTGTCCAGCGTAGCTATATAAATCTATGGGTGCATACAGACAAAGCTGTTTTCCAAACCCACAGCAATTCTCTTTTCAGGAGCAATCAGTGGCCCTTAAAAACGACGGTTTCACCGACAAATGACAAGATTTATTTGAATAATGTAGCAGATAATAAGGTTTCGCGTATTAAACATACGGCATAATACTCTCCTCTATTTGTGCCATCATTTACCGAAATGTCGTTTCGAAACCTCAAACTGTTTATGAGATAAGAGGATGTTATGAATATGAGGTCTGAGGATGTTATGAATATTTCTTTCTAGCTTTATCGCTGGTGCCCACCATCGAATCTGAGTTTGTACATAAAGCCAATTTTCTCGAGACTGGAGAGAGATGAAATCTTCTCCAAAGCCTAAAGAAAAATTAAGTATGTTAGCTAAATTTTACATGCATAAACCTATGATGTAATATGCATCAAACGCAAAATCATAGCAGCTCCTATTTTTCATTGCAAACATTTAGAATTTCGAGTAGTGTCTTAGTTAAAAGGGAAATATTACAATAACTATTACCATTAACGAAATGATGGTGACTTCATCACGAAGCTGACATTTGAAGCTTGTAATCTCCCCCCACCATCCTTCTTCCATCTATTGCCCACATTAAACAATTCCCAGTCTAAGTAATTAACAAGCAAAGCCTTTTATAAAGATTTTAGAGGAGTGAAGATTACAATAAACTTTAAGTTTACTTAGCTTGTCATGTTGAGATGGCGCCAGTTCTTCATGTCTAACACTTCCATTCTTGAAGCTGAAGATCTAATATGAGGTATTTACGGTAGATTTGAACTAAATAATATGGAAGATTGCTGTTGCAGAATTTCTTACGTAAATATATTTTCCACTGATTTTCTCTCATTTTAGTATATCATACAGTATTTTGATTTTCACAGTAACAAAATCGAAATTACATTGTTGGCACCTATTATATGAAAATACGTCCGATCACATATTTCACACACTGCGGAAATAATAATAAACCCAAGGGTTTGCAGTTTTTCTTAAGAACTGAATTCCAAATAGTTTTCGTTACATTATTAATGTCGATTATCATTTCATAAATAAATCCACAAATAAACGTAGTAAACAATACGGGATTGCGTAATTAATAATAGAAATTTTAAGTGTCCAAATAATTTGTAATTTCAAATGTTTCTAAAAAATAATTTTAACTTAAAATTCAGAGCTAGTACTCATCGATTATAACATCTAAACTAAAATATTTTATAAATTAATTTCTTTTCATCAATTTTAGTTCGAAACGTAACAAACTGTGTGTAAAATTGTGTGAAAGTTTTCAGAAAACAACTGATATAATACTGATCTGTCCAAAATTCGAAAAATAATTCTGGTATTGAGAAAAAGTAATGCTACCGGAGGCTGTGCCGTTAGAAGCTATAAGAAACATAACAGACAATTTTTGTACTTAAGTTCCTGTAACGTCGTTTGGGTAAGACTGCGTGACCCGCGCCTCGATTGTGTTAGCGCAGCGCTTCGCCAACCGGCGCCGCCGAAAGCTGGCAAAGAATGCCTCGCACATTCCGGCATGCATCGAGGTGCGCGACCGCACCTTACGGCGTCGGAACGCGGATGCCTTGGTGTGCTGCCTCATTAGGCTAGACAGGGATATTTTCCGCGCTGGTTTGAAGCAGTCTCGCGCTGGCCTCCGCAGTGCAGGTAACCCGCTTTCCTTACCTTTTCTCAAAATGGTTCAAATGGCTCTGAGCACTATGGGACTTAACATCTCTGGTCATCAGTCCCCTAGAACTTAGAACTACTTAAACCTAACTAACCTAAGGACATCACACACATCCATGCCCGAGGCAGGATTCGAACCTGCGACCGTAGCGGTCACGCGGTTCCAGACTGAAGCGCCTAGAACCGCACGGCCACACCGGCCGGCCTTACCTTTTCTCAGCTCAGTAGCTTACGGCTCAGTAGCCATATCTCTAACTGATAAATCTATTCGTCTCGATCGTACTTGAAAATTCGTGTTATTTCCACGGTGGCACCATGTGTAAGCAGTTAGGAGAACTATGAAAAAAATTCGAAGCTGTTGTTTGTAATGCTAGACTTCGAAGTAAGCAAAAACAGCTCTGTGTAACTCCTCCACCTTTCATCGATTCGAAAGCCTGGGGCCTCTCTACACACTTTTTACGCCTTCACTCACCCGTTCTGCTCCCTCCCCTCTCCCCACCCCCCCCGCGCGCACGCACACGCACGCACGCATACACACACACACACACACACACACACACACACACACACACACACACACACAGTTTCCTCCACAATGACGATTGTTTGATGCCACAGATTCCGTCCTAACAATCGATTCTTTCTTTTGGTCAATTTTTCACAACAAATTCATTTTCTTCCCGATTTGATTCAGTATCGTTTGATTAGTCACCTGATATATTCATGTAAGATTCACCTCTTTTCTGTACCACCACCTTTCCGAAGTTTCTATTGCCTTGTTATCTGCACTGTTTATAATCCAATTTTCACTTCCATGTAAACCTGCGATCTTAACACTGGAACTTATATTTCACGTTAACATGTACTAAACATTACAACCACTCCACTCAACGGGACTGAATGTTGCATGGTGGCTTTGAGGGCACAAGATGCATGTAGGAAAAGCAGAGACAAATAGGGAATCATTCTAATGCTGATAGAAGCCAAAAATAGCAATATCACACTGACATGCGCGAATTTGGCGACTAGTCGACTGTCATAGCCCTCACCTGGGAACAAGCGCGTCGAAAAGAGTGAAGCTGGGTCGCTGTTGGCGTATTTCTGCCGTGAGCATCTACGGCGGGAAATTGTAGAGTGAAACAGAAGTCATATCTGGTCTTGACCGAGGATGTGTTATAAGCCCTCTGCTGTTCCTAATCTACATAAACCGTTTAGCAGACAATCTGAGCAGCCATCTTAGTTTGTATGCAGATGGTGCTGTGATTTGGCTTCCAGTAAACTCATTCGTAGGTCGAAACGAAGTGCAAAATATATTGGGCAAGATATCTTTATAGATTGAGTATATGAGTACATACTTAAAAATACCGGTATATTTCGCGTACACGATCAATCACACAAATTTAAAGCTTATAGATTCAGTTAAATATCTAGTGATTACGATTAAGAATTATTTAACTTCAGATGATCAGATATGAAATGTTATGGAGAAAGCAAACCAAAGACTGCATTTTATTGGCAGAACAGTTAGAAGACGTATCAGATATACTGAAGATACTGTCTACACTGTGATTTCTCGTCCTCATCTGGAATATTGCTGAGCGTTATGGATTCCGTACCAGATAAGGTTGACGGAGGGCATCGACAAAGTTCAAGGAACTGTAGCTCGTTTTCATTATCGATGAGTAGGCGAGAGACTGTCACAAATATGAAACGTAAATTTGGGTGGCAATCATTAATACAAACACGAGAGCTCTTCACAAAATTTCAATCACTAACTTCCTCCTCTGAAAGAGAAAATAGCTTGTTGACATAAAGAGAAATGCTGCTGGTAAATCCTTCGCGGTATAAGGTCGTGGTCCACGAGACTCTTCTGTTCCTAACTTTTCGTCCAGAACTGCGCTGTACATCTTCAGAGCGGTTGCTCCTCCGTAGAATCTTGCCGACTGACGTTACGGACGTCCGAGAGCGACATACATACTTTAGAAAAAAGGGCATTACCAGAGTTACATGTGTTAAGAGGAGATGATCCTTGTCAAAGGCAACATTTAACTACCGATAGTTGTCTTGTCAAAGATAAAAAACTGTTTAGAGTTTCTGCAGAGCTGCTGTCCATATGATGCTAAATTTAATTGCCTCTTCTTTCCTACTAAAACTATCTCAAGTTTATATATTTCAATGGCTTCTCTATATTGCCGTGGATAATAGTTCATCGTAGATTTCAGAAAACTTCTCTTCGTGACTTCCTGGCTGAAGAGCATGCTCTGCTGCAGCCGATGTGTCAATTTTTCCTGGTCGTCAAAGACTTTTGTGTTCCTTTAAATGTGTATTCATAATTCTTTTGTCTTTTCAATATAAACTACACCACTCATACACGGAATTTTACATACGCCACGTGGTGACAGCGGAGGTCGCTTATCCTTCACAGATTGGAATGCTGGATCTATTTTCTTTGTTGCTGTAAAAACTGGTCCGATGTCAAATTTCTGTAAGCTCTTTCCAATCTTTCAAGAAAAGCCTGAGTACACGGCTAAGTCTATGCCTACCACGGAAAATAGACAAATCGACTGAAGCAGAGTACGTTCTTAAGTGAGGAGGCCGCGAAGTGAAGTTTTTCTGAAACAAAAATTTTATCTGCGACGACGAACTATTATCCACTGCTGTGTAGAAAAGCCACTGGGATATATATAAACATAGGGATACTCTTAATGGGGAAGAAAATACCATGAAACTTAGTGACATGTTGACAGTAGCTCTGCAGAATCGCTTAACAGCTTTTTATCCTTGAAAAGACGACAATCAATAGTTAAGTTTTACCTTATACTTATACGTGTAACTCCGCCCGCGCCTCTTTTCTGCAGTATATATGTCGCTCTCAGATGTACGACCCGTCAGTCGGCACGACTCAATGGGGGAGCAACGCCTCTGAAGATGTACAGCGCGGTTCTTGACGAAACGTTATGAACAAAAGAGTTCCGTGGGCCACGATCTTAGCCACCGAAAGGCGTACCAGCACCAATGTCTTTCGCCCGTGAAAGCCTTCATTCTATTATCTTAAGGAGAAATTACTGCCGTATTAAAACAAGAGAAGTCAGAGCTCGCACAGAAAAATTTAGGTGTTCATTTTTCAGTGTGCTATTCGAGATTGGAAAGGTCGATAAATTGTCTGAATGTGGTTTCGTGGACCCTCTGATAAGGACTTAAGTTTCCGTTGCAGAGTAGTCACGTAGATATAGAGCGACATGCACGATGCAACAGTTTTTCACACATCTCCTGATCCATATGCCGTGCAATGATATAATTTTGCAAGTATAGTCTGTGCTATACGTTAACAATTCAATAGTAGTCCTAAATACAATTAGTAGTAAAGAAGTAATAAATTAAGAAGTCATTCCTTTACGACAGTGTTACTGCATGAACAGAAAATACAGTAAGTGGTAAACTTTTTTCATCACATTACGGGGGATTAAACCAGAACTATTTTCGTAAAACTTCGAAATTAAGTGTAAAGTTCGTTGCAAGTCACTAAGTGATCCCGTTTTCGAATACTAGATGAATAAATAATGGTATTAGCGCCTCGTGATCTACACCTCTTTCCCACCACCACCCTTACCCCTTTGACAGGTTGTTCTTACGTCAATAGCGATTCTTTCCGGATAGTAAGTGATATGTGTTCCAAGTTTTGTAGAAATCTTTCCAGCGGTTTCGGAAGAGATGTGGAACAATCATACACAAACACTGTGTATACATTTTAATATGTATGACTGTCTTTGTTCCCGTGATGTGCTTCTGATGAAATATAGTCTATACGGCACCTGTAGTTACACTAAAGTTACCAGTGAAAACCTCCCAGCGATCCGTCTTATAGTTTTGGAGATTAGCGCGTCCAGACAGATGGACAACAAAATGTTAAAACTTTAAATCACGTTATCTCTTTTTTTTCTTGTACGATTTTGACGAACTGAAGCCTATACGGTGCTCAAAACTAAGCTCAAGTGCATAGAATGAAGGTTTTCACGACCGGATGACATAGCTGCTGGTAAACCTTTCGGGATATGAGGTGGTGGTCCAAGAAACTCTTCCGTTCCTGACGTGTTACTTCGACCACGCCCCTTTTCTGCAGTATATATGTCGCTCTCGGACGTCCGACCAGCCAGTCAGCAGGAATCAGCGGAGGAGCGCCTCTGAAGATGCCCAGCGCAGTCCTGGACGAAACTTCAGGAACGGAAGAGTTTCTTGGACCACAACCTCACATCCCGAAAGGTTTACCAGCAGCTAAGCTCGAGTTCCCAGTGGAAACCCCATGAAAATTCGTCCAGTAGTTTATGTGATTAGCGTGTTCGCAGACAGACAAACACGGGAGTTTTACAGATTTATTATTAGTGTACAGATTACTGTGTAGCCTTTACTTACAATTTTTAACACCTATCAGTAGGAATTTTTTTCCTTACTTCCCCCACTAATAATACAGTATATATCAGTACATGTCATTCCTTCAGAAAAATTTTCATGCTGCTGCTAGCTATCACATTACATCCTCTCTACTTCTACCACTTCTACCATAGACAGTAATTTACCTGCCGAAACAGAAACCAGAGCCACTACTCTTAGTATATCACTTTCTAATCTCATTCCCTTCGCATCAGCTGATGGAATTTGACTACATCTGCCTACGCCCACTCTGCTGTTGTTGACGCTCATCTTACCATCCGTTTCCAAGTCACTAAACACGTCGTTCAACTGATATTCCCAGTGTTTTCAGGTCTCTGTCAAAATTCAAAATTATAATTTCGTTTTTATTCCTTGAACTTCAATTCCTTTTCCAAATTTCCCATAGTTTTCTTCACTCAAAGTAAATATTGAGTAGCATGGTATAATTGTTACAATTCTGTCTAACTGTGCAGCTGATCCCGGCGGAGGTTTGAGTCCTCCCTCGGGCATGGGTGTGTGTGACCTTAGGATAATTTAGGTTAAGTAGTGTGTAAGCTTAGGGACTGGTGACCTTAGCAGTTAAGCCCCATAAGATTTCACACACATTTGAACATTTTCTGTCTCACACCTTTCTCAACTACTGATTCCCTTTCACGGTCTTCGAATCGTAGAACTACAGTTTGCTTTCTTCAGGAGTATCTGTCCAGATGAGAGTTTACATAGGCTCAAGGGCCTCTGAAGCTTTTACCTTCCTTTTTATCTAGTGTTATTAACTTCTAACAAGGTGCCGAAAATCTGCTCCTAGTGGAGGCAATCATTAGCCTCATGACAAATACTGCTTTCCATACCACAATAAGGCGTAACTGATGGAACTATTTTTGCAGCCAAGATGCTCTCCTCATTCGCAGGGGCGTGCTGGCAATGAAACTACGTAGAACCGCCCTCTCTAGGTTGTATCGCTACGTCTGGTAGATTCAGAAAAAGGTACCGGAACGCTTAACCTCCCAAACTGATCCTTCGTTCGCATATTGAACAATGAAAGCCGTTCAGTGTACCCAAGTATGAACGTCTCTAAATGACTGACAAAAATCATTCTCGTCACGAGGATACTAATCTAAATTTAAAACAGCCTTCGTACTTTAAATCATTTACTTGTAATTTAAAGTTATTGAAAGAGCGATTTAAAACATTTCGACTAGGTCACAGTTTGCAACACCTAAAGGCAAGACGAAAACGCATCAGCTATGTCAACGCGTGATCGCTTGTGGAGACACGACTGGACCTTTGCTGGTCTTGTTGCGACATCCAGTTCTTCTGTGGACAACGGGTCACTGTTAGCATCACAGCTCGTACCTCTCAATGCCCTCTCGGTGACGTGTGCCTCCTTTGTGTGACTTAAGTCTACAGCCATAGCTGTGTTCTTCGCTACAAATTATCATCACAGCGCCAGCTGTTGGCATTGTTCCACAAATAGCTGGTGCTCTAAAAACGAAGCTACCAACAACTGAGCAACGCCAGACTAGCTGGTGGGATCAGCTGATCCACCGCTAGGAAACGTGGCGTAAAGACCTCAGCGCCTCTTCTGGGAGAGTCACACTGCGTCATTTCATTTCCAAGCACGTTTGGAGAGGCTTTATTCATAGCAAATTATACAATACAGAATCTATGTCAGGAAAGGGTTGTTCAAACATAAAGTGTTTCGCGAAGGGCGCAGTGTCTCGTTATTGAGATTCTGGTGGGTCGCATCAGAAATGTGTGTTCAAGTCCGTTCAGTGATAGGTTCCCATTCTGCCGGTATAAATTTTAAGTGAACACTGCGCTTTTCTATGGCAAATCGAGTTCGCGTTGTCGATGTACGGTGAAGTTGTCTTTTGTTCTTATCGCTGTCGTAAGGCTCAGAGACCGTACATTGTCCCAAAATGTTCTATGTCCAGATCAGCACTAATCCACTTATCTCGATTGAGCTAGATTTCTACCAAGTAGAGAATTACTCTAAGTCCACACATACATGAAAAGCACAAGTTCCACCGAACCACAGAGACGAAACAATTCCTGTCTTTTGGAACTGACGATCTGAAAAACTTTTAAGTCCGCGAGAACATGTGGCCATCTAACCAGCCAGAGAAGCACACTCTGGAACTCATACTAAAGATGGCTGCCGTCCCTCTGACACAGTAATTTCCCAGAATCTACATTCATTAAGAGGGTCGGAGACATCACCAGCCTGCGTCACAATTCTGATACAGGAATGCGATGTTAAAGCTTGATGTTTATGTTGACCTCTATTTCAATTTTCTGTAGGGGTTCCGGAACTCTCGGAACCGAGGTGATGCAAAAACTATTTTTGATGTGTTTATATATCATGCGTATTATAGACCTATATACACTGTGAAACAAAAGAAAATTCATCACAAAGCAGTTACGCAAATTGATATTCACACAGGTATCGACGGAAAATGTAGAGCTGTAAACTTTGGCCGCCAATAGATGTGTGCGTGACAGTGCAGAGCAGTTTCACTGCGCAGCTAGCAAGTATAATACGCAGCGGAAATGCCGATATCAGAGCATAAACTGTTTACGAATTTTATTGCGTGTGCTGCGTCGGACAGCAACAATGCCTCGCACACAGAAGCATCAACAATATATGCTAACGTCAGCATGTGAGGAAGTATGTAGTTGGGTACAGAGAAGGCGGTTGGAGTAATCTGCGTTTCACGCGATACTTGAATAACAGCGACGACACTGTTCGACGATGCTGGCACGAAAATGGTGAAACATGGGCGCACACAGCTTCATGAAGGAAGTGGTCGACTCAGAGAGACGACAGAACGTGGAGCGAGCAACCGTCAGAGAGGCACTCACAGAGCCAGATACATCATTATCATCGATTCGCAACTAATGCTTCAGTGACGACAAGGACCATTAATATCTGACCCAGAGAAAGGGGAATGAGCTCACAGCACACCTTGCGCCGACTACCATTGACCTCTGTATGCCAACAATCCGTTTGCAGTGGTGTCTGGCACACTGAGCTTGGAATCTCAGTGACTGGTGTAGAAATGCCTTCATTGATGGGTCCCGTTTGGATATTGAGCCTCGATGACCAGCGAAGACGTCTCTGGAGACGCCCCAGGTAGCAGTGGTATACCTACCTGACTGCAGCACGCCATAAGGCCCGACAACCAGGAGCGATGGTCTGGGGTACCATTTCTTTTTATAGTAGGACCGCTTTGTTTACCATCAGCGGCACTCTTACAGCGATACCCTATGCCCTGTTTTATTGGTTCAAATGGCTCTGAGCACTATGGGACTCAACTGCTGAGGTCATTAGTCCCCTAGAACTTAGAACTAGTTAAACCTAACTAACCTAAGGACATCACACACATCCATGCCCGAGGCAGGATTCGAACCTGCGACCGTAGCGGTCTCGCGGTTCCAGACTGCAGCGCCAGAACCGCGCGGCCACTTCGGCCGGCCCTGTTTTATTGCCGCCCTGCATGGAAAGCCCTCCTGAGATTACATTCCAGCAATATAATGCCCCGTTGCACACGGCGAGAGTCTGTATTGCTTGTCTTCGTGCTTACCAAACCCTACCTTGGGCAGCAACCTCGTCGGATCTCTCCCCAACTGAGAACGTTAAAACATTATCGTCAGGGTCTTCCAACCAACTTGGGATTTCGCCGATTTAACGCGCCAATTGGACAGAACGTAGAACGATATCTCTCAGGAAAACATCCAACAACCCCATAAATCAGTGCCAACCCGAATAACTGCTTCCACAAGAGTCAGAGGCGGACTAGTGCGTTGTTGATTTCAAAAATGGTTCAAATGGCTCTGAGCACTATTGGACTCAACTGCTGAGGTCATTAGTCCCCTAGAACATAGAACTAGTTAAACCTAACTAACCTAAGGACATCACACACATCCATGCCCGAGGCAGGATTCGAACCTGCGACCGTAGTGGTCTCGCGGTTCCAGACTGCAGCGCCAGAACCGCGCGGCCACTTCGGCCGGCCCGTTGTTGATTTGCTCAATTTGTTCATCACACCTGCCGATTTCCGTCTCATTTGGATAATTCATTCGTGGTTCGTGTTTTATTTGTGTTAGAGTGCATTAGCTGAATCGTCTTGCTCTGCTCGCCGTGCAGGTGTATTGCACTTTGGTGTAAGTTTTGGGCGCCTACGTGTGCAAAGCTGTCTCGTCTTTTGCGAGTTATAACCGTTCGCGTGACGTCAGGTCGGGACTCCTGGGTGTTTGGCAGAAGCGCGTGGACTGGGCGGCCGCTACCTCGCCCAGTACCCACGCCTCATCGGCCTACTGTCAAGCGTCAAAACAGTGGCGCACTGACCGAGCCGCCGCACTGGGGGTGCAGACCGGCTGCGCACTCAAAACAAGTCAGCCACCTCTGATCTCTTTATTCTTGGTCATATTACGCCTGTCATCCCCCCCCCCCCTCACCCCCTGCAGTTTGGCTTGTCGTCACACCTACTGTTGTCTTGCTACATGTGCCTATGACTTTATAATAGTTGTTGACGCTGAAGAAACGGAATTTAAACGCTTTCCCAATGATGCTGTATTCTGACAGAGTTGGTAAGGGCATGGAAGAGCAGTTGAATGCAACGGATAGGGTAGATGGGTGTAAAGAAAGACAATTTACTGTTGTTCTAAAAAAAATGTGTGTGAAATCTTATGGGACTTAACTGCTGAGGTCATCAGTCCCTAAGCTTACACACTACTTAACCTAAATTATCCTAAGGACAAACACACACACCCATGCCCGAGGGAGGACTCGACCCTCCGCCGGGACCAGCCGCACAGTCCATGACTGCAGCGCCTTAGACCGCACGGCTAAACCCGCGTGGCTATTGTTCTTCTAAGACAATGGTCAGTGATGGGCAAGTTTTCACACGATTTCAAATTGATGTCATACAATGGGTTGGTAACTATAACCTGTCCAGATTTCAGCCCTGTCTGATTATTAATTACATATAAATTTACAATTTAGCTATAACCAAAATAGCAGGGTTTTCCCCCACAAAACTGGATAAAGTACCGCAGATTATTTATTTATTTCATGAACAGTACAGAGTAACCCACCCCCTTGAAATGCAAGGTGGGTCGTATGCTTCTGAATCTAATAGCAAAGACTTCTCACTGTTACAGTCTTATTGGAATACGGAACATTTTATATAATTTCTGTGAGCTTACAGTGAACTGAATGCTCAACAACTGTCAAAATGGATATAATTTGTACAATGCAAATGGCAAAGAAAATTTAAAAAAATAAGAAAATGTCACACAATGAGCGTGGTTAAGAATAATTTGTAAAATATAGGGGGAAGTGACCGCAATGCGGTCTTTGCCCCATTCTGAGATAAACATGGATAAAAATAACAAAAACATTTGAAATAAACCTTTGTAATATTATTGTATTGTAGCCAAGTTAAACAACACAATACTGAATTGATATGTCTCGTAAATTTGAACATAACGCTTTAAATACTTGTACAAAAACAATACTTTCTTCTCCACGTAAGGGGGATTGGTAGGATAACACGAATGAGTTCAATTGCTGTGGCTAAGGGATCTAGCTACCTAGTAAACAGTGTACTTAGTTAGGTCCTCTGATTCTTCTTCTTCTTCGGATACTTCTTCGCCTAATAGCAAGTCCATATCTATATCAGAGCTACTTTCATGGCGTGAATGGTCTGAATCTGAATAAACTCGACGTTTGACATGTTTTCTTCCCTTTTTTGGCACTGATGAAGTGAAATCTAGCTTAGGTCGTTTTGTTTCTATAGCACGCTCAGTTCTTCCATTGGTACGTATTTTCTCCTCAGTAGCATGCTTTTTTCCCAAGCATTCTTCTTCCGTTCTTTCTGTATTGGCTGCCGACGTTCGAAGCACAGATTTCATTGCTTTGCCAGGAAGTCTACCGCAAATCTTTATCTTAGACAGCGGAATTATATTTTCAGGTGAGAGAACATCACGCAGTGTGTTGAGCGTCATCTTTTGTGCGAGTTATCATTGAAGAATTCGTCACATTGTTGGAGGGGGGGAGAGAGAGAGGGGGTGTGAGAGAGGGGGGAGAGAGAGGGGGGCAGGGGGAGAAAAACGAAGAGCACTTTTGTGTGAAAGGCAAATTTCACGAGTTCGAGTCTCGACCTGGTACACAGTTATAATCTGCCATGAAGATTCCTCAATAAAATGTATTATGTTTTAATATTACAATAAAAAAACAAAAAATTGTTCAATTAAATGGTCTAAAATGTTTTAATATAACAACAGCAATTTGTTTACACTAGTGCTTAGAAAATCAGTTCAGCGTAGCATACGAGAAACTGCAGTTCAGCGAGATAGCACGCAATTAATTTACGAACCATATCCAACGTCTCTGTACACTGATACGAATTATCTTGCAACCTAGCACCTGAACGCCGACTAAACTTGACCAGTAGCCTGGAAAGTGACTGAACAGAATTCCATAACATCACATCACATTGGAGCACTATTTCAATTTATCGTGTGAATTCTGTACTGGAAAGTAGCTTCAATGATCATGAAGGCTCAGTAAGTCCCAAATTACAAAGCGATGAACATTGGGAAATACCACCTCCATCGCAGGGAACACATGACTAGCCTTCTACACATGCCACGATCCTCATCGATCTCCTGAGTTCCAAGCGGCTCCACCTTGTAGTTTCAACGTTCATCATTTTAAGCCAACCTATCTCAGGAGCACAATGCAGCCATCTTTATCTGTCACTCGTTGTTCCCACTAAGAGCATTCTTCCGCTTACCGCCCAGGTTTTCCAGAAGTCTGTTTTCAACAGCTATTGGAAAGAGCGGGCTTTCACAAGAAATTCTCTGACTTTTAAGCCATCACTGTAGACTTCGAGTGGATGTTCGATCCATCATCTCAGATGTGGGTTATGGGAGCTGTCACTTGCGTCCAGAATGGCCTGATTACACCAAATAAGTGCTAAATTTCTTCCATATTTTCGTAACGACTATAATTTCTTTTAGTAACAACGAGGTAAATGCACTGCCTGACAAAAGGAAGCGTGCAGAAGGAGAGAAGAATAAGAAATGAAACAACGCGGGTTCATATGGTATGTGATGTTATTTCACTGATTAGAAAATGGACTCAAATCAACAAAGAACTGCCGGCCGCGGTGGTCTTGCGGTTCTAGGCGCGCAGTCCGGAACCGCGCGACTACTACGGTCGCAGGTTCGAATCCTGCCTCGGGCATGGATGTGTGTGATGTCCGTAGGTTAGTTAGGTTTAACTAGTTCTAAGTTGTAGGGGACTGATGACCTAAGATGTTAAGTCGCATAGTTCTCAGAGCCAACAAAGAACTTGGAGGTGCGAGCCCACTTATCAGTATGATGTTGTACCTCGCTGCCCCGAAAACAGGTAGTGATTCGGTTGGAATGGGTCTCATAAAACTGTAGTGTAATCTCACGAGGCAAGATGGCCCACAACTGTTGGAAGTGGTGCTGGATTTGCTGGATACTGGAACTGGGACGCAGTTGTTGTCAGAGGTAGTCCCACGCATGCTCTGTTGGGGACTGTTCTGGATATCTTGCTCTTCACGGGAGTACATCCTCATCGTGCAGACAGTTCATAAAGGCAAGTGCTGTGTGTGCACGAGCATTGTCCTGCTGAAAGATGATACCACGATACTGCTGTCTGAGAGATAACGCCTGAGGATGATACATGTCAGTGACGAAACTCTATGCCGTCAGATTTATCTCGATCAATGACCAAACTCATACCCGATGGCCCCACTCCATGACGCCGGCAGTACCACGGCTGTAGCTGTCCGAAACACTGATAGAATGGGACCTCTCCCCAGGTCGAAGCCATACTCACCTCCAATGGTCATCTGGGATAGTCCAGAACAACGATTCATCGCTGAATACAATGTAATGCTATTCATCAGCAGTCAACGCTTCTCAGTCACAGCACTGCATCAAATGCAGCCGTTTGTGTTGTGGTGTTAACGGCTGTCTGCACGTGAGACGGTGACTCTATAGTCCGGCTGCTCCTTGTCTCTGACCAACAGTGCGTAATGTTACACGGAGCCCACTACTAGGTCTCAGAAGTGAGGCACAGATGTGAAGATGTTACGCTATGGTGGGTGCACAATACGGCTATCGTCCCTTCTCACTGTCAGACTTCGTCGAACGGAACCGTGACGATGTGTATCCCTGTCGTGAGGTTCGCTTGCAGTCCAACATCAGGTCACCGTTGTATTCGAACGCCCCACAGATCTGCATGTTCAGGAATTTCATCAGCTGACTAAATGGAGGGTTACAATAAGACCAGTCTCAAATTCTGCCAGGCACTGATAAGGCTGTCTCCCTCGAATATGGGTATTTCCACGTCTTTCACAGTAATGACTCAATATGTCACGCTGTTAAGGCCCCTTATGTACCCTACGAGGCTTGGTAACATTACCAAACGCGAACAACAGTCACGCACTCTTCTGGACGTTCCACCTGTCACACAGAATTGCAGCTCCAAATCATTTACATACCTCCCAGTGGTGTCTAAGTGCACGAAGCTACATTAACAACGGACCATGTCTTCCCGGTGTATAATTTTTTTGTCAGGCGGTGTATGTAAGGGTTTGAGGCTCTTGTCAGTCTTATTAAAATACTTCTGGGTGTACTGTCGCGCTATCTTACTAAATGTTTAAAAATGCTAAAGTAGTAAAACAACCGACATTCCGGCAGTGTGACAGCGGCCTTCATGAGAGCACAGAAAAGTTAGTATTTTAGTATTTTGCAATATGGTGCGGTAGAAGACCCAGAAAAACTTTAATGTGTAATGATGATTGCTTGAAAGATTCTCGGGTGTTGCGTCCGATGGTGTTGTGCGAACTGTGCAATATTTCTTCAAAGTAACTGATCAAACGTCTCCTTAGAAAAATTAATGAATTACTGTGCTGGTAAACCTGTTACGTTATTTGATTTTTAAACAGCTGAGAAAAACTGAACGTACTCAGACATTTCTCTCTTTACTTATTCTGATCATCACTAAACTGGCGCACAATATTTTTAGCGCAACGCAATCTGACTTTCAATAATCCCTGCAAAAGAATGGCCCTGACTAACAATAACCTATACCTTTCGTGAATCACTTACCTCACAAAAATCTTCGTTACTCGAACTATGCAATACAGCGAGCGCCAATACTGCCAGCTAAATAAAAGATTCTAACTACTGAAGGCACTAACTACTGATAGGCATACTTAAGAAATGAAAGATTTTAATAGAGAACAAACAATGTATTTACCTTAATAGTGTTCAAAAGTCGTAATATATATATCAGTTCACGACATCCACTCTTACAAACTTACTCTTTCTGACGGACACACGTCAAGATCGTCCGCTCTTAAAACTCTGCCATCTCTTTTCCCACATCCAAAACTGCTGGCTGGCGGCTCACCTCCAACTGCGCAACGCTACGCGCTGTTCACATCCAGCTGCCCAACACTACAATAGCAAATATTCCAACAATGCAAACCAGCCAGAGACTGCACACACCACAGTCAGTGATTTTCATATAGAGCACTACGTGGCGTTACCAACATGAAAACGTAAACAGCCAACTTACACTGATCGTCATCATCAAGTACCATCAAGGAATTTATCAAACAGTTTTTACGTCGGGAAAGGTGCAAACAGCCCAATAATGATGATGATTTCGCTTTTAGAATACTTGACCGCATGGGATTCTAAGGCAACACGTGTTGCCAAAAATTAAAAAAAAAAAAAGCAGCACCTGATACACAAAAAGTTACTACTGGGGAAAATACTGTTAATACGACAATTATGCATTTAAAAGGTTAATATTAATGTAGTACTGGCAGCTGTGCAAGAGTACTTCCGGCAACTGATGTTTTTCGCTTCACGGAAGCAATAAGTATCAGCAGAATCGTAATTGTGCTCCGCGTTGAGTTCGTTTTGATTGCAAATACCGGGCCCTAAACTCAGTACGTCTGTATGATGAAACAACAGGCAACAACAACTGGTAAACGCCGCGCAACACTACGTTCGGAACAGATAATGCGATCAGGGGTGCAGGCGGGAAGCGCCGCTGACGAAGAGGATTCAATTAGCGGGTCGCGTCCGTCAGTCACCAACCCGAGCGGTGCGCGCTCAGTAAACGGCAGCCAACACAGCGCCACCCACTATCGATCACCCATCCTTGCAGTTTGTCTTGCCACATTGTCGATTCTCACTTGTAGATATCCATTCTATGAGAAGTAAGCAAAAATCCTACTCTCGTGGTGTAGAGATAATCAGGAACATAGTACCGTGTCACATTTCCTACGCTGGCAAAGAAAGTTGCAACGAAGCAAAATATTACGAGTTGTCACCTTGTATTGAAAACGTATCTTGCCATGGAGCCGGGAGAAGAGGACATGTTGGTTCTCGCGCTCGCACAGAAGACGCTGGCTTCTGCGCCGAACGAGCGGTGTGCTTGACTAATGTTGCGCTCAATACGTCACACATACTCTCTATGAATTTGAAGAAGCATTGTTAATATTAATCCATCTTTTTCATACTTGTATACAAAATTGTACGGATAACGGAACCATGCTGCTGAAATTTCAAATCAATAACTTCAGTACCGTTGTAGCCGAGCGGTTCTAGGCGCTTCAGTCTGGAACCCCACGACCGCTGCGGTCGCAGGTTCGAATCCTGCCTCGGGCTTGGATGTATGTGATGTACTTGGTTTAGTTAGGTTTAAGTAGTTCTAAGTTCTGAGGGACTGACGACTTCAGATGTTAAGTCCTATAGTGCTCAGAGCCAGTTGAACCATTTGAAATTCCGTACTTTCGGATATATAAATGTTTACCTAAACACATGATAACTGTGCTAGCATTGTGAAAACGATTTAGGGACGATAATGTATTCGTCTATAGAACCAATTGAAACTACAACCAAGACTATGTGATCGGAGGCTTTCCCGGCGTATGTGTTGCTTCCAGGGCTCTCGGGTGCCCAGTCGGATGCGATCGTTGAAGTCCCACGATATTTCGGCGAATAACCTTTCCGCCATCATCGGGTGGTTCTGATGGAATGGTCTGTTCGCTCACTGTCAGTGTTATTTAAGTCCGTCAGTCGGGCTTCGATTCCCCGCACCGACGGTCCGATTTCGGCCGCCGACATTCCATTCACGAGCGCCGACGCTTCGATTGCGGCCGCCGACAAATCGTTTGCGGGCGCCGACCCAGGTCGGCGCCCACCCCGGCGTCGCGCAGGGTGGTGGAAGATGCAGAATTCCGTGGAGTGTCCTCTGCGGCCGTCGTAGAAGGGTCTTGTGACCGCTTGTGGCGTGACTTCTTGATGGAGTTAAGTAATGGTTGCCATGCCTTGCTTAGTTGGAAACCTGTGTCTCTCTTTATGAGATTGTCCGTTAGGCGAATTTCAAAGACCTCCTTGGAGATGCTGTCCCAGTAGAAACTGGTAGAGGCCAGAATCTTGGTCTCTTCGTATTTCGCGTTGTGTTCAGTTTCCAAGCAGTGTTCTGCCAGTGCCGATTTGGTGAGCTGGCCTAGGCGCGTGTGGCGTTGGTGTTGTTTGGAGAGGTCTTCGACTGTTCGCATTGTTTGACCGATGTAGGATTTGCCGCAACCACATGGAATATTATATACGCCCGCTTTCTTGAGGCCAAATCCGTCTTTCACTGTCCTGTATCTCGGATGGTGGTCGGAAGACCGTGTCAATTTTGTGTTGTTTTAGCAGTCTCCCAATATTGTGGGACTTCAACGATCGCATCCGGCTGGATACCCGAGAGCCCTGGAAACAACATACAGCCAAGAGGATAGATTTATATAAACTAATGTCATGGAATTTTCTTTAATTTCATTGCTTCAGATTTCTGACGTAATTAACGGTACATTGGAAAAGCTTTATTGTATTGTCTTTTGGTTGTGTGAGTGTTTTGGAGAGACAGAGAGCGAATGGAGGGCATACTTAAAGTGAGAATGTGATATTTTATTAAAGCTACGTAAACGCAAGCGTGAGAAAGTTGTTGTGTAATAGGTGAATTGTGACGTATGTCCGAGTGAATGGCTCTCAGCACTATGGGACTTAACATCTGTGGTCATCAGTCCCATAGAACTTAGAACTACTTAAACCTAACTATCCTAAGGACATCACACACATCCATGCCCGAGGCAGGATTCGAACCTGCGACCGTAGCAGTCGCGCGGCTCCGGACTGAGCGCCTAGAACCGCTAGACCACCGCGGCCGGCTGTCCGAGTGAGCTTGATTTTGTAAAGGGCAGCCAGAAGGGGCGTTGAGTATTAAATTTATTAGTAATTTATTTTGTGGAAATGGAATCCCGTTTTTCGTTAAATGTTATCTACTTTCGGAATTATGAGATTTCTACTCTAAATTAAGTGCGGTAATCTGATTGGCTGACATTAGAAATACCACCCGTATAGAAGTGCGGGAGATGATCTGATTGGCTGCTTAACATACTAGCCAAATGGAACGCAGCATTTTCCGCGCGTTTGAGTTGGGTTTGCTGCCTCAGATCTGTGTGTCGAGATAATCGCTCGGAAGTCGTCGTTTGGTAAACACCTATGTTAAATCGCGCTGATCAAATTTGTTCCAAAATGAAGATATCTGAGCGTTTGATCGGTTTTTGTGTAACTGATGAAAAGTCACTACAGTGTCACTTATTTTGAGAAAGTTTGAGTTTCGTGAGCGGTTTATTTTACGAGATTTCGAGTGACAACATTTCAAGTCGTACATAAACTCCACGTGGCGTGTTTCGTACAAATTACGAGACATTATAGCGAGCACTTCTTCACAAGAAGACTGCTGAACCACTGACTATGTTAACTCGCAAGTAGCCGTAGGTCAGTGACTGTTTAGGGCGTTAAAAATATCTGGTCGGTCTAAATAGCTTCTGGCTGCTTTTGGGTGCGGACTTGTTATAGAGACAGTCAGTAACATTGCATAATTAGTGTCGGGACATTAACTAGGGACATGAAAGCCATTTTATGTATTTTAAAGACAATAAACCAGCTCACAGGAAATATTAGACATTTCTCAAACTTTCAGATGTTGCCAGTGAATTGGAGTTATGTGACCTTGCGCGGTAGGTATAATAGCTGACTTCTCGTCAACGCTGCTTTTATCGTTAAACCAGTATCTAATACCACAGCCTGAAGAGACAGACAACCTGAGACCTATCCAGGTAGGTGGACTGATTATTTAAAGGATAGTGAGAGAGCAACCTGCCCCGCCGCAAAGTCACTTGTGACCCATTTAAATGAATGTACGAGGTTTGGAACTTTAATAGTGGCAACTATTTATTTACAGCTCGTACAAAACAAATGCGTATTTCAAAGTTTTATTGACTTTCAAAGTAGTTACCAGCAATGTGTATAACTCGTTGCCAGCGATGTGGAAGTCTTAGGATACTCTTAGCAGTGCCAGTTGTGTTGACAGTTCGAGCGGCGCCGTCTATTGCCCGACGAATTTGTAGTAGTTCTGAAGCTAATTCCGTGAAGTGTTTCCTTCAGATTAGAAATAGAGTTGAACTTACGAGGCCTTAGGTCAGGGGAGTGCAGTAGGTGGTATAACACTTAGCAACCCCGTCATCAAACAAATCAGTACTGTACGTGCTTGACAATTGTCCTGAAAAATGATGGTCAGGTCCTGCAGAAAGTGTCATCACTTCTGTCTCTATGGTATTCATTTTTGGAACACAACCTAGGACCAGCTTAGAGACGGAAGTGATGACACTTTCTGCAGGACCTCACTATCATTTTGCAGGACAGTGCTCAAGCACGTACAGTGCAAGCTGTTACTGATTTGTTTGATGACGGGGCTGCGAAGTGTTATACCACCTACTGCACTCCTCTGACTTAAGCCCTCGTGAGTTCAACTCGAGTTCTAAACTGAAGGAAACACTTCACGGCATTCGCTTCAGAACTGCTACAAATTCGTCGGTCGTTGACGGGACACTGTTTGTAGACCCTTGGTTCATCTGAGCGGTCAGTTGCTCGAGAGTTGAACGTGTGTTTTTCGGTACACATCTCCGCAGCCGCCTTTCAACACTGTCATCTGTGGCTAGTGGTGCACCGCAATGGCCAGGCCGCCTATTTGGATAGCGCTGGTTTGCTATGCACGGTATACTTTCAGCACGGCAGCACACGAATGAATAGCATTATTTATGTCTGCAGTGATGTAGCCCTAGTGTGTGTGTGTGTGTGTGTGTGTGTGTGTGTGTGTGTGACTTCACGCAATTACTAGTAAGACCACTGAACTACATTTTGAAGAATAATCTCGAAGTAAAGAATTTTAATTTACAATTATTTCTCATTCAATACATCCTATGTTATTTTGGCGCGTTTTTTCTGTGATTTTAACCACAATCAAGTTTGATTAGGGCGCACGAGACACTGTAAGGACCCAGTGCATTTAGAGCACACTAAATTTTTCACTCTTGGTCGCACTTCATTGTTTCCAATTTGGGCTACACGTTTCATCTAACTGCCATCATCGGATCAGGTACTTTATGTCGAGCGAGTTGGTGCTGTGGTTAGCACACTGGACTCGCATTCGGGAGGACGCCGGTTTAAATCCGCGTTCGGGCATCCTGATTTAGGTTTTCCGCAAATTTCCCAAATCTCTTCAGACAAATGCCGGGGTGGTTTCTTTGATAGCGCACGGCCGACTTCCTCCCGCATCCTTCCCAAAATAGATGGAACCGATGACCTCACTGTTTGGTCCCCTTTCCCCATATCAACCTACCAACCAATCTGCCATTTCTCTTTTACTCACAATTATGTAGAAATTACGAAGGTTTCTGCGGCAGATATGTGTTATAGCAATAGTTCTCTGGGTGTAGGGCCACGTCACCCAGTATTATAAGTGTCACTAAAGGGATAAAATCGGTGTTTCTATCGCTGTTCCAGCAGGCATCCTCTGCGATTAATGGTCGAGAAACTACTGTACTTTGCGGCGAGGGGCTCCTTACATTTCATGTGCTGTCTATTTAACATTTAGAAAAGAAAGAAAGAGACATGTAGAATGTGAAGCCATGTTGACTATTTTTCGACCCTGACTGTAAAAACAAATAAGATTTTTTCTTTTTTTTTTAATTCCCTCAATCAGTCACAAACTTTGTCAACTATTGTATTACTTATTTATTTAGCGACATGTTTCAAGGTAAACCTTATCTTCAGGCTAAATGGCATTACAAAAACAGCTTTAAAATGGGACCATAATCGTGTTACATAGTCTTTTCGTAAATGCTGCGATCATCTTTTTGCTTCTGGCGTGGCAGTCTCGTAGTGATGCGCTGGGTTGCCTCCATTTCCGTCCTCTCTTAACCACTGTTCACGAATTGTCACTAACATAGCATTGACTTGGAAACAAAATCACAAACAGTTCTGTAGTGCAGTGGACAAGATGGCGGTCGAAATACCACTGCACTACAGAACTGTTTGTGATCTTGCATCCAAGTTACTGCTATGTTAGTGACAATTCGTGAACAGTGGTTAAGAGAGGACGGAAATGGAGGCAACCCAGCGCATCACTACGAGACTGCCACGCCAGAAGCAAAAAGATGACCACAGCATTTACGAAAAGACTATGTAACACGATTATGGTCCAATTTTAAAGCTGTTTTTGTAATGCCATTTAGCCTGAAGATAAGGTTTACCTTGAAACATGTCGCTAAATAAATAAGTAATACAATAGTTGACAAAGTTTGTGACTGGTATCGGTACTTTAAAAAAAATAACCTTTACACAAAAGACATGTAGCTCTCACTCTTTCGAAACAAACATTTGGTGCACACTTTTGTTCTTCCAGTTTCTTGCAAACCACTGACATTAATGGATAGTTGGCACAAGTGGGAAAACTGGTATACCAGAAGACTGTTCAGTGTGACTTAAATAACTTTTGAAATCTCCACGGGTTACCAACCGAGTGGCGTCGTCTTCTAGTCGCAACGATTCAATCGACTGCGTATCCATCATCTTCAGGCGAAGTCTGAAGACGATGGATACGCAACACATTGAAACGTTGCGACTAAAAGACGACGCCACTCGGCTGATAACCTGTGAAAATTCCATAGCTGAAATACGCCGAGATAGCCGGCAACCGCATACTAAATAACTTTTTCTCTGTGTGAACTACGAAGTTAATTATAGGACAACGTAGTGTGCCTGCATGCTAGTAAGCTGCGTGAATACCTCTGTTGTGTGAGGCGACGTAAATAAAGGTGTTGTCCCCCGCATTACAGAGAATAGTGTGCAAATGGAAAGCTTCAGTCAATTAGCTGGATTCCGTCGCGAGAGCACACAGAACGTTAAGTGATGCTGGCCTGTGGAGCACGAATTAGAGGAGTAGTAGTATGGGAAGGGAAGGGGGAAGGGATCAATGGGGTGAAGGGGGCCGCTGTTACGCTGGATGTCTGTCTGTGGCGGTAATGGGCAGCTGATTGTGAGTATCGACCAAAGATTAGATAGCAGTACTGGCAGCGGGCATGGAGTTCCACCTGTGGGCGAGTTTACGGCCTCACAACATACGCACTAACGGAAATGCGTATGATTATTAATATAGTCTGAGTGCTGCACTCAACGTAATAAAGCAATTTGTGGGCTGTTTCGGCGAAATGTTGTGAGAACAACGTAAACTTTATTCGTTCCTTAGAGGGCAGGAAATTTTGAGAAGACAGAATCATTTTTTATTTCTTTCCTCCTTACTCTTTTTGTTAAACATAACAGGACATAGATGTTCGAAAGTCATATGAATTATTTCTGTGGCTGCAAAATGTTTCATCGCTGCCTCCCGTGCGGAGCGACCCGGGTTCGATTCCTGGTACCTCTTCAGAATCCTCAGAGGTACGGACTTCCGGAACATAGCCCGCTCAGCCCCCTGCGGCCAGATGAGGATCTACTTGGGTAAAGAAGCAAGGGCACCACCAGGCTTCTTGTACTGGAAATGACTGCTGGGGGGACTGGCGACATACTGATCATTTGTCCCGCGATCACAGATCGCTCCTCTCACTGCTTTATACGCAGGGGCCAGTGGGAACAAGCCCATGGCCTTATCCCTGAGTGCTGTCTACTTTACTTCGCCAAACTTATTAGAGCTTAGTATCACCCAAATAACAACTACAAGGAATGGTATCTCCATTACAAGAAAACCTCTGCGTTACCTGTATAATTTGTAAATTTATCTGAGTGTCACTCGTTCCGGAGTTACTTGGTAACTAACACACTTGGAAGTGCCAATCTTTGTATTAGCACAAGAATGTTAGCCATCAAACAGTACAGATTGTATCAATGGAAGACTTGCATGTACCTCAGTTGCGATAGCATGCACAATGTTTTGCCAAGATGTGGCACAGTATGTTACAGTGTACTTCGTTACACTGTATTGGAAGGGTCCTATTCTTAATTTTGCTATATTCGTATTGTTTCGCTTAGCTCAGCCGTTAAACAATAATAGTCGGAACCAGCAATTATAAGAAAAACTATTATGTCTGGCAATAGAATTGTTAAACTTTTGTATCAATGGCGGACTCTTCCTTTGAGAATGTGTCATTGTTTTCCAAACGAACGAATTTGTCCATATAAATTCCAGTGTAATAAACAAATTGTTCAAATGGTTGAAATGGCTCTGAGCACTATGGGACTTACATCTGAGGTCATCAGTCCCGTAGAATTAGAACTACTTAAACCTAACTAACCTAAGGACATCACAGACATCCAAGCCCGAGGCAGGATTCGAACCCCCGACCGTAGCAGCAGCGCGGTTCCGGGCTGAAGCGCCTAGAACCGCTTGGCCACAGCATCCGGCAAAACAGTGTGTAAACATTCACTTGGCGCCTTACTGACAGACAGCCTCCACTGCTTCCAAATTAACAATGTAAGAATAGACCAGATGTAGCTTGAATTCAAATAAATAGCAGTTGAGAGATTCATACCAAATGAACTACCAAACGACGGAGCTGATCCCCATTGGTACACAAAATGGGTCACAACACTGCTGCAGAAACAACGAAAAAAGCATGCCCAATTTAAAGGAACGCAAAACTCCAGAGATCGGCGATATTTTACAGAAGTTCGAAATTTAGCGCCGGCTCTAATGTAAGATGCTTATAATAGTTTCCATAGCGAATCCTGGTTTCGAAACCTGGCAGAAAATCCAAAGAAATTCTGGCCGTATGGAAGGTATGCTAGTGCCATGACACACTCAGTACCTTCTCTGCGCCATAGCAATGGAAATACTATCGACGACAGAGCTGCTAAAGCAGAGTTACTAAATACAGCCCTCCTAAATTCTTTCAGAAAAGAAAGCGAAGTAAATATTCCACAGTTCGAATCAAGAACAGCTGCCAATATGAGTAACGTAGAAGTAGATATCCTAACGACTGGCACAGATCACACTAATATTCAACATATGTACTAGGAGTAATCCACTAAATTACCGGCCCATATCATTAACGACGACATGCAGCAGGATTTTGTAACGTATATTGTGTTCGAGCATTATGAATCACTTTGAAGAGAACGGTCTACTGATAAACAGTCAACACGGATTTAGAAAACATCGTTCTTGTTAAACAGAACTAGCTCTTTACTCACACATAGTTTATTATATCTCTTAAAAAAATAATGTATACTATTTATTTAGAGGGGAAACACTCTCCTAGTAAATCTGTTTGTCCTTTGATTTATCGTGATATGTTACTGATTTTTAGTGTAGTTAGTTTTTACGTTTAGCTTAAAAAAAATACAAAAGAGATATAATAAGCAAATTAATGAATTTCGTAGGTTGCCAATTACGTATTATATCTGGTTTTATCGAGCGCCAGGCTCCCTACAAATTACTGTAAATGCAATAGCGTAGTATTACTCAGCTCCAGTTAACTATCACAGAAAATAGACAAGTTTTAATAAAATTATTTCACTGGATTCCTTCAATTAATCTCAGTGAATATTTTTACATAATTTCTTCCGCTCCGGCTATCAGACATTGTGCTGTGAAAAAATATTTTTAAATGTACCGCGTAATGGCGGCTAATAGTTAACAGTCAGAGATCACTGTTACTCGCTCCGCAGCAGCTGGAAACATGCTAAATAATTTTCATTAAATATTCTTTTCGTAAGATAAATGTGGCGTAGGTTCTTGAAATAACACACGGAGATCATTTATACGAATATATTCTTACTAGGACACAGTTTACACCATTAAATATTTTCAATTACGTTACGACAGAAACAAATGCTAGCGCAGCAAAATAGCTTGCGTACCTTATTCCAGCTAACATCAGAACGAACAGAACAAAACAGACTAGACAGAAGAATGAGCATTGAATTGTATTTTATACTCTTACAAAGAGAATATTTCTTTTAATTACTTACACATTATAATCTCATACAATAAAAATGATGTCTTTTCTGCATCTATCGATCTATTTTGTAGATTTTTACAGTTAGTGTTATTACCTTTCGCAGATAAATCGATGTTTGCAATTCATTTTGAGTCACATACAATTATTTTTATTTATGTTTCACCTCGATAATGGTGAATATTGCAAAAGGGACACTACATGTTGAGTGCTATTGACAAGGTATTTCAAATTGATTCCGTATTTATAGATGTCGAGGAGGCTTTTGACACTGTACCAAGCAAGCGGCCTGCAGTCAAATTGCGTGCATATGGAATATCCTCTCAGTTATGTGACTGGATTCGTAATGTTGGGCCGGCCGCGGTGGTCTAGCGGTTCTGGCGCTGCAGTCCGGAACCGCGGGACTGCTACGGTCGCAGGTTCGAATCCTGCCTCGGGCATGGGTGTGTGTGATGTCCTTAGGTTAGTTAGGTTTAAGTAGTTCTAAGTTCTAGGGGACTTATGACCTAAGATGTTGAGTCCCATAGTGCTCAGAGCCATTTGAACCATTTTTCGTAATGTTGGAGAGGTCACAGTTCGTAGTAACTAACAGAAAGGCATCTAGTAAAACAATTGCGATTTCTAGCGTTCCCCAAGGTAGTGTTATAGATCCTCTGCTGTTCCTCTGCTATACAGTATAAGAGATTTAGGAGACGATATGAGCAGGCATCTTAAGTTGTTTGCAGCTCGTAGTTATTTTAGGATAGTTACAGTTTGCAGCAATGTGTTACCAATAGTCTAACTTTATAGTAAGAATTTCTTCTCCTACGTATGCGCAGTATGGTACATTTACATACCTTGAGGTCCACTACCATTTCCTCAATAATTTACCAATCCTCTGTAGGTCTTCCTACACTTCGGTACAGTCTGTCTTCTTATATACAACCTCATCTCCCAACAGCATCATCGAGCGTATGGCGTCATTCATACATATTGTTAAGTGTAACGGTTCTGTCACACTTCCTTGGGGTACTCCCGAAATTTTCTCCACATTTCCGATTTTATTGTTCCGTTAAGAGCGATGTGTTCAGATCTTTCTGCAAGGAAGTCTTGAATCCGGTCACAAATCTGTGCCAGTACTCAGTAATCCTGCATTTCTTTCAGTAAGCGCCAGGGCGGGACAGTGAGAAACTCGTTCCAGAAGTCAAAGAACTTGCATAAACCTGAGCGCCGTTGTCTACGGCGCTGAGGATCTCCTGGAGGGACAGAGCGAGCTGAATTTCGCAGAATTTGTGTTTGCTGAATTCATTTGGACTTTTGTAGATGAAAATCCATTCTAAAAAACGAAATAATACGTGAGCATAAAACATGGTCTGTGATTCTAGAGCAATAATTTTTTTTCACCGTCTGAACAAGCCTTGAAGGCCAAAGGGACCGACCGGCCGCCGTGTCATCCTTGGTCCTTAGCTCTCAGCGGACGCGGATACGGAGGGGCATGTGGACAGCACACCACTCTCCTGGTAATTGTCAGTTTTCGTGACCGGAGCCGCTACTTCTGAATCAAGCAGCTGCTCAATTGGTCTCATATGGAGTGAGCGCATCCCGCTTGCCAACAGCACTCGGCAGACCCAGACGATGACCCATCCAAGTGCTAGACCAGCTCGATAGCGCTTAGTCTGGGTGATCTGACGGGAACCACTGGTACCACTGAGTCATGGCCGTTGGCTCTACAACCAATTGACGTGAGCAATACACGTCTGAAAATATGTGTATGTGTGCTACGAGCCTTCTTCAAAACAGGAATGTCCTGCGCTTTCTGTAGAATCTTACCGGTATCTTACATGGTCCAGACGCCTTTCCATTAATAAGTAATTTTAGCTGCTTTTTTATTCTTTGATCTGTCATTTCGGCGTTCGTTCGATAACTGAAAGGAGGGAACGTATTACGAACTTCCTCGTTGAAACAGTTTCGAAAGACTGAATTCAGTAATTCGGCCTACTGTAACAGACACTCCACCACCATTGGCGTCTGAACTGTACTTCCGATATAGTCTATATTCCTATCTGTATTCAGGATTTCCTTACTATTCACTTCCGGTTTCAAACAACTTTCTGTTCCTCATAGTGTATGCACGTTATTGTAAGTGATACTAATTCTGAGCCGGCCAAAGTGGCCGCGCGGTTCTGGCGCTGCAGCCTGGAACCGCGAGACCGCTACGGTCGCAGGTTCGAATCTTGCCTCGGGCATGGATGTGTGTGATGTCCTTAGGTTAGTTAGGTTTAACTAGTTCTAAGTTCTAGGGGACTAACGACCTCAGCAGTTGAGTCCCATAGTGCACAGAGCCATTTGAACCATTTGAACTAATTCTGAGACCTTACCGCGGATGGTCCTACAGTTTACTAATATCACGTTAACCTTTTCTGTTTTCAACCTCCGAGGACAAACGATCTCTGAGAATAATACGCCGCGCGGGGTAGCAGCGCGGTCTCGGTGCCTTGCCACGGTTTGAGCGGCTCCTTCCGTCGTAGGTTCGAGTCCTGCCTCGGGCACGGGTGTGTGTGTGTTGTGTGTGTGTGTGTGTGTGTGTGTGTGTGTGTGTGTGTGTTGTACTTAGCGTGAACTAGTTTAAGTTAGATTAAGTAGTGTGTACGTCTAGGGAATATTGCCAATACACTATCCCCATGGATAGCTTCCGTTCCGCTAAATAGCTAGTCTCTCTTTGTCGCTCCTGCGGGCCGTTTGCCCAGAACCGGCTTTCACTGCAGCCACACCAGTAAGACATTGCTACCTGATACATTCAACATAGTAATTTACATAGGGCCCTGACTAATCATGTTAGCAGTGACGATTTTTTATCGCCAATACGACCCCTTGAAAACTTTAAAAACGTAAAGCATCCTCGAGCTATAAAATATTTTTCTTTTTTCTTGGTAGACGGAGGCAATTTTTTTAAACTTGGCTCTGTAACCGCAACTTTCATCTACATCTATCAGCAATTTGTCCAGAATCAGTGGAGCACGTCTTCGTTACCTTACGCTCGTCGTAGTATAGGCAATATTCTCTGAATAGTCAATTTTGACTAGGATCTGTGGGTACGCCTATGATATTTTAACTTTGTGAGTATAATTTAGACATTCCTTTATTAATTTCAATGTCCAGAATAAGTAGTGACACTGTCCTTCGCTTTTTACCGAGTAGATTGCAACTGATGATGCGGATTTTGGCAGCGAAACCGGTTGTGTTTTAATAAACACTAATTTTACCACCTGGTAGCGGGATTCTTCCTAACGTCATGATTAAAAAATAATTTGGCATTCTGTCTCATGTGGAAACATTTCAAATGAGTAAACAAGTGGCACAGATCGCTGGCTTTATTTTAAGTGACCAAGCACAATTTACTTTTGCCAGCTCTGTTAAATTGAGTTTCCCTTACGGGTGTAGAGTATAACAGCAAAATAAACCTTATTTTTTTATTTTTTTCTATTTTATTTCTATTCTATTCTATTTCAATTTTCTAAAGGTAACGCCTTCACTTATAACACACAAAAACTTAATATTTCCTATTTAATAAACTTCCTTTATATTTCTGTTTTATAGGTTAATTACCGTCTTTATATGTATCATAAATATTTCAGTAAGTCACACGTCATTTCATCGATATTTGAAATGTTCAGATACCACTATATGATTAACTAACAAGCCGGAAACCCGTTTGTGATTAAATAAATAACGGTTCTACAGTGTTGGAAGGGTGTTTCCCTTTTACGTTGCAACATATATGTAGGTAAATATATTTTTTCTTTTTAAATTCCACAATTGTATGATTGAGAATTCTAGTTTATCGTCACAGCCATTATCACACTTTTACGAGCTTCTTGTATTGGTTGTAATGACAGTGATACAGGACACAGAGATTTTGTTTCTTTAGTTACAGTCGATGACACAAAAACTGATAGATGATAGATTTAGGTCCACAGACACCACCTTCCGATCACACCGACACCGACGAATGTTTCGGAACCTGCCCAACAAACGCAGTACGGAATTTTATTTCTATCCGAACTCCAATTTATTTCGATACTGCGTGCGGTAATGTCGTTTGACAGCTGATTGTCATATTGCGAATCAATCCAGTCTGTTACGTTGTATGGAAAAGCTGATTCAGTTGTTTATTTTCACCTGAATTCAAACTGTGTTTTAAGTCCATCATAATACTTTCATGAAATGAATTAGGTTTCATCGTTTTCTCTCAAACAAAATTTCAGATTTACCTACGAACTACTGTGAGCTTTAAAGTAGCAAAATGTTACTCAGTAACAACAAAGTGAATCAATTGTTCATTTAAAGTTGAATTGCGATTATTCGCAACGTACATTGTGTCGTAATCGACACAACTGAATTGAACTGACACAGTACGACCGCAATGCAATGTCGTCGATAAGATGGAGCAATTTAGGCCACAGAACCAGCAATGGTACCCTTCAAAAGAATTTTCGATCAAATCAACTCCAGAGCAACGTGAAAAGCAAAGTGGAATTTAACGAAATCTATTATCACAAATACGTTCACACGTACACGAAGAAAGAGAAAATGCAAAGATTATAGTCCCAGAATAAGACCCGGCCCTAGTGGCCGAGAGGTTCTAGGCGCTTCAGTCAGGGTCGAATCCTGCCTCAGGCATGGATGTGTGTGATGTCCTTAGGTTAGTTAGGTTTAAGTAGTTCTAAGTTCTAGGGGACTGATGACCTCAGATGTTGAGTCCCATAGTGCTCAGAGCCATTTGATCAATTTCGAACCGGAATATGATATCATCACTTAATAGACACCAATCGCGTGACAACGTGCAAAAACACAAGCAGATGGTGCGGTAAATACTTATCGAGATGCGTTCCGTTACAGCGTGAAAACTGATCACAGTGCAGACCAGTCTGCTATTATTTAATTGACGAACGTTGTGACTCCACATTGTAATACATGATACATAGAAATTAAGCCCATGGATTGTGTTATGTGTAGATCGACGACCGTTGTGCGTACACATTGTAATGCGCAATATACACTGAAGAGGCAAAGAAACTGGTACAGCTACCTAATATGGTGTAGGGCCCCAACGAGCACGCAGAAGTGGCGCAACACGACGTGGCATGGACTCGAATAATGCCTGACGTAGTGATGGAGGGAACTGACACCATAAATCCTGCAGGGCCGTCCATAAATCCATAAGAGTACAAGGGGGTGGAGACCTCTTCTGAGCAGCACGTTGCAAGGCATCGCAGACATGCTCAATAATGTCCATGTCTGGGTAGTTTGGTGGCCAGTGGAAGTGTTTAAACTCAAAAAGAGTGCTCCTGGAGCCACTCTGTAGCAATTGTGGACGTGTGGAGTGTCGCATTGTCCTGCTGGATTTGCCCAAGTCAGTGGGAATGCACAATGGACCTGAATAGATGCAGGTGATCAGACAGGATGCTTACGTATGTCACCTGTGAGAGACTTATCCAGAAGTATCAGGAGTCCCATATCACTCCAACAACACACGCGCGACACCATTACAGAGCCTCTACCAGCTTGAAAAGTCCCCTGCTGACATGTAGGGTCCATGGATTCATGAGGTTGTCTTCACACCCATACACCTCCATCTGCTCGATAGAATTTGAAACGAGACTCGTCCGATCAGGCAACATGTTTCCAGTGATCAACAGTGTAATACCGGTGTTGGTGGGCCCAGGCTAGGTGTAAAGCTTTGCGTCATGCAGTCATCAAGGGTACACGAGTGGGTCTTCGGCTGCGAGAGCTCATATCGATGTTGTTTCGTTGAATGGTTCGAACGCCGACACTTGTTGATGGCGCAGCATTGAAATCTGTAGCAATATGCGAAAGGGTTGCACTTCTGTCACGTTTACAATTCTCTTCAGTCATCGTTGGTTCCGTTCTTGCATATCTTCTTCCGGTCGCAGCGATGTCGGAGATTTGACGTTTTACCGGATTCCTAGTATTCACCGTACACTCGTTAAGTGGTCGTACGGGAAAATCCCCACTTCGTCGCTGCCTCGGAGATGATGTGCCTCATCTCTCGTGCGCCAACTATGACACCACGTTCAAACTCACTTAAATCTTAAGAACCTGCCATTGTAGCAGCAGCAACCGATATAACAACTGCGCCAGACACGTGTTGTCTTATATAGGGCGTTGCCGACCGCAGCGCGGTATTCTGCCTGTTTGCATATCTCTGTATTTGAATACTCATGCCTATACCAGTTTCTTTGGCGCTTCAGTGTATATACACTGCCGGACACCCTTTTAGAGGTTTCCAACCACTGAAGATTTACTGCTGCAACTGTGAAAATGATTTACAGATCAATAGCACAAGCGTTTCTGAGGTACCAGCCAGCTACAAAAGAGTGGCCCTGACTAACAATAACCTATACCTTTCATGAATCACTTACCTCACAAAAATCTTCGTTACTCAAACTATTGCAATACAGCGAGCGCCAATACTGCCAGCTAAATAAAAGATTCTAACTACTGAAGTCACTAACTACTGATAGGCATAGTTAGCAAATGAAAGATTTTGATAAAGAACAAACAATGTATTTACCTTAATAGTGTTCAAAAGTCATTATATATATATATATATATATATATATATATATATATATATATATATATATATATATATATCAGTTCATGACGTCCAGTCTTACAAATTTTCTGTCTCTGATTGACACACGTCCAGATCATCCGCTCTCAAAACTCCGCCATCTCTCTCCCCACATCCACCACTGCTGGTGGTTCACCTCCAACTGCGCAACGCTACGCGCTGTTAACAGCCAACTGCCCAACACTACAATAGAAAATTCCAACAATGCAAACCAGCCACAGACTGCACACAGCACAAGTCAGTGATTTTCATATAGAGCGCTACATGGCGTTACCAACATAAAAACCTAAACAGCCTACTTACACACGTACCGAGTACTGGTTAGCGTCCCCTCCAGAAACACAAAAGGTGGACGAGAGTTGTAGCTTATTGCACCATAAGGCCTGGGGCAGGGCCAGTGTGTCATGGACGAATGCACTCTACGAGACAGCGCTCCCCAGGTCTACATCGTGCGCCCAAACGACCGTCACTTACATGCAGGCAGAATCTGCTTTCACCGCTGAAGACCACGGCGCGCCATTCCATCTTCCAAGTGACGCTCCGACGGCACCATTCAAGCTGTGCACGTCGATGCTGCGGCATGAGTAGAGGATGGGCTAGAGGTGTGCTAACAATCAGTTCGCAACAGTTCGTCTTGACACGTCTGAGCTCAGAAGCCCTCATATCTGTGCTGTAGTAGATGTACACGTCTGCCACTGCTGTCCTAACAATACAACTATCCTGGCCTGAGGCAGCACGTGCAATTCTGTGGTAATTCTCTGAAGGGACCATCTCTCCATTTGGAAGGCCATAGTTTGACCTTTTCAGACTCGGTCAGTTGGCTGTAGGAAGCACGAGTGTGTCTACGTAGTATGGTTGCCTGCTTGTTTCACAAGTTTGCACCACACTGAGGCTTCTGACTGTGAGCAACCTCTATTAAAAGGTAGACATATGTGGCCCTCTGATAGCTATACTACTTCGATATCTGTTGGCGGACGACTTTGGAGTCATCATCATTATATCTACTGTTCCCCGGGTGGCATATGCTGTCATCGGATCAGAGTCGACCCCATCTTTCCAGGTGCCTAATTTTTTACGGAAGCATAGAAATGAAACCTCTGGCGCCGTTGGTCCCGCCACAAGAGCCCTTCTGGTCATCCGTTTCTGGACCAGGAACGTTTGGCGCTACAGACGTGCGAGAATTCATCTCGCATGTAAAATTCCCATTGGCGTTCTTCTGAACGTACTGTTCCTCAAACTGAATCTCCATGACCACAATCGTTACCAGATACAATGATCACCCAACCTTACGTTTGTTTCTCATTTTAACTTTGCTTCCACATTTAAAATAGTTTTTCATAAATTCACAAAACGATAACAAAATTTTTTATTGAAATTTGGACAGGACAATGTTGTCTGGTCAGGTAGTCGTCAATAGGTATAAACAGAGTTAGCGGAATTACGTGAATGGAAGCGCCGTTTACATTACGTTTCTCTCTGCACTATGGCCTGATTAGTACTACCTTACTGTATCAGTTCGACGATACCAAGCTAATTTTTCAAGACTCGTTCAATAAGAAATGCAACACTTTCTTTAAAAAAGCATATTGGTTGTATTCATGATTCCAATACACCAATAATTATTTCCTGTCCGCAACTCGTGGTCGTGCGGTAGCGTTCTCGCTTCCCACGCCCGGGTTCCCGGGTTCGATTCCCGGCGGGGTCAGGGATTTTCTCTGCCTCGTGATGACTGGGTGTTGTGTGATGTCCTTAGGTTAGTTATGTTTAAGTAGTTCTACGTTCTAGGGGACTGATGACCATAGATGTTAAGTCCCATAGTGCTCAGAGCCATTTTTTGAATTATTTCCTACTTCTTTGGCTACAAAATCGTATTTTTCTCCGTTCAATGCGACGGCCTCAGGCCACATTGCCGGGAGGTCCTGTGTACCCTCATGGTACGACTCTACTAGTCGATGTCGGAGCCCACATCTTTCTGCATCAATAACGCCCCCAACGCCCACGTACTACCACCTGTAGTGTGCTTCCTTCATTGGGCCAAACAGAAGGGTGATGGAATGTGCGAGATAGGGGTTGTAGCGTGGCTGACGAATAACAGTCCAATGCAGTTTTGAGAGGTCCTCTCCACTGCGCAGACGTATGTGGGGCCTTAAGTTTTCAAGAAGAAGGCGAAGTCCCTTTGCATTTTCTGACGACGAACACGTTGAAGCCGTTTCTTCAATTTCCTAAAGGTAGCTCAATACATTTCCGAGTAGATCAAACAGAATAATCCCTTCAGAGTATCAGAAGGCCGTCGCCATGAAATTACCAGCTGGTAGCTTTGAATTTTTCTTGCCAGAAGAGATGTGGTGTGGCGCCACTTCATGGATTGCCGTTTTGTTTCCGGTTCGAAGTGAAGAACCCATATTTCATCGCCTGTGATGATATTCTACAAAAAAAACTGTCACGATCGCATCGTTACTTGAAGGCAGTTTTGTACAGATGGCCACACCGTTACTCTTTATGGTCTTCTGTCAGGTGGCAAAGGAACACAGCGGGCAACAACTTTTGAGTACCCCAGCTGGTGGATGAGTGCGTCACCACTACCAACAGAGACGTCCAGTGGGGCATCGAAGTGTTTGACTGTGATCCGTCTAGCAGACACCTGGAGTGTGTCCGCACGTTCCAGCATTGCAGGAGTCACAGCTGTATATGGCCGACCGGCGCGTGGGGTATCGGACAGCTTTGCGTGACCCTACTGTGATGACAACAGAAGCCTCGCCCAATGACTCACCATGCTTTTGTTCGCTGCCAGGTCTCCGTAGACATTCTGCAAGCGCCTATGAACGTCTGCGATGATTTGGTATTGCGCCAAAAGATAATCTGTGACAACACTCCGCTTGCTATGCACCTCCGTTAATGGAAGCTACGTTTAGAACTTTATGAAATTGTGGAGGGCTGAAATGGGAATACTCGATGATGTCCCGCAACAAGTTCTGCTTTTGCCGCCCGAAACTGTCCGAGAAAAAAATGTAGTCCATTACTTATTAAAGAACCTTTGTATTTGTATCTTTAGCAGGTGCCACTTTGCCTTATTCACATTAGGGGAGTATAAGGCTTCGTCTGTTTTAATCAGGCCTGAAGATGGTGGTATGAGCCGAAATCGACTAAGTGACTGAAGACTGGAATTAAAACAATTAAAACAAATTCATCATCCCTCTTGCCCAAGAGAAAACATATAGGTCTATTTTTTAATTTTTAATATTAAAGGTTGTGTCTGGACGATACCATGAGTGCTGTGGAGAAACGAGTTGGCACAGTTCTTGTTCTGTTTAGTAATCACTACCTCAAAATAGATTTCCATTTTTCTATTCTTATGGCAACGCGATCTGGCTTCTCGTAGCCGCATATCGGAGAAATATCGCAGCAAAGGTCACAGGTCAGATCTGAACAAGGCTGTTTTTGTGCAGCGATCGCTATCGCAAATGCTAAGCAGCAGTTGGCTAGCGAAACGTTTCCTCGCCAGATGCAAGAGCTGTTCTACAATACGGCGTTATTGTCAGACAGGAAAGATAACAAACGCCGCACGAACAGGTTATCAATGTCGCGCCTGTAACTTCCGGCAGCAATTTCTGTGCCAGCATCGGACGTGTGATTTACCGCACAACAGAATGACAGAGTTTCCCTCGGTCGTAAATCATATTAATGTTCTGCGATTTCGTTACTTCACATACCAGAGTGCTAGTTTCCCAGAAAAGATGAAGCCAGATAGAAATTCCCGTCCTGTGGACATACATCACAGACCTCTCGCTGGTAAAAAGAGAAACGTGCCGTGCAAGCATTCAGAGGGTAACTCGTTAAACACAACAACATAAACCAAGCAAATAAAGGCAGTTGCAAATGCGTTTGAAACGAGGGAAGTAAAATATCTTCTTTACTGTCGTTCTTATTTATTTCGTAACACATGTATAGCGCTTTCCTAAGGACGTAAATCATGCACGTAGTTTCTCTCGTTTCCAATGGCCTGTCTGTTTGTTTTTGAATAGTGCTTTACCAGAGGGCGTGGATTTCTATATTTTCTTAACGAACGAAGTTCCAAGCAGGGCTACAATGTTGAATAATTTCTCCCTGTTAGCTAAAATTATTTTCACACATTTTTTTTTATTTTGCTTATGGATAAATAAATATTTGGGGTTGTCAAGATAAATGGAACATTCTATATTATGTTAAAAAGGATTCCATATTTATAGAGATGCTAGTTTGGACCAAAATGAGACAAAAATTTCTTTTATTTCACGTCTATGGTCACGAACTTGCAGGTCCTCAGACAACCGGATTCGGTCATCAATGACCCTCTTTAGATCTGTTTTATGAAAAAAGTATTTAGTTTTGAACAGTAGCGCTGCTGACAAGTTGACTCTAGTATATACTATAATTTATACAGTGTGGAGAAAAATTGTGTCACGAAATTTTAACCCTGGATAGCTGATGCCAGTAGGAACTAAAATTCCTGATGTTGTGTAGGTCGACAACGCACCATTTTTAAACAACAAGGCACGCACTCCGATTGGGTGTGGGATTGTCCTGTTTCGGTTCGTCGGTTGACGGGCAGCACTATGGTTGTCGGTTCACACATACAAACATCCCTTGCCCTCCCACTGCCACAACGTGATACCTACACATGTCGAATAGGTCTTGCTGTTTGTCTCCACCTCACGACAGGGGCATTTACACGTAAGCTTCGCTTCACAGCACACATGTCACCTTCGATTTAGTCATACAGTAAGCATGGCGGCACGGTATTCGCTTGAAGAACAATGAGATGTGGTTTTTGTTTAAGGACTAGCCGACGGTAGTACGCATGAAGTTCGATGGCTGTGTGATGAACGGTACAAAGCAAGATGCCACCCACACCCGCAATCGTTTACAGCAATACACCGTCGACTTTGCGGAACAGGCTTGTTAGCGGGATATCATGGTGATGCTGGAAGATTTCGAACATGATGGGATGCTGCATTTGAAGAGATTGTTCTCGAGTGCTTCGAGGAAGTACCTACGAAAAGTACTCGAGCTGCTGGACACGACATGAGGGTCACTCATCGGTTAGTGTGGGAGGTTTTGAGAGATGATGGCCAGCATCCATTTAGTTCCCACCCTGTCCAAGACCTAAACCCTGTGGCGGACTATGAACACAGGCTACGGTTTTGCTGGTGGTTTCTGCGACGTGTTGCACGAGTTCCCAACTTCCCCACCGTTGTGTTGTTTACCGACGAGTGCACCTGCCATCGGGATGGCCTTTACAACACTCGACACATTCATTACTGGGCAAGAGAAAATCCTCAAGTCACGTACGTCCATGTACGTCCAGGAACGATTTTCGCTCAATATTTGGGCAGGCATTGTGGGTGACCATCTGATTGGGTCGGTCCGTCTACCTCCTCGACTTACCGGGGCAAATTACCTCCACTTTTTGCAAGGAATTCTACCCGGCCTGCTAGAAGACGTTCCCCTGGACGTAAGGCTACGAATGTGCTTGCAGCATGATGGAGCGTCCGCACCTAACAGTCGTGCTGTGCGCGGATATTTAAGTGAACTCTTCGACGGCCGTGTAATTGGCAGAGGTGCTCATAACACATGGCCCCCGAGATCACCAGACCTCACGTCACCGGACTTTTTCTTGTGGGGACTTTTTAGGGTTCTAATTCACTCACCCGGACGCGAACCACCTAGAAACGAAGAGGAATTGACGGTTCGCCTTCAGCATGCCGCCAATCACACCATGGCAATGCCAGGAATCCTTGGAAGAGATCGGTGAAAGAGCGTTCGACGGTATGAAGCTTGTGTCGCGTCAGAGGGTCACCAGTTCGAGCACCTACTTTAAGTAAACAGTGTCCTAGCTACAAAAAAAGGTCCTTTTCAGGGCCGACACAATTTGTGAAAGACTTTCTGTACGCCAACTAACAGCTATAGACGGGTTTGTTCCCCGCACGTCTCATCATGAAACTACAACGGATGTGTCGGGACCCCAGCGGATTCGCCCTCAGGGCCCCAGAGAGGGAGGCTGGCGCGCTACCATCGAGTGTGGGGGCCGCCTTGGATACACTGCAATCTCCGGCAGGCAAAGCATTTGTTCGGCCAATCGGAGAGCGTGGTGCCAAGTTTCCTCAATTTCAAAACTGTGCGTTGTCGACCGACACACCATTAGTTATTTTGGTTCTTACTGGCGTCAGCTACCTAGGGCTAAAATTTCGTGACACAATTATTCTCCACCCTGTGTATGTGCAACAATTCTGATTTTGTGTTTAGTATTTAACGATGCCACTATGAATCAAATATATTGTGTAACGTTTTTTATAAAACAGATCTGAAGGTGGGCATTGCTGAACGAAACCGGTAGTCTGAGGACTTACAAGTTTGTGACCACAGACGTGAAATAAAAGAAATTTATTCTACTTTTTCGGGTCACTGTTCCGTTCGTGAGCATGTCGCAGCTTGGGAGACAAAAATATTCTACATCTACATTTACACTCCGCAAGCCACTCACCGGTGTGTGGTGGAGGGCACTTTACGTGCCACTGTCATTACCTCCCTTTCCTGTTCCAATCGCGTATGGTTCCCGGGAAGAGCGACTGCCGGAAAGCCTCCGTGCGCGCTCGAATCTCTCTCTAATTCTACATTCGTGATCTCCTCGGGAGGTGTAAGTAGGGGAAAGGAAAATATTCGATACCTCACCCAGAAACGCACCCTCTCTAAACCTGGATAGCAAGCTACACTGCGATGCAGAGCGCCTCTCTTGCAGAGTCTGCCACTTGAGTTTGCTAAATATCTCCGTAACGCTATCACGCTTACCAAATAACCCTGTGACGAAACGTGCCGCTCTTCTTTGGATCTTCTCTATCTCCTCCGTCAACCCGACCTGCTACGGTTCCCACACTGATGAGCAATACTCAAGTATAGGTCGAACGAGTGTTTTGTAAGCCACCTCCTTTGTTGATGGACTACATTTTCTAAGGACTCTCTCAATGAATCGTAACCTGGCACCCGCCTTACCAACAATTAATTTTATATGATCATTCCACTTCAAATCGTTCCGTACGCATACTCCCAGATATTTTACAGAAGTAACTGTTACCAGTGTTTGTTCCGCTATCATATAATCATACAATAAAGGATCCTTCTTTCTATGTATTCGCAATACATTACATTTGTCTATGTTAAGGGTCAGTTGCCAGTCCCTGCACCAAGTGCCTATCCGCTGCAGATCTTCCTGCATTTCGCTGCAATTTTCTAATGCTGCAACTTCTCTGTATACTACAGCATCATCAGCGAAAAGCCGATGGAACTTCCGCCACTATCTACTAGGTCATTTATGTATACTGTGAAAAGCAATGGTCCCATAACACTACCCTGTGGCACGCCAGAGGTTACTTTAACGTCTGTAGACGTCTCTCCATTGAGAACAACATGCTGCGTTCTGTTTGCTAAAAACTCTTCAATCCAGCCACACAGCTGGTCTGATATTCCATAGGCTCTTACTTTATTAGGCGACAGTGCGGAACTGTATCGAACGCCTTCCAGAAGTCAAGGAAAATGGCATCTACCTGGGAGCCTGTATCTAATATTTTCTGGGTTCATGAACAAATAAAGCGAGTTGGGTCTCACACGATCGCTGTTTCCGGAATCCATGTTGGTTCCTACAGAGAGGATTCTGGTTTTCCAGAAATGACATGATACGCGAGCAAAAACCATGTTCTTAAATTCTACAACAGATTGATGTCAGAGATATAGGCCTATAGATTTGCGCATCTGCTCGACAACCCTTCTTGAAAACTGGAACTACCTGCGCTCTTTTCCAATCATTTGGAACCTTCCGTTCCTCTAGAGACGTGCGGTACACGGCTGTTAGAAGGGGGGCAAGGTCTTTCGCGTACTCTGTGTAGAATCGAATTGGTTACTATTAAGTAAACATATTCCTTAAATGCATACCGTAATGGCTGCAGCTACAACGAAACGCATCTGCTCTATTGCAAGTTCGTGAAACTTTTTAAATATCCTATGTATGTAAATGCATTTGTAGACTTAGAGAAAGCTTTTGATAATGTTGACTGGAATACTCTCTTTCAAATTCTAAAGGTGGCAGGGGTAAAATACAGGGAGCGAAAGGCTATTTACAATTTGTACAGAAACCAGATGGCAGTTATAAGAGTCGAGGGACATGAAAGGGAAGCAGTGGTTGGGAAGGGAGTAAGACAGCGTTGTAGCCTCTCCCCGATGTTGTTCAATCTGTATATTGAGCAAGCAGTAAAGGAAACAAAAGAAAAATTCGGAGTAGGTATTAAAATTCATGGAGAAGAAATAAAAACTTTGAGGTTCGCCGATGACATTGTAATTCTGTCAGAGACAGCAAAGGACTTGGAAGAGCAGTTGAACGGAATGGACAGTGTCTTGAAAGGAGAATATAAGATGAACATCAACAAAAGCAAAACAAGGATAATGGAATGTAGTCTAATTAAGTCGGGTGATGCTGAGGGAATTAGATTAGGAAATGAGGCACTTAAAGTAGTAAAGGAGTTTTGCTATTTGGGGAGCAAAATAACTGATGATGGTCGAAGTAGAGGGGATATAAAATGTAGGCTGGCAATGGCAAGGAAAGCGTTTCTGAAGAAGAGAAATTTGTTAACATCCAGTATTGATTTAGGTGTCAGAAAGTCATTTCCGAAAGTATTCGTATGGAGTGTAGCCATGTATGGAAGTGAAACATGGACGATAAATAGTTTGGACAAGAAGAGAATAGAAGCTTTCGAAATGTGGTGCTACAGAAGAATGCTGAAGATTAGATGGGTAGATCACATAACTAATGAGGAAGTATTGAATAGGATTGGGGAGAAGAGAAGTTTGTGGCACAACTTGACCAGAAGAAGGGATCGGTTGGTAGGTCATGTTCTGAGGCATCAAGGGATCACCAATTTAGTATTGGAGGGCAGCGTGGAGGGTAAAAATCGTAGAGGGAGACCAAGAGATGAATACACTAAGCAGATTCAGAAGGATGTAGGTTGCAGTAGGTACTGGGAGATGAAAACGCTTGCACAGGATAGAGTAGCATGGAGAGCTGCATCAAACCAGTCTCAGGACTGAAGACCACAACAACAACAACAACAACATATATGTAAATGGCTAAACGTAACTTAAGAAATGGTATAATACATGAAATACGAACACCCAAGTGGTGTTTTGCGTGTGCGTGCGATTTCGTGTGTATATGTGTGTGTGTGTGTGTGTGTGTGTGTGTGTGTGTGTGTGTGAGAGAGAGAGAGAGAGAGAGAGAGAGAGAGAGAGAGAGAGAGAGAGAGAGAGAGAGAGAGGGGGGGTGGAGGGAGCAATTTTCGTAAGACACCACCAGTTTCCAGCAGCATAGTGAAGTAATATGAAACCAAAATGCTACGGCGACATCTCGAGCGTCGTTCGCTAAAACGGCAAACGTAAGTTAGAACGTTAGTGGTTAAAAAGAGGGCAGGAAATGGCGAACCGTCAAAGTCTGAGGACAATAGGCACAAAGTGGTGGGGCATCACCTCTGAACAAATGGAGATGGCTAAAAAGACAGAGTCCAATACGCAACCTAGCTGAAATGATCTCGCGACGAGAGGGCCGAGAGGAGGTCGGTAAAGCCTCTGCGAGAGGTTTAATTCCCCGGAACGTGTTCCCGTAAGGGAAGAGCAGTGGTGATGCCAAAGTGACATCACCTGCTGACAGACGGCAACACAGAGATCATTGGAAGGAATATAAGAACTAGCGGGCCGAGGTATGAGGACTACAGCCTTGGAGCAGTCTCAGCGGCCACATTTCCCGTCAGACCGACGTGACCAGGGACCCACATAAACGTCACGGCGGCTCCATCAAGAGTGAGCAAGTGAAAGCTTTCCTGGACCCGTTGCACTAAGGGATGGACGCTGTGCAGTACACAAATGCTCTGAAGGGTACTGAGAGAGCCGGAGCAAATGACGCAGTTGAGAAGCCTGTGTCGCCAGATGTGCTGCGTGACGTGACAAAGGGCGAAGAGCTCTGCTGTAAATACTGAGCAGTTTTCCAGAAGTCGGTAGTGAAAAACGTCGGGCCAATGACGGAGGCACACCATGGTCACTCAGAGAGACATCAGTACACACAAAGGTACTATCGCGAAGTTCCGTGGGAAGGTCGAGAAACTTAAGGCGATAGAACGATAGAGCGATTCTTGAGTAGTGTCTGTAGGAAGCGAATTAGTCCAAGGTGAATAAGGACCACAGCACGAAGCCAAGATGTTGAAGGGTTCACATCCATGGGGAAAATGGCAGGTAGCGTGAAGTTAAGGTGCCGGAGTAACAGCCAAAAGCGAATTCCAAGAGGTAAGAGAGAAGAGCGATGCATCCCATACTGGCAATCAAAGGAGTCATCGAAGAAGGAGGCATAGGTTGGGTGGCCAGGTATGGAGGACAAATGGCATGCGTATCCACTGAGGAGAACATCACGTCGATATGACACTGGTAGTTTGGCAGTTTCTGCACACAGACTCTCAGCTGGGCTTGTGGAAAAGGCGCCAGTGGCCAAACGGATGCCACGAGGTTGGATTGTATTGAAACGGTGTAAGACAAAGATGCATAAAGGAAATGCATAAAAGAAACACCCATAGTCTTATGACACAAAGACTGTAATCGAGGCGTACTGAAAAATAATGCCTTGGAACTGTATTGTGACAACTTTAAAAGCTTTTTAAATAAAACAAACGTTATTAACATACTACAGCTTTCTCTTCGTGTGTACGAATCTATTTCTCAACACAGACACTTCGACGGCGAACACATTTCTCCCAACGAGAGACCTATTTGTTGATACCGTCACTGTAGCATGTTTGACTTTGTTGACGCAGCCATAACGTCATCTCTGTTTGCACTGCTTCATAATTATCCAATCAGATCCTCGAAGTTGTTTCTTAAGTTTTGTAAAGAAATGAAAATCGGATGGGTCCAAGTTGGGACTGTATGGAGGATCTCTGTTGGTCCATCATGGACATGGGGCATCGGCTGGTTAAGTAATTGTCAATGTCAATGAAATTCACCAACAGCCGTGTAACTTAAGATGCTATTTTATTGTATTTTGAAAGCTACCAGTCTCAGCATTTCACTATGCCATCTTCAGGTCCCATATGCATCTCTCCAAATGAACGAAAATGTCAAATAGAGCCATAAATCCCTGGATACCGTGAATTCAATCGTTACATTAGTGCTAGTTGCTATCAAATCTTCGAATGAAGCACTAGTGTAACGACTGAATTCACGACAGATAGAGATTTACGGCTCAATACGACATTTTCGTTTATTTGGAGACATTAATATGGGTCCTGGAGTACTGAAACTGGGACCCTTGGAAATAAAATAAAAAAACGTCTTAAGTTACACAACTGTTGGTGAAATTCATTGACGTTGACAAATGTATGGAGGATGATCGATGGCAGAGAAACCAAGGCGTCGGACTGTTGCAGATGTCGCAGCATTCCTATGTGTTCAGTTATTGTAATTGTGAAGGAGATGGTGCTCCGCGTGTGGAAGAACTCTTCGAATTCGTGCTTTCAATTTCTGTGAGGGTCTCTCAGTTACACCTACATACTAACGCTAGTCACCGCCATGTTATGTGCTGCATTTCGGAGGTCTATATGGTTTTCTACAGGTATCAACCTCGTTTCTGTGAAAGTACTTTCACAACAGTAAAAAAGCCTGCAATATACAATAACCGAAACGTACACCACTCAACACACAGCTTACAGTAATGCCAGTAATGCAACAACCCTCAGACTTCCTGTACTGCGACGTGTTTGCCGTCGCTGAATGAACAGTCGCCATAGTGTCGTTGTGCCGCTCTTTCATTGCCTTCAGTGAACCCACACAAGAGGTGCGTATTGGTCAACTGTCCATGAGTGAACTCTCTATAGTTCTGTCGTGTACCACTGTTACCGTACAACAAATCCAAGACAGATCCGAGCAGTACTGAACGTCGAATTAAGGGCAGCGAGTTGAGGAAGTGGGGGGGAGTGGATTACCGTCGTCGACAAAATGTACTGAGAGAGAATGGAAACAAGACATACGTCGTCGAGCAGTACTGGACGCTAACTTGAGGGCAGCGAGTTGAGGAAGGCATCAGCGTTGTCAGCAATATGTACTATGAGGAATGGAAAAAGGCAGACAACGTATACCGTTGACATATGCACTACTATGTACTATTTTCAGTAGAATATAAAAGTACCTGGGGCAAGAAACCAAACGAAGTGCAATAACTATGTAATAAGCCACTGGAGACTGTGCAGTCCCTCATACCAAAATACTCCACAGGTATCCCTGCACAATCTGCGAAATTTTGTAGATGTAGTTCTGGTTCACACTGTACATACAGGGTGTTCCAAAAAGGTACGGCCAAACTTTCAGGAAACATTCCTCACACACAAATAAAGAAAAGATGTTATGTGGACATGTGTCTGGAAACGCTTAATTTCCATGTTAGAGCTCATTTTCGTTTCGTCAGTATGTTCTTCCACCTACGCTCAATGGAGCACGTTATCATGATTTCATACGGGATACTCTACCTGTGCTGCTAGAACATGTGCCTTTACAAGTACGACACATGTGGTTCATGCACGATGGAGCTCCTGCACATTTCAGTCGAAGTGTTCGTACGCTTCTCAACAACAGATTCGGTGACCGATGGATTGGTAGAGGCGGACCAATTCCATGGCCTCCACGCTCTCCTGACCTCAACCCTCTTGACTTTCATTTATGGGGGCATTTGAAAGCTCTTGTCTACGCAACCCCGGTACCGAATGTTGAGACTCTTCGTGCTCGTATTGTGGACGGCTGTGATACAATACGCCATTCTCCAGGGCTGCATCAGCGCATCAGGGATTCCATGCGACGGAGGACGGATGCATGTATCCTCGCTAACGGAGGACGTTTTGAACATTTCCTGTAACAAAGTTTTTGAAGTGACGCTGGTACGTTCTGTTGCTGTGTGTTTCCATTCCATGGTTAATGTGATTTGAAGAGAAGTAATAAAATGAGCTCTAACATGGAAAGTAAGCGTTTCCGGACACACGTCCACATAACATATTTTCATTCTTTGTGTGTGAGGAATGTTTCCTGAAAGTTTGGCTGTAACTTTTTGTAACAACCTGTATACAGGGTTTAATACGTGTTAGTACAGGTATTTTTACACGTGGTGCCTTAATGTGTAGACACATCAGTGTGTTGGTTGCTTTTCTCTCTGCATCTAACTGTCTCCCAACAAACATGTCACAAACTTCACAGTGTGATGTTTTGTGCATGGTCATAACTCCCCCATTTAGTGGACTGCACCTGTCGGAGTAGACTAAAGGTTATGCATCCCTGTAGCGACCCTTCAGCACCTGACCAGCTGTTCAGGAGGAAGTAAGCATTAATGGTTTGCTCTTGTCACATCCACACTTCAGCACCCGACCTGCTGTTCAGGAGGAAGTAAGCATTAATGGTTTGCTCTTGTCACATCCACACTTCAGCACCTGACCTGCTGTTCAGGAGGAAGTAAGCATTAATGGTTTGCTCATGTCACATCCACACTTCAGCACCTGACCTGCTGTTCAGGAGGAAGTAAGCATTAATGGTTTGCTCATGTCACATCCACACTTCAGCACCTGACCTGCTGTTCAGGAGGAAGTAAGCATTAATGGTTTGCTCATGTCACATCCACACTTCAGCACCTGACCTGCTGTTCAGGAGGAAGTAAGCATTAATGGTTTGCTCATGTCACATCCACACTTCAGCACCTGACCTGCTGTTCAGGAGGAAGTAAGCATTAATGGTTTGCTCATGTCACATCCACACTTCAGCACCTGACCTGCTGTTCAGGAGGAAGTAAGCATTAATGGTTTGCTCATGTCACATCCACACTTCAGCACCTGACCTGCTGTTCAGGAGGAAGTAAGCATTAATGGTTTGCTCATGTCACATCCACACTTCAGCACCTGACCTGCTGTTCAGGAGGAAGTAAGCATTAATGGTTTGCTCATGTCACATCCACACTTCAGCACCTGACCTGCTGTTCAGGAGGAAGTAAGCATTAATGGTTTGCTCATGTCACATCCACACTTCAGCACCTGACCTGCTGTTCAGGAGGAAGTAAGCATTAATGGTTTGCTCATGTCACATCCACACTTCAGCACCTGACCTGCTGTTCAGGAGGAAGTAAGCATTAATGGTTTGCTCATGTCACATCCACACTTCAGCACCTGACCTGCTGTTCAGGAGGAAGTAAGCATTAATGGTTTGCTCATGTCACATCCACACTTCAGCACCTGACCTGCTGTTCAGGAGGAAGTAAGCATTAATGGTTTGCTCATGTCACATCCACACTTCAGCACCTGACCTGCTGTTCAGGAGGAAGTAAGCATTAATGGTTTGCTCATGTCACATCCACACTTCAGCACCTGACCTGCTGTTCAGGAGGAAGTAAGCATTAATGGTTTGCTCATGTCACATCCACACTTCAGCACCCGACCTGCTGTTCAGGAGGAAGTAAGCATTAATGGTTTGCTCATGTCACATCCACACTTCAGCAGCTGACCTGCTGTTCAGGAGGAAGTAAGCATCAATGCTTTGCTCTTGTCAGATGTACTTGAATGAACTAATGAACCTAAAAACATACTAGTGTAATGGTCACAAACTTGGACGCGGCCGCCACATGGGACTACGAGTGCGAGCTGGCGTAATCGTGGAGTGCTGACGAACTGCGGTGTCAGAATTTGTCGGCCGCAGAACGCCTCACACACACACACACACACACACACACACACACACACACACACACACACAGAGTAGTCGCGTCGCGTTGATGGCCGCCTGTACAAGCATTAGAGTTTTCTAAACCGTGCGGCATCCACGTGGAATTATGTCTTTTTCGTGTCACAATGGACTATTGACAAATCCGTATTTGTTCGTGGTAGAACATCAGAACGCACGTCAGACTAAGTTATTACGAATCGGTTTACCGAGCACGTTATTATAAATGTCTTCACAGACATAAAGTGGTAATGGCTAATAACACGTAGTTCACGTATTTCTGTGCCTCATGGACTCAACGCCAGTAATAACAGCAAAGAAGACCCTCAGCCGAGGATACAAACCTTATAAGTGGTTTATACCACTCCTAATGGCCCCAATTAATAATCTGCGCCAGCCGGAATGGCCGAGCGGTACTAGGCGCTACAGTCTCGGACCGCGCGACCGCTACGGTCGCAGGTTCAAATCCTGCCTCGGGCATAGATGTGTGTGATGTCCTTAGGTTAGTTAGGTTTAAGTAGTTCTAAGTTCTAGGGGACTGATGACCTCAGAAGTTAATTCCCATAGTGCTCAGAGCCATTTGAATTTAATAATCTGCAAATGCATTAAATACTGATGTCATGTTGTTCACTACACTGCCCTGAGCCAACAACAAAAGTATGTGCACATAACAACCCGTATGTATATATTTGTTTGTATGTGTGTGTGTGTGTGACGGAGGGAGAGGGAGACTGCCTACACTACGCTTGTCCGTCCTCTTTTAGAATACTGTTGCACGGTGTGGGATCCTTACCAGATAGGACTGACGGAGTACATCGATAAAGTTGAAAGAAAGACAGCACGTTTTGTATTATCGCCAAGTATGGGAGAGAGTGTCACAGAAATGATACAGGATTTGGGCTGGACATCATTAGAAGAAGGCGTTTTTCGTTGCGACGGAAACTTCTCACGAAATTCCAGTCACCAACTTTCTCCTCCGAATGCGAAAGTATTTTGTTGACACCGACCTACATAGGGAGGAATGATCACCAAGATAAAATAAGGGAAATCAGAGCTTGTACGGAAAGAAACAGGTGTTCATTATTTTCGCGCGCTATACGAGATTGGAATAATAGACAACTGTGAAGGTAGTTTAATGAACCGTCTGCCAGGCACTTAAATGTGTATTGCAGAGTATTCATGTAGATGTAGATGCAGCTGTAGAAAGGGAGAGGGAGGGGAGGGAGGGAGGGGGAGAGAGAGAGAGAGAGAGAGAGAGAGAGAGAGAGAGAGAGAGAGAAAGAGAGAGAGAGAGGAGAGACATAGAGGGAGACATGAAGAGAGACAAAGTATGGGAGGGAAAGTGGGATAGACATAGTCATTTGGCTTTTTTCGGCCGCGTGAAGCTCTAGGCAATGTGAGAAGCATGGAGAGACATTCGTGGCGCCGGGCACACTCTTTAGGCGCCAGGACAACAGGCAGTCACCGCTTTTAGGGGTCCCATCTCCAGCCTCGCGGCTGGGTACACGCTACGGATATCAGCGTCGGTCGGCCTAAATACAGTCATCTACGGCCGACGTCATAGGCGCAGTGGAGCTGAAGCCTGGCGCCGAGTATAGGGGAGGGGGGGGGGGGGGGGGAGGGTGAGGGCGTCACGACGCCTCCACACAAAGCGGCGCCGGCGTCACTGTGAGAGTGGCGCCGTTCCAGAGCGCCGAGTGGCAGCCAAATAAACGCCGCCATGATGGAAGCTGCAGACGCGCAACACCACGTCACGGAGCACCTCTGCTTCCCATCTGAGCCGCAAGCCAATCTCCTCTGTTGTGCCGACTGTGGCACTATGATATAGTTCAACACCCGTGCCTAACAAATCATGCAAATCAATCGAAGGACCACTCTTAATTCCATATGGACTGGCAGCGATATAGTTTTATCAACAGATTTGATATGTAGAAAAGGGGAACAGCTTCACTTGCTATATTTTTTTTTATTTATTTATTTATTTAACCTGACCAGATTAGGGCCATCAGGTCCTCTCTTACATCGGACCAGTGTTTCACACATGCAGCATTTCACACATCAGAGTTACATCATGAACATAGTTTAAATGAGAAAATTAGCTTACTCTAGTGACAATATGAATAAAGAGTAGTGACTAAGACCTAATAAAGTAAATGCGGAAGTATTTTTACAACAGTTGCTATACATACAGATTATGATAAAAGCAATAATAATAACAGTAAAACAAAAAATCAAATAATAATGATGAATATGACTAAGACCTAATAAAGTAAATGCTGGCAGTATTTTTACATCAGGTGCTATACATACAGATTATGGTGAAAGCAATAATAATAACAGTAAAAAAAAATCAAATAATAATGACAAACATGAGAAAGAGTGGCAATAATAATGAAGGTTTGTGCAGATGTACATTAATATATTGGTGTGTAAAGTAGATGTTTACTAGTATAGCGAGTTTTGGGTAAGGGAGGTTTAAGGAGGGAGAGAGAGGGAAGTAATGAGGTGAAGTGCACTCATGTACAGAGGAAGGCATTACTGTTGCTTAAGTAGATACGTCATTAACTGTTTTTTGAAGCCGGTCATGTTTTTAAGTTCTCTAACATAACGAGGGAGGTTATTCCAGAGTCGGGTTCCCGCTACTGTAAAGGACTTGGAGAAGGTGACTGAGCGATGCAGTGGAACGGAGAGGATTTTATTATGATGGGAACGTGTGTTTCTGTCATGTTGTTCCGACATGAGTGTTAGGGAAGAGGAGAGATATGAGGGACAGTGTACATTTATAAGGCAGTAGATGAGACAGAGTGTATGGAAATCTCTGCGTTTGTCTGCACGCAGCCAGGACAATTTTGCATATGCTGGTGAAATGTGATCAAAAAGTCGAACATCACAGATATATCGGACGCAGGCATTCGTGACCAGTTCTAGACGTCGGGAATTTTCCTGAGAGAGACCTTGTAGGATAATATCGCTGTAGTCAATGATTGGGAGTATAAGCGTTTGTACTAATTTCTTTTTCAGATCGAAAGGGAAGAGTTTTTTATATTTTTGTAGGACATGAAGGGATGCTGATGCTTTTTTGCACACTGCAGTTACGTGCTCTGTCCAATTTAGATTTTCATCAATTATTACTCCCAAACTCTTTGCTGATGGCGAGAAGTTAATATTTGTTCCATTTAGGATAAGAGGTGGTACGGATTCCCGATGTTTTGGGCTAATGAGCTTAGAGTGACCAACAAGTACCGCTTGGGTTTTAGATGGGTTTAGTTTTAGACCTATGTCCTGTGCCCAGTTTGACAGCGCATCGAGGTCAGTATTGAAATTTTCAATAGCTTTCTTGAGATTGCTTGGTTTCGCACTTAGATACAACTGAAGGTCATCAGCATACATATGGTATTTGCAATAGGTCAGGACCGATGACACATCATTGACATAAAGAGAGAAGAGTATAGGACCTAATACTGAGCCTTGGGGAACGCCTGACACTACCTGCCGCCATTGTGATTTTATATCCCCAGACAGGACGCGTTGCTGACGAGACATCATGTATGAGCGAAACCATTGCATTGCGCTTTGTGAGAAATTTAGACCGCTAAGTTTGGCTAGTAAGATGTTGAAGTCGACAGTATCAAATGCTTTGCTGAAATCTAAGAAGCAAATAATAGTCGCTTCTTGTCTGTCCATGGCAAGTTTCAGGTCATCTGTCACCTTTATCAGAGCGGATGTTGTGCTTCGATGTTTACGGAAACCTGATTGGTATTCGTCTAGTAGGCTGTTAGTAGTTAGGTAGTTGGTGAGCTGGTCATGAACTATATATTCTAAGGCCTTTGATAGTGCAGGAAGAAGGCAGATGGGGCGGTAGTCAGAGGCTGCTGTGGCGATGTCCTTTTTAGGCAGTGGCTTAATTTGTCCCAGTTTCCAGGCCTCAGGGAAAACACTTGTGATTAATGAATCGTTGAAAATGTCTGTTATAGAGGGCAGTAGTTGGTCAATAATAAGTTTTACCATCTGGATAGTGATACCATCATGTCCAGTAGATGCTGATCTAATCCGCATTATGGCTTTCTTGACAGTACTGCAAGTGACGTGCTGTAGATAGAATTTTTCTTTGCTACAGTCGTTCATCCCAATGAAGTAATCAATGATTCTCTGTTTTTTTTGCGGATCAATTTTGGTTGCAGGTAATGTGAAGAATCGGTTTAGTTCTTCAGCTGGGACCATGGGATTTTCTGCAACTTTTATTTTGCCTAAACCGAGACTATGGAGATTTTTCCACAGGATAGCTGGTCTACATCTATTGTCAGCTAATGTACGGGCATGTCTGAGCTTAGCGTTTCTCACCGCTTGACTGACTTTGTTTCGTTTCTGCTTGTATACAGCGTGATTTTCAGGTGTAGGGTGTATCTTGTATGCTCGATGTGCAGCATCTCTGAGATTCATGAGCTGTTTTAGTTCATCAGTCAGCCAAGGTGCAGGTTGCCTTTTTACTTTTCTGGTCTTTATTGGAGCATATTTGTCATATAGCTGAGTAATTTTGTTAGTGAAATCGTGGAGTTTGTCGTTTATGTCCATGAGGGGAGTAGAGGTCATCCCCCAAACTATTTTTTGTGCCTCAGTTTCGAGTTCAGGCAAATTTATGCGTTTGAGGTCTCGGTATGTAGACAGTTTTTGTTTCTTTCTAGGGCATTCTAGTGAATACGTCATGGAAATGATGTCATGGGCAGACATGCCAGGCGCAGATATTTGAGAGGTGCGGATTATTCTGTTCGGAGATTTCGTTGCGAATATATCTATGAACGTGTGACTGGTAGTCGTGTGATGAGTAGGTGCCAGCTGAAGTAGCGTCATATTTGAGGAAGAAAGCATCCTCTTAAATTTCCCAGTGGTAGGACTATTGCACAGAAAATTAATGTTAGTGTCACCAGCTATAATTACATGTTCATATGACGATTCGAGACTAGAGAGGGCAGTTTCGAAGCAGGCGAACCCACCTACTTTAGGAGGTTTGTAAAGGACACATATTAAGCACTTTCTGTTAAGTGATTTGATCTCTATGAACATATATTCCACTTGTTTATCTACATTGTTGTCGGATGTGTGTAGTACTGTAGATGACAAATCAGAGCGTATGTACGCCCCTACTCCGCCCCCTCGTCTGTTGCATCTGTCGTGCCTGAGAAAGATATAGCCATCTAGGTTTACGGAAGTTGTAGGAATACTTGGTTTGAGCCAAGTTTCTGACAAAAGTATTACGTGTATATCAGCAGCTTGAAATATATATTTGAACTCGTCGAAGTGAGCTGGCAGAGACTGGACATTTGCATGTGCAATATGCAGCTTGGTGCGTTCGGGTGTTGATTGCCCGAGGAGGCTGCCGACCGATGTTTGCGGGTCGTGGTTGGCGGTGACAAGAGGGTCTGGCATGAGGAATGCGGAAAGCGTGTGAAGGAGAGGCGGGTGAGGGAGTGTCCTCCCAGTTCTGTGCAGTGAAAGCGGCCGGGAGGGGGTAGGTCCCCGGGGAGACAACGGGATCTGCGGCCAAGGTCAGCGAGGTCTGCAACGGTTATGGAAGTAGCAGTGGGCTGGCAGGGGAAGGAATTTCGCTAAATACAACGGGAGTAATCTGCACGTTATGACATAGTGTGATATTAATTGCACTTATGAGGATAACAACTAAAGTATGATGGTGGGTTGCTAATTAAGGATGGAAGTGAGACTACCTAATGCAATAATTAACAAAATTACATGAGAAAAACAATTAAAAATAAAAATAGTTATGTGGAGAAACGAAGAGTTGATAATACAAATAATAACAAATATTACACGAGAAAAAATAATTAGAGATAAAAAAAATAGTTATTTAGAGAAACGAACAATTTGATGATACATTAGTTACGATATGGTTGACAGTGTAAACAATATAAACATACAGGTTAGTGGCAGCAAGATTAGACATGATTTAGCTTCTAAAGCACAGGCACATTCCTAACAGAAATATACTTTTTCCCCAATCTTTTTCATTCGTAATGCATGTATAAAGAATACCTTAAATTGGAGAGTGGTTGCCTGTGCCGTATTTCTCTAAACTTTATTATTAAATGCATACGTCTTGTGAGAATCCTATACCCTTCCATGTCTGTATATTAGTTCTACACTAAAAAAAAGGGAAGAAATTATCCAAATGTGACGGAAGTCGTCCGCAGCTCGTGGTCGTGCGGTAGCGTTCTCGCTTCCCACGCCTGGGTTCCCGGATTCGATTCCCGGCGGGGTCAGGGATTTTCTCTGCCTCGTGATGAGTGGGTGTTGTGTGCTGTCCTTAGGTTAGTTAGGTTTAAGTAGATCCAAGTTCTAGGGGACTGATGACCATAGATGTTAAGTCCCATAGTGCTCAGAGCCATTTGAACCATTTTTTTTACGGAAGTCAGTAGGTAAGATGTACACGTACAGACAAACAAATGATTAAAAGTTCCGAAAAACTGGATGCTTTATTAAAGAGAAAGTCCTTCACAAATTGAGAAAACCTGTCCCTTATGGAGGCAGTTATTTGGCCTGGCATTAATTGGCAGAGTCGTTGGATGTCCACCTGAGGAATATTGTGCCAAATTCTGTCCAATTGGCGCGTTAGATGGTCAGAATCCAGAGCTGGTTCGAAAACCCTGCCCGTAATGACGTTGTCAATTGGGGAGATATCCGGTGCCTGTTCTGGCCAAGGTAGGGCTTCGTAAGCATGAAGGTAAGAACTCCCGCCTTGTGCGGGTGGGCATTATCTTGGGGAAATGTAAGGTCAGGATGTAACGACGAAGTACCGCTGTGCTGTAAGTGTGCTGCGAATGACAACCAAAGGGGTCCGGCTGTGAAATGAAATGGCACCCCAGACCATCACCCTTCGTTGTAGAGGCGTTGGCCTATGGTGGGCGACAATCAGACAGTGTATCGTATCACTGTCCGGGGCGTCTCCATATATATATATATATATATATGCTTTTATTTATGAATTTGGTCAGCTATGGACCGCATTCAACTTAAGACTTATGGTGTTTCTTTTTCTTCCGTTCTTCCCAGTACTTCATTTTCTCTCCAACTGCTCGTGTCTGCTCTTCTGTCCGCACTCTCTTGGGTCGAGGTTATGCCTCATCTTCTTCATAGTTTGCGTTTTCTATCAGTAGCTTGAAGTGATTCCTGTCACGTATTATTTCTTCTGTAGCACCTATTTTGTTGGCGGCTTTCTTTACTGCTTCTATCCATCCTACCGTGTTTTTCACCTTACTAAGGTAATTAAAAATTTTCTTTGTAATACGTGTTTCTTCCATTCTTTTTAAATGTCCATAAAATATTAGCCATCTCTTCCTCATTGTATCTATGATCTTTTCTGTATTTTTGTATAAGTCTTCATTTCTCCTTTCAATCCACCTATTTTCCATGTTTTTCTCAGGACCTGAAATCTTTCTTTGTATTTCTCTCTCTCTCTCTCTCTCTCTCTCTCTCTCTCTCTCTCTCTCTCTGTGTAAAGACTATCTCTTTCCGTTTCACTAAAACAATGACACATCAAATTCATAAAATTTGTTTGGCCGTAAGACATTCCATCGAGCGAGGTTGCGCAGTGGTTAGCACACTGGACTCGCATTCGGGAGGACGACGGTTCAATCCCGCGTCCGGCCATCCTGATTTAGGTTTTCCGTGATTTCCCTAAATCGCTCCAGGCAAATGCCGGGATGGTTCCTTTGAAAGGGCACGGCCGACTTCCTTCCCCGTCCTTACCTAATCCGATGAGACCGATGACCTCGCTGTTTGGTCTCTTCCCCCAAACAATCCAATTCATAAGACATTATTTAACAGCTATGCTGTTTATGATCGAAATACATCATTTTAAACTGTTTCCTCCTTAAATGCAATTTAATATCTGATATGACAATATAAGAATTATTACTCTTTTAAATTTCTATGTTCACTTTATTGTGTAACAGCTTTCTGACTTGAAACTATTAATAAGTAAGCTTCATAGACTATTGCAGAACGTGAAGTTCGCGTAGCCGTGTTAATCAGTGATTACGCTTGAATGACAGCCAATATCAAATTTTAACACAAGCAGTTAAATAATCTAGTTCTCTGTATTGTTCTAATTTTGTCATTTTAAAATAACTTAAGACTTTCAGCAATTTACTTTCCGCAACTCTAATTCAGGCACTTCTTCACCAATCTATTATTACTGTATGTCGCTAGGCGCATAATATTAACAAAATTAACTTGTATGTTAATAATTTCAAATTTGACTTCGATAATTACCTCGTTACCACATGATTAAAGAAGAAAATCTATCCTTCCAACAAAGCATCAATCACTGGCTTTTAAACTTTATCTCGAAGCAACTAGAACTCCAAAACTTCATTATAGTTCGCTGGTATAATTACTACGCTAATCAATAGACGCGGTTGATGAAGATTCAGTTAATGCTCGTTTTTATTTACTAAACGTTGACAACTTACAGTGGTGACACACGCTTGAGATCTCCCTGTGAACTGACACATTTTCACATATCCATTTCAAATATCAGTTTTGTCAACATTCTACAGAGGTAACGCGGACAATGCTGACCGTATGTTCTCACCGCTACGGAGCGTCTGCACTCTTAGTGATTAATGACCTGCACCGTCAGTTTCCTGCGCCGATGGAATACCGGTGAACCACATGCCACGATCTCGTCCGTACTACATGAAACAAACAGAAACGCAACAACATTTCACTATACATGTCATATAAACATGTTACGTAAGTGAATCATGTACTATTATGGGCTGCCTGATGCTCATTACATCTGGATCATCACAAAGATTACACTCGAACGCATAACCAGGGCACTCCAAAGTATGTCTGCCGTTACCACACTAGTCGTCCTCATTTCTCATACCCCATCTTGCTAGGTTACTCTTCACCGTCGACAGAACTGCCCGTAACCGGTGAGCGTTCTCCGAGTCTGTCACGGAAGTTTAAAACCAGTAACCACATCGATTCTACTGAGCTGCGATCTAAGAATCCGTAATTTTATTCCGTCTGGTACACCGAATGTGTCCCCTGCTCCATACACCGCATGCCTTTCGTGAAAAATCTGCTTGAATTTCTGATTGTATTCATTAACTAGCCATTACGCCGTAGGACCAGAAGTGGCCACTGTTGTATACGCTTTGTCGAAAGGTGTGACTTTCATGGGATAAGCGATTGTGTGACTTGGTTAGTTTTGCTCCAGACTGGGAAGGTATGTTCAGAAGCAGAGAAACGCAACTGACAGAGGAAACAGACAAGTTAAAAGAAGAATAGATTTCTTCGTCAAGGGATTGTTTAGCAATCGCGAAATCGCCATGGAGATGCTCATCAAAGTCCAGTGGCAGACGTTACAAGAGAGGCGCAGTGCATCATGGGGAAATTTACTGTTGGAATACCGAGAATGCTCGTTCCCACAAGACACGAACAACATACACTACTTGCTCGTTCATGTATCTCACGAAAAGACCTTGAAGCTGAAATCAGAGTAATTCGAAATCACCGAGGCTTGTCAACACTCGCTGTGCTGAGAGATGAATTGCGGAGTGCAAATACAGAAGTCGAAGCCATTGGATGTAGTTTTGAGAACAAGACAGTTTCTACTTTATTTACTCCACGTTAACATGTGAGTATATCAGATCTTGGTGAAACTTTCTTGGCGGCGTACTAAAATGGTTCTTGTCGGCTGCAGACAAGTGTAACATATGATGGCGTATTAAGTATTGTTTTATCAACTGTTTTTCCGAAGATACAGTAAGTAGGTGGAAAGGTGTCCAAAGAAGCGTATAAAACATTTGAAATAACATGTGTTATACAGTGATAGGCCAACGGCTTTGCCGCAGTGGTGATACCGGTTCCCGTCAGATCACCGAGGTTAAGCGCTGTCGGACTGGGCTAGCACTCGGATGGGTGACCATCCGGTCTGCCGAGCGCTGTTGGCAAGCGGGGTGCACTCAGCCCTTGTGAGGCAACTGAGGAGCTCCTTGACTGAGAAGTGGCGGCTCCGGTCTCATAAACTGACATACGGCCGGGACAGCGGTGTGATGACCACATGCAACTTCGTATCCACATCCAGTCACGGCTGTGGGCTGAGGATGACACGGCGGCCGGCCGGCGCCATGGGGCCTTCCGAGGCCTGTTCGGACGGAGCTATACAGTGGTATAGTCTGTTGTTACTAATAGCGGATTACATGTTCCAAGACGTAAATGCCGCCGCCCACACTAAAACTGTTAGCTTTGAAGTTAGGTAATTTATTACTCGACAAGACATTCACGCCTGCAGAGAATAAACACCCAATACGACGTCCGACATTAAATCCCAGAAAAATGCTGACTGGAGTATCGTATCAACCGTTGCAAAGAAACTACTACTATTATAAAACTTGACAGATGCTGCAACAAGGTATCACGTTCGGGACTGTTTTCCCCACATTGTATAACAGTGCGATGATATTCGAATCGTTCCTGATATTTTATTTCTATATCTTATCAGTCAGTCAATCAATCAATCAATCAATCACTAGTATACGTTATACTACGTTCTAAATATGAGATCCATCGCAGAAGAAACTTTTTCCGGTTACGAAAAAGTATTCGCTAGCGATTCAGAATGAATATGGTATAGTAAAGGAGTTAATTCCGCAGCGTATCGAACTGCTTTTCCGCCAGGGCCTAGTGCTGTGTTCGCTAGGCACGTATCAAACTGCTATAGTTGTATCCTCACTGTTATAATTTATGGATGCCACTTTTATTGTGCGAATATTTGGAGATCTTTGTCTCGCTTACAATGCACCGATTCCGGAACATTAGTCGGCTTATTATGTGACAAGCAAATATTTTAATGAGTTTCAGTATCCAAAGTCATTCCCCATAAAGTTTTCTGTCTTCCCGCGCGACGTCTCATTCTTCTCCAAGTAAAAGAAACGAGGGAAGATGCTCTCTGAAGATTCCGCGGAAATTTAATTTCTGGTTCATCTTGAGCAAACGTAGTATGCTATCTAATCCTTTCATTGCAGTAACATGACACGTATTTCGTCTGCCGTTGTAAACTCCTGAAGTACATACTGGGCGGGGGATCTGCCGTCCATTATGGACTTCTGAACGTGTCCGCCGCACGTTCAGTTTGCTCCGAGTCCACTTTCTTTGGCATCCTGCGACGACTTGTACAAACAATTTCATTCAGAGGTCGCTGTTTTCTTAGCGGGTTCCCGAATGTAGCAGCTCCCTCTGCGGCCTGCGCTATTTCAGCGGGCCCTGCTTTTCTTGGCAGCAAGTAACTCAAAGACAGCGCGCAACGTCTGGCCGAAGCCAAGTGGAGAAAACTCTCCCGCCTTCTTCTCCTGGCACTTCACTGCATTCCGCGCCGCGTACCGGCTGGCGTTTCTGTGCTTCGTTTGAAGCGTTGCGACTTACATTGGACCAGTCTTGTCTTAGTGAATATCGAGGGTAAACGCCACAAACTTAATAACCAAAAATAAATTACCACTAACATTAAAACCGAATGTAAATACATAAAACTGCAACCAGTCACTTTTTGTATAATTATTTATTATTCCATGAACCGGTTTTCGAACCTGTAAGGTTCATCTTCAGTTAGTTTCTGGAAGTTACATCATTATTTCTAAAAATAGTTTTCAAGATTTAGATATTAATGATAAGTGTTTAACCTAACAATTATTGTGTTATACTAATGCATCAGGTCACCAGGGGTTTTCACTGATATCGATAAAGTTTAACAATGTAGGGAACTCTGTTCACTTTCATTCACAAGCCTTTAGAAATAATTGGTTTCAAATCGAAAAGATACAAAACTTTTTACTTTTATTCCTCATTAACTTTGCGTATTTTCAGTTATCATAAAAGAAGATATTGGAATGTCTGTAATATTGTTATTGTTTGGTCTTCAGTCCGAAGACTGGTTTGATGCAGCTCCCCATGCTACTCTATCCTGGGTAAGCCACTTCACCTCCAAGGAACTATTGCGACCTACAATTTTATAAATCTGCTTATTGTATTTAAGTTTTAGTCTCCCACTATCCGTCTCCCAAACCCCCTCCGAACCCCTACTCCTCCCCCCCCCCCCCCCATCGGTCGCCCACACATACACACTTCCCTCAAATACTAAACTGGTGATCTTTTGATGCCTCAGAATGCTTTCCACTGACCGATTCTTTCTTCTACTTCCGTTCTCCCACAAGTTTACTTTCTCCCAGTTCTATTCAGTACCTTTCCATTAGTTACGAGATCTACCTTTCTAATCTTAGCACTCTCCTGCAGCACCACATGACAAAAGCTTCTATTGTCTTTTTGTCTAAATTCTTTGCCGTCCGTGTTTCACATCCATACATGGCTACTCTCCAAACAAATATCTTCAGAAAAGAATTCCAAATATTCAAGTCTATATTCGATGTTCACAAATTTCTCTTCTTCAGCAAAGTTTTTCTTTGCTATTGCCAGTCTACATTTTATGTGCTCTTTCCGTGCGGCATCACAAGTTATTTTGGTGATCAAATAGCAAAACTCATCTACTACTTTCTCATTTCCTAATCTAATTCCCTCAGCATCAGGTGACTTAATTCAACTACATTCCCTTTCCCTCGTTTTGCTTTTGTTGATGTTCATCTTATATCCTCCTTTCAAGACACTGCCAATTACGTTCTACCGCTCTTTCAAGTCCTTTGCTGTCTCCGACAGAATTACAGTGTCATCGGTACATCACAATATTTTTATTTCTTCTCCATGAACTTTAATGCCTACTCCAAAATTTTCTTTGGTTTCCGTTACTGCTTGCTTAGTTGCTTCTCGAACTGCACTTGTCAAATTACATATTGAGTAAATCTCAGTCCTTCCAATCATGAGCACTTCCTCTATTCTCATTCTGCCGAGCCAGTTATTCTGGAAGCCTTCTGAAGAATCGTTTCTGTACTCGATTAAAGAACTTCATAATTATCGACTTTCTACTGTGCCTTCACTGTTATGAGAGCACAGTCAAGTGCCTTGTATTTTTCAAGGGCCTTCCGTGCCCTTACTCAGACTGGTATAAATCACATTTCCACCCTTGTTTATCCTGTAGACGCCTTTTCATCTCTGCATAATTACCGATAATTACATCCACTTGAAACTGCAACTGTAATCGAGCCTTAGTCTCGCTGCAAAATCAAATTTTCCCTCCCCCAATTCCACATCTTTCCATCAAACTTCCTTCCATTACCAAACCAAAGATTCTTTGATGCTTGAGGATATGTTCTATCCATCGATCCCTCCTTTCAGTCCAGTTGTACCACTGATTTCTTTCTTCCCCTACTCGATTTAGAACCTCCTCATCAGAAATTCGATCTGCCTATCCGATAATCAGAATTCTTAAAGCTTCTATTCTCTTGTTAACTGAACTACTTATTGCCCAGTTTCTCTTTCGGATACACCATACAAATACCTTAAAAAGACTCCCAGAAATATACGTCTTTATTAGATATTTCTTTTTCAGAAATGCTACTCCCAATCAACATTTTAAATACTCCCTACTTTAGCCATCATCAGTTATTTCGCAGTTCACCTGCTAGTTTTCGTGCGCCGGCCGAAGTGACCGAGCGGTTCTAGGCGCTACAGACTGGAACTGCTCGACCGCTATGGTCGCAGGTTCGAATCCTGCCTGGGGCATGGATGGGTGTGATGTCCTTAGGTTAGTTAGGTTTAAGTAGTTCTAAGTTCTAGGGGACTGATGACCTCCGTAGTTAAGTCCCATAGTGCTCAGAGCCATTTGAGTTCTAGTGTCTAATTTTACAGTTTAATTCTCTCTGCGTCGTCTGATTTAAATCAAATACATTTCTATGTACCAATTTACTTTTGTTAAAGTTTATCATACACTCTGTTTTCAAGACACTACCCATTCCGTTCAGCCGCACTTTGAAGGCCTTTTATCGCCTCAGAAAGGATTACAATATCATCAGCAAACCTCAAAGTTTTTATTTCTTTTCCCTGAACTTTAATTCTCTTTCCAAATTTCTCCTTGGTCCCCTTTACTGTTCAGTCTATGTGCACACTGAACTACATCGGCAATAGACAACAACCCTGCTCCAGTCTCCGCTCATTTACTGCTTCCCTTCCATGTCGTACGATCAGTATTGCCTCACGTTTTCTTTTGTTCTTCCTGTGGTCGGCTCCTAGCGTTCCTCCCATTGTTTGTGAAATCATGCGCATTAGATTAGTATTTTGTAACAATGACTTATAAAACTGATAGTTCTGCAATACTCTCGCCTGTCATCGCCTGATTTCTTGGGAATAGTAACTATTAAACACTTCTTGAAGTCTGGGGTATTTCGCCTGTTTCTTGTATCTTGCATACCAGGTGGAATAGTTTTCCCATGGTACATTCTCCATATGACCTCCATAATTCTGAGAGAATCTTTACTACTCCTGATGCATTGTTACGACTCAAACCTTTCAATGCTCTCTGAAATTGTTCTCACTTATCGTATCTCTGATTTTATCTTCATCTACTCCTTTTTTGCATTCCGTAACTATGTTTTCAAGTTCGTTTCCTTATATAACCCTTCTATACATTAACTGTATTTTTCAGTTTTCCCTTTCTTGCCTTCTGAATTCCTTATATTCATACGGTTATTTCTGTTTTGACAACAGAGTCTAATTTTTCCACTGTTTGCTTCGGCCTTCCCACTAGTCATGCGTGTTTCTACAACTTTACGTTTCTTTTCAAGCCTTTCCCAGTTTAGAATTTTTTCACTTTCTTGCGATATCGCTTATTATTATTTGGTTCCCATTAATTGCATCGTTAGCCAAGAACGGATGCACAGACACTCAGAATGCCAAGTATGTAATTTCCATACTCATCTTGATTACATGAGCTAGTTTTAATAGGACTAAGTTTGTTTTGACTTTCAGCAGTTCACGATTCTGGATCCAAATCAATACGCTTGCTGATTCTCCCTTCAATGCTTGCCTGTCGGAGCTGCATTTATTAGAAGTCGAATATAAATGTCACTTCTAGTACAAAAAAGAAAAACATTTAAGCCGCAAAAATACACTCTGAGTCTATAAGCTTCATGACAACGGAGCAATGAGTGGACTTGGGTCTCTGTAACTCTGAAAACACTTAAACAATGGAGCATCCAGGATGGAATGTAACAATATTGTGAGAAGGAAAATTGCTGCTCGCCACATAGCGGAGATGCTGAGTCGCAAGTAGGCACAACAAAACGAATCTCACAATTAATGCTTTATCTCACAATTAATGCTTTCGGCCATTGGCCTTCGTCAACAATGGACACACACACACACACACACACACACACACACACACAACACACACACACACACAACACGCAAACGCAACTCACACACATGACTGAAGTCTCAGGCAACTGAAACCACACGTGATTTCAGTTGCCTGAGACTTCAGTCATGTGTGTGAGTTGCGTTTGCGTTTGCGTGCGCGCGCGTGTATGTGTGTGTGTGTGTGTGTGTGTGTGTGTGTGTGTGTGTATGTGTATGTGTGTATGTGTGTATGTGTGTATTGTTTGTGTGTGTGTGTGTGTGTGTGTGTGTGTGTGTGTATTGTTGACGAAGGCCAATAGCCGAAGGCATTAATTGTGAGATTCGTTTTGTTGTGCCTATCTGCGACTCAGCATCTCCGCTATGTGGCGAGCAGCAATTTTCCTTCTCACAATATTGTCAGAAAACAGTTTGCTGTATTTCTGAGGGAAACACGCCTTTGTCATATACGAATGAAAAGTTAACGACTGACTTTTTTGTCTGCGAGTGTCACGTGGAACCGCAATGGAGGAACCACAGCTAAACCAAGAACAGACAGAACTCTTGTACTGACGGACAGCGATCGTCAAGCATTTTCGAGGGTGTTTGTAAAAGGGTCACATGAAATTGGCACGAGGAATCGCAGAATTGCAGCTAGCATGGTGGCGACGCGTATGGAGTTAAAAACAATGGGGTGCAATGGTCCAGCAGCTCCTATAGACCACACATTTCTGTACTTAATGATAAGCTACTGCACAGTGGATGGGTTGGAAGTAGGCGGTTTGGAGCGATGAATAATGCTACAGCCCGTGTCAATCCGAAGGACGTTCTGGGTTTTGAGAATGGCTGGAGACCAATACCTACCATAACATGTAAGAAGAACAGTGAAATACTGGGGACATCATGTTACGGTATTGGGGTGTTTTTTCGTGGCAAGGCTGTGATCACTTTACCTTGCTTAAGGAAACGCAAAATCTGAAAGGATATGAACACATTTTATAGCATTGTGTACCATGTACAGCAGAGGAACAGTTGGGAGACAATGATTGTATCAGCATGGCAATGTACCCTGTCATAAAGAAGCATCCGTAAGACAATGGTTTGTGGACAACAACATTCTTCAAACGGACTTACCTACCTAGAGTTTCGACCTGAATGCAATGGAACACCCTTAGGATGAGTTAGAACGCCGACTTCGTTCGCAGCACCTTCTCTGGCTTCAGCTCTTGAGGAAGAGTGAGCTGACATTCCTACACAGAAATTTAGGTATCCCACTGAACAGCGAGCAGATTTCAAACCGTCTAATGGAGTCACCTAATATTATCGTACACAAATGCGTATCCCAGTACTTTTGATCACATACTGTGTACACTCCTGGAATTGGAAAAAAGAACACATTGACACCGGTGTGTCAGACCCACCATACTTGCTCCGGACACTGCGAGAGGGCTGTACAAGCAATGATCACACGCACGGCACAGCGGACACACCAGGAACCGCGGTGTTGGCCGTCGAATGGCGCTAGCTGCGCAGCATTTGTGCACCGCCGTCGTCAGTGTCAGCCAGTTTGCCGTGGCATACGGAGCTCCATCGCAGTCTTTAACACTGGTAGCATGCCGCGACAGCGTGAACGTGAACCGTATGTGCAGTTGACGGACTTTGAGCGAGGGCGTATAGTGGGCACGCGGGAGGCCGGGTGGACGTACCGCCGAATTGCTCAACACGTGGGGCGTGAGGTCTCCACAGTACATCGATGTTGTCGCCAGTGGTCGGCGGAAGGTGCACGTGCCCGTCGACCTGGGACCGGACCGCAGCGACGCACGGATGCACGCCAAGACCGTAGGATCCTACGCAGTGCCGTAGGGGACCGCACCGCCACTTCCCAGCACATTAGGGACACTGTTGCTCCTGGGGTATCGGCGAGGACCATTCGCAACCGTCTCCATGAAGCTGGGCTACGGTCCCGCACACCGTTAGGGCGTCTTCCGCTCACGCCCCAACATCGTGCAGCCCGCCTCCAGTGGTGTCGCGACAGGCGTGAATGGAGGGACGAATGGAGACGTGTCCTCTTCAGCGATGAGAGTCGCTTCTGCCTTGGTGCCAATGATGGTCGTATGCGTGTTTGGCGCCGTGCAGGTGAGCGCCACAATCAGGACTGCATACGACCGAGGCACACAGGGCCAACACCCGGCATCATGGTGTGGGGAGCGATCTCCTACACTGGCCGTACACCACTGGTGATCGTCGAGGGGACACTGAATAGTGCACGGTACATCCAAACCGTCATCGAACCCATCGTTCTACCATTCCTAGACCGGCAAGGGAACTTGCTGTTCCAACAGGACAATGCACGTCTGCATGTATCCCGTGCCACCCAACGTGCTCTAGAAGGTGTAAGTCAACTACCCTGGCCAGCAAGATCTCCGGATCTGTCCCCCATTGAGCATGTTTGGGACTGGATGAAGCGTCGTCTCACGCGGTCTGCACGTCCAGCACGAACGCTGGTCCAACTGAGGCGCCAGGTGGAAATGGCATGGCAAGCCGTTCCACAGGACTACATCCAGCATCTCTACGATCGTCTCCATGGGAGAATAGCAGCCTGCATTGCTGCGAAAGGTGGATATACACTGTACTAGTGCCGATATTGTGCATGCTCTGTTGCCTGTGTCTATGTGCCTGTGGTTCTGTCAGTGTGATCATGTGATGTATCTGACCCCAGGAATGTGTCAATAAAGTTTCCCCTTCCTGGGACAATGAATTCACGGTGTTCTTATTTCAATTTCCAGGAGTGTATTTGCATCTGTCACTTTAACACAACATCTCTGACGTCAAAATATGTTAGAACTGCTTCTTTATGTTCTCTGTATTAAACTACGTGATGCACACTGATAGCCAGTATTCGTGCTGCAGAGAACAAAAGGAATAAAAGCGAGAATTGCTGTATGTGATTACGTCTACTTGAGGGATACATACAATGAGCTCCACTGACTGCTGGAATCCCAAAGAAAGAAGCATATGAGGCTTTCATCTCATGTTAGTTGCATTGCAACTGCAATTTTAAAACGCAAGTCCAGTATTTTCGCACTACACAAACCGTTAGTTTCTATTTCATTTGGGCCGAAACAATTGCATATTAACTGACCAAAAGGATTTAGCAATAGGACTCACGGTAACAGTTACAAGACGAATTTTTTGACTGTTGAAGCCTGGTAACGCTGGTTTTCAATTACAGCAAGCTGTGTCAGGTAACTGTTTTCCCGACCAGTTTTTGAATGCTCGTCAGTCTGGCACACTTACCAGACAGGACTAATAGAGTAAATAGAGAAGATCCGAAGAACAGCAGTACATTTCGCTACGGGTTCGTTTAGTAACAGCGAAATCGTGAGAGACATGCCCAGCCAGCTCCAGTGGCAAACGCGGCAAGAGGGAAGTTCTGTATCACGGTGTGGTTCACTATTAAACTTCCGAGAGCGTAAGTTCCTAGAAGAGACAACATATATCTTACTTTCTCCTACGGAATCTCGAGAAAAGACGACGAAGGTAAAATGAGGGAGATTCGAGCTCACACGGACGCTTGTTAACAACAGTTCCTCCCGGAAACCATTCGATACTGGGTCAGGAAAGAAACGGAAGTGACAATGGTAGCCGAAGTGCCCTCCGCCGCATTCCGTAAGGTGGCTTTCTGGTTGTAGATGTAGCTGCACATGTAGATGAAGGCTCAGCTAGACACAATAAACAATCCTTGCACCTTGATCACTGCTCTTACCGAGAACCATGTACTAAAAATGTAACTCCGATTTTGATTCAAGTCAACTTCAGACATTATTTAATAAAATTTCGTATCAGGTCTGTGTTGTTGCGTGGTGCAGTGTTGCTGACAAAGCTGTTGCATCTCTTCAGCATACAATGATATGACGAAAGTCATGGAATAGCGACATGCACATATGCAGATGATGGCAGTATCGCGTACCAAGATGTAAAAAGGCAGTGCAATACCGGAATTGCCATTTTTACTCAGGTCATTTTTATAAAGAGGTTTTCGATTAATTATGGCCCCACGACGAGAATTAACACTATTTGAAGGCGGAATTCCAATTGTAACTACACCCATTGGACATTCCATTATGGAATTCAGTAATCCAGAATGCTCCGTATCAAGAGTTTGCCGAGAACCTCAAATTTCAAGCATTACCTCTCAGCACGTGCAACGCAGTAGCCCACGGCCTTCACTTAACGGACAAGAACACCGGCGTTTGCGTAGAATTGTCAGTGGTAACAGACAAGCAACACTGTGTGAAATAACCGCAGAAATCAATGTGGGACATACAACAGACTTATCCGTTAGGATAGTGTGGCGAAATTTGATGTTACTGGGCTATGGCAGCAGACAACCGATGCGACTGCCTTTGCTAACAGCCTGCAGCACCTCTCCAGGGATAGTGACCATAACAGTTGGTTGGTTGGTTGGTTGGGGAAGGAGACCAGACAGCGTGGTCATCGGTCTCATCGGATTAGGGAAGGATGGGGAAGGAAGTCGGCCGTGCCCTTTCAGAGAAACCATCCCGGCATTTGCCTGGAGCGATTTTGGGAAATCACGGAAAACCTAAATCAGGATGGCTGGACGCGGGATTGAACCGTCGTCCTCCCGAATGCGAGTCCAGTGTCTAACCACTGCGCCACCTCGCTCGGTAACGGTTGGATCCTAGACCAATGTAGAACCGTGACCAGGTCAGACGAGTCCAGATTTCTGTTAGTAAGGGCTTATGATAGGGTTCGAGTATGGCGCTTAACCCACGAAATCATAGGTCAAAATAAGTCACTGTGCAAGCTGTTGGTGGCTCCAAAATGGTATGGATGTGTTTATATGTAATGGATTCTGTCCTCTCGTCCAACTGAATCGATCACTGACTGGAAGTGGTTATTTCGGGTTACCGGAGATCATATTTTGCAGCTATTCTTGGACTTCATGTTTGCAAACAACGACGAAACTTTTATGGATGAGAATGGGCCATCTCACCGGACCAGAATTGTTCGAGACTGGTTTTAAGAACATGCTGGACAATTCGAGGGAATTATTTGGCCACCCAGATCGCCCAACATGATACCCAGCGAACATTTACGAGACATAATCGAGAGGTCAGCTCGCGCACAACGTCCTGCACCGCCAGCATTTTCGCAGTTATGGACAGCTGTAGAGACAGCATGGCTCAAAATTATTGCAGCGGACTTCCAACGACTTGTTTTGCCGATGCCTCGTCGAGTTGCTGAATTACGCCGGGTGAAAAAGAGGTCCGACACGATGTTAGGAGACATCCCATGACTTTTGTCACCTCTGTGCATACATTACTGGCCACTGAGATTGCACACCACGAATGTGGCCCGCAAGAAATGTCAAACCGGCAGGAAATGTGTTGCACGTGGGGATATGCTAACGATTAGCATTTCAAAACATCCACATAACATAGTTAGGAGTAAGGTCACATATACTCCGTACTTGAGAAAGATTATGCAGCAGATTTCTCATTCCGAAATCGCGTTTTAATGTTGCTAGTTTGTGAGATGTTATCGTGCCTCATATAAAATGCGGAAACGTCTCCCAGCACGTTGTGTCACGGCCGAGAGGTGCCGGGAATGCTGCGTATCGTTGCGCGATACTGCTGCTCGCATTGACTAGGATCTCAGGGCTGTCACGCGCATATGGGGACGATGGTTTCAGGGGTCCATACTAAAGAAGCCATACAGTATGTCAAAGACCTCGCACGCTTTGTGATACAGAACAAAGACAGCTCATTCGTTCAGCAGTGCAGGTTCGCACAGCACGTAGCGATTCATGAGTCGAAATATGGGCTGGTTAGCAGCAAGACAGGTCGAACAGTGTGACGACGTTCGAACCACCACTGTCTATCAGAAGGGTGTGCACCGACAGTGGTGCGCCCAGTAACAACGCCAGACAAAGGACTGGAGACCACGTTGTCGTTTCACAAAGAAACATCATCAGACTGATGTTACAGGGTGTTTCAAAAATGACCGGTATATTTGAAACGGCAATAAAAACTAAACGAGCAGCGATAGAAATACACCGTTTGTTGCAATATGCTTGGGACAACAGTACATTTTCAGGCAGACAAACTTTCGAAATTATAGTAGTTACAATTTTCAACAACAGATGGCGCTGCGGTCTGGGAAACTCTATAGTACGATATTTTCCACATATCCACCATGCGTAGCAATAATATGGCGTAGTCTCTGAATGAAATTACCCGAAACCTTTGACAACGTGTCTGGCGGAATGGCTTCACATGCAGATGAGATGTACTGCTTCAGCTGTTCAATTGTTTCTGGATTCTGGCGGTACACCTGGTCTTTCAAGTGTCCCCACAGAAAGAAGTCACAGGGGTTCATGTCTGGCGAATAGAGAGGCCAATCCACGCCGCCTCCTGTGTGTTTCGGATAGCCCAAAGCAATCACACGATCATCGAAATATTCATTCAGGAAATTAAAGACGTCGGCCGTGCGATGTGGCCGGGCACCATCTTGCATAAACCACGAGGTGTTCGCAGTGTCGTCTAAGGCAGTTTGTACCGCCACAAACTAACGAAGAATGTCCAGATAGCGCGATGCAGTAATCGTTTCGGATCTGAAAAATGGGCCAATGATTCCTTTGGAAGAAATGGCGGCCCAGACCAGTACTTTTTGAGGATGCAGGGACGATGGGACTGCAACATGGGGCTTTTCGGTTCCCCATATGCGCCAGTTCTGTTTATTGACGAAGCCGTCCAAGTAAAAATAAGCTTCTTCAGTAAACCAAATGCTGCCCACATGCATATCGCCGTCATCAATCCTGTGCACTATATCGTTAGCGAATATGTCTCGTGCAGCAATGGTAGCGGCGCTGAGGGGTTGCCGCGTTTGAATTTTGTATGGATAGAGGTGTAAACTCTGGCGCATGAGACGATACGTGGACGTTGGCGTCATTTGGACCGCAGCTGGAACACGGCGAACGGAAACACGAGGCCGCTGTTGGATCACCTGCTGCACTAGCTGCGCGTTGCCCTCTGTGGTTGCCGTACGCGGTCGCCCTACCTGTCCAGCACGTTCATCCGTCACGTTCCCAGTCCGTTGAAATTTTTCAAACAGATCCTTTATTGAATCGCTTTTCGGTCCTTTGGTTACATTAAATCTCCGTTGAAAACTTCGTCTTGTTGCAACAACACTGTGTTCTAGGCGGTGGAATTCCAACACCAGAAAAATCCTCTGTTCTAAGGAATAAACCATGTTGTCTACAGCACACTTGCAAGTTGTGAACAGCACACGCTTACAGCAGAAAGACGACGTACAGAATGGCGCACCCACAGACTGCGTTGTCTTCTACATCTTTCACATCACTTGCAGCGCCATCTGTTGTTGAAAATTGTAACTACTGTAATTTCGAAGGTTTGTCCGCCTGAAAATATACTGTTGTCCCAAGCATATTGCAACAAACGGTGTATTTCTATCGCTGCTCGTTTAGTTTTTATTGCCGTTTCAAATATACCGGTCATTTTTGAAACACCCTGTATATTTTGAGGAGGAAAGCGTACACTTTTAATACATCAGCCCCAAAAGTCGATCCCGCGCGAAAATTTGGGCGTTAGCTCTGATACCAAGCAGTTATGACCTGCTGAGTGTAAGCCTTACAAACCTTCGCGCGCACCGATTGTTTGTCACTCGCTCTGCCCTCTTTCAGCGCCCAAATCCCCGAACGCGAAGTGCTAGACAGTGGAGTGACAACCAGAGCCCTCTTATCGCATTACACTGATGGAGAGGGAAGAGGAGGAAGGAAGTGGACACATCTGTTCAATGTGTTTTGATGTCTTGTTCGAGATCAAATGTTACTGAACGCGCAAAATAGGTATGTAATATGAGAACATACGAGGGGCATTAACAAGTAATGCTATACAATGTTTCATCGGCCAGTTTCGGTTGGAAAAAAGCAGAATTTGTTGTGGAACATCGTGGAATATACCCGCTTCTGCCCTACAGTTTCATTTAGTTCTGAGAGGTGGCGGAGCTATACATAGACTGCAAATTAGCATATGTAACGGAGTCGCGTTCCAAGGACACAGTTGTCATTGACTTTCTTTTGGTGGAAAACCAAGTTATCCCAGATATCAGTAGGCGCTTGCAGAATATCTACAGGGACCTGGCAGCGAACAAAAGTACGGTGAGTCGTTGGGCGAGGCGCCTGCCGTCATCGCACCGAGCTCACAAGTACCTGTCCGACCTCCCGGGCGCAGGTAGGTCGCACACAGCTCTCACATCTGTAGTGTTGGAACGTGCGGTCACTCTCTTTTGAGGTGATCGACGGATCTCAATAAACGCCTCGCTGCACAATTGGTGTCTGCCCCTGCGTTCCTCGCCGCCTAACAAAATGGTTCTTTTGTTAAATGGTTCAAATGGCTCTGAGCACTATGGGACTCAACTGCTGTGGTCATAAGTCCCCTGCCGCCTAACAGAAGACCGTAAACGGGGACCATCTGTGTGGAACAGCCTGTGCGTTACTAGGCTTAACATAACAATTTTTTCTCGAACATCGTCACAAACCAAGAAACATGGGTTCACTACTTATAACCGGAAACAGGACACCGATTCATGGAGTGGTGCAACACCATCTCTCCTCCTCCGAAGAAGTTCAAAGCCTCACCCTTAGCTGGTAATGTCACTGCGTTGGTCTTCCGTGACTCTGAAGGGGTTGTTCTGTTTGATGTCCTCCCTAATGGACTCTGAAGGGGTTGTTCTGTTTGATGTCCTCCCTAATGGTGCAACGGTCTACTCTAAATTGTACTGTGCGACCCTCAGGAAACTGAAAAACCGCTTCTGCGTATTCGTCGCCACAAAAATGCAAACGAACTTCTCCTTCTCTATGACAACGCAAGGCCTCACAGAAGTTTGCGCACCCGAGACGAGATAACAAAACTTCATTAGACTGTTCTTCCTTATCCACACTACAGGTCGGATCTCGCTCCTTCCGACTTCTACCTGTTCGACCCAATGAAGAATGGACTCCACGGGAAGCAGTACGTGAGTGATGGCGAGGTTACAGACGCAACAAGACGTGGGCTACGACGCTATCCAGTAGGGTGGTATTATACGAGCATACAGGCCCCTTCAGTAAGGTGGCGAAGGTCATCGCATGGAACGGACATTATGTTGAAAAGTAACGTTCTGTAACCAAAAGAGTGGGGAATAACACGGTATATTGGAATCCTGAATAAAAGCGACGTGCTTTAAAAAATGTGCTGGATGACTCATTGAATGAATCTTGTAATATGTCCACCTCATGCTCTTACACGTTCATTATTATTTTAGCACTATTCAAATGGCTCTGAGCACTATGGGACTTAACATCTGAGGTCATCAGTCCCCTAGAAATTAGAACTACTTAAACCTAACTAACCTAAGGACATCACACACATCCATGCCCGAGGCAGGATTCGAACCTGCGACCGTAGCGGTCGCGCGGTTCCAGACTGAAGCGCCTTTAACCGCGTGGCCACATAACACTATTCTCGTATCGGTATTCTGCAACTGTATACACGTCTCAAAATCAAAGAGAATAAACATAAACAGCTAGAGAACTATTATAAAATGAACTCAGTGATTTGTATTTTAACTATTACGAAATGAACTCAATGATTTGTATTGTAGAATTTAATCCCGGCAATCGCTTTGAAGAATAGCGCACGTCCTGCAAACGTGCTTACTGTAACAGTGTTGGCTTTAAAATCCAAAGAAAATAACGCACAAAAGCGATATTAATAATTAAAGAGCGCTGCGTTACTTCTTTAACGACACAATCACAATCATTCGTTTCATTCATTTACACTTCATTTGTGAGTCGCAATAAAAAGATGAGCAAATGAAAGAGATTTCTGACGCCAGCTACCAGCTAGGAACTGCTCACTTTAATATGATCTACAACGCATATTACTATGTCAAAACAGTACTTCACAGACTTCTTACTCCACTGTCCAATACTTCGTGTTGGGGCATTAAGTGGTTGCAGTGGGGCGGAGCGAGTGACAAGCAAGCGGTGTGCGCCCATGATTAAAAGCTGTACGTTCAGAAGGTTATAGAAGCGTACTGTCAGAATTGTGGACCATATTTTCAAGCGGGATCGTTGCTTGGGCTGATATCTAGCAAGTATACGTTTTTCTTCTTAACATGTGAGGTCAAGTTGGTCATGTATGTGCTTTCCGATTTTGCATATAGTATCACGATGGACGTATCCGTGTATGCAGCTTCCGAGGGGAATGAACGTTGCCAGATTGGATTTATCATCGCCCAGCGCGTCTAGTAAACTTCGGGATGGGATGAAGTGCCGTGGATACACAGTACAATCAGTTCTGGTTCATCGTGTCGGTAGGTCAGACAACAGTCGTTAAATTTTTGTCGTGTTAAGATCAGTGACCGATCCTATCTGTGCCGGCCAGAGTGGCCGAGCGGTTCTAGGCGGTACAGTCTGGAACCGCGCGTCCGCTACGGTCGCAGGTTCGAATCCTGCCTCGGGCACGGGTGTGTATGATGTCCTTAGGTTAGTTAGGTTTAAGTAGTTCTAAGTTATAGGGGCTGATGACCTCAGAAGTTAAGTCCCATAGTGCTCAGAGCCATTTGAACCATTTTTTTGATCCTATCCGTGAACAACACAAGACCACATGCTACTCGTCCTGTCATGGCTCACTTAAATACAGAGAAAGTGCTTTTTTCGTCATATTTTTTCTTCAGTTTTCGGAGAGTAACACAATACACTTCGGAGTTGATTGTCGCACCCTGAGGGACGACATCAAACAGAAAATCTCTTCAGAGTCCCAGAAGATGGACGCCATAATCTTTCTGACTGAGGGTGTCGGTTTGAACTTTTTCTTCAGAGGGGAGGTCGTGTGGCGTTACTGAAGGATTACACTTTTTTTCCCGTTCGAACTGATGAACCCGCGTTGCATACCCAGTGACGATGTCTGACAAAAGATTGTCACGATCAGCCTCGTAACGCGCAAGAAATTCCGCACAGTCTGTCTTCTAGTAGGCGGCGAGAAATCCAGCTGGGACACACCTTTGAGTACCCTAACTGGGTCACGAGTGTGTCGGAACTAATAACAGAGACGTCCATCTGAGCAGCAAGGTGTTTGATTAGGAAACGCCGATCACATCGAATAAGAGTGTCTGCACGTTCCATCGTTGCAGGAGTCACGGCTGTGTGCGGCCACCAGACACGCGAGAGATCGCGCATGTTTGCGCCACCTTGTTGCGATGATGACACACGCCTCTCCCAACGACTCACCGTGCTTTTGTTCACTGCCAGGCCTCCGTAGAGATTCTGCAAGAGCATATGAATATCTGCGATGCTCTGACTTTCCGCTAAAAGAAACTCAGTGACAGCTCTCTGCTTAAAACCGACCTTCGTTATTGACGCCATTTTGACGGCTACGTATGGCACCGCCAAGTATCGATACTTCATTAACCTGTAGAGGTAGTAGCGGGCATGTTCCAAAACGCCCCTCAACAAATTCCGAATTTCTTCAACCGAAATTGCTCCAGAAGAGGAGTATGTCGCATTACTTATTCAACGCCCATAGTATGTATAATATGCCAGGAGATGTCAGTACTAAGGGAAGTAACAGAAAAGATCACTTGCAGAAAAATATTCGTACACTCATCTGTTCTAATGCCGATGGTATCCGAAATACAACGCATTTCGTGTGCCTCTACCTTATCTATTACTGATTACCTCTTTCCTATCTTGTCCGCTTATGCTCTTTGGTCTCTCTACATAAAACATTTGCCGCAAAACGCTCTGTTGCCCACATGAATGATAAAGCACCTTCAGCACAATGAAGCCCTTTCACATTCATCCGCAGCTTCGCTAACTGTGGAAGAACCATCTTGCTAACGCCAGACGGAGCGAGAAGGAGCGATGGAAGAGGTCGAGAATCAGCGGAGAGCCATAATGAAGCGGTGCAGTTTAAGCTCTCACAGAACGCCGTACGCGCAGCGTGAGCGTAATAGCCTCGGCACAAAGCGGGTACAGATTACGATAAGCGCAACGCAGCTCCGGCGAGGCTCCGTATCTGCTGCGTACACGCACCTAACAGAGAGCGCCCCGGGTATGCTCAGCTGCGAGTGGGTGGAGAAATACACGTAGCAAAGTTGGTTATGGGAGGGACCTCACCTCTTACACAGTCTGAGAGCGGGCACAGCACACACAAACTCAAGCAAGCACACTTTGACAATTAATCTCTTTGTTCTGTTTTTCTGGTCTTCATTTGGAGCCGCGCGGGGTAGCCCCACGGTCTAAGGAGCCTCGTCACGGCAGTGCGGCTCCCCCGGTCAGAGGTTCGACTTCTCCCTCGGGCATGTGTGTGTGTGTGTGTGTGTGTGTGTGTGTGTGTGTGTGTGTGTGTGTGTGTTGTCCATAGCGTTAGTTGGTTTAAGTTACATTAAGTAGTGTGTAGACTTAGGGACCGATGACCTGAGCAGTTTGGTCCCATAAGAACTTACCACAAATTTCAAAAAAACAAAAATTTCCAAATTCCTCACTTGGAGCACAATATTTCTTTGATGACTTCGTTTGATGTGAAACTATCCTAATGCTCACAAGAGTATATTTGTATTTAGGTTTGAAAGCTGTTAAAGTAGAACAGCCACTATGGGACTATTGAGTTGGAATGGTAATTCATCCCGTATCTGTGACATCCACAGAATCATTTTGTTCCAGCAGAGATTGCTGCTGCTAACTAGTCAGCGTCCGAATTGTATTACGCCACGACCCCAGTGTATTCACCCGATTACTGGAGTTAGGGAATGTGAATCTTGTCAAATTCATTTTACTGCTACGGTAGAATAAATCATCCAAACAGCGCCATAAAAAAATGCAGCACCCTCAAGGACTGTGCTGACACCAGGATATAATATGTGCATACTGAGGTGCTGTCGTGTTGAAGGTTGATTCGTACGGTCATAGACGATCAGAGGGCCTCAGAAAGCCAGTCTGTTCTCTGTCTTGACTCTACAGGCGGTAACCGCGATGAGTTTAGATGTGAAAAATGTTTTCAATATTAATTCTAGAGTAGAACAACTTTGTAGATCTGCAACGTTATCGACTTTAGGTCCACGTACTAGAGCAACGGTGACCCAACCATTACCATGTTGACTGGCATCATTGTTGCTAAGGTAAAGTTAAGAACTCCACCACAGAACACTGATGGACCATACAGGATGACATGTGCACCTACATAGTTCTCGGTATTAATAGAAATATTGTCTATCGCTTTATAGACTGTAAGGAGGGTACGCCTTTTCCTCCTATAGTAACCAGACTGCGCACTTCCGTTGAACAGCTTCAGCCAATGGAACTGGGTCGAATTGTGGCCTGTGGGAAGCTCGATGGAGGTATCGACGGACTGCTGTACACGTCGGTCGCAATGCATCGGGGGTGTGTCGCTGCCTTCACCAGTGGTCCGTGGAACAGTCCCACATCTATAGACCAGGTTCTGGATGTTCGCGTGGCTCAGATGCAAGTCAAGATCGATGCACTGGGCAAGCAGCCGACCGAACGAACATCGTACAGGGTAAACAACTGGGTACGTTTTGCACTTGCTGCGTGATGAGTGACCATCTGGAACCGTCTGCTTGCAGTAGGATTAATATCACGTGTGCCTCTATCCAGGCTACCACAGACACCACAGCACCGCCAAACACGGCTATCCAGGTGTCGTAAAATAGTTGACTGGAGAGTTGTATGGCGCTCTGTTGTCGTTAGTGATGAGAGTGTCTTACGTCCGCACGCGAGTGATGGACGCACACGTGTATAGCGTGGACTTGGTGAGTTGCGTATTCCAGAGTGCATTCGCCCACGACACACAGGTCCCCTACAAGGCTTGATGTTGTGTGTGTGTGTGTGTGTGTGTGTGTGTGTGTGTGTGTGTGTGTGTGTGTGTGTGTGTGTGTGTGTGTATGTGTGTGTATGTGTGTGTATGTGTATGGGGGGGGGGGGTGGCATCATTCCATTTCGCTGTCACATTTGGTGTTGCTGCAGGGATAAAGTAACCAGCGTTCACCGCCACATAGCACAACCTGTTATCCCTGTGCTAGTGCCATTTCTTCGATAGAATGGTGACGTGCGTTTTCAGCAGGACAATGCACGTCCACATACAGCTCGTGCCTGCTCTTCGTGGTGTACAACAAGTGGCCTGGCCACCGAGATCGCCAGATACCTTGCCAACTGAACATGTTTGGGACCCTATGGAAATTGGACTTACTCGTTCTACAACTCGTGGAAGAACCGCAGCCGATTTGCCACAAAACGCATAAGATACCCGGGACAACCCCTACAAGAATCCACTGCGCATGTTTGTGATAGTTCTCATGTGAGCGGGATTACACTGTGTATTGATCCAACTGTTTCGCACTCTTTACTGATACATGTGTGTTTCATTTGATCTGACTTTGTAATCATACACTCGTACCTCACTTGTTAATAAAATGACCTTGTCTTTGAGGGTGATTTATTCTCATTCGGCAGTGCCTTACGGGTAAGCTCGTTTAGTATTATCGCGAAATAGAGGAGAGTGTCACAGATATGACATACGAGTCCGGGTGGGAATTTTTGAAACAAATGTGTTCTTCGTAGCGGTAAGAGCTTTTTAAAAAATTTCAAATCTACAAATTTTTCCCCCAAATATGAAAATATTTTGTTGACATACAGACATATGATAATTATAATGAAACAAGAGGAACCAAGCCTTGCATGGGAAGATTTGAGCGCTCGTTTATCCAACGCGCTGTTCGAGAGCGGAACGGTAGAGAAATAACCAGAATGTGGTTCGATGAACCATCTAACAGGCACATTAGTGTGAATTGCAGCGTAGTAAAGTAGATGTTCATGTAGATGTAGATGGCTCACAGCCTCAGCTTGTCAGGTTCAGGATGATGCTGACTTCATCTCGTTTGTTAGACACTTTTGTCGTGGCTCCTTATTCCGTCAGACCTTATCAAGATGGTGGTGTTCCAAGCCAACATGACTCCACTGAATCTTCGGCAGAAAAACTTGCATCATTAGTTGCTCAGAAGCACTTACTCACTGGACGTCAAAATGCGGTCTGTATTAGTGTGGTCTGCCTTTCTCAGACGTATTATATAACAATACAGAGGAGTCAAGAAAAATGTAGACACTGTTTGACATTTAATATTAATGAAAGAAAATGACATACCCTTACAACTGTTGCACGGGAGGAGGCTATTTTGTTTGTTCGACGTGACACCCATTAGCAGTCAAACAATGTCGATGCCCCTGAACTGTTGACCGAAATGCGGCTGTTACTGTTGCTTTTGTGATAGCCGCATAGGGCGCCTCGATGGTTTCTCGTAGCTCGTTCATTGTAGCTGGCTTCTCTTGATAAACTTAATTTTTCCATGTCCCCCATAGGTAGAAGTCAAGAGGTGTATCGTCTGGAGAGATTGTCCATCGTCCAGGTAGATTTTCATGTAAGTTGCTCAGGTGTCTCCGTGGTAGTAAGGTGGAGCGCTGTCCTGTTGTAGGTAAAATCTTTGATCTCCAAAGATCTCTCGTATGGCAGGTAAAATCGAAGTTTACAGCATATCAAGCTACACCTCACAAGTTACGCTACCTTCAAAGAAGAATGGGAGAATCAAACGGCGCGATAACAGACAAAAAATGGTTCAAATGGCTCTGAGCACCATGGGACTTAACTTCTGAGGTCATCAGCCCCCTAGAACTACTTAAACCTAACTGACCTAAGGACATCACACACATCCATGCCCGAGGCAGGATTCGAAACTGCAACAGTAGCGGTCGCGCGGTTCCAGACTGCAGCGCCTAGAACCGCTCGGCCACCCCGGCCGGCGCGATGACAGACATACCACACGTCCGCTTCCAGTAGATTAACATGTTTGTCCACGTGAACGTGAGGAGCTCTAGGATACCAGTACGCGCTGTTGTGGATTTTTGCAGGACCTTTCAATTTCAACTGCATCTCGTCAGACAAATAACCATCCTTGCAAACCGTTCATCATCGCGAAGCATGCCTTCAAACCACTTGCAGTACTCCATCCTTCGATCCGGGTCGTCCTCGTTCATAGAGTGCAACGATCTTGGAGCGTTCACTTTCCAATTTGAGCCTTCAGAATTCGTCGTGCCCTTCATCGGCTTATCCCGCTTTCACGTGCACCATGCTTCACAGGTTTTTGAGGTGACCCAGTAAACCACTGCAACACAGCTACACTGTTGCTTTTGGTCGACCAGACCTTTCCTTACGCACATCATGAACAGCACCGTCGACTTCATATTTATCCGGAATACCTTAAATTGTTGAACGTGTTGGTGGCTGAGTTCCGTACATTTTATCCGTTTGCCGTTGTACCTCTATCATTCACTACACTGCCATCTGCTGGAAAACGCGCTCTAAGATGTGTTGAGAAAACAATGGACCACGCTACCACGCAAAATTGTAACGATATGCCGTTTTTGTCGAAATATATTAACAATGAAATAGTGTCTACATTTTTCTGGACCACCACCCCCTCCTGTATACGCGTAGCAACTAACAGCCAACTCCGGTAATGACAAGTAACGTTAAGGGCTCCTTAAGAGTGTATTTTCCCTGCTGATTAACAAACAATATATTTGGGAGCAGTATATTTGGATGGGCTTCATTTTACTTGAGTTCCTGAATTCGGCCGTGAGCTAGTTAAAGTTGGTCGATCACATCAGGGCCAGAGGGTTAAGCTGCGCAGCCACTGCCGTTGTCGAGGATGTGAGAGGGGAAATTTTCTACAGTTTGTCTTGCACTGATGACAACTCACCGGCGTCCGTGCCTCGCACTGAAGAGATGCTAGAGAATAAATTTTGACACGGAGGTAACATTGATTCATGAATTCACATTACACAGACGGTTATCTTAAAATCTGCGGCAGATAATATTAAATACAATTCAACCTGAAGTAATACGCCACAATGAGTAGAAGGGAAATGAAATTCAAAACGTTTAGTAAACCTTTGTGATCGAGTCTCACACTGCGTAATGCATTTAAATATCGGTACAGTTACTGTGATTAATGAATTAATCAAGCGCTGACACATACAACAACACCCTGGCAGGCGCAAGTCTCACAACTTTCGGTTCGCTTACGGTGACATCAATGTGAAACAAAGAACAGTCAACGCGATGTGTTTAGACTTTAAACGATCAGTACGTTATAGCTACGGTGTTGGGGGCTCATAACATACTAATTTATGTAGGTTACAAATCAGTAATAAATTTGGCACATATCTGGTCCAACGTGTCGTCCCGCCAACGACGGTATTGGCTCTTGAGCAAACAAAGTTTGACATCCACTGCAGTTACTGATCAACCAATCCAGACGCCTTCTTAATGCGGAGCTGACCGCTAGACATCCCAAGAGGCGGACCCAGCATTATACAAGGAGGTGGAAGTGTTGTGCTTTGTCAGTAGATACTCAGAAACATCAGTATGGATCGGTCAGGAGAGTTGGGCCCTTGGAACATTGACTACTTTTTGAATGTCACCTGAGCAATAAACCCACCAGGGACATTTTAACGCTTCTAAAGCTATCCTAGTCAGCTGCTCGTGATGTTACTCTCAAGTGGAAACGCGAAGGAACAACCACAACTAAACCAACAGCAGACAGACCTCATGTACTGACACACAGGGGCCGTCTTCCACTGCGGAGGGTTGTTGCACAAAATCTGATGAAATCAGCGGTACGAATCACTAGTGAGTCTCAAAGTGCCACGAACAGGCAAGTAGCAGAATGACTGTGCGTGAAGAGTTAAAAAGAATGGCGTGAAATGGTAGAGTAGCTCCTCATAAGCCACAGATTTCTATCGATAGTCAGAGCAAAGCGGCGCTTAACGTGGTGTAATAAGCGACGTCAGTGCACAGTGGATGACTGGAACCTGTGATTCGGAGTGATCAGTCACACTATGCCCTGTGGCAAACCGGTAGAAGGATCTGTGTTCGGCAACTACCTTAAGTGCTATCACGCGTAGCGCGAACAATGAAGTACAGAGGAATTGGTGTTGCGGTATTGGGACGTTATTCGTGGTTCTTGAGTGTTATTCGTCTTGCACTTAAGAAAACGTTGAAGGTTTAAGGTTTAAGCGTATAAGCGCGCTTTACAGCATTTTTACTGCCTGCGTTGGAAGTACTGTTCAGATACGATGTTTCTTTGTATTAGCGTGTGAGACAATAGTTTGTGGACAATAACATTTTTGAAATAGATTAGCCTGCCCAGAGCCACGATCTGAATGCAATGGAACACTTTTGGGATGGGACAAAATGTCGACTTCACTCCGAACCCCACCACCCAACATCACTACTTTCTCTGATTTCCGCTCATTGGGAAGAACTGGCTGCCATTCTCACGCAGACAGTGAAGAAAGCTCATTGAAAGTGTCTCCAGCAGTTCAAGCAGTGATAAAGGAGGAGGGTGGACACGTCCTGCACTAATGTGCAGTAATAGCTATCCGGATGCTTTTCACCAGATACTTTAAGCACAAATGCTTTGATGAGCGTTTTATTTTTCTTCAAAGCAGGAAGAAGGATTGGGATTTAAAATCCCTTCGCCGAAAAGCTCATTAGGATCGGAGAACAGCCTCAGAGTGGGGATGGATAGGCGAAATAATATGTACGTGTCCTTTTCAGATGAACTGTCCCGGAGTTTTTATTAAGTGGTTTAGGGAAACCACGTAAATTCTGAATCCATGTGGCCGGCCGGGATTTAAACCGCCATCCTGCCCGAAAATGGGTCCACTGCGCCTTCTCATTCTGTTTCATTTTGTCATCGGTTTGGAGTATTCTTCAATTTGGATGCTGACTTAAGTTTCTTTTATACTTGTAAATGTGTTATAATACAAAGAATAATGTTCGAACAAATGTTCATTGGATCAGTTGCAGCTCCTACACTACTAATTCAGAGATGTGTAGCTCTGTCCCAGATCAGTCCCACGATTTTTATCTGTGACGCATCACTTGTACACCTCTGGCAATGTTTGTTGGTGTTACAAATGCTGACCTGCATCGTGGTTTGGAATCCCCGCTAAACTGTTGGTCCTCCTATAACTGCCTGAGTTAGTCAGTTAAAAGTTTGAAGGAAGGCAACGCCGTACCACCTGCAACGACAAGACGCTAACCCAGTGGCTCCCAACCTTTCTGAGACGGTTACCCCTGAATGTAGTCATCAACATTAGCAAGAACACCAACTTCAAGATGAAAAACATTTTTCTCTGAACAATTCCATTCTTAAAATGACGTAATGTAAATAATTTTAGCATTTGTAAGCGTTTTATTAACCCACAGACTAAGAACTGAGCGAGACAAATACCGCGCGGTACTTATTGTTCTGTTTAAACAACAGATTAATGATTCACAGTATAATTGACTAGATTTACTTTCATAGTGTGGGTGGATGTACTATGGAATGTGCCGCGCCCTGACCGTAAACCATAAATCTAAGAACTGTGGCCAATGTGCAGCAACCATTATGACGTCAGGTTACGTCACGCACAATGTAAAGAAGCGTGTCTTAAGTTCGTAATTGCGTGCAGATACACAGATTGAAATTATTTCTGCAAACATCAAGCTTTCTTGTTAGATTCGCAACAGGCGCCGATGATCAAGGTGCTCAGCAAGACGACAGTAATGACTGTAATAGACGCTGAAGGATCATGTACTAACGATACGAATGTCGACAACTCGCCGACAGCATTAGTTAAGTGGAAACTGTTTTGAAGGAACACTGACCATGAGACACCGTGAACTATGCTCTCCTAATCAGTGATGTAATAGCTTAATATACGTAAGCAAGAGTAACTTTTCACGGTAATTAATTTTACGTGATTGTAAGCTGTCATATTGCAGTGCTGTTTTGATTTCTTTTCAGTGGTAAAGTTCAGAATAATAGATAACACCTGGTTTCGTCCATTAACATATTTCTTTCCATAATCACAATAATTTTGCAAATTCATTGACTTATGAAATAGTCATTATTGCAAACGATTGCTATCACTGCTAACGAGGTAAAAGTTAAGGTTCGCAGGAGAGCTGTGAAGTTTGGAAGGTAGGAGACGAGGTACTGGCGGAATCAAAGCTGTGAGGACGGGGAGTGAGTCGTGCTTGGGTAGCTCAGTCAGTCAGCCTTCGGAGGCGCAGCGGTTCAGACGGTGTTTACGTCCCTGCCGCACGTCTGCGCGAGAGGTGTTTACGTTAAGTGTGTAGCGGTGTGTCGCGGTATACATAGAACAAATCGTGGCCTTGTCGTTCCGCAAATCGACACTGACATTTAGTTTTGTTAACGAATATGCTCGACCAAAGGCTTACGAGAGCGAACGTTATTTACGGGACGAGGTGAAAATCGAACCTGACGTTCTAGTTGGAATACACTTATCTATAGTCAGCAGCGTGGTCTATGTGAAGCTCATAAATGAAGCGGCATGTGACGAACTACTACTTCGACACCGACAAGGACTTCGTTTCTGTCATTCGGACGGGAATGTTGGAGCGGTAACAGTTGAACACGCCGGCATGGGCTTCCGAACGATCCGCGTTTTTGAGCTTCCATTCGAAGTGCCAGAAGAATTGGTGACAGACGCCCTGCGTCCTTACGGAACGGTCCTATTCCACGTGGCTGAAAAATGGGCGAGTTTCAAGACGTATCCTGTCCTCAATGGTGTCAGACAAATACGGATCGAACTCCGAAAACACGTCCCGTCATACTTGTACATCGCCGGTTGTAGGGCGATTTTCATCTACGACGGGCAACCAAGGACGTGCTCTGGGTGTGGGAAGGAGGGACACATACTTTCTGAGTGTGCTCAACGAAGGTTATTACAGCTGCCACGGGATGATTCACCCCTCGCGCCGCATCCGACCGTGCTCCCCATGACTTACGTCGCCGCATTACGCGATGACGTGGGCCGCGAGACAGACACGTACCAGAACACACAGACAGCGGCGGATCGTGGCGAGCCACAGAAAGACGACGTTGCGCTTGACCGCCTGCAGCAGTCACAGGACGCCCTCTCTTCGGTTCCACTTGCGCCCCCTTCAGATAAGGCGCTTGGAGACGTCGATAGTGCGACGGCGCACGATTCCGACGCCCCCCACGAACAACTGGAGACCATGCTGACCTCTGATTCCGAGGCCCGGCAACGTAAACAGCGATCACCAAAACGCCGGAAGAAGCGCCGCCTCACGGTGGAGAACGACCACTCTGATCTAGCAGACAATTCTGGTATGTTTACGGGTACAGAACAGACGACCATGGATACAGAAGAACTGCCTAGCGTGGATGCAACGGTGGCCAGCGGGACGGCGGCACGACCTACCGCTGACGATGCTCCAGACACAGCGAAGGAGCTCGATAGTCGGCAACAGGCTACTGAGGAGGCTACGCCGCCTGCACCGCGCGACAACGATGGGACACTAGGGGACTGGTCAGAAGAGCCACCCCCGTGGGGAACAGATGATGCCGGAGGAACTGCTCCCACGCACTCTCCCGGTGTAAGACCGGCAGAGTGCACGGAATAGTGGCAGACCATATGAGGGGACGGCGGGGGACGTTAGTCCGACAGCAGCTTATGTGCGGCAAAATTAGCGACCGTACGGTACCTTATCTACGTTGACCGCCATGCAACAAGCGTATCGGATAGGGTCTGTTAACATCAATAGCATTGGGACGCCGGTAAAAATCAAGATGCTTAGTGACATGATAAAGGCTGCGGATTTAGACATAGCACTATTACAAGAAGTTCGGGTACTTCCCCCTTCGGACTTTTACGGTTACGACATTTACTGTTCCCTGTGTGACGAGAGAGGCGTTGGCACAGCTATACTATTAAAGGAAGGGATACGTGCAGACGACGTAAAGTATTTGCCTTCTGCCCGTGGTACGGCCGTGACCATAGGTGGAATACGTTTCATCAACATATACGCACCGTCAGGCTCGGATAAGAGAAGGGACAGAGCAGATTTTTACGCCCATGAAGTTACACCGTTGTTCCAGGGACGATACGATGGTTGCATACTCGGCGGAGATTTTAATTGTGTGCTCAACAGAAAGGACCAACAACCTAACTATACTACTAGCCAAGAACTTAGGGAGCTGGTCAATGGGATGGAATTAGTCGATACATGGGACGTGAAGTATCGCAACCAACCAGGATATACATTTTTTACTAGCCACTCCGCGTGCCGTTTGGACCGGATCTACGTTTCAAGGGCGTTAGCAATGTCGACGGTGGACGCAGAAATATGGCCGACAGCGTTTACAGACCACGAGGCATATATTTACACGATCAACCTTGATAGACAGCAGGTATGGAGACGGAGGGGTAATTGGAAGATGAACGTCTCCCACCTGCGAGATGCAGAATGCCGACGCATGGTGGAGGACGCGTGGCATGGCTGCCTCCGTCGACGAAATTCTTTCGGTTCTGTCCTGCAGTGGTGGATCGAGTGCGCGAAGCCAGCTTTACGGAGGACGTTAATAGGTTACGGGAAGGAGGTTTATCAATGGCAGCGCACGACCACTGAGTTTTACTTTACGGCTCTCAGGGAACTGTTAGCTCAACCACCTACACCAAAACGCCAGACGGCCGTCCACCGAGTTAAGGCGAAACTGGTACAACTTTCGACGCAGAGGATGGCAGGTACGATGATATGCGCGAGGCCGCAGGATTTACTGCCCAACGAGGTTCCCTCTATGCATTATGGGATAAAGGAAAGACGAAAAAGACGCAGGAATTTAATACATGAGATCGATCTCGGCGTTGGCCGTCGTTTTACAACACAAAGGGGTATAGCACAGGCGTTCACGAATCATTTTAGCAGATTCTATGCGAGCAACGGGGAGGGTCAGAAGGAGGTGGGGAACGTCCTGGAAGAGATCCCAGACGCGACGAGTGTGAACGGGGAAGCGGACGGGTTATCTGAAATTACGTGTGAAGAGCTGGAGGAAGCGATTACACGAGGTGCTTGCAACAAGTCCCCAGGTCCAGACGGATTCCCGTTGGAATTTTACCGTGCCTTTGTGACCATTATGACACCGATGTGGCTATGTATGTTTAATGAGCTTCTGCGGCAAGAAGTACCGGTTCACATTCACTTCACGGAAGGGCTCATGATACCGATACCGAAGCCCCGTGGTGGCAAACGGCCTTTGATTATCGCCCCTTGACCCTCCTCAATAGTGACTACAAGATCTTCATGCGCATCCTGTGAAGTCGTATCAAAAAGTCGCTGGAGAATCGAATACATGCCGATCAGACTTGTCTTGGCGGCATCAGTAATATCCACACAGCCTTGGGAGACTATCGTGACGTCGTCGCCCTCGCGGCTGCATGCCCCCTCCGGAGGGCGATGGTTGCTGTAGATTTCGATCATGCTTTTGATCGCGTGGATCATGTGTACCTCGCGGCGGTGATGAACAGGATGGGTGTCTCGCCATTATTGACCAATGCTGTGATGCGTCTGTTGCACGGCGCCAGATCAGCGATGGTGGTAAACGGAGGGAGAACTGAGTATTTTAAGATCTTAAGATCAGTGAGACGGGGTTGCCCCTCGTCGATCCTCCTTTATGCGATCGCCTTAGAACCGTGCCTCGCAGGCCTTCGCCTCCCTACGGCATTTATCATTCAAATGCAGAGCATACGCGGATGATATTGTGTTCCTCGTACGGAATGAGAGGGAGACTCAAACAGCACTGGATTGGCTACAGACGTATGGGATGGCAGCTGGAAGTGTGGTCAACTACCGAAAATCACAATTCATGCATGTGGGGCGTGGACTAGAACCAGGAACGGAAGGACCCTTACCTGCGGTGGAAACCCTCCGCTGTTTGGGTATCACCTTTCGTAAAGAGACAGCGAGAACGGCTGCGGACAACTACCGAAGACTGTTACTCAGAGTCCGCACGGCAGTACGACTAAACGCCCTACGGTCGATGGATATGCTGCAGCGAGTGTTACTCGTCAACCTTTATCTCGCGCTCATGATGTGCCACCTGACACACCTTCTCCCCTTGACGCGCACGATGGCTATGAGGATTCAGGCGGCTTTTGGGTACTATGTGTGCCTGGGACAACTCTTTAAGGTACAGTACAACACGCTTACCCTCCCAGCGCGAGAGGGGGGCGTTGGTTTAGTGAACGTGCACGAGAAGGCGCGTGCCATGTATATTAATACTATGCTCAAACAGTGGCGCAACAGGAATCACTCGCTTACGGGGACGATCATCGAAGAACTCGTACCAACATCGCATCTTCCTCCAGTCAGTGTCGGCCGTATATCGCCACCGTTAACGTATGTGCGCACGTTCATCGTGGAACACAGTTACGTTCGAGAGCGTTTACCGACGACCAGACAGTCGACATCGAAGGACGTGTACCATCTGCTTCTTCGACAGATCTCCAGGAATAGGGTGGAACGCAAACATCCAGCTGTTAATTGGCACGTGGTGTGGCGCACGATCCACCACCCCCACCTACCTATATCAGTCAGATCAACATGGTACATTGTCGTCAACCGAAAATACCCTACAAATGATAAAAAGTACGCAATACATCCGGCGGATTCGCCCTTGTGCCAGCAATGTGGCGAGCTGAATACGGACGACCATCGGCTGGTCTGCGGCGAGGCATTGGCTGTCTGGACTCTCGCAAGAAAGATAATGGCGTTCATGCGGTGCACTATCTATACAGCAGTCTGTTCTGACATAGTATTTTTTCTAGAGGAAACGTATTTTCCGCGTCATAAGACGAACGCAGTGGCGTGGATCACAGGTATGACGGTCCATTACATCTATAGACACACACGTACGAACTTACTGAACGTCCTGGATTACTGGCAATACTTGCAAGATGGACACACAAAACTATTACGGCTACAAAAGTACAAGGATTGGTATGCCAATTTCCTAGTAACGGTTTATGCTGACCCGCCATATACTTGGGGTGTGCCGGGTGCGCAAAGATGAGCGGCGGTGCTTTCGTTGTGCAACCGACCAAGTAATGTGATCGACTAAGAACACTATCCGAGTATGCGACCTACCAAACACTCACGCTTGAACAGTTAGCAAATGGATGTACTTCAAATTTTGTTTTCATATCCATAAATACTTTTCTTTAGGGTGCCGGAGGTGGCCCCACTTTGATTTTGTTGTTATTTCATGCTGCATGGTAGGACGGCAGCGAGGTTCCTTCCAGGACAGGACAGTTATCTTGTGTCAGGACGTACTATGTTATTTTGTGAATAATAAAGGTTTCTGTTTCTCCTAAAAAAAGTCGGTAGAGCACTTACCCGCGAAAGGCAAAGGTCTCGAGTTCGAGTCTCGGTCCGGCACACAGTTTTAATCTGCCAGGAAGTTTCATATCAGCGCACACTCCGCTGTAGAGTGAAACTTTCATTCTAGAAAAAGTTAAACAGTTTTTTTTACCTCCTATTTGCTTTTAATTGCCAATACTGCTTTGTTTACATGGTTTGTAAGCCTTTATCTGAATTTGCATGTTTTATTGTTTCGCATTAGATGTCGTATAAATTGTTGTGGTCTGCTGATGTATTCTGCACGCTATCTATTATCCAGCATCGCATTATTAGGAAGAAACACGTCACAAGTTGTCCAGTTTGCTCAGAAGAATATTTTATCAGCGGTAATCTGTTCGATTTGGGCTAATGGGTGGTCATTCGTAATGTCATTGTTTTTGGGTAATTACTAGCATGCGTGAATGTAATGTTCAGCCAGTCTGAAGAAAAATTAGAGTATTCTGGGTTCCAGTTAGCTTAAAATTTCCGGGAGTGGAAAAGTTTCGGGGAGACGGATCCGAGTATCGTCAGGCCGACTGACGGAATACCGTCAGCTCTACCTCAGTAGGTGTTCAAGAGCTGCAGTTTCGGCGGATGAAGTTACATTTTGTGATACTCTCTTATCTGATATCGGCAGAAGATACGCGCCCACGAACCACCAGCTTGTAATTTACGTTTATCGCCTGACCTCCGTGGAGAAATCTGGCTCTATATACTACCGGAAATGTACCAAGGACCTTTCGAATCCGTGCTGCTGTACTGCGTTCCAAAGGTGAACCAACTCAGTATGCAGCCTGAGTTATCACACTTTATGTTTTGAAATGTCGTTTCTTTCGAAATAAATCCCTAATAAAAGTTATTTCGGGAATGTACAAAAGCTCTTGTCAACCAGCTAAACGTCTCCCTGTCAGGAGAGGCATACATCAAGCTGCTTCTGGTGTTCTTTTCACTACGTTTATAAAATTCAAACATAATATCTTCTTTTTGATTATGTGAGATGCAATGCTAGTCTTAAACCTTAAAATGAAACACTATTTGAGAGACCTTTACGGTTTTTTAAAATGCGGCTGTTATGTTTGCTGCTATTCCCTCCACAGTACCTCTTCATTGTGAAATCATAGGATAAGGTGGGGTAAATTCGACCGAGTGGGTAAAACAGACCACCCTCTGTTTGTGAGAAACGGCAACGAGGAGCGATTCCGCATTAGTGTTACCATATAGAGCATTCGAAATAACGAAAATGTCGCCTTGACAGCTTTGCCGCACTCGACATTTAGACACTCAAAAGACAAAAAGTGTGTTGTCGATAGTTTCAATTTAATTTTAGTGCAAATTGCATCACTAGATTTACCTTATTAAATAAAACGATCGCAAAACAAACGGTAAATGACTTTTGTAGTGCATTCACAGACCCATTCAGTGTGTGTATCGTTTTAGTTGGAAATGATGTGTAAATTTCTTGTGTGTGTGTTAAATGAAACATGGCATGGTGGGATAAATCCGACCGCTATATGATGGGGTACATCCGACCGCATATATATTTTTCATTTACGTGTATGTAATTATTTATTTATGTAAACAAGTGAATTTTTGTTTGGTTTTAGGAAAATGATACGAAAAACGAAAAACGCAATCAAAACGATATTCACCCAGCAGTTGCTGCAATGCAAATGGGAATGTCTTTACGAGCTGTCGCTCGTGATTTTAAAATTCCGAGATCGATATTGCTGTAGCACCGCGGTGCAATGAAATCATCTTTTTTCAATTAAAATTTACAATCATTTAACTTTCATTACATTTATTACTCTAAACATTTATTTTTTGAACACATTTTGTTCATTTATGTAAAAAAATAATTACTTATAGTCATTTCCCACAAAAACCGTTTATTTAGAACTATTTCTGTGCAAAATCAGCCAAACAAACAGGGGGTCGCATTTATCCCACCATTTTTGCAAATGGCTAAAAATGGACGTTTCTCAAAATACGGATATATCAAATACTATTGTTGGTATAACAAAAATATTTTGCAAAGAGTTGCTCCTTTATACACTACTGACCATTAAAATTGCTACACCACGAAGATGACGTGCTACAGACGCGAAATTTAACCGACACGAAGAAGATGCTGTGATATGCAAATGGTTAGCTTTTCAGAGCATTCACACAAGGTTGGCGCCGGTGGCGACATCTACAGCGTGCTGACATGAGGAAAGTTTCCAACCGATTTCTCATACACAAACATCAATTGTCCGGCGTTTCCTGGTGAAACGTTGTTGTGATGCCTCGTGTAAGGAGGAGAAATGCGTATCATCATCTTTACGACTTTGATAAAGGTCGGATTGTAGCCTATCGTGATTGCGGTTTATCGTATCGCGACATTGCTGCTCGCGTTGGTCGAGATCCAATGACTGTTAGCAGAAAATGGAATCGGTCGGTTCAGGAGGGTAATACGGAAAGCCCTGTTCGATCCCAACGGCCTCGTATCACTAGCAGTCGAGATGACAGGCATCTTATCCGAATGATTGTAACGGATCGTGCAGCCACGTCTCGGTCCCTAAGTCTACAGATGGGGAAGTTTGCAAGACAACAACCATCTGCACGAACAGTTCGACGACGTTTGAGGCAGCAGGGACTATCAGCTCGGAGACCATGGCTGCGGTTACCCTCAACGCTGCATCACAGACAGGAGCGCCTGCGATGGTGTACTCAACGACGAACCTGGGCGCACGAATGGCAAAATGTCATTTTTTCGGATGAATCCAGGTTCTATTTACAGCATCATGATGGTCGCATTCGTGTTTGGCGATATCGCGGTGAACGCACATTGGAAGCGTGTATTCGTCAGCGCCATACTGGCGTATCTCCTGGCGTGATGGTTTGGGGTGCAATTAGTTACACGTCTCGGTCACCTCTTGGTCGCATTGGCGGCACGTTGAACAGTGGACGTTACATTTCAGATGTGTTACGACCTGTGGCTCTACCCTTCATTCGATCCCTTCGAAACCCTACATTTCAGCAAGGTAATCCACGACCGCATGTTGAAGATTCTGTGCGGGCCTTTCTGGATACAGAAAATGTTCGACGGCTGCCCTGCCCAGCACATTCTCCAGATCTCTTACCAACTGAAAACGTCTGGTCAATGGTGGCCGAGCAACTGGCTCGTCACAATACGCCAGTCACTACTATTGATGAACTGTGGTATCGTGTTGAAGCTGTATGGGCAGCTGTACCTGTACACGCCATCCAAGATGTGTTTGACTCAATGCCCAGGCGTATCAAGGCCGTTATTACGGCTAGAGGTGGTTGTTCTGGGTACTGATTTCTCTGGATCTATGCACCCAAATTGCGTGAAAATATAATCACATGTCAGTTCTAGTATAATATATTTGTCCAATGAATACCGGATTATCATCTGCATTTCTTCTTGCTGTAGCAATTTTAATGGCCAGTAGCGTATTACCTATAATTTAACGTACATAACGTTAAAATCAGACCTCGGATAAGCGTTTTATAGCCACTAGAAATTACTGGGTGGGATTTACTCCACCTAACCCTATACACAGAAGAAACACTGCTACTCACTGTAGGTATTCATTAAATTCAAAAAACGTCGTCTATCTGACAATGTTTCGCGTTACGTATGAAATGGCTCGGTCTGTTAGACCAAATGTTTTGTATTATACGTAAAAACATATGTTTTAGAAGATGCCATGGAGAATAAGGCTTCAGAGTGTGCTCGTAAATTGACAAGAGGCTGAAGAAGTGACAAAATACAGTGCACTTATGGCAGTTCTTAGAAGTAGCTTTCAGAGTGGGCCGGCCTGAGTGGCCGAGCGGTTCTAGGCGCTACAGTCTGGAACCGCACGACCGCTACGGTCGCAGGTTCGAACCCTGCCTCGGGCATGGATGTGTGTGATGTCCTTAGGTTAGTTAGGTTTAAGTAGATCTAACTTCTAGGGGACTGATGACCTTAGAAGTTAAGTCCCATAGTGCTCAGAGCCATTTGAACCATTTGATTTTTTTCAGAGTGGTTGCAGGAGTGCAGTGATGAATCTCAGGTGGAAAATGATTATTCAGGCACTGTTTCTGACTTTACATTTATTGGTGATCAGAAAAGAAACAAAATCCTAAGAGACTGGTAGTAAGTGAGAGTAATGATGATGATGATGATGATGATGATGATGATGATGATGATGAGCCCGCCCTGTTGGCCGTGCGGTCTAACGCACGGCTTTCAGGACTGAGAAGGAGCGCCTGGTCCCCGGCACGAATCCGCCCTGCGGATTTGTGTAGAGGTCCGGTGAACCGGCCAGTCTGTGGGTGGTTTTTAGGCGGTTTTCCATCTGCCTCGGCGAATGCGGGCTGGTTCCCCTTATTCCCGCTCTGTTACACTATGTTGGCGATTGCTGCGCAAACAAGTTCTCCACGTACGCGTACACCACCATTACTCTACCACGCACACATAGGGGTTACACTCGTCTGGTGTGAGACGTTACCTGGCGGGTCCACAGGGGGCCGAACCGCACAGTAACCCTGGGTTCGGTGTGGGGCGGCGGAGGGGTGAAGTGGACTGCGGTAGTCGTCGTGGGGTTGTGGACCACTGCGGCTGCGGCGGGGATGGAGCCTCTCCGTCGTTCCTGGGTCCCCGGTTAACATACAATACATACAATGACGACGACGACGACTATGACGACAACGCTGTATTGGAAGGTGAACATGAAATAATTACTGACAGGACACATGGATAAAAAAGGTGGCATGCCAGATATTTTTGCTGAAGAAAAGAACAAAAAATATTTTGTATGGAAAACACTACAGCCAACAAAACAAGAACGCCAAGTCATGACACAGTGAGACTATCACATTCGTGCAATTTGGATATGTTTATGTGACCAAGCTATAATTGACAGTATGGTTTTACACATGAATAAAAACCTTCTGTCAGTGAGAACCAACCTGAATTGCGCAAGAAACCAATCTATAGCCACAATGATTCTGTAGAAATTCATTCCCTCATTGGTGTTACACATGAATAAAAACCTTCTGTCAGTGAGAACCAACCTGAATTGCGCAAGAAACCAATCTATAGCCACAATGATTCTGTAGAAATTCATTCCCTCATTGGTGTGTTAATGTTCGCATCCATTTTCAGATCTGGACATGAAAATACGATCTCTCTGTTTGCCAAGGTACCTGACAGGAGGACCAATATTTAGAACAATGAAGGCTATCAAACGGTCTGAAATATTGATCAACGCCTACGATATGTATATTCTGCCAAAGGTGAGGTGGGGGAACAAAGTGACCGTGCTTCTGCCATCTCTGAAATATTCAACAAGTCCATATGTAATTACTAGCTGACGTACTGCCATAGCGAGAAAGTGAAGGCTGACAAAATGCTTGTTGCTTTCAGAGGAAGGTGCGGATGTCGCTTATACTCGTATAGCCAAGGAAACCCTTCAGGTACGGCGTCAACGAGTAGTGCATGGGCGACTCAATTAGTTCGGACACTTTCAAAGCTTACATTTATGCTGGAAAGGACAGTGAGGGCACTGGACTAATGAAGACGGACAGGAACTGTCGAAACCTACTCAAGCAACAGTGCCCCTATGCAAACATATTGAAGTTTTAAACTGAAACTTCACTGCAGGCAACTGCTTTACATCCACGGGTCTGACAGAAAAACTGAGAAAAGGATCTCCGGCATTTCTTAGAACCATGAAAAAAATGTCAAACTGTTATTCCGCCACAATTCAAGTCTGATAAATGTAGACCAGTAGGATCAGTTCTCTTTGGTTTCGCAAATGATTTACATTTTACTTTGATGTCTGTTGTTCCCGAGAAAAACAAAGCAGTTGTTCAGATATCTGCTGTGTACCATAGCATCGCAATGTACACTATAAGAGGAAGCCAGAAATTACCTACTATAACAAAAAGACAAAATATGGGTTAGAACTTCTGGACCTAAAGTGTGCCCTGTACTCTTCCAATAGGAGATGTAAGAGAGGGCCATTAGCTCTTTTTTACACACTTATGTACATAATGTGTGTGTAAACCCTTTCATATCCTACTTTCGACAAAACCCTAATGCCAAAAGGATGAGGTTCATGAAAACATTGGCCCACTATCAGATAAGAACAGGCATCAGAGTTGGAGTGCCAATCTGCCCCGAGATATCAAGTACCTCATACGGCAAGAAATCCATTAAGAGTGATTTATTGTTGGAGGAGATGGTCAAGTTCTACAGATAAACTTGAGAGGAGGACCAACTGTTCTGAGTATCCAGCTTCCCAAGACAAAAAGACTTGCTACAAGTGGATAAAATGCAACAAGCCAACATGTCTGGAGTGAAGCAGAAGAGTGTGCACCATATGTGTATCAGAAATGAGTAAGCGCTGGTTGCTAAACAGTTACAACGCTAGTCTTCAATAACAATGAAACACAATATTTGTCTGATGACCTCAGTTAATTTAGAATTAACAAAACTTAAGTAATAGTCAGTTTGATGTTTCATATGGAAATAACACAGATATTATCCTAAACACACAAAGAAATTACTAAAAATGATAAAGCTATAAAAAATAATTATGTACTATCGACCTGTGATTTTGCTTAAAAGGTAATTTGTGTTTAGTAGCAGTTTCATTTTACCGTTACAACACAAAGGCCATCCCAGATGACTCTAACAAGCAGACGTAACTAATTAAACTGCCAACGAAACAAAGATTTAGGGTAAAGTGATTCATTTTTAAATGGCAGTGGTAGTCACCCGACAGAACGGTATTTTCTGAGTCAGAACTCAGAGATACATGGTGGAGACTCATGGCAAGATAGCTACCAGGGAAATATATATTTGATATTGATAAACTGGTTTCTGCCTTGATAGTAGCCTAGGCAGTTTTAGTGGAGTGACTCCTCGGGACTACTACCCAGAAGATGGTGATAAGAGGTGAATACTGCGAGAAGTCCTTCCAGGTAGAAGTGACTAGCTCACCGACTACGCCCCATAGCTGCCAATTGACGTACACTTTTCCTTGACGGAATATTGATACTCACCTGGCGGTTACGAAGTCATAGTTATCCTGTTTGGGTTAAGTAGAAGGGGTTGCATTTGCGTTCACTAGCACATTAATAAACAAAGCTTGGAATGTGCATTTTGTATCCCCTGGGGCTTTATGTGGTGCTCACAGCCCAGGAAGCCGTAAACCCTTTTCGGTGACTTGTTACAAGCGCTCTTATGTGACGTCACTCCAACAACCTGGTTGGATTCCACTCTCCTTAACTGTGTAGTAATTGCACGTAGGAGAAAGATTCAATTTTCATGACAACTAGGAGAGCTAGAAGTAGTCTTCTGGCATTTAAGTTACTTTTTTCTTACATAGGACCATGAGTCCTTTTCCATGAGTTCTCTTCCTTTCATAGCTTTCATCCCATGGTACAGGATCCGCTGTTTTCCGTGATGTTGCAAATTTATTTTATTTAACTTTGGGACTGGTTGGGTTTCCTGTTGTCGCAGCAGTCAGATAACCTGAACCTGTCTGTGAATCGTGTAAGGTCTGATCTGTGTGTTAACTTTGCATTGCATTATCTGAGAATTACATTGAGTAGGCGGTAGGTCAAGTTTTACTCAGTCACTGGGTTTTGAAAAGAAACTAAGTTTACAGCAAACATCTTTCCACTCTCGTTGAGAAAGCAGACAAATGTATCGGATTCACCTGTCAGATGTGATGGGCCACAAAGCTTCTTCTGAATAAACTACGTAAGAGTGTCAATATAAGGAAACCATAAAACTGCTCTCCCAGTCGTCAACACTACAGATCATCGACTGCGTTCCTTCTGTATGAGAATCCAACTGTAAGCCTGCCCCAGAGATTCTATCTTTCAGCCACCCTTGAACTACAGTTTGCAACAACTTCTAATGTCGTTTCGTGAATCCAACCACGCTATACATCCGAATTCTTTAAGTTCGTAACTAGATTTTTTTCTTGTTGGTAGCATGCAGAGCATCTTAACTGCTTACTAGTGAATGAACATGATTTTCAACGGCCTCCCGTACATCACAATTAGAGGACATCCAATAGTTTCTTTTCTACTATGCTCATTATCAGTGTTTCTTACTACTTCGCAGGTGAGCAACAAACGTAGGTTTTCATGAATGTTAATTTTAATCTCACAGTCTAAGACTTTCGAAGGTAACATCTGTTTATTTTTTTGTAGAATAACCCTACTGCTTAGTGGAATCGTTGCTAATTCGTCACTCTTTATCTGATTTACTTCTTAGACAACAAAATCACTCATGAAAAGTCCGATGTCGACGTTATTACTTTTGAAATCACGTCTGGAACGGAAAAAATCTCACGGAATGAGCGTCTCGCGACTTTAATTTCCCCGTTCGGGACAGTATATATTCATGAATGCTTACATGCTAGCGAAAAATTCACTGTAGAAGGTAAATAATATCTTGACCGATGTGAGTGTGTTGCTGAGGCCGCTAAATTACGCGGTTAACAACGTCCATTACCAAGGAATGCTTCCAGTGAGGAATTTCGAGTATTTTTGCCGAAGGTGTAAGGGGTTCCGCTTTTACACAGTATTAGTAAGAGGCATAACACTGGCTTTTAAGAGTTCATGTAGAAGCGACGCACTAGGGGGATCTTCTTCTGCTAACATAAAACAGGTATAAACATCACCTTTTACTGGGGAATTCCCCGTTTATTTGGAGAAAGACATTCCACGTTTTAGGTATTGCAGCATCAGGCTGGAATTTTACGTTGCGTATCCACAAAGGATGCTATATATCCAATGAGAAATGTTTTTAACGTTGCACTGCAGCTTTCTTTATGAGTCACCTTCAGCTTCGATTCAGGTCAAACACAGCGTTAGTGACACACACACACACACACACACACACACACACACACACACACACACACACACACGTATTTAATGTGTGACCGTACGCTCCTTTGATGAAAGAAAATCAGAACCGCAGATTTTGAGATGTGGTACGACATAACTTTTGCTGCGGTTGAAGCGATATAAAACGAATGTTGTATCCCACTTTCAGAAATAACGTTTTAAGGAGTCGAAATTTCAAACACCGTGTGGAAACTCACAGTACCACCACCTCTTTTTTTATTTTACAAATCAAGCATTTTATAGATAATGGATATCGCTTTCTTGGCAGTTTGTGTGAATTTGTTTTAAACTTTACTTGATGAACTAAAGACTTGAAATTTTGAACATCACCTCCTGATATGACATTTTTCACGTTTCCACTCAATAATGTCTTACGGACTCATTTTCTGGTCAACTCATTAACTATAAAGAAAGTGTTGATTTGACAAAACCGAAGAGTAATAATAATATCTGGTGTTCACCCACGGTCGTCATGTAGGTAGTTCTTCAAGGAATGGGGCACTTCAAATGCACCATCGTAATATATATATATATATATATATATATATATATATATATATATATATATATATATTCACTAACGAAATTCGTGGTAAATAACCCATCACAATTTGGGAAGAATAGTAGTGTCCACACCTAAATACCAAATGAAAAGAATGACCTCCATTACCCATTATTAAAGCCGTCAGTGGCTCAGAAAGGAGTTCACTATGCAGTAATAAAATTGTTTGATCATTTTTCCAATAACATAAAATATCTGACGGGTTACAAATTTTAATGTCACCTAAAAATCATTTCTCCTGAACAACTCCTCCTGCTCCATGCCGTTCCATGGACGAATTCCGATTTACACACTGGTAACCTGTTTTTTAACTAGTTTTAAGTGTAGTTGCATCTGTAGAAATCGGTTCAAATGGCTTTGAGCACTATGGGACTTAACTTCTGAGGTCATCAGTCCCCTAGAACTTAGAACTACTGAAACCTAACTAACCTAAGGACAACACACACATCCATGCTCGAGGCAGGATTCGAATCTGCGACCGTAGCGGTCGCGCGGTTCCAGACTGTAGCGAATAGAACCGCTCTGCCACTCCGGCCGGCGCATCTGTAGAGCTAAAGGTAGTGTGTTCATTAATGTTAATACTAAACATGTATACATATCTTGTTATCTGATTCGTTACACGTCATTTCGATGAAAGTATCGTTCAAATGAGCGGTAAAATATGTGGCTAACTAACTAATATGATCAAAAAATATTAACTTCCCACTGTAAAACACACACACACACACACACACACACACACACACACACACACAAGCGCGAGCGCGCGCGCTCGTACTCCCACAAAATAACACAAACACACACAACAACCACACGAATATCAAACTTCACGCAGACAACACAACGGAAACAGAACGCGAAGGAAAAACACTCAGCATCTACATCTTTACCTGCAAGGGTACTCTGCAGATCACATTTAAGGGCCTCGCAGAGGGTTCATCGAATCACCTTCACAATAATTTTCTGTTGTTCCACAATCGAACAGCGTGCGGAAGAAACGAATACCTATATTTTTCGGTTTGAGGTCAGATATCCCTTATTTTATTATTATTATTATCGTTTCTCCATATGTTTTTCGGCATCAAAAAAATATTTTCACATTCGGAGGAGAAAGTTGGTGATTGAAATTTCGTGAGAAGATCCCGCCGCAACGTGAAACGCCTGTGCTCTTATGATTTCCACCCCAAGTCCTGTATCATGTACGTAAGACTCTTTCCCCTATTTCTCGATATTACAAAAAGTACTGCTCTTCTTTGAACTTTCTGGAATTATTCCGTTAATCCGATCTGGTAAGGATCCCACACCGCACAAGAGTACCCCACAAGAGGGCGGACAAGCGTAGTCTCTTTAGTAGATCTTTTGCATCTTCTAAGTGTACATGTTTGTAGCCAGGAAATCCAGTATCTGGTCTGGCTGCCGATTCGTTCTATTGGTTCTAACAATTTTCATAGAAGTTGGTTTCCAAGAAATCGTGAAGACATCTGTCGCGTTCGTAGACTTAATTGCGGCATATGACACAGTTTGGAGAGAAGAGATGATAAACAAACTATTAAAAACAATCCGATGCCGAAAACCTGTAAATCTCGTCAATTCCATGATAAGCAAAAGCTATTTCCATGTTTAAGTGAGAGAAAATGTGCGCAAGGAGAGGAAATTAAGTAATGATCTACAACGGGACTCCGTCTTAGGCCCCCTATTATTCAACTTTTGTATCTCCAACGACCCGTCTTATATCCTATATATCCTATTCCCTACCCTCTCCTCAGTTACCATTCCTTTTCTTTCTCTAATTACCTTAACACACCACTGCCTTGTGGTTGGTCTCGGGAGGGCTGAAGGCTAAGGGAGAAAACCCTGAAAGAACATCTGGAGTGGGGCCCCAAAGGCGGTTGGACGGCGTACTACGTCCCCTTTCGGCAGCTCCTGCAACCGAAGTGATACCAGGCGTATCGACTTGCCTTTCCTCTGGATATTATCATTTAGGTCGAGAGGGAGACCGTGATGATTGGGCAACTCACGTGTCTTCATATTTATCGCTCAGGCTTGTAGCATCCTGGAGAGGACACTTCAGCGACGTCCAAGGACTTCGGCACAACACGGGAAGAGGCAGTTACCGGTTATAAGCTCTGTCTGATTGGCGTAAGACTCGAGTGCCAGGGGCCACTTCCGACGGTGGGCGAGATCACTGCATCTCATTGGACAGCTACCGCCCGCCTCAAGCTGGGCAGCCCCCAGCCAATATAGTGCTGTCCCGCCACTATCCGCCTGCTTCACGGGGTGTGTGGAGCTTAGAAGTAATCTTTGACAAGCGGGTTGATATAGTACACCTACCAACAACAAAATAAAAAATTAAAGAAATCAGTACTTTGTATTGCCACCTGGAATGTTAGGACCATGTGTCCAAGGTACATTGACGATGCCCAAGAGGTTGATTTCATCCGTAAGACTGCCGTAATTGAGAGAGAGCTCCATCGTTTGAATGTTGACATCGCGGGACTGCGGGAGACGCGGCTTCCAGACGCGGGCTCTATCAGGGAGGATAATTACACATTCTTCTGGCAGGGGAAGTCTCAAGACGAGCCAAGACTTCATAGCGTAGGATTTGCTGTTAAAAACGCCCTCCTGGACTGTACTGTGCCACCATCCGGTGGAACAGAGCGAATTATGGATTTGAAAATATGCTCCTCAAGTGGCACTGTCAACATCCTAAATGTGTACGCTGCTACCTTATCATCCAGCATGGAAGAAAAGGATCTGTTTTATGACTTACTCAGTGACAGAATAGCCAAGGTACCTAGCACCGATACACTGTGTATTCACGGGGACTTTAATGCTAGAGTTGGATCAGATAACGACATATGGCCGAATTGCCTGGGACATCATGGGGTGGGAAAAATGAATGAAAATGGCCAGAGACTGCTTGAAGTTTGCTGCTTTTATGGACACTGTATGACAAACACATATTTCCAGCTTAAGGATCAGCACAAGGTGTCTTGGAGACACCCGCGCTCTCATCACTGGCATCAACTTGACTTAGTCGTAGCTAGGCGTACTGGTCTCAAAAATGTGCTACTGACACGAAGTTATCATAGTGCTGATTGCAACACAGACCACGCCCTAGTGGCGTGCACATTGAGGCTCACTCCTAAGAAATGTCACCACGCTAAACCGAGAGGTCATCCCCGTATCAACACAGATCATGTTCATGACACACAAAGAAAGCAGGATTTTGCCAGTAATTTTGAAAGTGCTTTCCCAGGAAAAGTGCAAGCAGAAAGGAATGTTGATAAGAAATGGGCAAAACTCTCTGGTGCAATCTACAACTCAGCAGTATCGGCCTATGGAATAAAAGGAAAAAGTAATAAGGACTGGTACGGGCAAAATTGGGATAAAATGGAACCAGGCACTGAGGCTAAACGGAAAGCCCTGCTTGCTTACAAAAGAAACCCAAATGAAAGAACTCGAGATGACCTACGAAAAGCAAAGAACAGGGCACAGAAAACATCCAGGAGATGCGCAAATAACTACTGGCTGAATTTATGTGCAGGTATACAGAAAGCGGCCGACTCTGGGAATGCTAAGGCAATGTACGATGGTATTAAGAAAGCAATTGGACCAACTGTCAAAAAAACAGCTCCTCTGAAGTCCAAGGCGGGTGAAGTCATTACTGATGAAGGCAAACAAATGGAACGCTGGGTTGAACACTACCTCGAGTTGTATGCAGCCGAGAATGAAGTTAGCAAGGATGCATGTGACGCCATCAAACAAATGCCAGTTATGGAAGATCTAGATGCAATGCCTACTATGGAAGAACTTAGTAGAGAAATAGATTCTCTTGCTAACGGAAAGGCCCCAGATGAAGATGGGATCCCTGCAGAGGTTATTAAGTATAACAAGTCTGTTCTTCTCAAACATTTATTTTCACTTATCACAACCAGCTGGGAAGAAGGTTATGTCCCGATGAATATGCGGAATTCGAGGATAGTTACTCTATATAAACAGAAAGGGAACAGAAGTGACTGTAACAATTACCGAGACATTTTATTACTAAGTGTAGCCGGGAAAGCTTATGCAAGACTCATCCTAATGCGATTACAGATCTTAGCCTCCAGAATCTACCCAGAATCTCAGTGTGGCTTCAGGCCCGTCCGATCAACCGTAGATATCATCTTCTCCTTAAGACAGCTACAAGAGAAATGTCGTGAGCAGCAGAGGCCACTTTATATTGCTTTCATTGACCTTGTTAAAGCGTTTGATTTAGTGAGCAGAAATGGGCTTTTCAAACTGTTGCAGAAGATTGGATGCCCACCTAAACTACTGCAGATAATTGTCTCTTTCCATGAGAAAACACAAGCAACAATTTGCTTCAACGGTAAAACATCAGAAGCACTCCCTGTTAATAGCGGTGTGAAACAGGGATGTGTGTTAGCTCCTACATTAGTTGGGATTTTCTGTTCCCTCCTGCTCAGATTTGCCTTTGAAGACTGAGAGGAGGGAGTGTATCTACATACGAGGTCTGATGGAAATCTTTTCAACATTGCTCGCCTCAAGGCCAAGACCAAAGTAAATACAGTTGTTATCCGTGAGTTGTTACATGCAAACGATGCAGTTCTAGTAGCGAACACAGAAGATGAGCTGCAGTACATAATCATCAAATTATCAAATGCCTGTGAAAAGTTTGGTCTACTCATCAGCCTTCAAAAGACTAGGATCATCGCGCAGAGCACTACCAACCTTCCATCCATTAGCATTAATGGCAATCCTCTCCAGATAGTTGATGACTTTACCTACTTGGGATCCACAATATGTAGCAACTTGTCCATGGACACTGAACTTACTAACAGAATCGCAAAGGCATCATCTGTCATGGCTAGATTGAAAAACAGAGTATGGAACAACGGACTGCTTGCCACAAAAACTAAATTAAAAGTCTACAACGCTTGTGTTATAAGCACCCTTCTCTATAGCTGTGAGACACGGACAACTCTTTCTAGGCATGAATATCGACTCAACAGCTTCCATCTCCGCTGTCTCCGGAAGATCCTTCAGATCTCTTGGAGAGACAGAGTACACAACACCGAAGTCTTTCATCGTGCAAGCAAAACCAGCATCTTTGCACTCCTGAGTCATCGACGTCTAAGATGGTTGGGACATGTCAGGCGCATGGATCCTGAACGGATACCGAAACAGCTGAAGTACGGCGAACTTCAGGAAGGTGTGAGGCCAGTGGGACGACCGCATCTTCGTTTCAAAGATGTCTGCAAGAGAGACCTGACCAAGACCAATATTAATCCAAGTCGCTGGGAAAGCACTGCAGATGAGCGTGTCAAGTGGCGAGTAACTGTGCGCAACGGCGTCAAGCTCTCAGAGGACGAACGCACACAGGAACAAATCAGGAAGAGGACAAAGCGAAGAGACAGAGCGGCTTCTGTTCGAAGTCCATCAAGTTTCACATGTCCAAACTGCAGTAGGGACTGCCACTCTCGTGTGGGACCTTTTAGCCATAGCAGACGTTGCAGACTCTGAACCAAGCATGCTACACCATCATCCCTCAAGGATGGACGGATGCAATTTATTTATTTTTATATCTCCAATGTCCCGAGTACCAGGTGAATAAAATTGTGATACGCGGACGATATCGATTTTGCTTGTCAAATCAGAGATCTCGAACAAGCAACAGAAGATTTAGCCGTTATGAGCGCTTACTGTAGAAAGTGGCGACTTAAACCGAATACATGCAAAACTGGAGTATGTACATTCCATCTGAACAACAAACAAGCTAACATAGATATCATAGTGAAACTTTACGGTAACACTCCCTGCCATAAGAACTATCTTAAGTACCTTTGTGCCGGCCTCGGTGGCCGTGCGGTTCTAGGCGCTCCAGTCCGGAGCCGCGCTGCTGCTACGGTCGCAGGTTCGAATCCTGCCTCGGGCATGGGTGTGTGTGATGTCCTTAGGTTAGTTAGGTTTAAGTAGTTCTAAGTTCTAGGGGACTGATGACCACAGCAGTTGAGTCCCATAGTGCTCAGAGCCATTTGAGCCAAGTACCTTTGTGTCACCCTTAACCGCACTCTTTCGTATAAAAAACATCTTGAAAATGCCGCTGCCGAGGTAAAAACTCGTAACAGTAATATTCAAAAATTGTATGGAACGACTTGGGGAGTTTCAGAAGATACCTTGTGCTCATCGCCCATTGCGCTGGCCCCCTCGGCAGTGGAATGTTGTGCCCCTGTGAGACTAAACAGCTGCCACACCAACCTGATTGACGTCCCGTTAAACAACACTGTGCTTTTAATAACTGGGACAGTCTGACGAACACCCGTTTATTAGCTACCCCTGCTGAGAAACATCTATCCACCCGCAATCCGCATAAGCGAGGCCTTGCTTACGGAATACTGCAAGCTACAGGAGAGCCTGGAATCACCCAACCAGTAAGAGATACACATGCCACGACAAAATAGACTCCGTTCAAGAAACCCACCGTGAAGGCAACCAGAACAGCTAGATGCCAATAATATAGAGCTGAGGGACCTGAGGGATCTGAACTGTCAACTTTTTGAAAATCCTGAAGAGCATGACTGGTTCCGAAAGTGTAACTGTGACAATTCTGGCACAGAACTCGACAAGAAATGATGGGTCAAATTGCACAGAGCTCGCACTGGGCATGGCCGATGCGCAGACTCTATTCACAAATGGGGTGCTACAGAATCTCTGGTTTGTGACTGCGGGGCTCCGGATCAAACAATCAAGAACAATAGAGACGAATGGCCCTTGCGTTCCTATCAGAGGATTTCGAGCTACCTCATGAAATCTGACGATACAGCTCTTATATGGATTAGGTATTTCGATGCTGACATTTAGTCGGTTTTATACGTAGTTTCGTCTTTCTGTATTCTTGTTATATGCATATACTAATGTTATATACCTCAATTTTTACACTGGATGTGAGCCTTATGAATATATAAAAAATAAAATCTTCTAAGTGTTCTACCAATAAAACACACACTTTGGTTCGCCTTCTTCACAACATTTTCAGTTTGTTCTCACCAATTTAAATTGTTTGTAATTGCAGTTCTTAGGTATTAGTTAACTTACCACCCTTAGATCCAAATGATTTATCTTGTAGCCGAAGTTTAACTGATTCAGTTGGCAATACAGACAAACAGCACACAGCACCAGTGAAAGGGATGTGTTCAATGGAAATGTCTTCGAAATTGCCAAAAATGTGATATCGTGATGGGCACAGACCAACTAAGCGCAACTCCAGGACGCGACATGTGGATCAATAAGAACACAAATCGTTAGTAGAACCAAACGGTAATTGAAACCTGTTGTGGTGTGCGTACTGTAAGACCTTCGGTACACTCACCATCAGATTATTTGACTTGTCGTTCTAACGAAGTAGGCGAGTGTCAGCAATATGTCTCGTGGTCTTATCGTGGCATGTTTATCTTTTGCCGTTAGGTCAGACGATAGAAATGCCACTTGCACGCTTAGAGTAGCAGATTGACGGTGACCAACTTTAAACAGAACTTGATTAATTTTCACACACATTTATTAAAATAATAACAAGCATAAACATTACGTAACTTCATTCTGGATGCTATTTACAATAGACAATCTGAAGTTCCTTTGGTCTTGGTACGTTAATCTCATTCTCACGTATCTCTGATACTTGACAAAGTGTCTATTCATTTATCTTCATTGCTATGTACAGGAATATGATAATCTTATTAGGCGCAGACTGAAACTTGACTACAGACTAATGCAGACTTGTGCAGACAAATGCAGACTGACTAATCGGAGGTCTGTACACTCGTTATAATACCTTGCCTTCAGTTATCACTGCGCGAGTGTGATCCGCGAGGAGAAAAGGTTCTACGTTAGCAGCAATCTCATTGGCTGCGTTACATATTAATACGCGGATCGGCGGAAGCAGAATTTGGTCCGTCTTTATGACAGCGCCATCTCGTATTGCGGAGACGGACGAGCGCTGCGCCTGCGCTGTTGTGCTTAGCGGGGCGCGCTCTAGTGGGAAAGTTGTGTACGCGCTGACTGCGCGGAACTATGTACACAACACCTGTGCTAGAAAAAGTTGTTTCGCACCTAACAACAAGACAATAACAAGAAATCTCTAAAGTAGTAACGTATCTGTAATTACGATACAACACAATTATTATGTATAAGAAATAAACTTGTATTACAGACAACTGAATATACTTCACAAATAAAAAGAGGGAAACGGGTATTGCACAAAACGTATAGCTTTCCATTTAGTGGCAGAGACGGACCACATCTCCAAGAACAATCATTATTGTCAAGCTGAGTCAGAAAGTGCCGAGACGAAAAATGCTAAACGATTTTTTTTGTAAAAGTTATGAACTGGTTTGACGAAACTGGTCTACCTTGGGCTCTGAAAAAACACAGTTCATCTAGTTTTATAATGTCGAAGTACCCAAAATTCAATTACTGTAGTGTATCGACAAAGAACAATAAATGGTAGACGAAGTGCTCTGGCACTGACAATGTGAGCTGGAAAACTATAGAGCAGACGCGCTAAATATTTAGGCATAGTTAGTTTTGTCATAAGAGTTTTTTTCTAGCTTTGGGGGCACAAAAATCCGCACGTTAGTGTATTTTGTATGTTATTATTCACTGATGTTCTACTAAGTTATAGTCTGAAATAGCTCCTTAATTAGAATAAAAGTTTTCAGAGCTCAAGGCACAATAAACAGGATTATGTGTAAGGTTCATATGTGCATCTAGCAGACATCTTTTTAAGCTATCAGGAATCTTAACCAGAGCCCCATAGTGTTTTGATTTGTTGGGATTAGTTGCCAAAAGTCCATAGCAGTTTGGGAGTAAGAGAAACATTCACAAATACACCACTGGAAGGGTAAATTGGTTGTAAGGGAAAATCCCCACTTCATCGCCACCTCGTAGATACAGTGTCCCACTGCTCGTGCGTCGACTATAAGAGCACGTTCAAACTCACTTAAATCTTGATAACCATAGTAGCAGCAGTAACCGATCTAACAACTGCGCCAGACACTTGTTGCCTTATATACGCCCTGCCGGCAGCAGCGACGTAGTTTGCCTGTTTACATATCTCTGTGTCTGAATACGTATGCCTATACCATTTTGTTTGGCACTTCAGTGTAGTTCACAGTCATAAAATGTTCTGTCCCATGAACAGTTCGGCAGCAAACCACACATAGGACGCCATTTCGTCAGTATTTGTATCCATGATCGTCAGAGAACAGCACAGCTGTTTTCGTAAATTAAATTTCATCCTGTTTCTATTTTGGTCAGCGAACACCAATGGTGTTCTCGTAATTTAGACTGTGGAAATAATGCAACCAGCTACAAGGTTTCTTTCTTTACATAATTTTATTGACCGTTACTAGTTTCTGACCTGAACCCATCATCAGACGGTAGCGATGATTTCTTTACAGCTAAAATGTAACAAAGTTTTTGTGATCGCATACTTATTAAAGTGTAAATCTATGTAATCACAGAAACTTTGTTATACCCTAGGACGCAAATGTAAAACCTTTTGTAAACTATAAAACACATCATTACACCAAATACTGCCGTAGATAGCTGGTGATGTGCAATGGAATGTATTCTGATGCAGTCTTCTCAGGGTGCGATTTCTTTTTCCCCTGTCGATGAGGCTAGCACAGTTTTGAAGTTTTTTGTGAAATTCTTTACCTGACGATTAAAGTAGGCATCGCACGGTTGCAGTAGCAGAGTGCATGGAGGAGTCCTGTCCTCGAAAATTATTTGAAATTACAAATTTACCTCTTCGTTTACTCGTCGTGCCTTTCATGAAGCCGGCCGAAGTGGCCGTGCGGTTAAAGGCGCTGCAGCCTGGAACCGCGAGACCGCTACGGTCGCAGGTTCGAATCCTGCCTCGGGCATGGATGTTTGTGATGTCATTAGGTTAGTTAGGTTTAACTAGTTCTAAGTTCTAGGGGACTAATGACCTCAGCAGTTGAGTCCCATAGTGCTCAGAACCATTTGAACCATTTTTGAACCTTTCATGAAAACATTAATAGATTGTACGTTATTTCGATGTATTTTGCAATGAAAGTAAAGAAAAATTTGAAACAGGGGCACTCGACCCATGATATCAGGATTACCGTTCTCTTCCCGCTGTGCTACCAGCTGCCGTGAGTCTTGGGTAACGCACATGGCTCATGCCTCGTCCTACTGGCGCCATGAATGCTATTTCCCAAACGCTTGGCCATATGGAGCTCCCATTTGTGTCACTTTCATTTTTGGCTACGTTCTGCATATACCAACAATTTCAACGAAATCTGTGGTGAGGAGTATGTGCTGCCCCTTATAAGTGACTAACTTGTTTTGACCAGCATACTTTTTGTTTCTATTGCGAGGAGCAGCCGACCTGTAACAGTATCTTTTGGAACTCTCAAAGCTATTTTCGCATTTGAGTATTAACTGGGTTTAGGGATTAATTTGTAAGGTTCCCCCGCTGTGTCGTCAGAACAAGATACAGCCAGGGCAAAAGCACCACAGCCGCAGAGGTGTGAGCTGGCGCCAGTGGCGTAGGGACTCGCCACTTGCACGAGTCCCACCATCGCCAAGGCCGGCGCTGGGAATGAAGATATCGACTTTTTCTTGGTCAATTGCCGACCGACAAAATCCGCCAATGACCAGACAACGGACAGAAGTCTACTCGGTAGACAGAAGAGCTGCTCCCACCAACTTGGTTATAGATCATCGTCCAAGGCTGACTCAGATAGGGCACGTCGTTTAGTGAACTCTCACAAGTGAACAGACGGTTGTTGTGAATTGCATTTGCTATGTACTGTGAAGTTTACCTACGATTATTTGCACTTAGCCATTGAGGACCTTTGCTCTCTTTTATTACAAGCAGTATTGCACACTTCATTATTCAAATAACCACAAAGATAAGTAAACCATTTAACTCATTTGTGTGACTCTGTCACTAATTTATTGGATGTTGCAAAACCTTCGTTCACCTCTCCTTTTACGTGACCCTGGGCCAAAGCTGTGTAATAGTGGCAGGGAGAAACTCTCTTGGCGGTGTACTGGACCAGAAGCCGTTTCACGGCCTACCGTAACAACAGTAGCGGCTCGGCCTGCGTATCAACGGCGGCGAGGCCTTTACTGAACTGGCGACGAGGGTTTACAACAACCGATTATCTGCAGATAAGAGCGCAATTTACATTATTTCCAGTTTTGCTATTTCACTTACGTGAACTGAGTGTATCAGCTGTGCAGTACCTACGGAGTAAGGAGCTAGCGGCAGGTTCCCATGCTGCCTAGCCGAGGCGGTTGGCCACCTGCCGCTTTTAGAGCCAGTGGGATGGGCTGCCGATGTGGAAAAATTGCTCTTTACGTCAGAAAAGAAATACGTAGGGAAAGCACATTTATTCTGGAGCGAGCAAGTAATTGTTATTAATAAACATTTGTTAAGAAAGTGTCCGCAGCTCGTGGTCGTGCGGTAGGGTTCTCGCTTCCCGCGCCCGGGTTCCCGGGTTCGATTCCCGGCGGGGTCAGGGATTTTCTCTGCCTCGTGATGACTGTGTGTTGTGTGATGTCCTTAGGTTAGTTAGGTTTAAGTAGTCCTAAGTTCTAGGGGACTGATGACCACAGATGTTAAGTTCCATAGTGCTCAGAGACATTTGAACCATTTTTTGTTAAGAAAAGTTGCCTTTTGCCAATCAGACATTAGGAAGAGTCTACAGGTCGTAAATAGTGTTTTTCAATAATTTTACAATGCCAGAAAAGGTCGATATTAATAAATAAATGAATAACTTTGACATGACGGAAGATGTACGACCTTATACGCGCTAAACCGATTGTACGGTCAAGTTACAGACGGTTCGCCATAGTCGGCAGTCGTCGATAGGGTACCTTTCGATCTAGACATGAGGGAGACCATGCTCTCGTACCGTTAATAGTTTATAATCGCTGTGAGCAACTTCATTTTGCGGTGTTTCTTAAATAAACGAACCATAATGGCATCTAGTACAAAAATTATTTGCACAAAATCTTCTTCCCACTTCATTACGTAAAAAATAGACAGTAGTGTGCACTTTCAGAATCCGACAACGCCGCTACGGTTCTGCAAGAGGACATAAAACTACGACTGCGTCTCCCCGTAACAGGTAAGAAGAATTCCTACGCGGTGGCTCACCAAGTCAGTGCAAGGACGGACTGGCTTCATTATCGCAAAACTCGGGTGGGAAAGTGTGGCCAATTACACTGTACGCCCCTTATAGCACCACATATGACGTTCTTGCACTCAGAATGGACCGATTACAATCTAGGCAGCCATCTGCCCTACTGGCAGAATCGCTACAGGCAGTATCAACAAAAAGTGGACAGAAATGTGGAACTCTATTGTCCAAGATGAACATCAGACCCTCCAAAGACGTGACACAAGACTAGCAGGTATGGAACTAACGCGACGTGCCTGGAAAACAATCGGATCAGCACAGGCCACGGCATCTGTGCTGAAAACCTCTGACGGCGGGGATGGGCTTCATCTTCTCAGTGTGACTGTGGAAATGAACACCAGACGATTCATCACACTGTAACAAGCTGCAGCAGAAGAGCCTACTATGGGAACTTGCAAGATTTCTTTGAAGTGACAGAGGCAGCCCTTGAATGGATCAACAAATTAGATAATTTATAGACTTATTTTTTTAAAATAACAAATTATGAAATTAATATATTTTTGTAAAATTTTGTAAAACTATGTAATCTACAATTGCTAGTGGCTGTTCATATGTAATGCCATACGCTAAATAATAATAACCACCACATATGGAATCGGCTAAACTGAGACATTTCTGAAGGTTTAATACGAGTGGACGCTTCTTGTAAACTGTTTGACCTGATGTTTTATTTAATGTATCAAACATCAGTGTCAAGGCAAACACAAGGTCAATAAAGTTCTATACTCGCTTTTAACGTGAGGCGTATTAGTTTTCCTAACTGACCCAGCGAGTTAGTTACAGAGTGGGACGTGCCGCGGACAGCCAAGTCTTCCCTGTCGAGGCAATTAGCTCGGGCCAGCTGCGCCAGGATCCCGTCAGCTGAATTAACCGTCGGCCGCGACTGCGGTCGGCGGGCCAGAACTGACTCGGCGTTCGGCGCGTCGCGGACTCACTTAAACCTGCCCCTCCCTCACTTCGCTTCCCGTATCGCCCGCGACCAGCTGCAGGCAAACTTGGGGTCTCTGCGGTCGGGGCGAGTAATTTAATCCCGCCAGCGTCGGAAGGAGGGGGAGAGGTAAGCTAGACACTCCCACATCCTCCATCGATTCAGGCGGAACTCGCCTCACTGCTTCCGTGAACGTGCTCCAGTGCTACACTTTCCTATCATCTATTCACCAGCTGGAAAAAGCTAAACGCTAGTGTTGCACGTATAGTTAATATGTGGCACTCGTTTTCCGCAGGTCCTAGATAATGTGTGTATAACATACGCTCTAGGACATAAAAAGAAGGAACAAAAGATCCTAAGCACCACGAAGTGATTACCGGAATGGGAGGAAATCGGTAGATTTGATGTGTATCTACAGACAAAAAATGATTACAATTGTAGAAAAATTGGATGAGTTATTCAAGAGAAAGAGCTTCTCAAACTGAGAAAGTCAATAACGCGTTGGTCCACCTCCAGCCCGTATGCAAACACAGTTATTCGGTTTGGCATTGATTGATAGACTTGCTCGGTGTGCTCCTGAGGGATATCGTGCCAGATTCTGTCCATTTGACGCATGAGATGGTCAAAATCACGAGCTGGCTGTAGAACCCTGACCTTAATGCTCCAAACGTTCGCAAGAGGCGAGAGATCCGGCGACCTTGCTGGCCAAGGTAGAGTTTGGCAAACACTAAGACATGCAGTAGAGAAACTACATCTACATTTGTACCTACATCCACATCTACATCTTCATCTTTGTAGATACTCCGAAATCGACCGTACTGTGGGTGGCGGAGGGTACCCCGTTCCACAACTAGTCATTTCCTTTCCTGTTCCACTCGGAAATCGAGCGACGATAGAACGACTATCTATATGCGTCTGTATGAGTCCTTATTTCTCGTACCTTATATTTGTGGTCCATACGTGCGCTTTCAAATGGTTCAAATGGCTCTGAGCACTATGGGACTTAACAAGTGAGGTCATTAGTCCCCTAGAACTTAGAAATACTTAAACCTAACCAACCTAAGGACATCACACACATTCATGCCCGAGACAGGATTCGAATCTGCGACCGTAGCAGTCGCGCGGTTCCGGACTGAAGCGCCTAGAACCGCTCGGCCACAGTTGCCGGCTTCCTTACGTGCAGTGCATGTTGTAGGCAGTAGAATCGTCCTGCAGTCAGCGTCAAATGCCGGTTGTCTAAACTTTCTCAACAGTGTTCGTCGAAAAGAATGTCGCCTTACCTTCAGCAATTCCCTTTTGTCTTCCCGAAGCATGTCCGTAACACTTGCGCGTTGTTCGAACCTGCCAGTAATGAAACTAGCAAGCTCGCCTCTGAATTGCTTCGATGTCTTGCTTTAATCCGACCTGGTACTGATCCCAAATACTCAAACAGCACTCAAGAACAGCTCGCTCTAGCGTCCTATTTGCGATCTCCCTTACACACGAACCAAACTTTCCTAGAATTCTCCTAATAAACGGAAGTCGATCGTTCGTCTTCCCTACCACAATCCTCCCATGCTCGTTTCATTTCATATCGCTTTGCAGCATTACGCCGAGTTATTTAGACGACTTTATTGTGGCAAGCAGGACATTACTAAAGCTGTATCCGAACATCATGGGTCTATTTTCCCTACTCATCTGCATTAACTTACATTGTTCTACGTTTAGAGCTATCTACCATTCATCACACCACTTAGAAATCTTGTCTACGTCACTTTGTATCGTCCTGCAGTCACTCAACTTCGACACCTTACCGTACACCACAGCGTCATCACCATACAACTGTCCCCGTGTGTGGCCTGGCAGTGTCTTGGTGTATTGTAAGACCAGAATGGCCTACCAAGAAGGGAAGCAAAACCGAACGTGGAATATCGTCGAGGTGTCGCTGTGCTGTAAGGGTGCCACGGATAACAACCAAAGGGATGCGGCTACGAAATGAAAAGGGAAATGAGAGCCCAGACCATCACTCCTGGTTGTCTAGCCGTACGGCGGGCTACAATCGAGTTGGTATCCTACCGCTGTATGGGGCGTCTCCAGACAGTGTCATTGGCCGGAGTGGAGTTTTCAGTGATGGGTCCCGCTTCGAACTGAGCCCTGGTCACCGGCGAAGACGTGTCTAGAGAGGCACCAGACAGCGGCGGGATACCAGTCTGACTCACTGAATCCCGTAATAAAGGCAAGCCTTCCGGTCCAGAATGTGTACCACTCATGTTCCTCTCAGAGTATGCTGATAAAATAGCTCCATATCTAGCAATTACACACTACTCGCTCACAGATAGTTCCGTACCTAAAGACTGGAAAATTGCTCGAGTCATACCATTACCCAAAAAGGGAAGTAGGAATAATCCGCTGAATTACAGTCCTATATCACTAACGTCCATTTGCAGTAGGCTTTTAGATCATGTACTGTATTCGAACATTATGAAGTACCTCGAAGAAAACGATTTAGTGACACATAGTCTGCACGGTTTCAGAAAATATCGTTCTTGTTAAACAGCTAGCTCTTTATACTCATGAATTAATGAGTGCTATCGACAGGGGATGTCAAATTGAGTCCATATTTTTAGATTTCCAGAAGGCTTTCGACACCGTTCCTCAAAAGCGTCTTCTAACCAAACTGTGTGCCTATGGAATATCACCTCAGTTGTGCGACTGGATTCGTGACATCCTGTCAGAAAGGTCACAGTTCGTAGTAATAGAAGGAAAGACATCGAGTAAAACAGAAGAAATATACGGCGTTCCCCAAGGAAGTGTTACAGGCCCTCTATTGTTCCTGATCTATATTAACGATATAGGAGACAATGTGAATAGCCGTCTTAGATTGTTTGCAGATATTGCTGTCATTTACCGTCTTGTAAAGTCATCAGATGATCAAAACGACTTGCAAAACGATTTAGATTTTGAAATCTGTATGGTGCGAAAAGTGGCAATTCAAATGGTTCAAATGGCTCTGAGTACTATGGGACGTAACTTCTGAGGTCATCAGTCCCCTAGAACTTAGAACTACTTAAACCTAACTAACCTAAGGACATCACACACATCCATGCCCGAGGCAGGATTCGAACCTGCTACCGTAGCAGTCGCGCGGTTCCGGACTGAGCGCCTGAACCGCTAGACCACCGCGGCCGGCTAAAGTGGCAATTGACCCTGTATAAAGAAGAGTGTGAAGTTATTCACATGAGTACTAAAAGATATCAGCTAAATTTCTTTTACACGACGAATCACACAAATCTGAAGGCTGTAAATTCAACTAAATACTTAGGGATTACAATTACAAATAACCTAAATTGGAACGATCACATAGATAATATTGTGGGTAGAGCAAACCAAAGACTGCGTGATTCATTGGCAGAACACTTAGATGGTGCAACAGGTCTACTAAAGAGACAGCTTACACCACGCTTGTCCGCCCTATTATGGAGTATTGCTGTGTGGTGTGGGAACAGCATCAGTTGGTACTGACGGATGACATCGAAAAAGTATAAAGAAGGACAGCTCGTTTTGTATTATCACGAAATAGGGGAGATAGTGTCACAGATGTGATACGTGAATTGGAGTGGCAATCATTAAAGCAAAGGCGTTTTTCGTTGCCACGGTATCTTCTCATGAAATTTCAATCACCTGTTTTCTCCTCCGATTGCGAAAACATTCTGTTGCCCCCAACTACATAGGGAGAAATGATCATTACGATAAAATAAAAGAAATCAGGGCTTGCCATTCGAGAGTGGAACGGTAGAGAGACAGCTTGAAGATGGTTCATTGAACCCTCTGCCAGGCACTTTATTGTGAATAGCAATCACTTAGATGTAGACTGTCGCCCGCCATAAGGCCCCCATTGGGATAGTTCCTTAGTGGTGACTCTTTTTCCTTTTGTTTCTTTTTTTGTGTCTTTTACTGATATTATGTTCTCAGCTACATGTAGGTGTCTTATGTGACTACAGAAATTGTGTTTTCCTCGTCTGACATTACGGCTGATCACCTGAAGAACTTGTGGTGCCTCAGAAGACGGGCCGCGCTGCCGGATATCTGATCCCAAGCCGTGACGCGCCCAAGGCCATCATCCTTAAGTGCAAGAATCGCATACTGTCCCTTTTTTTCATGAAACGTTTCTTGTAATTTTTGTACCTTCAGGTGAATAGAATGTGAGTTGAGCGCAGTTTTTATTCAGGTGGACTAAGATTTTAACTTAATTAATAATTATTAAAGGATTGTAGCTTGTCAGAAAATTGTTGTGGATTTGCCTGGTTTGAATTTTTACGAGGGAACTGAACTTATATTATCCGAAAAATACATTACAAATTTTATTATACACAGGTGCCTGGATAGTAGTTTATGGAGCGCGTCGCAAAAGTTTGGTGACGTAATTAGACAAGACACTTTTAAGACAGAAGAATTTGATTGACTTTCTCGGAAACGGTTATAAGTATTCTGCACCGTTCAGCGTCAATTTAAGCCCTGCTATACACGGCAGATATATTGGAAATTTATAACAGTTGTCATCCCTGCTCTAAGTAGGCCTGTTAGATGCTCTTTCTCGTGCTACAAAAAATCCAACCTGCAAAAATGAAAAATAGTATTTAAAATTATCAGACAACTAGGTATCCTTGTGCACGACTGAGGACATAGAACTTGGATAGAGATTCTTTGCGACGTGTATTGATATGTGATGTCCGACAAACCTGGAAGAGAGAGAATATAAAGGATGATCAAATATTTTCCGCTCGAAGGATGTACAGTTTAGAATCCGTATGCCAATCAGGCAAAATCTCCGTCAGCATTGAGGCTATCATCCGACGGACGCACGAAGTTGACGATACCCCTGTGGTAAAACACTGTGCTGCTGCGTGAAGTCCGTAGCTGTCTGCTTGCATATCCTCCTGACACAGGAATCGCCGCGGCCCCTCCCGCCGGAGTTCGCGACCTCCCACGGGCATGTGCCATCAGTACCATCCGACCGCCGTGTCAACCTCAGCTGAGGTTGTGAATCGGAGGGCCGTGTGGTCAGCACATCGCTCTGCCCGTCGTTATGATGGTTTTCTTTGACCGAAGCCGCTACTGTTCGGTCGAGTAGCTCCTCAGTTGGCATCACGAGGCTGAGTGCAACACGAAAAATTACAACAGCTCATGACGGCCCGGATGGTCACCCAACCAAGTTCCGGCCACGGCCGACACCGCTTAACTTCGGTGATCTCAAGGGAACCGGTGTATCACTGTAGCAAGGCAGTTGCCGTGCGTGAACCAAAAGACTTGCTTTTATTAAGTAATTTAAGTTCCCTCACTACTCCGAGGATATCTATTTCTAAGTTTACTTTGTCTTCTTTGGTGAAGGAATTTGGGAGGGCTGTGTTTAGTAACTCTGCTTTGGCAGCACTGTAGTCAGTAGTATTTCTATTGCTACCACGCAGAGAAGGCATTGATTGTGTCTTGCCGCTAGTATACTTTACATACTACCAGAATCTCTTTTGATTTTTTACCAGGTTTCGAAACAAAGTTTCGTTGTGGAAACTATTATAAGCATCTCTCATTATGTTGATTATGTTTTACATATTAAGTTTAGCTCAACTGTCAACATTTCCCTATTCATTCCTCAACGTATAATTAATCGACGTTACTATGTCAAGAAGCGCATTACTAATGCTGCATACCAACATGACGGCTTTATCTTTCCTACTCATCTGTAATAATATACATTTTTCTACATTTAGTGCAACCTGCCATTCATCACACCAAATAGAAATTCTAAGTCTTGCTGTATCCTCCCTCAATCATACAACAACGGTACATTCCCGTATAGTACACCTTCATCAGGAAACAGTCGTAGGATGCTCCCCTCACAATCCGTCAGATCATTCATGAATATGAATAGAGAATAAGAACGACCCTATGACGTTTCTCTGGGGTATTCCTGACGATAACCTTCTGTCTGCTGAACACACACCGTCGAGGACAACGCACTGGGTGCTGTTAGGCAGAAGTTTGCGAGCCATTCACATATCTGGGAACCTATTCCTAATACTCCATCTTTAACAGTATGGACTCCTACTCCCTCTACATCCAGTATCTCATTTCATTGCTCTTGAGCTCTTACATCTGCAGTCTAGTTTCTGTACTAGCTGTAGATAATTTTTCACTCTTTTTTCCCTGATATTGACTTAATAATCTGAATTACATTGTAGCTAGCGATTTGTATTTTGTGTGTGTGTGTGTGTGTGTGTAAATTATTTTGTGACCCCACTGTCTACAGTTTTCCATTTCTGCACGAGGAAAAGCTTGTGATGGGGCTATAGCGATCCCAGTGGCACCTAAGATGAAGCGCATCACCTTCGTGGTTTCTGGGGCAGTTGGGGCAGATTTACGGCTCACCGTAGCTCTGAAAGCAGCCCGCAGGTCGTTTGCTCGGCCGCCCGGCACGGTTATTGCTTACACAGTGGGGTGGCGTGTGTGCGGGGGAATGATTGCTGAGGGCAATTTAAAAGCTGGCAGATGGACAGCCACCATTCGTCAGCTCGTTAACGAGCTATAGTTAGAAGACAAACAGAACAGACGCGGCGAAGGCGTGGGTGGGGGCGGGGAGGGGAGTTGGAGAAAAACGAAAAATGTAACGGAGCAGCAACTGCTACTCACCTGCAGTTACAACATTATTCAACCGTATGGAATATCCACAGGTTTCATAGTGATAATTATGGATGGCAGTTATCGCTGACACTAGCGGTTTTCGGTTATATCGTTTTCTTACGAGCAAGTTTAAACAGACCGTTAATATCGCTCAAAATAAGCGGTTTCTGAAACAACTGATTTTCGGTTTTTTATCTCCATTATTTTCTACAAAATATTTGATCAGATGAACATCCACAACTCAAGAACCTATTTATAGAATAAAAATCTCCTTCAGCTAATGAAGCGGATTTTTGTTCTATAAACTATTATTTCCCGCATTAATGTAGAAATCGAATAAAGATTGAGAAATTTGGACTCAGTTTCAAGATACAGAGGATCAAAATATTAATTTAAATTGGAAAATAAAAGAAAACTTAGTCTGTCGGTCATTTACTGCTTTTATCGAGAAATGATGAGTGGTTGAATACTACAAGAAAACCGCGGTATTTTTCTATTGATTGTAATTTTTTGAAACTTCGCTCAAAAATCAGTTTGTAGTAGGTGACTAGACCGCTATGTGCGTATTACGAAGTCAGTGCTGAAGGGTGATAAGCGAAACTGAAGAACTCTGTTTATCGTGTTAATTCCTCTTTTTAAAGGGCTACAAGCAGATAAAGGTGTGTTACTTAGAAACAGGCAGCTTATAAGCTACCGTCTGTTTTAATTGTATACTAGCAATGAATTGTTGTTAAGTTTTTAATTTATTACTGTTATTATTTCCTACATCTTCTATTATTTCACTGAAATGGCAAGCAAATCTTAAAGCTTTTGAAGCAAATGTAGCATTGTGCTTCATTGCTACGTCACTTCATAAAAATATTTACAATATAGCGTTGCTGCCATTCTGAAATACAACGGATGTACGGCGACGACAGAGAGAACCTGGTGTACATGCCATGTGGGGCGCAGACTTGCACACTGGGTGTACACACATACCTTACGCCATGACACACAGCAACGTGTATAACACTATCGTCCGCTACTGTTATACTATTACCTTAAAGCGGGCGGTAGTTCGTATAATGAAATTATTTTTATTCAAGCAATTATAGTATAAAGAAGCAGAGCAGTGTTATCCTATGAAAGGATTTTAGTTGTGTTGACCGCGACGTAACTAACGGAGGTGGCTTATCGGAAGTGAAAGTCAGAATAACGTAAATATTTAAACAGTAACAAACAATAATTTACCTATCCACAGTGTCCAAATAATAGTAAAGAAAACGGTCGCCAGCCTAATTAGGCACGAGAATGATTAACATTCTTGTTCAAGAAAGTAGATATTAGTAACATTATCGGACAAACACAACCTATATCATATGAGAGTGCAGTGAGCTCGGTCACTAGCAGATATTGTCGTTAAAGTTGGAGCTGACAGCTAGAGCAGAACAAACTATTTGCATAAATATAACAGATAACAAAACACACTATTACCTTGAGGACTTAGTCAAAATGAATGGTCTCAATAATATTACTGTTACAATGATTTTTAGAATCATAAATTGGACATAGGTTCAATTTTACTTTTTCAAACGTATTCCTGTCTGGCATGAAATATGGATATCGTTCACAGCAAAATTAACTATTATGCATAGATTAGGTCTCTCACTACTAAACACCTTTCCACTTGGAATGAAAATTAAATGGAGTTCACTAACAGATTACTTCTCACTGTCTTTTGAGTAAAGAAACTATTGTTTTCGTAGATAGTGGTCTTTCTATTAATCGTTATCTAGCATGAGCATAAAGGATAAACTGTGGATCCTATTATACTACTAATAAGCACTTTCAATACACAGGAGAAACAAGTGCTTAGCAAGCATGAGTATATAACCTTCCACAATTGCAGTTTTCAACTTTTACTACAGTGAGACACAAAATTGACATATTTGTAAGATCCTTTCGACAAACAATATTAAATTTAGCACACTCTATTGCCATATTAATTTTAATATGCCTTCAGTAAAGGACACTCGGTAATCACTTTAGTCCAAACGGAGAGGAACCTAAGAGGTGTTATGATAAGGAAAAAATGAAGGTAGATACATAAATTCAGTTATAAATTACCTTATATTTGAGCACAGTAACACATCCAATGAGGTGATCCTTCACTGTTCATTACAACAGTTCTTCTGTTCTAATGTGGTAGCGAGTGCATGTTGACAGGTGGATTTGCAAGTAGAAACGCTGGACTCTGTCATTTCTTGGTGGCTATGAAAGATACCAATTTCAGAATAGTTCCAGCTCTTTATTCATCCATTCGAGGCATTGGAAAGAGTCAGGAAAAGCCTCTCTCGGAACCAGCACAATACAAAACTTTTACATGATCAGTTCATAGTTTGGTAGTTCGTCCACGACTAACTCTTTGTTCCACCTTTCTATTCATGCCAACCACATTTTGCACGCGCTACACTGTTCCGTTCCCGAGGGGAACCACAACAATTTTTACGTACGAAATAACTAAGAAACGTAAGTGAAGGTCAGCAGTTTACATATCAGTAACCAAACATATTAAATGATACAGAACATTTGCACATATTAACATTTCTATAAAAATTATTTAAACAATACTGCAGTTTTATACATTAAGTGTTGTCCCCCTCAAAATGTGACAAAAAATTTAAATGACAAGTACACTACATAGCATAGAATCAAACCATGACATCAAAGTTTTTAGGAAGGAAATAGCGAACACTTATGTGCTATTAATGCAATCAAACAATATTTACAATATCTTAATGATAGAAGGTAGAACAGACAAAACAGAAAAATTTATGTGAGTAGAGCTATGGAGCTCTGGTGTTACGCATGGACTTTTTTTCTCAGCAATGTTGTACCAATACTCGTGCCATGTGTTTGTTATTAGTTTCTGTCGGCATTGTCATTAAAACAACATTGATCACTTTGCTAATTTTCCACAATAACGCAATATCTTAAATTAATGCAAATTCTACAAATAAATGTGACTCCCCTTTTTAAAAAAAAATGTATTCACAAACGAAAAATTGTAACAGTAATGATACAGCTAATTGATATTTCGGTTTATTTACTCCGTTGTTAGCAAAAAAATAAAAAAAATGTTTTAACTGAGATCAAACAAGTACCGTAAAATACCGGTTATTTTGAACTAAAATACCGTTATCGGTTTTAACGGGTCGGTTTTTAGCATCACTAGTGGTAACAGTAATCTCGTTTAAGATAGTGAAGTAGTTTTGAAAACTTTTGTTAGTTTTATTTATTTAATTTTTATTGACCTACTTCTACGTACATGCCACGATGAAGTGTCTGGAAGAGGGTGCTTAGCACTGCACCACCGATATGATTCCTTCCCTTTCCAGTTCCGTATGGACCGCTGTAACTAGCCATCCTCACTTTGCGGGCTCTACAGCAGCGATACTTACGGGCCTGGCGTGCATTTCTGCAGTCTTTGAATGATACTGGTTGTAGAAACACAGTAAGAAAGCTTTGTTAGGATAACAGGCGTTCATCTCGAAGCGTCTGCAATTTCACGTTTTCAAGCGCTGTTGTGCCACACTCTTTCGATGCAAAGACACCTGTGACGATTCGTGTTATCCCAGGCATTCAGTTATATCTTTGTCTGCTTGAGTCACTGTCTTACACTACGATATTAAGCATAAAGAAATTATTTAAAAAACTCATAATAATGAACGCATCACAACAAAATTTTGATAAAAGTAACCTTCATAAAAATAGTAAAGAAAGAGACCAGTGATCTTACAAGAGACATTACAAACCCAACTCATACCTACAGTTACTTGAATGTGGTATCACCCATAACGCGCTGCCATCTGAGCAGTGAGCGTAAGCTACTGTGTTCTAAGTCAGTTTCTAGTGATTAACTTAATGAAATGTTTTTAAATACTATAATTGCCACAGACATGATGATCGTTGCGTCTAACGAGAAACACTGGTATGAGTGAACCAAACTGTCGGTGACCTGTTGCTAGCGTTTGGCGCGGCGCGGTGGCCCACTGGAAACGATCAGCGGAAGTCCGAACATACCCATTAGGTTCCCAGACATATCAGTGTCTCCAACAGTTGTTAAGTAACAATACAACAGGTCGTTGTCATGGACCCCGAGTTTTCTTCAGAGACAAGGATAGCGTAAGAAGTGCCCCAGGAAAACATTAAAGGGCTACCCTCGTTTTCTACATACAGGAATATGTGACAAGTAAGGTGAGCAGCAATCTGCGACTGTGTGCTGGTGGCGCTTTAGTGTATGTGACAATGTTGCCGTTGAGTGATTGTAGGAAGATACTGCATTACCTGGAGAGAATTTCTATTTGGTGTAATGAGTGGAGCCTTATTCTAAACGCAGAAAAAGGTAAGTTAATACGGATGAGTAAGGAAAACAATACTGTGTGCCGAGTGTAGCACTACTTCGACATAGCCTTCTTGGTTGTCACCACTCTCTGTACCTTGCCGCTGGACTCACGAAGACACTGGCGACTCTTCGGTGGTCGAGCCGCGATATGAGAGCGGCATTGTTGATATGCGGTCGTCCGCACGTGCCAGCCGTTGTGACCGAGCAGTTCTAGGCGCTTAAGTCTGGAACCGGGCTACCGCTACGGTCGCAGGTTTGAACCCTGCCACGGGCGTGGATGTGTGTGATGTCCTTAGGTTAGTTAGGTTAAAGTAGTTCTAAGGTCTAGGGGACTGATGACCTCAGATGTTAAGACCCATAGTGCTCAGAGCCATTTGAACCATTCGTTCGCACGTACTGGTTATTTGTATGCCTGTGAAGCAAAGCTGTCTCGAGGCGCTGCAGCCTTTGCTTTATGCTTTTCCTGATACTTTGTCTATGTTCCGTGTAGGTTCATTAATGGCATCAAACATAAGGCAGGTCTACTTACACCGTTTATAAGCGCTACATTCAATAAGGAGCCAGTCTCCACATTGCTCTCTTTAGGCAGGACTATGTCGATAGTTGACTGTAAATACACTCCTGGAAATTGAAATAAGAACACCGTGAATTCATTGTCCCAGGAAGGGGAAACTTTATTGACACACTCCTGGGGTCAGATACATCACATGATCACACTGACAGAACCACAGGCACATAGACACAGGCAACAGAGCATGCACAATGTCGGCACCAGTACAGTGTATATCCACCTTTCGCAGCAATGCAGGCTGCTATTCTCCCATGGAGACGATCGTAGAGATGCTGGATGTAGTCCTGTGGAACGGCTTGCCATGCCATTTCCACCTGGCGCCTCAGTTGGACCAGCGTTCGTGCTGGACGTGCAGACCGCGTGAGATGACGCTTCATCCAGTCCCAAACATGCTCAATGGGGGACAGATCCGGAGATCTTGCTGGCCAGGGTAATTGACTTACACCTTCTAGAGCACGTTGGGTGGCACGGGATACATGCGGACGTGCATTGTCCTGTTGGAACAGCAAGTTCCCTTGCCGGTCTAGGAATGGTAGAACGATGGGTTCGATGACGGTTTGGATGTACCGTGCACTATTCAGTGTCCTCTCGACGATCACCAGTGGTGTACGGCCAGTGTAGCAGATCGCTCCCCACACCATGATGCCGGGTGTTGGCCCTGTGTGCCTCGGTCGTATGCAGTCCTGATTGTGGCGCTCACCTGCACGGCGCCAAACACGCATACGATCATCATTGGCACCAAGGCAGAAGCGACTCTCATCGCTGAAGACGACACGTCTCCATTCGTCCCTCCATTCACGCCTGTCGCGACACCACTGGAGGCGGGCTGCACGATGTTGGGGCGTGAGCGGAAGACGGTCTAACGGTGTGCGGGACCGTAGCCCAGCTTCATGGAGACGGTTGCGAATGGTCCTCGCCCATACCCCAGGAGCAACAGTGTCCCTAATTTGCTGGGAAGTGGCGGTGCGGTCCCCTACGGCACTGCGTAGGATCCTACGGTCTTGGCGTGTATCCGTGCGTCGCTGCGGTCCGGTCCCAGGTCGACGGGCACGTGCACCTTCCGCCGACCACTGGCGACAACATCAATGTACTGTGGAGACCTCACGCCCCACGTGTTGAGCAATTCGGCGGTACGTCCACCCGGCCTCCCGCATGCCCACTATACGCCCTCGCTCAAAGTCCGTCAACTGCACATACGGTTCACGTCCACGCTGTCGCGGCATGCTACCAGTGTTAAAGACTGCGATGGAGCTCCGTATGCCACGGCAAACTGGCTGACACTGACGGCGGCGGTGCACAAATGCTGCGCAGCTAGCGCCATTCGGCGGCCAACACCGCGGTTCCTGGTGTGTCCGCTGTGCCGTGCGTGTGATCATTGCTTGTACAGCCCTCTCGCAGTGCCCGGAGCAAGTATGGTGGGTCTGACACACCGGTGTCAATGTGTTCTTTTTTCCATTTCCAGGAGTGTAGTTTCTGAAGTATCAAGGAATTTTCCAGTGCGCAAGGTTGGTCGAAGCTAAGGGGCAATATCTGATTAAAGATCAATCAAATTTGATTGTCAAACGACGTTCATAAATCAGCACCACCACTTGTGATCTTTCTTCGAAGGCTAAGATGAAGTCGTCGGCAATTCGGTCACCATGTGTATTTTGGGGGCGGACTTAATGCGAGGGTGAATCTGATTCCAGTCTGGTCGGGGTAACAGTTTTATCTTATGTTAAAACGTTTAGCAGCCCTCCACTTTTTCCCTTTGTCCTTTGTTTCGTTTTTGATTTCGACTGCATCGAAATGTAGCAGTAGTAGTAGTAGTAATAGTAGTAGAAGTAGTAGTTGTTGTTATTTTATCCGTAGGTCTCTTTTACATGGACATTGGACATCTTCAAATGGCTCTAAGCACTATGGGCCTTAACAGCTGAGGTCATGTCACCTTGACTTAGAACTACTTAAACCTAACTAACCTAAGGACGTTATACACATCCATGCCCGAGGCAGGATTCGAACCTGAGACCGCAGCCGCAGTGCGGTTCCGGACTGAAGCGCCTAGAACCGCTCGGCCACAGCGGCCGGCTTGGACATCTCTTTGTACTACAATTTAAGAACAACAAAAATAAGTCTAGAATGACAAGGATGGGGTAGTTAGTCGGCTGTCTTTTATAGTAGGAACTATCCTGGCCTTTGTGTGAAATAACTTGGGGAAACTACGGATGGCTGGATTAAGACTGGAGCCTCCAACCTCCCGAATATAATGCCACTTTGTTTACAATAGTGCAATTTCTTTTCGGTTTACCCCTAGTGTACAGTACCGTTATACAAATAACTTATTTAATAACGATAAAAGGCTAATGCAACGCTGTTTATTCATATCTCTCTCCCAGGCAATGAGCATACTACACGGACAATACATACATTGTTTCATAACGCAACATATACTACCAGCTGATGTCAGGACCATTTTGTGCACTGGAGCTTTCCATTTACTAGCCAGAGTGGCTGAGTCAGTATCCCTCTCTAAAGAGTAAGGAGTTGAACTCAGAACAAAGGTAATGTATTATAAACTACGTAGGCGTGGGAGTAAGTTTTTTTCACAAAAGAAAAAAGAGAAGGCAAAATTCAGAGTGCAAGTGAATGATTCGAGAAAACTACCCAACCAATTTCACGTAGGCCTATGAAGATTTATTAACGAAACCTGACTGTGGTTTCAACAATTGTAAAAATGTCTTCGTAAGTGCGTGCACCTACTTTTTTACATCATAGTTAAAAGGAATTGTCAATGTATAAAGGATGTACAAAACCTATAAACATATAATTAACAAAAATTACTTACACCTAAAATCAGGTATTCGTGACGGCAAATTTCAGAGCAAAGAAGCTCATATGAAATAACACGAAAAATGTGATAAATGTGACCGTCAGTAAAACCAATTGAAATCCATTAAAAGATTCCCATTGGAGCTGGGATAAGTGTAAAAGTCTTCACACTAAAATGGACATGGCATTAAAAGGCACAGAAACGGGCTGTTTGTGGCTGGTGCCCTGCGGCGACTGACAAAGTCATCACAGTGCACGAAATAGGACACTTCGGTACGTGGCATACCTGCGCGAAAACACACGTGGACAGCAAACGGTTAAAGTGAAAACTTTCAATCGCCACGTAATTTTCAGCTAGAGAAATGGAGGAATGTGGGTGGCAGGGAGGAAGAGAAATTTAAAACTGAATTGCAACACTAAAAAAGAGGACACAGCTCAAATGAACGTGGAATTTTATTATTAACTTGAAACAGTTTAATAAAGCTTCATTTACATTCATCGTTGCTGAAGAACAGATACGAGCAAAATTTTAAAGTGCTAAAGAGTTATCTGAAACGGTAGAGGTTTTATTACCGTTATTATTATTTGTGGCGCCTTTTTTCGCCAAACCTCTATTCTGTATAGTCTAAGTACTCCACCAGTATATAGAATGTTTGGATTAACTGGTACTTTTTAACTGCCTTTTTCTGTGAGTTTGTTTTAGAAATTTCTTTAACCTCCTTTGGTAATTCGTTGTTCATTTTTGTTCTTTAGTAGAAATTTTTGTTTAAAAGTATGTTTATTCTTTCTCAGTAAATTTAAGTTCATTCTAGAGTTTATTCCATTGTTATGAACAGAGCTGTCTGCGTAGTAATTACAAATGACTCTTTCTTTTATGTGTACAACTATTTGGTAAATGTATTCACACCGTACAGTTGAAGTCCCCAGTTTTTCGAAACGATCTTTACAATGAGCTCGTCTACTTTTTATTCGTATGGCCCTTTTCTGCAGTCTGAAAATGAAGACAGAATAGCAGAAGTCGCGAAGCGTCATCTTGTATGCAGTACCCAAATATGTGAAAACGGTAGTGCGGAATTATCGAAACCAGTACGGGAGCGGAGCACCACCGAAAACAAGTACAATGAATTGGTTCAAACATTTTAAAGAGGCAGGCTCTGTGAACGGCCTAGAAGCGCTGGAACAGTTCCTTCTACCACAGATCGAAGAGCTTCGAGCACGATGATGCACTCCCCACTGAAGTTTGAACGTGCAGCATACGCTGAATGACATTTCCTAAGTGGTGAATGGGTCTCGATGGTCCTGTCACCTGTTCCCCGCCCTCTCCCGATGTCGCGACATAACACTTCTTTCTGTGGGGTTGCGTCAAGGATCGCGTGTCCACACCACCATTCAATATCATCGCTACCCTTAGGACACGAATCAATCAAGCAGTCGGCACTGTTCATGCTGCGATGCAGAACTCGAATACCAGCTGTGTGACGCATATTGAACTTCTGGTATAAAATATAGACCTGCTTCTGCAATAGTCCATGATGGTCTGTCTCTAATAGCTTACAAGTTATGATTTCCTGGAAAGATACTGGCTTTTTATGGACACCCTGTATGTGCCTACATTCCTCACTTAACACTGGTGCTAGAAACCTTATAAGGAGGCATTCTTGAGATCTTTTACATCTATCTTCAGGCTTCTGTTAGTTCAGTTCTTTCATCATATCCGTGGTGCTCTGCCACGGGTCACACACATCTGTGACCCTCCGTGCTGTTCTTCTATGGATACATTCAACATCCACTGTTAGTTTCATTTCGTATGGATCGCACATACTTGTGCAAAACTGTAGGAAGTGTCGCAAGAGTGTCTCGTAGTTAATCTCGTTTCTAGAATAATTGAATTTTCCTAGTATCCGAGAAATGAGCCGAAGTCCGCCACCTGAGTTACCTATAATTGAGCCTACGTGACCGTTATGTTCCGAATCCTTACGAACTGTTGCACCTAGCCATCCGTATGAGTTGAGCGGTTCCTAATCAGACTCATTTCAATTGTAGGTATAGGATACTAGGTTTCCGTGTTCTGAACAGTGCACATTTCCGAACATTTAAAGCATGTTTCCAGCCTTTGCTTCACTTTGAAACGCTACATAATCTGACTGGACCTTTGTGGATCATCTTCTCTTAATACCTTGTAATACATAAATGATCATCTGCAAAAAGGGTGGGCTTACTATTAATACAAGTGGCGTTCAATTAATAATGCATCATATTTTGTTTCTGAAAGGAGGTTAAATTTATTCAGGGCTTTAGTACGCTATGTGACTACCTGCTCCGTTGGCTACAAAACTCGATTTTTCTAGACAATCTCCGTTCAATGTGACGCTCTTACGCCACATTGTGTACTGTGTACCCTCAGTGGTTCACAATCCCATAACAGGCCACAGCAGTCCACCCACTTCTCCGCCGCCACACACTGAACCCAGGGTTATTGTGCCGTTCGGCCCCTGTGAAAAGATTTATGCTCGAAGAGTTCAACAACTACCACCGTCACACCTTAGTAAAAGATTTGCCAGAGAACTCTAGAAAATTCTGGTCTTAGGTAAACTCGCTAAGCGGGTCTAAGGCTTCCATTCAGTCCCCTGTTGACCAGTCTGATGTGACAGTTGAAGATAGCAAAGCGGAAGCCGAATTGTAAATTTTACATTCGAGAAATCGTTTACACAGGAGAATCGCTCAAACAAACCGTCATTTGACCATCCGACAGACTCCCGTGTGGACGATAGTAATAACCATCGCTGGCGTAGGGAAACAATTGAAAGATTTGGAAGTCCGGATGGAATCCCAGTTAGATTTTACAAAGAGTACTCTCCGTCATTGGCTCCTTACCTAGCTTGCATTTATCGTGAATCTCTTGCCCAGCACAAACTCCCATGCGACTGGAAAAACCCGCAGGTGACTCCGGCGTATAATAAAGGTAAAACAATGTACCCGCAAAATTACAGACCAGTATCCCTATCTTCGGTTTCTTGCAGAACCCATAAACGTATTCCAAATTCGAATATAATAAACTTTCTTGAGACAAAGAAGCTTATGTCCACGAATCAGCATGGTTTTATAAGCATCGTTCGTGCAAGACTCAGCTTGCTCTTTTCTCACATGATATACTGCGAACTAAGGATGAACGGACACAGGCGGATTCCGTATTTATAGATTTCCCGAAAGCATTTGACACGGTGACCCATTGCAGTCTGTTAATGAAGGCACGAGCATATGGAATAAGTTCACAGAAACTGAGTGGCTCGAAGGCTTCTTAAATAATAGTACCCAATATGTCCTCGACGGCGACTGTTTATCAGAGACAAGGGCACCGTTAGGAGTGCCCCAGTAAACTGTGGTAGGACCGCTGTTGTTCTCCATATACATAAATGATTTGGCGGAGACGGTGGGCAGTAGTCTGCGGTTGTTTGCTGATAATGCCGATGTGTACAGTAAGGCGTCGAAGTTGAGTGACTATAGGAAAATACAAGATGACTTAGACAAAATTTCAAATTGTGCGATGAATGCCAGCTAGCCATAAATTTGGAGAAATGTCTGTTAACGCTGATGAGTAGGATACAGCATTAGCAGTGTCCTGCTTGACAGTGTCAAGTCGTTTAAATATCTGAGCGTAACGCTGAAAAGCGACATGAGATGGAACGAGCACGTGAGAACTGTGGTAGGCAAGGCGAATGGTCGACGTCGGTTTATTGGGAGAATTTTAGGAAAGGAGACCGCATATAGGACTTTGGTGCGACCTATTCCTGTGTACTGCTCGAGTGTTTGGGATTCTAACCAAGACGGATTGAAGGAAGGCATCGAAGCAATTCAGAGGTTTCTAGGGTTGCTACCGGTAGGTTCGAACAACAAGTAAGTGTTACGGAGATGCTTCGGAAACTAAAATGGAAATCCCTGAAGGGACGGCGACGTTCTTTCCGAGAACAGCTTTTGAAGCTGACTGCCGAACAATTCTATTGCCGCCAACAGACATTGCGCCTAAGGACTACAAAGATAAGATACGAGAAATTAGGGGTCATACGGATGGAAGTAGATAGTCGTTTTTCCGTCGGTATATTTGCGACTGGAACAGGAAAGGAAATGACTACTAGTGGTGCAGCGTACTTCAAATGGCTCTGAGCACTATGGGACTTAACACCTGCGGTCATCAGTCCCCTAGAACTTAGAACTACTTAAACCTAAGTAACCTAAGGACATCACACACATCCATGCCCGAGGCAGGATTCGAACCTGCGACCGTAGTAGTCGCGCGGTTCCGGACTGAGCGCCTGAACCGCTAGACCACCGCCGCCGGCGGTGCAGCGTACTCTCCGCCACACAACGTACAGTGGATTCCGGAGTCTCTATATAGATGTACATGTAGATAGAAGTCGCAAGGCGTAAGATACGGGCTGTAGGATGTACGAGGAAGAACCTTCCATAGAAGTTTTGTGAGGTCCTCTCGGACGCGCAGACTTGAGTAAGGCCTTGCGTTGTCATGGAGAAGGAGAAGTTTGTTTATTTTTATTTACTTACTTTTACAGCCACCTAATCACAGGAAATTGTCGTTTTACAATTGATTTTGACAATTCATGCGGCAAACATTATTTAAGTCGTACACTGTGGTGATGTAACAAGACAAACACGGAACAAAGGATACCCACAGATAAATATACTATAAAAATACTACTGTTAACACAATAAGAAGTGATAATTCGCCGTTGTCACAAATTCTGTATTTTCCCAATTTAGCCCAGATTAATAACTCCACTACTGGCCATTAAAATTGCTACACCAAGAAGAAATGCAGATGATAAACGGGTATTCATTGGACAAATATATTATACTAGAACTGACATCTGATTACATTTCACACAATTTGGGTGCATAGATCCTGATAAATGAGTACCCAGAACAACCACCTCTGGCCGTAATAACGCCCTTGATACGCCTGGGCGTTAAGAGGGCTTGGATGGCGTGTAAAGGTACAGCTGCCCATGCAGCTTCATCACGATACCACAGTTCATCAAGAGTAGTGACTGGCGTATTGTGACGAGCCAGTTGATCGGCCACCACTGACCAGACGTTTTCAATTGGTGAGAGATCTGGAGAATGTGCTGGCCAGGTCAGCAGTCAAACATTTTCTGTATACAGAAAGGCCCGTACAGGACCTGCAGCATCCGGTCGTGCATTATCCTGCTGAAATGTAAGGTTTCGCAGGGATCGAATGAAGGGTAGAGCCACGGACCGTAACACATCTCAAATGTAACGTCCATTGTTCAAAGTGCCGTCAATGCGAACAATAGGTGACCGAGACGTGTAACCAATGGCACCCCATACCGTCACGCCAGGTGATAGACCAGTATGGCGATGACGAATACAAGCTTCCAATGAGCGCCCACCGCGATGTCGCCAAACACGCATGCGTCCATCATGATGCTGTAAACAGAACCTGGATTCATCCGAAAAAATAACGTTTTGCCATCCGTGCACCCAGATTCGTCGTTGAGTACACCATCGCAGGCGTTCCTGTCTGTGATGCAGCGTCAAAGGTAACCGCAGCCATGCTCTCCGAGCTGATAGTCCATGCTGCTGCAAACGTCGTCGAACTGTTCGTGCAGATGGTTGTTGTCTTGCAAACGTCCCCATCTGTTGACTCAGGGATCGAGACGTGGCTGCACGATCCGTTACAGCCATGCGGATAAGATGCCTGTAATCTCGACTGCTAGTGATACGAGGCCGTTGGGATCCAGCTCGGCGTTCCGTATTCCCTTCCTGAACCCACCGATTCCATATTCTGCTAACAGTCATTGGATCTCGACTAACACGAGTAGCAATGTCGCGATACGATAAACCGCAATCGCGATAAGCTACAATCCGACCTTTATCAAAGTCGGAAACGTGTTGGTCCCCGTTTCCCCTCCTTACACGAGGCATCACAACAACGTTTCACCAGGCAACGCCGGTCAACTGCTGTTTGTGTATGAGAAATCGGTTGGAAACTTTCCTTATGTCAGCACGTTGTAGGTGTCGCCACCGGCGCCAACCTTGTGTGGATGCTCTGTAAAGATAATCACTTGCATATCACAGCATCTTCTTCCTGTCGGTTAAATTTCACGTCTGTAGCACGTCATCTTCGTGGTGTAGCAATTTTAATGGTCAGTAGTGTATATATCTAAATTAATACTTCTGTGAGAACTGTTTCAAAAATAGAGGATAGAGAACTGAATAGTTATGCAGGTTTGTAAGTACCATCTAAATAGCGCAAGAGATCTGTTTACAAGCTTCAGAGTTGTGTATTAAAGCCGCACTATTCAGCCTCGTACACGTAGGAGGTGCCTAGAAGGAGAAGTTTGTTTGCATTTTTGTGGCAACGAACATATTGAAGTTTCCTAAGGATGGCATAATACACTTCAGAGTTGATCGTTGCACTATGAGCGCGGACATCAGGCAGATAAACCCCTCAGAGTGCCAGAATATCATCGCCATCGACAAGGCTGATGATGCGGCTTTGAGGAGAGGTGCCGCGGCGTCTCATCGTGGACTGCCGCTTTGTTCCTGGTTCAAAGTGATGAAGCCATGTTTCATCGCTTGTGACGATGTTATACAAAACATTGTTACGATCAGCCTCATAACGCGCAAGTAATTCCGCACAGATGGTCCTTTGTTGCTCTTTACGGCCTTCCGTTAGCTGGCGAGGAAATCAGCGTGCACGCACCTTTTAGTACCTCACCTGGTGGACGAGTGTGTCAGCACTACCATTGGAGACGTCTAGTTCTGTAACGAACTGTTTGATTGTGATCTATCGATCATCTGTAAAGAGAGTGTCCGCACGTTTCTTCATTGCAGGAGGCACAGCTGCGTGCGGCCTCCCTATACGCGGGAAATCGGACTGGTTTGCGCCACCTCGATGTGAAGGTGACAGACGCCTTGCCCAACGACTCCCCATGCTTTCGTTCACTGCTAGGTCTCCGGAGACATTCCGCAGTCGCCTGTCAATATCTGCGATGCTCTGGTTTTTCGTTGAAAGAAACTCAGTGACAGCTCTTTGCTTGGAAAGCACCTCCGTTACAGCCGCCATTTTCAAGGCTACTTTTAGCGGTGACAGATTTCAGAACTCCATAAAACTATAGGGAATGAAGCGAGAATACTCCACGACGTTCCACAACAAATTCAGAATTTTTTAACCTAAACTGGCCGAGAAAATAAATGTGTTGCATTATTTTATTGAACGTTCCTCGTGCTTTCTGTCAGGTCATTAACGAACAACATGGGTCCCTAGACACTTCCCTGGAGCACGTCTGAAGTTGCTTCTACAGTTGTCGAACACTCTCGAAGATTAACCTCCTCCTTACCGAGATATCCTCAATTCAGCCTCAAATTTCGCTTGTTGTTCGACACAATGCACATTCGGTGATACATCTATCAGTGGTCGTGAGCCAGACGAATTTCAAAAATATATGTCTGACACGACAATCCTTCTGTTTCAAACACATTACTGAATACTTACAAACTACTCCAGCTTTAAGTCTTTTTACCTGTGGACCGCACGCGAAAACGACAGCCGCAGTGCATGAATATTGACGACATGACAGAGAAACGCAGCATAAAAAAATGTCCATCTGCAGAGACGGGTGCAGCAGACTTAACCGCAAATCGCGACTGCGGTTCCCGAGCAGTGTGCGTAGGTGGACGCCTGGCTGACGTGCTCGCAGTTGGCTGAAGACAGGAAAGAACGAACGCCTTTAAAATTTAAATTCTCATTCGAGGATAACGTGCACCGTGGCGAGTGCCGTCTGCGCTAAAAAAAGCCGCCGTTACGTCGCTGATGCGCTGAGTCGTTTCCGGAGAACGTACGGAGAAATGTTGCATAGTCGCGCGTGGACGCCGGCACGCAACGTCGCCACACTGCAGAAGTACTCACCGTGACCTAAGAGCTCTCATCTTTTCTCGCACTGAATGACGCCCGAAACACTCACGAGCTCTCTACGCACAGGTATATTAAGTGACAACACACCAGTTGAAATCTTGACGTTTACAATTTTTTTCGTTGATCTAAATATACGAAATTTCCCCTTTCCAATGATATGTAATACCCATATATTATTGCCTTATTTCTGGTTTACTATTTCATTTAAACATAACTTCGTCGGGGCATGACCATTTTCGAAGAATCTGAAAACGGTTGAAGAGGGAAATATTTGTCAGTTATTTAGGTTATAGGGATTCAACAGCTTTCAATGCAGTTGAGGAAGAGAGCTCTTGTGGAGGAAATGTCACTGTCACTCAACTGGAGTGCATAAATTACGTACCAAAACGAATGGGTACGAGGCTGCGACGAGTGAAAACTGCATCCAAGAGAAAGAAATTGGACGGTGGCAGAGGATTGGATGCTAAGAACAGAGTCGCGGAATCTATCATAGATAAACTCCAAAATTATTGTGGCATAGCCACCAAGCTAGACGATAGTAGTGTAGAAAATATGAGAAAAGCTGTATGTGCAGTTTTGTTTAACCTTTCTGTAACAGACGTTAAACCCATTCATGATCGGCACCCTCCAGGAAGTGATCCATGGTACGAACACAACAGAGCACAGATACATGGTGAGAAATTTATCCAAAAATCAGTCATAACTTGATCCGTTGTGGAGGTCTTGAAAAAACTTTCAGAGATTCGACAGATGTAAGCCTATTGAAGAAATGTCTTCATAGCCGCACTCAGAATCCTAACGAGTACATCAGTAGCGTAATCTAGGCCAGAACTCACAAGACATTGTTTGTCTGAAGGTTCTAGGAGCTACAGTCTGTAGCCGAGCGACCGCTATGGTCGTAGGTTCGAATCCTACTTCGGGCATGGATGTGTGTGATGTCCTTAGGTTAGTTAGGTTTAATTAGTTCTAAGTTCTAGGCGACTGATGACGCCAGAAGTTAAGTCGCATAGTCCTCAGAGCCATTTTTGTTTGTCTGAATTATTACATTGCATTCAGTGTCTTTGGTACAGTGAAGATGTTGCAAGGTGCGAAGTCCTGAAAAGACTGCTACAAACTGTTGATCGCTTCACAGTGGAAAAATGTTGATTTTAGATAAAGAAAGAGTCAGGGCATCAGATAAAGCTATTAGAGGCCTCGAAATAAGGGAAGTCCAACGTAGACGAGGAGGAAAAAGGATATTGCAATATGAGTTGGTAAGGATCTAGACAAGTTATATTATGGAGATGGAATGCACTGACAACTGAAATGGCTGTTTCTCGTGAGCCGTATTTTTTTAGGTAAAAGTGTACTTTTTCTTTACTTCTACTAGCCACAATTTGTAGAGAATTACGGGATACACTAAATAGAGTATTGTGCATATTTCAACAAAGGGGTTTTCCTATTTTATAAATCTCAAGAGAGTTAGAGCCTTAGGCACGAAGACAAATGTAGGCCGTTTCTTATTTTGATGTCTACATTTTACAAAAAGAATTATTATCTTCAAAATAATCACTATTTTTAGAAATCCTACCGTTAAAGTGAGAAGACATGTGTAACCTACAAGCCATATTTTCTTACAGATTTTTATTCCCTATAGTTTTTGGTAAAAAGTACCTCATACATGAAAAAATTTACATTATTTTAGACTGGGATTGCCAAACTGATCATGGCTCCACTCCCAATATCATGACTACGGTCTTCTGACGCAATTGACATGGAATAGACTGTAAAAAAATCTCATCGAAGCGCACCTTGCTACATTGACTTCTACGAAAATTGTAGCATCGAGAAAGCTACGACGTGACTGAAACGACCTGTGTTAGAGAATTCAGTTTCATGTTAATCCGCCAAGTGCTTCTGAGCCACGTGGCATGGAATCAGAGAAGGCACCGGTAGGTAACTTCAGGATGTCAAAGCACACAGATTGTACGGCAGTCCTTGAGGATGCATGTGACACCATTTTTGAGGTGCTTAAGTGCACAGAGTATGGATACGTTATTCAAATTTAAGAAAAAGGCCATTACAATGGCAACTAAAAGCAATAATCGGACTTATTGTAATAACCATAGAGTCGGGTAAACTAACTGCACCATTACAGTATATTTATTTTATTTTTATTTACACGTCAAGTTCCGTAGGATCAAATTAAGGAGCAAATCTCCAAGGTCATGGAACGTGTCAGTACATGAAATTACAACATAAAAGTAATTATAGGTAAACATAAAATGTTTATGAAGCCGAAAAAAGTCAATACATAACTTCAAGTAAACGCAGTCAACAAAACAACAAGAATCAGTTTACTTTTTCAAGGAACTCCTCGACAGAATAGAAGGAGTGACCCATGAGGAAATTCTTCAATTTAGATTTGAAAGGTCGTGGATTACTGCTAAGATTTTTGAATTCGAGTGGTAGCTTATTGAAAATGGATGCAGCAGTATACTTACTGCACACCTTTCTGCACTAAGGCAGGTTTGATTTCTGAGCCAAAAATATACTTTTAGAATGGGAAGAGTTACCCCAGAATATAATACCATACGACAAAAGCGAATGGAAATAAGCAGAGTAGACTAATTATAGTTTCGAACGATCAGTAACTTCAGATACCGTTCGAATAGTAAAAATGGCAGCATTAAGTCTATGAACAAGATCTTGAACGTGGGCTTTCCATCACAGTTACTATCTATCTGAACACCTAGAAATTTGAACTGTTAACTTTCACTAACAAAATGCCCATTCTGCGATATTAAAACGTCAGGTTTTGTTGCATTGTGTGTTAGAAACTGTAAAAACTGAGTCTTACTGTGAGTTTGTTTATTTTCTACAAACCACGAACTTAGGTCATGAACTGCACTATTTGAAACCGAACCAATGTTGCACACAACATCCTTTACTACTAAGCTAGTGCCATCAGCAGAAATAAATGTTTTAGAGTTACCTGTGATACTAGAGGGCATATCATCCATGGGGGCAGCACCCACTTGACGGCACCCCACTCACACCCCACATCACAGCCATTCTGAACGTTGGGAGTAAAGACCTTTTGCTCTCTGTTGGTAAAGTAAGAGGTGAACCAATTGTTAGCTACTCCAACTTCTGGAGCAATATTTTGTGATCAACACAATCAAACGCCTTAGTTAAATCAAAAAATATGCTTAGCGATCGAAACCTTTTGCTTAACCCATCGAGTACCTCATAGAGAAAAGAGAATATAGCATTTTCACCGCCTTCTAAAGCCGAACTACTAATCCATTACTTACCTTAAGAAAAAGTTATATTTTCAATATTAGCCGCCATACATATACAAAAGTGAGGTAATATTTATTCTCATCTGTAAGATATACGTAAAGGGCTTTGCTATTATTATACTAACAGTTCTATATGCAGTCATGAAACAAGAAACACCCGTAACAGACACATGCAAAGAAAAAAATAAGCAAAACACTCAGAACGGTATTTTCTGCCAGAGAATCAAATGAGTGGTGCTCACTCAGTTTGCCTGCATCTGCCATACATAATTATATCAGTGTGTGCAATGCCACTACCCCTGTGGGGTAGACAGCCCTTCTATCAGAGTGGCGTGAGAGCACGGCCTACGTCAAGGCGAAACCCGCGCAGCGAGTGCTTCGGTGGTTCTCCGGTGAGTCCGCCATTGACGGCAGGACTACTTTGCATACCTCGTCATGTGCCCCAATCGGGCAGAGTGATGACATCACTCTACCTGGGGAACCAATGAGCAGGACGGGTGCTGTCGCTCAGTGACCACACCCAATCGTGTGGCTACCCACTATCAGTCCGTGAGGCTATTTAACTCGCTCCCCAGCGAGTTTTTGGGAGTTCATATCCAGTCTGTGAGAGTTTTCTGCGGAGTTCGAATGCTGTCAGCAGTCTGAAGAGAGCAGCTGCCAGTCTGTAATCAGCAGTCTACAGCAAACAGCCCACAAGGACAGCAGCCACCGCAGCAATCATCGCTCGGCGATATTGGTACAGAATGCTTCTGGACAGTGTTTACTTCTCACTATATTTTGTATTGGGCTCAGTATCATCCTGGTCAATTCCATATTAGTGTTTATCGCGAACTAGACGTTGAGGTTACGTGTGTGAATTGCAATAACGCGAATACTGCACAAATTAATTTGGTAGCGGTGTTCCATAACCCAGTCACTGTCGTGGCTGAATGATAGGAAAACGAAACGCTGCACATGCTATGCACCCCGCAAAACATTGTACTTTGCATGGCGAAGGATGCATCGCACCAATATAGCGATTTCTGCCATATACTAGTACTGAGCGAGGGGAAAATGACAGTGCAGAGTGTCTAGCTAAATACCTCGAAAACTAAGATACATAGATGAGTGCAACAAAAGGTATGTTAATTGTGAAAGCCGTAAGTAGGTGCAAGCAGTTATTGCAATCACATCACAGCCTTTTCTAAATGTCCACCACTCGCAGTTCGGAGGGGTGCAAACGAACAATGATATTTGCCATCGCATCGTGTAGTCAAATGTTGCGTGTCAAAGAAAATGGGTTGAGATGCCACAAAGGTCGCAGATTCCAGCTCGTCCATCGTGGAGGAATGATTCCAGTAGGCACTGCCTGTCTTTAAACGTGCCGCACAAAAAGCAGACAAGGAGTCAGATTGGCAGTATCGCTGCGTCAGCAAATTTGTAATACTGAAGTATTCATCAAGAAAGCGAACACCTGTTCGGTGCGATATTGTTTGGCCGAATCTCACATGAACCACACGGAGCCTGGTTGATTCTCCAGCACTAACTGTAGCGGGAGTACAGTGGTTTAAATTCACATAAACGTGGTTTTTTCGAACTCCATAATCGTCAGTTTCGTTTAGTCACGACTCTGTCCCTGTGTGAGTGTGCTTCATCTGTCTCACAGATCCTGCCAACATCAAATCCTGCATTATCAATCTCTGTCAGAATCTGATTCGCAAAGTCAGTCCCAGGTCGCACAGAACAATTTTGAATGGAAACACATGTCGGCTCTGTCAGTATTTCCTAACTGCTGGAACGTTATTAAATAGTCTCTGTTGCAACGCTTCGGACGGATTTCCTTGGATTTTGCTCAGTAATTCCTGAAACCGCGATGACATTTTCAGGTGTAATCACAATTTGTATGGGGGACAACATTTCCAGCCAGATCGTCAGCTACGCTGCCTGTCCATTGGAATTTGGTGAAGAGCTTGCGAATGGTTTTCGCATCACGTCCTTTTGAAACATGAAATCGTGTTTGAAAACTGTGCCTGCTCCCGAAGAATTGCTTATAACTTGTAGTATTGCAGTAAAAAGAAAAAAAGAGGGAGTTATTTCAATGAAATAAATTATTTCAATGTCTTTCTTCGGTACGCTAACCTTTTTCACGTTTCATCGGTAGAAATCATCCCGTTAGAAGCGTCGCACTATTTATAGATACTATATATATTGCGATTACAGCGCTATCTGTTAGCAGCTTTTCGAACTATTTCGACATGCCTATATAGCTTCTGTATAAAATTCTTACGGCTTTCACAAGAAAGATACGGTTTGTTGTATTGGTCTATCGATCTTGGTTTTCGACATATTTAATTTTGAAATCGGGGCCTCCTTCGCTGCCTCCGTTAGCATCCTAATCTCTCTCTCATATTATTTTCATGATTCCTACGCGAGATTTACAATAGTGGTAGCACAGTGGACCACCTCTCTTCTTCTCAAACAGACGTTCTGTGTATTTACCCAACGATGTTTTGAGAGAACTACCTCGTAGTTCTGCCAAGGATTCCATTTAAATTCCTCGAGCGTGTCTGTTACACTTTCCGGTGGACTCTACATCCCACTTCCGATTCTAGCAGTTCGACTCTCAATTAGATCGATACCTCTTGTCATGGATAGTTGACTTGGACTCCCAAATAACTGGAGGAATTCTCCAGAATTGCCCGTACTAGCGTCTTGTATGATACTTTCTCTACAAATGCATTTTCCTTCTCCAGAATCCTTCGGAAGAATGTGGTCCTCCGTCCTCCTTCTCCAATAGTGATTTCATACCGCTTCTTAGTATTATTGCTAAACAGATAAACGATACGATGTTTTCAAGATATTCACAATTAATCTTGTAAACAGATAGTGTCAGTTTATGTAATTTTGTTACAGGCATTATCTTTCTTTTGTGCGCATTTAAACAGAGCCATTCACTACGTCAAGTGGGAATTCAGTTCAAGTCATTATGTATTTCCTTCCTATAGTCCAACGACCATCATTTATAATCTCTGAGAACTTTTGATGCCTTTATCGCTTGCATCGACGAAAGCCGACGTTACTTTCATTTACATAGCACATTCGCTGTCCAGTGTAACGTACTGGATTATATTAGTCATATACTAATCGAACCAATTTTTCTGCCACTCTCGAAATGATCGGGTAATCCATAAGCAACGCCAAGAACATCGAGAGCAGAACACTGAATGAAACCAAATACGAGACAAGAACGGCCATTTGCAACGCAACGACCACATTCAATAAGCAAACCGACGCGAGTGCTAGCACATCACATGAAGAACTGTACTAGACGAACGCATTTGCCTGCCCGGGCCCATTGTCCCAGTGGCTCTGTTCTCGTGCTGTGTCACATACGCCTCTTTTGGACAGATGTAAAATCCATCACATGTTCCAAAACATCCTCCGTATTTCTTGACATGTAGTAAAAAATTTGGTTCACTGTAGATATCATTAGGAAATAGAGGAAAACGAAATCCACCTGTTCGATAGAATCTACTGATTGCAAAAATTCATGTATGAAGAGAACAGGTTCTAAGTCTTTAAAAGATGGTTGTCTTCAGCCAGCAACACCATAATATTTGAGCTCACAACATGCTGTAGGATGCTGCTGCTGACGTAAAGTCATCAATTTTGCTCTGCAGTTCTGAGCGTCTGATCTATTACGCTTTTTGTGAAAAGCAGTCATTTCCTCCATTTCGCCTGAGGCCTGACTATTGTCTGCACAACAGATTTACAACAAACATGACCTAAGGAATTCTGCGACCTATTCGGTGTAAATTGAAATTCCACCTTGTTTGCTTTAAGTAGTTTTAATTTTATTTCGCCGGGCGCTGTGGCCGAGCGGTTATAGACGCTTCAGTCTGGAACCGCGCTGCTGCTACGGTCGCAGGTTCGAGTCCTGCCTCGGGAATGGCTGTGTGATGTACTTAGGTTAGTTAGGTTTAAGTAGTTCTAAGTCCAGGAGACTGATGACCTCAGATGTTAAGTCCAATAGTGCATAGAGCCATTTTTTAAATTTAATTTCAATACGAGGTGTGCTAATATCAATATGTCTCACTTGTGAGAGTGTTCAGCGGTCAAAATTGGTAGTAAGTTATCTATAAATTTAAACTCATCTATAAATGGACTTTTCATTCAAAAATATTGTAGTTAATATTTGTTATTTTCAAAAAGTCCTTTCATTCGGTTGACAGAAATACTATAAGTAAAATAATCCGACAATGTGGCGCGAAGGTGAAATTAGGAAATCTGACTGGTGAAATACTTACACATACAGTATCTAAAGTAAAATTTGTGGAGAAATATTCAGCCCTTTGAAATAAACACAGTTGTACGCCAAGGTGGCGAGATATCACCAGTTCTCTTTAGTTGAGAATTCTGGAAGAGGAAACAAAAATATTGGAATGAATCGTCTCGAATTTGCACTTGACTTTGCTATACTAAATACACCTGCTTTTTGTCTTCTGTCTTCAGTTTCAAAACCATGTCGATCCAAGAGAGATTCAGTGGAAGATTTGTACACGTTCAATCGCAGTACCTTTTACGGAGACTTCCAGCAATTTCCTGAGTCACTGGTGACTTTAGGTGTGCCCATTCTTTGGTATGAACGAGTTGCTATTAAGGTTTCTCCATCAGTTTCCCAACAGGCTCTTTTGTAGCGACAGTGTGGTGGTATATCTTTTCGCAACATTCTGCGAATGGTATCAGTAAACGAGGATTTCACCATCATGAATTACTTTACCTGGTACCCATTTATCAACGTCGTAATTTATAACCTCTAAGCTGTAGCCACCGTTGTTCTGAGTTGCCATATATTAACCATATGTTCCCATTTCATTCATTCAGTAGACTGATAGCTATTGTCAGTTTGGCAAAAGGGAACACAAAAAGACTAATGGAGGAGCAAGGAGTGCCATCATGATTCTGATGACAGACGAAAGGATTCATGCGTACTGTATGCAGCAAATTGTGATGAGATCTGAATACGTGACGTGGTATGAGTTTCGGAATTAAGTACATTTGTACGAAATTAGACGTCTGTGTGTTTGTTAACTCTTAATAACGTATTGCTATTGTGTTATTCTGATATCTCTATTCTCATTGTAAAATTTGTGGGTGAATAAAAGTTCAAAAACTTATCGGATATCCATGACAAGATACCGTCAGCGCTCTCCCCCTGTTCATGAAAGAAGGCTGACGCTGTCTTAGCGTACGCAGAATATCTTCATCTAAACAGACGTCTAAGTACGAATATATTCTATCGTGAGGCAAAACCACAAGAGAACGATCTAAACGAACTGTGATCAACCTTACATCAATAACCATCAACAATACACAAATATTAGTGCTCAGGAAAGACCTAAACTTTGCCCCGACTCCAACACCAGCAGCGATTGTGGTCATCACAAGCAGCGTGGAACAGGCTACCTATGCACTATTAGTTAACGAAGACAATGAAATACACAGCGAAACATGACGCGCGCTCACCAGGGCAGCACCCCCGAAGAGCGCTGTTTAAAAGATGGAAAAGGCGACCATTCGCTAGTTAAGTGACGATCCAGATTTGGTCTTCCTGTGCGATGGCGAAGAGAACACTACTGTGTTGCTCATGCATGCAGAACACGAACAAATAATTATGAAATTCTAGATAACGTAGCATAGAGGAAGATAGAATGACATCCGACAAGTCGCCTCCAGGGAAAAACTGCTGAACTTCTTCGCAGTGCCTTCGATGCCAAAACTATCAAGAATCTTGGACCAAGAGCTGCTGTTCAACCACGACTGTATGACCACACAAAAATCCATAAAGAAGGCATCATGCTGCAGACCATAGTCTGCATTATAGGAGCAGCACCATATAATGCTTGGCCAAACACCTCATTGCTCTCCTGAGCCCATCTGTGAGGAAGCGCCACCACCATATCCGTTATTTCATTCACTTCTTACAGAATCTAGAAAAACTACGTCTCAATGATCGTGACCTGTTGGCGAGTTTTAACGTAGTGTCCATCTCTGTTAGGGTACCATTAAAGGATTCCGTGGAACTGATGAGTGGAAAATTCGAGGCAAACCTCAAGAGACTCTTCGAGTTTGTTGTCACCTCAACTTACCTCGTGTTGGACGAAAACTATTATGAAGAGACGGACGGCTTCGCCATATAGTGTCCTCTGTTCCCGGTTGTGGCGAATTCGTTCGTGGAGGATTTCGAGGAGGAAGATCACTTAAAACCAACCCGTTTCCACCCTTACGTGGTTGGCAAGTTAGTCGTTTGGCCCCATGGATGGGACAGTTTAGGTGAATTTCTCCATCGTCTCAATTCGCTTCACCTCAACATACAGTTTAACATGGTGCTGGAACAGAAGGGTGTCTTCTCGTTTCTTGACTTCCTGGTGAAGCGGGAACCAGTTGGCAAGCCGGGGCACAATGTGTACAGAAAGCCTACACGCACTGCTCCGTATCTACATGCCTCTAGTAGTCAATTCCATAAGGAATGACTTCCACGTACACTCATTCGCAGGGTGCGACCCACCTGCAGCCAAGACAGCCATTAAATTGAGTTGAAGCACCTAGGGACAACATAAAAAAGAGGTAGGTGTAGTGGCAGGTAGGTAAGACATGCGTTTACATAGGTTGTACCAAGAAAACAGCAGGAAAAAATAGGTGAGTACAAATCACTGGCATGCCACCTGTTGTTCGGCAATACCTCCAGAAAATTAAGCAGAACCTTGGAGAAAAACAGTATCTAACGTGTATTTCGCGCATCCTTGATACCATTACGTTCTGTAGAAGTTGATATAGGCTTTCGCAAATCAGGGGTCCATCAAATCAGCTGCCTATTCTGAAAGGCAAACAATGAAGAAATTGTTCGCAAAGTAGCGAGGAGACAATGTAAACATAGACGCCACAATGAATTACTCTAGGGTACCGAATTAGCCATGGCTGAACATGGTATGAAAAGTGGGCATACTATAGATTACAACGAAACTAAGGTACTTAAGCAATCTTCTTCCCTTTGGGATTGCTTGATTCAAGAGGGCACTGAAACTATGGTCCAAGACGGTCTGTCTGCCGGCCGAAGTGGCCGTGCGGTTAAAGGCGCTGCAGTCTGGAACCGCAAGACCGCTGCGGTCGCAGGTTCGAATCCTGCCTCGGGCATGGATGTTTGTGATGTCCTTAGGTTAGTTAGGTTTAACTAGTTCTAAGTTCTAGGGGACTAATAACCTCAGCAGTTGAGTCCCATAGTGCTCAGAGCCATTTGAACCATTTTTGAACGGTCTGTCTAACAAAGGTTGCGGCCTGCAGCTGAGTCAGGCGTGGAACCCTGAACTGAGACGAGAAAAAGCAAAGCGTTTACGTACAGTGAGGTCGGCACCCGACGGCGATACGGCGTCGATTGGAGACTGCAGTTCGCAGCTGGGTGTCACCACGCCCCACCATTGCCACTACCAACAATGTCGGCTACAAAGATACGGCGCGTTGGAGGGAGTAACGGCCAACATAAATAGGACCCCAACACGAGCAGAGCAGCAGTTATCAGGGACCAACTGGGGACGGCAACGAGTCTGTCTGGCGAAATGTCGTACAGCACTTACTACGTGCGCTGGTGGACACCGGAGAATTCTACCAGTTAGAAATGTTCTGGGAGAACATCACATACCACATAAAGTATCTGACGAAAGCCGATGGAGAAAGAACATAAAATGCAACATGGCAGTAGCAAGAAAAGCATTTGTGGGAAACAGAAAGTTGTTAATATCTAATATTAGGTTAAGTGTTAGGAAGTGCTCTCTGGGGGTATTTGTCTGGAATCTAGCTTTGTATGCAAGTGAAAGATGGACAGTAAAATGTTCAGAAAAAAGAGAAGAGAAACTTTTTAAATGTGGTCTATCAAAGACAGCTGAATATTAGCTGGTTAGATCGAATAACTAGGGAGGTACTAGTAGAATTGGAGAAAAAAATTATCTCATAATTTGACGAAAAGAGGGAATCAGTTGGTAGAGATCCTGAGGAATGAATGGATGTTCAGTTTGGCAACGGAAGTGTGTGTGTGTGTGTGTGTGTGTGTGTGTGTGTGTGTGTGTGTGTGAGTGTGTGCGTGCGCCCGTGCGGTGGGAAGGGAGGGGGTGAAAATCGGCGAGGAAGCATGGGATTAATGCAGTAAACAGATTCAAATGGATTTCGGTTGTGGTATTTAAGTAGATATAATGATGTGTGTATAGGATAGACTAGCAAGGACAAGTACAACAAACCAATCTTCGGACTGAAAACAACAACAACAACAACAACATGACCCAGTGTAGCAGTCAGCTGGTGGGCACAGAAGGAGGCAGCCCACTGCAGGCTGTTAACAACCACAAGAACGACAGTGACTGTATTCAATATAAACAGTGTTTATAAATGTAATTTCAGATATTTTTAAAGCAAATAAGTATCGTTAAAACCACTTTTATGGGTTTTAGACGGATTTCATGACCACTTTTATGACCTTTAGAAAGTTTTTTAATCAGTTTGGTGAATTTTAGATGGATTTTGGAGATTGTAAAAGAACGTGTAACGTCCCCCTTCTCTTCTATCGACAATGTTAGAAATATATGACCGTGTAAGCATGTGCCTAAACAATTGGAATAAAATTTCGAAAAGGCTATCGTTCCGAAGATTCAATAAAAAGTCGATAAAAGAGGGCGAGATTAACAACAAGATGCCTTCTAGGACAACTTATTCCGCCTACTTAATTACCGTAAAATTTAGTATGGTTGTTCGAAAGGTTTGTGCTATCATTCACGTACTGTGCCAACGAGAAGGTGTACCACGTGGATCGCAACAGAATAATAAGAGTTACTGAGATAATTATAGCTAAAACAAATACGGTGGCCAGCCCAATTTGGCAAAATTTCTGTTCAGTAGGTGAATTAATTAGCCGCACAGTCAATGTCAAGAATTACTCGAACACACGCGGCAACAAAGGGCTGCACGCACGCAAGCAAAAACAACTGAATCATTTACGTAATAAAGCGAGAAAGAAAATAGTTTGCACTCGAAATATCATTAACTAATAGAGCTGTAATTTTGAAAACACGCGAGATAACACTTAGATTAATCGTTACGTACTGTTGTAAGTGACAATGGCGCTACCTCACGATAACGTCTACAATTTTCATATGAATTTTGGAAAATGGCAAAGAAATAATTTAAAGAAACTCTATTGACTTCTGAACAGGGAAGTAGAAATTGATAATTACTGTATCAAAAGGCAATTATTATACTTTAGCACGTGTGCAAGTCAAAATGTGAACCAGAACTTTATAAACAACAAATTACAATCATCACTGATATTTGCACTCACTCCTTAATTCTAGTTAGTGCTTTTGTTCATAGCGCCAGGAATCATTTTAATTTGATTAGTTGATTTACTATTTGCAAAAATTAGATCGCCTCAGATTAAAGTTCAAATTTAAAGTTAGTGAGACTGAAATTACTGAAGGCTTTAAGCTCAAATCTTTCATCTAATTGAATCATTTAGTTCATAAGCAAAATTAACTGGCACTGCAATGTTCATTTTTCATAAACGGTACTCGGATTATTGTAACAATAGGACAGGACAGGAACCTACTTGGTGAATGATTTGAGGAGAATCACGGGTAAACAGTTTTGATTAAACTATGGTAATTATTCACTCGTAAAACACCACAGAGTGATGTAACGCCGTTACAAAACTAGTTGACAATAAGCTGTGATGCAGCAACCTCACGTAAGTCCATTCTCGCCGTGACGAAGTTGCTCGAAGTTGCTGACGACGATACTGCTGCCGGCTCCTTTCCATACCAATTAGTGAACACGGGAGTTATTGGCAACGATATTGGCGTGGCGGTTCTTGATGTTGCGACAGCCAATATTTCCACCGCCCACGCTCATCACTTGCCACGTGCCGCTAAACACTCACTCCTCCAGTACAGTGCACGCCATCCATGGGTCCGCACTTCATCAAGTCTCACATCAGAGTTTCTCTCTGAGTAGCGCGTGCTCTGACGTAACATCCTCTCGCGTCCAGAGACGCCGCTAATCCAACGATACTTATTCGTTGACAAAAACCTAACGTTTCCCTATCATTCCCTCAGCGATTACTCAGTGATATTTACATAATATACATAATTGACTATACACTGAAATAAACAAATTAATAATACATCGTGTACATATAAATTTATATAAAGATAGAAGCAAGTATATATACAACAATAAACGGTCAAAGAGCACATCGGAATGAAAGTGTTACAAACGTAATAGATACTAAGCCAATCATATCTACTGTCATACTATTTGAAACTGGTGTAACAGCTATATAAAATAAGTCTACAAGTTTTTTGTTAAACATCTAATGATACACTCAAAAAGGGTATTAGTGAATATTGGCGGAAGCATAGTAGTGCTGTGACATGACAACAGAGCACAAGAATACATAAATAAATGCAGATGGACCCTGTCAAATACGTCTTCGACATATGGTTCAGTGTATAGTAGAAAAGTAGATTAAGGACACAGAATAATCGAAGTTGGATGTTTTCTAATACCTGCAAATGCACGAATGTTATTTCACTAATCATGTCACAGCCCCATAGGTAATGGTTCGATATTGAACACACACGCTAGAATCTAGTCACCATTAACCCAAATTATCAGCGCAGGTTAGGCAGACAAATAATGGAGTAATAAGACAATAGGAACTCTTGATGTGAAGAAAACTGAAAAGTCGGCGATTTCGAAACCGTAGAGACCGTGAGATAAAATTTTGAGAGACCAGTGGTTAAGCCAAAAAGATGCATTATAACGGACGTTTGTGGACAGAGGCTACAGAAATTTATGAACAATGCGATCATTTTTAACAGTAGGAAAAAGGGAGTTAAATAAAATTAAGTATGGATGTCGACTTTACACAAAGAGAGAAATTATGACCGTCGATTATTTGCAGTCCAAACGATGTGTGACCTATCAGAGGCAATAACATGCATTCATGACATGAGAAGGGTGGTGACACGTATACAGTAGATAATGCCGTTATCAGTTACGCATGCAGTCGCCTGTGTTTGGTCTCGGAAGATGCTATACGGTGATGAAATGTTAGTGAATAGCTCTATGTAGCGATTGTGGTCTCGCACCGCCGATGTTTTAACAGAGCTAAACATAGCTATGAGAACCTCTGCTGTATTATTTTATATGATTATTCTGTAATTCATACTTAGGTATTTCATAGATCAACTTTCAGTCAATTTGTCTACCGTTCGTATTTCAAATACTACGTGGAAAAAATTGATATGTGGGGCTTTCCAGGAGAGTCCTAACATCTCTTTTTTTTACGACAGTTATTTCTCTCAGTGTAGCTGGATGTCAACAAAATATTTTCGAATTCGGAGCAGAATGATGGTGATTCAAATTTCGTAGCGCAAAATATCTCGATACAACGATATGCGTAATTAGTTTTAATGGCTCCCATACCAACCTGCGTTTCATATCCGAGAAAATTCTGCCAAATATTGCCATAAAACAAAACGATTTGCCCTCCTTTGAACTTTTTCGATATAGTCCATAAATCCTGCATGGTAAGGACTCCACAACACGCAACAGTACTCCATACGAGAACGGAAAAGTGTAGTGTAGGCAGTCTCTCTAGTAGATTTGTTACACCTTCAAAATGCTCTGAAAATGGAAACCTAATATTTGGACCCCTTTGGCCTCCCCCCCCCCCCTTCCCAACATTTTCTGCATGATCGTTTCACTTTAAGTTGTTCGTAACTGTAGCCACTAGCTATTTAGCTGAACTGACAGCCTAAAGATTTATTTGATTTATCGCGTAACGGAATTTTAACGGAATTTTTAAATACTCACTAAAAGTATCTCTCACTTTTTATTGTTTAGGGCCAACTGTCAACTGCCACTTTCTCACCATGTAGATATGTTGTCTAAATCATTTTGCAATTCGTTTTGCCGTTCTGCTGTCTTTACTATATGGTAAACGACAGCATCATCTGCAAACAATCTGAATGCAATTTAAATCGTCTACGTAGGTTAAGAACAGCAGAGAGCTTGTGCTGAAGCCCCTGGTATAACTTCAGTATTACTAGCTTATTTCCTGTCGGTTAGCACGAACGATGACCTTTCTGTCAGTATATCATGAAACTTGTCACATAAGGTTCAAATGGTTCTGAGCACTATGGGACTTAACTCCGTAAGTCATCAGTCCCCTAGAACTTAGAGCAACTTAAACCTAACTAACCTAAGGACATCACACACATCCATGCCCGAGGCAGGATTCGAGCCTGTGACCGTAGCAGTCGCGCGGTTCCGGACTGAAGCGCCTAGAACCGCTTGACCACCGCGACCGGCTACAAAAACTACCTCTCTCAGTTTATGCAGACAAGTTTAATGGTACGATTTACTGTGGCCGTTTGCTGTCATCGCCGAAATGCGCCGTAAAGTCGTGATATATGAACAGTTTTAGTGGGCTTGCGGTTATATCCGTTGTAGCTGGATAACGCAAAGTAGCGCAGGCAATAAAAATATTGAGGGCTCAATTAGGGGAACACTTGTCGGAAACAGAGTTGCAATTATGGAAACCATCAGCTGCATAATGTAACGATGGCAATTAAAATTTGTGCAAGACCGGGACTCTAACCTCGATTTCCCGCTTGTCGGGAGCGGTCGCCATACCATTTGGCTATCCGAGCATGACTGGCTATCAGAGCATGACTCGCGGTCAGATAGTAACTTCCATGTGTCGTCAATCATGTGTGTACATCCTGAACTCGTACGTTCATTATGTATATTCCCGCGTACAACGGAGACATTTTACTTGTAAGTCGCTTGCCCGGTTTCGGCGGATAAGTGCGATATTTCAGTGCCTGTGTTATTCAGAAATAGGTTTCAAAGTTCCTTTGGACGCATATCGTGATTCTGAAGAAACATTGCATCGTAATTCTGAATAACACAGGCTCTGCAATGCCGTAAACAGTGAGCGATGTTCTCCACCCTTGCACAGCTGGACCTGTTCGACGCCAAGATCTGAAGATGGTCCTTACAAGATCTAAACTGGTTGGTACAGGGTGTTTCAAAAATGACCGGTATATTTGAAACGGCAATAAAAACTAAACGAGCAGCGATAGAAATACACTGTTTGTTGCAATATGCTTGGGACAACAGTACATTTTCAGGCGGACAAACTTTCGAAATTACAGTAGTTATAATTTTCAACAACAGATGGCGCTGCAAGTAATGTGAAAGATATAGAAGACAACGCAGTCTGTGGGTGCGCCATTCTGTACGTCGTCTTTCTGCTGTAAGCGTGTGCTGTTCACAACGTGCAAGTGTGCTGTAGACAACATGGTTTATTCCCTTAGAACAGAGGATTTTTCTGGTGTTGGAATTCCACTGCCTAGAACACAGTGTTGTTGCAATAAGACGAAGTTTTCAGCGGAGGTTTAATGTAACCAAAGGACCGAAAAGCGATACAATAAAGGATCTGTTTGAAAAATTTCAACGGACTGGGAACGTGACGGATGAACGTGCTGGAAAGGTAGGGCGACCACGTACGGCAACCACAGAGGGCAACGCGCAGCTAGTGCAGCAGGTGATCCGACAGCGGCCTCGGGTTTCCGTTTGCCGTGTTGCAGCTGCGGTCCAAATGACGCCAACGTTCACGTATCGTCTCATGCGCCAGAGTTTACACCTCTATCCATGACAAAATTCAAACACGGCAACCCCTCAGCGCCGCTACCATTGCTGCACGAGAGACATTCGCTAACGATATAGTGCACAGGATTGATGACGGCGATATGCATGTGAGCAGCATTTGGTTTACTGACGAAGCTTATTTTTACCTGGACAGCTTCGTCAATAAACAGAACTGGCGCATATGGGGAACCGAAAAGCCCCATGTTGCAGTCCCATCGTCCCTGCATCCTCAAAAGGTACTGGTCTGGGCCGCCATTTCTTCCAAAGGAATCATTGGCCCATTTTTCAGATCCGAAACGATTACTGGATCACGCTATCTGGACATTCGTCGTGAATTTGTGGCGGTACAAACTGCCTTAGACGACACTGCGAACACCTCGTGGTTTATGCAAGATGGTGCCCGGCCACATCGCACGGCCGACGTCTTTAATTTCCTGAATGAATATTTCGATGATCGTGTGATTGCTTTGGGCTATCCGAAACATACAGGAGGCGGCGTGGGTTGGCCTCCCTATTCGCCAGACATGAACCCCTGTGACTTCTTTCTGTGGGGACACTTGAAAGACCAGGTGTACCGCCAGAATCCAGAAACAATTGAACAGCTGAAGCAGTACATCTCATCTGCATGTGAAGCCATTCCGCCAGACACGTTGTCAAAGGTTTCGGGTAATTTCATTCAGAGACTACGCCATATTATTGCTACGCATGGTGGATATGTGGAAAATATCGTACTATAGAGTTTCCCAGACCGCAGCGCCATCTGTTGTTGAAAATTGTAACTACTGTAATTTCGAAAGTTTGTCTGCCTGAAAATGTACTGTTGTCCCAAGCATATTGCAACAAACGGTGTATTTCTATCGCTGCTCGTTTAGTTTTTATTGCCCTTTCAAATATACCAGTCATTTTTGAAACACCCTGTATAAGTTACAATATTAATAGATCGCTGTTTTTTCTGGAATAATCTTCCAAAAATTTTTAGATGAACATCAGTTCAGCGTTCCGTTTTTATTTTACTTGTTGTAGTGACTTAAATAATACATGATATCAGGAAGTAGTTTATTGTCTTTGTAGTAATATTGTACCCATGCGGATCGCAAATATGGGCATAATAAGGACGTTGAACAGGAGGAACAAGTTTGGCACCCTTGTCACTCTCTCTGTCCAAAGGCCCCCGAGTCATGGTGTAAGTATCAGGGAGCTAGTTAATTGGCGTTGAACACAGTCACAACCCTCCCTTATCAGTGTCAATAGCTGATGTTATAAAATTATGTATAGAGACATAGCTGGCAGAAACTTGCTTGCTAAATGCATCCACGGGAGAACTCAGAATCGCAGGAACGCTTGTGTAAAACTGTATTTGTGGGCCGCAAACCCATAAAAACTGGCGTCATGGATGCAGTGTTGTGTTTCAATGATGGGTCGGCCAGCATGCTGTAAATTTTCAGTGACATGGGAGCAGAACCGGGGTGTACATGAAAAATGTGCTTGTGTGAACCGACCAAGGTGGTGGAAGCTGAGGAGGGTGCCCCACAAGTGACAAAAGGGGACAGAATTCAGAAGAGGGACTCCAACGTAAGGTGGAGGATACAGAAACCCGCAACGATGATGGCTATGGACGTGGCGAGATTTAATTTTAAATGTAGGTTGAAAAGATAATACAAATAAATCGAAATGCATTTTCCCGAATGTATGAAAGTTTTAAGTCTAGATCCAATTTTCTCTGAAAATAATACATCGCTGTCAGTGAAACTTCGTACAGATATGTACTAGAATTATGGCAATCAAATAAACTATTTGAAAAATATTACAATTTTTTAAATGCCAATTTTTTTAGATCTGACACCTTTTTTGGAATTTCTGTTGTGATAACAGTGGTACTGTCATAAGTAAAACACTGTGGAGAAAATATGGCAAATTATGCTTGTTTCACATCTGGTTTGATTTGAACAAATGCTGTTTGAGAAAATTGTACCTACGTTAGTGTCGTCAACCACAAGACATTCGCTCACGACCGTGGTCTCTTAAAACCATTTCTTTACTTGAATTTCCTCTTAGACACGCGATTCTCGCTCGAATAAACTGACGGGAGTGGAACGAGTTCAACCATGCACACGGCTTGACCAAACTTTACCAACTTGATACACCAATATTTTTATGCTTGAGGGATATGCTGAGCAAAATTTGATCCTTATGCGAGCTTATATTCAGTATCAAAAAACGGCCATTCATACAAATGAAGAATGGTCTGAGTACACAAGGGTTACTGGGTGTATCCAACATCACTGAAACTATTCAGTTGGAGATCGCAACACTTCATTCAAGAGGACTAGCGCACAGCTTTCGGAATTTGAAGAAGGACGGAGTATTGGCATGATGTACGAGGAAGCACCGTACCTACAGATCCCACAGACTGTTGGCTGTGCTGGAATGATGACAGTGTGAATGGTGATGAGTTGGGTTCAAGACAATAGTGTGGCAAGAACAGTAGGCGTGGGTCCTTCTAGAAGGGCTACACCACGAGAAGAATGTAGTAACGTTAGACTGGCTAGGACAAATAGACGGTTGACAGCAACTAAAAGCACAGACAGATGTTACAGGAAGAGTGCCAGCCAGAATCTTCGGGAGGAGAGAAAGGGAAGCAGGATTGAAATCTCGAATCGTCATGCGTCGTTTATGGATCACACAACGCCATTGACTTCAGTCAGTCGCAAGGTGTAGACACAGAGTCGAGTAGGACGGTGAATTACTTTCTGTGGTTCCCGGCGATGAGTCAGGCTTGTGTCAGTGAAAGTCAGATCTATGCCAGTGTGTGTGTTGACGACCTTGTAAATGGTCACAAGAAGTAGCGATTCTCCAGACACATAACGCTCCAAATCATAGCGTGAGAAGGAAGTGGATGTGACAGCAGAAATGATTTGGTAATTGTTGAACGATGCCTGAATGCTCGCCAGAAAATGTATCATATAATAAGTCTTTTTGATAAGCGAAGAAATTTCAGAGTATTAATGATTATTATAATGCGAATAATGAGTATTGTCTACGATTAATTAACAAATGTTAATGAGAATTCAGAGACTCTGTGTATGAAACGTAAAAAGGCATGTCAGTAAGAAACTGTTTTTTTTTTTTTTTTTTTAAATAGAAATAAACGATTTTTGAAGGAAGCAGAGATTTCCTCCTCTAATGACTTACTTCTGTTTTAGGCTTCGCAGTACTGGGAGGTAAATTCCGCATTGTGAGTTTTTATAAAACAATAATACTTTCATTCATAAATATCGGTGTCGGCCAGATATTGCAGCGAACCTTTTGACATATCACATTGAATTTTTTTAATGAATTTATCTGTTTCCGATAGATGTATCGGAAAACTGCGATCACATTGTTTGGATAGAAAACCACCGATTGCTCATCGCTTCGTGTCGTTGAAGTATTTCATTTTTCGCGAGTCGAGCCTGCAGCTCTTTTTTTTACGAAGTCCGGTTGACAAATTCTTTCCAGTTTTTACGTGGAAATCACAGTAGTATTTTACAGTCAACGACCTTCGAACAGAGACCATGCTTCAACAGGGCTGGTACATCGAAGGAATATAACAGACGATGATAGAAACGTCTACAACAATATAGATTCAATATTCTAAAAGAGTTGAAATATATACTGATATGCCTTAAGTTGCTAACCACGTCGTGCCATCGCATTTGTACAGTGTCTTTCGCAAGAAAATCTCATATTCATGCATAGCATACTTTTATTAAATTAACTTTGTCACTTTTATCTGCGAGTAAGAAAGGCAGTATGTGCCATGTCCAAGGTGTTTCATCTGTTAGATTCTAAGGTATTGTGAAAGCAATGTATTCTGCCGCTTACTACCTTCCCTACCACCATATTTAAATTAAATCACCTAATAGTCTACTGCTTCTTTTCATGCAGCAGGGATCTCGATTGTCTGTTAGAATTAATTGACTCATGTAGGAAACAGCAGGAGACTACCAACCGGCAGCAGTCAAACAGCTCATGTAAAACCGGATATGCTTTCGTTAAAAAAATAAAATAGAAATAAAAAAGTGGGAATTTACAAATTCACAAATTTGGACAATATAGGTGAATAGCAGGCTTGCTGTTATCCAAGCCAAAAGAACATGAGTACACACAAAACACAACAGACATAGTTATGGTAACTGGTCCGGTCCCTAGAGACAGTACTGATCCAGATGAATGTTCAGGGTTCGAATCACAAGCAAACTTAGTGAACCATGACCAGACAAGCGAGCACAAAGACGACACTAGTGCGGCGAAGATTACCGTTCTTGCAGTATAGATACCACGAAGGTAATTCCTTAAGGTGTAAATCACGTGTTTTCAACTTAACCGAGGAGGCAAGTGCTATGAGCATTCTATTGTGGACGTCTTGGTTAAAACTGAACGTAACAGTATGTGGTTCCTCCCAAGGTAGCGGAAGCAAACACATGTATCGCGAAGACGGCGACAACGACCGCACTGCTGCTGGTGACGAAGTAAAGCCTACCAAGCACTACAACGAACCGAGGTCGAGGGCATCACTCATCAGTTTTGTCACCGCGGGTCCCTGCGCACTGCCTCCTCCCTATGAGGGCAAGACCTTGCCTCGGCTCGAATTTGAACTAACGGCCACTAGAACTCCTATAAATTTAAGCCACCTTGCATATTTTAAGAATTAAATGATATGTGATCACTAAAACTGCTCCACCGCCCCATTCGATAGTCCTACACTTACGGTTAGGCAAGTTGTCGACGGCTTCAATTGACTTGGAAAAATTACCTTTAATGGATAACTAAGTAGATTACATTGAACTTCTTTTTCAGTAAAGAGTTTACAGCCTCGTACCTTATAACAAATTAGGATCTTACCTAACTTCTTCAAATTACGGATATTTACATCTCCTTATTTTCAGTCTTGGTTGTAGCTATTTTCGGATGTACAGTGTCTGTCATTTATATGTTTGGATATTTAGACAAAGTTTTACAATCTGACTTGCTTAAAGTTCGTCGCATATACCACGTTTTCAATTTTGTTTTATAAAATCAGTATATCATCATTTATGAGATACAAAGCTTATATCTATTTAATTTACTAACTTGCAAGATGCTGAACTTACCACGCGGCATAATAGCTGCATTCTTTAAAGAAATTTAATTAATTTGCTCTCTTCCCTAAATATCTTTTATTTGCTTAATATTTTTAAAGCATTTCCATGTATGAAAAACATCCACCAATTTTGATACGTGTTAAATATGTAAAGCGGAAGTTTAAACACCACCACTTCGAATCGTCGAACGTTATGGTATTTCTAGAACATTATAAGAGTCGTATATACCGTGAAATGGCTCGAAAGACGACGCCAGTTCTTCGAAAGTAATTCGTCTGTGCTTGGGTTGACTTCACGAGACTCTTCGCCACGAAGTGCGAAGAGTGACGAACAACAACACAGTATGTTTTTGAACGAATGCTATGATCTTACATGTTATGAAAATGTTTGTGTTATTATGTCTAATGCATTATAAGAACTGGAAATAAAAAAGGGATGTATAAAAATCGACAAATGATTCACCAGTCATCTCTGAAACCAAATCCAGGATCAGTTTCCACTTTCATTAAGATGCCGTCTAGAAGCTGACGCCAGCGGCCAAGAAAGGAACTGTGTTTCAAAAATTGCAATACGTGTTTCCTTACACTAAAGTGCAGTTAACATTGGAACTTTCTTAAAATCAGCAGTAGCTACTGGGGGACTCCTACCACTGAACTCGTTACTGCGTAAGCAGTCCGAACATGTGGTTAGAAACGCAATTTCACTCTTATTTTACCCTCTCCCTTTCTCTTTCTGCCGTGGCACTGAGCTGTGCAGCTACAGAGACTTCGCTACGTGGCTCTCAACGTCTCCGAAAGACTGTGTTGCATATTCCAACAGCATAACGCAAAACCCCACGCTGCAGTTCACACCACAAACATCTTGACTAATTTTGCGTATTCTTGACTGGCCGTTACCCGTACACCATACCTGGGATTCGATCAGCGGACAGAGCATGTGTTTCAGGGATGGCAAGAAATTCCTCATGATTCTAAGACTTTTTACTTCCACGCTACAACGAACTCAAGAGTGTATTCGCGTTGTGGAGATCATAATTCATACCGGCACTGATCACAGACATGAGATCCGAATAAAACGTAAATTTATTAATCTAATATCCCTCATGTGATGAACATCTCCAAGTTTGATGAATGTGGGACGGGTGTCTGGTGGTGTGACACTTTCAAATACTGCTAGTGTATTTTAACACCACAAATGATTGCTTTGAGCGTGTCGTTTCTGATGTCAGTATTCCTTAACAACAATGTTGTTTGGATTAAAAAGAGAAACGTGATCTTCATCATTGTCATACATCCATCCACCGGTCGAACCTAAATTAATTTACAGTCACTGTACTATGCACTAGTTTCACTGTTCCGTTACAAATCTGCAAATTGTTGCTCATGTCGGCACCAATGACTCCTGCCGTCTGGGTTCAGAGGTCATCCTCAGTTCGTACAGGCGGTTGGCGGAATTGAAGGCGGAAAGCCTCGCTCGCGGGGTGGATTCAGAGCTAACTATTAGTAGTATCGTTCCCAGAACCGATCGCGGTCCTCTGGTTTGGAGCCGAGTGGAAGGCTTAAACCAGAGGCTCAGACGATTCTGCGGAGATCTGTGGTGCAAATTTCTCGACCTCCTCTATCGGGTGGAGAAATGTAGGGTCTCCCTGAATAGGTCAGGCGTGCACTACACGCCGGAAGCGGCTACAAGGGTAGCGGAGTACGTGTGGAGTGCACATGGGTTTTTTTTAGGTTAGAGAATCCCCTCCCTAGGCCCGACAAGACGCCTCCTGAGACGCGGCAAGGTAGGAGTAGGCAAAATGCAACAGGGAATAACAATATTAATGTGCTAATAGTAAACTGCAGGAGCGTCTATAGAAAGGTCCCAGAACTGCTCTCATTAATAAACGGTCACAACGCCCATATAGTACTAGGGACAGAAAGTTGGCTGAAACCAGACGTAAACAGTAATGAAATCCTAAACTCAGATTGGAATGTATACCACAGAGACAGGCTGAACAGTGAAGGGGGAGGCGTGTTTACAGCGATAAGAAGTGCAATAGTATCGAAGGAAATTGACGGCGATCCGAAATGTGAAATGATTTGGGTGAAGGTCACGGTTAAAGCAGGCTCAGACATGGTAATTGGATGTCTCTATAGGCCCCCTGGCTCAGCAGCTGTTGTGGCTGAGCACCTGAAGGATAATTTGGAAAATATTTTAAGTAGATTTCCCCACCATGTTATAGTTCTGGGTGGAGATTTTAATTTGCCGGATATAGACTGGGAGACTCAAACGTTCATAACGGATGGCAGGGACAAAGAATCCAGTGAAATTTTTTAAAGTGGTTTATCTGAAAACTACCTTGAGCAGTTAAACAGAGAACCGACTCGTGGCGATAACATATTAGACCTTCTGGTGACAAACAGACCCGAACTATTTGAAAAAGTTAACGCAGAACAGGGAATCAGCGATCATAAAGCGGTTACGGCATCGACGATTTCAGCCGTAAATAGGAATATTAAAAAGGGTAGGAAGATTTTTCTGTTTAGAAAAAGTGACAAAAAGCAGATTTCAGAGTACCTGTTGGCTCAACACAAAAGTTTTGTCTCAAGTACAGATAGTGTTGATGATCAGTGAACAAAGTTCAAAACCGTCGTACATTATGCGTTAGATGAGTATGTGCCAAGCAGGATCGTAAGAGATGGAAAAGAGCCACAGTGGTACAACAACCGAGTTAGAAAACTGCTGCGGAAGCAAAGGGAACTTCACAGCAGACATAAACATAGCCAAAGCCTTGCAGACAAACAAAAATTACGCGAAGCGAAATGTAGTGTGAGGAGGGCTATGCGAGAGGCGTTCAATGAATTCGAAAGTAAAGTTCTATGTACTGACTTGGCAGAAAATCCTAAGAAATTTTGGTCTTATGTCAAAGCGGTAGGTGGATCAAAACAAAATGTCCAGACACTCTGTGACCAAAATGGTACTGAAACAGAGGATGACAGACTAAAGGCCGAAATACTAAATGTCTTTTTCCAAAGTTGTTTCACAGAGGAAGATTGCACTGTAGTTCCTTCTCTAGATTGTCGCGCAGATGACAAAATGGTAGATATCGAAATAGACGACAGAGGGATAGAGAAACAATTAAAATCGCTCAAAAGAGGAAAGGCCTCCGGACCTGATGGGATACCAGTTCAATTTTACACAGAGTACGCGAAGGAACTTGCCCCCCTTCTTGCAGCGGTGTACCGTAGGTCTCTAGAAGAGCGTAGCGTTCCAAAGGATTGGAAAAGGGCACAGGTCATCCCCGTTTTCAAGAAGGGACGTCGAGCAGATGTGCAGAACTATAGACTTATATCTCTAACGTCGATCAGTTGCAGAATTTTGGAACACGTATTATGTTCGAGTATAATAACTTTTCTGGAGACTAGAAATCTACTCTGTAGAAATCAGCATGCGTTTCGAAAAAGACGGTCATGTGAAACCCAGCTCGCGCTATTCGTCCACGAGACTCAGAGGGCCATAGACACGGGTTCACAGGTAGATGCCGTGTTTCTTGACTTCCGCAAGGCGTTCGATACAGTTCCTCACTGTCGTTTAATGAACAAAGTAAGAGCATATGGACTATCAGACCAATTGTATGTTTGGATTGAGGAGTTCCTAGATAACAGGACGCAGCATGTTATTCTCAATGGAGAGAAGTCTTCCGAAGTAAGAGTGATTTCAGGTGAGCCGCAGGGGGGTGTCATCGGACCGTTGCTATTCACTATATACATAAATGACCTGGTGGATGACATCGGAAGTTCACTGAGGCTTTTTGCAGATGATGCTGTGGTGTATCGAGAGGTTTTAACAATGGAAAATTGTACTGAAATGCAGGAGGATCTGCAGCGAATTGACGCATGGTGCAGGGAATGGCAATTGAATCTCAATGTAGACGAGTGTAATGTGCTGCGAATACACAGAAAGATAGATCCTTTATCATTTAGCTACAAAATAGCAGGTCAGAAACTGGAAGCAGTTAATACCATAAATTATCTGGGAGTACGCATTAGGAGTGATTTAAAATGGAATGATCATATAATGTTGATCGTCGGTAAAGCAGATGCCAGACTGAGATTCATTGGAAGAATCCTAAGGAAATGCAATCCGAAAACAAAGGAAGTAGGGTACAGTACGCTTGTTCGCCCACTGCTTGAATACTGCTGAGCAGTGTGGGATCCGTACCAGATAGGGTTGATACAAGTCATAGAGAAGATCCAACGGAGAGCAGCGCGCTTCGTTACAGGATCATTTAGTAATCGCGAAAGCGTTACGGAGATGATAGATAAACTCCAGTGGAAGACTCTGCAGGAGAGACGCTCAGTAGCTCGGTACGGGCTTTTGTCAAAGTGTCGAGAACATACCTTTACCGAGGAGTCAATCAGTATATTGCTCCCTCCTACGTATATCTCGCGAAGAGACCATGAGGATAAAATCAGAGAGATTAGAGCCCACACAGAGGCATACCGACAATCCTTCTTTCCACGAACAATACGAGACTGGAATAGAAGGGAGAACCGATAGAGGTACTGAAGGTACCCTCCGCCACACACCGTCAGGTGGCTTGCGGAGTATGGATGTAGATGTAGATGTAGATGTAGATCTTTTGGCGGTAATGTAAATGATAGATTTTACATTCTCTCTGACAGGTAGAACGGCCACGACAGTGCGTTAGTCTGGTTCATGTTTAGTATCGTTACCAGGCCTGGTAGGGTGAACAGTGTCAGATGCTGAGTGGTCACTCTGAACGCCTCAGAGACGCAGTGTACTCGCGTGAGACGGAGTAATCAGCACATGACAGAGTGTGCTCGACCGAGACTCGAGCTCGGGACCTTCGCCTTTTGCGGGCAAATGCTCTACCGACTGTGCTAACTCACGAACCGTCCTCACAGGTGTACTTCCGCCAGTACTTCGTCTCCCACCTTCCAAACTTCACAGGAGCTCTACTGCGAAACTTGCAAGACTAGCACTCCTGCAAGAAAGGAGAGCCAGAGAGCTTCTGTGAAGTCTGGAAGTAAGAGACGAGGCACTTGCGGAACTAAAGCTGTGATGACGGTTCGTGAGTCGTGGTTGGTTAGCACAGTCGGTAGAGCACTTGCCTGCAAAAGGGGAAGGTCCGGAGTGCGAGTCTCGGTGTGGCACACAGTTTTAATCTGCCAGACAGTTTCATATCAGTGCCCACTCCGCTGCAGAGAGAAAATTTCATTCTGGAAACATCCCCCAGGCTGTGACTAAGCAATGTCTCCGTAATATCCTTTCTTCCAGAAGTGTTAGTCTTGCAAGGGTCGCAGGAGATCTTCTGTGAAGTTTGGAAGGTAAAGACGACGTACTGGCAGAATTAAAGCTGTGAGGACGGGTCACAGTCGTGCTTGGGTAGCTCAGTAGGTAGAGCATTTGTTCGCAAAAAGGCAAATGTCCCGAGTTCGAGTCTCGGTCTGGCACACAGTTTAAATTGCATATTAGTGTACATTCCGCTGAGGTGTGAAAATTTCATTGCAGCACATGAGAGGATTTGAAAGGTGCCTGATTGCGGATCTCCATTTGGTCGGCTGCTCGAATAGTGAAATGTTCAGAATCGTGGGGCATTCTGATGTGGCAGTGGCTCAGTGTTTGACTGCAAGGGAATGTGAGGGCAGCCATACGCGTCATAAAGATTCCAGTCGACTAGGTCTGTCCACCACAAAGAAGAGCCGCTATGTTGTGCGCCAGGCGCATCGTAAACCGTTCAGATCTGAGCTTGCCATCCAAGAACAAGTACTGGATTGTCTCAACACTTTGTGTCATCCTGCACCACTGGTCGAAGACTAGCAGCAGCCTGACAGTCATAATTTTGACTACTACTGAGGAATAGGAGTAATCAAAGGCAGCCATTAGCTTTTATAATTTTAACGTACCCACCTTCGCAGGCAAAATCACTAACGCACACCTGTACAGTAGTGATCGACTCAGATGTAAGACGGTTAGAATCCTATGATTGATGAAATTTTCACTCTCAGTGATTGGCTGGCTAGGAGTAGGAGAGTTGATGGCGTAACGTTTCTGATCACCTGCCTTTGTGGCAATGTCCTGGATAAAATTCCAGGCCTGTCCACAGTTTCAAGTGAGAGTAGGTAACACAGTTGGTGGTGATAGGTTGGTGTGATGGGGACGTTAAGCTCGGAGGGCCCTCTTAGTGATATTGGAGAGGAGCAGGCCAGGTGCCGGCACCGCGTGTCACCATCTCCCTTCTCTCAGCCTCATACAACAGAAGCGTAAAGACGACTGCAGACGACTTTGTCTGTCGGCCCAACAGTGCACCCGACGAGTTCAGCTGCAGCACCCACGAAGCTCGATTTTGTCAGCCGGCTCTTGGCTCCTGTCTACATGCCTTATATCTAATTGCTGTGGTAGCACTAGTAGATACTCCTCATGCAAGGAAGAGACCGATGTGGGCCAAGAAATAGTTACTGAAACAAAGTCGTGTGACGTTATTGGAAGCACTGGATAGTGATGATTTTCGAAATTAACGGGAAACGGACTACGAGAGTTGCAGTGTACTGCTGCACTTCGTTATTCAAGCAGAGCAGTTTTATGCTGAACTCGCTGGTTTCCACTTGAATTTAGCTACGGGAAGAGATGACGCAGACCTTAAATACAGTACTGTAGTCTCTCGTCAGTTAATCGCGGAAATAATTTTTGGAGTATGTGAATCAATATGTAAACTTCTGAGGAATTACATACAGGTAAGGAAAGCACTTTCCGACAATATAAATAATTTATTTAGAATTTACTTCCCGTGGAAAGGGCAGTTCTTGTGTGCCAGTGTTCTTAAATACAAGGAACTCTTTTACAGCGCATGTTCTGCTTTTGATGTCTTGCTATTCTGCTTCACGTTGTGCAGAAGACTTAAAATAATTCAGGAAGCTGGCGAACAGCGCTTACTACTGGAACGCCTGCATCTCCACTTCACTGATTACAATGATGAAAGCGACAGTGGGGGCATGGTTTGGTGTCCATTAAACTCGCTGTCTATGGCTCCGCAGTGACCTTTCCTAATGTTCATAAAAAATAACATCAGACATTAATTTTTGTGCAATGTATAGTTGAGCATCATTTATTTCTCGTAGCTGTACACCAACAGCCCGCCCTTATGACTCAGATGGCTTCCTTTCAGCTGAAAGTAATGTCTCTGTTGTCTGACTTGAACATTCCTGTTTTCTTATAATATCTATAGAACTCCTTTCTTGCATGTAGCACGGTGTGCTTCCTTTACATGTGTTTTAGATACGTGCATCTGGTTGCAATACTAGTTGTCAGAAGTATCCCATAAAGATTTGAAGTTCTTATAAAGTTTTAAGAACGCCGTAATGACTTGTTGCTTGATAGCAACAGTGACCATTATAACACACGTATGCGTGATCTTCATAGATTGAAGACCAAAGCACAACCGATGAGAGTTACTATACGACAACACGGCAGACTGATGTTGTCTGGTGGATGGGTTCAAATGGTTCAAATGGCTCTGAGCACTATGGGACTTAACATCTATGGTCATCAGTCCCCTAGAACTTAGAACTAGTTAAACCTAACTAACCTAAGGACAGCGCACAACACCCAGTCATCACGAGGCAGAGAAAATCCCTGACCCCGCCGGGAATCGAAACCGGGAACCCGGGCGTGCTGGTGGATGGGTGCCAGCGGTGGCCGAGCGGTTCTAGGCGCTTCAGTCCGCAACCGCGCGACTGCTACGGTCGCAGGTTCGAGTCCTGCCTCGGGCATGGATGTTTGTGATGTCCTTAGGTTAGCTAGGTTTAAGTAGTTCTACTTTCTAGGGGACTGATGACCTCAGATGTTAAGTCTCACAGTGCTCTCAGCCATTTGAACCATTTGATGGGTGCCACAGCCACTTCACAAGGACCCAAAAAAGGAGCTGTCAGGTGACACAACACAGTTACATACAGCCTCACAAAGTATCTGCTGTTACCAAATCTGGCCAGCTGCCTGACCAAACCAAACCAAAATTAACACTTTACACGCAACGGTTATACTCACTATATTCCACGAACACACATGTGACACAACTTCTACATGTCCACATGAAAAGGGACCAGTCAATATAGGAGATGAACAGCCTTTCCGACTGGCACCTGACTCCAAAACCGTGAGATATGCCAGCATAAAGAGCTATACGAAATGCGCTGTTTAAACGGTTCTTTTCTCAATATTACCCCGAAAGCAGTTTGAGATGGACTTTCATTCACTGAGAACAACTCTTACTGTCATTGATGATCTATGGTACTGATATCTGGTCCGTATCAGTTAGTTTCACACCACTGTTCATAGTCCATGTTAAATGCTTGCTACTGGTACACCATTCCTCGTAGAAACATTGGAAGTCCGAGCCAAATAAACTGGTATACCTGCCTAATATCACGTAGGGCCCACTCGAGCATGCAGAAGTGCCGCAAACGACGTGGCATGGACTCGACTAATTTCTGAAGTAGTGCTGGAGAGAACTGAGACAATGAATCCTGCAGGACTGTCCATAAATCCATAAGAGTACGAGGGGTGGAGCTCTCTTCTGAACAGCACGTTGCAGGGCATCCCAGATACGCTCAATAATGTTCATGTCTGAGGAGTTGATGGCCAGACTAAGTGTTTAAACTCGGAAGAGTATTCCTAGAGCCACTCTGCAGCAATTCTGGACGTGTGGGGTATCGCATCGTCCTGCTGGAATTGCCGAAGTCCGTCGGAGTGCCCAGTGGACATGAATAAATGCAGGTGATCAGATAGGATGCTTATGTACATCTCACCTCTCAGAATCGTATTTAGAGATATCAGGAATCCCATATCACTCCAACTGCACAAACACCACACCATTACAGAGCCTCCACCAGCTTGAAAAGTCCCTTGCTGACATGCAGGATCCTTGATTCTTGAGGTTGTCTCCACACCCGTACACGTCCATCCGCTCGAGACCATTTGAAACGAGACTCGTCCGACCAGGCAACATGTTTCCAGTCGTCAATAGTCCAATGTCGGTGTTGACGAGTCCAGGCGAGGCATAAAGCTTTGTGTCGTGCGGTCATCAAGGGTATACGAGTGGTCCTTCGGCTCCAAAAGCCAATATTGATGCTGTTTCGTCGAATGGTTCACACGGTGTCACTTGGTGATGGCCCAGCACTGAAATCTGCAGGAGTGTGCTGAAGGGTTGCATTCTGTCACGTTGAACGATTCTCGTAAGTCGTCGTTGCTCTCTTTCTTGCAGGATCTTTTTCCGGCAGCAACGATGTTGGAGATTTGATGTTTCACCGGATTCCTAATATTCACAGTATACTCGTGAAATGGTCGTACAGCAAAATCCAGTCTTTATCGCTACCTCCGGCTTGTGTGCCGACTATAACACCGTGTTCAAACTCACTTCAGTCCTAATAACCTGTCACTGTAGCAGCAGTAACCGATCTAACAACTTCGCCAGACACTTGTTGTCTTATTTAGATGTTGTCACCGCAGCGCCATATTCTATGTATTTACGTATCTCTATGTTTGAATAAGCATGCCTATAACCAGTTTCTTTGGAGCTTCAGTGTACTACGTTATCAGGCAAATTCATTCACAACACGAGCATTGGCATGTAAAAACACAATATCTCAATTCCAAAATTCTGCACATCTCCACTTCAACCAAACTTACTTTGCTGATTCTATATACCTGACTAGTACATACATGCCAGTTCACTATCATGACATGCCAGTGGGGGAGTGACACATGATAGCCTTGTGGCTATTCTACATTTTGTACAGCGCTTCAAGTGATAGGTCTGTTCATTTAATGGGGTGACTAGTATTTGGTACAGTGTACTAATAAATGAAATTGTATGTGTGTTGCATACATGTGAACTGCATGGGATAGTAATAATAATGGACCAAAGTATTTTCTGGCACACTTTGATTGACAGGTCCACCACCGCAAGGTCAAGATAGAGCTCAAGGTCATGATTAAGTTCACAAGATGACATCAGAGATGGTGAAGTATGACAACACAAGATGGTACCCAAGATAGTGAGATTATGACAGATTGTGGTGAAATTTAGCAGATTACAGCAGACTATGACGTCATGAGATGGCTGTCCGTGTCAGACTGTGGCAGAGTGTGATCTCATATAGTTGTTGGCACTGTAGTCATGCACCAGTGGAGTCAGGATACACTAGCCATCTGTTACTTATTATGTTCCGTTCACAATAGTGGAGTGACCATGAGACTATTAAATGTCAGCAGAGATCAGCCACCATCCTCTGGCAGGAGAAGAAGAATGTCACATTTGAATGTAAATGTTAGTATTAACCATTTCCTCTCTCTGTTCATTGTCTGTGTGTGGAGGGGGGAAGGCGAGGGGGGGGGGGGATAGTTCCAATGCTTACAGTTTCACTTCCTTTCAACAAGTCCCCCAAATCAGCACTAGTTGCCACATGGGAGCAGGACACACATCTTTTCGAGTACCGATTGACTGCACTACCACCACTCATCGAGGAACAGTTAAACTGCTTCTAGTTAACTACACACGTATGGGCTAACTGATTCATTGGAGCACGACTAACAACCATTCATAAAGCTGCAGTTAAGTGATTATTAGTAGTCATGGATATTGAGAATGTCAAACATTGTGTTAAAATGTTCTTTAATCAGATGGGTTGGAACAAACTATGTTGTTCAATGCCATACATCGATACTCAGATGGCCACAGGGCGTGATCCATCGCATCCTCATCCTCCTTTGGTCCAAAGCTGTCTATCACAGAGGTGTAACAGGATGCAACACTCAACTTAGCCTCTGGAGATTCCTCTATTTATCTATGTCCTCCAAGTGTGATGAACTTACATGTCCCCAGGAAGCGCATTATGGGCTATGTCAAGCAGATGAAGAAGGTTTCTAAGATGATGTGTGTTATCTGCGTGAGCTCAATGTTTATGTGAATGATCAAAATCATTGTGTAAGATCATGCATCTGTGCAGTGCCAAAGTCAGGTGCTATTAGACCCATAAGCATTAATTGTATACATTCTGAATTTGCAGATGGAATACCATAGTGTTTTGTTGCTCCTATATGTGTGCATGCAAAACAGATTCAATTTATGGTGAATATGGAACAATTACTTGGGAAATGTTATACAGCTGCTGATGAAGTATAAAAAAAGGGAATCAGTGAAAAATGATTTACTCCATCTGTTGTATGATTATTGCATAAGGATATAGAGCGATTGTAGCTCAGTAATAAGGTAATAAAGGAAATAGTGTCACTACCAAACTGGATAAGCTACAGTTGTTGAGGATATTTATAAATTTAAAAACTCACGTTTCAATGAGTGGATGGTGAAATATTTTTCCTTTTGTATTGGTATATTATTTTATTATATGTTAATAATCATACATTAGGTGCAGTACATTATCTTTCACTGATTCTTTTTCTACTATGAATTGCCGGAAAATTTGTGTGTTGGAAGTAAATGCAAATGAAACGTAAATAATCGATGTAGGAGGAAATGAAAGAGGGAAAATAATGTTGAACTGGGACAGGCTGAAGAGTGTGCTAAGTCTCAGGTGTCTAGGAACCAGAACAGCAAGCTACTGGAGGTGTGGTAAAGATATCGATGTTAGAAATGGGAAAATAGTTATTCACTAGCGAGAATATAATTTTTTGTAGTGATATGGAAAATGGATTAAGGAAATTATTGGTAAAATGTTTATTTGTGTGGACTGTCTTACCGTGCAGTTACGAAACTTACGCTGTGAGGAGGTAAGAGAGTAAGTGGGTGGAGGCTTTTGAATTGTGGATAAAGTGGAGAATGGAATGGAAATAAATAAATAAATTGACAGGGAGGGTAACAAACGAAAAGGTGCTGGCGAAAGTGGAGGAAGAGATGCAACTGAATGTGGGAAAAGAAAGTGGATTGTACTGAGCAAGTACATGGAAATTTACAAACGTTTGGAGGTGAAAAGAAACCAAGATCAGAAGCTCCTGAGTACAGAATGGAACACCTGAAGAGGGGGCTGATGGACCGCAAAGATGGAGGCAACGAAGATCGACTACCAGAGCTGAAAAGTGATGATGGCGATCATGACATATTTCTTACTCCATTAACTGCTCACCTTTTGCAAAGATAAATCAATGCTATTGCCAGTCCTTCAGTTACATTGCTGTGTGATCATTAAGTGACACCACTTTATCCAGAACCTCTATGCCACAGCATATTCATCGTCATAGATGATCTTATCATGTGCACAGGTACATGATCTTATCATGTGCACAGGTACAGTTAAACTATAAGCATATCAGAGGATCGGTATCTAAAGAGCTTACCTTTAGGGATGAGCAGTCTGCGAGAAGACTGAAAGACAGTTACCTGCAATCAGAAAATTAAATGCATTATTAACATGCAATAATAGCACGCCATCAAAATTGAGCACGAAGTAACATAAATAAATGAAGTTAGTACGAGTAGCTACAGGAAGTATCTGAAACCAGTGAAGAACAAATGTAACTGTCAGAATGTAATTTTTACAAAACAGATCTTTAAATAGACATAATCAAATATTTGTACTGCTGAAGTAACCCTAGAATTACAGAAATGTAAATTAGGCTGAAACGCAATTTGCACGAGAAACGCAAGTGTTATAACCGACAGTATTAGAACAGCAGTAGACACAGAAAAGTTAATAGGAAATTTATACTTATGAAATACCGATACTAACTGCAGATAGTATTTGAGGTGTAATGCGAAAAGAAAGGTTGCTGATCACACATGGTACCTCATAACTGCACCACAAGCTAAAGACTGTCGCTGCCAGACTCAAGCACCATTGAGAGTTGTCGGTGAAGACACGACCTGAAGAGCTTCCATACACGACTGGTGCCGGAGTACTACTTACGTCAGAGTGAGTGATCGCTCACCCCATTCTGTTATCAGCGATGAAGACAGCAGCATCAACAAAGCTCAGATCCGACAGAGCTACTATTATTAGTCACAACTGTGTACCGAACAATACAGTTAAATTAATATGTGACTATCCTACAGTGATAGTCAAGTATAAACAGTATTCTTGCACTCAGAGACAGTAATAAATCTAAGTCCATATTGTTATTCAACTGGATACGGAAAGCATCTGAGGTAAGTATTAGAGATCAATGTGTTTTACTCATATGAAAGCATTTTATATATGTTGTAGTAATCACTCTACCCTCTCCTGAAATAAATCTGGGCTTGCCATTAGTAACATGTTACTGGCACGATCAAAGAATGGATATTGGTAGGTTAACGATGGAAACAGTAACACTCAATTTAAATTTGTTTAAGAAGGCAGCTTCAATAAATCGACATCAAAAAGTAGTAATTTATTAGGAAAGAAAATAGACTAAGTCCGAAAATGGAAAACTTTCCAGTTGAAAAATATCGAGTAATGTAAGGAATAAAATTGACAGTGTAGGAGAGGACGGAAAAAAAGCGAGCAAAGAAAGGAGTGATGAAAGGAAGGGTAGAGTTTAATGTACTGTGAACGACTAAAACATAAGACGTGAAGCAAAAGCGCGGATTGTGTTAGAATATGGGGCAAAATCGATGGTGTCCTTGTCAGAGGAGCTGACATGGCATTTGCCTTATGCGGTTTAGGAAATCCAAGGGGAATGTAAAAGATGAAGGTCGGCTGAGGATTGGAAACACCGTCCTTCTGAATATTTGTTCGGGGTATTACCACTGCACCGCCTCACTCAGCAGCAAGAAAGCATTGGAGGACGATTAAACTCAAATGTTTGTCTAAACGTGATACATTGCTGTCTTGTAACACAGAGGAGGAATATACATTGTGTGGAGAAACAGAAGTGTACACAGCTTTCTCCCTACAACCTGATTAGCAAAACCAATTACATATTTCTAGCATGTGTGCTGATTCCTAAGCATGTATAGATCATATAACGAAACTCCGGCTGGAAAAAATAATTGTTGTAATGAACCGCTGTGGTACCGATAGAGTAAGCAGATTTTTAACTTAAATTGTGAACATTGTAGTCGTTTTCGCCTAACGTTCCTCTGTTAGGTGTGTATATTTCTTTATTACGGTCCACTGCACTGTCACTTCCATTTTGGTTCGAGTGCTGGGAAATACAGTGGAATGAGTGCCCAACTGCAATTCTATTATCTATTTTGGTAATATCATAACATTTTATGACCTATGCATTAGGTGACAAAAAATACTAAAACTATGTTTTCTGTTTCTCTTGGTACTGGTACTTCTAACCATTTTTCATTGTAGGTGTAACATCTTTCTATGATGACGACTTTGTAAACGACGTGAGTCACACATTACGGCCTCAACGTAGATTTATCGTTCCAAGAGCTACGACAGGATGGGATTGCTTCCAGATTTTATACGTAAAATCTTTATTACTAAACGGATAACCCTGGATACGATTCCTGTTGCAGGTTGCCTATCTAATGGCCTCCAGGGGCAACGAAAACTCGATACTCAAAACCTAAAACAGTTACTGACTGAGTTTACAAAATTTAAATGCTATCATAATCTACTCATTAAGAGCAATAATCCAATGTTAAAGATTTAACACAATGAGTCAAGCATTACAGTTAGAAATTGCGTATATTTATTGAGTCAGCATAACTCCCAGCTCGCAAAGTACACAAATGACATTCATTCAGTGTTTGAGAATTCGAGCACTTCGTGACTTCGAACAAACCTTACGCACAATTTCAACTTTTCACGAAAAATTTTCTCCATGATACGAATACGGAGGGCCTCAAATTGATCAAAGGACCTTTCGAAAAACATTTTACCGACAGAATCCCATATACCTCTGGACGTTCTTACAAAATTATATCACTATACGACACACAGGTCATATGAGAGTTTGATTCTTTCAAGAATGGGGGATAGGGATTACTGGTTGCCTAAAAACACCGAAATTTAAAAAAAACTGTAGTCTATTTAATACATATTAGTTTGTCAGACAACAGCCATTATTTACATTAACAAAAAAAAATTATTTTATGTATAGGCAAAATGATAACTTCTCTACTTCTTCGTCCCTGTGCTGGTCTGGAAAAAACACCATCTAGTACTTATAGCCGTTTTTTAGTACACTGGTACGAGTACCCTTAAAGACGGCAGAACCAAGCCTATAACAATCATATTTATGTTTTTTATACATGGAATAATACTTTGAGCAGAGGTTTGGTATGAGCTCTTGAAATTGTCCCTAAACGTGCCGCAGAAACCGACCGACACTTTATGTCTGTGACGAAAAGTAGTTAACAAATGGTTGGAATCTTAATTACCTCTCTAGTGGAAACATTATTTAATAATGTTTCCTAGTTATTTACTTTTAAAGTTATATTAACACTTCGTACCGATTCTGTTACTGCATTTCTGTTTGGCAGAAACAGCGGCGAATTTAAGAGTTCGACAGCACCAGTTATTGTGAAGTTAGAAAAGTAGGTAGAAGCAACCAGACGGAAGAATTCTTTAGAGAAAGTTTTCAGTACATTAAATACTTTAATTGCTCTATTTTGCGAGCTCTACCACCTGTTATATACTTTACTGCCAGATTTAACTTTTTCTCCGAAAATCAGCCTTTTATGAAACCACTGAAAAACTTCCACTAAGCCTTTCAGATTAAATTTAAAAGTAACTACATAAAAAAATAAACTGCGAAGTGAATTCTTGTAGAGAAAATAATGAACTTCATTCCCATTCGTATTGTTTTTCTTATCTCTTTTTCATTACCATTTGCACCCAATAATTTTTCACGAAGGCTGCTTATTGAGAATATTTCAAAGCAGATTTAATTCAACATCACTACGTTAGGTGCAAATCAGAGTTTTAAATAACGAGGCAATTCGGAATATTCATTGCACTCTTTGATACGGTTCACTACTACTCAACGATACTGTGGCGTAAGGAGAAAAGTATTGCATCTTTCTCTTTCAATTACAACGCCATTCAGTAAAATGGAGCGTGCTCTCGATTTTGACCGTACGATTGCACTCAGTTGTGCATTGACTGAAAAAAAATAATGGTAACTGATTTAAACAATGTCACGAGTGTAAGTTGATTCTGATTTTATTTGATTGATTGAAATGTTGTCAAAATCTTATGCCGAGTAAAATAACCACTGCTAGACAAAGAATATAATTCCATAACTTTTTTGTCTGCGTCTGCGTTTATTTGAAATCAAGTCTGAGGCTATTGACTACTGTCGTAGAAATGGAGCGTGAGTAAAATATCTGTGTGTAAATTATTTATAAACAAGGGGTAATTATTATATTTATGTATTTACATGAGGAAGAATGTTTTGAATACAGTTTTTGTACGATCTGTCGGAGCTGTTTTTAAATATGTAACTCATGCTGTAACGAATGCTTACTGCTAAATATTTTACCTCACGGGAATCTGCATACGGAAGTTTGCAGAAATCAGGTCTCACACTTGTGATACACATACTGATCGCTTCCTACACACGGTGTACCACAGAATAGTGTGAGTTGTCACACTATTCCTTGTCACAAGTAAAACAGATTTACAGAAGGTGTTTAAATCTCGTGTTCCAGGCGAGTTCATTGCACATTTACTGCTGTTAGAATTCCGGCAAGCCATGCTTTTACTGGCTGCGTCGGGGTGTCGTAAATTAAGAACCTGGAGTGGTCTCACAGGGAACATAGCGTGGAATTAAATCCGGCGACCCGGGAGGTGAAACAGATGGGCTGCTTCAGCAGGTCCACCTTTTCGCTAATGTTGGTCGACGCGAGCCGAGTTCCCACGTGCCGAGTGCTTTTTGTCATCACGACTAAACACGCACTAGCGCAGGCTGATGAACTTCACACCCAAGCGGCACAGATTCAACACACTGGACCCACGTTCCGGAGGAGTAGGCCTATCGTTCGGATCCCTGTCGTGTCACTTTGATTTGGATGTTTCGCACCTGGTTATCCCAGTTTTCAGTGCATTCGACCACATGGATGAACTCTAATACAGGCCATATATAACAACCGTAAAGGAGAATGGGAAGAAATATGGCGGAATATAGGCTGCTACAAGGGGAGACCAGGGCAGTCCGTTACACAGCTTGCTTGTCACAAGCCCCATTGTGAGTCGCTGCTGCTAACTAGCGGTCTAAAACCAAAGTACGGCACGCTCACAGTTTTCTTATTATGGAGTAAGCAAAGGGTGGCTAAGAAGTCGACACACGAGCCATGCCCTGGTACGAGTGCCACAGCTCTCTCTCCTGGCTGCACACCACCTCCGCTAGCACGCCAAACTGCCTGATGAGCAGAAGGGGCGGGAGAGGGAGGGGAGGCGGAGGGGGTCGGAGGGGGGTGGGGAAGGAGGTGAAGAAACTACGACCACACTGCATTTAAATGGCAATGCAAGTGTTCTGCATACGACATAGATAACAAACAAAACAAATTTTTAACGGTACTTAATTTTTATCTGATAGAAACTGTTGGCATACAGACAGATGGTATCATTTTCACCCATTTTTCCGCTCAGTTTTCCACGTAATCATGACTTACTTACATTCATAATCTAAAATAAACTTTCACATATCGCACCCCAGCAAGAAAAGTAGAACTAGCCGGAAAACGGCACCTTTACTTTGTCTTACTGAGAAAAGTGTGTGGAGTGCCCAAAGTGCAAGAAAAATATAATAGGAAATTGAAGGGTACGAATGCTTACTTGAAATATAAAGTAGGCTTATACCACTGTAAGTAGGCTGTTTAGGTTTTTATGTTGGTAACGCCACGTAGTGCTCTGTATGAAAATCGCTGACTGCGCTGTGTGCAGTCTGTGGCTGGTTGGACTCATTGTTGGAATATTCGCTTATGTAGTGTTGGGCAGTTGGATGTGAACAGCGTGTAGCGTTGGGCAGTTGGAGGTGAGCCGCCAGCAGTTGTGGATGTGGGGGGAGAGATGCCAGAGTTTTGAGAGGTTACTATGAGCGGACATGTGTCCGTCAGAAAAAGGAAATTTGTAAGACTGGATGTCGTGAACTGATATATCTATATGACTTTTGAACACTATTAAGATAAATACATTGTTTGTTCTCTATCAATATTTTTCACTTGCCAACTATGCTTATCAGTAGTTAGTGCCTTCAGTAGTTAGAATCTTTTATTTAGCTGGCAGTAGTGGCGCTCGCTGTATTGCAGTAGTACGAGTATCGAAGATTTTTGTGAGGTAAGTAATTCATGAAAGGTATAGGTTATTGTTAGTCAGGGCCATTCTTTTGTAGGGATTATCGAAAGTCAGATTGCGTTGCGCTAAAAATATTGTGTGTCAGTTTAGTGATGACAAGAATAAGTAAAGAGGGAACTCTCTGAGTACGTTCAATTTTGCTCAGCTGTTTGAAAATCAAATAACGTAAGAGTTTTTCCAGCACTGTCATTCTTAATTTTCTAAGGGGAAGTTTCACCATTTAAGTATAAGCTTTAGAGAATTATTTCTTTAAGACGAGTTCTCCCAAGTAACGCGTTTTTAAGCTGGGGTCACTGTTATCGTCAGGGTGCGATATGTAGATCGAAATAATTTTATCACTTTTAAGACCTCATTACAGAGACGTACAAACTCTTCCTTAGCAAAACATTATAGACCTTTTGGATAGTTTTAATGTAAAATAATTTGCATTTCAAACGGAAATTAGACAGCGGTTCAGTCCGTAGGATCTACACATGAACGGGAGTGCTTTCAACTGAAATAACAAATTGTCTCGAAAACAGCTCCGAAACAGACGTAAGATTGGCAGACCTTCAAAACGATTAGAAAACCACATTTTAATTCTTTTAAGGCCACAATGGGTTCTTCAAAACTTTGTTTCCTTTGACACCAGTGAGGTTGGTGACGCAGACGGTGCTCTTGTAAAAATGTGTCCCTTTCATAATGCAATTTTCTTTTCTAATGCGTCCCCATCAAATCAGAAATAAGTTGTTCCTTGCCTTGTAATGTCTTAATGTGAGCAGTGTGCAGTCAAGTCCTCTTAGAATGCGAAGTTTCAAATCCTTTCCGAAGGTTATAATTTTCGCTCCTGCACACCTTTTTCGCCGGCCCGGGGCGGCCGAGCGGTTCTAGGGACTAAAGTCTGGAACCGCGCGACCGCTACGGTCGCAGGTTCGAATCCTTCCTCGGGCATGGATGTGTGTGATGTCCTTAGGTTAGTTAGGTTTAAGTAGTTCTAGGTTCGAGGGGACTGATGACCTTAGAAGTTAAGTCCCATAGTACTCAGAGCCATTTTTGAACACCTTTTTTCCTTCATAAATGCAACAGCGGTGGCTTATAAATCCGAAAATCGTTTCAGGCATGGGCCTTGATTTAGACAACGTACTATTCAGTAATACGTAAGGTCTGTGTACTCTTTATTCAATTCCATCGGAAACTGTTGGAACTGATAGTGGAATAGTGAGTGCGACTTCAGAAATTTTCTATTCGTACTACTTGTTTCTTTACGTCCTCCATGCATGCAAATTTAGCACAAAGTGTTTCTTGACGTACAAAACAATGAAACCCATCTGTCCAATCGGTGTAATGTTTTGCTCTTTCACCGTCAGTTAAACCTTAAAATTCTTTTGCATTGTGTTATAATGTCATCCTACAGTAAATTTGCGGTACCCGTCGATTACATGACTGCGTAATAGATACTGAGGATTCTGATCCTTCTCTTCTGTCATTGCCGTTAACTTTTAAAAGCTTATAACGACAGATCGCTAGACTCTTTTTTTTTTTTTTTTTTTTGTGCAACAGCCACTGGACCTGTGAGCTTCCTTTACACCGCGACAAATGGCAACGGGTAAACAGCGCTGAAACCACGATTCTGCCGAATTGAACAATGTCGTGCTGACCGAAACACGGAGCAACGAAAATGCTAAATGAAACGTTGCTCTGTATCTGAGTTTTTCCGAAAAGGACCGAGAAGGGCCGATGCAGGCGAGCCTTGGCTTTCACGCAACTCTCACACCTGGCTCGCATGAAGTTAGGCATGCCATATCTGGCCCTGGTGTACACAGTTTCTAGTTCCTAGTGACATTTCTTTGTTTTTTTTTCAATTTTTGTTTGTTTTACGTGCTCATTTATTGATATAACTACCTCTCACTATTCACTGATTCATTCCTCATCCCAACTATGTTCTATTATTTTACAACAGTGGTACACTGTTATTCTCTATCAACACTGACAAGGGGAGGCCGCCAATTGTGAAATTCAGATTCGATTCATACTGCGCATAATAAAAGCTCATGGCCAGAGGTGTAATGTGGCAAAGCACCAAGATGCACTTCTCAGCCGTTGTCGAGAAAATCGACAGTTAAAAGAAACCGTTGCGGTGAAATACTCTCTACGATTAATAATTTTCTACAGCGTCCTGACGTTGCGGTTAAAGCTCGGGTACGTAATCCGAAGGTCGCCGGATCGAATCTCGCGCCATGCAACCCTTTTTTTAGTATTTGTTTTATATATATATATATATATATATATATATATATATATATATATATATATAATTCCCGGCAATCAGTTGCAACAATTATGCATATAATAAGTTGTTGAAAGTCGTTTGTCGTGGAAAAACTGTCGACTTCGAACATCATTATGTTCTCCGCAAACAAAGTTGTATTTCACAAATGTTATTAATTGTCTTCATAATGTTAACGACGTACAGTTAACGGAAGACGTAGAAACGGTATTGCGAAACGAATGCATATAGCGTAAGTCAAACGTTCGAATTAGAATAGAGACCCCAGGAACACAAATTTGCTGCGGCAGGTATGAAATATAAACTCCGTTACTCGCTCGTTACACTTGAAGGACAGATGTTGAATTGGCCGAAACGAGCCGCCGCATAACAGCGTAGTTGCCTGCTAACTTCGAAAGAAGGTAGATGCGGTCCCTAGCGCAAATTATAGCATCGTCGAAAATCAGTGCGGACAGGAGAGCTTTGGTACACCCTGTTAAAAAAACGGAAAAATGGAGGCGGTACAATTGGAGAGCGATCCGCCTTCACCAACATGCATAAGGAATTCATTAATAGTTTATATATATATATATATATATATATATATATATATATATATATATATATATATATTTGAATTACAAGAAACTAATAATAAAAAAATTGCATGGCACGAGATTCGATCCGGCGACCTTCGGATTACGAACCCGAGCGCTTACCGCTGCGCCACGAGGCTGTAGAAAATTATTAATCGTAGAGAGTATTTCACCGCAACGGTTTCTTTTAACTGTCGATTTTCTCGACAACGGCTGAGAAGTGCATCTTGGTGCTTTGCCACATTACACCTCTGGCCATGAGCTTTTATTATGCGCAGTATGAATCGAATCTGAATTTCACAATTGGCGGCCTCCCCTTGTGAGTTAGGTTGAAGGCCCGGTTCTCCATTACTGTTTTTGTCTAAAATGTTTGTTCAGGGGTTGGTTGTCACAAACATTTCGGGTATGGTTGTCACATGTGACAGGTACTTTTAGCAGTTTTTTTAATCACTTCTTTCGGAGAAAGATAGCGATAAATCGTAAAAATAGACGAACCGAAAATAAGTTTCTCTAGACATCCAGTTTGCAGCAGGGACAAATGATAAGAGGAGAGATTACACAGCCGTTAAGGTGAAGCTGATTATTAAATCAGTTTTCAAAGTTAGCATCAATCACGACTCCCATCATGGCAAAGTAGTACTAGACTAGGTTTGCGGTATCGATAGAGAAGATGCCACGGCGTAGGTGCAATTCTTAGGTTGGCACTACGACACAGACACCGACGACAGCGCCCTCTAGCAGTCGCTGTGCAGATCTACGAGCTCTGCACCAGATTCAGCCCATTTGATCAAGAACAGATGGCCGGGACACTCAGCTTCATATAGAGACTTTGCACTACATACGACGGATCTAAGACTTCGCGCCTACGTACGTACCATTGCAACGTTATGTAACCATTTATTAACTTGGTTTTTGCCTATAGTAAACACCTCTAATTTTACACGCAATACCGAAGTGTTTCACCTCTCCTGCTCCTACTCGCTTTCGTCATTCGGCCAACCTTTCAGTTTTCAGGAGCAGACCCACTAGCCGCCTTCCACGCGGGATGCAAGAAGGTTTAGCTACATACAGTGGAGTCGTCGTGTTATCGTCCCCCCCCCCCCCCCCCCATGCGTTGTGCACACAAGCCCCAGCCTCTTGGTCGCACTTTTCATGTGGTGCTGAAGAAAGTCTTCGAGTCAGTTGCTGACTATTGGATGACTAACAACCTAGAGAGAATGATGATGATATACGATACACAACTTACTTCTTGTGGATATCCTCTTCCAGTGACTCCGTCTGACATTCTTGAGGCGCGTAGCAGTATATCCATTAAATTGTGACATATCCACAGATGAGGGTTTTGCGCCAAGCTATGAAAATGACAGAGTGCAGCTTATGAACGAGCTTTTAGAAAAGCTTGCCAAGCAGCATTCAGCACAGCCAAATAAATATATTCCACAGTTGTTTTTGACATAAGTCAAATGTACCTCAATCTAAGCCCGGCAATATGCATGGATCACCTCTCATAGTAAGATCGTTATCAAAGACTGGCGATAGGTAAAGTAACTCCCAAAATGAGTTACAGCATTCCAACAGATTCAACAGTTAAAAGTAAGATTGAAGAATTATCTGAAAATTCAAGTAAAAAAAATCAACGAATTGTCTACTTAGGAAAGCAAATGAAAGCAAATGCAAAAAACAATAAAATAAGTAAAAAGACGAAGTAGCGAAAAAGGTAATTTTTTGTCTTGAACCATTTTCTGACAGTAAAGGTAATTAAAAATGGATGTATTGTGTAAAGCGTAAGAAGTAGACTCATGAACCACCTCTGGTCGAAATAAATTTTACACGAGTCAGAATTATGACAGAGTGCTCGAAGGTGACTAGGCTAATATAGGACACTCTCTTACTTGGATTACTATTTTAGTTTCTAACTGGGTATTTAATACTTAGTCTGCTCAAGAGCAACGGACAATATTCAGCGATAGACAAGAACGATTATTTAAAGCAAAAACGTCATATGGGCATTATCATATTCCATATGTATTCTGAGACAGAAGACATTTAATGTACATTGCTACACTCCTGGAAATGGAAAAAAGAACACATTGACACCGGTGTGTCTGACCCTTCATACTTGCTCCGGACACTGCGAGAGGGCTGTACAAGCAATGATGACACGCACGGCACAGCGGACACACCAGGAACCGCGGTGTTGGCCGTCGAATGGCGCTAGCTGCGCAGCATTTGTGCACCGCCACCGTCAGTGTCAGCCAGTTTGCCGTGGCATACGGAGCTCCATCGCAGTCTTTAACACTGGTAGCATGCCGCGACAGCGTGGACGTGAACCGTATGTGCAGTTGACGGACTCCGAATTGCTCAACACGTGGGGCGTGAGGTCTCCACAGTACATCGATGTTGTCGCCAGTGGTCGGCGGATGGTGCACGTGCCCGTCGACCTGGGACCGGACCGCAGCGACGCACGGATGCACGCCAAGACCGTAGGATCCTACGCAGTGCCGTAGGGGACCGCACCGCCACTTCCCAGCAAATTAGGGACACTGTTGCTCCTGGGGTATCGGCGAGGACTATTCGCAACCGTCTCCATGAAGATGGGCTACGGTCCCGCACACCGTTAAGCCGTCTTCCACTCACGCCCCAACATCGTGCAGCCCGCCTCCAGTGGTGTCGCAACAGGCGTGAATGGAGGGACGAATGGAGACGTGTCGTCTTCAGCGATGAGAGTCGCTTCTGCCTTGGTGCCAATGATTGTCGTATGCGTGTTTGGCGCCGTGCAGGTGAGCGCCACAATCAGGACTGCATACGACCGAGGCACACAGGGCCAACACCCGGCATCATGGTGTGGGGAGCGATCTCCTACACTGGCCGTACACCACTGGTGATCGTCGAGGGAACACTGAATAGTGCACGGTACATCCAAACCGTCATCGAACCCATCGTTCTACCATTCCTAGACCGGCAAGGGAACTTGCTGTTCCAACAGGACAATGCACGTCCGCATGTATCCCGTGCCACCCAACGTGCTCTAGAAGGTGTAAGTCAACTACCCTGGCCAGCAAGATCTCCGGATCTGTCCCCCATTGAGCATCTTTGGGACTGGATGAAGCGTCGTCTCACGCGGTCTGCACGTCCAGCACGAACACTGGTCCAACTGAGGCGCCAGGTGGAAATGGCATGGCAAGCCGTTCCACAGGACTACATCCAGCATCTCTACGATCGTCTCCATGGGAGAATAGCAGCCTGCATTGCTGCGAAAGGTGGATATACACTGTACTAGTGCCGACACTGTGCATGCTCTGTTGCCTGTGTCTATGTGCCTGTGGTTCTGTCAGTGTGATCATGTGATGTATCTGACCCCAGGAATGTGTCAATAAAGTTTCCCCTTCCTGGGACAATGAATTCACGGTGTTCTTATTTCAATTTCCAGGAGTGTATTTACTTCCTGTACTACTACAGGTCGGATTTACACATGTACGACAATTAGTGAATATTACAACACGCGTTTTATGAAGTATCAATTTTTCACTTTTAACACATTCACCGCAAAGAATTACTGTACACGTCACATTGCAGGTGTTGTACAGTTCACAGAAACTATACGAATATCCCACCGTCAACTTTAGTGCGTGTGCGCTTTCTCTGGAGTACATGTTTTGCTTTCTGAGTGCCTTTGCACATTTCCCCCCCCCCCCCCCCTCCCGCATCCCTTCTCCATAATGAGGGCAGCAGCGTGCGTCCATGATGCGACAAAGCTGTTCGTCTTGGGTATTCATCTTCCGTTCTTGTGATCTTGATAGCCAGTATCTGAACTACTGAAACCAATCCAGCGATGAGCGTAAGTGACATTGAGATCTTCCTTCAGACATCTGGTAAAATGTGCAGGGGCTCCATCATGATGGAAAACACTGCAGTACTCCTGGCCGAAGTAATTTCCTCGAGGCGTTCAACAATTCAGTTTTTTAAAAAAAAAAAAAAAAAACACAAGTAATTCTGTCTTGTCACTGGTTCTTCTAGAATGACTGGAACTGTCAACATTCTACGGACCATGCAACAACAAACACTGAACGAAAAACGAACTTTTAAGTCGATTTCTATTGTGGCGTGTGGACTTTCCTTCGATCATTGACGATTATTACATGTGTTGTTAATTCCATTCCGTGTAAACGTTGCTTAGTAAGTGACCAGTATTAAGGAACAAATGACAATGATAATACAACTAATGACAAAGTTCAAGTCGTATGGCATTGTCACAAAGGAGGAGATTGTGAACACACCGTATGTGAAATGGATACAAATTTTCCAGATGTAGTGTTCGCTATACAAAATTATTTACATCAGTATTCCGCAAGCCATCTGACAGTGTATGGCTAGGGTACTTCTGGTACCACTAACTGATCCGCTTTTTCTGTTCAGTTCGCGAACGGCACTTGGGACATCGATGAATGCAGGAAGTAGCCGTGTGCTGATAATATGACTGCACAACGCCATCTCGACACTGTGTTGTTGTTCCTACACAGGTTGATGGACTACACATTCAAAATACATGTGGGAACTAGGGAGAGTGCCTGTTTCACACAAAGTGCTAAGAACTCTGATAATCGCTCTACCATAAGGAAGTCTACGTATCGGAAAGTACCAACGGTATTCCTCGACAGGAGAATGAGCACTACCATTGCAGAAGCCATAAACATACAAAAATCATCAAATTCTTCGTTTGTGCAGACTTAGGACATTTTAGCCAGCACGTGTAAAGATACAGTTAACTGGTGCTTTTCTGTGATACTTTCTCAGGCCTTCTAACTACTTCACTTACAACACACCATGGACTTCTGTGCGTTCAACGGGTTACATTAACGCAGAAAGACATCCCGAACAAAGAGCTTGAAAGCACCAAGGTAGGTTGGGTTAGGATAGGACGTCAGAGAGGTTGAAGGAGTAGACACAAGATATCTGTGCCCCACTATCCTGAAAACAAACGTGTCTTACCTCGGAAACCATTCGGAATAGGGAATATGTCCATATCATTTTTTTTGCTTGAAATGAGAGTTCCTGTTATATCCCTGAATGTTGACCATCCCTCCTAGGACGCTCTGTGTATTATTGCTTTATGAATATCATTATTTGGTTTCTCTGTTCGTAATACGCATAACTGTTTTTCAATACACAATTTCCTTTTTTATGTCCAAATAACTCATTACGAGCAGGATCACTGTCGGTGATAACCAACCCGAAATTGGGGCAAATTTTCACAAACATTTACTGCGATAGAGCATTTCCTCAAAAGCGAAATGTTACCGTGACCTCATATTTGTGAGAAAACATAGCCAATAATCAATATTACGAGGTACACAAATGACAGAAAGGAAAACTACACAACGACTCTTCAAAATTTAAAAATCGTACACGTAAGTTTTGAAAACATCCTGGTTTTCCCCACAATTATGTGCAACCTACTCCCATTTCAAGGTTGTGGTTTAGGGATTGTGTAACTAAACAGCTTCTCACCTCTGCACATCTGTTTTAATCAGTTATTTCCTTTTCTTCTCGTGATCATTTTACGAGTATAAACTAGTACTCTATCGAAAGCTGGTAGCGAAATATATTATCGCTTGACAGCTTGTGCAGTAGGCGATACTGCATGCAAGAAAGAAAACAACAATTTGATAAACAACTTCATTAGAATTATTATATACTCTTAATATTTAAAAAAGTATTTACTGTCAAATGAAATTGCTGGAGGATGAAAAATTCCAACAATGTAACGTACGTAATTAAGAAGAGAAGCAAAATGATGTTTAATATATGCAAAATGCTCATTTTACCTCTCAGAGCAAAGATGATATTTGCAGTTGCGAGGAGTACCAGTTGGAGGGAATCGCTAGAGGGCGTACGGTGCGAAAGAGGTTTCCGGCTGGCTCATGTGCAGGCAGATTTATTGAAATATCTCCGTTATGCAAACAACGCAATGTAAATGGTGGAGTTGTTGACGAGGACGGAGCATTAAATGGACGAATGCTTATAGAGTAAATTTGAAACAAGAACTAGAGGAGGACAACACGAAGGCAGAATATTGAAGGTGACCCGCGAGCTGCTTTAACAACTGCATGAAGTGCTGTCTGTAAGAACTTTATTGCAACTGCGCTCTCTTTTAAAGTTACAAAATTCTGGAATACATTCCCTTTTTCTAAAATTAGTTTAGGTTTGCTTATAGTTATATACAGTTGATCAAATGCTCGTTCGTGAATGTAGCGATCCGCATTTTTTTTCTTTTTTTTTCGTTCGTTAAAACTGAATTGCTTCACAACAGGAAAGTAACATGAATTAAATTTACTCTATCAGTGAGCTGTGTGAAGTCCATGGACGACTTAGGTTTCTAAATTATATCTTTGGGTGTAACATTTTATGCCTCATTGCGCCAATGTAGTTTTAATAACAACTTTGAGTAGCTTTTCATATGTATATGAGGTACGCAATAGTGGCTATTTGTTATCTTTTTCTACACTCCTGGAAATTGAAATAAGAACACCGTGAATTCATTGTCCCAGGAAGGGGAAACTTTATTGACACATTCCTGGGGTCAGATACATCACATGATCACACTGACAGAACCACAGGCACATAGACACAGGCAACAGAGCATTCACAATGTCGGCACTAGTACAGTGTATATCCACCTTTCGCAGCAATGCAGGCTGCTATTCTCCCATGGAGACGATCGTAGAGATGCTGGATGTAGTCCTGTGGAACGGTTTGCCATGCCATTTCCACCTGGCGCCTCAGTTGGACCAGCGTTCGTGCTGGACGTGCAGACCGCGTGAGACGACGCTTCATCCAGTCCCAAACATGCTCAATGGGGGACAGATCCGGAGATCTTGCTGGCCAGGGTAGTTGTCTTACACCTTCTAGAGCACGTTGGGTGGCACGGGATACATGCGGACGTGCATTGTCCTGTTGGAACAGCAAGTTCCCTTGCCGGTCTAGGAATGGTAGAACGATGGGTTCGATGACGGTTTGGATGTACCGTGCACTATTCAATGTCCCCTCGACGATCACCAGTGGCGTACGGCCAGTGTAGGAGATCGCTCCCCACACCATGATGCCGGGTGTTGGCCCTGTGTGCCTCGGTCGTATGCAGTCCTGATTGTGACGCTCATCTGCACGGCGCCAAACACGCATACGACCATCATTGGCACCAAGGCAGAAGCGACTCTCATCGCTGAAGACGACACGTCTCCATTCGTCCCTCCATTCACGCCTGTCGCGACACCACTGGAGGCGGGCTGCACGATGTTTGGGCGTGAGCGGAAGACGGCCTAACGGTGTGCGGGACCGTAGCCCAGCTTCATGGAGACGGTTGCGAATGGTCCTCGCCGATACCCCAGGAGCAACAGTGTCCCTAATTTGCTGGGAAGTGGCGGTGCGGTCCCCTACGGCACTGCGTAGGATCCTACGGTCTTGGCGTGCATCCGTGCGTCGCTGCGGTCCGGTCCCAGGTCGACGGGCACGTGCACCTTCCGCCGACCACTGGCGACAACATCGATGTACTGTGGAGACCTCACGCCCCACGTGTTGAGCAATTCGGCGGTACGTCCACCCGGCCTCCCGCATGCCCACTATACGCCCTCGCTCAAAGTCCGTCAACTGCACATACGGTTCACGTCCACGCTGTCGCGGCATGCTACCAGTGTTAAAGACTGCGATGGAGCTCCGTATGCCACGGCAAACTGGCTGACACTGACGGCGGCGGTGCACAAATGCTGCGCAGCTAGCGCCATTCGACGGCCAACACCGCGGTTCCTGGTGTGTCCGCTGTGCCGTGCGTGTGATCATTGCTTGTACAGCCCTCTCGCAGTGTCCGGAGCAAGTATGGTGGGTCTGACACACCGGTGTCAATGTGTTCTTTTTTCCATTTCCAGGAGTGTATTAAGATGTTTTGTGTTTATGTGCCAATGATTTAAGGTTAGATGACATTTGTACGGTAACTCATTTGTCTTATCTACTGTCAGCTAATTAACCGCATGTGTAAATTTATTTAAAAGGAGTGATTTTTGGTGAGAAACTGGATGGTAGAGTATGGATTACGAGTTAGATAAGGACTATGTCTAAATTTCTTTCATGTAGTGAAAGTTCACTAAAGTGCAGGATTCGTCATTGTGCGTGTCTAGTTTTCTTATGGCAATTCAGACACGTCATATAATTAAAACATTTATATCTGAAGCATACTGCAGCCGGCACCTGTCGGGAACGATAAACATTTGCAGCAGAGTTAACCTTTGATCCAACAGTTGTAGAAACATGACGTATTCTGAGCTCAAAAGTATTGATGATTGTCCATCAGAACGACCACCTCCTTCTCCCCCAGCGTCGATTCAGGACACCGCTCATGTGAAACCCAACCGGCGTTTTTCTCACATGACATCCAAAAAGCCACGAATCAAGGCAATTAAATAGATACGGAATTTCTGGACTTCCGAAAGACCTTCAGTATCACTTGTTATAGAAGGTACGATGATGACTCAACACATTATCTTGGATGGAGAGTCATCGATGTCTGTAGAATGAAGTATCGGGCGCGTCACAGGGGTGTGTGTTACGACTTTTGCTATCAATATCTTGCATTAATGACCTTTAAGACAGTATCAGTAGTAACCTAGGAATTTCTGCAGATGTTGCAATTACCTCTACTGAAATACTGTATGAAAATGTTGCACAAATATTCAATCATATCTCGACAACATTTGAAAGTGGTTAAAATATTGGTAACTTCCATTGTTCAATAAATGTGGAACTACGGACTTCATAAATCGCAAAAACAGTACCTTGTATCTACAATGTTAGTGACGAGCTGTGGTAGTCAGTGGCACCATACAAATATCTGATTGTAATGGCTGTAGGGATATGGAGTGGCAGAAACTGAGCACTAGCTATCACGAGAGGCGGACCCGCAAACATAAAAGAAGGCGGGGGCGTATTTTGTTGCCAGAAGAGAAACAGTAAGAGCAGAATGGATCGTTCAGGAGACTCAGTGACTTCGGATGTTGACCAGTCACTGGCCGTCACCTGAGTAAAAGGAGAACCGTTCAGTTTACTTGGACTAGTCATTGGATGTCATCTGTGTAACAAATCCGCCAGGGACATTCCAGCTTTTCTAAAGTTGCCCCAGTCGATTTTTTAAAAAGGTGTGTGAATCTGAAACTTGAAGGAACGACCACAGACAAATAATTGGCATGAAAACAGCGTAAGGATTTACTCTGGAGTTCCAAAATACTAGCAACGGTCCAACTGTGACAGTGATTGTGCATGTGGAGTTTGAGAAGTGGTGGACTATAGTCGAACAACTCCTCATGAACCCCACATTTCTGTAGACGGTATTATATCCCCAATGAAGTACGGTGGAGGTGATGTTTACAGTGTGGGAGTATTTTTCGTGGTTACGGTGTGGTTTGCCTACTGTGCCTAAGAAAGCATTAAGTGCAGTAGGATATGAAGCAGTTTACAGCATACATAGTATCTGAGAGGCAATGGTTTGTGGACAATACATTCCTTAAGTGGACTGGCCCATCTAGTTTCCCGATCTGAATTCATATTTGAGGTAAGTTAGAACCTCGACTTCGCTCCAGATCCTAGCGTCCTAGATCACTACAGTCTCTGCTTTCGGCTCACGAAGAAGAATGGGCTGCTATTCTGCCAATAACATACAGACATTTCATTGCAAGTTTCCCTATCAGGGTTCAAGTCATTACAAAGCCGAATGGTGGACACATTGCTTAATAGTGCCCATTAATAAATGTCTGAATGCTTTTGATCAGATACTACTTCTTGTGCCACTCCAGGTTTAGGCCTAGGGCCTGCTGTAGCCTCACCATATCATCCTCCATCTCCCCACACTTATCTTGCCCCAAGGCTTATAATGCATTGCTAGTTTAAGACCTCATTGTGATGGCACACGAAGTACGTGTTCTTTCAAATTTTCTTTGAATTTGATTGCCTTTGGGTTATTGGTTGCATCCCTAATTCTTCCCTTATTACTTCGTTTCTGATTTTGTCTTCCCTAGTGCAGCCTCTCACAGCTCTTAGAAATTTTGTTTCTGGTGCTTCCAGTTGCCGTAAAACTTTATATCTCAGTGGCCCATTTTGCTCCCTATATAACAAAATTGAAACTGCCATGACTACATAAAATTTCAGCGTTGTTTCTTTCCTTGTTTTAACGCTAGGTTTCCTCCTTATAATGACACATATACGCTTGTAAGTTTAGGTTTTTCCTGTGTATCCATATCTTGATCATACGATATGCCATATCACAAATACTTGAAATGGGCTACCTGTTTCTCGGCTTATTATTGAGCACTATTTTTGTTCGTACTTGGTGAATACCTAAAAGGTCCACGGTTTTGGTTCTATTTATAGGTGTAGGCGGATTGTAGCTGGCACTTATTGCATTTAGTTTGTGTAATGCCATTCGTAATTTACCTAATTTATCTTCGCTATCTTGAAGGATAGTCGTCACTTGATACCCCTCGAATAATATCTCGGTAATATGTTAATCATTTGATCAGATACTGTATATGAGTAATTCTTGCTGACCGTTATGTTCACTATTTTCATGCAAGAATTATTCAAATGGTTTTAATTCTGTCGTTCATCTAGTTTAGTACTTAAGTGATACTGAGTGGCGAACGATACGCCTGCTTACAACAGCTCGAATATTAACAACGCTCTCGCTTATTGCGGTTTGGAATACCCCGTCCTCCGTTACATAAACTTCATTTCCCGAGGCTTCACACAGCCTCTGCTGTCTGTATACCTCAGACTATAATTTGTGTCCCTCTTATTCACGACGCACGTGATGGATGAATCGATATTTCATTTCTCTGACGGATCCCGTTAGGCAGCGCACTCGAGACCTGATGATCCATCACGCAAGATAAAAGGCTTGCTATCTGGAAGCGCCGAACACGAAAAAAACGCTTCTATCAAAATAATTGCACAGGACACGACGTATTGACATCCTTGACGGAGACGGAAAAGTATTACGGATCGCTGCCGTTGGAGTATATTCCAGTACACACACACACACACACACACACACACACACACACACACAGAGTATCTTTGCGTACAAACAGGACATCCCTACCGCTGTGCGCAAAGGGCAGGCATATTCATACTGAATCACGCAGTAGGATGGTTTTGAACAGGTTTCCTCCAGACGAAGTTCACAAAGACAGGATAAAAATGAAAATATGTACAAATAACCAGCCAAGTCGAATATTTGAGTTGAATATCGATGAAAAGCGTCGAGTAAGCTATTATTCATGATCAAGGTGACATAGTTGAAAGCATTGTCTGGTGAATTCTGTATATTGTTTGAATAAAACACTTTACTTACAACTGTTGACCAATATCAAGGTGTGTCATTTTCAGTCTTACCTTGTAAACATGACAACGTACATAAATATCTAACACAAAGTGACGAACCAACACGAGTGAAAATCCATGCATATACTAAGCTCTTGGCACCACAGTGCCAATTAGATGCACATGCTTTTTACGACACTTGAAGTAATATAGTGATATTGTGGCAAACTGTAATAAAAAGTGGCAGGGAACACCAGCATGTCACAATTAAAATACCATACAGTTCTGCTGATGTCCCAGCATGCACTAATCACTTGACTTGCCAATGGCGGCTTAGCTAGTATAATAGTTTCACAGATATATAAGCATGCACCTGTTTATGTAGTGTTGTCTGATAATGGCTACATTTAGATACATATGCCACATTACAATTATGCCTTGTCTCAAGACAACGTGACATTTTAAATCGCAGACTAAAAATAACATTATGTTTTGAACATACAGTGTTATATTTTAATGTAAAATTCACAAGCAGCATATATTGTCATCCTTTACATGTAAATTTATAATAAGTATAATTCAACGTCACTTTTTAAAAATAAGTTTGCAATAAACGTAGTTCATATTGTAAGTGTAGGCTTCCGTGGCCGGCTGAAATTCTTCTGAGGTGTTGACGAATTGTCAGTAAATAGAATTGTATGACGTTTCGGCCACTCCTGTAAACGGCTTTCCTCAGGGATTTGTGCTCAGTCCTGACACATAGTTACCTTGATGACTTTTTTTGACTCAGGACTTACGATGTAGCTCTGTGTTGATGAACAAATTGAACTGCATTTGCTGTACACTTATTTTTTGAAAATGACATTAACTATAGTTTTTACAAGTTTACATGTGAAGAATGATAATATATATTTCATTGTAAATTTTACATTTAAATAAATGACACTGAAAATTTTAAAAACATAGTGTTATTTTAAATCGTTGATTTAAAATGTTACGTAAATTGTATTAAAAGTAATTTTATTGAGATTCGAGAGAAGACATAATTGCAGTGTGGCACACGTATCGAAATTTATCGATTATCTGACACCACTATGTAAACAACTGTATACTTACTTAGCTGAGGAAATATTATACTAGCTGAGCCGCCATTGTGATGTCAAGTGATTTGTGCATACTGGGACATCAGTACAACATAATGTAGTTTTTAACTGTATGGTATTTTATTTGTGACAAGCTGGTGTTCCCTGCCACTTTTTATTAAATTTGACACAACATTACTACGTTACTTCCAGTGTTTTAAAAAGCATGTATATATAATAAAGTTACAAGGTCCATTCTAATGTTGCCATGGTGGGCACAGTGGTTATACGAAATTGTATATGTTTGAGTTACCTGCACTTTGGATTTTTGTTTTTGTAACTTCCAGATCCGATGATGACAGCGTAGATCCGTCGAAAGCGGTTGTAGTAACAAAGAGAATTATTAGCGACCTTGGTAAGCTTGATTGTTCAAGAATAATATCAAATCCATATTACCTCACACTTATTTGAAAAGGAATATCTCAGAACGATATCGTCGCCACTTGGGACGAACTGATCGGATACGATCACGCTTGTGCTCGACGTACTCATGTCAGACTATGAAATTAGAATACCATAATTATAAGCAAAATCTCAGTAAGTACGAAACCCATCTCCCTGAATGGGAACTATGGGCTCCTTTCTCGATACAAACAAATCGGTAACTGCATACCACACTCAAAGGTACACACCGCGACAAGAGCACAGGCTTCTGAAAATCAGATAGACTGATTTAAACCACAGCTCACAAATATTGTGGATATCAAGCTTTAGGTATTTTTGAATGAGCAACGCTTGGTGAAGGTAAAGAAACTATTGTTTGTTGGGATCTTTTTCCAAACTAACCATACAATACAAAAAGTAATCCATAATTCACGAAGAAATGTTTTATTTTTTTCAAATCATTGTGTTAGTTATAACTCTCAATCATATACGATATGTTCTACGAACAGTGGATCATTTGATGGAAATGTTAACGACGGTGTCAAGGTTCAAGTATTGTGCTTCTTATTTATTAACGTACAAGATAGCGTTGTCGTTCAATTTCTGTTATGTCACAATGTTGTGCAGATAAATTCTCAATAATCTAAGGACAGAAAAGAAATTCCTGCAGTAGATGTATAACCTGGTATAGTTAAAGGCATCTCCACCTATTTCATCATTTCTGGAATCAACTGACCGACGTGAGTGTTCCAAGAAAAGAAGCGCACTAAGTCTTCGATGTTTCCAACGAAATAATTTTTACATTTATGTGCAAATTTAACCTTCGTGGCTCAAAGTTATCCTTATGAAATTCTGTCATATAACTGCAATCTTTAGTTTCCTAAAGAACAATATTTCTTATGTTTTTCAAGTGAGTCACATAAGCTTTAGAAAATCGATACTCTAAACACTGACCCACAACATCTAAAACCTCAATATAAAGTCTCCGGTGTTAACCACGGGGGCAAGTAACGGCATAGGATAGAGCGCCCCCCATTAAGTTTTCGACAAATCTTTCGAACTTTCGGAATTTTCGTATCTTCGACAATAATTTTCTTGGGTAATTTCAGGCAAGAGCTCTATACTTCATCGAAACATCTCGGGAATTAGTAATACTGTGTATGACTTTTTGGAGCTATAGAGAGGAATTTTGCAGAAAAGCATTCAAAATTCCAACTGCCTTTAAAATTTTAATTATAGTAGTGACAAAGATAAATTCAAAAATATACAGAAAATTTAATAATTCTTCCACTTCTGCACTGGCATCTGATTATCTCGAGCCCGAGTTCCTCGAAGAACAAAATTAATTGTTTGTAATTGGTTCAAAAGACTCCAAGCACTATGGGACTTAACATCTGAGGTCATCAGTCCCCTGGTATTAGAGCTACGTAAGCCTAACTAACCTAAGGGCAACACACACATCCATACCCGAGGCAGGATTCGAACCTGTGACCGTAGCAGCCGCGTGGTTCCGGACTGAAGCTCCTAGAACCGCTCGTCCACAGCGTCCGGCTGTCCATAATTCTGGAAAACACTTTTCAACGAACTTATTGTACAATACCATCGGTCAGGGCAAAAGGCCGAAGAGCTAGATGATGAATGAATAAAATTGGTACCTTGGACAGTTTATAGACAATTATTGCCATTCGCTCAGTAGACCCCCATACAAAGTTGGTCATTTCTTTTGCATTCGAAAGGTAGACTCTCATCATGGTCTCATTTTGCATTGCCTCTTGGGTCAGGGAAAGAGACAAACAGTGAACCTGCGGAAGTCACGGCTACGTTTCTGTGATTTTTGCTTGCAGCCCACAAAAAGCGCCGGTAATATTAGCTGCTACGTCTGTAGCAATACCTCTGCATGACTTGATATCATGATAGAAAAAAAGAGATCATCCATTAAAATTCTCAACAGTACTCCAGTCACAGTACAATCGGTATTATAGAAACCAGGAAATAAATAATTAATTTGAAAATTAGCACCACTGACACATCGAAACCAAACAGAAAGTTGCTCGTGTTCACATATGTCGCTGGTTTCATCAACAGTTATCGACTAGTATTGAGCATCTTTTACAAAATTTGTGAAATTTTGTAAGACTTTGTTAGCCATAAAGGATCGTAAATCATTTGTTATGTCGCGCGAAAGCACTCTGTGCTTTGAATGCCGAAGCCAACTGGACAAATTGGAGTTATCTTCAGGAAATAATTCTCACAATACATATATCTAATATTTTCATCTCTGTGATCATGGATTGCTTACATCTACATCATGAAATTACGAAGTGAAGATAAGATCCTCAACGGAGCTACTCCTCCATCCTTCATTTCTACCTCCTTTATCTTTAAACCCTACACGTTCACACCTTTATTAACTGCAATCTTCCTACCAAACCAACACATATGATATTTCGACTGTATCTGACAAACAGAGCTTCATAGCGATTTTTTTCAAGAAGAAAACCTATCCTTAACGAACGCTTCTATCAAATCTTCGTCGTATTTAGTTTTCTTCGCCAATGCCAATTAGAGCAACGCATTTCCTTAGATGCAGAGCAAAACACTTTACCACTCTTCTCGTCACATAACAACCAAGTATATTTGTCTTTCCATTGTTTTTGAAAAATACCAACACGACCAGTTTTCTTCGTTTTACTCGATACAGGAGCTGAATCGGTGACACCTGAAGCGATACTTGAATTTGTTGTAGCTGAATCACTTTTCTCCATTGACGAGTGAACACTGAATTTACCCTTTACAAGAATCAACTACAACAAAGGTATAAACGAAATAAATTGTAATTGTGAGATTGTGTTAGGCAATCAAAAATGTAAACTAAAGCTTCTGCTCCCCAAAGAAAGGTGATAAGTTAATGAATATCTATCGACGTAACGCAGGCGGTTTACATCACTGTCGGCCGTTGACCGGTGGGTGAAACGTTCAAAAATTTTCATGATTGTTTCCACAAGAGAGTAGTGCTACGTACTTGTCAGTTGTTTCTGGAGGACTAAGAAGCACTAGGCCGTACTTGCACGAGCCAGCCCTGGAAGTCAAAATTGGCATAATTGACAGCATTGAATTTTTCCTCAGTTTTTCTTTTATGTATTTATTTAAATTGTTTAGACACTTAGAGGATCACACGAAGTGAACGACGACCCGTGGTTGCTATTTTTCTTGTCCTTCCAGACTGTTTCATCCTCTCGCTGTGTTTAGCTCGACGTTCTTCCGTCCATCTTCCCGTAGATCTTTTGGGTTTTTCGTCTGGTGTAACTCCCCAACAGTGGACCTTCTGACTGAAGACGATTCGATCTGCGATGTCTGCTGATGTGATGTTGGCATTGTTGAGATCAGTTTGAACTTGTTTGGTTCAAAATGGCTCTGAGCACTATGGGACTTAACATCTATGGTCATCAGTCCCCTAGAACTTAGAACTACTTAAACGTAACTAACCTAAGGACATAACACAACACCCAGTCATCACGAGGCAGAGAAAATCCCTGACCCCGCCGGGAATCGAACCCGGGAACCCGGGCGTGGGAAGCGAGAACGCTACCGCACGACCACGAGCTGCGGACAACTTGTTTGGTCCAGATTGTTTTCTTTTTCTAGTTTATGTGAGTACATTAGAATTTTCTTTGTTAATCTGTTGTCATCCAATCTCACGATGTGTCCATAGAACTTCAGTCGTCGTTTGCAGAAGCCTGTTTCAATGTTGGAGTATTTTTCTGTTGTCGTGTTTGAATGTAGCTGATATCCTTCGCCTGTGACCTTTGGAAACAGGATTTTGCGAATGATTTTGCTTTCAACTTTTTTGATGTTGTCGAGATGCCCTTTGTAATTGAGGTTTAGGGTCTCGCTTGCATGAAGTGTTTCGGGTTTGATGACAGTCGTATAGAGTCGAATTTTGTTCTGATACTCATGCACCTTATGTTCTAGATGTTCGCAATTTTCCCGTGTGCTTTTCGCATTTTGACTTCGCGTGCTTTTTAGACTAATCTTTCTGTTCCTGTGGGTACGATAGAAATGGAAATGCCGTGTGGCTAGAGCCTCCCGTCGGGTAGACCGTTCGCCTGGTCCAAGTTTTTCGAGTTGACGCCACTTCAGCGACTTGCCTATCGATGAGAACGAAATGATGATGATAAGGACAACACAACACCCAGTCCCTGAGCGGAGAAAATCTCCGACCCAGCCGGAAATCGAACCCAGGCTGTTAGGTATGCCATTCCGTCACGCTGACTATTCAGCTACCAGGAGAGGACTGTGGCTTTGATGATTTCATCCAAGCATTTAAAGTGATTGACTCTGTTTATTGTGCCATATTCTGTGATCAGATTTTCTGTTTTGATGTGTTTTGTGGCCATAAATTCAGTTTTTATGAAAGAGATTTGGAGCCCGACTTTTTCGGCACATCTTTTGAGTACTTCGATCTGATATATTGCTTTTTGTTCATCCTCCGAGAAGTTCGCGATATCGTCAGTGAGGGCTAAACATATGACACTGATGTTATCCCTTTTCTTCCTAGCATGATGGGTCTCCAGCTGTTTTGTTTTTTTCAGTTCTCTTTCCCATTCTTTGATGACCTTATCGAGAAATATGTTGAAGAGTAGTGGGCAGAGTCTGTCACCCTGTCGAACGACGGTTTTGATGAGGAATGGTTGGGAGATTTCTCCGTTGAACTTGACTTTGGAAGTTGTGTTGGTTAGGATTTGTTGGATGAGTCATGTTAAGATTGTTTTCTTCGAGCATATTAAAGAGGGATTGTCGATCGATGGAGTCGTAGGCTTTCTTGAAGTCGAGGAATGTGCAGATGGTTGGGAGATTTCGTATGGCTCGAAGTGTTAATGTGGATTTCAGGTTGAAAATCTGTTCAGTGCATGATCTGATCTGTGTTGTGTAAACCCTGTCTGGTATTCACCAGTTAGGGGCTTGAGCTGTTCTTGTGCTCGTTGTAGGAGGCAGGCGGAGGGTATTTAGTAAGGGAAAGGGGGGGGGGCGGAAGATTCCTCTGTAGTTGTTTATATCAGATTTGTTTTCTTTTCTGTGGAGTGGGTGGATGAGTGCACATTTCCAGTCGTTTGGGAGGTTTTCACTTTGCCAGATTTCTTGGATGATCCGTGTGATTTCCTGAAGTGATCATGGCCCCAGATTTTTCAGTAATTAGAATAACTTTACCTTCTAACTCTTCCATTTGGTCCGTGTTTGCATAGAAAAGCAACAATATCAGAAATCGTGTCCGCCTTGATGCAAAACACCTTGTTATTTGTTTATTTCCCCAAACACAGTTTCTGATATTAATGTTTTTCAGTAATTCTGCGACGATTCCATCTTCTCCTGATGCCTTTCCGTTCTTGAGTTTCTTGATGTGGTGGTGGATTTCTTCTTGTGTTGGTGGTTCTGCATCAGGTTTTGTATGCTCTGGGACTAGGTGTTGGGGGGTGGTTTGGGGCAGTTGAGGAGGTCGGAAAAGTAGCGTGCCAGTTCTTCAGTTTCCTTGGTTGGTGAGTGCAAGTTTTCCATCTCGTTTCCTGAAAGTCAGATTTTGCGGTGAGTAACCTTTAATATTGCTCGTGGAAGTCATGTAGAAATTTCTGCTGTCGAAGTTCCTGAAGTTATCCTCTAATGATGCGGTGTAGACACGCTTTGCGTTAATGATGGTTCTGTTTGTATGCCTGCGGATGTTGAGGAATTGCTGTGGGGTTTCTGGTGAGTTGTGGCTGTTGTATTATTGGAAGGCGAGTCAGTGGTTAATGATGGCATGATCACAGTCAGAATATCACCAGGGGTGTTTTACCTTCTTTTGCAGTGGGATCAGTTCTTTGGCTTTTCTGATTTTCTATTATTCGCCGGTTCTTTCCCAATTCTTCTGCGATTTTTGTTTCCTGACTTTTCGATACATCAAACTTTTGGATGTGGGCTTTTTTGTGGTGAACTCTCTTCTACGTCTACCTCTACGTGATTACTCTGCTATTCACAATAAAGTGCCTGGCAGAGGGTTCAATGAACTACCTTCAAGCTGTCTCTCTACCGTTCCACTCTCGAACGGCACGCGGGAAAATCGAGCACTTAAATTTTTCTGTGCGAGCCTCGATTTCTCTTATTTTATCGTGATGATCATTTCTCCCTATGTAGGTGGGTGCCAACAGAATTTTTTCGCAATCGGAGGAGAAAACTAGTGATTGAAATTTCATGAGAAGATCCCGTCGCAACGAAAAACGCCTTTGTTTTAATGATTGCCACTCCAATTCACGTATCATGTCTGTGATACTATCTCCCCTATTTCGCGATAATACAAAACGAGTTGCCCTTCTTTGTACTTTTTCGATGTCATCCGTCAGTCCCATCTGATGCGGATCCCACACCGCACAGCAATACTCCAGAATAGGGCGGACAAGCGTGGTGTAAGAGGTCTCTTTAGTAGATCTGTTGCACCTTCTAAGTGTTCTGCCAATGAATCGCAGTCTTTGGTTTGCTCTACCCACAATATTATCTATGTGATCCTTCCAATTTAGATTATTTGTAATTGTAATCCCTAAGTATTTAATTGAATTTACAGCTTTCAGATTTTTGTGACTTACCACGTAATCGAAATTTAGCTGATTTCTTTTAGTACTCATGTGAATAACTTTAGACTTTTCTTTATTCAGGGTCAATTGCCACTTTTCGCAACATACAGATATCTTATCTAAATCAGTTTGCAAGTCGTTTTGATCATCTGATGACTTTACAAGACGGTAAATGACAGCATCATCTGCAGACAATCTAAGACGGCTACTCGGATTGTACTCTATGTCTTTAATATAGATCAGGAACAATAGAGGGCCTATAACACTTCCTTGGGGAACGCCGGATATTACTTCCGTTTTACTCGATGATTACTACGAACTGTGACCTGTGACCTTTCTGACAGGAAATCACGAATCCAGTCGCACAACTAAGGCGATACTCCGTAGGCACGCAGTTTGGTTAGAAGACGCTTGTGAGGAAAGGTGTCGAAATCCTCCTGGAAATCTAAAAGTATGGAATCAATTTGACATCCCCTATCGAACTTTGAGGTTCGCCGATGACATTGTAATTCTGTCAGAGACAGCAAAGGACTTGGAAGAGCAGTTGAATGGAATGAACAGTGTCTTGAAAGGAGGATATAAGATGAACATCAACAAAAGCAAAACAAGGATAATGGAATGTAGTCTAATTAAGTCGGGTGATGCTGAGGGAATTAGATTAGGAAATGAGGCACTTAAAGTAGTAAAGGAGTTTTGCTATTTGGGGAGCAAAATAACTGATGATGGTCGAAGTAGAGAGGATATAAAATGTCGGCTGGCAATGGCAAGGAAAGCGTTTCTGAAGAAGAGAAATTTGTTAACATCTAGTATAGATTTAAGTGTCAGGAAGTCATTTCTGAAAGTATTCGTATGGAGTGTAGCCATGTATGGAAGTGAAACATGGACGATAAATAGTTTGGACAAGAAGAGAATAGAAGCTTTCGAAATGTGGTGCTACAGAAGAATGCTGAAGATTAGATGGGTAGATCACATAACTAATGAGGAAGTATTGAATAGGATTGGGGAGAAGAGAAGTTTGTGGCACAACTTGACCAGAAGAAGGGATCGGTTGGTAGGACATGTTCTGAGGCATCAAGGGATCACCAATTTAGTATTGGAGGGCAGCGTGGAGGGTAAAAATCGTAGAGGGAGACCAAGAGATGAATACACTAAGCCGATTCAGAAGGATGTAGGTTGCAGTAGGTACTGGGAGATGAAAAAGCTTGCACAGGATAGAGTGGCATGGAGAGCTGCATCAAACCAGTCTCAGGACTGAAGACCACAACAACAACAACAACATCGACAGCACTTATTACTTCACGAGTATAAAGAGCTAGTTCTGTTTCACTAGAACGATATTTTCCTCGGGCAAAATTTTACTTTGATTCGTGTAAGGTAGTGGTCTGAATCGATGTTTGCATCCCGTAGGACGCGGACATCACGCATGGTTCTGTAGTGGGCGTGGGAGATGGCTGTGTGATCGATCTGGTATTCACCGAGTTGTTGGATTGGTGATTGCCACGTTTTCTGTTTGTGTATGGGTTTCCTGCAGTAGGTAGACATAATGTTGAGGTCAGATTGTCGGTAGATATCAACCAGCCGCGTGCCGTTCGTGTTTGTGTTTTGGTGTGCAGAATTCTTGCCAATGATTTTGCGACAGTTATTTTGCTTGCCTAGTTGAGCATTGAAGTCTCCCATTGGGATTTTCGCATCATCTTGATATTTTCTTTTATTATTTGTTATATTTTATTTTCCGTCCCCATTTTGTGTGGATCATGAGCATGCTATATAAACTGGAGGGGTGGGGAGTTCGAGCACAGGAACACCCACGCGTTCACTGTCCCTGAGTTTCGACACTCACTGACGTGTAAGTTATTATCGTATGGCAGTCGAAGCGACGTTAGCGTCCTAGTGGCCAGAAAGCTCGCCGTAAGACTGATTTTTATTTTCAGTTATTTTTCTACTTAATTTACGAACACTAGTAAATTACCAAGAGAGGTCAATGATAGTGAAATAAATGTAAAAAAAGCAGAATCTCTTGATTCAATGGTATAGCCTACAACGTATCCTTGAAGAAATACTGTAGATTATATATGTAAGTTCAGCTCATTCCGCTGAAAGCAAGGGCCAGTAAACCCAGTATTTCATGCTTGAGAAGTTACCTGTTGTTCTCCCGATGGGAACTTTCCTTGACACGTAACAGGTTTGCGTTTACTCTACTGATTAACACATTCTTACATTTTACTCGGTTTTCCAATACACTAATATGTTTGTGTAACTACTTTTTCTTCACGAGACAATAATGTTGAAGATTCATACACTCCTGGAAATGGAAAAAAGAACACATTGACACCGGTGTGTCAGACCCACCATACTTGCTCCGGATACTGCGAGAGGGCTGTACAAGCAATGATCACACGCACGGCACAGCGGACACACCAGGAACCGCGGTGTTGGCCGTCGAATGGCGCTAGCTGCGCAGCATTTGTGCACCGCCGCCGTCAGTGTCAGCCAGTTTGCCGTGGCATACGGAGCTCCATCGCAGTCTTTAACACTGGTAGCATTCCGCGACAGCGTGGACGTGAGCCGTATGTGCAGTTGACGGACTTTGAGCGAGGGCGTATAGTGGGCATGCGGGAGGCCGGGTGGACGTACCGCCGAATTGCTCAACACGTGGGGCGTGAGGTCTCCACAATACATCGATGTTGTCGCCAGTGGTCGGCGGAAGGTGCACGTGCCCGTCGACCTGGGACCGGACCGCAGCGACGCACGGATGCACGCCAAGACCGTAGGATCCTACGCAGTGCCGTAGGGGACCGCACAGCCACTTCCCAGCAAATTAGGGACACTGTTGCTCCTCGGGTATCGGCGAGGACCATTCGCAACCGTCTCCATGAAGCTGGGCTACGGTCCCGCACACCGTTAGGCCGTCTTCCGCTCACGCCCCAACATCGAGCAGCCCGCCTCCAGTGGTGTCGCGACAGGCGTGAATGGAGGGACGAATGGAGACGTGTCGTCTTCAGCGATGAGAGTCGCTTCTGCCTTGGTGCCAATGATGGTCGTTTGCGTGTTTGGTGCCGTGCAGGTGAGCGCCACAATCAGGACTGCATACGACCGAGGCACACAGGGTCAACACCCGGCATCATGGTGTGGGGAGCGATCTCCTACACTGGCCGTACACCACTGGTGATCGTCGAGCGGACACTGAATAGTGCACGGTACATCCAAACCGTCATCGAACCCATCGTTCTACCATTCCTAGACCGGCAAGGGAACTTGTAGTTCCAACAGGACAATGCACGTCCGCATGTATCCCACGCCACCCAACGTGCTCTAGAAGGTGTAAGTCAACTACCCTGGCCAGCAAGATCTCCGGATCTGTCCCCCATTGAGCATGTTTGGGACTGGATGAAGCGTCGTCTCACGCGGTCTGCACGTCCAGCACGAACGCTGGTCCAACTGAGGCGCCAGGTGGAAATGGCATGGCAAGCCGTTCCACAGGACTACATCCAGCATCTCTACGATCGTCTCCATGGGAGAATAGCAGCCTGCATTGCTGCGAAAGGTGGATATACACTGTACTAGTGCCGACATTGTGCATGCTCTGTTGCCTGTGTCTATATGCCTGTGGTTCTGTCAGTGTGATCATGTGATGTATCTGACCCCAGGAATGTGTCAATAAAGTTTCCCCTTCCTGGGACAATGAATTCACGGTATTATTATTTCAATTTCCAGGAGTGTATCTTTGTCTCTCAGATATAACAACAAATGCGAAATCGGTTTCCTCTGCGTTGGCAAACAGTTTTATTGCCTTTGACGTTCTATTGTCATGTCTGTGCAGTTTTCAGCTACCATTGTGATGGCTTATTTCGTACGTTAAATATTGCTGGTAGTGCATTGAGTACAAGTTTCCTACGTTCTACATTCACCAATTTCCTTGGAAGTGTACCGAACAAAACTTGCAAATTGATGTGCTCTTACACGACATCTTGTTGCTAAAGGACAGCTGTTTATACACTGATTCAGAAACGTAAGCTGTAGCTCATTCATGAAGACATATTTTCGAATATGTCTATATTTGCTGCTTATTCCACTGAAAACAAGAGAATATAAAAAAAAATATCACACATGAGAAGCACATATATTTCTGTTGGTGTCCGTTGTTATTATCATACTTTCCTTCACACTTTAAAATATTTAATAGAGTGTAATGAATCGTCCTTTCTTACTCTTCATTCGAATTTGTAATACACGAATATTTTTGTAAATGTAATTGCTTTTGTTTTAGAAGCGAATGTGTTGAGGATATATTTAGAAACAATTGTGGAATTTGTGTAGCTTGTGTTGGGAAACAGGGTTATTGGTTTTGACGATATATCATCACATCTGTGTGGTATTCCCTTAAGCTACAGATGCGGCGGCTTTTCTGATACGTTAAATACTGCAGATACTAGTATTCCCCCTCATCCGATGTCAGATTCAGAAGTGTCGTTTGTTGGCCGCTATCACTGGGTGGTAACAAAGACGAGACGCAGTGTCGCAACTGTTATGTTAGACTGCGCTATGACGCAACCTCATGGTGCGTCAAAGGTAATCGTATCGTAGCCGGCGATTCAGAGGACTGCTTTCGTTATCGAATGGGTGCGTGCGACCGGATGCAATGAAGCTACAGCATGTGACAGAATGACTTAGTAACATCCACGGAGGCTGTTTAACCTCATTTGTCCTGTAATTGTCACACAAACTGGCGCCTCCGCTGCCGTATCGCCGTCAATCGTCACCCCGCTTCGCGCTGCGCCAGTAGAGCGCGCGGCGTTCGGTCAGCCGCGAATATCGGTTACAGCTGAGTGTGCGCCCGTCTGCCCATCAATTGCGAGCCTGCTATCTCCATTCAGAGGTGAGAGGTGGCGATCTATCTGTCTGCTGGTGGCCACGTGTGGTGCCCTCATTGTGTAACACCAGCCACGTCACACGGGGGTACGTTTCTGTTGTGATGCAAAAGAATAGTTTTATCCTAGTGACACGGTAGCTTGGTTACGAACCGAGCGAATAGCAGCGACCTGTTCTTTCTGTTCTCCCATAAAGCGGAATACGTTCCCTTTGCTGGGGATTCTTACATTTTCACATATTAGGCTGTATCACCTGTTAATTCTTATTGTCGGCGTTGCTCTTTCCACAGTTTATGTTAATCATCTCCTTGGATGACGCGTCTACCTGATGATTCTCACAAAACCACCACGCGAACATGTCCGAAAGGACGCAGACAATCGTAACAAAGAACCTCACATACGAGGGGGTACCACAAAAAAAATTTTTTTTTAAAACTTATCTGTTTTCAAATTGTTTACAAAACAACCTCATCCCCTCAAAATTGCTCTCCATTACAAGTGACACATTTACCCCACCGGTGCTTTCACTGTTCGAAACATTTTTGCTGTCATCTTTAGAAATGGCTGACAGCTCCGACCTCCTTTTTTTTCTCTTGACTTCTTGACTTCTTCAATATTGTCAAATTGGCGTCCTTTCCCGCCCCTTTTCATGCGTGGAAATGAGAAAAAGTCTCACGCAGCCAGATCAGACGATTAAGGTAAGTGGGACAGCGGAACCAAGCCATTTTAACCAAAAACACTAACAGAGATGGCTGTGCCTACCGATGAGTTGTAAAGCTGGAAAAAATCTTCCGTTAAAACTGGCTGAACCGAACTCCAAGATAACGCACAAATCTCTGGCAGTTCATTAGTTGTTGTCGACGGTCTGTGAGCACAAATTTAAAATTCAGACTGAATGTATTGTTATGTTAAGCGATGCGGTAATGAGTAAATGAGTTAACTTCACGATACTGTTTAATGTTACTGATCTTAACTAACCAAACGCTCCAACTATTTATAATTCATTATCAAAAACTTTAAAAGATACGATGTCATAAATACTGGTATGCTTGAAAAAATGCTACATCATGCATGAAGATTCAATACGTATATTCCTTACTAATAAGATGCTTCTACAGACGAGTCAACTTAAGGAAATCACTGACGCCTGTCAGCGCTTTGACTGCTTACTACTGCGAAGCGCAAACGGCTGTAGGTGTAAACAACAGCCATCTACAGAGCTATGAAGAGGCGTTGTCATTGAGATGTTTATGAAAACGCGCTGTAGACGCGCAAAGTAATGGTGACATGAGTACAGAAAAATGTTCCATATTCTCGAAGGTGTTTTCACGAATACATGGAAATAAAATGTTTTCAGTATTGCTGTGCAAATACAGTTCATTCTTTGTTTTCCTTTTTAACCGAATATTGGCAGAATGAATAACCAGGAAATGGTGGGTTTGTAAGCTAGTATTTCAATAAAAGTTAAATTTCACAATATTTTGCCTGATTCAGTTGATTTAATGATTATCAGACATTACTTTCAAAAGTTAATGAAGGCTGTCGCATTACAAACTTCATGTGACGACTTTAATTAAACAACAAGAAATTATCTTCAAATTTGAGAGAAAAATTTAGCTTTACTTTCTGGAAGAGATATCGTATTTAAATTATTATACTTCTTTCACTCATTATTTGATTCTCGGTGTTAAGGATTATATGATATACACCCTCCTTATGGTAACAATGACTTGAAGTAATAATCACTATATAATTACGATTAAGTTTCACAAAATTAATGTATTGTCCCAAGAAAACTCTAAGACAATGCCAAGTCCTTTATGAACCTGGGCATCAGTCTTGCTCACTGCGAAATTGTTGGCACGGCTTATTAATTCGGCGACAACAATGACATCGACGACATCTCTTGTGTCAGCTGTAGATAATTTAATGCATGCTTTAGCCAAATTCTCTTGAAGCCTGTCGATAAATCATCATTTTACTGTGATCTAAAGCAGTTTCACTGCCGTTCATAGCCGCAAGGCATTACTACACGGGTAGCCATCGTGCTGTAGTTGTACACACTCACTTGCGCTGGTTTCACGTACAGCTAAAAAAAAAAAAAAAGAGGCGCTGAAAACCACAAGTGTCTAATAGTACCCTGTTGTCAGTTTAAAGATTGTATTATCTATGCATGCTCCTGACACCTGTTAATCTTATGGTGAACCAGATTCATCTGTGCTGTAGGCCACATTGTGTATATGAACATTCACAAAAAGCTTTCACACAGATCTATATGCAGTCAATTCCACATCGCCACAAAGCACAAAGCATAATTTTGTTGTTCTACGCTGCTCGATTTTTATTTAGAGTTGCTAACATGATTTACTATCCACATCGCGAGCTTAGTAGTATTTCGTGACCCGAAGAAGATTGGCAATACTATTTGTTTTGTGTAGCTTTTGATAACGGGTCGTAGCTTTTAATGACGAAATAGTGCAAAAGAAGGTAAAACCGTGTAAGAGATGAAATGCAACGAAAAGAATGTCAGGAAGTGGAAAAGGATCGGTGGTGAAGAGTTAGTGAATACTGTCGACAGAATACTGTAACCCCACGGAAGAAGCAGAGAAATGGATCGTTATGTAGCCCGTAGGCTAGGTTAAGCTATCATATGAATTTTCGAAAGTTTCGTAAGAAGAAAAGGTTTTGTATCCCACCTGGATAGGCGGCGCATGGATCTGCTCCTGTGAACTGCTTCTTCAAAATAGGCCGACAGTGAGGGACGCGAGTAGGAGCAGGAAAAGGTAAAGGTAAAGTACTTCGGTACTGCCTGTAGATTTTACAAGTTTACTATAGGCAATATATGAGTACATAAATGGTTACTTAACTTTGGCTGAGATGAGCACGTAGGTGCGAAGCCGTACAGGTATCAAATCTAATAGCTACTAGAAGCTACAAAGGAAATCTGCAGTGGCTCGCCCACTATGAAATAGAAACAATGTTGCTTGGTCGTGTGCTCGTGATCAAATGGGGTGAATGTGGAGCGGCGCTGGTCGAGCTCCACAGCGTCGGCTAGAGGGCGCTGTGGTCGGCGTTGTTCGTCCGCTCTCGTAGTGCCAACCTACGAGAGCGCACCTACGTTGTGGCATCGTAGCTATCGATACCACAAAAGGCAAGGAATTTTATTTTATTTTACAATGTCATATAACAATGATGAAACACAAACACTTATCAGAAATACTAAACTGCATGGACAGATAGCGATTTTATCCAAACCTCAAATCACAGAACGTATTTAATGAAAATAATGATAATGAGAATCATAAAGTTTTGAAGTAGGTCATAATGGTGTTTGTGGTGTGTTTAGTATCTATTCCTTAAGTTCTGATTATAGTTTAACATTATCAGAAACTTTATAATTGTCAAAAGACACTCCTGTCACCAGGATATGTATATGGAAATTTTGTCAATTAACTATACCATATGGTTCACTTTGCCTCGATTGTTTTCAGTCGTTTACAATAAATTAATACCACAGCATTAAAATTGATCATGTACGACAAAGAAACGACGAAAACATTTGCATTCGTGCAAAAGAAATAGCACTGAATAATGTAAAACAACACTGTGTCATCATGTGACACACTGTGATGCAGTGTTACAAAGCCCACCAATATCATTTTGAAGATTGTTCAGGGACATTTTACAAGAATTTTGGTACAGGGGGCTGGTGGCCTCCAACGGCTCGTTACAGGGTAACTGCATGTCGTCGTGCCAGCACAAGAGCTAGCCATCCACCTCGTGCCTCTCTGCCGTGTTTTGCGGGGACGTTCCTGCTTCAAACCATACGGGTATCAGTAAGCACAAACCCTTCGTGATGGTGATGAATGACTACGCGTAGAGTTTTGTGAATTAAGTTAGATCTTGGAGATGGGACATGGCAATTTTCTTTCACGTTTAATAACCTGCGATCAGGCTACGTCGCATTTAAGTGGAAAAAAATGAATCGTCACAGTGTTTATATATGGGGAAAACAGCAGCCGCAAATCATACTCGAGCACAAGTAACGCACTCCGTAACGTTTTGCGTCTTGCACCGTTTCCCGAGAAAAGATATACTGCCCTTTATTTTTGGCAAGAAAAGTCTGTTAAAAGAACCAAGGACCTAAGAATGTTGCAGATCTGATATTACCCCAAAATTGCGAAATTATGCTGAAAATTTCAGTTTTCGACAAGACGGAGTGTCACTATACTGGCACTGTGTGCTAGATTAATGCCATTTAGAGAAGTAAAATCTACATCTACATCGATACTCCGCAAATAACACTGATGTGCGTGGCAGAGGGTTCACCGAACCTCCTTCACAGTAATTCTCTATCGTTCCAATCTCGGAAAATGCGCGGATGATACTGCATCACGACACTGACACTCTCTCCCGTATTTCATGATAGTACAAAACGTGTTGCTCCTCTCTGAACTCTCGATGTACTCCGTTAATCCTATCTTGAATATTGGTGTGACGTGTGCAGCTTTCCAGTCTTTGGGTACGGATCTGTCTTCGAGCGAGAAGCTGTATATCATAGTTAAGTATGAAGCTATTTCATCAGAATACTCTGAAAGGAAAGTAATTAGTATATAGTCGGGACCAGAAGACTTTCTTTCATTAAGTAATTTAAGTTCCTTCACTACTCTGAGGATATCTACTTCTAAGTTAGTCATGTTGGAATCTCTTCTTGATTCGAATCTAGTGTACTTACTTCGTCTTCTTCGTCTGAGTTTAGTAATTCTGCTTTGGCAGCATTGTCGTCAATAGCAAATGGTTGAAATGGCTCTGAGCACTATGGGACGTAACATCTGTGGTCATTAATCCCCTAGAACTTAGAACTACTAAAACCTAGCTAACGTAAGGACATCACACACATCCATGCCCGAGGCAGGATTCGAACCTGTGACCGTAGCGGTCGCGTCAATAGTATTTCCATTGCTATCGCACAGAGAAGGCACTGACTATGTCTTGCTGCTAGCACAGTGTAAATACTACCAGAGTTTCTTTGGATTTTCTGCCAGGCTTCGAGACAAAGTGTCGTTGTGGAAACTGTTATAAGCATCTCGCATTAAATTACGCGGTAAATTTCGAGTATGTATAAAAGATCGCCAATATTGAAGATTTTGTGTTCGTTTGAATTTGGCAAGCTTTTCTCACTGTTTCTGCAACAGTGTTCCAAACCGTTTCGTTTACGAAGGGAATCGGCTCCGTCGTTTGTTAATTTATTTGGTATAAATCTGTCAACTGCTGTTGATACTATTTCTTTGAACTGAAGCCACATCGGTCTACACTTACATTATTAATCTGAGAGGAATGGAGATTGTCTCTCAGGAATGTGTCAAGTGAAGTTTCACCTGCTTTTTTTGAATAGGTACATTTTTAGTTTATTTTTGGAGTTACAATATTCAGTCTCGCTACGACAACCCTGTGTTCACTAATCCCTGTATCCGTTTGAACACTCGTATTTAGCTCTGGATTATTTTTGCTAAAAGGTCAAGTGATTTTTCACAACCGTTTACTATTCGAGTGGGCTCATGATCTAACTGCTCGAATTAATTTTCAGAGAATGCGTTTTTCACAATTTAGGATGATGTTTTATGCGTACCTCCAGATTCAAACATGTATTTTCGCCAATATATTGAGGATAAAATAAAGTCAGCACCAACTATAATTGTATGAATCGGATAGATTTTGAAATTAGATTAAAGTTTCCTTTGCACTTTGCAGCAATTGTCATCTGAGTTACTTCTAACAGCAACAAACACGCCACCGTCCACTGTGTTTAGCCTGTCCTTTCGGAACACGGTGAGGTTCTTCGCAAAAATTTCTGTTTAACTTACCCCCGGCTTTAGCCAGCTTGCATTGCTTTCTCTTATTGCTTGGAGCTCTGGTACTTCCCCAATACAACTACGACAGTTTACAACTGTTATACCGATGGTTCCTCTGCCTACTTTCTGATTGTGTTCGACCTGCACCCAGAGACTGAAGACCTTTTTGTGTTTCTCCGACACCCTCTAACCTAAAAAACCGCCCAGTCCACGCCAAACTGCCCCTCCTACCCGTGTAGCCGATTCCTGACCTATTCAGCAGAGCCAGAAACCTAACCACCTTATGTTACAAGTCGAGGAATCTTCAGTCTACCCGGTCGCAGAACCGTCTGAGCCTCTGACTCAGACCCTCCACGCGGCTCTGGAGAAGCCGCGACCCGTCCTGTCGACTATGCTCTAAATGGTGAGCTCTGCTTTCATCTTCCAAGCAAGACTGGCAGCGTTTAGCACTTCTGTTAGCAGCTCGAAACCAGAGAGACTCCCTTCCATACAGAAGTGACACATATCATTGGTACCGCCATGAACCACCACTCGCAGTTGGCTGCAGCCTGTTCTCTTCATGGCATCCAGAAGGATTCGTTCCACTTCTGTAATAAGTCCATGCGGTATGCACGTGGAGTGCACATTGGATTTCCTCCACTCCTTGTCAAACATTTCTCTAAAGGGGCCCCAAAACGAGTCTAACATTGGAGCTCCCAACTACCAATAATCCCACCCTCTGTGATTGCCCAGATCTTGCAGGTTGAGAGGTTCCCTCTGAAACGGACAAGCGACTGCATCTGGCTGAGGGACAGTGTTAGCCACAGACAGCACCTGGAACCTGTTTGTCAGAATAACTGGGAAGGCTTTATGTTCGGCCTCCTGGGAAGTGTTTTCTCACCTGCCACCACCTTAAGCGACCTCTCATTCGATCACAAGTGAGCGAGCAGTAACTTGGCTGACCACCGGCGCTGACCGATCGGCGGACTCATACGTGCTAGACGTCCGTTGGATCCCCACAGCCGGCCCACAACAGTGATGTTCATCTACTGCAGCTTCAAGCTGTGTAACCGAAGCCATCACAGCCTGGAGCTGAGAGAAAAGTGTTACCTGCTAGGCTCGCATCCGCACACAGCAACCACAGTTCTTACTAACACTAAACACCGTGGAAAACTACACTACACAGACAAACAACAACGATCCACAAGCGCTACGGAACTCTACAGTAGACACAGAGGGAAACGCTGTGTCCAATAGATTAGATAAACACCCAGAGACTCAAAAACTGAACTACCAAAGAACTCAGGTGAGACTAAATAGTTCGCTCCTGATTAGGAATTTGTGAAATGTCACAAAATCGGATACTTCCTTGTTGCTACTAGTGTCTCAGCTGGCTGCTAGTTCAGCTGACTAGCCGACTAACGCTAACAAGCGGTCACTAGCTTTCTAAACAAATGAAGGGCAAAGAATACAAACACAGCAAATAAAAATTCAGAATTGTATTATGTATATTGTATTAACGGAACCACCATTGATAATAAGAGAAAAACGTGTTTGGTGTAAATCTCCGCTAAACTGCAGTACACTGAAGACAGAAAAAAATGTAAGCTTAATTCCTTAGCTTCTCCACGGTGAATTCGCTGTCAGAACAGTACACTGCTGAATAGTGAGTACTCTGCGCGCAACGTACGCAATACTTCGGCGATCAATCCCTGGTTACAAATGGAATCGGTCAACTCTTACAAACACCTGCTATAGCACTTTGTACGGATATGAAATTCAAATCGAACAGCTACTTAGGCTCCGTCGTAGGCAAAGCAGGTGTCAGATATCGGTACATTGACAGAAAGCCAGGGTAATGCAGTGAGTCGACAAAAGAGATTGGTTACCATTCATTCGTGCGACGGCCTGATACAATGTTCAAGTGTATGGTTCAATCAGGGGATATCGAACGTGTACAAAGAATGACAGAACGAATGGCGAAATGTTTGTAGGACCCACGCGAGACGCTGAAGAAACTGAACTGGGAGAGGCGTGAAGATACATACAATGTTTAAGGAATCAAATTTAAGTGGTTAATCTAGGAATATACTACAATCCCGTAAGCATCGCTCCTTTAGAGGTCGCGAGGTGAAGATTAGACTAGTACCGCAGGCAAAGAGACGTTTAAACGATCATTCTTCCCACGATACGTGGGACGGGAAGAACCCCTTACAACTGGTACAACAGAAAATATCCTCTGCCATGCACTTCACAGTAGTTTGCAGTGTGCAGCTGTGTATCTGCTTGACGACGAAGGGGACAGAAATCTTCCAAAGCTGGAGTCTGTGTTGAAACGTGACGCGCATAGAATAACAACACAAATCAAACCGCTTGTACTAAAAAATCTTCAGCACGATACAAGTCGAACAGCGGAGCTTTGTGCATGGAAACAGTTTCTTGTCGATGACCCGAATCGAGCTGTCTCCCTTCTGGAGTTACTGCTCGGTTTCTACGCCTCGGTCGGGTAGTCCGGACGAAGCTTGCGACGCGGAGAATACACCGGCACGCGGGAGCAGAAGTCGTAAATGAGCGGCGTTTTGGAGCGAGCGACACACAAAGAGCGGTATAAATAGTCCGGTGCGGCCACCTCAGCAGCAGAATACGCGCACCGTGGAGACTGTTGCTTTGTAGTCGTGAAACACGACGCGAGCCGCATTCCGAGCTGTCTTCCAGTACCGGCGGTTTCTGAGCCAACACAGGCCAGGCGGCGGCGGCGGCGGCGGCTGAATGTCGCGTACTGCCGTGTTGTTCTCCCACTTATTGGCAGTGCAATATTATGTACGCAGGCAGAAAGCGATGTAGTTGCACGGCCACTATTTACGTTATTGATGATTTTAGCTGCACAAGTTCTAATCGAGGGTGCAACAAGGAAAGATCATCAACTCGTTCTCTTATAAAAAACGTGTACAGCTGTTTGTACACTCACTTGTCGATTACAGTGATGTTATCCTGCAAGGTGTTTTTCGTGGTGCTTTTGACAGTACTTTACAATCTTTGGCCTAGCTATCCCTGTTACATGCCGCCACGCTGACACTTCCATACATTTTGTCTACCGCCTGCTGAACGTATTCAGTCCCTCATATCTCTCAGCTACGTTGCACCGTTATCTCATAATCAGACTAGAAACTCTCTGTCCCATCGGAGCGAAATACCTTCTGTCCGTATCTGTCTCTCAGCCGAATTCTCAAAGTCCTTTTCAGTAGCAGGAATCCGTGCTTGGAATCAACTGCTTCGCTATACTACAGAACTGAATCATACTTCCTGTACTAACGGTGTTGATACTGTTGTTTTTACTATTGCTATTTTTAGTGTTCTGGCAGTACCGCTATTCCAAAGCACCTCTGAATTACAAAAGTCTTGTTTCAGATAATATTTTCACTTCCGTTCCTACCGTTACTACAAGCATTTACACTGAATAGCCAAAGAAACTGGTATAGTCATACGTATTCAAATACAGAGATATCTAAACAGCGCCTATATAAGAGAAAAAGTGACTGGCGCATGTTAGATCGGTTACTGCTGCTACATTGGCAGGTTATCAATCATTAAATAAGTTTTAACGTGGTGCTATAGTCAGCGCACGGGCGATAGGACACAGCATCTCCGAGATAGAGATGAAGTGGAGATTTTCCCGTACGACCATTTCACGAATGTATCGTGAATATCACGAATCCGGTAGAACATCAAGCCTCCGATATCGCTGCGGCCGGAAAAAGATCCTGCAAGAACGCGACCAACGATGACTGAAGAGAATCGTTCAGTGTTGCAACACTTCTGTAAATTTCTGCAGATTTCAGTGCTGGGCCTTCAACAAGTGATAGCGTGCGGACCAATCAACGAAATATCATGGATATGGACTTTCACAGCCAAAAGCCGACTCGTGTACCCTTGATGACTGCATGACACAAAGCTTTGCGCCTCGTCTGGGCCCGTCAATAGCGACACTGCATTACTGATGACTGGAAACATGTTGCCTGGTCGCAAGAGTCTCGCTTCAAACTCTAAGGAGCAGATGGACGTGTACGGTTATGGAGACAACGTCATGAATCCCTGGACCCTGCCTGTCAGCAGGTGGCTGTTCAAGCTGGTTGATGATCTGCAATGGTGTGGGGCGCGTGCAGTTCGAGGCGCGTGCAGTTCGAGGCGCCGGCCGAAGTGGCCGTGCGGTTAAAGGCGCTGCAGTCTGGAACCGCAAGACCGCTACGGTCGCAGGTTCGAATCCTGCCTCGGGCATGGATGTTTGTGATGTCCTTAGGTTAGTTAGGTTTAACTAGTTCTAAGTTCTAGGGGACTAATGACCTCAGCAGTTGAGTCCCATAGTGCTCAGAGCCATTTCGCGTGCAGTTCGAGTGATATGGGACCTCTGATACCTCTAGATACGATTCTGACAGGTGACACGTACGTAAGCATCCTTTTGATCACCTGCTCACGTCCATTCTACATTTCGGAGGACTGAGGTAATTCCAGCAGGACAATGCGACGCTTCACACGTCCAGAATTGCTACGAAATGACTCCAGGAACACTCTTATGAGTCTAAACACTTCCCCAGGCCACCAAACTCGCAAGACATGAAAATTATTTAGCATATCTGGGATGCCCTGCAACATGCTGTTCAGAAGAGATCTCCACCCCCTCGTACTCTTACGGATTTATGGACAGCCCTGCAGAATTCATGGTATCATTTCCCTCCAGCACTACTTCAAACATTAATCGAGGCCTTGACACGTCGTGTAGAGGCACTTCTGCGTATTCGTGAGGGCCCTACACGATTTTAGGCAGGTATACCAGTTTCTTTGGCTCTTCAGTGTATTACACTATCATTAATAGCATCAATGGAGTAAACTGTGATGTAGAAAGTCTTACAGCTCTAGTACTCAAGTCACATTAGTGAGAAGACCCGAAGGACTTAATCTGATCATATTAAGTAAATAAATACAGAAAAAACTATTTCGATGTTGAATGACAGTCAGCGAAGAAGAAAATCCTTGTAAAAATTGAGGCTTTTAGGGAAATGTCAAAAGGCATAAATATACAAAAGTAGAAGTATAAAATATATGACAGGAATAGGAGAAGGAGGTTTCTGTTCTGGTGGCCACATTTAGCATCAGAACCTTAGAAAAAGAATCATCGCTAATCTTTGGAAAAAGGCACTTGCAGATAAAAATGACAATTATCTACACCTCAGATTTTGTAATTTCTGGTACGGATACATATACATGAAATGTGAAGATACGGAAGTATCAATTTAGACTAGGGGCTGAGCACTGGAGGGAAAAATAAGGAAAATCAGGATACTTTAAAGGTCGTAGGGGAGATGTATATAGGGCAGCGGAAACAGCGTAGCTACGATAGAATAATGGTGACGAGTAAGCAAAATGTGTCGAAAGAACTGTAGAATAATATGGAAGACAATACTCACACTAGGAAGATCACATTTGAGAAGAATAGAGTAAAATAAGTAAAATATTGCAATCCTGTAGCAGTCGAAGATACACAAAATGTCTATGAACAGAGGGGAAACAGGAATGAAAAAAATGGGAGCAAAAGAAATGTGATACCACATTAGGCTGTTAAAAATAAAGTGGACTGATTTATTTACTCGAGTAAGAAATATACACGTAGGATTATGTAGATTTACAACTTAATGTAAGGAACTAGCATAGATTTTTGAATATACACACATAGAAAACTGAAATCAAACAATCTTTGATCAGAAACGAGCAACCGTTTCAGCATTTCCATCTGCCTTGAACAAATCCTTCTCGCTGCAAGAACCACAGCAACATAAAACACTGACACCGACGTTTCGTCGCCTGTTCTCGTCCGCATTCACACAGTGTTGGCCCTTGTAAGTATCCCAGATTCATAATGTTGTCCTTAGGTTATTCAAAGCCCATTCGTAGCCTGATCTGTGACCTCCATGTAGTTCAGTCCAAGGTCTGTCCAGATGGTAAGCATTCTGTTGGCTTTGCCGCTGCTAGGAGATGACTTATTTTGGCTTCAGTGGACGGATGAACCCACTGAGTCTTAATAACATAAAAAAATTACTTTTAAAATTTTCACAGAACTGACCTTTATTACCATAGTAAGCAACGAGTATTTTAAGGAGGTTGTTTCATATTCGAAAATGACTTTAAAATTTTTCAAATAATAAACACGTATCGTAACAAGCAACGGATACAAAAAAAAATTGGAAAAAGTAAGTAATTGATTTATGGTTGTGGTTTCACTTTGGAACCAGAGGTACATACTGTTTTCACCCACCCGTTATTTCATGGGATACATCTGAAAGCAACTTCACCATTTTCCTAGACACAATCCTACATATTTAAACTTGCATGAACTCATTGTCTACGGCAAATCACAGTCCTAAACAATAAGCAAAAAGGGCCTGAAATTTGACAGATTTATATGAAAAGTGTATATTACTCCAGAGATTTCATTTCGAAACACATGTGAAAGCAGAAGAGCAAACTCAAATTTACTTTACAGTAACTTAAGATGTAGTAACTTTCATTGTCATTTATGTCCTGAATAAGGTCACTATAGAAAACCACACTCCTACAATCGCAAAACTCAGTCTCTGTACCGACTGTTGCTTCGAACTGTAACTGACTGCGACACTGCTCTACATTCGTAAAAGTGCTTCAGTGTACCATTAGATGTCTCTGTCTAGAAATAGCACCGCTGCATTCATGCGAAGGCCACTTTTACTTCAAAAAATTATAATATTTAAACTGTGAAACTTCCTGGCAGTTTATAGCTATATGGCAGACCGAGACTCGAACGCAGGACTTTTAACTTTTTCAGGCATCTACTCTAACAACTAAGCTACCCATCAATGACTCAGGACTCGTCCTCACAGTTTTACTTCAGCCGGCACCTCGTCTGCTACCTTCCAAACAGCACAGAAACTCGCGGAATTAGTACTCGTGGAAGAAAGGATTTATGGGGACATAGCTTTGCCACAGCCTATGGGCAAAGGTTCCAAGTTACGAGTCTCGGCCCGGCACACAGTTTTAATCTGCCAAGAAGTTTCACATCAACGCAAATTCCGCTGCAGAACTAAAATTTCAGCTGGAAACTTTCCCCAGGCTCTGGCTAAGCCACGTCTCCGCAATATCCTTTCTCCCATGAGTGTTACTTCCGCAAGTTTCGCAAGATAGCTTCTGTGATCTTTGGAATGTACGAGTAGAGATACTGGCGGAAGTAAAGGTGTCGGTAGAGGTCGTGAATCGTGCTTGTGTAGCTCATATGGTAGAGCACTTGTCCGTATAAAGCAAAGGTCCCGTCTTCGAGTTTTGGTTTGGCACATTTGTTTTAATTTGCCTGGAAGTTTCACGTCGGCGCACAATCCGCTGCAGAGTGAATATTTCATTCTGAAGTAAAATTGGTGTTTCAGCTGAAATCACTTGCACTCAGAGGATTAAATGTATAAAAAATTAAACACTAGAAAAAAGAAGGAAACATTTAAAAATTCGTAAGTAGATAAGGGGCTGGTGAATAAGACGTCTAGTACTTCAGAATAAATAACATGGATGGGGGAAAACTTTAGAGATGGACAGATTACAAAAGATTAATATTATACATTGCCGGCCATTTTGAATTTCATACATTAGTATCCAAAAATTGAACATGCTCAACTGAAAAGAAAAAAAGCGAGTGAAAACTCACTGTAGGAGGATATCAACATTTCGGGTTTTCTCGTTTGTCCTGAGCATAGTATAGTTTCTCGGTAAAGGTTGTACCACAAATAAAGTAACTTCTTGTATGTGGTGGTATCAGCGGACCTTTTAAAGCAGTAAGCAAAGTGACCCACTTCCACATTCAAGGACTGTTGCACACGAAGTATGGCTCCTAACTTTTAGCGACAGATCCAAGAGGCAGGATATGTTCATCGTAGCCGAGTACATGGTTGACCAAGCATAACTCTTGTGCATGACAAATACGTCACTTCAGCTGCACGACGATACGCAACTGCTTGCACATTCTACAGTTGGCTTTGAAGTTGGTCTGTTTGATACGTGTTCTCAAGATTGTGTTTGAAGATTGTGTCCTCCTTACAGCAGTCGAAACACTGGTCCAAATGTTGATGAACATTTGACGAGACCATGAAATGATGGAGAAAAGTTTACAGTTCCTCTACAGTTGGCAGATATTCTCGTTCCAGGTACGTCAGTAAGGAAAGTTTAAGTTCTCAATACTTTAACGTACGATATTCCAACGCTGCCTCACAGGATACAAGCACTACAAGGAGCCCCTCAGCTCGCTCTTAAGTGCTCAGGTTACAGCAACCAAAAGTGTAACTCTGCTGACATTCAATTCACCTCAGCTTCTTCCTGGTGGCTAAGTGGTACCAATCCGGTGGACGAATTACAGATGAATAAGACCACAGCATGGACTGGTGAAGAAAAACTCTATTTGTGAAACTTAAGGGGCGTGTTCGAAGTGCACTGGAAACACGATATGCAGCCCGTTTGCCGCCATCGTGTACCTTCCACACCACTGCATTGCTGTTCCCAACGAATCGAATGTAGGCTACTGGCGGCAAAGCAAAGATGCGTAAGAGTTTCAGCTAGGATTCCGCGTACTCCCTGTTAACTTACTGGCTGCTTCCTTGTTGCAGGAGGAATATTCGTGTTTTGTAACCTACTCTGTAAAATGTGTATCTTTCAGTTCGGATCTATGTATAAATACACTGTTGAATGCAAAATGTCTTTAATTAAGCTTTACTTAGTCTCGTAACCTTTCTAATATTTTCATTCGTCAGTATGTCCTCTGTTATTCCACAATCTCACCCGCAGTATACTGTGGGAATTCAAAGATCAGTAGAGAACGAAGATGCAGGAAAACAGCATTAAAACAGACAATAAAATGATGAAAGGAAGAAGAGAATGGTAGAAGGACAAACGCTGCTAGAAATTGACTGTGCGACGTTTGCATTTTTGAAACTCCATCTTACGCAAAACACTCCGTATTTCTTTTTTATTTGCCCAGATATGTTTCGACACTTAACTATCATATTTTGGGATCCATTTATTACTATAAAATACCATGGTTCTTTTTCTAGATTAGGCCTAAAATCCGTAGCATGAGCATTTTGTTTACTGTGTTGTGTGTTCACCTGGAATTTTCGCAGGTAACGTAATTCCAGGTGATCAATCGCAACAAATTAAACAAAACGCACCTTTTATAGTTTTTAAGTCTTAAACAGAAAAAGCATAAAGATCTTTGAATAATACTTTGCAGAAATTATTCGGGACCCACTGGAGATAAGACACTGGTGTCGGCACATTTACGAATAGTAAAAAGTAAGTAAAGTGTGTTTTGCATAATGGGGGTTTAAAAAAAAAGTTAAAATTTGATTCGCAAACATGAAAAGAACATCAACAGCTGCTTTCAACCCGAACAAGATGATTACACTTGGTGGTATAGAAAGTGTGGAATATTGACAGTACTCCCTGAAAATGAAAAAATAAAAACAAACATGGATCCAGAAGTACATATTTTGTAGCATCTGAAAACTTGTTCGAAGGAGTCCCTGCATTAGTAGAATAATGTGTTTTCATGTCTTTCTGTGTCACAGTATCCTAGATACACATATTAGGGAGGAACATTAGGTATCTGCAGGTAGCTGTGTGGTACCATTTGCGTTGTACAGTCTCGTATAACGTTGATGTAAACGATGATATCTAAAGGAGGAATGTTTTCCACTGCACTCATTTCATCAGTGTTATTCTTTTCCAGAAAGACAACAACTAGTGTAATCCAGTTTTGACTGTCACGAACATCAACATTCCTTAGTGCGAAGTCAAGCCTAATATCACTCTTAGGCCATGGAATAATGGCTCATGGGTAGCTGTGGCTGTAGCAGTACTACTGGTGATTTAAACTTCGTAATCCAGTTTGTATATGGAGGACACCATATTGATGTTCATAGCGCTAAAAATCGCGTTACACCAGCTGTTGTTGATGCAGATAATAATGACACTGGTAGAATTACTGCATTGGGAAACTTTCCCGCCCGAAATGTCGTCACTTGCAAGACATTAATGTTGTCTGAGAATGTATGGTGATATTCTACCTCTGCTGTAGATCCGTTGCTATTGACAAGCCACTGTGAATTCGTTCTATGCAAATCATAAATACAGTTTCTGATGATGTGATGATATGTTGTGTACTTGGATAGAAGGACGTGGAATTTATTCTTTTGCAGCCGCTCCAGGTCCTTAGCACCGTATCCTGTCCTCCGTGGTCCCCCCTGGGTGCTCAGTAGGTGGCTTCAGCTATTGCGTAAGCTGTTGCAACGCACCACGTCCCACCCTGCGCATGCAGTCTTGAACTGCTACTGCATCCGTCGGGGTAATGCACTGTCGAGAGGCAGAAATTATCCTGTTTGCGTGTTTCTGCATAAGGAACCATACAGTGAAGTCTAGAACCCAGCTTCCGCCGTTTATTCCCGAAGTTCGAGGCTTTATTGTGAGTAAGTTACAAAAAATTTCTGATTTGAAGTACGAGTACTGGCCATCGCTGGCAATTACATTCTCCCACCTTTCGGGCAGCATACGAATCCTGTGGCGGAAGAGCTGAGTGTATTTCGAGGAGATCCATCAATTGATCTAATTTTGCACTTGTACGTATGACAGGAGGTGCTGCCTAACCAGGCTGTGTGCCACTGATCGAAAAAAGTGGAAGTCAAAGAGAACAATGTCTGCAGAATACGGTGGAAGTTATAGGCCGTTCTATATAAATGTTTCCACGTATATTTTGACGGGATTTGCAACTTGGGGTCGAGTACTGTCATGCTGAAAAATCACCTTTCATGTCGACCGCTATATTATGATAGCTTGTCTTTCAGAGAGCTCAAATGCAGCAGCTTCTTTCGATCACGATCTTTTGTGATTTTTTCCGTTGGTTTCAGCAGCTTCGAAAACTTCCCTCTTCCACTTCCATGCCGGTCTTCGACGTCATAACCACCGTTCTTGAAGCTTTGAAACCATTCTCAGCACGTTGTTTCACTAATAGATGCCTCCCCATAGGTCTTAACCAACATTTTATGAGCCTCGGCCGCAGATTTCTTCATGTGAAACAGAAAATTAAAACTCACCGTAAATGACAAGACCTGGACTCGTGAGCTGACATACGCAACTGATAATTTTATGAGGCAATCCCAAATCGGATAATACTTTGACGGCGTTATGTTTACAACTGCCTAAGCTTATTGTATGAAACATACGACCTGCCACTTGCGCCACCACTGTTGGAACTTCCAACTGTTGCAAAAAAGCGGAAGCAAAGTCGTAGACCTAAAAGTTACTCGGTGGCTGAGATTCCACCTCGACGTGTTGTTTTTGTAGGTAGCGTCGTACCATCTAGAAATAGGTTTACAACGTTGAGCTACCCTGTAATACTGCTGCAGTCATTGGTACCAATCAACAATTATTGCGTTATGTATTAAGTTTGACTTCGTACTAATCAATAGTGATGTACATGGCGGTCAAAACTGCCTTACCCTACCTGTTGTTTGTGTAGATAATAACAACAATAACGGAATTACTGCACTGGATAGCTTCACTTTTTGTTTACTGTATGAGCTGTTTGTGAGTTCCTGTGGCTCAGCACATTTTCACCTTTGGCACTACTTGTTAACAATGGGGCGGTTATGATTTTTTTCACTAAAGTAACCTACAGGCCCATGTCATTTTCCCTCAGTGTCCAGATGGCAGTGTACCACCTGATAAGCTATTTGGTTGTCTTTTCCGTGATCTTATTGACACAGGTTATCTGGAAAAAATTGGTGCAAATGGCACTAAGCACTATGGGACCTAACTACTGAGGTCATCACTCCCCTAGAACTTAGAACTACTTAAACCTAAGTAACCTAAGGACCTCACACACATCCATGCCCGAGGCAGGATTCGAACCTGCGACCGTAGCGGTCACGCGGTTCCAGACTGTAGCGCCAAGAACCGCTGGCCACTCCGGCCGGCGTTATCTGGCACTCCAAAAGGTACTCCTATCTGAATGGTACTACGTTAACAACTGAAGTACTTCAAACAACGCACAATTACTTACCCTGAAGGACAGACAGATGCTTTGCTATGGATGAACATCATGAAGAAGTGTTGTAAATGGACGTCACGCGCAGCCCCTCCTACGAACTACTGTTTAGATCTAAGAAAGTATGCGTTTCTCTATCCACGTTTAATGAATCTTTTTCTCCTCGTTTCACTGAGTACTACCATATTCTTTGACACACTGTAAACTGATAAGCCAAACCGTTATGACCACTGTGCACAGAGTCGCTGGATACTACCTAGTGACGGTGCTGGAACGTGAGGCAATAACAAAAGTATGTAAGCCGAGCAGACACAGACGGGGATCACGCTAGCGGAGATGTAGGCTACAAATCCGGAAGTTCACTGAGAGAAGAATTTTTGACAACAGGCAGATTATTATTACGCAGAACCTGTGAACAAGTATCCCGAAAACGGTGAAGCTAGTCGAATGTTCACGTACTGTCATGAGCATCTACGGAAAGAGGCAGAAACTACCACTAGGCTCTAAATGGTTGGACGTCCAAGACTATTCCCAGAACATGGCGTTGGGGGGCTTGTCTGATCTGTGAAGTAGTATAGATGGTGATCTGTGGCATCTCTGCCGAAATATCACAATGTTGTTGCACGCCCACGTGTTTCGGAGCACACCGTTTATCGTATATTGTTGAACTTAAAGCTCTGTGGCACACCACCCCCACGTGTTCACATGTTGAGCCAACGACTTCGTCAATTACGGTTGCAATGGTCACGGGACCATCGAGATTCGACCTTTCATCAATGGAAACATGTCGGCTCTTCGGGTGAACCACATGTTTGCTACACTAGGTCAATGGTCGCCTCCACAAACGCCATCATTGAGGTGAAAGGCGGCTCGAAACGTGCAGCTCGTCACGTAAGCAGGCTGGTGAGACCGTGTTGTGTTATGACTTTCTCCTGCGCTTGAATGGGACTTGTTGTAGTAATGGAAGATACTCTGACAGATGCGAAGCACCTGCGACCCTTCATGACTGACGTCTTTCCCGACGGCGATGTCATTCTTCATCAATACAATTGATGAACAGTGTTACAGTGCTTTGAGGAGTTTTATTGTGAACTCACGTTCATGTCTCGGCGACCAAATGCGCCTGATGTAAGTCCTACGGAACCCATCCCGTGATGTTTTTCGTTCAGCAGAGGTACGGAGTGATCCAGTGCCAAAGCATTTCATACGCAGTCGACTGGACACTCGCAGCCTGACAATGCCTGGCACCTCGCCCATCGGGTCTCGGCTGTGTGCCTCTCTGCCTGTCGTGTCCGCACTGGTTGGCACCGTCCAGCGGCCAGCAGTAGTGACAGCTGACAGCAGGCACTGCCTTAGCGTGCACAACGTGGGGGTCACTGCAACCGAAATAACGACAGTGCCAGATATAGTGGGATGGTGTTCCACATACGTTTCAGCGGGTGTTGGAAACTTCACAGTTATCCAACGCGGAGTTCCAAGTGGTTGTTTAAGTCAGTGTCTCAAACTACATAACACACAGTGTTGATAATTCTATTACCCATATTTCGAGATTTATTTACGTGGTGACTGATTCACAGTTTTCCAACATCAGAAGGCAATTAACGTTCAGTACATTTGTTGTCAAAATAGTCATTTGATGCAGCTCTTCCCCACATTAGTCTAGCCTGTTCAAGCCTTTTCATCTCAGCATCACTACTGCAACCTATGGCTACAATTTGAATCTTCTTACTGGAGCAAAGTTTCGACTTTACAATTTTTATCCCTCCCCGCTCCCTCTTCCGCTGTCGCTGCTGCACACATCACATCATTACCAAACCGACGATTCCTTGATGCCTCAGGGTGTATCCCATCAACTAGTCCAATCTTTTAGTCGAGTCGTCTAAAAAATGTTTTTTCTCCCCATTTCAATTCAGTACCTGCTCATTAGTTACCCAACAAACCTTCTAATCGTCAGCGTTCACCTATAGCATCACATTTCAAAAGCTTCTGTTCTTTTCTTTTTTAAAGTGTTTGTCGTCCACATTCTACTTCGTACAAGGCTACAATCCTGACAGATACTTTCAGAAAAGACCTCCTAACACTTGAATCTATATTCGAAGTTACCAAATTTAAATTTTTATAAACACTCCTCTTGCCTTTGCGAATCTACATTTTATGTCCTCATTACTTCAGCCATCATCAATTATTTCGCTGTCCAAATAACAATTCATCTATTACTTTTAGTGTCTCAGTTCCCAATCGAAGATTCCTCATGATCGCCTGATCTAATGCCAAGACATGTAAAAACAAAATTGGTACAATTCCATATTGGGCGCCTGGTACAGCAACTGGCTATAAATTTCTCGAAGTAATACAGTCTCGATTGCAAAATCGCTTCTTTATTTACAGGAAATGACGCGTTTCGCCGATTTCGGGCTTAATGAGATTGCCATAAAAACTGATGTGGAAAACCAACATTCACTCGTTAATGCCCACATATGGCATTAAGGTAAAATTTTATAAGGAACCATCGTCCTATCGTGTTGGGAATTGATGTGTAAAATCATCATTCGTCCATTGATACCATATATGGGCATGTTGTTTTCCACATTAATTTATATGCCAGTCTGATGATTCCCCAAATGTGCGAAACGTGTCATAAAGAAAGATTTTTGCATCTGAGACTGTCGTATTTCAAGAAATTTAAACACATTTCATTATGGTTTTTTTAAGTTCATCTTGTAGTCTCTTTGGAAGAGACTTTCAATTCCTTTAGTGTTTACTAGCTGTTATCTGGCGTTGCTGTGTATATATTTAGTCCATTAGCTCATCTCTTCCTTGCCCCTTTCTCTTTCCATCTCCACTCCCCTCTTCTCTGTCCATCTCTTTCTCATCCTCTCGCTGATCATCACCTGCACTGCCCACTCTCTCTGTCCATGTGATCCTGCCACCTCTGTCCATTTAATCCTGTCCCTCTGACCATATCCTCCTCCCCAATGTAAGTCCAGCTTCTCCTGCGCCTCTGTCATCTCTACACTATCTCTATCTCCTCTCCCTCTTCGTGTCCATCTTTTCTCCTTCTCCCTCTTTCCATCTCCTCTTTCCTTTCTCTACCTATTTCTTCATTTTCATCTCTGTCTATCTCCTCCTCCACCCTCGTTCAGTCCATCTCCTCCTGCTCTCGCCCTCTGTCCATCTCATCCTCTTCCATTCGTCTGTCCACTTCCCCCTCCCACAAGTCATCCATTTCCTCCCCCCTCATATCTTGTCTGGGTCCTCCTTCGCCCTCTCTGTCTGCCCATTTCTTCTCTCGCTTCTCCCTCCACGTCATCACTACCACCCCAGTAAAAGGATGTTGGTTTTTACCCCTACAGTATTTCTTACCAGATAATAACATATGTACCAAGTTTGACTGAAACTGATAAACTTGTTTACGAGAAGCTTTCTACCCGTAACTTTGCCAGACTACACACATGTCAAACGTATTTCACTTGTGTTTAATATATTTTACTTGTGTTTAATATATTTCACACATATTTATACAAATATTTCACTTGCATCTCTAAAGAATATCGTCCTGCACTTTCGTTTTCATGTAGCTCAATTCCTATGGCTTCATATCTCCTGAACAATGTATCGCACAATGATATAATTTTGCAGGCACATTCAGTGGTAATGTGAAAATTGTTTGCAAAACTTGTCATAAATATGGTTATTAGCACGTAAGTAACAAACTAAAACGTCATGCCTGATACGGCAGTTTCGCTGTATGAACAGCGAAAATGTGGTAAGCCATAACTTTTTTTCCTGTCATTTTGTGGGGGTTGTTAGCGAGAAAAAAATTCATAAAGGCCTCAAATTGTATGTTAAGATTGTTGCAAGTCACAAAGTGGTCTCATTCTTATGAACTGGATGAATAAAGTGCGGGAATTTACGTGTTGTGGCCTACACTTCCTTTTCATCCCATCCCTGCGTCTCTGATAGACACATGGTTTTTACACGCACAGTGATCCTTTGCATGCAGAAAGTGTATGTGCACCAGGTTTGGTTGAAATCGGTAGAGTGGTTTAGGAGGAGATGTAGAACATATATACCTGCCCCTACCAATTAGTTACGCAATCAAACACGCCTTTAAAAAACACAAGAGACATTTTACAAATTCTTTTGCTTGCTACACTCAATATTAGACCAACAGAAAAAATGAACAGCAACTTTTTGTGCGAGATTTAATGTAGTGAATTTTCTACTGATATACGTTTGTGCTGGATGCCGCCGTTTTCGACTTATTCAAGGAAATTTCCTTTGAAGATAACTATTCTACATTTTTCTTCAATAATTAGCAAAGTACGACCTCTAGAGAAACGTGCCCCAATATAACATTTAACTACATTACATTTACATCAACGAGGTCCTGTTCCATTTTTCTGTAGGACTAATAGTTTGCACGTAGCGAGTGAGAGAATATGAACATCTTCTGCTGGTATTTGCAGGCACTGCAGGTTGCGTAAATCCGATTGCAGTGGCAGCTGAATCATCCTGTAACACGGATCCATTTTTAAATTATGTATGGATTTAATTTTCTTTTACAGTTGCATATAATCTTTAATGGTAACTAGTTGTTTTGAAACAGTTTCTTGCATATCTAATACTTCAGTGTAACAGAATTCCAGTATAACATTCGGAAGTCTTGTTAACATATCAGGTCAAGGCAACAACATTTGATACATTGACCAGATATTTTCCATTATGCTAAGTGTCTTGAACCAGTTCTTACAGCAGATATTGATTCTCTACAGGTCTCTCTGAATTTCACTCCAGATGTTACGACTACATTGCACACAAGAGCATCATATGCAACAGACACTCACAGTACAATGAAGCAGAAGACGTAATTATGAGTGTAATGGAAATGAAATGTTGGTGGCCACAACATGTAGCCAGGCAAATAGACGTTAAACTGACGAAGGAGCTGTTTTCTATGTTCCATTGTTACTGTGATCTTCATTTCGAAGATAGGTTTGATTCAGCTCTTCACTACAGCAGAGCTGTATGTCCTAGGGAGATATAACGGTTGTTGTTCCCGCTTTTCATTCAGCCTTTCACAGTGCAGTGTTCCATGTAATTATCTTTGCAGTTACTGAAAAGGTACCATATGTTAGTCTAACCCCTCCGCAGATTTTTCTCCGATATTGTTGCTCCTACAGAACGGCCATTTGTATTGTTGCAGCAGGTAAATGTCATCACCACAGATTTTTCTTCGATATCGTTGCTCCTACAGAACGGTCATTTGTATTGTCGCAGCAGGCAAATTACATCACCACAGATTTTTCTCCGATATTGTTGCTCCTATAGAAGGGTCATTTGTATCGTTGCGGCAGGCAAATGACATTACCACAGCAAGGAAGATAGTTCGTTAAGAGGGAGGGAAATATTGCACTGGCATCACAAGAGGCAAGGAGAGACCAAGATAAGGCCCTAACGAACGGTGGAGTATGACATTAGGAAACATGCTCACCAGAGAAAATATTAAAGCAGCACACTGGTCACACATATTCAGCACTGGGAGGCTCCACCAACAGACTTCATCCACGCCAGCTTGTGATGCCAGCAGAGCAAATGAGCTGAGAGATTTCAAAAGACTTCGGGCTGACTTGAACTTACATTAGCCACTGGCGAGAGTCATTGGTATGTTGCCAGTGACTCAGTCTGCAGCCACTTCAGCCTTCATCTACAACGCGAATTGGTGAGGTGAAACCACGACCATGAGATGATGCGGAAGGACAGTAAAGCAATCTGTATAGAATTTCAGCAACGTCAAACTTCACTCTGTAGTCTTACTTTCAGATTCTGGCACTGATGCAATGCATTCCCTATGCCACTAGTGTGTCCTTTACACTATGATCACAACAATCGCAGCACTACTTCGCTACTTCAATTATTTCATGTTATATGCAGTTATTATCTCATTCCAGACATTTTCATCAGGTGTGCTAAGGTTGTAATTGGATATTGTATGATTGTCAGACGATTTGAGTTACTTTATCGTAATATACCGTATGCATTGTTATTCTTGTTTTATTTAATAGTCATTTAATTCCTAACTGTCTTTGGAGGACGTGTAATTATTTCACATCAGACCATAAGGCCAATTAGAATACTTCCGGATTAGACAAACCGATAATTTACAACATCCTTTGGAGCCCAAACGATACAGTAACTGTACAGTGAGCGACTGGAGCCGTGTGTTGTGGTCTAACAAGCAAATGTTCAAATGTGTGTGAAATCTTATGAGACTTAACTGCTAAGATCATCAGTCTCTAAGCTTACACACTACTTAACCTAAATTATCCAAAGGACAAACACACGCGCCCATGCCCGAGGGAGGACTCGAACCTCCACCGGGAACAGCCACACAGTCTATGACTGCAGCGCCTTAGACAGCTTGGCTAATTCCGCGCGGCGTCTAACAAGCCTCAATTTTACCTCTTAGAGTGCGCCGACTGCCCTACGAAGCGTTTAACTTGCTGTGTGTACAGGGCGTCGGTCAGGCTGGCGGTGATTGTGTTAAGCTACAGTGGTGCTTTTTGCACCATGACCTGGGCTCACTCATTCAAGTTGCTGTGAACATGAATAACAATAACTATTTCAGCACTCTTGGTCAACAATTTTTTCCCTTTCCTCCACTGCTTCTCTTCGTAGCTGGATTTACGTCATTTAGGTTAGGTGCAGTGTTACACGGTATTGGTGTTATGCCTCCCATAGTTCACTACATTTTTTGTCTCAAGTGGGTAGATGCTTGTGGCTGAAAGCAAAATACGTGGGGAAGTACATCGTCCGGTCGCATTAATGTGACCACCGCCTATGTTCGACGTCAACGCACAATAACGATTCACAGCCGCTACGTAGCAGCACTAGCGGTGGATGGCAATTAAAGCGTGGCGGGGGCATGCAAACTTTGTTCAAGTGCGAACTGGAACGATTTATATGACGTCCAGAATGGCATGAACACTGGTTTTTGGGTAAAGGTTGGTAGCGATTCCGAAACGGCTAACTTTGTGAACCATTCGCTTGCCGCCTTGATTCAAGTATACACAACTGCTGCCGAGTCAACTGTGGTGCACCATGGGCCATAGATGAAAGGGTGGAACAATGGCTGCGGAGATGTGTGCGGGCGAATAGACGGGCAGTTTTGAGCAACTGACCGCTCCTATGAACCAAGAGACTACCAACAGTTCCGCCTCAACGATACTTCAGTGGTCGTTGTTACATACGGACATCCACAGGAGGTACCTGATTAAGCAACGATGCCGACTGCTGTCCATATGCGACGGAGACTGGAATTCGCACGCCAGTGCCACAACGGGACGTCCACCGAGTAGCGACAGAAAGACTTTCCAAATTAATCACGTTTTATGCCAATCGGGTGGATGGCTCTTGGCATGTATGTTGTGAAACGACTTAATCGAAACACCATACCATAATCGTCGGAAAGGTCCAGGATGAGGGCACACCCTGGGCGATCTTGTCATCTGTAAAGCACAATGGATCAACACAAGTAGGCGTCTACCATTGGGGATCATGTCCACCACAGTATGTAGTTTATTTTTTCTAATCGTGATGGCATTTACCAGAAGGACATTTAACTTGTCACACAGATCGCAGTGTATGTTCGTGGTTCAAAGAGCACCAGGATGCGTTTACCGTACTTCCCTGGTCAACAAACTCCCCAGATTTAGATCCAATCGAGAATGTATGGGACCACCTCGTTCGAGCTGTTTGCGTCATGGATCCTCAACTGCGGCCGCTGTGGCCGAGCGGTTTTGGGGTTTTCAGTGCGGAACCACTCGGCTGCTACGGTCGCAGGTTCGAATCCTGCCTCAGGCATGGATGTGTGTGATGTCCTTAGGTTAGTTAGGTTTAAGTAGTTCCAAGTCTATGGGACTGATGACCTCAGATGTTAAGTCCCACAGTGCCTAGAGCCATTTGAACCATTTTGATCCTCAATCGCGAAACCTAGCGCAGTCATGGAACTGAAGTCGAGATGGCTCGACATCCCTGTCTGTACCGTCAAGAACTTCATTGACGCTCTTCCCGCATGACTCGAAGCGTTTTGCGCTGAAAAAGATGGTTATTCAGGCTTTTGTCACCTGGTCGCACTAATGTGACTGTCACTGTACGCTGATAAGCCAAAAAATTATGGTTTAAATGGCTCTGAGCACTATGGGACTTAACATCTGTGGTCATCAGTCCCCTAGAACTTAGAACTACTTAAACCTAACTAACCTAAGGACATCACACACATCCATGCCCGAGGCAGGATTCGAACCTGCGACCGTAGTGGTCACGCGGTTCCAGACTGAAGCGCCTAGAACCGCACGGCCACACCGGCCAGCAAAACATTTATGATCACTGTCCACGGCAACATTAGATGCTGCCTCGTGTCGTTGCCGTACGTGACGCGGTAGCAAAAGTATGTAAGCGGAGAGGACACAGACGGGGATCACCCTAGCGAATATATGGGCTGAGGCGAAGCAAATCCATTGAGATAAGCACCTTTGTCAAAGACCATATTGTTATTACGCGGAGTCTGTGAAGGAGTATCTAGAAAACGGCGAAGTCAGTCGAATGTTCCCGTGCTGCTGTTGTGAGTACCTACAGAAAGAGATAGGACAGGTGCTATCACTAGGTGCTAACCGGTTGGAGGTGCACGTTTCTTCACAGAATGTGGTGTTCGGAGGCTTGTCTCCTCTGTACTATAGAATACAAGGTGATGCGTGACATCTGTGATGAAAAGGAGAGCGCTGGTGCATCAACAAGTACATTGTTTAACATGGAGCTATACAGTGGAGCACCACTATGTGATCATATGTTGACCCAACGACATCGTCATTTACGATTGTAGTGGTCACGGGTCAATCGAGATTCGACCGTTGATCAATATAAAAGTGTCGACTCTCCCGGTTACTCACATTTTTGCTTCTCTAGACCGATGGTCGCCTCCACGATCGTCGTCATCGAGGTGAACAGTGGGTCGAAACCCGCAGCGCGCCACCGACGCAGGCTGACGGAAGTAGTATTATCTTATTGGAGACATTCTCCTGCGCTTGCACGGGACCTGGTGTAGTAATCGAAGACACGCTGACAGCTGCGAACAACCTGCATCTCTTCGTGCTTGATGTCTTTCCCGACGGCGCTGTCATCTTTCAGCGGTATAACTGTCCGTGTCTCTGAGCCATAACCGTGCTACAGTGGTTTGAGGATCGTTATAGTGAACTGACGCTGATGCCTCGGAGACCAAATCTGCCTGATATAAATCCTATGGAAGCCATCTGGGTCGCTATCGGGCGCCGTAGCCGCGTACGCAAGTCAGCGGACCGTTCTTTATGGGAACTGCATGATCTATGCGTTGACATGGCACATACTTCACACAAACCCTTATGCGCAGAATCAGTGACGTGTTCTTTCCAAAGAAGGACAAACAAGCTATTAAGCAGGTGGTCACAATGTTTTGGCTTATCAGTGTCTGTAACGTTTCCAGTGCTTAGTTTTGGCATACGTTACGCTGGAGTGTCATTATGCATATTTAACGTCGTATTTTTGCATTTGTGTGTGGAAAAACACATTTGATATTCATTCCACAGCTGCATGGCAAGGTAATCGGACATTATTTCTTGTGGTACAAGTTTCATATGTTCAGTCGTGAGAGTCACTGATGTATACTTGCAAGCTTAACAACTAATTACACACATAACGTCCATGTCCTATATCAAGTGGAAGATGTAATCGTCCGTTCAGAGCGTGAATAGTTCGCCAGTTCGAATGCACGGATGGTCCTTTGTCTCCCAGTTCTGATGGTACGTTAAGCGTTCTCCAACCCGTAAATATTTATAGAAGCGTGAAGTGGGATCAGCAACATACCGGGGCCATCTCGTTTGCCGCGCCGCACTTCGCTTCGGTCTGTTGCTAAACTCCGCAATAATTCGTTCGTCGAAAATTCGCTTTGCCTCACCCACGCGACGCGAAATCCACAAAAAAACAGTAGGACTCGCGTTTGGCTGCGAGCCGAACACCTAAATATTTCTCCAGCGCTAATAAACACACACATACACACACACACACACACACATACACACACACACACACACACACACACACACACACACACACACGCACGCACCCTCACGATTTATTTTGGCCTATTTTCGCAATTAGAGCTGTAAATTTTTACCTAAAATATTCTTGTAAAGAGGAGATGCACTACGAATGGCCAGTCAGATTTAATATCCCAGTGTCGGAGGAATGTTGTAAATAATGAACGAGAATATACCATTGTTGTGTGAAGTCTCTAATATATATCTGTTGTGTTTATTAAACTTATGGAAAAACGCATGCCGGCCGCGCTGGCCGTGCGGTTCTACGCGCTTCAGTCCGGAACTGCGTGACTACTACGGTCGCAGGTTCGAATCCTGCCTCGGGCATGGATGTGTGTGATGTGCCTAGGTTAGTTAGGTTCAAGTAGTTCTAAGTTCTAGGGGACTGATGACCTAAGATGTTAAGTCCCATAGTGCTCAGAGCCATTTTTGAAAAACGCATGAACGTATGCACCAACCCAACATATTTGTTAGAGGCATCCAGTACTACGTTACATTTGGTAGTGACCTTTGCTTTCGTTAATGTCCGGAATTCTTTAATGTCCGGATTTCTTTCACTCTTCGTGAATGGCTTTTGTTACGTATCCATGCAATAAGAGCACCGTGTCTTCATTTTTCTTATTCATCTCGGCGTAGCCCGAGTTTCATTACCTTGTCGCGGAAGAGATCATTCTCACAGGCACCTTCTGCTCTTATTTGTTTGATTTCGAGACCGTACCAGGCGTTTTTGACGAGGGCTTGTATTTTTGGGGTTTGAATAAAAAAAGCGGAAGATCTTACTGGTCAGTTTGCTCACGCCCTTTCATTTGACGTGACCGTAAAATCATACAAGTCGTATGCAAATTTGTCTGCAATTTTCTCTATTTTGTCATATACTTGTTTGAAGGATTTTTATGGTGGACGTTATTGGAACCTGTAAGTGTCCTAATGATGGTTCAAATGGCTCTGAGCACTATGGGACTTAACATCTGTGGTCATCAGTCCCCTAGAACTTAGAACTACTTAAACCTAACTAACCTAAGGACATCACACAACAACCAGTCATCACGAGACAGAGAAAATCCCTGACCCCGCCGGGTATCAAACTCGGGACCCCGTGCTCGGAAGCGAGAACACTACCGCGAGACCACGAGCTGCGGACGTGTCCTAATGATTCTGCGCTTTTTTCCCTCCAGTTCTTTGGGGGGGGGGGGGGGCTTATTTGCGTTTAGGAACAGAGTGTCGGCTGCACACATAACTTCCCTATTCAGAACAGTTTCACAGTGTCGTCTTAGTGTTTCGTGAAAAGCACAGTTTGTTGTAAAATCTAGCGCAATGTTTGGTAGGCTATTTGAAGTTCACGTATTCGTTCCTCAATTGCTTTCTCGTCTAGTCTGTTTTTCATAATGGCTTCATCAGGTACTTTAATTTTTCTGCTCTGCTGATGGTACCATGTTTCGTCCTGGGTTGTGGCGGGGCAGCATTGACATTAGTTGTGTTCTGTAAAGTATAGCTGCAAGACAGTCTGTTTGGCGGTTTCCTTTAAGAGTTCGAAATGAATTCTAGCAATTTCCACGTCGATTGACAGAGTGGCTGTATGATCAGCAAAAGATTGTCTACTATGATTCATCTTTTTCCTTTTAAGAAAAAGAAGACGACGTTCTCGAGATGTTCGTCACTAATAATGTATTTCTAATGGTATGCTATCGGGGTCTTTCTCTTTTTTATGAGCACAATCTTGGATTTATCCACGTAACAAGAGAATTACCGTTGATTACTCCAAGTCGAAATGTTCTCCAAGTCTTTCTGCATTTCCTTACTACTGTCCAGCGAAGATAGTTACCATAGATAACAGAATTGTCAGCGATCAGTCTGAAAAATTGTTTATGTACGCTATGAGCATCAGAGGTCAAAATACGCTTACTTTAGGGGATCTCGACTTTTGATTCCATTTTTAATGAACATTCGCAGTTCAGGACAACATGTCCATTTTTCTTAATTAAATACTCTTCGGACCAATCACGTTTTGGTGAATACACTGCGCTGTATATGAGCGTGCTTTGTCAACTGTCGACGATGTGCTAGAATCCGTCTGCTCGCACATCGTTGTCTCTCACAGACAACGAGCAACTGGCAGACACCTTAGTTTATCGTCAGTAATCGTACAGTTAAACTTATTTCTTCAGAAAATGGACAGTAAAAACACTTGGAAGGCTATTACTTTTTCCTTCTCTCCTTCAAGAGGGAATGCTGGGAACAAACTCCTTGCAGACGAATCATCGCAATACGTCGACAGTGTGTGCTGATTTCAAACTTGCTGGCAGGTTGAAACTGTATACCACACAGGGATTCGAACTTGGGACTTTTGATTTACAGGAGCAGATGTTCTTCTGACTCAGTTATCCAAGCACAACCCATGACCCACCCTCGAAGCTTTACTTGTGCCAGTTTGGAAGCTAGGATATAAGGTAGTGGTGGAAGCAAAGTTATTGCTGTACATTTACGTAACATTCTAGAAAAATAAAGTAATAATCACAACAGACGTTAACTCCTCTTAAGCCGAATTTATTACTTAAAACATATCTCCGATCTATAGAAATGGATAACAAGAACCACTAACGATGTCACAGAGACTTGTTGGACATATATAAAGAACAGCTTTTGGCATGATAGGCGGACTTCAATACCCATATTAAATAAAGTTGTCATCTAAATGCACCACAGGAAACTGACAAGGTGTAAGATAAAATGGAATAAAAAAAATATTAAGGAATCAAGCCGTATTGCCGGCCGCGGTGGCCGTGGGTTCTAGGAGCTTTAGTCCGGAACCGCGTGACTGCTACGGTCGCAGGTTCGAATCCTGCCTCGGGCATGGATGTGAGTGATGTCCTTAGGTTAGTACGGTTTAAGTAGTTCTAAGTTCTAGGGGACTGATGACCTAAGATGTTAAGTCCCATAGTGCTCAGAGCCATTTGAACCATCAAGCCGTATTCGTGGTGATGAATCAATATTTTTAGACATCATTAAATATTATTTTTGTAAGTGCTATATGGGGCACGGGGCTGCTTTTACATTTACATACACTCTCGTAAGCCACCATAAGGTGCGTGGCGGAGGGTATGCTGTATCCCTACCAGTCATTTCCTTTCCTGTTCCACTTGCAAGCAGAGCGATGGAAAAACTACTATTTACATTCCTCCGTATGAGGAGAACACTCGCTGTCGAAGGCAACATACTCGGTTCTACTACTTAAGAAGTTTTCGAAACCAGTCACATATCTGGGAGCCTATTCTGTGTGCACGTATCTTCGCTAACAGTCTGCAGTGTGGTTTGCCCGTCGCCCTTCATAGACAGTTCGCAGAATAGCACGTGAGAAAATAGAAAACCTGAATAGTTAATATCAAGAATGGTTGTGACAGAAACCTCACTGTGTTTGGCGTGAACACGTTGGTAGTAGAGGCGGCGTTTAAATTTCATTTGATAACTGTTTAAGACTTTAATGTACAACGTACAGGCCCATAGCCAAGGTTATTACCTTATTACAACGTATTTTAATTTTAGTTTTTTACTAAGATTTTTCTTCTTTTATTGTTACAGTTGCTATTATTATTGCATTGAACTAAATAACTGCCATCCGCTGTGACCGAGCGGTTCTAGGTGCTTCAGTCCGGAACCGCGCTGCTGCTACGGTCGCAGGTTCGAATCCAGCCTTGGGCATGGATGTGTGTGATGTTCTTGGGTTAGTTAGGTTTAAGTAGTTGTAAGTTCTAGGGGACTGATGACCTGGGATCTTAAGTCCCATAGTGCGTAGAGCCATTTGAACCATTTAAATAATAACACTGATTTTTAAATCTGCACACATTTTTAGAGTTCCGTACCTCAGACGGTAAAAACAGTTGTCTGCCTGCCCGTCTGTCTGTCTGTTTATCTGTCCATCCGTCGGACTTTTCAAAATCCCTTTTCTCAAGTACGAGTTGAAGTATCAAGTTGAAATGTAAGCTACATATTAAGGTCTACTGTCTCTCGGCAGGAAAAAAAAAAAAAAAACGTGCAGATTTTAAGTCAATGCAGTCAAAAAATGCTGCTATTTATGTCGCATATTTTGATACTCCCAAACTCGCTCTTCAGGTCCATAGGACAATTCCCGTTACTCTAGAACCGTGAAATTTACTCACTACAACTAAAGGAAAAAAAAGTCCAAAAACTGTTAATTTATAATTTTATCATGCGATTTTTTTTCATTTGTTTCCGATTTAAAACTTGAAATTTCAATATTCTCGACAGTCTTGGAATCCCTGGGCCCACTTTCTTGCCAGTATCAATGTCTACAACAGGCAAAAACCATCGAGATTCGCGATTCCTGGAATGCACGGACAGCCTATATACATTATTAAGTTTGTTCGGAAAGCTCAGTGCGCGAGTCCTTCTCGCACCTGCCCGATTTTTATTTTACATAGTACCTGCTACGCGAAACTGGGGAAACGCCATATAAATTGATAGAATCAATAAATTTTAAAGTAATGTCTCATTATTCAACACGTCTAATTCACCGCGTTATTGATATAAAAGATACACATAGTTAATTGTTTGTAATACACTGAAGAGTCAAAGGAACTGCTACACATGCCTATTATCGTTTATGGAAACGCGAGGACAAAGAAGTGTCACAACACGACGTGGATGGACTCGACTAATGTCTTAAGTAGTGCTGGAGGGAACTGACATCATGAATCCTGGAGGGCTGTCCATAAATCCGTAAGAGTACGAGGTAGCGGAGATCTATTCTGAACAGCACGTTGCAAGGCATCAAAGATATGCTCAATAATGTTCATGTCTGGGGAGTTTGGTGGCCAGTGGAAGTGTGTAAACTCAGAAGAGTTTTCCTGGGGGGACTCTGGACGTGTATTGCGTCGCATTGTCCTGCTGGAATTGGACAAATCCGTCGGAATGCACAATGGACATGAATGGATGCAGGTGATCAAATGGCTCTGAGCACTATGGGACTTAACATCTGAGGTCATCAGTCCCCTAGACTTAGAACTACTTAAACCTAACTAACCTAAGGACATCACACACATCCATGCCCGAGGCAGGATTCGAACCTGCGACCGTCGCAGCAGCGCGGTTCCGGACTGAAGCGCCTAGAACCGCACGACCACAACGGCCGGCTGCAGGTGATCAGACAGGATGCTTATGTACGTGTCACCTGTCACAGTCGTATCTAGACGTATTAGGGGTCCAATATCACTCCAACTGCACGCGTCCCACGCCATTACTGAGCCTCCACCTGCATGAACAATCCCCTGCTGACAGGCAGGGTCCATGGGTTCATGAGGTTGTCTCCATACCCATACACGTCCACCCGCTCGATACAATTTGAAACGAGACTCGACCGACGAGGTAACATATTTCCAGTCATCAACAGTCCAATGTCGGTGTTGACGGGTCCAGACGAGGCGTGAAGCTTTCTGTAGTGCAGTCATCAAGGGAACACGAGTGGCTCTTCTGCTCCGAAACCCCATATCCATGATGTTTCGTTGGATGGTTCGCTCGCTGAAACTTGTTCATGGCCAAGCAGTGAAATATGCAGAAATTTGCGGAAAGGTTGCACTTCTGTCACGCTGAACGATTCTCTTCAGTCTTCGTTGGTCCAGTTACAGCAGGATCTTTTTCCGGCAGCAGCGGTGTATGAGATTTGATGTGTTACCGGATTCCTGATATTCACGGTACACTCGTGAAATGGTCGTACGGGAAAATCCTCACTTCATTGCTACCTCGGAGATGCTGTGTCCCATAGCTCGTTCGCCAACTATAGCACCACGTTCAGTCTCACTTAAATCTTGATAACCTGCCATTGTAGCAGCAGTGACCAATCTAACAACTGCGACAGACCCTTGTTGTCTTGTACAGGCGTTGCCGACCGCAGCGCCATATACTGCGTTTTTACTTATCTCTGTATTTGAATACGCGTACTTATACCAGCTTCTTTGGCGCTTCAGTGTATAACACTTTTCAGAACACAATTGATAATAATAATAATACTAATAATGCGAAGTTATTTTTCATTTCAAATATTCCATTCTATTACTTTTCAACGTGTGTATGCTGCTTCTGAAACGTGCTGCAGAAGGTGGAAAGCTGAACGAAGACTTAAAGGGCTTTTAAACGGCATTTCCTTACTGTACATCGTGTGTTGACGTCTATCGCGGAAATAATACATTGACATTCTTCCGTATATAGCAAAGTCAGGTGTCCCAAAATCAACTCAGCAAACACTGACGATGTATCATTGCATTTGTTGTGGAAGTCGTATCAGAGTCCACGTATAGTAAGGCTAGAGTGGACTTTTCATAGCAAAATCTGAATCACTATTGAACAATCTTCACGAACTCTGGTCTATCCCCTTTAGGAGGCGTATTCTGAGTTATACGACGGGCACCAAAGAACTCTTTTTATGGGTCACTGGAGGCTAGATTGCATTCATTTTCGTAAAGGCACGGCGTTCAGGCTCGAGATTGAGACTGTGCGTAAGACGTGTGTGTGTGTGTGTGTGTGTGTGTGTGTGTGTGTGTGTGTGAGAGAGAGAGAGAGAGAGAGAGAGAGAGAGAGAGAGAGAGAGAGGGGGGGGAGGGAGGAAGAGACTGTGGATGGAGGAGGGGGTAGGGACTGAGTCTATTTCAGATGGAGTTTTATACACTGGCGAGGAAGGCTATTGAATCGTCTTACGAATTATTACGTTAATAATCCGTGTTCTTCAGGTTCCGTATCTCCAGTCGGTAAAAACGGAACCCTTATAGAATCGCTTTGTCGTCGTCCTGTCTGTGCGACCATTAAAAACCTGTTTTCATAGGAACTGGTAGATGCATCAAGTTGCAGTTTATGTCACGAACATATACGGTACCCCAGCGGTGTAAGGAACCAACCCAATCAAAAGATATGACCATTTGCGCCACATATTTTGAAACGCTCAAATTCACTGATCACGAAATATGGTAAGCAACTAGATGTCACGATACAAATTTATTGACTGTCTGCCCATCCGTCTGTTAACGCTCCTTTTTTCTCAGGAACGAATACACTATCGAATTCAAGTTTATATCGCATCCTTAGGTCTATAATCTCTTGGCGAAACGTTCTTAGTCAATTTAATAAAAAATCCTGCCATTTATGTCACATATCTTGATAGTCGCAAACTCACTCATTGAAAGCTATAGAGTATTCCCGGTTGACCTAGAGCCACGAAATTTAGCTAGAACAAAGATTTCGACAGTACAAGTAAAGGGAAAAACTCTGAAAAGTATAAATTTGTTACTATATCACACGAAAAAAAATTGTCATTTCTTTTCCGACAGTCAGTCTGTCAGTCTGTTAAAATACCTATTACTCCCGAGCAGTTCGAGAGTTTAAATTTCAAATGCTTTGTCTAAAAATCAAAATATGAGAAACCTAAAAACACTGCAGTGTTAGGAAAATTTTGGGCTTCAAAATTATGGAATTGGAATTTTGAAATATTAAAAGATACAAAAATGGTTGGTGTCTTGAAATCTTATTTTAATTAATTAATAAATAACTTTTAATTATGGATAGTTAAGCTAGACCAATAACGTTTTTGGAATCATGAACAATGGTTCTAAAAAGTCAACTGGGTTGTTAGTCCTTAGGTTTCAATGTTGACATATGTATTTTTGTTTGGTAAAGATACTACGATATCTTCAAATCTCTTGAATTACTTAACGTCAAGTGAAAACAACTACACCACAACGTTACTGGTTGGATACAGTATATCTCTAGCAATAATAATAATAATAACAATAACAATAAAAAATCCTGTATCAAATGTGAAAGTTGATAAATTTGTGAAAACTTGTGGTGCAATCACAATTCTATATTTGTCGTAATGCGAATGAGGGATGTCTTTAACATTTTAAGTGGTGGTTAAACTTGATTCGTCTCATTGCATGCTTTTGTACAATAAACACTTTGTATATATAAACACCATTATTTTACGATAACTGAACAGAGCATGCTAAAAGACATCGTAATACTTACTGAATGCAAGACTGAAAGTTTATTATATTGTATACAGTGAAAGTGAGGTATGAATGTAGGCTTTTTGAAAGGCTTGAACTATATAACACTTTCACCATGTAACGTTACTGTTCCATAACACGCGAGTTATCGAACAATGACACCTGATTATAGACTGGTACTGTAGAATAGCCTGCATTCAAGTGTAACTTCTACAGAATTTGAAGCCAAAGAAACTTAATAGAACAAGAACTAAGTTTCTGATGGTTTATTAGCCTATTGGGGAAATTATTCTCATGATCTGCAATTTTGGTTATTGTCTAAACATTCTATAGAAATAGTCTTACAACTTCCTAAGAAAACTTCACATCCTGTATCACAGAACATACAACTCATAGGATAAAATATACATACTTGAGAGCAACACTATCCCTATCACTCCCCATCACATCCACATGCATAGATACTATGTGGAACATCAATTGCTACCTGCTGACATAAAATAAGTTACTATCTGCATGCATTTCCTGCAACACTTTCAGGAAGCTCTCCTGACACTGCGCTGCTGCTACTAAGAGCAATGAAACTGAGTGTTTCACATTTCTCAAGCTGCATATAAATAACACTGATAACATTTATTTAAAAGTATTCATAATCAAAATCTCACAATAGTGACCCAGGTCCTACTACTGAGCTAAGTAAATTAAGGATGAAAGTTTAAATGTTTGAAGTTTGCTTGCTGCAACTGATATGGTACTGAATAATGAAGATCCAAAAAAAGTGTTTGGTATTAATATTTTTATCTTTCCTTGAAAACAATATACGTGTTGTCATAAAATCCAACTACACACCTACACCATCACAGCTGCACAAAGAGAACCACGTTTGTGCATAGTGTGCTCGACAAACAATATACAATTTTGTAAAAGTAAAGCAGTTGACAGCCTGAAGGTCAGCTTGAACATTTTAGTCTTTTCCAAAAACCAGTTCTGAAAGAGGTATTTACTCCTCTTCAAATCTGTTCAAGCAGACCAATGTCAACAGTCAAGTAATGGAAAAAAATTTAGCTATTAAAAATGTTAAAAAGGATATCAGCCACTGCAATGTGATATCATCAACTATCTGATAGTATGCTTAACATATCTAATATTAAGCCTTACTGACAAATCTTATGGGAATTATGAACTATGGGAATTATGAACTACTAAAGATGCTTGTGGACGTTTGGCATTGGTCAACCACTGCCTGCTACTTTTGTTGTGGAATTAGTTGATAAGCTCTTAGCGGTGTAAAGAATTCAAGCCTCTAAGTCAGTGTAATGAAAGGACACGGCCATTTACAGTCAATTCCACAAGAAAGTGTACGCCATAATTTTAAATGTAGATTCCGCAGCGACGTCTCTGGTAATGGTCTCGAATCTGTAAACAGTCTGCTTTTGTACAGTGTGTAGACGAACAGTGTGAGAGCTGAATGTTTTGTTTTAACTATTGCAGTTTAAAATGAATCAACAATATGTGAAGAGTCACGAGGCAGTGTTGCTTGGAAATCATCTAAAGGGACCAAAGCTTTCGCATGGAGCTGTTGCTAAAATTCTCAGAAAGTTGAAGATATTCGCTGCGAAGTGGATCAAACGATAATTAGAGGTTGGAACCATGGATTATTTACCGGAGAGAGGGCTAAGGTGCCAAGCTATAACCGATAATGACAGATATCGTAGCTGCAGGACAGTTTCAAAATGGCTTCTGTAGGTGATATACGTTACAAGCAACGTGCCGTCATTGAATTCTCACTGCGGAGAAAGAAACTGTGGCGAAGTGGACTTCCACTTGTTAGGGCCATTAAAGGATGCCATTCGTGGAAGACATTTTTAGGACAATGAGCAGGTGATTCTAGAGTGAAGCACTGGCTTTGCCACCAGGACATAGATAGGTACCGACAGGGCGTACACGCCATTGTTTCGAGCTGGAGGAAGGCAAAAGAGCGGGATAGAGATAACGTGGAAAAATAGGGTGTGTAGATAAAACACCATTATTTCGTGTGTGTAATTCTCATTATGTTCAATAAAGAATTGTCGAAAAAAAATGCGGTGCACTACTTTCTGGGCAATCCTCGTATTTGATACTCGTAATTGTGAACTAGTAATAACATGTATTTTCATGTAAACGTAGATTTATAACAGTGTCTTTTATTTCACGCAGATAACGGCGTACACTTTCTTGTAAAACCGACTGTAGGGCAACCTCTAATTATCGTTCTGACACTCGCAAACTCACTCACCAAAACCTATAGTGTACCTCCCATTAGTCTAGACTTATAAAATTTGACAAGTGAAGGAAAAATCTGAAAAATTAATTTGTTATTGTATCACAGGAAATTTTTTGTCATTTGTTATCCGGCTTCAAAAGCAAAGGTAAAACGTTCTCAATAGTCTCAGCATTCAGGAAATCGATGTCTTGCCAGTAAGTGCCGATAACAGGCAAAAATAGTAGAGACTCTGTTTTCCTGATGGATGAACTGTCCGTATACATAATTACGTTCGTACGGAGCTCTTGGCGCGAGAGTCCTGCTCGCACCTGGCCATGGCGGTTAGTACCGCGCAGTGAGATGTGTGGCAGCGATCCACTATCTTTGAAACCATCGGAGTAACGGTATTGACCCAATATCATTTCGGTGAAATGAAAGAAACAACGGTTTAAAATATGGAAAGAATAACGTTCTGATCTTTTACATTTAATTTCGTCATAAATATGAAAAGTAGTTCTGTTTATCTATGGGTTTTGTGAAATCTCTAAATGACTCATTGAGAGTAACGCGTGTCAATGGGCCATTTTGTCGAAACTAGGGAAATGCAAATTAGGTTACAGGCAGATAATTAGACATGTAGATTTTATTACTGTATATATGAAGAACAACGCTTCATACACTAAATACGGTCCCCACCTTTCAATGGACAATAATTAAGCACAGCGTTTTCAGAAACGAGTACTCGGAATCCACAATCTGGTTGATACACTCTTGGTTTATGTAAAAATGCAACCAGCCTCTCGTTTTAAAAGACACTTATACCAAACCCTAAAGCTTATGCATTCACTGTCGCTTATGAATTTAACACAAAGTAACGCAGGTGATCGCCAAGGGCGTATGAAGAATTTTGCCTCATTTACCGAAACGTGTAAGGCACTCACAAACTAAACTGGGCCTTAACCTGGTGCGACGTCCTCTGGTAAACGTGGCTTACTTTCTACAGAATCTCATGCGGTGTCAACGGAAGATAAACTCGACTCACAGCAAGTAAGCGCAGTCGATGTTCGAGGGTCGACTCCAGAAATAATTTGAGAAGTTCTAGACCTGACCTACTTACTCACTAATTACCCCATGAACGTCCACTTGACTTGCTTACGATACCCTCTCTCAACTTTTCCTCTCAGCTCACCCCTGTACCAGTTAATTTCATCTCCTTACCTGCCTCCCTCCCCCCCCCCCCCCCCAAGCCTATGCTTCCACTCGAGCGTCCTGCGTTCGACCTGCAAAGAGGTGTGTGCACAATTCTTTCCCATACCCTCCAGTTCATCAGAGATCGAGAAGGAATTTTTGTTTTCGACCCTCCATGCCCCACGTGTCTCTTGCCACACAGAATTCGGTTTGAGTTCTAGAGACGTTACACTCTCCATGTCTGAGTTTTCCAATTACTGATAGTGGAAAAAATTAAAAATGTCGGAAGTAAAACCGTTGTCTCCAATTAAAATGGTGGACAGATTTCTTGCATGAAATTTTGCAACTGAGTACGTAGTTGACCTCAAGCGAAGGGAGTTTTTAAAACATTTTGCGTGCTACGTACTTTTCGCAAATACTTTACTTGTACAGTCGCTTCTATCATTCCACCTATCAAGATTGGCCCTCATCTCTTCGGTAACAGCCACAGAGATGAAATTTTCACTAATTTTCGACCTTTACACTTCCTACTTATCTGACCTAAAATGACATTTCACGCATTTCAAATACAGCACAGCTATTTCAAGCATTCGAATGGCAGAATACGAAAATTTCACACCATATGAGTGCTATATTGCAACAGACTCTTTCTCACGACATGTTTACGTATGTTAGTAATCGTTGAGGGAACGTTCTGTCTTATGTCGAGCCTCGTGGATTCCAGCCACCGAAGACGGCATTTATGCACTTTACAAATACAGGGCAAACGTATTACGTAATTGGATCCAGCACAAAGTGTAAATTCTCGAATAGCACATGGGAAAATGAGCACCTCAAACTTTTCCTACGACCTCTGATTTATCTTATGATATCTCATTTCTCCGTATATGGCCGCGCGGACTGGCCGCGCTGTCACGGATTGCGCGGCCCCTCCCGCCGGAGTTTCGAGTCCTCCCTTGGGCATGAGAGTGTGTGTGTGTGTGTGTGTGTGTGTGTGTGTGTGTGTGTGTGTGTGTGTGTGTGTGTGTTGTTCTTAGCACAAGTTAATTTAAGTAGTGTGTAACTCTAGGAACCGATAACCTCAGCGGTCCTTAGGAATTCACTCACATTTTAATATTTCTCCGTATATGGAGGGACAGTCAACAAAATACATCCTAAGACAAAAAAAAAGAACACACTTACAAATACACCACGAAAGAAGTATGCTAATGTGATTCTTGAGTTTCTCCCGGCGTATTTAATAATCAAAATATCCCCGGGTGTGCTGCCGGTCTATAGTGTCCAACGGGCACAATATTTCGGCGATCATACATGTCGCCATCATCAGGTGAACTGACGGACTGAGCTCCTGTGAACGTGCCGGCACGGAGATCGGTACGCTATGGCTGCTCAGAGGGAACTGGGTTCGGTCGCGGCGGCGGCCGATTTAAATACCCTCCGCCCGCGGCGCGCTCCCTCCGCCGTCCGCGCCCCGCGCCACGGTCGCGCGGTGGAACAGATTGCGACGGCGTCTGAGATGACGTCGGTGTGATGGCTCTGTCCACCGTGGTCGTCACAACTATACGTTTGCTCGATTTACTCTTGATTAACCCAATCGCTGGTTGCCAAGCCTTGCTAAGATTATAGCCACAGTCACGGTTTATGAGGTCGTCATTGGTGCGAATTTCGATGGCCTCTCTAACAACGCTGTCCCAGTATCTCGACGTCTGTACCAGAATCCTCGTGCGGTCATACTCCATGGCGTGATTTTCCGACAAACAATGTTCAGCGACCGCCGACTTGCTCGGATACATCAGTCGAGTGTGCCTCTGGTGTTCACGGCATCGATCCTCGACGGTACGCATCGTCTGACCAATATACGACTTGCCACATTGACACGGAATCTGGTACACGCCGGCCTTCCTCAAGCCGAGGTCATCTTTGGCGCTCCCCACCAGTGCATGGGCGCGGGGCGCGGACGGCGGAGGGAGCGCGCCGCGGGCGGAGGGTATTTAAATCGGCCGCCGCCGCGACCGAACCCAGTTCCCTCTGAGCAGCCATAGCGTACGGATCTCCGTGCCGGCACGTTCACAGGAGCTCAGTCCGTCAGTTCACCTGATGATGGCGACATGTATGATCGCCGAAATATTGTGCCCGTTGGACACTATAGACCGGCACCACACCCGTGGATATTTTGATTAGGTATGCTAATGATGGGACGGAAATCGGTAAATGTGATACACACGTACAGTCAAACAAACGATTACAATTTCGCAAACACTGCATGACCTTCTCAAGAGAAATAGCTCCACAAATTTGGGCAGTTCAGTAACAGAAGCCGGCCGCCGTGGCCGAGCGCTTCAGTCTGGAACCGCGCTGCTGCAACTGTCGGAGGTTCGAATCCTGCCTCGGGCATGGATGTGTGTGCTGTCCTTAGAACTACCTAAACCTAACTAATCTAAGTCTACGGGCTGCTGACCTCAAATGTTAAGCCCCATAGTGCTTAGAGCTATTTGAACCATCAGTAACATATTGGTTCATGTCTGGCCCTTATGAAAGCAGTTTTTCAACTTGACACTGATTGACTGAGTTGTTGGATGTGCTGGTGATGGATATCGTGCCAAATTCTGTCCAACTGGTGCGTTAGATCGACAAAATCCCGAGCTGGTTGGAAGTTCTTGCCCATAATGCTCCAAACGTTCCTAATGAGAAAGATATCCGGTGATCTTTCTGGCCAAAATAGGGTTGTCAGACACCATGACGAGCAGTAGAAACGCTCGCTATGTGCGGGTGGGCATTTTTGTTGAAATGTAAGGTCAAAATAGATTGCCTTGAAGGGCAACGAACAGGGCTCAGAGTATCGCTGTGCTGCAAGGGCGCCGTGGATGACAACCAAAGGGGTCCTGCTATGAAATCAAATGCCACTCTAGACCATCACTCCTGATTTTCAAGCCGTATGGCGGGCGACAGTCAGGTTGATATTCCACAGCTTTCCAGTGTGTGTCCAGACACGTCTTCACTGGTCATTGGAGTTCAGTTCAAAGTCAATGAGATTTGCAGGCCGAAGACATGTCTGGAGAACGGAGAGATACCAAGCCGACTGTTGCCTGCCGTACGACCTGACAACCAGAAATCATGGTCTGGGGTGCCGTTACTTTTCGTAGCAGTACCCCTTTCGCAGCCGTTCGCATTACCATTACAGAACAGCGATAAGTCGACGATTTGCTACGCCCGCTTTGTTGCCCTTCCTGGTAATCAATTCTGGGCTTCGATTTCAGCAACATCATGTCCGCTCGCACACAACCAGAGTTTCTACTGCTTGTCTCTGCGTTTGCCAAATCCTACCTTCGACAGCAATGTCGCCGGACCTGTCCGCAGCTGAGAAGAACTGGAGCATTATGGACAATACCCTCCTATCATCTCAGGAATTCGACGATCTAATGCGCCAGCTTGACACAATTTTGCACGATACGCCTCAGGTGCATGGACAACAACTGTATCAATCAGTGCCATGCGGAATAACTGCTTGCATAAGATCCAACGCGTTGCTGACTTGCTCAATTTGTGAAGCTCTTTCTCTTGAACAAAGCATCTATTTTCTCAGAAATTGTAGTCATTTGTTAGTTTGTACTAGTACATCACATCTACCGATTTCCCTCCCATTCGGGTAACTAGTTCGCGGTGGGTCTTCCTTTTGTGTGTGTGTGTGTGTGTGTGTGTGTGTGTGTGTGTGTGTGTGTGTGTCAGAATCTACTTTGGCTTGGCATCTGAAGGAGAACGTTAGTGCAAATTTCGGTAATGGTTCGGATCACAACAAGAAATGGATTTGTTTCAATGAGTGCAACCCCAGCTCAGTTATCATAACAGTGACGCTATTTATGTATATTTTTATTTGCCTACCCTTTGTCACCTATACATCTAGCGTACTTTACGTCAAATTTTCAGATATACTGGCTGGGTCAATTAAATGCTACATATGCCTGTAGCGAAAAAGTTCTCCAGCCACTGTGCTAATGTCGAAAATTGTCATATTTCACATGCAGCTACATGATCAAGAATGGGACTCTCTCATGGCACTGAATAAGGGTCTTCCCCCTTTCATAACCTTCACGTATTGCCGAGGTCAACCTTCAGACTTGTTACAATGGTACGTGCCTTGTTTATAGATCCCCAGACCCATCCTCCCTACCTTTCGTAGTACGCTATTGTGGAAACTATAGCACAAGTGAAAGTTCAACTCCGCTACTTTCAGTCCTTCACGAATGTCAAGATGGAAGGTCTCATATCCTATCAAAGCGTCCAGCAGCTCAAGAAGTGTCGAGGTGGAACTCAGAAGCACGTTCAGTCCCTGGGGCAGGTACAGAGACTTTATTTTAAAGAATCGGGGAGTCGTGCAATTAACCAGTTCGCCGCATCTGAAAGCTAACGGTTCTTGAAGTTCAAAAGCCAGCAGTATTTTTAAGCATAGTATAACGCTCAGAATTTCCGAACGACCTGAATTGCGCTACATCTGATTTGCATGCACCACATACAACATAGTTTTCTTGCAGGTCCTCTAATCTCTTTGAGATGCAGTCGTTTGACTGTGCAAAATGGCTAACACAAGAGGCAACAAGAGAACCTGTTCTTCATGGCAGTCAATTAATATGTAAATCAGGTCCTTCAGATACTGATGAGCATCATAATACACTTTTAAATCCTTTGTCATCTGACAGTAAGATGTTTCTGGGTGTCTGACCACGTTGTGGGCCAACGTTTCAGCAGGTAGCCTTCGTCAGGGTGATGTACATGTCAGTAGGAAATGAATACAGCTCTTACAAACGTCTATAGCTACGAGGTCTGATCAACAAAGACTGAGACTGATTTGTTTCACATATGTTTATTATTCTATTTCAATATTTATACGATTTTTTCAAAGTACTCCACTCGTCCTTCAATGCAACTTTTATAGCGTCTTTGCCTGTTGTCGAACACATGGTGCAGACCATTCTTTGTCAGGTCCTTGTGAATCGCCTCACTTTTCTTGAGAATTCCTTCAAAGTTCTTAAATCGAATTCCTCAAAGTTTTGTCATCAGTAATGAGAATTAAAATCACTGGGTCTATAATGCGGATGCGGTACTCAGGTAATTTTGAATTGAGCCAGAAACAGCAAGACTTGATGTGCGACGTGAGGCAGCGCATTGACATGATGAAGTCACCAAGGACTCCCACAAAGTTCTGGTCGTTTCCTTGCAAAGTGCAAGTTGCAGCTTAGCCATTGTCCCCTAGAACTTAGAACTAGTTAAACCTAACTAACCTAAGGACATCACAAACATCCATACCCGAGGCAGGATTCGAACCTGCGACCGTAGCGGACTTGCGGTTCCAGACTGCAGCGCCTTTAACCGCACGGCCACTTCGGCCGGCTGGGTAAATCGTTACATGACAGTCAAAAAATGTGATCAGAATCACTTTCCATGAAACAACTTTCGCCTTTATTTAGTTTTGAAGAACCTACCGATTTCCACAATGCGCTGACTTGTTTTCTTTCAGGATCGTAATGATGCCGCCATGACTCATCGCTGGTGATAATCGATTCCAGACACGCATCCCCTTCATCAGCAAAGAGGCACAGCACCTGACGGCTTCTCTCCATTCGCACAGTCGGGAGTTAATAAACGTGGCACCCAACTGGCACAAACACGGCCCATACGCAGATCATCGTAAGGACACCTCGAAGTGAAATTCTCAACACTTCACTGGAGTTACGTAATGTTATCCACCGATTTTCACGGTCAACCACAGCAGTTGCGTCGATGATGACTGTAGTCACAGCAAAAGCCGAAACACCAGGACCAACTTACTTAACACAGACAAGTCAGCCTTATCTGAAGTCCTTGAACCACCTAAACACTGATGCACGAGGTAGCGCGTCTTCACCGTACGCTTGCTGTAGCTTTTGGTAAGTTTCAGTGGTTGTGTGGTTTGAAAGAACACAGAATTTCATTGCTCCGTACTGCTGCTCTCGCGTCACCTCCACTCTTCTTTGCGAAACAGAGCATCTACAAAATAGAGTATTACTACCAATTTACCGATACTAGAGTGCTGCTTGGACATGATACATAAAAATCCGCTCTTTTCAAATATTCATCTTTCCTACAGATGGGAAACTATCACGGAGGCTACAGAAAGACATCGGTCCAAGTCTTTGTTGATCATCCCTCGAATGTAATACATAGCTATACATCGATGAGAATTACAGACAGTGCAAAAGAAAGTTGAAAATTTCTATCGTTGATTGAGCACGCTGAATCGGATGTGGTAATTAAGTGAAACGTTCCGCGTCTTTAGTAGAAATCTCTGATCCCGTACAGAAGGCATCGTGCCTTTCAAAATTTAACAACTTCCGTTCACTCATTATGAAGCAGAGAATTCGCTAGCAGCGGTACATTGGAGCACCCCCAAATACCAACAAATTTAACAGATGGCATCAGCAGTTTGAAAATACAGGATATCTGTGTAAAGGAAAAAGTACCGCCGACCTTGAATATCAGCACAAAACGTTGAAAGAACTCGCCTTTCTTTTGAGCATACCTCTCGGAAATCGGTGTACAAAGCCAGAGCTATAAATGCTACATGGAAATGAGCCCATGTCGTCAGTGGCCGGAAGTTGCCAGTCGGGAAGTTCGGCCGCCAAGTGCAAGTCTTACTGAGCGCAACGCCACGTTGTGCGACTTGCGTGTCGACAACGGGGATGAAATGATGATGACTGCACAAAACCTACTGCCTGAGGGGAGAAAATCTCCGACCCCAGCCGGGAATCGAACCCTGGCCCCGTGCGTGGTATTCCAACGCGCTGACCGTTCAGCTATCGAGGCGGACTTATAAATGCTACAATTAATGGCTGATGTATTGTCAAAACCAAGCTCAAATTAAAAATGTTCGTAATTCAAATTTAATAGAAACTGAAAAAGAAAGACCACGTTAAAGGTTTGAATAATGCTGCGGCAGTACTGGTTAACATGAAAAAATAAACATTTGCTGCACATCTCATCTTTAGCGATGACGCACACTTCCATATAAGCGAAAACGTTAACCGCTACAACATCCGTGTTTTGGATACACAGAAGCGTTCTTGAGCAACTGAACATCAGCGTAGCTGGTAGAAACTTAATGTTTTGTGAGATGCAGCAACAAAATCTCTATGGTCCATTTTTATACTTTGAGCTAAGTGTTTCGACGAAGGTTTACCCTATAGTGCTTGAACAATGGCTGATGCTACAGCTCAATAATGAGTCCACGGATTAGTCATGGAATTCTTTTCTGGCGAGAAAAGGCACAAAATATGAACACAATTTTCAAACTGCAGAAAAGAGCCATATCAATAACATCAAAAAATCGTACGCAAGTTCGTGGTAAAGATCTGTTCAAAACACTGGGGATCTTAACTACAACAAGTGAGTACATTTACCAGTCATCAGCCCACACAGTAAATAACACTGATAATCAATGCACAAAGAGCTCCGTGTATGACTGTGGACAAAGTTCTACACTGAACTTGAGAATAAACATAAAAAAGAAAACAGAAATTTGCGTCAAGGAACAGAACTCTAGGATCAACGGCCCAAGAAGATTAAAGACATAACTAAAACGAACTTGTTTAAAAAAGCAGTTAAAAACTACCTGTTAAGCAATAAATTGCACAAAGTGAAAGGCTATTTAGGTAACGCAGAGTGGGGTTTTGGTAAAAATGTAACCCAAATAAGTAACAATAACTGTATTAAAACATGCCATTTCACACAAGATTCACAATACATTTTCTCTTAGTTTTTCTTTTCCTCTTCTTCTTTTCCTGGACAACCTTACTGCCAAAGATATGCAATATATAACACTAATACCTTTTATCCCATCACAAGGGAAACAGTCACAATGCTTACGCCAAACTAATCGTCATTTGACAGCTATGTCAGTAAGTGAGTAATTATAAAATACAGCTGCAAAATAATTATGTAAAACACTGAACATCAGGAATGGCAGTTTTGATCTAACAGAACGATCACAAGTTATTAGTGACTTAGTTACAAAAGACGCAGTGTCTCTGAAAATGTAAACGAGGTAAAGCGACCAAACTGGTAATTATCATATGACGATAATATATGACGTGAAATAGATTATGGATTAGGTGATGCCCATGTGACTAAAGGGAGTCACACATAACACTTATGAAGTATGTAAGGAAATTTTGTACTTTATTTTACATTTACTTTCATTCTTGTCCATGTATTTATTTTGAATTGCCCTGTACTTACTACCACACTGATGAAGTCATTTGTCACAGTCACTGAAACTTTACCCCCTCAGACTACACAACTAAGTGGTGACGTAACCGAAGACGTTTACTGAAGGTGTAGTTCTGCCACAGCACATAGTATATTTCTAAAATTTGATGCAAAATTAGTTAGTTAGTGTCATATCCCATGGATAATTCTGCGCGATAAATCTTAATGATGCGGAATGAGAAACATTCATATCGCGAATTGATCTGCAAACATGGCTAAATGCTGAATATTTATAAGGTTTTTCTAATACACTGATGCGAGTTAGTAATTCTTAGCCACCATCTTTCACGCATTATAATAAGAAAAATTCTTTAACGGACTTGTATCATGCAGCTTTACTGTATGATTAAATGATGATGGCGTCCTCTTGGGTAAAATATCCCCGAGGTAAAATAGTCCCCCATTCGGATCTCCGGGCGGGGACTACTCAAGAGAACGTCATTATCAGGAGAAAGAAAACTGGCATTCTACGGATCGGAGCGTGGAATGTCAGATCTCTTAATCGGGCAGGTAGGTTAGAAAATTTAAAAAGGGAAATGGATAGGTTAAAGTTAGATATAGTGGGAATTAGTGAAGTTCGGTGGCAGGAGGAACAAGACTTTTGTTCAGGTGATTACAGGGTCATAAATACAAAATCAAATAGCGGTAATGCAGGAGTAGGTTTAATAATGAATAAAAAAATAGGAGTGCGGGTTAGCTACTACAAACAGCATAGTGAACGCATTATTGTGGCCAAGATAGACACAAAGCCCATGCCTACTACAGTAGTACAAGTTTATATGCCAACTAGCTCTGCAGATGATGAAGAAATAGATGAAATGTATGACGAGATAAAAGAAATTATTCAGGTAGTGAAGGGAGACGAAAATTTAATAGTCATGGGTGACTGGAATTCGTCAGTGGGAAAAGGGAGAGAAGGAAACATAGTAGGTGAATATGGATTGGGGGGAAGGAATGAGAGAGGAAGCCGCCTTGTAGAATTTTGCACAGAGCATAACTTAATCATTGCTAACACTTGGTTCAATAATCATAAAAGAAGGTTGCATACGTGGAAGAATCCTGGAGATACTAAAAGGTATCAGATAGATTATATAATGGTAAGACAGAGATTTAGGAACCAGGTTTTAAAATGTAAGACATTTCTGGGGCAGATGTGGATTCAGACCACAATCTATTGGTTATGAACTGCAGATTGAAACTGAAGAAACTGCAAAAAGGTGGGAATTTAAGGAGATGGGACCTGGATAAACTGAAAGAGCCAGAGGTTGTAGAGAGTTTCAGGGAGAGCATAAGGGAACAATTGACAGGAATGGGGGAAAGAAATACAGTAGAAGAAGAATGGGTAGCTCTGAGGGATGAAGTAGTGAAGGCAGCAGGCGATCAAGTAGGTAATAAGACGAGGGCTAATAGAAATCCTTGGGTAACAGAAGAAATATTGAATTTAATTGATGAAAGGAGATAATATAAAAATGCAGTAAATGAAGCAGGCAAAAAGGAATACAAACGTCTCAGAAATGATATCGACAGGAAGTGCAAAATGGCTAAGCAGGATGGCTAGAGGACAAATGTAAGGATGTAGAGGCTTGTCTCACTAGAGGTAAGATAGATACTGCCTACAGGAAAATTAAAGAGACCTTTGGAGAGAAGAGAACCACTTGTATGAATATCAAGAGCTCAGATGGCAACCCAGTTCTAAGCAAAGAAGGGAAAACAGAAAGGTGGAAGGAGTATATAGAGGGTCTATACAAGGGCGATGTACGTGAGGACAATATTATGGAAATGGAAGAGGATGTAGATGAAGACGAAATGGGAGATAAGATACTGCGTGAAGAGTTTGACAGAGCACTGAAAGACCTGAATCGAAACAAGGCCCCGGGAGTAGACAACATTCCATTAGAACTACTGATGGCCTCGGGAGAGCCAGTCATGACAAACCTCTACCATCTGGTGAGCACGATTTATGAGACAGGCGAAATACCCTCAGACTTCAAGAAGAATATAATGATTCCAATCCCAAAGAAAGCAGGTGTTGACAGATGTGAAAATTACCGAACTATCAGTTTAATAAGTCATAGCTGCAAAATACTAACGCGAATTCTATACAGACGAATGGAAAAACTGGTAGAAGGCGACCTCGGGGAAGATCAGTTTGGATTCCGTAGAAATGTTGGAACACGTGAGGCAATACTGATCTTACGACTTATCTTAGAAGAAAGATTAAGAAAAGGCAAACCTACGTTTCTAGCATTTGTAGACTTAGAGAAAGCTTTTGACAATGTTAACTGGAATACTCTCTTTCAAATTCTGAAGGTGGCAGGGGTAAAATACAGGGAGCGAAAGGCTATTTACAATTTGTACAGAAACCAGATGGCACTTATAAGAGTCGAGGGGCATGAAAGGGAAGCAGTGTTTGAGAAGGGAGTGAGACGGGTTAGTAGCCTCTCCCCGATGTTATTCAATCTGTATATTGAGCAAGCAGTAAAGGAAACAAAAGAAAAATTCGGAGTAGGTATTAAAATTCATGGAGAAGAAGTAAAAACTTTGAGGTTCGCCGATGACATTGTAATTCTGTCAGAGACAGCAAAGGACTTGGAAGAGCAGTTGAATGGAATGGATAGTGTCTTGAAAGGAGGATATAAGATGAACATCAACAAAAGCAAAACGAGGATAATGGAATGTAGTCAAATTAAGTCGGGTGAAGCTGAGGGAATTAGATTAGGAAATGAGACACTTAAAGTAGTAAAGGAGTTTTGCTATTTAGGGAGTAAAATAACCGATGATGGTCGAAGTAGAGAGGATATAAAATGTAGACTGGCAATGGCAAGGAAAGCATTTCTCAAGAAGAGAAATTTGTTAACATCCAGTATTGATTTAAGTGTCAGGAAGTCGTTTCTGAAAGTATTTGTATGGAGTGTAGCCATGTATGGAAGTGAAACATGGACGATAACTAGTTTGGACAAGAAGAGAATAGAAGCTTTCGAAATGTGGTGCTACAGAAGAATGCTGAAGATAAGGTGGGTAGATCACGTAACTAATGAGGAGGTATTGAATAGGATGGGGGAGAAGAGAAGTTTGTGGCACAACTTGACTAGAAGAAGGGATCGGTTGGTAGGACATGTTTTGAGGCATCAAGGGATCACAAATTTAGCATTGGAGGGCACCGTGGAGGATAAAAATCGTAGAGGGAGACCAAGAGATGAATACACTAAGCAGATTCAGAAGGATGTAGGTTGCAGTAGGTACTGGGAGATGAAGAAGCTTGCACAGGATAGAGTTGCATGGAGAGCTGCATCAAACCAGTCTCAGGACTGAAGACCACAACAACACAACACAACAACAACAACATCATTCTTAGAGCACGTTTTTGAACAATGAAGACTTGCATTCATAAGGACAAGTTACTGCAGGACATTATTTCACATGATATTACTGAATGAAAATATGCAAAATGTGGCATCTTACTGTTTTGTTTCTCCCCGAGATCCAAAGATTGGCAATAATTTTGAATAGTTCTAAGAGCAAATGTGGCTGAACTAAGTTGTTTTAGCAGTTCCGAAATGTTCTTTTTCAAGTTTAAATTCTCATCAGTATGGACACCTACGAACTTTGAAGTTTCCATCATATTTATTATTTCCTCGCCTTGTGTTACACTTATCACTGGTGTAGTTCCCCTAAATGAACTGAAACATCCGTTTAATAAGTTATGGATACAAAATATGAATTATTTACACAAGGATGGAAAAACTATTTGATGCCGACCTCAGGGATAAACATTTTGGGCCCCGGAAAAATGCAGGAACACATGAGGCAATACTGGCAATGTGACGTGTCTTAGAAGTTAGGTTAAAGAAGGGAAACCTACTTTTACAGAAATTGTAGATTGAGAGAGTACTTTTAACTATGCTGACTGGAATACAAACTCTGGTATTCTGAAAGTAGCCGGGGTAAAATGTAGCAAGTGAAAGTTCATTGCAACGTGTAGAAAAACCAGACTGAAGCAGTAAGAGTCAAGAGTCGTAGGACACGAGAGGGAAGCAGTGGTTGAGAAGGGAGTGAGACAGGGTTGTAGCCTCCTCCCTTGTTATTCGATCTGTAGGCTGAGCAAGTAGTAAAGGAAACCATGGAGGAATCTGGACGTATAACTGAAGTTCAGAGAGAGGAAATGAAAACTTTGTAGTTTACCGAAAGTATTATGATTCTATCAGGTGCGGCAAAGGGCTTGAAAGAGCTGTTGAACTGAACGGACAGTGTCGTGAAAAGAGTTTATAAGATTAACATTAACAAAAGCTAAACTAAGATAATGGAATATAGTAGAATTATATCAGGCGATACTGAAGGAATTAGAATTGGCAATGAGACACTAAAAGTAGTAGATGAATTTTGATAATTTGGCAGAAAAATAACTGACGATAGTTGAAGAAAAGGCGATATAAAATTCATACTGGCTGTACAAAAAGATGCGATTCCGAAAAAGAGAAATCTTCAGTTGAGATCGAATACATATTTGAATCCAAGTAAGAGTTTTCTGGAGTGGAGTGTAGTGTAGCCTTGTATGGAAGTGAAAATTGGTCAGTACACAGACCAGACAAAAGCAGAATAAAATCTGCCGGCCGAAGTGGCCGTGCGGTTAATGGCTCTGCAGTCTGGAACCGCAAGACCGCTACGGTTGCAGGTTCGAATCCTGCCTCGGGCGTGGATGTTTGTGATGTCCTTAGGTTAGTTAGGTTTAACTAGTTCTAAGTTCTAGGGGACTAATGACCTCAGCAGTTGAGTCCCATAGTGCTCAGAGCCATTTGAACCATTTTGAACCAGAATAAAATCTTTTGAAATGGGGTGCTGCAGAAGAATACTGAAAATTAGATGGGTAGATCAGACAGCTAATGAGGAGGTACTGCATTGAACGGGGGAGAAAAGAAGTTTATGCTCTCTCTCTCTCTCTCTGTCTCTCTCTCTCTCTCTCTCTCTCTCTCTTCTCAGCGATCACAGGCCCTGTAGACCAGGCGTTGCATCAACGATCTACTTCCACCGCCTTCTATCTCTCGCAGCCTCTCTCCACGCTGCGGAAATTCCTAAAGCTGCGATGTCCTCCTCTATGTCATCTATCCACCTGGTACGAGGTCGGCCCAATGGTCTTGTTGCCTTTCTTGGTGATTCTGTTGTTTTCCATTCTGGCCACATGTCCAGCCAGCCCCTTGCAGTCTCCTACTTTTTAGTTTCTGGATGGTAGTGGATTGCTTCATTAACTGATAAATTTCATTGTTCTTTCGAATAAGTTTATGCACAGCTTAATTTAAAGACGGGATGGGCTAATACGACACCAAGTGGCAGTAATTATACAAGAGTTAAGAGACTTGCGCGGATTATAGTAGCGTGAAGAGCTGCATCAAACTGATCCTTGAACTGAAGACCACCACCACCACCACAACAACAACAACAACCACTCAGTAAGCAGTGATTTTCACTTGTTCATGTAAAATTGTTGGATACGATGCTCATGCTGAGTTAGCGTGTAAGTAGAGCAAAGTGCTATGGTCACCAACCTCAGATTTATCCGCAGGACAGAAGCAGTGTACCCGATCTGTGTGCGTATAGAGTAACCTCTGTGTACAAGTGTTCTACATGTTTGCGAAACGTGGGAACTGGCTCGGTATTCACCATTCACCAAATAGGGCGTGGGAAACCGCTTAAAACCACATACAGGATGGTCGGCACACCGAACCATCGTCGTTATCCCGGTGGGCGGATTCAATCTGGCGCCGTCATAGTTTCCCGTCCCGAGGGCGGTAGAATTAACTCGCATGGCAGCCCGGGTGGGCATTGGATAACTAAGGATTAAGTAACGGTGCAATATGGAATGACGTGGAACTGACGTTCGGTCGAATACATAAGATTTGAACGAGACACGAAGTGTAGCATGTCCATGGTACACCTGAACACTGGCACTATTGATCGAAACGGAAAGCTCAAATACTAGGGACGTTCATTAAGCAATGGAAGACTTTTTTTTCTGAAAGCAGATTGGTTTCATTCGGAATTTCAATACATCAAATTATTCCCCACTGTTTTCGCTACAAAATCCTATTTTTCAAAATAATCTCTATTCAATGCGACGGCCTTACGGAAGCTTACGGAAAGGGCCTGTGTGGCCACATGGTAACTTTCAACCAACGTCGCAGCCAACGTCTTGTGGCATCAATAACCCCGCCCCCGTCCCCCATCATCTCCGTACTACATTCCGCGGAGTAGATCCTACATTGGGATGAACAAATGAAAGTCGAAAGGTACGAGATCTGGACTGTGAGATGGAAGAGGGAGAACAACCACATCGAGTTTTTGTGAGATCCTCTCGTGTGCACAGAATGGTGTCAGACCTGTGTTTTCGTTTGCATATCTGTGGCGACGAACAATTTGAATTTCTTTCTTCAATTTCATGCTACCAACTGGGTAGTACAATGCACTTCCGAGTTGATCGTTGGATCATGAAGGAGGACATCAAGCAAAGTAACCCCACCAGAGTCCCATCCACGACTTTACCGGCTGAGGGTGCGGCTTTGTACTTTATCGCCGTAAGAAAAGTGGTGTCGGGCCACTCCATGAATCGTCGTTTTGTTTTCGGTTCGAAGTGATGGTCCCACGTTTCATCACCTGTGACGACGTTCGACAAAATAATTGTCACTACCAGCCTCTTAACAAGCAAGCAACTCCGCCCAGATGGTCCTTTGTCGCCGAGGATCCCAGCGGTCACACACTTCTGCTTTTGAGTACTCCTACCGGCGGACGAGTGTGTCATAACCAAATGAGACGTCTATCTGTGCAGCGAGGCAGCGAGATGTTTGATTGTGATCCACTGATCATCTCGAATGAGTGTGTCCACACGTTCGACCATTGCAGGACTCTCACCTTTGAGCACCCGGCCGGCACGTGGGACGTCTGATAGGTTTGCGCGACCTTGTGATGTACATCTACATCTACACAGACACTCTGCAAATCAAATTTAAGTGCCTGGCCGAGGGTTCATCGAACCACCTTCACAATTCTCTATTATTCCAATCTCGTATAGCGCGCGGGAAGAATGAACACCTATATCTTTCCGTACGACCTCTGATTTCCCATATTTTATCTTTGTGTTCGTTCCTCCCTACGTAGATCGGTGTCAACAAAATATTTTCGCATTCGGAGGAGAAAGTTGGTGATTGTAATTTCGTGAAAAGATTCCGTCGCAACGAAAAACGCCTTTCTTTTAATGATGTCCATCCCAAATCCTGTACCATTTCTGTGACACTCTCTCCCATCTTTCGCCATAATACGAACGTGCTGCCTTTCTTTGAACTTTTTCGATTTACCCAGTCAGTCCTATCTGGTAAGGATCCCACACCGCGCAACAGTATTCTAGAAGAGGACGGACAAGCGTGGTGGAGGCAGTCTCCTTAGTAGGTCTGTTACATTTTCTAAGTGTCCTGCCAATGAAACGCATTCTTTGTTTAGCCTTACCCACAACATTTTCTACACTCCTGGAAATTGAAATAAGAACACCGTGAATTCATTGTCCCAGGAAGGGGAAACTTTATTGACACATTCCTGGGGTCAGATACATCACATGATCACACTGACAGAACCACAGGCACATAGACACAGGCAACAGAGCATGCACAATGTCGGCACTAGTACAGTGTATATCCACCTTTCGCAGCAATGCAGGCTGCTATTCTCCCATGGAGACGATCGTAGAGATGCTGGATGTAGTCCTGTGGAACGGCTTGCCATGCCATTTCCACCTGGCGCCTCAGTTGGACCAGCGTTCGTGCTGGACGTGCAGACCGCGTGAGACGACGCTTCATCCACTCCCAAACATGCTCAATGGGGGACAGATCCGGAGATCTTGCTGGCCAGGGTAGTTGACTTACACCTTCTACAGCACGTTGGGTGGCACGGGATACATGCGGACGTGCATTGTCCTGTTGGAACAGCAAGTTCCCTTGCCGGTCTAGGAATGGTAGAACGATGGGTTCGATGACGGTATGGATATACCGTGCACTATTCAGTGTCCCCTCGACGATCACCAGTGGTGTACGGCCAGTGTAGGAGATCGCTCCCCACACCATGATGCCGGGTGTTGGCCCTGTGTGCCTCGGTCGTATGCAGTCCTGATTGTGGCGCTCACCTGCACGGCGCCAAACACGCATACGACCATCATTGGCACCAAGGCAGAAGCGACTCTCATTGCTGAAGACGACACGTCTCCATTCGTCCCTCCATTCACGCCTGTCGCGACACCACTGGAGGCGGGCTGCACGAGTTTTTTTGTTTGTGGTTTTAGGGCGCAAAACGTCTATGGTCATTAGCGCCCAGCCCGTGACGTAGAAAACAGGAAAAAAACGAAATTTAAAATCAGCAGCAATGGGAACAAAGTCATAAAATTTGAGAAACTAAAGGCAGAAGGAATGCTTAAAAATCCACTATAGAAAGGGGTTGGTTGTCCCCCAAAAAAAAGGCTTCAAATGACTGACGTCATTTCACTGTCACTAATAAACTGTAGAACGCGGTCAGCTGAGCGCGTGTCATCTGCTAAAATCGACGATAGATCAGGCGATAGCTGTAGACGGGAGCGTAACGGATTAAAATAGGGGCATTCAATTAAAAGGTGTCTGACCGTCCACGGCTGAGAGCAGTGGGGACAGAGTGGGGGAGGATCACCACTTAAAAGATGTCGATGACTAAAAAGACAGTGCCCTATCCGGAGTCTAGCTAAAATTACCTCCTCCCGACGACACGTTCGGGAGGAAGAGGTCCATGCGCAAGGAAGGGCTTTCACTTCCCGCAATTTATTATGGGGAAGTGTTGACCAATGCGCATGCCATAAATGAGCAACTTGGCGACATAAACCGCTCCGTAGATCGGTAAACGGAAGAGACTGAATAGCTGGCCGAGGAAGAGAGACCGCAGCCTTGGCCGCTATATCGGCCGCCTCATTTCCACAGATACCAGCGTGTCCTGGGAGCCAGAGGAACGCCACCGAGACGCCCCCCAGGTGGAGCAAGCGCAGACAGTCCTGAATCCGGTGGACCAGAAGGGCTGCACGATGTTGGGGCGTGAGCGGGAGACGGCCTAACGGTGTGCGGGACCGTAGCCCAGCTTCATGGAGACGGTTGCGAATGGTCCTCGCCGATACCCCAGGAGCAACAGTGTCCCTAATTTGCTGGGAAGTGGCGGTGCGGTCCCCTACGGCACTGCGTAGGATCCTACGGTCTTGGCGTGCATCCGTGCGTCGCTGCGGTCCGGTCCCAGGTCGACGGGCACGTGCACCTTCCGCCGACCACTGGCGACAACATCGATGTACTGTGGAGACCTCACGCCCCACGTGTTGAGCAATTCGGCGGTACGTCCACCCGGCCTCCCGCATGCCCACTATACGCCCTCGCTCAAAGTCCGTCAACTGCACATACGGTTCACGTCCACGCTGTCGCGGCATGCTACCAGTGTTAAAGACTGCGATGGAGCTCCGTATGCCACGGCAAACTGGCTGACACTGACGGCGGCGGTGCACAAATGCTGCGCAGCTAGCGCCATTCGACGGCCAACACCGCAGTTCCTGGTGTGTCCGCTGTGCCGTGCGTGTGATCATTGCTTGTACAGCCCTCTCGCAGTGTCCGGAGCAAGTATGGTGGGTCTGACACACCGGTGTCAATGTGTTCTTTTTTCCATTTCCAGGAGTGTATGTGTTCTTTCCAATTTAAATTGTTCGTAATTGTAATACCTAGGTATTTACTTGAATTTACGGCTTTTAAGTTAGACTGATTTATCGTGTAACCGAAGTTTAACGCATTCCTTATAGCACTCATTTGGATGGCCTCACACTTTTCGTTATTTAAGGTCAACTGCCACATTTCGCACCATTTCGATGTTTCTTCTAAATCGTTTTGCAGTTTGTTTTCATCTTCTGATGACTTTATTAGTCGATAAACGACAGCGTCATCTGCAAACAACCGAAGACGGCTGCTCAGATTGTCACCCAAATCGTTTAGAAAGATAAGGAACAATAAAGGGCCTATAACACTACTTTGGGGAACGCCAGAAATCACTTCTGTTTTACTCGATGACATTCCGTCAATTACAACGAACTGTGACCTCTGTGACAGGAAATCACAGATCCAGTCACATAACTGAGACGATATTCCATAAACACGCAATTTTACTACGAGCCGCTTGTGTGGTACAGTGTCCAAAGCCTTCCGGAAATCAAGAAATACGGAATCGATCTGAAATCCCTTGTCAGTAGTGATGATCGCTCAGCGACTCGCCGTGCATTTTTCAGTTCCAGGTCTCCGTAGACATTCTGCAATAGCCTGTAAATATCTGCGGTGTTCAGGTTTTGCGCCAAAAGAAACTCATTAGCAGTTCTCTGCTTGGAACGGACCTCTTTTGCCGACACCATTTCGAAGGCCACGTATGGCGCCACAGATATCGGAACTTCATGAAACTATAGAGGCTGAGGCTGGAATACAACACTACATCGCACAAAAGATTCCAACAGGAAAATGGGGGGAGAGAAAATGTACTGGATTACGTATTGGACGCCCCTCGTAGATAGGTAAAAACGCAAAAGAATGAGACAAGGTTGGGCTCGATTTCGTGATACGTATCTCCTATAAATATAAAGTAAGAGGGCTACTCGCAAAGTAAGGTCTGACGGGCCGTGAAATGGAATCCACTGAGAAAATCAAAAATGTTTTATTTGCAACAGTTTGCAGCACCTTCCAGTTACTTATTTACACAACCGCCGCTCCGGCTTAGACTAATGTCGTAATGTTGTAACAACTTTCCAAAATCCTCGTCATAGAAAGTAGCCGCCTGTGCTTTCCGCCAACACTCTATGCGGGTGTAAAACTCGTTATCTATGCCAAAATGTTGTCTTTACAGCCAGCGGTTCATGTGAGCAGAGATGAAATTCAGGAGGATTTATTTACAGGGTGTATTGTGGGTGATCAAACACTTCCCTTCGAAAACGCTGCAGGAGCATGTCCAGTGCCACTGCAGAGTATGACCAAGAATTGTCAAGAAGGAAGAAACGCATGACAGTTATGTTATGTGGGCTGCACGACATTAAGCGAAATATCCCCCCCCCCCCTCCCCGCCCCAGGGCCTTGTACTTGGCTGGAGGCACTATTTTGTAGTGATATTTACAGTTTTCAGCGGACAGTGAGCACGTAAACAGCGATGTGACACGATCGACAGATATACTACGGACACTGCAGAACACATCTGAGCAAAGCGTCATTGGATTTTTACTGTGGTTTCCATTTCGCACCCGATCGGACTTTACTTTCTGAATAGCCTTCATATGTAACTGCAGTCAGTGGGTGTTCGAGATAGGAGATATTCCGCGTCTGGAAGCGGAAAGGCTGCAATGTTTTGGGTGTGTTACAGTGTTGCCTCTGCGCACTCGATCGTGCAGGTCATATAGGTAATATGGAATAGAAATGATATTTAATAGAACGCGAGCGTACACAGTGAGCATAACTGATAGGTGGGAAGCGTGAACATACCATCTTCCTGTCATCGGGTCTTGGCTAGGATATCCAAAAAGGCTCAAAAATGGCTCTGAGCACTATGGAACTTAACTTCTGAGTTCATCAGTCCCTTAGAACTTAGAGCTATTTAAACATAATTAACCTAAGGACATCACACACATCCACTCCCGACGCAGGATTCGAACCTACGACCTTAGTGGTCACGCGGTTCCAGACTGTAGCGCCTAGAACCGCTCGACCACTCCGGCTGGCATCCAAAAAGGCAGTCAGATTCTTTTACAAGACTTGAAAGCTAGAGAAAACAACGTGTTGTTAGCTTGAATTCGAGACATTTGTTGTTGTCCCGGCAGGCCGAAGTTATGGAACGCTTGTATAGGTACGACGTAGCAGACAACGGTGGAAGTATCGAAACATGTGAAATTACAGCTTCGGTGGTCGAAAAAGAAACCTGGCACATAATAAGAAGTAAAAAACGACCGTGCAGTGCCTAGATGTTACGAACACTGTAAATGCTCTAAACACGTTTTGTGCTCATTAAATATGGCAGAGACTTCCAAATGGGACAAATGAAGTGGCTGTATGACAAAATTAATAAATAACTATACACGCTAACTTGAGTAGTAGTAAATGCTCCCTGGTGACTGGATAATATTTGTTGTCACTGAGGAAACATCAAAAAAATGTTCAAATGTGTGTGAAATCTTATGGGACTTAACTCCTAAGGTCGTCAGTCCCTAAACTTACACCTACTTAACCTAAATTATCCTAAGAACAAACACACACACACACACACACACCCCCATGCCCGAGGGAGGACTCGAATCTCCGCCGGGACCAGCCGCACAGTCCATGTCTGCAGCGCCTAGACCGCTCGGCTAATCCCGCGCGGCGATAAAACTTCACAAAGAAGTTTTACAAAGAAGCTCCACTTGATAAGTACTGAGCACAGTCTTAGTATTTGCACTGTCCAGACACATTAATGCGATCACTAACAATGTTTCTCGTCAACGTGCAATACCGACTCTAAGATGGCAGGTGGTAGCACTAGCAATGGACGGTACGTAAAGTGTGTCCTTGGGACGCGGAGAAACAGTGCAGTCGTAGGAACTTCCTGGCAGATTAAAACTGTGTGCCGGACCGAGACTCGAACTCGGGACCTTTGCCTTTCGCGGCAAGTGCTCTACCATCTGAGCTGTGGGACGGAGCTTGAGTCGTGATTGGGTAGCTCAGTTGGTAGAGCACTTGACCGCGAAAGGCAGAAGTCCCGAGTTCGAGTCTCGGTCCGGCACACAGTTTTAATCTGCCAGAAAGTTTCATATCAGCGCACACTCCGCTGCAGAGTGAAAATCTCATTCGCATGTCGCCGTTGTAAAGCTGTACCGTGCACGGCAAAACGGACCTATCCAAAACCGGCGCTAAGACAACTATGGTACGCCACGAGCCAATGATGACAGAGTTAACGACTGCTGCAGAGACGAGTACGTGCGAACAGAAGTGCAACTGCTGATCAATTGACCGCCCAGATGAACCAAGGGCTACCAACAGTGTCCTCTCAAAGGCCGTTCAGAAAACGTTGCCACGTATGTGCCTCAGCAGGAGACACCATGTCCATACACCCAAGCTGACTGCTGTTCATCGGGGAAGAAGGTTGGAATCCCCACGCCAGTACCGCAACTGCAAGTCCAGTGATTGGCGACAGGTGGCCCTTTCATATGAATCACGTTTTCCGCTCCACTGCACTGAACGCAAGCACCTTACAACAATCATCGGAAGGGTGCAGGCCGGCGGAATGTGTGCGTGGGTGAACTCGTCGTTCTGCAAGGGACAATGGATGAAGACAAGTATGCATCTATCTTTGGGGAGCATTTCCACCGCTAAATGAGGTTTGTTCATCCTCAGCACAGTCGCGTCTACGAGCAGGACAATGCAACGTGTCATTCAGTTAGCAGTGTGCTTGCGTGGTTCGAAGAGCACCAGTATGAGTTTACTCTACTCTCCTGGCCACGAAACTCATCGAATTTAAATCCAATCGAGGATCTGTGGGACCATCTCCATCGAGCTATTTGCGTCATGGATCTCAACCGCGAAACCTGGCGCAGGTGGCCGTGACACTGGAGTCGAGATGGCTCCACATCCCTGTCCGAACTTTCCACGAACTCACTGAGCCTCTTCCTGCACGCCTTGCGCTGCAAAAGGTGGTTGTTCCGGCTTTTGACAAGTTGTGACGTTAATGTGACCGATTAATGTATAAGAATGAGATGTAGCATTCAGAGCATCAGAACATCTCTAGATATATGAAGATGGCATCTGTTCTTTCGGACATGTCCGAAAGAACAGATACCATCTCCATATAGTTAAGGCTAATCGGCCATTGACCTTCTTCTTCTGTGCGGATGCACACGTATTGCCCAAACTCTTACGGGACTCGGTAAGATTGTCTGCCGTGAGTAATGAGTGTAATCGGCAGGCCCACAACGAATGTAGTGTGTGGACATCAAGTTGGGAATCTGGGCCTCACGGGAATCGTGCAAGGGATAAGTCCCTGCAGTCCCACTATCCTCTGCGTCCTCAGTGGCACAGACGGATAGAGCGTCTGCCATGTAAGCAGGATCCCGGGTTCGAGTCCCAGTCGTGACATTTTCAACTGTACCCGTTGATGTATACAACGCCTGTCGACAGCGATAGGTACTTGATTTAATTATCATTACACCTCTACATATTAAATGAAAAAAGTTATCTGGCAAACTCGATCAGCGTCGTTTAATATTCTTTAGCCGGCCGGAGTGGCCGAGCAGTTCTAGGCGCTACAGTTTGGAACCGCGCGACAGCTACGGTCGCAGGTTCTAATCCTGCTTCAGGCATGGATGTGTGTGATGTCCTTAGGTTAGTTAGGTTTAAGTAGTTCTACGTTCTAGGGGACTGATGACCTCAGAAGTTAAGTCCCATAGTGCTCAGAGCCATTTGAACAAAGTATAAAAGAGAGCATATAGGATTTTAGAAGGATATGTGGACATATCCGTTTGATCGCTGGCATCTGTGGCCGAGCGGTTCTAGGCGCTTCAATGCGAAACCGCGCTGCTGCTACGGTCGCAGGATCGAATCCTGTCTTGGGCTTTGGTCTGTGTGATGTCCTTAGGTTAGTTAGGTTTCAGTAGTTCTAAGACTAGGGGACTGACGACATCAGATGTTAGGTCCCATAGTGCTTAGAGCCATTTGAACCATTTTTTCCGATTGATCACATTGCCGGAAAATTATATACGCATTAGCCAATGGAGCGAGGACTGTTGAACGATCAAGGAAAACATGGAAAATCAACACCGTTAATAATAATACTTGTAATTCTTCAGGAGGTAAGCGGAAAGAAAAGCATCCGAGTAAAGGAGAGAGAGGTGAAGATAGTTGGAGAATGACAGATGCAAAAATTAGTCGGTTTTAGATAAAACCAATGAAGTTAAATTCTGCAATCTGCGGCTATCGTTGTAATTGCGTCGGTTCGTATTCCAGTGTCACATTTCTCCGTTCTTCACTCAGACGTCATTTTTCTCTCTGAGTGGACGTTTACGGCAGCACCCATAAAAAATTAAGGGGAGACTAGCTGCAGCTGCACGATGGCGCGCTTTTCCGCTCTACTTATTGCGCTGTGAAGAAGAGCAGGGTATAAACAGAACATCATTTCCCAAGATGCTTTGTTCTCTAGAACCTCCTCTAGGAAACGTCGTCGTTTTGCTTTGGCGAGTTGGTAATATACGTAGCGTACAGGAATTTATCAACAAACAGAGTAGCGGAGGAAAAGCACGAGAAAAGGAACAAAAGAAAAGCTACACCGTACGTCTAAGGCTTCAAACGCAAGGATGAACAGGCGCGGCTGAATTGCGACCGCAGCAGGCGAAAACACGTTCGCGAAATTGCGTCTGCGTCCATTGCAACAGTGCGGAAGTCTGGAGGATATGAAACCCTCCGCAGGTGGGTCGAGTGTGCTCGGCGAGCGCCCCAGACGGCGCATGCGCCGTGCTACACGCGAAACAGCTGTCTCTCTAGCAGTAGTGGCTCCGCCGGTGCTTCGCTATATTGCTCCGTTACGGTCCCTCAGGTCTGGTAGCGACGAGTCAAATTTAAAGATACTCTTCAAACACTTGTTTTTGTTTTTCGTATATCATGACCTACTATAAAATGTTCAAATGTGTGTGACATCGTATGGGACTCAACTGCTAAGGTCATCAGTCCCTAAGCTTACACACTACTTAACCTAAATTATCCTAAGGACAAACACACACACCCATGTCCTGACCTGCTATAGTCAGCTGCACCTATACAAATTACATATCTGGTGTGTTGGTTCCATGACACGTACCAGTCCTCTAGAAAGTCCGTTACGTCATTAAGAACAGAGTGTCCACCTGAATTTCAGTATTGGTGACAAGTATCTGATGCGTCAGCAACCTTCATCTGCATCCACGTCCACACTCTGCAAGAAGTACATGAGAATGGGCACTTCCATGTGAATCAGTTATTAGGGCTTCTTCCCGTTCCATTCATATATAGATCGTGGGAATAATGATTGAACACCTCTGTGCACGCCGCAATTACTCTAATCTTCCCGTAGTGAACCCTATGGCACAGAATCATGGGGGTAACAATACATTCCAAGATTCAACATTTAGAACTGGTTCTTGATACTTTGTAAGTAGTTTCTCTCGTGATAGATTGTCTCTATCTTCAGGTATCCACTACTTCACTTTCTTCAGCATCTCCATCACACTCTGTCATTGGTCAAACAATCGTGTTACTATTCATGGTGCCATAGTGCCATATACGGTCAATATCCCTTATTAGTCCTGTTTGGTATGGGTCCCACATAGCTGATCAATTTTCAGAGATAGCTTGCACGTCGGTTTTGTTAGCAGTCTCCTTTGTACATTTATTGCATTTCTCTATGATGGTACTAATGAACCAGAGTGTGCCATCTGTGTTACCTGCAACTGGACGTATGTGACCGATCCATTTCAAATTCCTACAGATTTTTACCCCAAGATATTTGTATGGGATGACCAATTCCAGTTTTGACTGACTGCTATCGTAATCATATGTTACTATGAGTAATGGAACAGAGATGGCCCTGGAACAACGATATAGGATCCCCTACTTCTCAGTTTCAAAAACCTAACCCTCCTGAGCAGTACAGACTGACGTGGGCTATCATGATTGGTAGACAGCAGCTGGGGTGTGGACGGGGTAGGTCTCCCTGTCTGTATAAACCAAGCAATTAAACCATTCAGTTAGCTGTCAGAGCAATGTTGCAGTTCGCAAGAACATTTTATTTGACCAGCTGCAGACTGAAATGCATCAATGTTACAATAGCACCATATGTAGAGTTTGCCACCTTTACTGAACTAGAAAGTGTGCAGCAACATACAAATGTTCGGTTAAATCAGAGTGTAGAGACTTGTATTAAAATTTGTCATATATCAAGTGTCAGCTAAAAAATGAATATAGCTCACATGAGGTGAACATCAACCAGAAGCAGTCATATTATCACATCAGTAGTAACAGTGTTTGGTGGTACAGGACAAACTACTACACTGAGAAACTACGCATAGCATATATTTTAAAGCTCTAACAAACATATGCAGTTTATAAAATCCAACGTGTGTTGCTACAAACCGAATACATAAATTATCCAATAGCCTTAAAAATGCCTTTAGTAATGTAGTGAAATGTATAATGCAACAAAGTAGGTATGAGCATTGAGTAGAATGGCTCCATAACTGCATATGAACATGATACATACATGCCGAATTTAATATGTGCAAAACAGATATTTGCTAAATACTGCTATATGGTGAACTATTGTCATCAAAGAAGAATAACCATGCGTTAATAAGATTATATATATATTATTCCTTTAATCCTTTTATACAAAACACGGAACTCCACGTTATCATTACAGCATTAGACATGCTCAAAAGCATTCTGATTTAAGGCATTAAACCCTGAGAATGGCTGCATTGATTATTAACGGTGATGTGTGGGAACTGAGATCGTCAACAAGTGCTGCTCAACCTGTAAGTTATACCTGCATTGCCAATATCTTAAATATGTTTTTTATTGCTATAGTAAAATTAAGTTACAACAGAGGTACTGAGGTGCGTTTTAAACTCGAAATATTATGTATTTTGCTAAACAACATAATTTTTTACCTTTCAATGCAAGATCGAACTTTTTCATTGGTGCAGAGACCTATAACCAAACCTGCATATTGTAACAAACAACAAGCCTGTGTTTTTTTGTGTAATTAGAGTTAGCCTACACACCAAAGCACCTAAAAATGTTCAAATGTGTGTGAGATCTTATGGGACTTAACTGCTAAGGTCATCAGTCCCTAAGCTTACACACTACTTAAGCTAAATTATCCTAAGGACAAACACACACACACCCATGCCCGAGGGAGGACTCGAACCTCCGCCGGGACCAGCCACACAGTCCATGACTGCAGCGCCTGAGACCGCTCAGCTAATCCCGCGCGGCCCAAAGCACCTACAAAGGGAGGAAATTTAGTGGTGTTCGCTAATGTATCGGCGTCCGTGTTTTGTTTAACGCGAGATGTCACTTCCAAGTGCCAAATGGTAAGCCACTTGTATGGAAAAATTCAGTCGAACTTTCTCTGGCGAGAACTATGCGCTCAAATGATTTTTTCTTTTTTGCATAAAAATGTTCTTATTGTGGTTGAAGCTGGTTTCCAAATCACAGGACAGGAGGAAAGGAAGAAGTACACATTTAGCGCAAACAGTAACGTCTCTGCATGGACAGAATAGCACTCCCATCTGCTGCTGGAAGCAAATTTTACACAGGTAAGAATTGTCAACAGCCTCAAAGTCACATGCTGTTCTGGCAATGCTTTTGGGCGAACTACTTTGTCTGCTTTCCAAAGATTTGACGGAAGTTTAATATTAGTTCTATCCTCTGCATTAATAATTGCCTTTTTGTTCCGACAAATATTAACTACAAATTCTTTACTTCTCACAAGAATCATAAACAAACATTTGGAAAACCACGCAGCGTGTTCAACCCATTTATTTCCAGTTTATTCCTAACCTTTCACAGTCCATTTTTAACTAACAGCAAGCCTGTGATTTCTGTGTAATTAGAATTAGCTTTCACAACAAGACACAATAGAACCACACAGTTCGGTCTCTGTTATCGGTATAAAAGAAACTAGCTCCACTTATTTTGTATGGACATTGCTTAGTAGTTAACGACCAGCCATCGAAGAATGCTGGCCTCGCCACATATGTTCTATATTTAGGGTAAGCTGTCCCATTGAAGGTGACGATGTCTCACACATCATGCGCTGAACTGCATAATGCCGTTAATTCAGAACATGAATCAATTTTTTTTTCATGTTCTTGAGCCTACAAGTACGTACAAATACTTGCACAGGATGACCTCCCATACACCTCAGATACACCTTAAGTCGAAGAGACTTGTTTTCAAAGCTTTTTATCTGCTCTGAAGATCCAAGGCAGCGACACTTCCAGTCATGCAATTGTGACGTCACTTCCAGTCAAGTCTTTTACATTTACTTGTACGTGCAAACCAGCTGTCAGCTATTAGCCCAATTGCACTGTTCTGTGTGTGTGTGTGTGTGTGTGTGTGTGTGTGTGTGTGTGTGTGTGTGTGTGTTTTGCAAATAAACCTAATGCAGGTGGGTCAACCTCTGAACACCACCCCTGACCTAACGTGGGAGGACCCTCCTCACGACACTATCCTAGACATAACGCTCGGGGTCAACTGCCAGACCATACCCCAGACTACACTACTGGCCATTAAAATTGTTACACCAAGAAAAAATCCAGATGATAAACGGGTATTCATTGGACAAATATATTATAGTATTACCGACATATGATTATATTTTCAAGCAATTTGGGTGCATAGATCCTGAGAAATCAGTACCCAGAACAACCACCTCTGTCCGTAATAACGGCCTTGATACGCCTGGACATTGAATCAAACAAAGCTTGGATGGCGTGTACAGGTACAGCTGCCCATGCAGCTTCAACACGATACCACAGTTTATCAAGAGTAGTGACTGGCGTATTGTGACGAGCCAGTTGCTCGGCCACCATTGACCAGACTTTTCAATTGGTGAGATATCTGGAGAATGTGCTGGCCAGGGCATCAGTCGAACATTTTCTGTATCCAGAAAGGCCCATACAGGACCTGCAACATGCGGTCATGGATTATCCTGCTGAAATGTAGGGTCTCGCAGGGATCGAATGAAGGATACAGCCACGGGTCGTAACACATCTGAAATGTAACGTCCACTGTTCAAAGTGCCGTCAATGCGAACAAGAGGTGAGCGAGACGTGTAACCAATGGCACCCCATACCATCACGCCGGGTGATACGACAGTATGGCGATGACGAATACACGCTTCCAATGTGCATTCACCATGATGTGGCCAAACACGGATGTGACCATCACGATGCTGTAAACAGAACCTGGATTCATCCGAAAAAATGACGTTTTGATATTCGTGCACCCAGGTTCGTCGTTGAGTACACCATCGCAGGCGCTCCTGTCTGTGATGCAGCGTCAAGGATAATCGCAGCCATGGTCTCCGAACTGATAGTCTATGCTGCTGCAAACGTTGTCGAACTGTTCGTGCAGATGGTTGTTGTCTTGCAAATGTCCCCATCTGTTGACTCAGGGATCGAGACGTGGCTGCACGATCCGTTACAGCCATGCGGATAAGATGCCTGTCACCTCGACTGCTAGTGATACGAGGGCGTTGGGACCCAGCACGGCGTTCCGTATTACCCTCCTGAACCCACCGATTCCATATTCTGCTAACAGTCATTGGCTCTCGACCGACGCGAGCAGCAATGTCGCGTTACGATAAACCGCAATCGCGATAGGATACAATCCGACCTTTATCAAAGTCGGAAACGTGATGGTACGCATTTCTGCTCCTTACACGTGGTATCACAACAACGTTTCACCAGGCAACGCCGGTCAACTGCTGTTTGTGTATGAGAAATCGGTTGGAAACTTTCCTCATGTCAGCACGTTATAGGTGTCGCCACCGGCGCCAACCTTGTGTGAATGCTCTGGAAAGCTAATCATTTGCATATTACAGCATCTTCTTCCTGTCGGTTAAATTTCGCGTCTGTAGCACGTCATCTTCGTGGTGTAGCAATTTTAATGGCCAGTAGTGTAAGTATGAATTCCCTGCAACATACTGTGTCGTCTCACACCACTGAACATAGAGTATCAGCCGCCATAGTGGGGAACTACGGTCTCATGTGTACACTGCGATTATGAACACAACCCAAATGGCTATGTTTCGAATGGTGCCATGATAAGCAAGCATAGACTGGACTATGTTCAGTGATGCAACGTGGTTTCCCAAATGCCCCAGATGATCATTGTCAGCGAGTATGGCAGAGCGCTTGGAGACAGGCACAGCGGTGTTAAACGTGGTGTCGTGGTTTGGGGAGACATCGGGCATGACTTTAGCTCATGGCTGGCAGCGACTGAGTGAGCTCTGGCAGCACTACCGTACATCATGAACACCGTGCTTCCTCATGTATTACCTCTCACGTGACATTATCATGGAGCATTTTTTCAACAGGACAACGTTCGTCGACATGTGGCAGGAGTCTCTGTGGACTGCCTGAATGATGTTTAAGTACTCCCGTGTCCAGCGAGATCTGCAGGTCTGTCCCTGATGGAACATGTGTGACCGGCTAGAATACCAGTTCTGTTCCGGTGCCTGTATCCAGGATATCAGGACCAGTTACAGCAGCTGTGTGGCAGCTTGCCTCAAGAGTCGATAAAACATCTTTAAGACACCCTTCCGAACCGAATCAGTTCATACATGCAGGCTAGAAGCGGTGCAATGTCATACTGATAAATAGGCTCATCTTGCCATATTCTCTGTAAATTTAACTCGATCTTGTAACCGCTGAACCCATGAAGTTTCCATTTGTTTCCTCCTTCATTTATTTGTCAGTCAGTGTACTTCACTATATGTGGATATGACGGGGTGCTCAACTTTCGAAACATCAATGGTTGTCGAAGGCGTTACCCATCTGGTTTTCAGTAAGCTGTTTGAATGTTCTGTCAGCCGGTTGGTGCTCAATCGCCTCGACTACCTGCGGCCGCTCCGTAAAAATGGCCCAAACCATCAATCATTAGAAACTAGCCACACACTTCTATTTATTCATCTGGTAAAATTTAAAGAGCTACAATTTATTCTAGTTACTCCAGTGAAGTTGTTATAAATGGTGGTCAGAACGACGTCTCCATTACATACAATGCTGCTTCATACTGACTAAATCAAGAAAATATTGAAAGAAAAATAATGAGTATTACGATTGAACGTAAACTGCAATAAAAAAACTGGAGAATGGCTACCTGGCAGAGTCAGTGGGACAATACTGATAATGGCTGGCGAGTTTACTCTCTCCTCCCGCACATACGGGAAAGGTTGAGAAATCCCCATTTCATTGCCAGTCGGAATAGACGCATCTTTTGACAGGTGTCAGTCTTATCTCACTCATATTAAGCGAGTGAAACCCAAGCAGAGACGCATCTGCGAGCAGGGAGATGAAGGAATTCCAGAACACATTTTCTTCCACTGTACATCGTTTAACACGTTTAGCGTTTCCCTGCGCCAGCTATAAAAAATTGTTACAAAGGAGTTAATATTTGGGGAAAATATTACCAAAGCAGCTAATCACAGAGTAGCGCACTGTAATATGTACATATATTTGCTGAAATTTATTCCTGAATTCAACCTAACTGTAATATTTACAGCTGTACTACCCAAAGTGACATATGAAAATTGGTGACGGATATGGACTCGAACCCGAATTATACGCTTATCACGAATGGTGTAACTCTTAGGCTATCCAAGCACGACCGACCTGAACTTCTATATGTGATCAATAGTATCTGGACACCTGGCTCAATGTGACTTACAGGTTTGTGGCGACCTCCATCGGCAATGATGGAATTCAATATGGTGTTGGTCCACCCTTAGCCTTGATGACAGCTTCCACTCCCGCAAGCATACGTTCAATCAGGTGCTGGAAGGTTTCTTGGGGAATGGCAGCCCATTGTTCATGGAGTGCTGCACTGAGGAGAGGTATCGATGTCGGTCGGTGAGGAGTAGCACTAAGTCGGCGTTCCAAAACATCCCAAAGGTGTTCTATAGGATTCAGGTCAGGACACTCTGCAGGCTAGTCCATTACAGGGATGTTATTGTCGTGCATTGGTATTGCCGTGTGCCGGCCAGTGTGGCCGTGCGGTTCTAGGCGCTACAGTCTGGAGCCGAGCGACCGCCACGATCGCTGGTTCGAATCCTGCCTCGGGCATGGACGTGTGTGATGTCCTTAGGTTAGTTAGGCTTAATTAGTTCTGAGTTCTAGGTGACTGATGACCTCAGAAGTTAAGTAGCATAGTGCTCAGAGCCATTTGAACCATTTGTTATTGCCGTGCATTATGAACAGGTGCTCGATCGTGTTGAAAGACACAATCGCCATCCCCGAATTGCTCTTCAACAGTGGGAAGGTAGACGGTGCGTAAAACATCAGTGTAGACCTGTGTTGTGATAGTGCCACAACGGGGACCAGCTCCTCCACGAAAAACACGACCACACCAGAACACCACCGCCTTCGAATTTTACTGTCGGCAGTACATACACTGGCAGTTGATGTTCATGGGCACTCACCATACCCACCCCCTACCATCGGACCGCCACACTGTGTACCGTGATTCGTTACTCCACGCAACGTTTTTCCGCTGTTCAAGCGTCCAATGTTTACGCTCCTTACACAAAGTGAGGCTTCGTTTCGCCTTTATCGGAGTGATGAGTGGTTTATGAGCAGCCGCTCGACCATGAAATCCAAGTTTTCTCACCTCTTGCCTAACTATCATAGTACTAGCAGTGGATCCTGATGCAGTTTCGAATTCCTGAGTGATGTTCTGGGTAGATGTCTGCCTATTACACATTACGGCCCTCTTCAAATGTCGGCGGTCTCTGTCAGTCAACAGACGAGGTCGGCCTGTACACTTTTGTGCTGTACGTGACCCTTCACGTTTCCACTTCAATATCACCTCGGAAACAGTAGACCTAGGTATGTCTATGAGTGTGGAAATTTCAGGTACAGACGTATGACAAGTGACACCCAATCACGTGACCACGTTCGAAATCTGTGAGCTCCGCGGAGTGCTCCATTCTACCCTCTGAAGATGTCTAATGACTACTGAGGTCGCTGATATAAGAGTATCTGGCAGTAGGTGGCATCACAATGTATCTAAAAAGAAGAACTTATGTTTTTGGGGGTGTTCGGATACTTTTGATCACATAGTGTATCTGTTTCTTTCCATAGATTGTTAGTTCAGTTACCCACACCATTTGTACGTCTCATTATTCCCGTGCAGGTTTTCAGAATCCAGACAACGGGAAGACATAGACTATGGTTGCTATTTTTGTCACGAGCCTGTACGCTTTATGTGGTAGGTCTATAACTGATAGAATTATTTTCAATTTCGGATATAGATTTCAATATTTTAAGCTGCAGTTCATATGAAATATAAACATATTTTTGTTTTAATTTGTTCACAAAACACAAGTGGGACTTCTGAGTCCCAAGCAGATACAGTATATTCATCGTGTCTGATCGGGTTATTTACTTATTAAATTAATAATACCAGTTAACACTACCTAAAACAATATAACAACAGATTACAGACATCAAAATACTCACAATAATGTCGTTGGGCATAATAAGGCCCGTAAACTCTTATGATGGCATGAACAATTCAGTGGTACGAGAGCCTTTTTTTCTGTCCTGTGTGAAACGAATTGCCATAGCCAAATAGCTTCCCGCGCTACAGCAGTAGTACACAATATCCCGGCACGATGCCAGTGCATCAGTTTAACTCCATACTTTTTCATGAGTCTAAAAACTGGACGGAATTTTCAAGTCCCCTCAGCAGGAAAGGGTAAAAACATTTTAATACCATATCTGTACAAGCTATAGGGTACCCCAGAAAAATATAATTAACGATTTGGCATGAAAAACCTTTAACGGATTCTTAGTAAAGTATAAGGAGCGGTGTCATCGTGAGTTCCCAAGTATGTCGCTTGTGCAAAACACGGTAAGGGTCCCATGGACGCGAGTGAAGCGGTGGTGGAAAGTATTGAAAATGAAGTGATCAATGATGATGATATTCTTGTGAAGTTCATAACTTCACAATCAGCTGTCCGAATCGTTACCAACACAGATACATAAACACAATGTTAACGACAAGAAAAGTGATGTTATCATTTCTGATGCAGATCAGACACTTAGGTTTAAATAACTACAGATCCATATTATAATTTAGTAAGCGTAGCTATAAGAATTTTTTTTGTACAAAATTCAGTTGTAACATTGCAATACGGAACAATATCCCACACTGAATACTAACAGCAGACTTGCAAGCAGAACAAAGGCTATTCAGGGCCTGAAGTATACCTGAAACACCTCCCAGAAGTGAAAAAAATAATATAATGTAGCCAGACATGGGCAGTAGACGTAATTTCAAAGCCCAAAGCTGCTGCTGTTGGGACTGGCCCATACCTCATTCGTTTACCTAATCATCCTTTCCTGTTACTGTCTTTTAGTTATATGTCTTCAGTTTTTATGCACCGGTTAAATTACTTAGGTTAAGTGGTAATAGCCTGCACAACAAACTGACTGAAATGTGGTTCAATCGATCATTATTAAACTACCACACAACACCGTTTATACATATCATGATTGAATGAGACAATTTACATTTTTATAATTACCGTTGTTGGTTCTGTAAATAGTGGCATGTAGTGTCTGCGAAAGTATCTAGACGGTGGGCCATACACTGAGGTGAGGAAGTCGTGGGGAAATCCGCGGGAAAGCGATATGCCCATATACAGATGGCGTTAGTATCACGTACACTATGTATGAAAGGACAAAACGGTAATAGTTCCAGAGCTATCATTTGTACTCAGGTGACTCATGTGTAAACGTTTCCGACGTTATTATAGCCGCGCCATGGGAATTAACAGACTTTGAACGCGAAATTGTAATTGGAGAATAACGCATGGGACGCTCCATTTTGGAAATCATTAGAATATTCAGCATTCCTAGATCCACAGTGTCAAGAGTGCGCAGAGAATACATAATTTCAGTCATTACCTCTCACCATGCACTACGCAGCGCCCAACATCCTTCACGTAACGCCCGAGAGCAGCGGCGTTAGCTTTGTGTAGATTTGTCAGTGATATCAGACAAGCAATACTTCTTGAAAATGCAGAAATCAGTGTGGGACGTACGACAAAGGTATCCGTTACTACAGTGCCGCGAAATGTGGCCTTAATGGGCTATGGCAGCAGACGACCGACACTAGTGCCTTTGCTATCAGCACGACATCGCCAGCTGCACCTCTCCTGGGCTTGCGACCACATCGGTTGGACCCAAGACGACTGAAAAACCCGTGGCCTGGTCAGATGAGTGCCGATCTCGGTTGGTAAGGGCTGTTGATAAGGTTTGAGTCCGATGCAGGCCTCCACGAAGCAATTGACCAAGTTGTCAACAAGGAACTGCGTAAGCAGGTAGAGGTTCCAAAATGGTGTGGGCTGTGTTTACATGGAATGTACTGGTTACTCTGGCCCAACGGAACCGACCGCTGACTATAAATGGTTATGTTCGGCTACTTAGAGATTATGATGTCATATCAGTGGGCCAAAATTGTTCTTGATTTGTCTCAAGAACTTTCTGGACAATTCGCGCTAATTATTTGGACACCCAGATCGCCCGACATGAATCCCATCGAACATTTATGGGATATAATCGGGAGGTCAGTTCGTCCACTAAATCCTGCACCGGCAACTCTTAAGTAATTATGGACGGTTATAGAGGCAGCACTGCTCAATATTTCTGTAAGGAACGTCCAACGACTTGTTGAGTGCTAGCCTCGTCGAGTTGCTGCACTACGCTGGACAAAAGGAGGTCCGACACGACATGAGGAGGTATCCCTAGGCGTTTGTCACCTCAGCGAATAATGTCCACGCGGTAAACAAATAAATATGGGGTTATTCACTGCAGCAGGTGATTCTGGTTTCCTGTATATGGACAGTACTGCCGATTCATATGGAGCTGTTCTCGTGGATGAGTTCTTCGTAGGTGAAGATCACACTGTACTGTCAGTTTCTCGAGGTTTCCGGCAACCAGCCGTATAGAGTATGTCTGTGGAGGGGAGATACAACCCTTGACCCGCCACCGAGGATTTTTCGAACCGTTTCTCAGCTGTTAGAAGGGAATCGACTTTCAATAGAGGTCTTGAAGCACCTCATGGAGATGGTACCACGTTATTGCTAAACAGATGGAGAATCTGTGGGCTGGCGTAACCCACGTTAGCTTTTTTTCGGAAGCTTTATTCCCAGTGTTTTTAATTCCTTTCGTGAAATGTGTAATTTTTTACAAGCCCGCATGCGAAATGTCTTGTGATTAGGCTTCATAAAGTTCTGCATAGCTTCTCAAAAACTGTTTATTTCCGAAATACGCTCCAGCCTCTCGGTTAAGATTACCTTTCGTATTCTGCTGCTTAAAATGTGTAGAACAGATGGCACAGCACAAACAAATAAATACTACCCTGCCACTATATTATTGCACCTGCCATTATCGGAAGAAACACAAGACAGTTCCGCACATACTACGAAGTGATTCAGAGTGTTCTCGCGAAACATTAAGCCAAAAACTCAGGATATGCCAAAAGAAGCGCGTTCATACCCAGGTGTAATAATATTGTGCTCGACCAATAACAGACTGCAACAAAGAATCTGTGTTCTGTAAGAGACGTTATTTGGAACTGATGAAATGAAGGTGTCAGTTTGGTACAGCCTCGGCGACGTACTGTGTGATGACCCAGGTATTAGTACAAGACATACATCGAAGTGTGATGCTGTTAATGGTGGCGTGTACAAAATCTGTAGGAAGTAAATGCTCTGTCAAGAAGCATGGGACTTCATTTCCATTTTCCATTCTTATTAATATTTGTTTTCTCAAGAATCACACACTTCTTTATAATGGACAGAGCACAAACGAAACAGGTGATCCCTGAATCTGGCATAATCTGAATAGCTGTAACCTGTTATTTTTTATAGCATGCAAATGATATAAAACGGTAATTGCACTTCATTATTACTTGTGTTATAAAATGTAATGAAAACCTGGCTCAACAACTAGCAAGGGGGCCCAGAAACTGATCTATGAGCACGCCAAGATTAAGGCTGACTAGTTTTGTCGGGACACAATAAGAGAAACACTATTAACCACAAATACATAAAATATAAATATTAATACGAACCTTTACACTAACTATTACTTACGATGGCCCTTCACGTTTATTAGTCAGTTATCCTTGCATTCATCACAATTCTAGGCCAATAATTCAAGTCCTGTGCTGACATTTCAGTAAGAGTGACGTCGAAGCAAACATTTTACATCGTTTCGTTGCAGTTGTACTTTAGTGAAACTTTAATTACCCTTTCATGAAAAACACTAAGTACTTCACAAATAAGGTACGCTGAGTAATTATGAGATTTACTGCTTCACGAAGTTTATTAAATGTAGTTAAGAGAAGTAATTACTTTTCAGCTCAATAGAATAGGATACTCAGTAATAATGCAACACTTGGAAATGGACAGGCAAATGAATAGGAATTAAATATGGGTCTTCGAGACAAAGTTTAAACAAAAGAGCATTACTATTTGGATAAGAGATCAGGTAACTGGCCATGCAATTATATAGCTGATACTTTATCATACGAGTATTTGAAACGAATTTTTACTGTTATAGGTTTTTTTCGTCGTCGCTAGTACTACTATGGCAACGTTAGGCGATACTATTGGCATCGAAGGCGAAAAAAGAAAATTTTACATATGTCGGTCTTTTCGCCTTCGCTAGTACTAGTTCATTTGAAGAATAGGATGCTAGTAGTGGAGAAGGCGAAAAAAAGCAACGTCTGTAAAATGTATATCCCGCATTTCAGTTGACCTATGTAGGTCAACTGACGAATGGGATACTAGCGCTAGCGAAGGCGAAAATGTCGACATACGTTGTATTTGTATCATATACTTCAATTATCCTATACAGATCAGCTGAAGTTCGGGATACAACTCATATATGTTAACTGAGATATTCCATACTAATGTTACTTCTGTCCCTTTTCTTTTCTTTTTCTTGCATTACAGTCCCAATCTTCAGTTGAGCTAGGTCAACTGAAGACAAGGATTCCTGGACTCAAAGAAGCAATATACTAGATAACATATTCGAAATATGAATGTACGCAATATATATCTACCCTCTGTTTTCTCTGTCCTAGATTCCATTGTTTCTCAAAATCCGTCTTTGCTGTTAAATCTGTGCAGTATATCATCTCTGGTAACTTCTGACGTCACTGGTCAAAACCGACGGGTTGTATCTCATTCTTCCGTAATCCCGAAGATTAATTGCTTGCAAATTAATTATTTAGCAAAACATGTTTATCAAAACTGTAGAGTGATTTGACGAGGTTTTGTTATTTAGCAGCTACCTATTATCGATCCGAAGTATTTTGTGTACATTGATACATAATCAACCATTTGCTGTCGAGATCTATCAAAAACAGTAGCTGATCGAATATAGCAACTAAAAAAGACTAAAAACTTACTTCAGTGAGAGGTGTACATCATTCCCGATGAACGGCAGATGGATGGCGAGGGCAGCCACTACCGTTTTCAAAGATGTGGTCCTGCAACGTCTGTTGCCGGGGAACGGTTCCAGTCATGTGTCTTATTGGCCAGGCAGGCGAAGCGTTGCCAGGCAACGAGATGTGGTTCTCAGCCTCGCTGGGCAGTGGCACGCTGCTGGGCTGTAGCTCGTCTTGAGCTACGACTGTTCCCGCAATACGGTGGCGTCGCATTGTCAGGTAAAGATTCCTGCACATTGTACGCTCTGTCGAGACCGACACTGAGGACCAACATAGCACCGAGTGTACACGAGTTCAACCAGCACCTCCTGGTTCGAGCTGCTGGTTCAACGCACAAAATTTTATGGAAAAGAATTGAATTAATCTTTGGTAATTTGACACCACCGAACACACACCGGCCTTAAAATTCGATTATTGGGTCAAGTTGTGGTGAACAAAATACGAGTTTCACGAGTGTCGGATCAGATTTGTAACTGGGACCCGATCTTCTTAAGGGGTAGAACACAATACTGTATTCTTAACGCGATGAAGTACCAGAGGGGAGTGTTGTAGGGTCATTGATGACGGAAGCCGTATGAGACAATATGACACAAGACTGTAGCGAAATGCAGAATGAACTATAGGGGGCTGGCAGTTGATCCTGAACGTAAATAAATATAACATATTACGCGAAAATAGGCGAAGACATCCATTACTATGCGGTTACGCTGTTGGTGAAAAAGTACTGGAAAGTTTACCTAACGCAAAATACTTACGAGTAACGTTCGGAGGGACCTAAAGTAGAATTTTCATGTAAAACTAATTTTAATAAAAGAAAACGACAGGTTAAATTCATTGGCAGAACCCGAAGGAGATGTAATTTATCCACGAATGACATTGCTTACTATTTGCTTGTCTGGCCGATTTTTAAGTACTGTTTATCAATCTGGAACCCTTACCAGGTTAGATTAATACATGAGAGAGAAGAATCAAAGGAGTGGGGGACGTTTCGTCACGAAAGAGTGTAGTAAGCATGAGAGCGTTATGGAGTGCTTGACAAATTTCAGTGGCTGTGACTACGAGCATATGTTCGAAGAAGAGTTGGGCAACGTATTACTTCCTCCCACTTAATATGTTTCGCGAAATAGCCACGACGAAGAAGTAGAGGAATTACAGCTGACGCGCAAGTTCATCGACAGTCGCTCTTCATAGGCACCAATCGCATCTGGATAACGTAAGTGGTAAAGAATAGTGGAAGAAGAACTACCCTCCACCACATATCGTAAGGAACGAATGTAGCTATGCGCTGGTCGACAGTAGCTTCCTCATGCTGCGTGACTTCCAGGTAACATAGCTCGATGTAACTTTGCTCGCATATCATGTCATTTCTGGAAAACCAGAATCTACTCTGTAGGAATCAACATGGATTCCGGAAACAGTGATCGTGTGATACCCAACTCGCTTTATTTGTTCATGAGACCCAGAAAATATTAGTTACAGGCTCCCAGGTAGGCGCCATTTTTCTTGCCTTCCGGAAGGCGTTCGATACAGTTCCGCACTGTCGCCTGATGAACAAAGTAAGAGCCTACGGAATATCAGACCAGCTGTGTGGCTGGATTGAAGAGATTTTAGCAAACAGAACACAGCATGTTGTTCTCAATGGAGAGACGTCTACAGACGTTAAATTAACCTCTGGCGTGCCACAGGGGAGTGTTATGGGACCATTGCTTTTCACAATATATATAAATGACCTAGTAGATAGTGTCGGAAGTTCCATGCGGCTTTTCGCGGATGATACTTTAGTATACAGAAAAGTTGCAGCATTAGATAATTACAGCGAAGTGCAGGAAGATCTGCAGCGGATAGGCACTTGGTGCAGGGAGTGCCAACTGACCCTTAACATAGACAAATGTAATGTATTGCGAATATATAGGAAGAAGGATCGTATATTGTATGATTATATGATAGCTGAACGAACACTGGTAGCAGTTACTTCTGTAAAATATCTGGGATTATGCGTGCGGAACGATTTGAAGTGGAATGATCATATAAAATTAATTGTTGGTAAGGCGGGTACCAAGTTGAGATTCATTGGGAGACTCCTTAGAAAATGTAGTCCATCAACAAAGGAGGTGGCTTACAAAACACTCGTTCGACCTATACTTGAGTATTGCTCATCTGTGTGGGATCCGTACTAGGTCGGGTTGACAGGGGAGATAGAGAAGATCCAAAGAAGAGCGGCGCGTTTCGTCACAGGGTTATTTGGTAAGCGTGATAGCGTTACGGAGATGTTTAGCAAACTCAAGTGACAGACTCTGCAAGAGAGGCGCTCTGCATCGCGGTGTAGCAAGCTGTCCAGGTTTCAAGAAGGTGAGTTTCTGGATGAAGTATCGAATATATTGCTTCCCCCTACTTATACCTCCCGAGGAGATCACGAATGTAAAATTACAGAGATTCGAGAGCGCACGGAGGCTTTCCGGCAGTCGTTCTTCCTGTGAACCATACGCGACTGGAACGGGAAAGGGAGGTAATGACAGTGGCACGTAAAATGCCCTCCGCCACACACCGTTGGGTGGCTTGCGGAGTATAAATGTAGATGTAGACGTAACTTGGCTCATACTTAGAAAGAACTGCGACAGTATAATGTAGAGGGTAATTGAAATAAATACGCAATAAGACGAACACAAATGAAATTTTTGATTAAAATAGAATAATTGCATTGAAATCACCGCGATTTATGATGGCCTTCTGGACATTACAGATGGCGGGACATGTTTCTTAATAGGCTATGTGATCACCACAGACGCCACTGCGTGCTCTGCAATGGCCTACTACGCTGATCACGAAGTTGGAAAGGAGTTATTGTCGTAGGGCGTCAAATTCTTCCAGCAGCGCGGTGGACGACTGCATGTGGAAGGACTACAATAAGTTTTGTGGAATGACTACAATAAGTTTCGCCAACGCATCTCACATATGCTCGATCGGATTTAAGTCGGCGGAACAGACACGCCAGACCATTCGCCGAATATCCTCTAGTTTAAAGAGTTTCTCTATTCTCATATCTACTTATACTTAACAGATGTTTTCAATTACTATTTGTTATTTAAAACATCGGTAAACATACATCGATAACTTTTGTAATACTTCGTCTATATAAAATCCTATTTCAATTTCGTAATACGAGATGTGTGTATGGCATTTTTGGGCGGCAGTCCCATTCTGGGGAGTTCGGCCACCTAGTGAAAGTACTTTTATCTGACGTCACTTCGGCAACTCGTTCATCGGTGTTATTACAACACATACACACAGTTTCGAATGGAGAAAATCCCCGACACGCCCGGGAATCGAACCCGGGCCCCGTCATCGCAAGGCTAACCACAAGACCAGGAACCGTCGTGTGAGGGTCATATCCCTCTCATCGTATAGAATCAGTTGATATACATTACGACAACATTCTCCTCTTCATTATTATTATTATTATTATTATTATTATTATCATCCTTTTCTCAGACGTTATTTCTGGTTAAAAATGGAAAGTGACGCGGACCTTTATCAAGCGTGACTTCCTTTTAACTGTACGGTATATGTTACATTGCATTTAGGAACTTTCGGGTAATGGAACATGTATAAATAATTACAGATTTCTGTAGTTGTATATATAAGTTTGGATGTAGCTGTATTGCGTTGATGTACTGGTGGATATTGCGTGGTATGACTCCTGTAGTTGAAAGTATATTTGGTATAATGTCAACTTTATCCTGATGCCACATGTCCTTGACTTCCTCAGCCAGTTGGATGTATTTTTCAACGTTTTCACCTGTTTTCTTCTGTATATTTGCTGTATTGGGTATGGATATTTCGATTAGTTGTGTTAATTTCTTCTTTTTTTGGTGAGTATGATGTCAGGTTTGTTATATGGTGTTTTTTTACCTGTTATAATGGTTCTCTTCCAGTATAATTTGTATTCATCATTCTCCAGTACATTTTGTGGTGCATACTTGTATGTGGGAACGTGTTGTTTTATTAGTTTATTTTGTATGGTAAGTAGTTGATGTATTATTTTTGCTACATTGTCATGTCTTCTGGGGTATTTTGTATTTGCTAGTATTGTACATCCGCTTGTGATGTGATCTACTGTTTCTATTTGTTGTTTGCAAAGTCTGCATTTATCTGTTGTGGTATTTGGATCTTTAATAATATGCTTGCTGTAATATCTGGTGTTTATTGTTTGATCCCGTATTGCAATCATGAATCCTTCCATCTCACTGTATATATTGCCTTTTCTTAGCCAAGTGTTGGATGCGTCTTGATCGATGTGTGGCTGTGTTAGATGATACGGGTGCTTGCCATGTAGTGTTTTCTTTTTCCAATTGACTTTCTTTGTATCTGTTGATGTTATGTGATCTAAAGGGTTGTAGAAGTGGTTATGAAATTGCAGTGGTGTAGCAGATGCACTTACATGAGTGATTGCTTTGTGTATTTTGCTAGTTTCTGCTCGTTCTATATTATTATTATTATTATTAACTGCGAATAATCCTATTAGGATTACGCAAAGTATGTAGAGATGGCCGTTTGCATTTCTTTGTGTCCGTATATCTTTCATTCTCTGTCGTTATGGCTCAACCATAGGGTTCACGACCAAACCTACAATTGTTATTTGGTGACCTTTTTGCCTCGGCTGATATAAGTTACACCAGTGCTCGTTGACAGTAGCTCGTGACATGGTGGCTAACGTCATTCCCTCTAGATCGTGAGATCTCGAGTTCAATTCTGGTCCGGGTCGAAGATTTTCGTTGCGAGAGTACTAGGTGTTCGTGCTGCTCTAAGCACTTCCTCTTATCTTCAACGGCGCTCAAGTCGCCGATGTGGCGTCAAACAGAAAGATTTGCTCCATGAGGCCGAACTACCTCAGACGTGGTCTCTCGTACAATAACGCCGCACGATCATTTCATTTCGCTGCATATTACGGAGAGAAAGAGGCAGGAATGTTTGCAGACCTGTCGCACAGTTCATACGGAAATCTGCGAACCGGAAACGTGCTGCAGAGTGTGACTACGGACAGGCAAAATGTGTGAGCGGGCGTCCCGGGAAGACCGCGCCGGGCGGCTGCATCCGCTAACGACGTTAGCCGCGCAGACAAAGTCTCATTTCCGGAGAGTAACGCGATCAATGGACTCAAATTGGACGCCAGGCGGGAAGGGAAGGGAAGGGAAGGGAAGAGTAGAAAAGAAGCGAAGCGCCGACGACAACGCCGAAGTGCCTGCCGTGATGTCTTTCTTCAGAACCGAGGCCGGGTAGTGGCACAACTGCTCCAGAATTCCCCTCCCCCCCCCCCTCCCCCCCCCCCCCTGTCTGTTTGTCAGACGCGTCTCACCGCCACGCTAGTGTGCGACGGACGTGTGACATCACTCCCTCTGACCGGATCTGCTTTGAAAGTTGCCACGTGCCCTCATCCATGTGAACAGAACAATCTTTCGAGTAACTTCCAGCGTCTGACAAATAGGCGAAAGATATACGAGTCAAAATGTATCATTACGTTTGAGAGATGACGCGCACAGGTGTAAATGGAAAGGCTTACACTATGAAGCACCAGGCCAATATTTATTAAATTCGAGGAGATGTCATCATGTAACAGCCATTAAATGCTTGATACATTATGGACCTAACCGAGTTAGCAGCTGTTGAGCGGACGGCTCTCGAGTCTTGCTCGCGCTGTGCGTAAAAATTCGTAGCTAACATTGTTCTCCTACCTACATTTGGTAGCATGTAGGCCGATTTCTGAATTACTTGTACTGGGCAAAGGCACTTTTAATATATTTGCTCTACGTTGAGTCTCCTATTGCTTTCGTTTCCTGCCTGCGTCTTTCTTGGATGACTCCTCCCACTCTGCATAGCTTATATGTTGGTAATTTCGATGGTAATGTTGATTTCAATAACCGGGAAAAATTAATTGGCGCTTATAGTTCAGAAGGAAATTTATATTTCTAATACGCTTCATTTCCTGTGAGAATACCATGAGTGGTCGTTAGAAGTCGTAATACTTCCTAATGGACATGCTTCAGATCAAAGTCGGGGGTTGCCTTTACTACAGTAGCTCCCCAGCAAAGTCCATTTCCAGCAGGAAAGAGCCAGCGACTGTACGAAGCAGCAGGTAGAACGCTCACTTGGTCTGTCCATGGTTGTTGCAAGACACCAGCAAGCCTACAAACTGCACGATAATCTGATACTTCCAAATGTCCCCACTGGACTGCACCACTCTGCCGAGACGTTTTCATCTTTTCTTTCTCGCCTCTCCCGGCAGACACGTCAGCCTTCAAAGTAAATCTCACTAACATCTGGGAAGGAACTGACGTCACCAATGGCTGTGAACCTACTGATGGCCCACTGAAGAACGTGAGACTGGACAAGACAGAGTAAAAAACAGAGGCAAAGAGAGTCTACGACGTCGTACTTTCCTAGGCTATAGATCATTTTATTTCACAGGTCATCGTATAGCTTCATGATCGTTTTTCTCCCAGAGAAATTCCTTATGTGTTATTCTAAGTTCCCTGAAGGTGCCTTAAGAACATTATGTTTTAGTATACACGTTTTTTTGCAAGCTGAAACTACTCCGTGAACAATCTTGCATCTGTATAGCACAAGAATTTAGGTCACTGTCTGGTGCTGTTACTAAAGCGGAATTTATGATAATCAACAAGCTAGAAAAGATGTTCACAGTGTTTTTTGAACGGTTGAAGCTAATTGTTACGATTACAATGACGTGAAGCACTGACTCGGTTGGAAAGGGTGTCTGGAGGCGTTGTATACTCTGAGGCAAGTTAGTCCAGAAATGTTGTAAATGGTCTTTCATATCACAGATACTGGAACCGGAGTTGAGTTGACTTTCGAGCTCGTCCTACAAATCTTCTGTAGGACACAGAGCTGGGGTTCTTGGTGGACACAGTAGCACTCCAACACCACATAGACAGCTCACAGAGACAGATTTCATACACGGTGATAATTACTGACCTATATGAAATAAAATCGTCGTAACTTCTGAACGGTTTGCGTTAGGACGTTCATACTGCACGATTGGCGGCGGGGCATGATGGAAATTAGTATGCGCATGCATGGTTAAGTTTAGCGACGAAGCCTACTTTCATTTGGATGGGTTCGCCAATAAGCAAAATTGGCATACTTGGGGGACTGACAATCCGCTTTTCGCTACCGAGAAGTCTCTACACCCTCAGCGAGTGCCGGTGTGTTGTGCACTGTCCTGTCACGGAATAATCGATGAGATATTCCTTGATGGCACGGTGACTAACGAACGGTACGTGATGTTTTTGGAAGATGAGTTCATCCCCATTATCTAAGAGAGACCCTGATTTCGACAGTATGTGGCTCATGCAAGACAAAGCTCGACCACATCGAAGCGGGAGAGTATCTGATGTCGTGGAGTAACACTTTGGAGACATCATTGTATCTCTGGGATACCCATAGGGCCTCGATTGGCCGCCATATTCTTCGGATCTGAACACATACGACTCCTTTTTGTGGGGCTATATTAAAGACAAGTTGTACAAAAATAACCCCAAAGCCACTGCTAAGCTGATAACAGCCATTCAGGAGTTCATCGACAGGATCGGTGTTCCGATACTTCAGCGGGTCATGCAGAATTTCGCTATTCGTCTGTGCCACATCATCACCAATGACGGGAGGCATATCGAACATGTCATAACCCAAATCCGAGCATCGTTAGTGACGATTACATGTTGAATAAAGTGTATGCACGCCGTAGTTTGTAAATAATTTACGTTTTCTCATATAGTTCAATAATTGTCACCCTGTATCTGGCCGAGCATTGACCCTTAAAAAAAAATGCCCCACGATACTGTCGAATGAGAGGTAACACATGACAACGTGTGATGTCCGTTACGTACAGTTCAGTCGTCAGAGTTCTTTTAATCACCACCAATCTTGACCTTAAGTCTTATGTGATGGGACGCCATTACGCCAGGAGCAACATCCCTGAGTCTCACCAAAAAATAGGAATAATGGGACCTCCACTCAGGTCGCCGTCATCGTACCCGATAGCGGTCATCGGGGATAATAGAGGACCGCGACAATCGCTGAACACAATGTAACGCAATTCATCGGCAGTCAGAGCATCCTGGTCTTCGCACTACGTCCAGCACAGCCACTTGTGTTGTGGTCTTTTTGGCAGCCCACGCATGGGACAGTAATTCCCAAGTCCAACTACTGACGGTCTCCCATCAGTGGTGTGTTTCGACACAGAAGGTTGCACAGCGTCCATTACTTGTTCTCGAATAGCAGTCGCTAATGTGAAGGGTGTAGGTTTCATGATATGGCTTGATGCAGAATACGACGGTCCTCCCATGTAGTGGTCAGACGTGGTCTACCACAACCTTGAAGTCCGCAGCTCGTGGTGCTCCATTTGGATCACTGGGTCCCGAGTTCGATTCCCGGCCGTGTCGGGGATTTTCTCTGTCTAAGGACTGTGTGTGTGTGTGTGTGTGTGTGTGCGTGTGTGTGTGTGTGTGTGTGTGTTTTCCTCATCATTCCAGAACAGTGGCGAGACTGGGCAGTGAAAAGATTGTCAATTTGTAGGGGCGCTGATAACCGAGCTGCTGAGTGCCCCACAAGCCAAATATTGTCGTCGTCGTCACCATCATCATCATCATCATCATCATCATCAGAACCTTGAAAACGAGTACGCCTATACTGTTGCTCCCATTCGGTCTAACAACCCACAACTGTTCCATATGAATGTCGCACAAATCTGGCTATTTTACGATTCGCCCAGCCAGTCAATGGGAGACCCACAGTCAGAAACCTTTCAAATTCTGTCAGATGCTTATAACGCTGTCTCTCATGAAAGTGTGGCATCTCCATGTCCTTCACAGTCATCACTCAACATATGGCGCTGTTCACGCCCTTTACATCAGACCTGGCAGCAACACTAATGCGCTGATGTGACCGCTCCACCACTCACAGAACATTGCACCTCTAATAATGTTTGACCTACCCGTCGAAGGTTTGTTCGTGTATGAAGTTACGTCAGCGTCCCACCATTTCTTCTGGGTGCTTCATTACTTTATTTTATTTTCATTGTCAGGCAGAGCATAATTCGCCTCTTATTATTACATTTATTTTAGTTACCGAATACACTTGAGTTTTAAAAGTGGTGTAGTTCTTTAGTCAACGATGTTAGAGATTATCGTTAGTTCTGGAAGCCTCTCAAAATGAGAGCCTCATCTGTGTGATGTCTGCCACGAAGTACACTACCGGCCATTAAATTGCTGCACCACGAAGATGACGCGCTACAGACGCGAAATTTAACCGACAGGAAGAAGATGCTGTGATATGCAAATGATTAGCTTTTCAGAGCATTCACACGAGGTTGGCGCCGGTGGCGACACCTACAACATTATGACATGAGGAAAGCTTCCAACCGATTTCTCATACACAAACAGCAGTTGACCGGCGTTGCCTGGTGAAACGTTGTTGTGATGCCTCGTGTAAGGAGAAGAAATGCGTACCATCACGTTTCCGACTTTGATAAAGGTCGGATTGTAGCCTATCGCGATTGCGGTTTATCGTATCACGACATAGCTGCTCGCGTTGGTCGAGATCCAATGACTGTTAGCAGAATATGGTATCGGTGGGTTCAGGAGGGTAATACGGAACGCCGTGCTGGATCCCAACGCCCTCGTATCACTAGCAGTCGAGATGACAGGCATCTTAACCGCATGGCTTACGGATCGTGCAGCCACGTCTCGATCCCTAAGTCAATAGATGGGGATGTTTGCAAGACGACAACCATCTGCACGAACAGTTCGACGACGTTTGCAGCAGCATGGACTATCAGCTCGGAGACCATGGCTGCGGTTACCCTTGACGCTGCATCACAGACAGGAGCGCCTGCGATGGTGTACTCAATGACGACCCTGGGTGCACGAATGAGAAAACGTCAGTTTTTCGGATGAATGATGGTTCTGTTTACACCGTCATGATGGTCGCATCCGTGTTTGGTGACATCGAGGTGAACGCACATTGGAACAACTACTGGTAAATTATCTGTTTGTCTTTCAAATCCAGCAAGGCATGACCAACTTGCTTACCCATTATCAGTATCGTCTTGTAACCCTTGTGTTGTACCAGTTACTATGTATCAATGTTGATATGTTTCATAATCTCTCTATTCCATCAGATTTATTGTACGTTATTGATCGTCTACTGAGGAAATATAGTCCGAAATTTTCTTGGACCCTGAATTTCATTTATTTTTTTGGAAATTTTGTCTCATTTCATGTTAGGTGTTGTAGATGTAGAGGTACCGACGCAGTAACCTCGTCACTTGGGTCCATTTTGATGTCATTACATAATTAATTTTCATTAAAATAACTAGCGTTTCCGTTAAGTGACGTATTTTAATTGGAAGTTGGGTTCATAGGACCTATCTGTCTCACATAGGTCCAGGTAGAGAGGACGTTATTTGTTGAAATGTGCTTCGGAGCTCCGTTGGTTCGTTGCAGTGTTGCTTTGCCTCACATAATTTTACACTTCCATAGTCTTTTGTACAATGAGCACTGCTCACGCCTCGCGTGACCTTCCTGCAATCTTATTGGCTATTGCAGCCACTTCCGTTCTCTATGTACTGGATTTATTTTAAGTGACCGTTTCTCACACATTAGGCTTTTCTATTTTCGTGTCTGAATTTGAATTTCTGTGTGTGATAATCTGCACATGCTAACGAAAAGGCGTATTTCAAGCATAGCTTACAGGGGTGGCATGTGGGGGATCTATTCCCCGAATTAAAACAAAAAACTTTCCCTTCTACCCTTCTCCTGTCAAGCTGCGAAACTGAAAACCTTGGTGCAACACACAGTTTCAAATACTACCAGCTGCCATTGACCATTACATGGAATAGGCTTGAAAACTTCATATGTCTACGTAAGCAAATCATAAAAGATGGGGCCCTGTACCATTCTGCCTGCACAAACCAAAATCGCCGTAACTTGACTGTAGTAAGAAGGTTCAATTGGATGTAGGTTTCATTAGTTATGTAAAGATAGAGAGGTTTGTACACGGTAGACTAGCTTGGAAGCGGACTTCTGACTTAAGACTGGAACTACTGCGACATTTATTATGTCACACACTACCTTGTATGTGGGACAACTACAGCCGAAATATTCCATGATTTGAATAACAAGACCTCTGCGACTGTTAGAATTCATTATTGGAGAGCACGACCGGTTCCGAAAATTAAATTTGCATTTTAAGGTGCTTCACTGTATAGAAAAGAGTAAAAGAACTTACCAGAAATTAAAGAAATGGAGCCGGCCGGCCGAACGGTTCTAGGCGCTTCAGTCTGGAACCGCGCGACCGCTACGGTCGCAGGTTCGAATCCTGCCTCGGGCGTGGATGTGTGTGATGTCCTTAGGTTAGTTAGGTTTAAGTAGTTCTAAGTTCTAGGGGACTGATGACCTCACATGTTAAGTCCCATAGTGCTCAGAGCCATTTGAACCAAAGAAATGGACAAATAAAAGCGATAAGATCTGTGTCTACTTACGGCCAAAAGACTAAGGTTCTATTTAAACTGCATAAAGCCATTTCCAACATTTATATCTACGTATTTAAAACATCTGGATCAAGAATATGCGAGCGTCTATGATATAATGCATTGAGGGCTAAGACCATCTCAAACCTTAAGAAAACCGTAAAAACGTCAAAGTAAGAACGTAGTCACTATTAAAATAATTTATTATAAAACATAATTAAAATACTTACCAAAAACGCCGCGTTTATAACATTAAAAGAGAGTCAGTTGTCACCTTACCTCCGTTGTAGAGAACCTGGGGAGGCAGTGTTGCTGTGTCCGCCGCCAACTAATCGCTGCGTGTGCCGAAGTCTTCGCGGAACGCCGCGCGTGCGCAGTGAAGCAAACATTAAGTAACCAGATACCTTGATTGAAACGTTGGGAGCTGGCTGCACGGTATCACGGTATCTGGTTACTTAATGTTTGCGTCACTGCGCATGCCCGGGGCTTTCCTCGTAGGCCTCGCTACAGATAGCGGTTAGTAGGCGGCAGCAACACCAACGCTTCCTCCCGAGGCTGTCTACACAATGGAGGTAACGTGTGACACTATTGATAACTGGTTATCTTTTAATGTTACAAACGCGGCGTTTTTGTAAGTATTTTAATTTGGATATCGCTTTATCAGATTTACATATAACTTTGGTCTTTTGAGAAAGTTGACAGATCTTATCGCTTTTATTTGTCGATTTCTTGGCATAACTAAATTTTTAATAAATTCTTTTATTCCTTTGTATACAGTGAAGCACCTGAAGATGCAAATGTAATTTGCGAAATCGGTTGTGTCCTCCAGTAAAGAATTCTAACAGTCGCAGCTGTCTTGTTTATTCAAATCATTGATTATGTCACACATGAAGAGATTAATTTTTTATTTACTTTGCTGTAGCAGTGTTGACGTTTATTCCGAGTGCGTTTTTATCACAATACTATCTTATGTAGCGCCTTTGCATATAAGCTACTCATACCGGGGGCGGTTGTTTCGGAACGTAGGCTACACATCTTTATGACACGTTAAATGATGTTACTGAATGCTGCACTAAACTTCAAATTGACACAGATACAAGACGGTGTTGTTAAACATCACAACCAAGTTTCTGTAACAACAGTCGGAGAGTTCTAATAATTCACTTCCTTGACGATAGATATCTGCTCCTTTGTCATAGAGCATTGGAGAAGCACTTTGTGAACAATATATATATATATATATATATATATATATATATATATATATATATATATATATATATCTCTCTCTCACACACACACACACACACACACACACACACACACACACACACACACACACCTGCCCTCAAGCCCGCAAAGACATTGTTTCAGCTTACTGAAAAGATGGAAATTGCATTGTGCAAGATCTTGTACATGTGGTCGACCGTACGGGACTTATCAAGTGGAAGGCCAGGTCTTATATTAAATGATGAAATAACAGGAAATTGTGCGGTTCGTGTTAAGTTATCTCGGTAGCCTGTCATGGGACGCAGAGGCAGAGATTCACACACGTGACCTACCTCCTGCGCCTGCTACTGGCTAAACCGATTGCATGGATTCGCTAGCACGTTCAGCAGAGGGCAGAAGACATCTCTTGTCAGCAGCTTTAACCAGACAGAACTGCCTCCGTTCTGGAAGGCGGGCATCTTGACCGCACAGGCACAGCCCAAGTTACATAAAATTTGTGAAAACAGTCTAGATCGCAATGGTTATTTTATTTAAAATGACCGGTTTCAGTGACTGAAGTGTACTGACTATTCTGGACATCGTCAACTTCAGATGATGGTGCTATTGTGAAGGTGTAAGACTAGGCGGAAACCGGTCATTTTAAATAAAATAGCTATTGCAGTCTACGCTGTTTTTCACTAATTATATGCAGATTACAAGACAGCTGTTCTCCATAAACGTTACCGAAAATTTTGACAGCAGAAGCAACTGCCAGAGAAAAAGACTTGACTGGGGCCCTTGAAATAAGCTCTTTTTTAAACCCATTCCCTAAACTATTCCTCGACTGGCTGGCGTATTGTACAACCTTGACTGTTTTGCGGATACTTCAAAACCTCCCATCGAAAACGTCGAAGCAAAGCTTGGGTTTCGCACGCCGTGTAGGGTGTTGCCTCGCAGGAGAACAATACGTCGGCCTGTTTTTCCATGTCTCTTGTTCTCTGCGGCCATGAAACTTGCGCCTTTGTGTGCAGGTGACAGTATTCGCGGAACAAAGCGTGAGCAACAGTCACAGATACCACAGACGACCTCGCACGATGGAGACGCTCGTCTGCTGAGTAATGTCTACAATACACACACTGTGATCGCTGCGAATCAGTTGCTTGACTACCTGGACGCTGTCGACCGTGGTGGCCTTCATTCCCGACCAACGCTGGCCACGTTTGTGCGGTCTTGGTCAAATTGTTGACACTGTTATGCCACACAGTGGTAATGAACAGAAATTAGTAAGAATTTTATTAAAACTCATTCATGTTGCCAAAGGCATACTTCAGGTCGTGCCAGAGACAGAGGCAGAAGCGAGCCAGTACGTTGCAAGCAGGTCAGGTTGATGACGTATTACGACACCGTGTGCCAAGTGGGGACACACACGCAGCAGAAAGAGCACTACGACAGAAAACCAAAGGAAGTGATGCGGCGTCGCAGTTCCTTCCGTCCCTTTACGACGAACCTGCACCTACCTGTGAACATTGTCTCAGTATTCCATCAGTAGGGAAGCCGAGCGAAACCTACTGTACTTCGACGTGAACCAGGCTGCAATTAAAGTCACTAATCTACGTTTTGGGAGAAAGTTTTCACACGAAATGAAAGGTTGGAAATTTTGTTCTTAATTAATATATTCTGAAACTTACGTGAACAAGTATCACTGCCAAGCCCGTGCTAGTCCTAACACGGTCTCTCACAATCCCTTTCACTCAGGTTAGGAAGTTTATGGTGTTGCATTTCCCGAAAAGCAATAGCTACAAAAATACGGATTTTTTGTTTGAGAATGCTCGCCAACTATTAAGTTCAAATGGTTCAAATGGCTCTGAGCACTATGGGACTCAACTGCTGAGGTCATTAGTCCCCTAGAACTTAGAACTAGTTAAACCTAACTAACCTAAGGACATCACAAACATCCATGCCCGAGGCAGGATTCGAACCTGCGACCGTAGCGGTCCTGCGGTTCCAGACTGCAGCGCCTTTAACCGCACGGCCACTTCGGCCGGCAACTATTAAGTCTGTCGGTACCTAATGCAGTCACAGTTTTTAGCCACCGACCTGCTCAAAACGCCACGTGGAATTATTGTCTTTTCTCGTCCCAAAATTCACTTAAAAATTCCAAAATTTCTACACACCCATCGGAATGATTATGCCGTCACTTTACAACACTTTTGATGTATGAAACACTGATAGATCCGGCAACTTATTATTTCCATCGGAACTACTACTACACACGTCAGAACTGTTTAATACTCTAAGTCTTCTATACCAGCAGAGAAAGGCGTGCAAATAATATTGCTTTACCATTGGTCAGTTTACTCAACAGCCAATAGCAAAACAACATTCTCCCGCGTCAGTCCGCGCTATTCATCAATAACCAATCGCAAAATAATAAACCTAACGACTGCACTTTTTACCTATGTAATTATCTAATGTGATCAAGTTTTGTTTATGCATAATGTTATTCACTATTATTACTTATAACTGAATTAAATTTCCCTTTACCATAAACTTATTTTACAAATCTATTCTACAAAAATCCCCTTTGTCCACATCCATACTTCTTCGAAATGTTACCACACTAAATCCCACTACATAACTCGATAAACAATTGTCTTCATATTAACCTGAAACCACACTCACGCATCATTCATACTGCTAAAACACATTTATAACATTTTACATACACAAAAGACATAATAACACTTTATGAAAATACTAGTACAGTTTATGCAAACATTCTATTACTTTAGTGCACTCTAGTGGGCACAATCGAAACTAAATCACAAACTCCCATCCAATACTGTCTTCTATTGGCCGATACATAAATTACGTGCGCGTCAAGTCTTGCGTCACCATCTGTCACTATCCAGCTCTGAGACACTTGCGTCACCATCTGTCACTATCCAGCTCTGAGACACATCTCCCACTTAACAGCCTCCAAGGCAGGATCGGTATACAGCGCTACGCCTCAGCGAGACAAGGATGCTAGGTAGCACGTAAGATATGTTGCAAGGAACTATCTGTTTCACAAGAGTACTTAGAGAAGACAGGCACAGCAGTTAAGAGCCTGCTAAATCAATGTAGCATGCGGGCTTTCAAAAAGAATATGCTGATTAAGATGGTGATGTGATGGGGCCCTCAACTACGTACCCTCCGACTAAACGTTGCAATATTAAAAGTTTTGGCTGGTTTCGTTGTCTAGGGGCTCGGATACGTAGTTGCCCCATTATAGGCCAAATACTGCTGACTCTACGGTATATGATAATACTACACACATGAATCGAATGGTCGAAGGTTTCTGTCACTCGACAATTGCGAATTATGAATGTAACATATAAATTTATAAATGAAAGATTGCAATTAAATGAAACCTCCAGGGATTAACTTAACAACTTCAAATGATGAGTACGATAGTTGCAGTAATTTTGAGAATGCGGTATATTTCTGCAAAACACTTATTGGTGTCGATGGTCCAGCAATAAAATAAAATATAAGTTGAATAACAGAGAAACAATAGATTCCTACTGCACGTAAGTAGTTATGAACAACAACATAGCTCACAAGATATTCACTTCTAAACACACACTACGTCTTCGCTGTAGAAGCCACGGAAATCTCACAAGGCGGCACTCCGAAGTATTTCTATCTGCCGCGACCACGCACAAACCGCTACACACTCTCCAAGTTCCTCCTGCGACCGTACGTCGCGCATTCAGGTCCATCACTCCGTACTCCTCGTGTCCTCTCCGGAAACCATTGCTGTGATTGGCTCCCGCCCACTCTTCAAGCCAACACCCACTCAAAAACATAATGAAACATACGAAATACTGGAGTTAGATTTGAATAACTTGGAATTAAATAAATATTCATACGGATGGACCATAAACACGCTGTAACATACATTATTAAATAGATAAACAATTAAATAAACATATATCAAAAGAAATAGAACAACAGGTAGGCCAGTTTCGTAATGTCTCTGTGCTTTCTAAAACACAGTAAATATTTAACCAATTTCTTCATGAATAGTTTATATCAGATATAAACAAAGACACAGATGAATAAATATATTTATAAGCATGCTGCTACAGTTTTTTCGTGTAACTGTGGAGTACTTAAGGCCTCACGCGATCGATAGTAATCTGCCACTTTGACCTTCAATAACTCATGTACTATTCAAGTTACATGCCTGTAATTCATACCAATTTAGGTTTACTCTAATAGCTTTCTAAAGACATGGCGACTGACAAAATCGGCTGAAGCGTTTATATTTTGGAAATTCGATGCTGGATGTTATTTGTATAATTTGCCGTCACATACTAAACTTTAAACTAATCAAGATATTGAAAAGCTGATTACACCATCAGAATCGTCGTGCAAATAATAGTATTGCAATATTTCTTTTTGAGATATCATGGTTCATCTGGCTACTATTAATTTCTATATGAACTATGAAATGTCTGCCATTAAGGTTTCACAAAGTCCGCCATCTTGTGCACTCCCAGAGCACAGCATCACCAAGGAATCCAGAGCCACGTGCTCGATGGACCACGTGCTCCGGCCGTTGAGAGGCACCACGCGGTTGCTAACGAGCTCGGCCCGAGCGGTGGCCGCCAACTCTGAACCTCGAACATTTCCAGGGCGCCGCGACTCGCCCGTTACCTCACAAGCGGAACAACGAGGACATCCGCGGCCATTATGAACCGAGCCTTGCGCCACAGCGCCATGCTAGCACCCTTTAAATGTTATAGCTCGCCAGCTCTCTTCATCAGTTGATCATTGGAATCGATGGCGTTCACAGTAACAGCACTCCTTTTAGTGATTACAGTACTAACGAATCTCTGTGCTACATCAGCAAAATCTATGAACCACCCGAATATATACTGAAGATGATGTCCTTCAGCTGATGAACTTCATGCTGACCGCTGTCTACAGTCTACTGATGCAGAAACTGACTGCCTTCCGACAATTTCACACCGCATGGTGCAGCCAGCACGAAACTGCATCGCCCTAGCCAGGAACAAGGCCTCTTGGGGACCACGTTCCTATTCAATCCTCGGGCGCCTTCGGGTCGTAACACCTACTGTGCGTAGGTACCAGATCAACAGATTATGATTACCGACACCAGACATATCGTGGATAGTCGTCAGAACGGAAGAACGACAATTTGTAAACAATGAAGACAAAAGACTGATCTTTAATAATGTTTTACTAATGTCGCTGACGCCTCACAGGTTTCCAACAGCTATCATCACTTTACGCAGAGGTGTCTCCGCTCGGCCCTCTGTAGCACTGTTTCACTACGGCTGGATACGAAATTCCCTTTGGTCCATATACCACCAGAATTTCGCGGTAAATCTGTGTGCAATTTAGACTTTTTTTGCCCCTCATGAGTGATACTGTCCTTTGAACTTTTGAGTACTTTCCCGGTTGCCGCATCATTTCATTGCCGCACCATTTCATTGCCGCACTGTGATGTGCAGCAGGACTGTATACTCAGGAACCCTAAACATGTACTCTCTTCTGACGATACTCACTGTTGTTGGGCAATCGTCTTACCGTGGCACTACATGCGTAACTTAGTTTCTGTAGTCTGTGATGTCACTGCTCTGCTTTTAACGAGACTGAGGGGCAAATGCACGACTCTGACTAAAGCTTGGTTTGTAAATGTCCTAGGGACGATTCGTCTACCGTCTGCTGTAAACCTTGTTGCTGTGTTATCAAAATATTTTATGCCGGCCACGGTGGCCGAGCGGTTCTAGGCGCTTCAGTCCGGAACCGCGCGACTGCTACGGTCGCAAGTTCGAATCCTACCTCGGGCATAGATGTATAGATGTGTGTGATGTCCTTAGGTTAGTTAGGTTTAAGTAGTTCTAAGTTCTAGGGGACTGATGACCTCAGATATTAAGTCCCATAGTGCTCACAGCCATTTGAGCCATTTTCACAATATTTGATTGTAAGGTGATCCTGTGGTTGAATAATGGATGGGAGACAACTTATCCGAACTGTAAATTAATGAACATAAACAAACAGGGAAATATTTGTAATAAGCATAGCCAACACTGCAGATATAACTGTTAAGAACAAATGGTTTATTCAGTAAGATCTCAAACTGCTACTGAATGGCGGTCCTACGGCAGTTTTTCAGCGTAAATAAAGTTTATTACTGAAATAGATCAACAGCCCTTGAATTATCTACAGTGACACGAAATATGACAGAATCCCCACTCACACCAAGGCACGACGTGTACTCAATACATGTTTCTTCACTTGCGTTCTTAGGTTTTAGATGTCTGTAACTGATATCCCATAAACCAAAAGAAGTGTCTTTACATTAATTCAGTCACACTACTCTGCTGTATTTTCCGATGGCAGATAACCAGACTCTCGCCTCCTCGATCGATGTGCCGAACTGTTCTCCCTTCTCTTCGCCCATAGTGCTGTCAAAAGCGCCTCTTCCATCACTAACATGTGTAAGTGTCATGACACTTCAGCCAATGAGAACTCCAATAGCTCCCATCAAGTTACACAATTCGGGGAACACTTGGCTTATACCCAAATGGACCTTCATTCCTACACTAATCATTCTATAACTAATATAATATTCTAATTGACATATTACGTCATAATGCGTCTGCCGATACCAATTTTCATAATTTTTAATTACTTATCTTATTAACATCGACCTATTTACGCTTATAAAGCCCCTTCATTGATATTGAAATCCGCATTGACCACATGATAACGAAGTCTGGACATCGTCAACTTCAGCTGATGGTGCTATTGTGAAGGTACCGTAAGACTGGGTGGAAACCGGTCATTTTAAATAAAATAACTATAGCAATCTAGGCTGTTTTTCACTAATTTTACACAGATTACAAGACAGCTGTTCTCCAAATTCGTTACCAAAAATTTTGACAGCAGAAGTAACTGCGAGGTAAAATTTGTGAAGACTTGACTGGGGCCTTTGAAATAAGCTCTTTTTTAAACACATTCCCTAATTTATTCCTCGACTGTCTGCCGTCTTGTACAATCTGGACTGTTTTGCGGATACTTCCAAACCTCCCATCGAAAACGTGGAAGCAAAGCTTGGGATTCGCGCGCCGTATAGGGTGTTGCCTCGCAGGAGAACAATACATCGGCCGGTTTTTCCAAGTCTCTTGTTCTCTACGGCCGTGAAACTTGCGCCTTTGTGTGCAGGTGACAGTGTATAATACAGTCTCGGGCCTCTCGCCGCATCAATTCAAGGTAAAACCTTGAGCTTTCGACGATTTCTACCACCGTCATCATCAGGAGCAACTGACCCGCAAAATCGCTGTTGTGGTTGCCTCATACAACCCAAAGGCGGCTTCTGATTGGTCGGTAGTTACGTCATCCTGCCGTATATGGTGTCAACGATCGCGTTTGTCATTCCACCGCTCCCTCCGTAGCGTAAATATTGCGACGAATATATCTGTCTCTTCTTTGCATCTAGAGCTCGTTTCCATGCACCATTAAGATTATATCTGTAGACACGTTGATGGTTTTCTCAGTGATAGTTTTCTGAGACATTCTTACTTCTACGGCCTGTTTAATTACAGTGTTGCACTAACTGGGAGCGTGGAACAAAACTTTTGTTTCGTCCAACAGTATTTTATGTTTGGTTGTGAGGCTGTGCTCAGCTACTGCTGACTTCCCCAGCTTGAGGTTTTACCCTGAATTGAGGCGGCAAGAAGTCGAGGAATGTTTTATACAGCATTGATCATAGATTAATAAATCGATTGACTAATAGCTACAGGCAGCTGTATTCCATAATTGTAACTGTGGAGAACGATCTGGTTCCATACCCTTAGACATACATATATCTCGGTAATTGTACACATTTGTGGTGGAATGAATAGTTTAGTTGTAAATATGTTTATGACTGGAGTTGGTAATTTTCTGTAGGATGTATTACATTCGGTTGATTGATTTGTGCTTCTGGCTTTACTGTACCAGTCTTCCTGGCCTCACTTCATGTTATTAAAGTGAGTGTTACTCCTGTCATTATCCAGCAGTATATTCTGCTTGGGGTCCAAGTACCTGCGGTCCAGCGTGGCCGGCCTGCGGCCACCTGTAAACACCACGCCGTCGAAAGCCGGTTGGTCACTTGCGCTAATCCCATTGGCCGTAGTCCCTCTCAGTACCTGCTCAGCGGAAACCATTTCCGATCTTCCAGCTTTTTTGTTCACATTTACTCAAACTGAAAACCCACGTAACTATTTGTTACGTTCCACTACAGGCTCGTGATTCTCCTGGTTAAGTTACAGTCCTCTATTGTACACGCATCCTTAACCGCTCAAAAGTGCTCCTCGTAATGTTCAGTTCCACAAGGGTTTCTCCCAAGACAACGTTGATTGCTACCACCTTTGCTCCATAGTAGCCATCAGTGGAAGTTACGTAATCCCAATTGTGTCGTCTTTGCATGCGTGTAAGGACTTAAGGTCGATGACTCAAATGAGGTAATCCAAGAAGAATATTTAACTCAGAACTAAAAAGCCCTTTACAGGTGGCTTAACAGTGCCATTCCACTCTCCCTTCCTCACTGACCAATTTCCGAAAACGTATCCCAAAATTTGCTGGCGGAACAGAGTTATGTCCCTTACTGTCCCAGAGAGAACTCAACCGCTTGAATGCTCGTCTCTAGTTCTACCCTTTAAGGCAGTGATCCGCGTCAGACAATGCCGAAGTCCTAATGCGTCTGCAAATGGCGATCGAGGAAGCGGCTGAAGACCCCAGGACAGATAACGATACGATCGCGTGAGCTACCCCCTCCTCAACCCTTTTGCCCCCTCCCCTAAACCCTCCCACCCACACGAGGCCCGTATTGACTCTCCCGACGTCCCCTTCCCCTCACACCTCTTCAATGGCTGCCACATGATCTCCTTCCCACCTGCCTGCAAATGACGTCGCCCACCAGCGACGGTGGGTTTCGAAGAGTGAAAGTGGAACTACGAGCAGGTATCACCAACGGGAAGACGAGAAAAATGACGTATTAGAGAATTCACGACGGTGATGCTAGATGGAGGTCTTGTGCCTACATAATTACAGACGTCTAGAGGCAACCTTGCGTGTTAAACTGAAACATTTCTACCCTCTAGTCGACTAAACTGCACGCTCTCGATTGTATGACTGCAGAATGCCTATTTTTCGAATTATTCATGTACAGTTCTGTGATTAAAAAAAGGAAAATACAAAGTAATCTGTTATAATCGGAAAATTGTCAGAAACTTTGGAAAGATTGTAAGGGTGTTGCAAGGCAGGCTATGCTGATTAAGAAAAAATTCGATACATTGTGCCATTTCCGAGTTAATTAGCACTGAATCTAGCCAATCAGGCCGTTGCGCGCCCAATTTCAAGCGGTCCGCCACATACAATTAGCGTCAGTTCTTCTCACAGAGCAGATGATAGCGGACAAGACTGCTCAGCCTTTGGATCGGGTGCGATGCTTACTACCATCCCATGTCCAATTTTTGTATCGTTCTCCTGTTCAGTTTTAGGAACCCTCCAGACAATTAAATGTATCTAAAACGATGCACTGAACGAAAAAAAAATATGTTGTACATCAAAATTTGATATTGGTAAAAGAGAAATCCGTCTGTGCTATCAACTGGCCACCTCCTACCACTATTCCTGCGTCGTAGTTTCAACTGGGAACATCCATTTTATTGCATATTCGGATTCTGTGTTAAAAAGCCCTACCTCACGATTTATGGTAAACCCATCTTTATGTATTGTGTGTGTATTGTGTATTGAATTGTGGACCTAGAAACGACGGAGAGGCTTATTGCGCGACTCCGCCCCCAGTGTTAGACCGCGCTGCTAGCCGGGCGGGCCATCCCGTCCTACTAACCGATGGATTAAAATAACGGGACTGACATTACACCTGCAACGTACTTGGAAACTCCACCCCCTAACCATCCAACACAAACCCCACCATAGACTGAAACTAATAACTGGCCAAACTATGGAATTTCACCCCTCCACAGTCTTCCAAAACTACAAAACCTTGGTCCCACCTCTCCTACACAAATGTTGCACTTTCCGCATCCTTCTACCTTCCTCTACACAGATTTCTCATCTAATAATCATCTTTGCAGGCCGGTGTGGCCGAGCGGTTCTAGGCGCTTCAGTCTGGAACCGCGCGACCGCTACAGTCGCAGGTTCGAATCCTGCCTCGGGCATGGATGTGTGTGGCGTCCTTAGGTTAGTTAGGTTTAAGTAGTTCTAAGTTCTAGGGAATTGATGACCTCAGATGCTAAGTCCAATAGTGCTCAAAGCCATTTGAACCATTTTAATAATCACCTTTCCTCACTAACATAGAACACCTTCGAACACCCTAGACTATGTGCAAACCAGACTATACAAACCGTTTTATCTTCACTTTGATTTTTAATCCTTGAAAGATGCTACACCTGTGCTGACACATTCCACCGACACTACACACTACACCTACACACATTACGCATCACCTCACCACAAATTTTCAACCATCTCCGACACACAGACAATGAAATCCGCCCCCATATTTACCCATTCTACAAGGTTCACTCTTTTTGTCGCGGATTCCACTTATTCGTTTACCTCTCCATCTCTCTCTTCCGCTTTTCCCTTTCTCTCCCTACCCTTCACTACCCTTCACTATCCATTCCATTTAGCCCTTCACATAATAGCTCTACGCACCATTCGCCTCAAGATCAGGTAAGAAAAGAATCTATGGAAAACACTAACAAGAATAAAGGACGGGATCATCTTAACATCTGTTAAGACATCAAGGAATAGCTTCCATGGTATTAGAGGGTCTTGTAAAGGATAAATACTATAGAAGAAGACAGAGATTGGGATACATACAGCAAATAATTGAGCAGGTAGGTTGCAAGTGCTACTCTAAGATGAAACGGTTGGTACAGGAGAGAAATTTTTGGCGGGCCTTAGCAAACATGTTAGGAGACTGACGGCCCATGAAAAGAAAGCAAAACATCCTCAAACTACTCCTGTCTTCCTAACATCCACTATCCCATGCCTTCTCTATGGGTACTACGCACCAGAACGAACTCTATAACCACTCCCTTCTACCCAGTGCGAGTAATTCAGCACTTTTCCCCCTCCCAAAATCACAGTTCTTTCCCAGTGTAGATCCAACATATTTTAGTGGAAGTACAGTGTTCATTTTATAAGATCGTCGGTTCTACGACGTGCTTATACGTATTATTCTTGTTGTATTTTTCCTTTTAGTTTTTTCCTGTTTTAATTTTCAAAAACGACACATCTTCTTTGTAAAAACACCTTCCGCAAATTCATCCTTTCACACATTTTAAAATCATTTATAAATTACTTCACTTTTTAAATTTATTGTTCTTCGTCTTTGTGTTTGTTTATACACCGAAGAACCAAAGAAACTGGTTCACCAGCCTAGCATCGTGTAGGATCCCCGACTACAACACCACGTTCAAACTCACTTGATAACCTGCCATTGTAGCAGCAGTAACCGATCTGACAACTTCGCCAGACACTTGTATTACGTAGGTGTTGACGAACGCAGCTCCGTATTCTGTCTGTATATATATATACGCCCATACCAGTTTCTTTGGCGCTTCAGTGCAAATAAATAGACAATTTTATGTTATATGTGACATATAAGACATTCGCGTATTCGAATGCGCATTCGTTGAAGAACTGTCGGCAGCTGTGACCGAGCGGCTGTAGGCTCTTCAGTTCGGAACCGCGCTGCTGCTGCTGTCGCAGATTCGAATCCTGCCTCGGGCATGAATGTGTGTGATGTCCATAGGTTAGTTAGGTTTAAGTAGTTCTATGTCTAGGGGACAGATGACCTCAGATGTTAAGTCCCATAGTGCTTAGAGCCATTTGAACCATTTTCTTTTTGGAAGAACTTACAGAGACTTAAAATTTTTAACACAATAACATTAAAGTTTTTGCTTCTATGGATGTAAATTTTCGTTTATATAAAATCGTAAATCTCCACAAGTTCTTCGCCGAACGCTTTAAAATTTTGAAACAACGTTGCATTCGAATACATGCATGGTTTTATGGTTCAAATGGTTCAAATGGCTCTAAGCACTATGGGACTCAACTGCTGTGGTCATAAGTCCCCTAGAACTTAGAACTACTTAAACCTAACTAACCTAAGGACATCACACACATTCATGTCTGAGGCAGGATTCGAACCTGCGACCGTAGCGGTCGTGCGGTTCCAGACTGTAGCGTCTTTAACCGCTCGGCCACTCCGGCCGGCTCATGGTTTTATATAGCTACTTGAGCACGTATGGTATATATAATATGTAGTTGATACGTTGTCAAAAATAATATTCTTTATTCAAAAGGTTGATGTCCGAAAGTTCTTCACCGATTCCTTTGAAATTTTGAAACAAACGTTGCATTCGAATACATGCGTGGTTCTATAGAGTTACTAGAGCATCATATGATATATATATAATTTTTAATTTACTGTATTTATGAATCATATAGTCCACAGCTTGTGGTCTTGCGGTAGCGTTCTCGCTTCCCCAGCACGGGGTCCCGGGTTAGATTCCCGGCGGGGTCAGGGATATTCCCTGCATCGAGATGACTGGGTGTTGTTGTGTTGTCTTCATTATCATCATTCATCCTCATTGCGGTCGGGGGAAGGCAGTGGCAAACCACCTCCGCTAGGACCTTGCCTAGTCAGCGGTGCGGGTCCCTTATCATATATTGCATTTATATATCATATGGCACTCCAGTAGGCATATAGAAACACACTTGTATCCGAATGCAACGTAGTTTCAAAATGTCAAAGCAATTTGTGAAGAACTTACGGAGATATACGGTTTTGAGCAAGCGACGATTTTATTTGGATAAGATTTTTTTGTTTGGATAAGATGTACTGTTCTGAAGCTTGCGTAACATTAAACGATTCATTATCTTTCTTAAATAACATTGAAATAATGAAAGATAAAAATGAAAACACACTGCCGAACGCTGATATTCTTTTAAAAAGGAGTACTACATTTTGACAAAAAACTGAAGGACATACAGTGAAGGTGAAAAATGTCTTGGGGAGGGGAAGCGTTAGGTGTTCTGCAGGGGTTGAAGGATGAAGACAAAAATTAGGAGGCCTTGGGCAGAGACAATGGGTATGAAGCCAGGCTTTGGGGTGGATGGTGGGAGGCAGTAAATGAGAACTGGTTTGGAAGGAAGGAAGATTTAGAGTCCCATCGACAATGTCGTCACTGAGAGATGGGGCACAGTCTCGGATTACGCAAGCGTGGCAAAAGAAGTGGAAAGGACCTGGACCGAGGCCTTTACGAAGGAACCATCAGGGAGATGGCCTACAAAGATTTAGGAAAATCACGGAAAACTTAATAGGCGTTTGGTGCATGGGTAACCGTAATATTGAGAGCAGAAGGCGTGCGGAAACATGGAGGGAGAGAATAAGGAGCTCTGATGTCGGATGGGATAGATGGAGAAGTGATGTAACTGTTAGGATGATTGAATGTCGTGGCGGATTTCATTTTCTAGGAGGAGGAAGATAGGGCAAGGAATGTGTATAGGCGTTAGGTACGATCTGTAGTACATGCACGCAAGCATACCAGGATGTGTCGTCAGAAGGGGGAATCAAATGCTTTATTCAAAAATATCATAATACCGCCTTGAGCTGGTGGAACAAAACTTTATTTACACAAGCAGTTTCAGTCGTCTGACCATCATGATGTTTATGAAGGTATTCATAGCATCACGTTACCATACTGTAATGTAAATTACGTCGTAAATTTACTGAATTTGTATTATAATTTGGTAACAGTGTATCATGGTTATATCATCTGACGAAAAAGATTTTATATTTCGCCTAACATTACGATGTGAATACTTTAATTAATCTGATGATACTCCGTCGACTGAAACTGGCTGTGCAAGTAAAGTATTTTACTAGCAACGCAAGACGGCAATAGGATATTTTCAAATGTATAAAAGATGTGGGGGGCGGGAGGGGAGTCCCACCTCCTGAAAATAAATAGCGTTGTTGGAATCCAATTCGCCGATAGCGAACAATATGCGGCAATGTGTTGGATATTGTTGGACAGTCGTAATGTCAGAAGTACTAACGTGGCAGGTGCACGGAGAATATTTAATACAATCTGTTACCAAAGATTTCGTGGCACAGATGTACTTATAAGTATTAAACTCTAACGAAATAGCAAATGCCGGGATAGTTCCTTTGAAATGGCACGGCCGATAACCTTCCACATCCTTGACGCAATCCGAACTTGTGCTGCGTCTCTAATGAGCTCGATATCGACGGGAGGTTAAACCCAATCTTCTTTCCTTCCTTCCTTTCTTCTAAATAAATGTTGGTGACAGATTTCTCAAGATACAAATGGATAATAAGCGAGTAAATTTCATTTTACCCTCCAAGAGAACGAGAATTGCTGGGACTGATTGACAACCACTGCGATAGAGAAACATTGAATATTCGACCGTGTCTGAGCCGACAAGTACAGGAAGAGGTTGGGGGGGGGGGGGGGGGAGAGCTTACACGTTTTGGCTAACTCGTCAATAAGGTGTGAATCGAGGCGTGTGATTCGAGGGCCTACCTCGCGCCGTTATTGGAAAGTTATCAAGAAAGGCCGCCTCGCCGCGTTCGACGACTGAAGGGCAACTCGGGAGAATCTCGTTTAGCGGTGATTACGTTACGGCGAGCAGCAGGGGGAGCAGGGAGACGATAAGAAAAGCCGAGGTGCGGCTGTAGCTCGCTTCCCGCCCGGCGTCGGCGTCGGCGACAGGCGGACGTCACGCCGCGTTACGTCACGGCGCCGCGACGCCACAAGCTTTTGTTTCCAGCGGCGCCGCAGCCGCGCGCCGGCCACGAGGCGGCGCCAGGGCGACGCCGCCTGCCGTCCTCTCAGCCAGAGGGCTTGGATGCGGCGACACAGGGACGGCCACGAAACTGGAGACAGGCACTGTAGGCCATTAACACCGCAGCACCACGGCCGCGGCACCAAGAAGAAACGTCAAATTAACGTCAGGTGTACTACATGTTGGGAAATACAAAAGATTGGCATATCTGCCGTACCGCCCGAAGTACACTATCTGATGGAAACCATCCGAACACCCGCGTGTAATGCGGAATGGACGACTAGACATCACAAGTGGCGAATCCGCCGCTGTAAAAGGACGCCAGTAGTGTCAAGTTGTCAATGTACAAGTAGCGCCAGGGGCTTTGAGTAAGTAATGCAGCATTTTTTCTTCTCAGCCACTTTTTGCTGAAAACATAAGGAGTTTGTTGTGGGACATCGTGGAATATTCCCGCTTGAGCCCGTATAGTTCCGTCAAGTTCAGACAGGTGGCGGCTCCATGCGTAGCGTTCAAAATGGCGTCTGTAATGGAGGTGCGTTCCAAGCAGAAAGCTGTCATTCGTTTTCTTTTGGCGGAAAACCACAGCATTGCACATATTCAGTGGCGCTTGCAAGATGTCCACAGAGATCTGGCAGTGAACAAAATCACGGGGAGTCGTTGGTCGAGGCTCAAATGACTCTGAGCACTATGGGACTTAACATCTGTGGTCATCAGTTCCCTAGAACTTAGAACTACTTAAACTTAACTAATCTAAGGACATCACACACATCCATGCCCGAGGCAGTATACGAACCTGCAACCGTGGCGGTCGCATGATTCCGGACTGAAGCGCCTAGAACCACTCGTCCACAGCGGCCGGCAATACGACCCGACAAACAGAAGCGATGTTCTGTGGAACCATTGAACTTCATAGCAAGACAACCTTCGGTTTTCTTCCGCGGTTCCCCTGCCGCATAGCGGTGCGTCGACGATATTCCACGCCTCGTTTTGTTCTCCTTCACGACAAGCCATCCTGGGTTTATATTTCAGCAAGATAATGCCCGCCTGCACGCGGCTGGAGTTTCTACTGATTGTCTTGGTGCTTGCCGAACCGTACGTTGGCCGCCAGATCTCTCTCCAACCGATTATATTTGGAGCGTTGTGGACACGGTCCTCCAACCATCTCGGGATTTTGACAGTCTAACCCGTCAACTGAGCAGAATTTGGAACGATATCCCTCAGGAGTAGATCCAACAACTACATCAATCAACGTCAAGCACAATAACTGCTTGCATAACGGCCAGAGGTAGACCAATGCACATTGGTTCTGTTCAGTCTGTGAAGCTCATTCTCTTGAATAAATCGATTTTTCTTTATCTGTACATTTGCATCACGTCTGCTGTCTTCCATCCCATTCGGATAATTTCTTCGTGGTGTGTCGACTTTTTTTGTCTTAGAGTGTATTTTATAACTAACAGATCCGAGAGAGCAGCGTTCACTGGGACTTAACATTATACCACACATAAAAACGCAACTATAAAGGTACAACTTAAACGACTAGTGACCAGTATTACATATGCACTGAGTTATAAAACGAAGCTTTTTGAACAACAGCCAAAGCCTCTTAAAATCCTGCTCCGCCCCTCCACCATCCTCCCCCCGCCCAAAAAAAACCCTAGTTACTTAAGCAACTTGAATTCGAGTAACGTCCAAAGGTGTTTGTTGGTTGGTTGTTTTTGGGGGGAAGGAGACCAGACAGCGAGGTCATCGGTCTCATCGGATTAGGGAAGGAAGTCGGCCGTGCCCTTTGAAAGGAACCATCCCGGCATTTGCCTGGAGCGATTTAGGGAAATCACGGAAAACCTAAATCAAGATGGCCGGACGCGGGATTGAACCGTCGTCCTTCCAAATGCGAGTCCAGTGAAAGGTGTTTGTAGGAGAAGATAGTGAGCCGTGGCGGCTCATATCGATAGTCCCACTCTGGTGGTTTATCTTTCCTGCCACGGTCAGGGCGGTAAGCAGCGCCCTCTGGGGCCTACCCGAGGAGTAACGAGGCGAGGTCCTGTGTGTGTGTGTGTGTGGGGGGGGGGGGGGGGGGGGGTTGCTCCGGGACGTGGTGGAAGACGGTTGTCAGTAACGCAGCGAGTATGGTACCGGACCTATCGCATGGATATATTCAAGTTGGCTCTGAACGGAAGGCGCCGTAGCAAGCAGCGGGAAGTGGGCGTCCTGTAATTTGTGTGAAGGAGTAACGATTTTGCATTGGATGTCCCAGTGGTTCCCGAGAGTTGCGGTGGCTGCTTTCGGAGACGAGAATTGGTAAGAGCTTGTGTCTACGCTCTTTTCCGTACGATGTTGCTGCCATCCGTTATAAACGGGTGAAAATCAGGCGCTTGTATTGACTATACGGGAACTGGTGATGTAAAATTACATTTGTGATTGAGTCTCACTTGTACTGTGAAAATTTAGAGGCGAAAACTGTGGTGGTTTCATTAGGTCTGGTTCTTTGCTGTGCAACTAAGGGAGTCAGTTATTTGGGGTAACTGAGGGAGCACCATTATGTTGGTCTAAGTGATTCGGTCTCCACGTTTTGTCTATGGCTTTGAGAATCGAAATCGCGGAGAGTACACGTGTGAGTAATTTGCTATTGTATTGGTGGTTATGTTGTAAAGACGGTTCTCTGGTGTGTTAAATCACTCGCTGATTTGTAGCCAGTCTAAGCAGAAGTTACCATTGCTACTTGGTTATGTGCTACTGTCCTTATGATTGGCGTTGTTTTTCTTTTGATTGTAGGTGTGCTCACGTTTAAAAAAAAAATTACGGCTGCTATTCATAAGGGTTGTCTAGTAAGGAAATTGGTCTGTTTGCCTATCACACTGGCTTTCTATGCAGTAACTGAAGGAATGTGTATGGTGGTTCAAGATTGTAGGCTGACTAGTATTTGAACTGGTGTTGAGGTTAAGGGCGAGATCAGCATCCCGCAAACCCGCACGCTGCGCGTGGTTAAATGTTCCGCTATTGGGGAGTCGGCTCTCCATGGATTTTGTAAGGATACGTGATGAGTGCATCGCTGTAGTTTTTTGCGTGCTAAATTGCGGTGTGTCGGTGCCGTCCTAGGGCTAGACTTGTGATGTATGTTATGTTGAAAGGGAATTAACTGTACCAAACTTCAGAGAGCTTTTAGTTTGTTTTAGGTCTGTACATGGAATGATGATGATATTTTGTCGATTGTGGCAATAACTTCCTGTGTAGGGAGATCCTCTGAGGGACTTTTATTTACTGTTGCAGTGCATCCATCTGCAACGTGCTACTTACAACATGGGACTGCAGTTCTCTGATGTTATATATTACTGTTTAATCTTAAATGTCTTTGATGTAATATGGTTGTTGAGGATTGTGTAATTAATTTTGATCGCTGGTTCCTTAAAGGAAGTATTTCGTTTTAAGTATGTGCTCGGTCAGAGCCTATTTAAATATTTTAACTCATCATTCAAATTTTCTAGTCTTGCTTTCTTAAAAGGCTTTCAGTTAAGTGATTGCTAGTTGCCTGTTTAAATGTTTGAGTGACTTAAAGGAAAAGAATATTATTTTGTAATTTGTACTGATTGTTCCTTTGGGTAATACCTGACTTGTGTGTTCAATAAATGAGTGTCTAGTCAATGGTGATGCACTGTGCTATTACTAGCCTACCTCTTCCACTCCACAGCCTATTGAGCTGCTTTGTGTCGAAATTGTGTTCAGAACACCCCTCTGACCTGACACCTCAGATAGTTCATTCAATTAAAGCCCATAAAAATTTACTGCAAACACAGTAGACCGAGAAGTATTAGTGAAATATTTGGATATACGTCAACAATGGTTGATATATTTGAGGTATTATCAGGGCAGACGGTAAAGGGGTAGACGGTGAATGGGTAGACTAGGGTGACTATTTTGGAACCGATATTCATGAAAACATCGAAATTAATATACACCGCAAAAATCCCACGTACTACAGTAGAAAAACGCCGACTCACAAGTTACAAATAGGTGTAATGTGTATTTCATGATTTATAACTCCCGCCAACATAAAAATTTATGCTTGGTAAAATCAAGCGTTTAAGGTTTCAACAATTGTTTTTTAATATTGAAATTGAACACGCCTTTAATCGGCAATGGCAGTGGTTTACAGTTGGCCTTTTTTAGTCGATGGCGAAAAACTCTCGTTTGACGAAATTTTACCCCTTAGCTGGCTTCCGTTTACCAGTCGAAGCGTTTTTGCAAGATTGGGATTATTTTTTCAAGCTTTTTCTATCCGTATAAATACTTTTTTGGTCATTTTCAAGCACTCATGTACTACTTCGTATAAAAAAACAAGGGAAGTCACAAATTAAGCTGACACGAGAGAAGCACGTTTTTGAGAGTGTTTGCCATGAACGAACAATGTTACGAAGAGGAATTTTGTTCAGAATAGTATTTTAGTTGATGCTAATGCCCTCTGTGATACTATACGAAACTAACAGAACCACTGTTCCGTCGGTAACTATTATAGCATTACATCGGTTGCAATTGGACGCTCAGATGCGCCAGACCCCCATGCACCAAATCACGCTTTTAGCACATCTTAACATTTATGGTACATTTTGTATGAATTAAAATAAAAATTAGACTCTCCAAGGAACATCTAAGCCAATAAAAAAAAATTATGCTCAAAACAAATTTCTACCCTTTTCTACTCCCTTAATAGGTAATTCCACAACACGATACCAGTTCTCAGAGAGTACAATTGAGTACATCAGTTAAAGAATAAGCTTCCACGAACAATCGCTATCAAGCTGATGCACGATCAACGAATTCCCTTTGAGCTCCACATAACACAGCTCTGTTTAAAACAGTGAGAAACAGGGGTGACCATTTACCCGACTAGGCGGCCACCACGGATCCGCGGCACGATGCGGCACTCGCTTCTACGCGCCACGACCCTCCCTTCAGCAACATCACCCCGCGTTCTCCCGTCTAACTGGCGTCCACCTCTCGCCTGTTCCGGGCTGTTAGCCTCACTGCCCGTCCACACGCGTCAGTGTCAACAGAGGCGTGGCAGCGTTCACGTGGCCACAGCTGCTCCCGCGTCACACTTCCTTAGCCGACGGCCTACAAGCGCCATCCGCCCCTCCTCCTGCACTAGCGCATTGCCTTCAAATCGTCTCTTGCCGTGGTCACAGCGTAACATTGTTCCGTGGTGCGAGCCCTCTTACCACACCACCAGGAAGTGCAACTGCCGCACCAGCGATGTTGGATGGCGCCGTATCGATACCATGGAGGTAGAAAAAGAGGGGAGGTGGCATTACGTCACAAAAGTGAAGCCGATGTCCCCCGTCTTAACTAGCCCAAAACAATAGGTTCACCACATTCACACCCCCATAGTTCGCCTCGGTGAGACTTCCCCGTAACGTCACTTTGTTGTTTTACTTGAGCAAATACGCATTCAAGAACAGAAAAAACATTCGAATTTGCTTTCTTCACACTATGTTTTTGGTGGAAGTCTTGCAACGTTTTGTATTTAAAACAGCTACTGTGCACACACGACAGTAATAATGAACAAGAAATTTTCTTACACAGTAGCCTGCTACTGTTTTGGGGTACTTAAAACGGTGCCCACTCTAGCTTCAAACCAAAGTACACCGTAAGTCAGTAGTGACATCTCTCTTCTTTCTTTACCTCCATGATCGATACGAACGTATCGATGATGATGGAAGTACCCGTGTGCGAAGCCTCAGAAGAGAATGAATACTACCATATTGCATTTGCGTTACTATTTTCCAAGTGGACCCAGAACGTGGCGCGATCGTATGGAATAGTTGAAAAAAAGTATTTTAGCCATAAGATTTTTTTTATCTCAACCTTAACATCTACCAGCTTCGTTCATGGATCATCTTCGCAGAATGTGTATCAAAAGCACAAAATGGAACAGGTAATGTATACGGAAAACTACAAAATACAAAATTCGTAATAGGTACATAAGAATACGGTGCATGAAAACGTACAAGGTAAAAACAGATCAGGTAAATAAATAGATCGTTTTCTTTTCTAGCTGACATAAAATCCAGAACGTCATGATAGGCATAAGAAAGCACACTATATGTTCCACAAATCTGAAACAGTTTTGCTCAACGTATTAACAGGTAGGATAGCGATGTACAAATTGACAAGAAACCAAAGAGGTAAGATTGGTTGGTTGGTTTGGGGAAGACCAGACAGCTTGGTCATCGGTCTCATCGGATTAGGGAAGGATGGGGAAGGAAGTCGGCCGTGCCCTTTCAGAGAAACCATCCCGGCATTTGCCTGGAGTGATTTAGGGAAATCACGGAAAACCTAAATCAGGATGGCCGGACGCGGGATTGAACCGTCTTCCTTCCGAATGCGAGTCCAGTGTCTAACCACTGCGCCACCTCGCTCGGTCCAAAGAGGTAAGAGCTGTACAGTGTACTATACTGGCCCCTGCCTACCTTTTATTTGATTTTGTGTGCGAGTAACGCTTCAAATTATGGCGATCGCGAGAGAAATTATTATTGTTGCTAATTTGGTAGTCGCTGCGCTTGCGACCGGGCAATAATCGCCCTTGAGCGCGAACTGGCTTCTTACGCAGCGAAGAGAAATTGTGTGGCTCTGCTTGCCGTTTAATTAACCTTCCCCAAATCACAAGCAAGCACCCATGAATACGTTATTAATTTTTGTGTCCCGGCTATTTTGAACATATCTTTGGCATTGGCTGATATAATCGTTCACGCTCACTAATTTGCATTTGATTTAATAACTTTTACGTGATGAATGGAAATGCGACCGCAGGCCGCCAAGAAAGTTAATCTTTGCCAGTAACTTTGTGCCATGTTCTAGTTTTCTCTCTCTGAACAAAAAAATGCTTTTGATTAAGTACACTTTAATCTTGCAAATATAAATAATATTTATATTCAGCTCTCAAGGTTATTACGGCCGTGTAATATGAATTTATATTTACTGTTAGTTCAAAGGCGTCTAACCGACATTGAGTAAGCAGTACAGCAAGCCAACGGCCAATCCGATAGTCAATTGATATGATGGGATGAGGAAGCGGAAAGGACTTTCTGGATGAAAGGTAACACAAATCTAAGAATCCATATTCGGCAGAATTACACTTACAGTCTTAGACGAGAGCAGACACGCAGCGTTTTTACAGATTTCGTCACCAATGGCGGCGATCGAGACCTACTTTCATGAAACGAGACAAACGAAATTGTCCTCCTTCATCAAACGAACAAGAACAATGATAATAATAATTTTACACTGTCAGTGATTTTCTTTCAATTACATATAAACACGTTAGTTCTTTTAATGATTTAATGTTTTCACTACACTTATATTTCAATGTTTGTTTGTCATTACTGTCTGACAGTCTCTTTAGGTTATTTTCAGTCTTTATTCCGTCACTTATGAAAATACGTTTGTGGCAGGGGTGGCACAGTATCTCAGTAGTATAAGTCAAGGATCATATTAAAACATATTCTGTCGACATATTCGTGTACCAAAAAGTGACAGCCAATAAGAATTACAAAGAACATCTTTGGAAGACATCTTCGTCGACATAAAATGTAAACATGGATGAAAGTGAGGTTGCTATATAGAGACCGGTAATAGTCATCGACAATAAAAGAGTTACAGGTGTGAAAACATAAATAATGAACTAGTAACAAATTCACCATACAAATTTCGAAAAAGAATGTATAAAATTATAACATTATTACTGAAAACTGAAAACTTACTGTAGGTAATGTCAACAGTGAAGTGCAGGTTTGAACTATAAGCACATAAACAAGTTAACAAGTGGGAAAGAAAACATAAGCTCATTCCCATGTAGCTGACCCTCCTCAATCGGTGACGTAAGTAACACGAAGCTAACACAGGATCACACCATACGCAGTCGTCATCTCAGGTGAGCCACCCTTGTTGAAAGCACGATATTTCAGACAGTTATACATATTGTAGTCGTGTGAATCGTAACCTAGATTGATACACACAGTGAACTATTACGGTTACGATGTACAATGGTAAAATACAGATTTCAGGAAACACCATAACGTTAGAAATCAGTGAATAACAGGCAAATGCAAAATAGTCTATCAATGGAATGAATACAAAACTAAACTGTTTATTTCATCCGTTACAGAAGAATATTCACTGAGAAGTAAAATACAGATATTAAGGTATGGATAGAAAAATTAAAACCTCGTGCTACACGTCACCCATTACAAAAATTTCATAGGTAAATAGATGTAAGCGTAATGGTGGTATTTAGTAAGAAGTTGTCTTCTTTTAAAGGGGGGGATGGGGACACTTTAGTAATATATCCTTGAGGAGAGTTTAAAAACCAAAAAATGAAAAAACATGACATACAAAAAATAGTGAAATGCATAACAAAGAATAAACATCACGTACTATATATAGTGAGCATGATTTGTTAACAAAGTGAACATAAATAGAAAACATAATAAGATATAATTATGTAGTGCATACGACTGAACACAGGTATTCCGTAAGAAATAAGAAGAGTGAAATATACAACTATAACCTTTAAGTAGAACAACTATTAACTATGCAATTTTAAAGCTAATTGCAAAAAAAGAAAACAAACAAAAACACATACAAAAACGTACATAAACCGTCGGCAAAAAGTCCCGTCACTAAGAAGGAGTGGTGCGACATAAACAGAAGTTGGTGGGCGTATTTCTACTTATGAAAGATGATGTCTATTCAAATTTAGCGCCAGTCGCTTAACAGTGGCCTGCTAGATCACCAGATCTATTCCAGAAGCGCCACTATGGGGACGCAAATCAGGTTTGCTTTAAATACACAGTGTAATGGTCGTGAGCGTTAGTTACCTTTGAAATTGGGCGCGGTGACTCGACGTTAGTCAAGACTGCATTTAAGACGACAAAGACGCCATTATCAACACCTCACTGAGTTTGAATGTGGCCGTGTAACTGGGCTGGAGATCCTTCTGTGATAATGCAGAAAGACTTGGCAGAAATTTACCCATTGTACAGTCTTAGACATAAAAATTGACCTCCGGCCGGCTGCCACAGAGACTAAGACCAAGTCGTTCACTTAAAGTGGCCAATAAAACTGACCGCCCCTGACAACGCTGAAGTCCGGCCTACTGGGCAATCTGGCAACAGTGTAAGGTACGGAATCGTTAGGAGGGCGTGTTATCTACATCCGAGATGTTGTCGTGTTGTGAGAGCCCGTAGTCTAGTGGTAATCGATGAGCATTCTAAACTTAAAGTCGCGTGTTCGCGTCCAACTGTATCCCTTTTCTTTGTTTACCATATTTCGACCATCGTCTAAAGTTATGAGCATGCTTGAACATCGAACATAATTCGCTTCACATTCAACCCACCAGTCATAAGAAATAAATCGAGAAACAATTCTGAAGGACAGATTGTGGCTGCGTCGCGATCGGAACAGCTCACGCTCGGCCGTTTCCTCGCGCTGTAGCGGCTACAGGCCAGACACCACCCGCAGCCTGAAATCGGGCACTGCCCAGGTGAATGCGGTGCGACGCTGTCAGTGTCTGTATCAACTACCACTTTCAATTTGAAGTTCAGTTAAGCAATGGATTTTGCATGCTTGAAAATCATCAACTACGGTTAAGCGTAGTAAAATTGGGTCGCAAGTGGAGAAACGTGTAACATTTGCAACATAGTATTCACTTTTATTTACTATACAGTATTTGCATTCAACAGGCATGGTTCAGAAGTCTGATGTAGGAGTACTGCATGCTCTAATTCGAAGCAACAGAAATCGACGGAGAGACTATTATTGCAGTTTTTCTTGAACGTTTTCAGGTCGCTCATTTAGCATTCCCATGCAATACTGTCACTGGTGACGAGTTGTGATGCCTTTATAGCTAACTTACTAAGAAGAACTGAAAGACTGAGGCCCACCAAAATACATAAACTCGAGCAAAGAGTAGTGTGAACATAATATTTTCCATCTGATAGCTCCAAAAATGTGTTTTGCACTACGAACTCTTCCCCAAGGGTGTGTCCACCTCAGCTTGAATTTGCTGCCAATGATTGAGATGTTTTTGGTCGCAGCGTAAGAAAATCGACTGACAAAACTACATCACGTGTGCTACTGCATGATAACGCACTCTGTTGATTTGAGAAACAAATTTATCCAGGACATTGGTAGGGAAGTGCTCTCAAGTACTTGTATTGATAGGGAAGTCTGATCGTATATTCGTAAAATTTTACTTTTCGCGCTCTTGATCGATCAACCGTGAAGGCAATTAGTTTCTAGACTAAAATGCTCTTCAAACTACACTTGTTTAAAGACATCTTTAGAACCAGTAGGTTTCTACAGGCGTAGAATCTGTAAACTACTTTAGCATTGTCAGATTGTTTTAGATATTGTGAAACAACATGAAGTTGCTGATTAAGTTCTCTTCGATGATTACTGTTGTGTTCAATAAAATAATCGGAAATACAATTAAAATATTCACTGTATTAATAAATATTAAATTCGACTTACAGAAACATCACGACAGCAGTTCATCTTATTAAAGCATTAGGTGTCTGTTAGACGATTGTACCTATTTTAACACGAATTAGTAGGATATTACCGCGTTTTGACTTAGAAAAGATCTGTATTTACTTCATGTTCTGAATCATACTCAAGTATTCAAATCCCGCTGGAAAAGTATATTTCAAGTCAGATGGTTTTGCTCCTTCTGTCATTGATAACGATCACAACGAAATTAAGTATAGGAACCCTACAAATCCCTTGAGCTCATACTGCGGTGCTGTGCAGATGAAAAAAACTAGTTTTCCACAATTATCACACGACAAATGGAGTTTGTCGGATTCCACTAATTATGACTTCGTTATTAACTGTTGGTTCTGAGGCACTTTTCTGCCGCTTATTGTAACTATTTTTTGAATGTAAGAGCTGGACGAATACAAAAATCAGATTTTCGGTACATCGAATATAGGAATTCACCTAAGCCTTCACGTTTCGAGCAACGCCAGAACATCCGTCAGAAAAGCTGACAAAAAGAAGCCAGGTCATGCCTGTCTTCTGGCGGGAGTGCCAATAACAGTTGAAAGGTCTCTGTTGGATTCCTTTCATGTTAATTTCTTAAATCTGTTGTCATTTACGGCATAAATTCCTCTTCTAAATTTACTGTGGTGTTTCTGACTATCTGGGAGGAGACTGAGCAGTGGAACGTGTTACTTTTACACATAAACAAGAACGAGCTGTCACACTACTACACTATAAACACAGTTTATATGTAATTCATGTCACACAGTCTGATACGGAACCTACATCCGCTTTCTTTTATATACTGTATATGATAAGATACTGTCCTTCCCTTCTGTGTGAGAGGATGAATGAGCAAATGTATTTCTAGTTGCATGCTTGATGGTAGCAGACAAGCCTGTCTGCTAGAGAACAGTAGGACCAACGTCAGAACAGGTAGCTACGCTTTCCAAAAGCAGAGAGGTTTCCATTCTTAGTATGTTCCTGTCCGTCCCTTGTCATGTTGGCATAGGAAGCTGTCTCTCTGGTCACTTCCGTTTGTATCTGGGAAGCACGCTCGGTAGGAGCGCAGGTCAGTCTGTCCGTGGCGAGCGTCTGAAGTGGTAAGATCTCCGGCTAAGCGCGTGTCTGCTAAGTCCGTAGCACAATGGATTTCTTAAGTTCAGCCTAACTGAAAATTTAATCACCTTTATTTCAGGTTTAGCTCTAAAATATCTAATGTTATCTTAAATTGCAACACAGTGTAATTCGAGTGTGAAGTTCATAATATCTTCCGGTAGTTGCTTTGTCACTACTTTGTGAGTAAAGTGGAACCACGTGTTGATCAGTAACTCTGACTAAGATCATCAATCTTAAATGTGAATGTGCGTGGATTATGACGTCTCATCTTGACAATATTTTTCAATATAGCAACTTTTCTTTATGTTCAACCCATGTGGGCCGTACTTTGTGAGACCAGTACCACGTGCTTATACAATTGTTTGACCCATCAGGTTAATAGTAAGACGATAGTAACCAGTTCGAGGTTTTTCTTTTGTAAATTGCGTTTCGATGTAATTTATTTTAATTATCAAAATCATTGTGGAGTTACACCCTTTGTGTAAACCAAGTTGACCACGTGAAGCATGTGGTGTAATCATCAAAGTAGCCCTCAGCTATTCTTTTCGGGAAGATTTCACAGAGAGTTAGTATGAATTTAGTATACCAGTGTATGGTAATTTCATGACGGGCAGGGTTGCGCTACGAACGTAACTTCCTTGGGTGAAAATTGAATCGGTTGGTTGTGGTTAATTTCCTCTTGGATATGTTTAAACGTTCTTCGTGTGTTATTTTATAAATGCTGTGTTGTATGTAGTCTCCCAATCTTGGCTCCCTATTTGATGTGTTCCGTAAGATTACAAACTGACATTTTCGCAATCCTAAATAAGGCACCAGTTTAATTATGAATTAAGTTTGATATGCTGAAATTTTAACGGAACGATGATCAATGTTAAAATAAATGTCCATATATAAACTGATTTATTTCTTTTTATTTAAATTGTCTTTTATATATATATATATATATATATATATATATATATATATATATATCACCGGTTGTCGTAAGATGAATACTAAAAGATTATAATTAATGTTAGTCTCGTTGGGAATTTGGTAAGCTAGACTGGATACCTGGTGAAACAGTTGCGCAGTAATGCAAGGTTAACTTCCTCTCATAGCTCACAGCTTTTAACCCACTTTTATGGTCTTGAATATCAGCACCGCTTACACCTCAAATTAATGCAAAAACATTACACAGTGATCTCTATAACAATGATACGCTAACTCGACCACTGAAGAAGCTCCAAAATATGTGAATCGCGTCTGGTGAATACGCTTTCAAGGTTTCGGTGCGATGAAGACAGTGAAACGCAAATAATTATCGCAGTTACTAATTTATGACGTTTCACCATTTGCACTCAGTGTATAAATGTATTACAAGTAATCACACTTTAGCCCCTAAACCTAGTTACAGAAATGCGAATAAGACTCATTGAAATATAATGAGTATATTCCGGCCCTTGCCACCCACAACTTTCAGACGAAGCTGTAGTCACTTCTAAGGCCACTCACAGAACACATCAGCTGGTATCCTTCATCGCAGTATAACTGAAACTTGGCAACAACACAAAATATGTTTGGCAACTCTGTGACCGACGAGTTACTTCCTTGATGGTACGGAACTATCCTACTAAATTCACTTGATATTATCGTGTCATTTCAATTGAATAATGTGTGTGATTTTGTCTTGAGATGTGATATAAGGATATCAGTTAATGATTTTGAGTCCACGAAAGCTGTTCCACACGGGAAATACAAGTGATCTCTTCTCTTACGTTGCGTTCAATCTGTCATACACATGGACGCTGCACATCTTCGCTAGCCCCGAGGTAATGTGCTTGCTTCCAACGTTCCAGCTGCTTTTGCTCGCCTTTCGAGCCTCACTGAAAGCCAAATTTTTAATTCTATTGTAGCAGAGCTACGATCAGACAGACAGAAACTCAATGTGAGAATCGTAAGAGAACGCTCGAGCAAGTCGGTAATATCCTACTAATTCGTGTTAAAATAGGCACAGTCGTCTAACAGACACTTAATGCTTTGTTAAGATAGACTGCCGTCGTGATGTTTCTGTAGTAAGTCGAATTTAATTTTTGTTAGTACAGTGAATATTTTAATTACATTTACCACTTGTTTATTGAACACAACAGTAATCATCGACGAGAACTTAATCAGCAACTTCATGTTGTTTCACAATATCTAAAACAATCTGACAATGCTAAAGTAGTTTACAGATTCTACGCCTGTAGAAACCTACTGGTTCTAAAGATGTCTTTAAACAAGTGTAGTTTGAAGAGCATTTTAGTCTAGAAACTAATTGCCTTCACGGTTGATCGATCAAGAGCGCGAAAAGTAAAATTTTACGAATATACGATCAGACTTCCCTATCAATACAAGTACTTGAGAGCACTTCCCTACCAATGTCCTGGATAAATTTGTTTCTCAAATCAACAGAGTGCGTTATCATGCAGTAGCACACGTGATGTAGTTTTGTCAGTCGATTTTCTTACGCTGCGACCAAAAACATCTCAATCATTGGCAGCAAATTCAAGCTGAGGTGGACACACCCTTGGGGAAGAGTTCGTAGTGCAAAACACATTTTTGGAGCTATCAGATGGAAAATATTATGTTCACACTACTCTTTGCTCGAGTTTATGTATTTTGGTGGGCCTCAGTCTTTCAGTTCTTCTTAGTAAGTTAGCTATAAAGGCATCACAACTCGTCACCAGTGACAGTATTGCATGGGAATGCTAAATGAGCGACCTGAAAACGTTCAAGAAAAACTGCAATAATAGTCTCTCCGTCGATTTCTGTTGCTTCGAATTAGAGCATGCAGTACTCCTACATCAGACTTCTGAACCATGCCTGTTGAATGCAAATACTGTATAGTAAATAAAAGTGAATACTATGTTGCAAATGTTACACGTTTCTCCACTTGCGACCCAATTTTACTACGCTTAACCGTAGTTGATGATTTTCAAGCATGCAAAATCCATTGCTTAACTGAACTTCAAATTGAAAGTGGTAGTTGATACAGACACTGACAGCGTCGCACCGCATTCACCTGGGCAGTGCCCGATTTCAGGCTGCGGGTGGTGTCTGGCCTGTAGCCGCTACAGCGCGAGGAAACGGCCGAGCGTGAGCTGTTCCGATCGCGACGCAGCCACAAGCTGTCCTTCAGAATTGTTTCTCGATTTATTTCTTATGACTGGTGGATTGAATGTGAAGCGAATTATGTTCGATGTTCAAGCATGCTCATAACTTTAGACGAGGGTCGAAATATGGTAAACAAAGAAAAGGGATACAGTTGGACGCGAACACGCGACTTTAAGTTTAAAATGCACGTCGATTACCACTAGACCACAGCCTCACAAAACACTTCCGCATCTTTCAGTGTTGCCACATTGTGCAGATGGCCGGACTTACCGTTGTCAGGAGTGGTCGGTTTTATTGGCCACCGTAAGTGACCGACTAGGACTTGGTCTCTGTGGCGGCCGGCCGGCGGTCAGTTTGTATGTCTAAAACTGCACATATTTGTTGGCAGCGGTGGTCACGAGAATGTTCGGTCGAAAGAAGACTGGGCTGCACACGGCCACATAGCTCTATGGCGAGGGAAGGCCATCGTGTTCGGCGTATGGCTCTGTCACATCGTAGCAGCAATCTGAGCTGCAGTTGACACCCCAGAGACACAAGGAACTCTTACAAATCGTTTACTCCTTTACTTGACAGGTAGCTCCGAGCGAGATGCCCTGTAGTGTGCAATCCACTGACGCCAAGCCACCGCCACCTACGCCTTCACTGGTGGCAAGCGAGAGCTCACTGGAAGGCAGGGTGGAGGTCTGCTCTGTTTTCTGATGAAAGGGTGGTTCTGCCTCGTTTCCAGTGGCGGCCTTGTGTTGGTTCAGGGAAGGCCAGTCGAGAGCCTGCAGCCTAGACTCTCTAGACCTGCACATGAAGTTTAGGTCTGGGGAGTGATTTCGTATGACAGTAGGAGCATTCTCGTGGTTACCCCTCCCAGTCTGATTCCAAATTTGTGCTATCATTCATGAGCAGCAATGCAGATGGTATTTTCCAAAAGGATAATGCTCGTCCACATACCACTAATGTAACCCACCATCTCTGCAGAGTGTCGACATGTTGCATTGGCCTGCTCGATCACCAGATCTTTCTCCTGTAGAGCACATATGGGACACCATCGGACGACGAATACAGCTTCATCCACAAACTTTAACCGTCCCTGAACTGACTGACCAAAGGCAACAGGCATGGAACTCCATCCTAAAAACTGAGATCCGATACCTGTACAACTTAATACATGCACATTTGTATGGTTGCATTCAAAATTCTGGCGGTCACATCGGTTATTAATGTACCAGCGCTTCACATTGACGACATCTCATCTCGCGCTCACATTAGATCTGCCATCTTGCATCGTTTATCAATTAAATCATTTACCTAGAAAAATGTATTCCCGATATTTCATTACTCTAAAATGTAATTATGTTTTGCTGCTGCGATTTTTTCCCTCGGTGTATGATAGTTAAATTGCGTATTCTCAATTACTTACCGGCTGTTAAATGCTATCCTAACAGAAAAACATTACAAAAATTATATATGGAGTACTACTGAGTACACAATAATATCAAGTTACAGGTCACACAGCTGGGTATCTGGATATCAAGCGTTACATTTATTCCGTGCAATAGCCGGCGGCTGTGCCATATCTTTGAAGTCCTTTCAACAAGATAACTTGGACCGTGTTGCCTGTGTTGTCCTGACCTACCTTGTTGCAGAGGGTGTTCGGCTGTTGCCCTCACCAGCACTTTCTCCAATTAATAAACTCTGCCATAAAGAGAGCACGAAACAACGTACCGGTATCTGAGATAGAGTTGCTGTCCAACCAAGGTAGAACTGTTTTTGCCGCCAGAAGTGGCAGGTCTGTCTACTAAATTAAGCACGCTGTACATCCCTGGATGACCCAAAATGTATTCTTCCTACTATACTATATGAGAACAGAAGTAAATTTCGTGACTTGCTACTATTCCTGATTTTGCAATTGTAGTGACCAGTAGAGTATTTACCGGTTTTTATTGGCAGAACAGACAGAAAAAATTGAGGAACGAAATGGCGAGTTCTTTTTCTGAAGTTCTCCATGAGAAGAATACTACTTAAGCAGAAAATACTCGATAGTTTTCTACAGTTTAATTCACATCTACGTAGATGCTCCGCAAGCCACCGAGTTGCCAATGGTTCCGCAAGACGCCGAACGGTTAATGGCAGATGGTACCTGTTATTACCACTTGTCATTCCCGTTCCTGTTCCACTCACAAACAGCGTGAGGGAAAAGTGACTGTCTACGTGCATCCATACCAGCTCTAATTTCGCGTCACATGTTATAATGAAAGCACGAGAGCCGTCTGACGATGAATTGTAATGATTCTAAACGGGTAATGCTACCTTTTGAATAAAGTAACTTACATTTGTGGCTGGTTACTGTCTCAACACCATCAACAATTGTTCTGAAACAACAGCCACGGTCTCCAACCATGTCATCATATGACAAAATTGCATCTAATTTCTCTTCTGTTGTTTTCGCGGCCCTTACGTGAATCGTACGTTCGCGGCAGCAGGATCGTTCTACAGTGATCCTAAAACGCCAGTTCTTTAAACTATCACAATAGTGTTCCTCGAAAAGAACGTCGTCTTCTCTCCAGAGATTTCCAGTTGACTTCATAGAACATTTTCGTATTAATCATGTTGACCGGTAACAAATCTAGCAGCATGCCTCTGAACTGCTTCTATGTCTATATTTAATTTGACATGTTGAGGATGCCACGCACTCGAGCAATACTCAAGAATGGGTCTCACTAGTGTTGTTACGCGCTGTCCTTTATGGATGAACCACACTTCCCTTAAATTTTCCTAATGAATCGAAGTCGACTATTCGCCTTCACCACTACAATCCTCACGTGCTCGCTCAATTTCTTCTTTTGAACATTGCACCCAGATATTTAATCTAAGTCACTGTGCGAAGCAGCACACTGGCAAAGCTGAATTTCAACGTTACAAGATTGGTTTTGCTACTCATCTACGTTAACATATATCTTTCTACATTTAGAGCACGCTGCTATTTGTCACACCGACTAGAAATTCTGTCCAAGTCATCTTGTATCCTCCTACAGTTACTTAACGTTGATACCTGTATACTGCAGCGTCAGCAGAAAACAATCACGAATTGCTGCTCACCCTGTTCGTCACATCTTTCATGTATGCAGAAAATGACACACTCCTCATGGGCGCTCTTGTCGGTTCGCTTGTCACTCAAGAACGCTCGCCATCTATGATAATATACTGAGTTCCAGTACTTTTGGCGTCGCAGAGCACTCACACATCTGGGAACCTAGTCAGTATAAAAGGACCTTTGTTAACAGCCTGCAGTGGAGCACCGTGTCAAACGCTTTCCAGAAAACTAGAAATATGAAGTCCACCTGTTCCCCACCATCAATGATTTGCACGATTTGTGGAAAGAAGCTTTTGCGTCTCAAGGAAATTTATAGTATTCGAACTATGTATATGTTCAAAATTGTGCAGCAAACCCACGTTAAAGATATTGATCTCTAATTACGTCGATCCGTTCTTTTACGATTACTGTATACCCTTCTCATACTTACGTACTGCTACTTCACAACACTGTTGTTAAGCACTTCAGTCAGGCAGTTCTGCACACTACCCTTAGCAAGCCTCCTCGGCTTTGAATAACTACTGCAACCTATATCCATTATAACCTGCATACTCTACTCATGCCAAGGTAGTTCCCTACACTTTCAGCCCCATACATACCTCCATTATCATACTGATCGTACCTTGAGGCGCCAGGATGTCTCTTATCAGTGGTCTCTTCTTTTAAGCAAGTTGTGCCATAAATTTCATTTTTCTCCGATTACATACAGTACCTCCTAATTAGTAATTCAAACTGCCCATCTAATATTCTGCGTTTTTCTGTAGAACCACATTTCGAAAGCTTCTATCTTATTCTTCTTGATGATGATGATGACGATGATGTTTGGTTAGTGGGGCGCTCAACTGCGCGGTTATCAGCGCCCGTACAAATTCCCAAACTTTGCTCAGTCCAAAGTCGCTACTTTCATGAATGATGATGAAATGATGAGGACAACACAAACACCCAGTCATCTCGAGGCAGGTGAAAATACCTGACGCCGCCGGGAATCGAACCTGGGACCCTGTGCTCGGGAAGAGAGAACGCGACCGCGAGACCACGAGCTGCGGACATCATCTTCTTGTCTGTATGGCCTATCGCCCGCATTTCACTTACGCACAAGGCTGCACTGCAGACGACTAACTTCAGAAAATTTTTCGTAGCATTTAAATTTATGTTACATGTTAATAAAGTCCCTTCTTCAGAAATGCTCTTCTTGCTATTACCACTCTGCATTTTGTATTCTCTGTACCTCGGCCGTCATCAGTTATTTTTCTGCGCAAATAACGAAACTCATCTCTTATTTTCCGTGTTACGTTTAACAATGGAATTCTCTCAGCGGCGCATGCTTTAATTCGGCTACATTCCGTTACCCTTGTCTTACTATTGCTAATGTTCACCTTCTGTCCTCCTTTCAAGACACTGTCCGTCCCGTTCAACTGCCACTCCAAATCCTTTGCCATTTGTGACAGAACTAGTGTCATCGACATACCTCACAGTTTTTATTTCTTCTCCCTGAATTTTTATTCTTTATACAAATTTGTTCTTGGTTTCCTTTACTGCTTGCTCAACGTACCGGTTGGATATCGAATAGGAATCCAGAATAAATGCAGAATCTTGCGGCCAGCCAAATGTGAATTATTTGTTTGTTGACGTTAACTAGTTGTCGGACCTTTTGAGGCTCATTTTGAGGCGGTGCATGCAGAAGTGACATTTTTTTTTCATAGCATGTATTATGGCTGTATGGGCAGCATTATAGTTAATAGCTATCTGGCAGCTTCCAATTTAATTGCGTATCTACCGAAGATTATTCTTTTTCTACTATAAACAATGACTGGCAACATAAATCGATCAACATAAGTTATTATCTCACTCGCATATAACAGGTAGTCAGACGTCGATTAAAATCAATTGGTTTTTGTTACTTCATAATTCGGGAGGCATCTTTACGATCAGATCGCCGGCAGACAGTGCAATTAATGAAGAGCCAGCGGTGAACATGAAGCAAGAATTGAAATGGAAAACCAAATTTAATAATGAATGTCGTAATGCTTATTCATGGCTTAACAAGGGTATAGATAGTTGTAATTTTCACTGTACTGTGTAACTCTCATTTTTCTGTGTGTCTTACGGAGAAGACCTTAAAAAGTACTGCAGTACGGACAGCCACCGCTCCTCAGTAGGTCTCGAAAACACACACGAAAGTAAGTTCTTATTTTACCTCTCACTGAAGTACAGCGAAAGAAATTTTTTTTTTTTTTTTTTTTTTTTGTATTCTGTGTATTTCACTCAGTTACGCAGTCACCTTCACGTTTCTATGAACTGCTTAACCAATTTAGTTGCGCAGTTGTTCCATGACCAAAAATCTCTGAAAATTTTTTATGTAGTCGCGTAAGGGCAACGAAAACGATTTTCTCAACGATAGATCCGTACTCCAAAGAGCGAGTACTTAAGCAGTTACACTACTCTTCGTATTATTGCGTTTCATTCGATGCATCTGACAAAGGACAAGTTCAAAAACTTCCATTTCTCCTGAGTAAGGCAGCTGTGGAAAACTTCTCTCATGGTATAGTGAAAAAATCTAATTCAGATGCGTCAGGGACAAAAAAATAACCGGACAAGTTCAAATGGCTCTGAGAGCACTATGGGACTTAACTTCTAAGGTCATCAGTCCCCTAGAACTTAGAACTAATTAAACCTAACTAACCCAAGGGCATCACACACATCCATGCCCGAGGCAGGATTCGAACCTGCGACCGTAGCGGTCGCGCGGTTCCAGACTGTAGTGCCTAGAACCGCTCGGCCACCCCGGATGGCCTAACCGGACAAGTGTGAGTCGGACTCACGCTGTGTGTGATCCATAAAAATATAATGTTGTGTGCAGGTGGTTCACCAAAGGATTTAGATAAGTGAGTTTGAGAGTATCAAAATACACTGAAGCGCCAAAGAAACTAGTATAGGTATGTGTATTCAAATACAGAGATAGGTAAACAGCCAGAATACGGCCTGCGGTCGGCAACGCCTATATAAGAAAAGTGTGTGGCACATTTGTTAGATCGGTTACTGCTGCCACAATGGCAAATGATCAAGATTTAAGTGAGTCTGAACGTTGTGTTATAGTCGTCGAACGAGTGGTGGCCCAGCATCTCCGACGTAGCGATGAAGAGGGGATTTTTCCCGTACGACCATTTCACGAGTGTACCGTGAATTTCAGGAATCCGGTAAAACATCAAATCTCCGACGTCGCTGCGGTCGGAAAAAGATCCTGCAAGAACGGGACCAACGACGACTGACGAGAATCGTTCACTCCGACAGAAGTGAAAACCTTCCGCAGATTGCTGCAGATTTCAATTCTGGGTCATCAACAAATGTCAGCGTGTGAACCATTCAACGAAACATCATCGATATAGGTTTTCGGAACCGAAGGCCTACTCGTGTACCCTTACAAGACACAAAGCTTTACGCCTCACCTGGGCCAGTCAATACAGACATTGGACTGTTGACGACTACAAACATGTTGTCTGGTCGGACGATTCTGGTTTCAAATTGTAACGAGCGGATGGACGTGTACGGGTATGGAGACAACCTAATGGATCCATAGATCCTGCATGTCAACAGGGGAATGTTTGTGCTGGAGGAGGCTCTTTAATGGTGTGAAGTGTGTGTAGTTGGAGTGATATGGGACCCCTGATACGCAAGGATACGACTCTGACAGGTGGCACGTCAGTAAGTATCCTGTGTGATCCCCTGCATCCATTCATGTCCACTGTGCATTCCGACGGACTTTGCAGTTCCAGGAGGACAATTCGACGCCCTCACGTCCAGAATTGCTACAGAGTGGATCCAGGAACACTCTTCTGAATTTAAACGCTTCCGCTGGCCACCAAACTCGCCAGACATGAACATTATTGAGCATATCTGGGATGTCTTGCAACGTGCTGTTCAGAAGAGATTTCCACCCTATCACACTGTTACGGATTTATGGACAGACGTGCGGGATTCAAGGTGTCAATCCCCTCCAGCGCTACTTCAGACTTTAGTCGAGTCCATGCCACGTCATGTTGCACTTCTGCATGCTCGCAGGGTCCTATACCATATTAGGCAGGTGTACCAGTTTCTTTGGCTCTTCAGCATACGTGACATTCACGATTGTATCTTCTGACTGCATTGAGGTAGAAGCTTAAATTTCTTACACCGACAAAGAACAATAGACTTTACTATTTGACATAAATTTCAACTCTATACTTCTCCCCATTCTTGAGGAAAAAGTGTCTTGACAGACAAACCCTCAACAAATGGCAAAATATATTTATAATTACAAATGAACAATTTTCTAATTTTTCCTTTACTTGTACTGTGAATCCTTGCTTCTGCTGAATTTTATGGTTCTAGATCAACAGAAAGTACACTACAGGTTTTGATGAGTCAGTTTGGTAGTATCTTAATGTGTCACATAGAAGGTAGTATTTTTTTACTGTGTTGAGTTAGAAGCTTAAATTTTTTATATTGTCAAATACCCCAGACCTAAGTATTTGAAGTAAATTTTAACTTGATATCTCTAACAGTTCTTAAGTAAAAATAGGTCTTGTCACACGGACAGACACACAATCGGACAACAATGCGATGCTATACGGGTTCCATTTTTGTCGGTTGGTGCATGGAATCCGAGGAGTCTTTATCTCTCAAGAATACCACCGCTTTTTGTGCTGACAGAATCTCTCTAAATGTAGGAAAGAATAAAAGCGTATTCGCAGATCTCCACAAATAAAAGGCCATTTTTTTTTTTTTTTTTTTTTTTTTTTTGCAGCAACACGTAGCCGTAACCTCTTAAATAACGCTGCAAAGAAGGCAGCAAATGCTCTCTGAACCGACGTGAAAACTTTTGTTATTAAAGACACCTTACAGTGAATTCCATCGACCTACTGAAATAGTGAGTGAAATAAATAACATTTTTCGCTTTACTGGACGTTGAATGGTAAGTGATTTTCGAAAAGCAACAAATGTTAGGATCGTTAAATTACTCTAGTCTTGTTTCGAAAAAAAAAACTGACAAGCCTGCAGTCAGGTAATTTGTAAAAACAAATGTAATTACAAGCCAACCATCCTGCGCTTCTCTAACATCTGTTACGGGTACTGCAGGCTGGATGTTTCATCTGCAGATGATACGTGAGGAAGCAGTGTCCGTACCAAGGTTTCTGTAATGTTTTACGTATCCTCACGTTCCCGCGTCCGCTTCTATATGCATGCAACGCCGCTGCGGTTCTTCTTCCAAGCGTTTTACCGCTGTCTCGCGGAATTCTTCTACTACCACGCCGCAACACAACCGAGACTCCTCTGGCGGTAAACTCGTTATGCTGGGAATCCTGCGGGCTCCTGAGACCCTTCACCGCAGCCACGGGCTCGGCTGCCGCCAACTCGCGAACGGGATTTGCTGACAGCCACTAAGCCACGCTCTCGACGTTTCGGCGCACGTTTCTCATCCTCCCGCGCACCTCTGCGCTGAGACAACAGCGCCGTGTGATATTCGGCGCTTGCGACTGCAGCCCTGTTTCTCAGGAGACGGATAACAACGCGCAGAGTGGATTGTGGCGAAAACGAAGCGCCTCGCAACGCGACGCTGGCGGACCATGCATTACCGTGTATTACCGCGCGCGACAGGTCGGAGATTGCTTGGGCGCAACGAGATGCTCGCCATTAAAATTAAAACGCCGAGAAGGCGGCATGTACCGAAATCTCAAACTGGCATCAAGTTTACTGCAGCCTTCCTTGTATAAATGATCAGGATTTCGGCGCCAACGCGCAAAGTACACTGGTCTGCAAAACTGAAGGACGAAAGTAACTTTCGCGTTACGTGTTACTGCTGAGTACTAGGTTGATACCTAAGTTCGTACCGTTTCTGTTTTGCATGTTGGTATTCCAGTTGTTGTGGGTTTATCTACCAAGCACCATTTTTTATTTGTAGTTCAATGTTTCTGTTGGTATTTACATATTGTCATTTCATCATTTACAGATAGTGAGTGGAGCTATGGACTCCAGAAAATGGAATGCCAAGTGGAGGAACCTGAACATTTCCGACATAATCTTCTGTTTGAGTTCAATAGAGGGATGACAGCAGCTGAGGCAGCAAGAAACATTTGCGCATTGTATGTGGTGCTACAGAAGAATTCTGAAGATTAGGGGTAGATCACATAACTAATGAGGAAGTATTGAATAGAATTGAGGAGATGAGAAATTTGTGGCACAGCTTGACTAGAAGAAGGGATAGGTCGGTAGGACGTATTCTGAGGCATCAAGGGATCACTAATTTAGTATTAGAGGGCAGCATGGAGGTTAAAAATCGAAGAGGGAGGCCAAGAGATGAATACACTACGCAGATTCAGAAGGATGTAGGTTGCAGTAGGTACTGGGAGATTAAGAAGCTTGCACAGGATAGAGTAGCATGGAGAGCTGCATCAAACCAGTCTTTGGACTGAAGACCACAACAACAACATGGGGATAATCCCTCTAGACAGAATACGACAAGAAAGCGCTTTTCTCGATTTGAGGAGGATCGTTTCGACATTTGTTACTCTCCACATTCAGAATGACCATCGGGGTTTGATGAAGATAGTTTAAGCGCATTAAACCACAATGATGCACGTCAGTGTACTCGAAAACTAGAAAATGTGATGAACTGTGATCATTTTACCATCATGACACATTTGCATGTAATTGTGAAGGTTCAACTGCCTTGTGTATGGGTACCACATGCTCTAAGCCAAAATCACAAGAATCTGCAGGTGGTTGGTTGATCTGGGGGAGGGAACCAAACAGCGGGGTCATCGGTCTTGTCGGATCTACATCTATATGAATACTCTGCAATTCACATGTAAGTGTTTGGCAGCGGGTTCATCGAACCACAATCATACTATCTCTCTACCATTCCACTCCCGAACAGTGCGCGGGAAAAACGAACACCTAAACCTTTCTGTTCGAGCTCTGATTTCTCTTATTTTATTTTGATGATCATTCCTACCTGTGTAGGTTGGCCTCAACAAAATATTTTCGCATTCGGAAGAGAAAGTTGGTGGCTGAGATTTCGTAAATAGATCTCGCCGCGAAGAAAAACGTCTTTGCTTTAAAGACTTCCATCCCAACACGCGTATCATATCTGCCACACACTCTCCCCTATTACGTGATAATACAAAACGAGCTGCCCTTTTTTGCACCCCCTCGATGTCATCCGTCAATCCCACCTGGTAAGAATCCCACACCGCGGAGCAATACTCCAACAGAGGACGAACGAGTGTAGTGTAAGCTGTCTCTTTAGTGGAATTGTTGCATCTTCTAAGTGTCCTGCCAATGAAACGCAACCTTTGGCTCGCCTTCCCCACAGCATTATCTATGTGGTCTTTCCAACTGAAGTTGTTCGTGATTTTAACACCCAGGTACTTAGTTGAATTGACAGCCTCGAGAATTGTACTATTTATCGAGTAATTTGGAACTCATGTGGATCACCTCACACTTTTCGTTATTCAGCGTCAACTGCCACCTGCCACACCATACAGCAATCTTTTCTAAATCGCTTTGCAACTGATACTGGTCTTCGGATGACCTTACTAGACGGTAAATTACAGCATCAATCTGCGAACAACCTAAGAGAACTGTTCAGATTGTCACCCAGGTCATTTATATAGATCAAGAACAGCAGAGGTCCCAGGACGCTTCCCTGGGGAACACCTGATATCACTTCAGTTTTGCTCGAGGATTTGCCGTCTATTACTACGAACTGTGATCTTCCTGACGGGAAATCACGAATCCAGTCGCACAACTGAAACGATTCCCCATTGGCCCGCAGCTTGATTAGAAGTCGCTTATGAGGAACGGTGTCAAAAGCTTTCCTGAAATCCAGAAATACGAAATCAACCTGAGATCCCCTGTCGATAGCGGCCATTACTTCGTGCGAATAAAGAGCTAGCTGCGTTGCACAATAACGATGTTTTCTGAAACCATGCTGATTACGTATCAATAGATCGTTCCCTTCGAGGTGATTCATAATGTTTGGATACAGTATATGCTCCAAAACCCTACTGCAAACCGACGTCAATGGTATAGGTCTGTAGTTCGATGGATTACTCCTACTATCCTTCTGAAACGCTGGTGCGACCTGCGCAATTTTCCAATCTGTAGATACAGATCTATCGGTGAGAGAGCGGTTGTATATGATTGCCAAGTAGGGAGCTATTGTATCAGCGTAATCTGAAAGGAACCTAATCGATATACAATCTGGACCTGAAGACTTGCCCGTATCAAGCGATTTGAGTTGCTTCGCAACCCCTAAGGTATCTACTTCTAAGAAACTCATGCTAGCAGCTGTTCGTGTTTTAAATCTGGAATATTCCATTCGTCTTCCCTGGTGAAGGAATTTCGGAAAACTGCGTTCAATAACTCCGCTTTAGCGGCACAGTCGTCGGTAACAGTACCATCGCCAACGCGCAGCGAAGGTATTGACTGCGTCTTGTCACTTGTGTACTTTACATACGACCAGAATTTCTTCGGATTTTCTACCAAATTTCGAGACAATGTTTCGTTGTGGAACCTATTAAAGGCATCTCGCATTGAAGTCCGTGCCAAATTTCGCGCGTCTGTGAGGGAAGGATGAGAAAGGAAATCGACAGTGTGCTTTCAAAGGAACGACCCTGGCACTTGCCTGAAGCGATTTAGCTAAATCACGGAAAACCTAAATCAGGATGTGCCGTTGCCCCGAATGCGAGTCCAGTGTGCTAACCACTGCACCAAATCGCTCGGTCTGCAGGTAGCCTAATGTGCACCTCTGCTTCCTCGTCATCAATTGGCTCGTGAGCAACACCTACCATTCCTATCCTGTTGTGTGGTAACGGGCGAGTCGTCGCGCCCTGAAAATATTCCAAGTTCGGAGGAAGCAGGGGCCGCAGGGGCCGCTCGGCGGGCGCGGGCGTCTCGGAAAGCCGACCACGTGGTGGCCGGACGCTGGCCGAAGCAAGAGGGATCCAGCCGCGTGGCTGGGAATTCCATGATGACGCTGTGTTGATGAAGGAGACACGCTGGGAGTGCCAAAGATGGCGGACTTTGTGAAGCCTTAACGGCAGACATTTCACAGTTCGTATAGAAATTAATAGTTGCCAGATGAATCATGATACCTCAAAAGGAAACAAGTACATTACTAATATTGGCACAATGATTCTGATGGTGTAAGCAGATTTTCGATATCTTTATTGGTTTAAGCTTTAGTGTCTGTCAGTAAATTATACAAGTAAGATCCAGCAACGAATTTCCAAAATGTGAACGCTTGATCCGATTTTGTCGATCGCCATGTCTTTAGAAAGCTATTAATGTAAACTTAAATTCGTATGAATTACAGGCGTGTAACTTGAGTAGTACATGAGTTATTGGAGGTCAAAGTGGCTGATTACTATGGATCGTGTCAGGCCATAGACCCCCTAAGTACTCCACAGTTACATGAAAAAACGGTAGCAGCATGCTTATAAATATATTTATTCATTTATGTCTTTGTTTATATCCGACATATACTATTCATGATGAAATTGGTTAAATATTTACTGTGTTTTAGAAAGCACAGAGACATTAGGCTACTGGTCTAGCTTTTGTTGCTATTCCTTTGATATATGTTTATTTAATTTGTTTAGGTATTTAATAATGTTTAGTAGAGCTTGTTTTTGTTCCAACTGTAGGGATATTTAATTAATTTCAAGTTATTTACATGTAAAACCAGTATTTTGTATGTGTTTCAATATCTTTACGAGTGCACATTGTCTTGGAGACATGGAGGGAGTGCTCTAGCCAATCACAGCGCTAGTTACTAAGAGAGAGGTATTGAGGATGGGTAGGAGCATTGTTTCCGGAGAGGACACGGGGGAGTTCAGAAGAGTGCGGCGCGAGGGAGAGTCGCACAGGAGTTAGAGTGCGGCACAGGACACGGGAAGTGGTGGACGCGACGGCGCTAGGGACGCATCGTCTCGAGCGAGACTTGGAGCGTGGAACGGTTTGCGCGTGGTCGCGAGAGAGAGAAATACTTCGGAGTGCCGACTTGCGTACTTGTGGGATTTCCGTGGTTTCTACAGTGAAGACGTAGTGTGCATTTAGACGAGAATATCTCGCAAGCTCGTCGTTGTTCATGACTAATTACATGCAGTACGAATCTATTGTTTTCCCTGTTATTCAACTTATGTTTTATTTAATTGCTGGACCATCGACACCAATAAGTGTTTTGCAGAAATATACCACATTCTCAGAAATACTTCTACTATTGTACTCATCATTTAAAGTTGTCAAAATAGTACCTGAAGATTTTATTTAATTGCAATCTTTCATTTATAAATTTATATGTTACTTTCATAATTCGCAATTGCTGAGTGATAGAAACCATCGACCATTCGATTCACGTGTGTATTCTTATCGTATACTGTAGATCCAGCAGTATTTGGCCTGTAATGCGGCAACTACGTATCCCAGCCCCTAGACAACAAAACCAGCCAAAACTTAAATGTTTCAGCTCTGAGTCAGAGGGTATGTAGTAGAGGGCCACCAACACCTCATTTATTTCATTCATTTATTATTTGAAAGCCCACACTGTATTGTTTCTGGTGATGCTAACGTAAGAAAAAAATGGTTGATCCCAAACAAAGCAGCAGTTCCCCTTAAAGACACCAGTGCGCATCCACAGAAGGTAATGTTATGCATCTGGTCGAATAACAACTGTGTGATGTACTACGAATTGCTTCCCCGAGATGCAACCCTTCTACTGACATTTATTTTCTACAACCGAGACGTCTTGCAGACGCTTTCAAAGAACAACTACCAGGAATACTGTGTAAAGTAATGCTTCTCCCCGACTCTGCACGCCCGCGTTCTGCTAGACTGACAGAAAAGCACTGCACACCGGGTGGGTTGGGAAGTCATTCCGTACGCACCTTATACACCTGATCTTGCGCTCTAAGATTGTCACCTTTTCCGCTCTCTATTAAACGACCTTCAAGGAACGTTCTTTCCTGATGAAAATGCGCTCCGAACTTGACTCGATGAATTCTTCGCCACAAAACTACATTGTTTGTGTAGCCGCGGAACCGAAAAGTTACCCCAGTGTTGGAGGGCTGTTGTAAATAGTGAAGGTGACTATATTATTAATGACTATAGTCTATGTTGTACATACCTGTTGCGTTTATTAAACTTATGGAAAAACTGTGCGAACTTATGCACCTACCGAACAATGTAGCTGGATCCAGCTTGGACCATATATTGAAAGAACTGCTACAGTGTAATACAGAAGGTAACTGAAAGAAACGCGCGCTGAGACCAACAGAAATGGTACTTCATTTCAAAGACAATAATTACACTGCAGGTACCGTGATTTGTGATGTCCTCCCCCCCCTTCCCCCCTCCCCACCCCTCCCTCCCTCCGGACATTACAAAAGGCGGGACGTGACTCTTGATAGAGCGCCTGATCAACACTGATGGCAGTGCGTGTGAGCACAAGGTTGGTAAGGAGTTCTTGTCGTGGGGCGTTGCGTTGCCCCAGCAGCGCTCTGGGCCACTGCTGCAAGATACTCGGTGCATGCGAACGTGCTGCAATGTTTCTCCACACCCCTCACGTGCTCGGTGGGATTTAAGACGGAGGAATGGGCGGGCTCGTCCATTTGCCGTGAAGCAAAGCAAGCGCTGCATCGTGTGTGAGGTACAGATGCGAGCGAGTGTGCCGGGACTTAACCCAGTTCACTGTTACTAGCGCCACGTCACCTTAACGCGTCTGCGCGTAGCGCACAAGTATTACACCACAATTAAGTATGAAATTAAAAATCAAAATTTGCGTTTAAATCTTTGTTAAAATATGGTTTAGTGTTATAATGTTCTAAATACCAAGTCTTTATGTTCTAGACTTAATAGTTGACGTAAAAATGACTTTTAAGAGAAAAATAAGTGGCGCTAAATAATGAAGCTAGAAAGCCAGAATTTGGTCATAAGGTGCAGTTGGAGCTCATAAGTAAGTGGTGCAGGTTTCCAAAACCATATAACAAAAATTAACACCGGAATCCACATTTTTAGGAAAAATCAGAGGCTCTAAATAATGGACTTAGAAGCATGAAAATTTGTTTTATGCTTCAGTTCACCCCAGAAATAATAACTGGAAGACCACGTTAAGCTACCTCTTATAGTTTTTGAGTAATTAAGTAAAAAACCAATCTTGTAACTAAAATGTACCCAATTGCTGTAGATTAAGTACCTGTGATTTTAATGATAGAGAATTTTGGTTAAAGTGGATGATAAAACATACCAAGTGATACGGCTATACTAAATTTGAGATTTGTAGTATCAATAACTGCTGACATAAGTTCTAGTAAAGATTTGGTTCAGAGGTAACGATCTACCGTTAGCTTCACTATAAAAATTCTACAAGGCGAAGTTTTCATTGCCGGCCGAAGTGGCCGTGCGGTTAAAGGCGCTGCAGTCTGGAACCGCAAGACCGCTACGGTCGCAGGTTCGAATCCTGCCTCGGGCATGGATGTTTGTGATGTCCTTAGGTTAGTTAGGTTTAACTAGTTCTAAGTTCTAGGGGACTAATGACCTCAGCAGTTGAGTCCCATAGTGCTCAGAGCCATTTGAACCATTTGAAGTTTTCATTCTAGCGAGCTGAAACTTTTTTTTGTGATTTCAAACAACATAACTGAATACAAAGAAAAATTAATGAATTTCTGAATTAATTTGTAACCATGTTATCAAAGATTATGTGCCCGAGAAAGCGGTCATTCGGAAGCTACTGCAGTATGCAGATAGACGTAGACAACAAACGTTCCCTCGGCCGTCCGCTCCGGTACCTACATAAATACAGCCCGAGAGGCAGTAAAAAGGTTCACTTCGCATTGAGGTACTGTAAGGTCCACGCGTGTTAAACGTTGGATCGCGCTCTGCCTCGGATGCAGAGCCGAACTGTTACAAAGCGCGTATTTTGCGGTAAAACGGATAGTGAACTCGCTAGGACTGTACACCGTTCTGGATCGTTTAGAATTCGCAAAAGTAACTGTTGGTGTGCCGTCAGTGTGAATTACAATTCCGCGTGGCAAGTGGTGACTTTATTTCCACTTTTATGGCGAGCGTTAATTTTTAACTTTTATTGCAAACTTTTCTTTCAGTAATTTTAGTCAGGGCGAAAGGCAATTTGGTAGGAACGTACCGTAGAGGTCGCCTCTGAACTAATAAATGTGTTGCTGGAATAGAAAGACTTTCTTTCACTTGGAAATAGTAAATTTCCAAGTGTTGTGTGTGACAAACTTTACGTAATACAAATTTTGACTCGAACTTTATACTTTTATTTGAAATCATAGTCCTGATCCCGCAAAGAACTAGGAGAATAGAAACTGTTCTTTCAGTGGGTTGGACCAGAATGTGGCCGTGCAGACTGGAAACTAAGGTCAGTATGTTTCCCTTCGCTTTCTGGCTGACCACAAAATTAGTTGCCAGGTCGCGTGGTATAGACGGCTAACAAACAAATGATTAACTTTTGCCCGCCGCCCCACAGCCGCATATTCTCTCGTTCCAAGAGCTCCTCTACCTCTGAAGCTCGATGTGGTCACACATTATCATCCAGTATAATGGTCAGGGCCGAATGCACCTGTCAAAAGACGCACATAGTGAAGGAGTGACGTGTCACATTAACGGTGACTGGTGAGTTCACTGTGTTCGCAGATTTAGAGGTCTGTACGCCAGAAACATTACGAATCCCGACATCGTAACTCGTGGACCACCAAAACGATCATATTCGACAGTGCTCCTGGGTGTATTATATGTTCCCACCTTTCGCCATATGAAGGTCTGTGATGCACCCAGGAATGTAGTCTAGTGCAGCTCGATGATCTCTTGGAATGAGTGGATATTCGGTGAATGGAATAGCCTGCCCGTTACCCTGCCTTAACTCCGTTGATTTCTGGTCAGTGAGAACTACTAATCTGAAGGGCCAATAGATATCAAATGACAGCATAATTAGAAACTTCTACTTCCTTCTAATCTTGTAGCCTCAATAATAAAAGAACCCCTATCACTATTTAAATACTTTATACTTCACTCTCTCTGAACAAAACTTGTAAATAAAAACACTGGGAAAAAAGGTCAGGTGTTTTGTGAAAAGATTTATCTAAAAGCAGCAAATACGAGGACGTGCTGAAAGCTAATGCTTCCGAATATTTTATGTGAAAACTCCTAAACCTTTTAAATAAAATAAACGTTATTAACATTCTATATATATATTCTTTATGTCTCAGCACGGTAACCCTGGCGTTAAACGCATTTTTCCCAATGAGAGACCACTTCGTTTATACCGTCACTGTACAACGCTTGACTTTGTTGACGGAGCCACAATCTCATTTCTGCTTGCACCGATTAATACTGAGAAAGTAAAGTCCTCGAAGGTGTTATTTAAGTTTTTGGAACAGATGAAAATCCATCGGGAACAAGTCTGGAACGTATAGAGGACGATCGACGACAGTGAACGAAAGGCGTCGGATTGTTGTAGATGTCGCAATGCTCCTGTGCCATTGACATTTTCATGCTGAAGGAGACGGTGCTCCATGTGCGGACGAACTCGAAACTCGCCGTTTTTCACGCACCGACATAGTTACAGCACACACAACATATTCTCGAAAAACGCAAACAGCAAGGAGGCTTAATATTTTGGATTGCACGGTGAAGAAGTAAAACTTACGTTTTTCCGTGTCCTAAAAGCAGCCGTAAGCCGACCAACGAACGTGAATACATGAAGTATTACAAAACTACCTAGTGTCCAGTTAACTTGTTTCCACAACACAACAGCAAGTTTCAATAGTATCACACATATGTAAGTTCACATTTTTATATTTGTTCTGTATATTGGTCAAGCAGTAAAGGAAACAAAAGAAAAATTCGGAGTAGAGATTAAAATCCATGGAGAATAAATAAAAACCTTGAAGTTCGCCGATGACATTGTAATTCTGTCAGAGACAGCAAAGGGCCTGGAAGAACAGCTGAAGGGAACGGAGAGTGTCTTGAAAGGATGATATAAGATGAACATCAACAAAAGCAAAACGAGGATAATGGAATGCAGTCGAATTAAGTCGGGTGATGCTGAGGGAATTAGATTAGGAAATGAGACACTTAAAGTAGTAAAGGAGTTTTGCTATTTGGGGAGCAAAATACTGATGATGGTCGAAGTAGAGAGGATATAAAATGTAGACTGGCAATGGCAAGGAAAGCGTTTCTGAAGAAGAGAAATTTGTTAACATCGAGTATTGATTTAAGTGTCAGGAAGTCGTTTCTAAAAGTACAGGGTTATTACAAATGATTGAAGCGATTTCACAGCTCTACAATAACTTTATTATTTGACATATTTTCACAATGCTTTGCACACACATACAAAAACTCAAAAAGTTTTTTTAGGCATTCACAAATGTTCGATATGTGCCCCTTTAGTGATTCGGCAGACATCAAGCCGATAATCAAGTTCCTCCCACACTCGGCGCAGCATGTCCCCGTCAATGAGTTCGAAAGCATCGTTGATGCGAGCTCGCAGTTCTGGCACGTTTCTTGGTAGAGGAGGTTTAAACACTGAATCTTTCACATAACCGCATAGAAAGAAATCGCATGGGGTTAAGTCGGGAGAGCGTGGAGGCCATGACATGAATTGCTGATCATGATCTCCACCACGACCGATCCATCGGTTTTCCAATCTCCTGTTTAAGAAATGCCGAACATCATGATGGAAGTGCGGTGGAAGTTGAAGTCGGCGCTGTCGGTCTCCAGTTGTGGCATGAGCCAATTTTCCAGCATGTCCAGATACACGTGTCCTGTAACGTTTTTTTCGCAGAAGAAAAGAGGCCGTAAACTTTAAACCGTAAGATTGCACAAAACACGTTAACTTTTGGTGAATTGCGAATTTGCTGCACGAATGTGTCAGGATTCTCTACCGCCCAGATTCGCACATCGTGTCTGTTCACTTCACCATTAAGAAAAAATGTTGCTTCATCACTGAAAACACAAAGAAACACTGATTACCTAAAAAAGGCACAATTAAACGGTCACCAGCCCGTTAGCGCAATGAACCTCCAGAATCCTGAGAAAGGTAATGGCAAAGAATTTTTAAGCAAACAATCAGGCATGGCAACAGAAGGTTGTCATGCTTTTCTACAGCATAACTGTTTACCAGAAAATAAATGAATCAGAAAGCACCGAGTTTCTAGTTTATTATTCTGAAGTAGTAAATTTTGAAAGTAACGTTAAAAGATATTAATGGCTAAATAAATGACTGGCTTAACTTAAACTTTGTTATGGAAAAAAATAACTTTCAGTAACCTCAGTGTAACGTATTGCAGAATTTAGAAAAGAGCAGGCAATTTAATTTGATTTATGAAAGACTGAACTGAATTTACTTTAAGCAAATGTGCAATCGGTTTTACTTTTAAAATAACAACAGGCCAGCAGAAGTCAGTCGCTAAGCTGAATACAGAATTCATAAAATTGCACACTGTTAATTTTGTGCTGTATCTTTAGTCACTAGTTTTGCCAGCGAAATTTTACATTACTGTAAGTAGTCTCTGTTATGCAATACAAGAATGAACAGTTACTGTGGCAGAAAATTTAGAGTGAAACTGGCATTAAAGAGTTGATTTTATGGAAAGGAGAAGGACCTGCTTGCTAATAATGTCTGAGGACAATCACAACACAGGTGCCTTACAAGTTTCAACTATTGCAAGTTATTATTCAAGTTATTCATAATTTGTGAAAGATATGTTGCTGGGCAAAGCCTCCTTATTACTATGTCTGTCAGTTAAAAGTCTTTCGATGTTGTAGCTGTGCAGAAGACGAAGAACGTAGCCGACGACAATGCTGAGCTGTCGTTGTTGCCGCTGCTGCTGTTCGATGAGAAGAACCCCGAGTCGCCTCCAGAGACACGGATAATTATGGGACAAGCAATAGATGGAATTGCAGCTTCCTCCGCCCGTCCCCTCCTACCGTGGTCCCAATACTCGCGGGTTACCAAATCAGGTGTGTCTACACTGGCGCGAGCTTAGCTGCACACCGCGTCGGCGATAGCGCCCAACAAAAGCCTCCGCTCTCTTTTATAACTCAGGCTGCTCTCCCTCCCCTCTGCTCGCAACACGACAGAGACTCTCCACACGCAAAGATAAATAACGGCACAGCTACTACCATTTCGTCGTTCCTATCGATACATTTAAGATCCCTTGGCTATTACACAGTAATTTACAATATTTTCATTATAAAGGGTGACACACGGGAGACAGACGGTTTTGAACAGCGTAGTACTGACGGTGCGGTGGTGGGAGGTGGTTGTGGTGGGGATAGTTCTGATCCACTCGACACGCCATTTCATTTACTCAGTCACTATGGAGCAGTGGGACTTGCAACGTCGAGTGTTTGTCTATGACAGTTTCGTGAAAAGTGATGAGTCTATTATTGCTACGCAGCGATTCTTTCGTGCGCTGTTTAATGTCGGTCGACATGGAGCTGTTCCGAGCCGTAACACAATCCTCAGATGGGTGGAAAACTTCAGATCAACTGGAAACATACTGGATAACAAGCATCCTGGCCCGAGACGCAGAGGAACGACACCAGAAAATGTTGAAAGGGTAAGGCAAGCGGCAGTCAGAAGCCCAGGACGGTCAGCTAGACGTCATGCTAGTGAGTTACGAATCAATCGTGAATCGGTTAGACGAATTTTGCGTAAAGAATTAAAATTCCATCCCTACAAAATGCTCGTTGTCCAACAACTTAAGGAAACTGCTGTATGAGAAGACTTCGCTTACAGAATGCAAGTGATTTTAGGACCGAATGAAAATGAAATTTTATTGATGAGCGATGAAGCTCATTTTCATTTAAACGGGACTGTGAATAAGCAAAACCTGCGTTACTGGGCTCTACAGCATCCACACCTTATCCACCAGCGTCCTCTACGCTCAGAAAAAGTATCTGCCTGGTGTCCTGTCCGCAGCTCGTGGTCGTGCGGTAGCGTTCTCGCTTCCCGCGCCCGGGTTCCAGGGTTCGATTCCCGGCGGGGTCAGGGATTTTTTTTCTGCCTCGTAATGACTGGTTGTTGTGTGATGTCCTTAGGTTAGTTAGGTTTAAGTAGTTCTAAGTTCTAGGGGACTGATGACCATAGATGTTAAGTCCCATTGTGCTCAGAGTCAGTCTGGTGCGCTCTTGGCTCTATTGGCATTATTGGACCCTATTTTTTTTTCAAGAGAACGGGGCCACAGCTACTGTTAATTCGGTTCGTTACATTCGTGTGCTTGAAACATTCTTGAAACCAGAAATGAGAAGACGATGAATCCCTTTAAAACGCGTTTGGTTCCAGCCAGGATGGGGCAACACCGCACACCGCAAACACTTCAATGACATTTCACAGACGCATGTTTCCTGGACGGATTATCTCGCGTTTTGGCAATGTTCCTTGGCCTCCCAGGTCTCCCGACTTGTCAGTATGTGGCTCTTTTCTGTGGGGGTGCCTTAAGAACTGTGTCTGTAACCACAAACCACGAAATTTTGACGAGTTGAAGAATACAATCATTCAAGAAATTGCTGCAATCCATGCAGAGATTTTAGTCCGTGTGATGGAGGATTTTGAGAAGAGACTTGAGTCCTACATTCTAAATGATGGACATCACCTTGAGGACATTATTTTTCACAAATAACTTTGTTAACTAAAATGACAAATAATGAGCTTTGATTTTGTGTAAATAAACGTGCATTAATTATTAAGTTGTCTGAGTATTATTTCATTAAAAACCGTCCGTCTCCCGTGAGTCACCCTATCAATTATATATAGTCAAAAATAGATACACTAGTAGATCGATCACGCATTAAATATAGTTTCTGTAACAGCTTACAGTGTCAGGATCAAAGGTACAGTGCAAGTTATAAACGATTATTAAAAGGCGAAAATTTTGGATGGTGCAGGTATTCTACCTGCATTTTCAGTATTATAAACTGAGCTACTTTTCTCACAATGTGTCCCTTCTATAACGTGATTTACTTCTTAAATGCATCCCCAACAAATCAGGAAGCGGTTGTTTCTCACTTCGCAATTTCTAACTGTAGGCAGTGTGGAGTCAAGCTCACTTAAAAATCGAGGTCTTCGATTCAATCTGGATGTTTTAATTTTGTTATCTCCACTACTTTTTCCTTCATCATTTCAAAAATAGCGAATTATGAACAGGCATCGTTCTATGCATGCCCTATGACCTAACCAACGTGCTTTCCAGAAATATGTAACGTCTCCATACTCTTTGCACAATTTCACTGAAAACTGTTGTAACTGATAGTTGAATAATTTGTGCATCTTCAGAAATTTTAGTAGTCATACCACTAATTTCTTCACATGTTGCATGCCTAGAAATTTATCGCAGAGGACTTCTTGATTTACAGAACAATGAATCTCATGTGTCTATCATTGTAATTTTCAGCTCTTTGATTGTCAACTAAATCTTTAACCTCTGTCTGCATGGGACTGTGATATCGTGTAATAGCAAATTTGATGTACCCAACACTTATGAGACTGCACAGTTATTGAGAATTCTCATCCCTCTCTTTTGTCATACCCACTCATTTTTAGCTTCCAAATACGGCGTGGTGGCAGACATTGCCGTAACCCCAGTGTTCGCAGAAGTACGTGTTAGTGGTTAGTCATCTCACTTTCTCTTAATAGGAAGTCCCAGGTTCGCTCTTCCGCCAAGTATTCCACGGGTCTGTCTCCTGTTTCCTTGAATAGTCAGTGAGAAACTCTCCGTTGAGCTGAAAACATCGCACAAGTGGCACTCCATACCGCGCGTGGTCAATCATAAACGTATTTACTTTGTCGTATCTCCGTTTGCTTTTACCGTTGTATGTGGTAACCGTCACTGCTTACTGCTGTAAGTGCAAAGCACATAATTACGTCTTTTCGGCTTTCTTGAAGAATACTACATAGACCGTGCAAAAATTAAGAATTTGCCGAAGAACTACCTAGTACGAACTAATACCGAAACTACATCTCCATCTACAGCTACATGGATACTCTGAAAATCACATTTAAGTGTCTGGTGGAGGGTTCATCAAACCACATTCTCAATAATTCTCTATTATTCCAGTCTCGTACACAGTGAGGAAAAATCGAACACCTGTGTCTTTCCGCGAGAGTCTGATTTCCTTTATTTTATCATAGTGATCGTTTCTCCCTATGTACGTCGGCGTCAAAACATATTTTCGCATTTGGAGGAGAAAGTTGGTGATTGAAATTTTGTGAGAACATCCTGCCAGAACGAAAAACGCCTTTTTTTAATAATGTCTTCCCCAAATCCTGTATCATTTCATCTGCATCTACATCTACAACCATACTCCACAAGCCACTTGACGGTGTGTGGCGGAGGCTACCTTGAGTATCTCTATCGGTTCTCCCTCCTATTCCAGTCTCATATTGTTCGTGGAAAGAAAGTGTCATATGCCTCTGAGAGGGCTCTAATCTCTCTGATTTTATCCTCATGGTCTCTCGACTCGAGTAGAGTCCATGTATTGTGATACAAGCTCATTAGTAATACTCCTCTTGCAGACAATGTCGGTAATCTAACTATTACAAACTTTACCCTCAGTGCTAGTCCCGCTTTAGGCAGTAATCTGATCGCTATGTACTGTCGTAATCTGCTGTGAACTACACGCGCTATGCGAATATACTGACAGACGCCAAACTGGGTGGTTGATCAGTAAGGCCGCCTGGTCGTCGGCGTCAGCCTATAAACGTGCTGGCGGCGTGTTGCTTGTCAGTGAGTCTCTGGCGTCTGGCATGATAGGTGTGTTTGATCCAGCGCCTACTTATCGATCTTTGCACTCCATCTTTGCCGACTAGTGTACTGGCGACAGCTTACGCCAGCACACCTGTAGTAGAAATCGAAGGCACCATGGTAGATGTGGAGTATGGGAATAGTGTTTCGGCCTACCTATGTCTCTCCGTGCTTGATATCTTTCCAGACGATGCTTGCATCTCCGAGCAGGGTACGTGTGTGTGTCACAAGCACAGAACCATGGTACAGTATTTGAGGTGCAAGATAGTGAGCTGACATTGATGTCTTGGTCATGTAACTAACTATTTCGACGTCAAAGACAAATATTGCTATTATTTTTCTACGGCGATGGCTGATGTGAATTACGACATTCTGTTTTTTATCACCACCTCTTCTTGGTTAGCTTCTTGCTCGCAGCATTTTACCATGTAACCAACCTTGTACTAATATTCAATTAGCTGAATAGTAATGCTTTTAATCTGCACCTTTCTCTCTGTTTCCGTTTCAAATGGCTCTGAGCACTATGGGACTTAACATCTATGGTCATCAGTCCCCTAGAACTTTGAACTACTTAAACCTAACTAACCTAAGGACATCACACAACACCCAGTGTTTCGCTTTCAAAACATTGTGATTATCCTTGCCAACAATGACAACAAGATTTATCGTTTTCAGTGTAATTGATGTTGAGAGGAGTTCAGTTTGGTGATGTATCGATTTGCACGCCAACCACACGCCATTTCCTGCGTATTTGCACATCGAAGCAAATTTACTTCAAGAAGACTGACATACATTATTCCAAGTAATGCCAAAATATTTGTTTCATCACGTTTGATACAAACGCAGTCCGCAGCCACCGACGTTATCTGCTCGCCAGCTAATGGTTCGGCACCTAACCACCGCCGTAGGATCTGTGATGTAATGGAAATACTGGGTTCATCTTCGATTTACGTATTTGATTCCTGTGCTGTCCACTGCGATTCATCACAACTTCTGAATAATCAAGATGCTGAAGACTGCTACGAAAAACAGTTTTTCAATTATAGCCTCACTCTGTCCTTTTTGTTGCGGATGAGTTAGAGCCAACAAGTTCGCCTGATCTGAACACAGTGGAACATATTTGGGACGCTGCTGGCTGCCACATACTTTGGGAAAACTACCAAGAACTTGTCGAAATGATGCCATTTTGAATTGAGAGCATATTGCGTTCCAAAGAGGTACCAACACGCTACTGAGCTGCCGGTCGCCATGTTTTGGTCCATCAGTGTACGCACTGGGTAAAATTTTGACTGACTGCGGTATTTCGTGTTTTTTTTGGGGGGGGGGGGGGGGGGGGAGTGTGGTCACCAGTCTTCTGACTGGTTTGATGCGGCCCCCCAAGAATTCCTCTCCTGTCCCAACCTCTTCATCTCAGAGTAGCACTTGCAACCTACGTCCTCAATTATTTGCTTAACGTATTCCAATCTCTGTCTTCCTCTATAGTTTTTGCCCTCTACAGTTCCCTCTAGTGCCATGGAAGTCATCGGTCCACCTAATTTTCAACATTCGTCTGTAGCAGCACATCTCAAATGCTTAGATTCTTTTCTGTTCCGGTTTTCCAACAGTCCATGTTTTACTACCATACAATGCTGTACTCCAGACGTACGTTCTCAGAAATTTTTACCTCAAATTAAGGCCTATGTTTGATACTGATAGACTTGTCTTGGTCAGGAATTCCCTTTGTTAGTCTGCTTTTGATGTCGATGTCCTCCTTGCTCTGTCCTTCATTGGTTATTTTACTGCCTAGGTCGCTGAATTCCTTAACTTCATCTACTTCATGATCATCAATCCTGTTGTTAAGTTTCTCGCTGTTCTCATTTCTGCTACTTCTCATTACTTATGTCTTTCTTAGATTTACTCTCAGTCCATATTCTTTACACATTAGACTGTTCATTCCATTCAGCAGATCATGTAATTTTTCTTCACTTTCACTCAGGATAGCAATGTCATCAGCGATTCGTATCGTTGATATCCTTTCACAATGAATTTTAATTCCACTCCTGAACCTTTCCTTTATTTCCATGATTGCGTCTTCCATGTGCAGATTGAACAGTTGCAGGGAAAGACTACATGCCTTTTAATCCAAGCACTTCGTTCGTTCTTGGTCGTCGACTCTTATTATTCTCTCTTGGCTCTTGTAAATATCGTATTTTCTCTGTAACCAGTCTTTATCATTGCAGTATTGTAGTTTTTGTTGCTAAAACTTGCAAATGTTGATCATCAGCGCTAGTTGAGAAACAAATTGAAATGCTGCAGCAAACCGTTCTTGTACTTCTCACTTATCGCGCGTTGGTTGTAATGTTTCTAATATTCTACCTGAGGATGGCAGTGTGGACTATTGAAATGGGTAGTGGACAGATAAATAAGCGACTGTCACGTTTAATGCAGCAAAACGTTGTTTGTGTTTCTCACTTACCGCACGTGGGTTGTAATGTTTTTAATCTTCCATCTGAAGATGGTGGTGCGGACTACTGAAACGGGCAGTGGAGAGATAAATAAGCTACTGCCGTGTTTAACTTCGGCAGTGCCTCCCAAGGCTCTTCGGTGAGCTACACAAATCTCCCGAGTGCCAGAATCCCTCTACCACATGCAGAAGCGCTCACGCCAACTTCACGGAAATAGCGAAGCCCGGATAACAGGTATGGCTCTGCAGTCTGGCGCTTTGGCCCAGTTCCAGCACGTGTTGCTGAAAGTTAGCGACTCACGTCGCGGTATGCTGTTACCTCACGTATAGAATGCGTTCGCAAACAGATGTCGCAGAACCCGTGTCGCAATCTCCTACAGAACCCGCCAGAAAGGATGACGTATTCATGGAAAATGTCAAGAGAAATATATCTGGCTTTCGATACTTTTCATTTCCATATAGACATGAAAGCAAACTTCCTTCGCACCTGAATAACCGAAGTTAAATCTTCTACGACACACGTATGAACGAGGAATGTTGCTCCTGCTTCGTCGTCCCCTGTATTTCCACGTTATTTATTTACTTATCTTTCGAAATTCACGTTTGAAAGCACACGAAAATAAAGCAGGAATGAACACTAACGGAACCAAGACGGAATTCAAGCTGATTTAAGATTGAAAACACACAAGTTAGACTCGCCAGCGAATGGAGTAAATATCAAATTATAGCAGAATCTGAGATACTCTCGGAAAGTGCGATGAATCAGGTGCCAATTTAATGGGGACGATAGAAGTAGGAGAGAGGCGAATTTTACTGTCTGTGAATACGCCATTAATTCAAATGGTTCAAATGGCTCTGAGCATTATGGGACTTAACATCTGAGGTCATACTTAAAAACTACTTAAACCTAACTAACCTAAGGACATCACACACATCCACCCCCGAGGCAGGATTTGAACCTGCCCGCATCTCGTGGTCGTGCGGTAGCGTTCTCGCTTCCCACGCCCGGGTTGCCGGGTTCGATTCCCGGCGGGGTCAGGGATTTTCTCTGCCTCGTGATGGCTGGGTGTTGTGTGATGTCCTTAGGTTAGTTAAGTTTAAGTAGTTCTAAGTTCTAGGGGACTGATGACCATAGATGTTAAGTCCCATGGTGCTCAGAGCCATTTGAGTCGAACCTGCGACCGTAGCAGCAGCGCGGTTCCGGACTGTAGCGCCTAGAACCGCTCTGCCACAGCGGCCGGCATTACATCTCGATCCAAATACGAGTAATACAGAAGAGAGAAGACAGATCGACGTCTACAATACCATTGCCTCGTTGCGAAACATTGACAGCTAAGAAATCTCAAAGAACGACACACTATGTCTTCGATAAGATGGTGATACAGCGAATCCTTATATTTCTTAAAAATTGAGGAAACTGGAGACAGTGGCTGAATAAAGGAGCACAACGTACGGTAGGTCAATATAGGATTAGAAACAGTGCTAGGAACTTGTAAATTCGTAGGGGTTAAATACATGGTAATGATGTACAGGGGACCCAAAAGTCCGATAACATTTTAAAACGATCTAATTCACGGAATAATATAGGTAGATAGATAAAAATTTACACACATGCTTGAAACAACATGTGGTGTTATTGAAACCAAAAACGAGAATGCAAAAACCGGCCAACAGATAGCGCTGGACAACAACACGTCAATGACGCAGCATGGAAATCGTATTTAAAATGAGCTGCAGTGAGAGAGAGAGAGAGAGAGTTAGGTGATCCAGCATCCGCGACATGTTGCCTTTACCGGAAAAGGCACTGTTAGTGAAGCTTTACTATCGTATCACAGTGGAGAATCTATTACTGCAGCTCTACCACCCTGTCGTCATAAGAAGGATATTCGAAGTAAATGACTTGGGACGAATATATATATAAAGCTGGGAATATAAGACGGTCAGGAACCGTGTCTGGGTGGCCGAAGAGTTAAGGCAATCGCTCATGAGAAGCAGTATATCCGAGATAGAGTCCCGGTCTGGCACAACTTTTCAACTTTCACCATTGCATTACCACAAAGCACTGTGCGGCTGGAAGTCATAAACACGCACCCATCCCCTCCCTTTCTTCTCCCTTTCTCAATTTCATAGACAACCTGTTACAAGCGTCACTGTAAAAAAATGAAGACGAAGATCGTGGCCATGGATTGTTTAGATAATCGACCTCTTAGTGGGCGACCAGACAGTTCGGGAAAAAATGCAGACTTTAGCGGGTTCATCTCCGCTTTGTGAAGTCAAAGATTGTGAAATCGGACGTCGCACCGGCATCCTGTTTTGAGAGCTCTAAGGCGTATCCTCCAGTGCTATCCGTATAAAATCCAGCGTCACCGTGAACTGTTAGCCACCAATTTTGTGACAAAGAGAGTATTTGTGGCGTGGGAACTTCAAAAAAGGAGGAACATAACGATTGGTTGTCTAACGTATTGTGAACCGACAGAGTCCATTCCCCACTCCAAGGGTCTGGCAACACCCACAACTGCAGAATTTGCGCTACCTAAAATCCTACAACTCTCGTGGAAACCTCATAGCATGACGATAAATCACTGTGCTGTGTGGCTTTAATGCATCAGTCCGGATCGGACATGCGGGGTGCTACTTTTCAAACTGTCTGCGTGATAGAGGCGAGGTACGCCGATATGTTACAGAATTGCATCATCCCTAGGTGACAGATAAACACCTGCTTGAACGTACAACTTGTATGCAGATGGCGTTCCGCAAGTGTGCTACAAGACTGAAAGATCTCTTGCGGGACATCGTTTGATGTGAATCGCGTGCTGAGACGCCTCGTCCGTCGTGCTAGGACTCTCAGGCCCCCAGATCTCATTGTGTGCGATTATTGGTTGTCGTGTTACCTGAAATCGCAATTCCACTGCGACTGTCCGACCTGGTTAGGTATGCTAAAAGACAATATCCGACAGCAGTTGCTCACTATATCTACTCATGTGCTGTGTAGTGCTATTCACAACAAAAATTAATCGTCATCCTAGTCATTTTGTATTATGTGAATCATCATTATTGGTTATTTTTGCATCTTTTCTTTCTGTTTCAATAAAACCCCATGTCATCTGAAGTATGTCTCTCAATTTTTGCCCACCTACCTACATTACTACGTCAGCTCTTGAATTTTGAAATGTTAACTGACTTTTGGGACACCTTGTATAAATGGAGGGACGAAAAACTTCTCTTGTGGACATAAATAGGTATAAATCAGGTATGGTTCGTGTGTAAAACGTGCTGGAAGATGAAATCGCCGTCAGGGATACCATCAAGCATGATGGAATGCTTCTGGTTCGCAAGAATGTTCACGAGATCCACAGCTGTCGAAGTGCTTACAGTCACTAGTACAGGTGTCATCGAAGACAAGGTGAGTGCCGCCCATAGCTTTATTCTTTCCCCGGCGACGAGACACGTTCCCGTTGACACGCCGTTGCCTGGGAACAAATACTGAGCTGAGAGGTTCCGACCGCCGCATAGTCACCGGCTCCTCCCTCGGACACGGCAACAAGTACCGGGTCGGTTTTAGCCGAAATCAACGAGTTAGAAGTGGCTTTGCAAATAAGTCTGGGGAAATCTTCGCACCGTTTGGCTTTTGAGACAGGTGCGTCAGAAGAACCATTTCACAGAGTTCTGGAGGGATTCGAAAATTGGAAACTTATGGTAAGGTCATATGGGACCAAACTGCTGAGGCCATTGGTCCCTGAGCTTACACACCACTTAACCTAACTTAAACTAACTTATTCTAAGGACAACACACACACCCATGCCCGTGGTAGGACTCGAATCTCCGACGAGGGGAAGCCACTCGAGCAGTGACAAGGCGCCTCGGACCGGGCGCCTACCCCGCATGGGGAGGAATTCAAAGTGAACCCTTCCAGAGTAACGGTAGCGTCCAGGAGGCAGCAGCGTCATCTGGCAAGGAATGTCTGCCAATCGGACACAAGCACGGTGCGTGCAGTATCAGTGAGCGTGCTGTCTGTGTGTAGAATAGGGAAGGTGCGCGATCTATCTCAGTTCGACCGAGGGCAGACTGTGATGGCTGGGAGGCTCAGCAAAGCATTACGGAAACTGCCAGACTTGTCGGGTGTTCGAGGAGTGCTGTGGTGAGTGTCTTCAATACGTGGCGAAACGAAGGTGAAACCCGTCCAGACGTCATGGATTTGAGCGCCCACCTCTCATTAGAGACGTCGGATGTTGTAGGCTGGGCAGTGTAGTAAAACAGGACGGGTGGAGAACTGTGGCGGAACTAACGCCAGATTTTAATGCTAGGCAGAGTACAAGTACGTTTGAACATATAGTGCACCCGATACCCCAGACGATGGGCCTCTGCAGCCTACGACTCACGCATGTGACAATGTCAACACCACCCCATCTGCATCTACGACCGAACCGGGCAAATGTCCATCGACACTGGACGTTAGCGCAGTGACAGAGCGTTGCATGGTCTGATGAATCCAGGTCCTTGACAGTTCTACTGCGAGACGCAGACAAGCTGATGGCGGCTCCATTATGCTCTGGGGAACATTCACAAGGTCATTCATAGGTCCTGTGAAGCTCGTGCAAGGCACCATGACGGCCAAGGTGCAGATCAGGTACACCCATCCATTACGATCATGTTTCCCAAAGGCAGTGGCATTTTTTCAATTTTTAAACAACATAATACTCATTTTAAGAAAGCCAGGAGTGTGATGGAGTGGCTCGAGGAATACAGTGGCGTGTTCCAATTGATGTGCTGGGCACCCAGTTTGCCAGATCTGGACCCGATCGAACACATCTGGGATGTGATTAAACGTGGCCTCAGAGCTCATTGCCCACCTCTCCGGAATTTATGAGAATTAGGTGACGTGTGTGTGTGTGTGTGTGTGTGTGTGTGTGTGTGTGTGTGTGTGTGTGTGGGCGCGCGCGCGCAGATGTGGTGCCAACTCCCTCCAGCGAACTTCGAAGGCCACATTGCTTCCATGCCACGACGCATCACCACTGTTACTCGTGACAGAAGTGATCATTCCGGCTGTTAGGTAGGTGGTCATAATGTTCTGGCTGACCTGTGTCTATTGATACCATCAGAGGTCCTATTACAGTACCCTGTGTCGAATCTGATGCTACAAGCAGCGGTCAAGAAGTTTCCGTTCAAGGCTATACAATCCGGAACTGGTACGCCAATCAGGGAAAATCGGTATGCGCGTTCATGGAATTATCCTGAAGATACGTTTTCGGTAAAACAACGTGTGCTGCTGCTTGAAGAAGTCCGTAACTGCCTGCTGCGGACCGTCATCCAGCATGAATCGTCAACCTTTCAAGGCCTTTTCTTGCGACCGAAGGCGTGATAATCGCAGTGGCAGATACTCTAAGGCGGCTGCTCGAGCGTCTCCCATCTGAGTTGTCCGCAATGGATCAGGCTGGCCTTCCGGATCGACAGGAGTCTTGTGTCGAATCACGACCAGCGCCGAAATTGGCGGACCATTCCACAACGTTAGTTTTCGTCAGACATGCTGGCTCATTCATGTTCTTCGTTCCCCATTGTATATCTACTGGCGTTTGACTTCGGCATCCAAGAAAAGATGGACAGTACGTTGGTCCTGTTTGGATGCATTTGGTAATAACATCGCCACAGTTCACGTTTCCACATTTACCGCACGCACGTCGAAAAGACAAGAACGTGTCACTAAACCCTGGCCTACATGTCGGTGCTTATATCCCTGCATCGAATTCGCGTTATATTGCAATATACGCCCCAACAACGCTGACAAGCGAAAACTTTTTGATCGCCCTTTATACTTTCGTTTCTGTTGAACATTAGTCCTTCCGTATAATACACTGCCTTCTGTTACTCACACATTCGTCGGGACACTCACATATTTGCGAAAGTACTACGTATAATTCTACACTACTGGCCATTAAAATTGCTACACCAAGAATAAATGCAGATGATAAACGGGTATTCATTGGACAAATATATTATACTAGAACTGACATATGATTACATTATCACGCAATTTGGGTGCATAGATCCAGAGAAATCAGTACCCAGAACAACCACCTCTGGCCGTAATAACGGCCTTGATGAGCCTGGGCATTGAGTCAAACAGAGCTTGGATGGAGTGTACAGGTACAGCTGCCCATGCAGATTCAGCACGGTACCACAGTTCATCAAGAGTAGTGACTGGCGTATTGTGACGAGCCAGCTGCTCGGCCACCATTGAGCAGACGTTTTCAGTTGGTGAGAGATCTGGAGAATATGCTGACCAGGGCAGCAGTCGAACATTTTCTGTACCCAGAAAGGCCCGTACAGGACCTGCAACATGGGGTCGTGCATTACCCTGCTGAAATGTAGGGTTTCGCAGCGTAGAGCCACGGGTCGTAACCCATCTGAAATGTAACGTCCACTATTCGAAGTGCCGTGAATGCGAACAAGAGGTGACAGAGACGTGTAACCAATGGCATCCCATACCATCCCGCCGGGTGATACGACAGTACGGCGATGAAGAATACACCCATCCAATGTGCGTTCACCGCGATGTCGCAAAACACGGATGCGACCATCATGATGCTGTAAACAGAACCTGGATTCATCCGAAAAAATGACGTTTTACCATTCGTGCACCCAGGTTCGCCACTGAGTACACCATCGCAGGTGCTCCTGTCTGTGATGCAGCGCCAAGAGTAACCGCAGCCGTGGTCTCCGAGCTGATAGTCCAAGCTGCTGCAAACGTCGTCGAACTGTTCGTGCAATGGTAGTTGTCTTGCAAACGTCCCCATCTGTTGACTCAGGGATCGAGACGTGGCTGCACGATCCGTTACAGCCATGCGGATAAGATGCCTTTCATCTCGACTGCTGGTGATACGAGGCCGTTGGGATCCAGCACTGCGTTCCGTATTACCCTCCTGAACCCACAGATTCCATATTCTGCTAACAGTCATTGGACCACGACCAACGCGAGCAGCAATGTCGCGATACGATAAACCGCAATCGCGATAGGTTACAATCCGACCTTTATGGAAGTCGGAAACGTGATGGTACGCACTTCTCCTCCTTAAACGAGGCATCAGAGCAACGTTTCACCAGGCAACGCCGGTCAACTGCTGTTTTTGTATGAGGAATCGGTTGGACACTTTCCTCATGTCAGCGCATTTTAGGTGTTGCCACCGGCGCCAACCTTGTGTGAATGCTCTGAAAATCTAATCATTTGCATATCACAGCATCTTCTTCCTGTCGGTTAAATTTAGCGTCTGTAGCACGTCATCTTCGTGGTGTAGCAATTTTAATGGTCAGTAGTGTATTTTGGTTAGTAATTTCTGTCTAGATATAATTACCAAACTTACAGCCTAGTCTACAAATAAGACGCGAGTTGTTCAACCGTATGGGAGACCTCAGAGATAGGAGTGTCACAAGTTCAAATATTCAAAAAATACGATACAAAGAAAGTAGCCTCCTGATCGCTGTTTCATGTTTGTAACAAAAATGAGGCTCGAAAGTCGCTTTGCACTCGCGTGAGCTCTTGGCACTATCCAGACATTTCTAGAGATTGTAGAGCATTCAGCAAGCTATTACCGTCACTGTTGCTGTTCAGATTATATGTCTGCTGCGCCCAATCCAGCAGTTGTCTCGTTACCTGAAACACACCAAATTCATCAGAGAGGTTAGTTCGATTGCGACACAAACTTTTCACTGTCGAAGCATAAGGCAAATTCCTTGAGAAAACTGTAAAATCACAAGAAAATTGAATGAATAGCCTTTTTCACCTGCAGGAGGTAAAATTGTAAGTACAGCCGACACACACATTTAAAATTAGAAAAAAACAAAGATACTCTAGTTTTATGAATCGTTAGTTCCTTGCTCAGAAAGGAATGAGAACAGGTTGGGAAAGACCATAAATGAGAGCCATGATGACTTCATGTATTCCATTGTCTTGGCTACTGTTTTACTTAAAGTATAAAGGCCTCAGATAAAAAAGAATGCATGAGGACCATAGCTGGCGTACTGAGTCGGAAAAGGAAGCGTTGTCAGGTAAGTACCACTACAACACGCCGCACGACAAAAGGTCAGACGATGAGCCATCTTACTGCTCAGACGATGAGCCAACAAGAATCAGCACCAGTAAAAAAAAAGTGTCCTGCTTTCATTATCAACAACAAGAAAACAGCCTACATTGTACAAGTAATCGTTGAAGCTACCATCACGAAAGAGCAGCATCTAGAATCCTGCCAAGCCACCCATCTAAACAGCGTCAACCAGGAAGATTTGCACGATGCCGCGAAGCACACTCGTGAATATGTAGTCAAAGATGTCGATGACATTTAAGTAAAAAAGAGAAACAACTTTACGAAACTCATCAGATGAATTTATTCATATTAAACACATAGTGTTGCGAGTGTGTGATTCTGTCAGCCAGCAGCCCTGGCTGGGTCACTCGGCTGCAGCCCTCCCGACAGCTGACGTTCTCAAGTGGCCCCCTCCTCTGGAGCCATACTCGAGCACCGCATCCGGTTTTGAGTGCCCAAAGATCGCCATGCGTTCATCACTTGCAAACTCACCAGTGCGAAGGCTGTGCACCTTCTTTTGGCACTATGGTGGATAACATTCGGTGTAGATTCTATTGAGGTTATACACCTGTAAGGGAGAAACTGAAGGACAACATTATGGAAAGGGAAGGAGAAGTATATGAAGATGGGAGGAATTTGACGCAACACCGATAAGCGTAAGTCGAAACACGGCCCCTGGAAAAGACGATATACCCTCACAATCCCTGGGTGAACATACCACGACAAAACTGTACCACCTAGTACGCAAGCTACCAGGTGTACCGATATGAAAGAGCGTTTTTTTGTGAAAATGAAACACTAATTTTGAATTGAAAAGTAAAAACATTTTATTCAAAGTACTGACCATTGCTTTCTATGCATTTTTACCACCTTTTGGGCTATTTGTGAACACCAAGCCAACAGAAATATTCGTTTTTTTGAAGCAAACCAATCAGACACCCTATTTTCGACTTCTTCGTAGGAATCGAAGTGTTCCTCAGCCAATGCGTGTCCCATTGATCAAAACAAATGGTAGTCAGAAGGAGCCAAGTCTGATGAATACGGCGGGTGGGGTATCAGCTCCCAGCCAAGCGTTTTGATTGTATCCTGAACCAGTTTTGCTTTGTGTGCAGGTGCACTGTTGCGTAAAAAATTACTTTGCCATGTCTTCTGACCCATACTGGTCCTTTCTCGATCAATGCATAGCTCAAATTGATCATTTGTTGTCTGTAGCGATTAGTATTCACAGTTTCACGGGGTTTTAGAAGCTCATGATACACCACACCTTTCTGATCCCACCAAACACAGATCATTGTCTTCTTGCCGAATCGAGCTGGATTTGCAGTCGATGTTGATGGTTGTTCCGGATTGACCCATGATTTTTCTCGTTTAGGATTCATAAAATACTTTTGAATACATTACGGGAAAGGCATTGATCAATGTCTTACAAATATTTACTATTAAAAACAGTCTTGATCACGATTTATTTATCAAGGTGACGGGTTTCGACCACTACTGTGGTCATCTTCAGACCATTGAGTAGGAACCTCTTTCTGTTGGAGAATTCTCCAACAGAAAGAGGTTCCTACTCAATGGTCTGAAGATGACCACAGTAGTGGTCGAAACCGGTCACCTTGGTAAATAAATCGTGATCAAGACTGTTTTTAATAGTAAATATTCTTAAAATAAATCCATTTTATATCGCCAGTAATAATTCGATGCAAAATTGATTTTCTTTCATGTCTTTGAAGCAAAATTTGACAAATGGTGTTTTGGTTTTCCATCTGTCTTTAATTCAATTCATGTGACACCCATTTTCCATACTTTTCGACATTTCCCATAGCTTTCAAACGGTCAGAAATTGTTTGTTGTGCAACATTTAGCATTGCTGCCATTTGCTTCTGACTCAAAGTATCATCTTCATCCAATATTGCTTGCAATTCGGTGTCTTCGACCTTTTTTGGTGGTCTTCCACGTTCTTCATTTCTTACATCAAAATCATTATTTTTGAACCGTTGAAACCATCTTTTGCATGTTGCTTCTGATAGAGCATGATCACCATATGCCTCGACAAGCATTCGATGCGACTCTACAGCACTTTTTTTCAAATGAAAACAAAAAATTAATGCTTTCTGCAAATCATAACTTTTTGGTACAAGATTCGACATGGCATCTCGCGGAAATCGGGTTTTCTGCCGGATACCAGCGTCTTCCAAACACGATGAAAACATATGATATTGTTTGTTCCATGACTTGATGTATACTAAATATCTTTGACAGATGTCATACCAACCAAACAAAAAAAAAAGTAAGGCTCCTTGATAACAAATGCTCCTTATCGACACATTTGTATCTTTGCGCTCATTTCATACCGGTACACCTGGTATATGAATCGGAGAAAATAAGCTCAGACTTCAAGAAGAATGTGATAATTCCAATTCCACAGAAGGCAGATGCAGAAAGATACGGATATTACAGACAGAAAGATATGGGCATTACAGAACCATCAGCTTAATAAGTGCTGGTTAAAAAACAGTGACGAATTGCTTACAGAAGATTGGAAAGACTGTTGGAAACCGACCTCGTGGAAGTTCACTTTGTGATCCGACGTTATATAGAGACACGCGAGGCAGACTTACTCTGGTGCACTCTTGGAAATTCCGAAGGTAATATGAATGAATTACAGGGAGCGAAAAGTTACGTAGATATTTGAGAAAGTAAGTTACACATGTCATCCAATGTGTGTACCATGGCGCAACAAGTGTGACGCATTGTCAGAAGAGAGCTCATATTCCGAGTTTCCTGCAGACATACACTCCTGGAAATTGAAATAAGAACACCGTGAATTCATTGTCCCAGGAAGGGGAAACTTTGTTGACACATTCCTGGGGTCAGATACATCACATGATCACACTGACAGAACCACAGGCACATAGACACAGGCAACAGAGCATGCACAATGTCGGCACTAGTACAGTGTACATCCACCTTTCGCAGCAATGCAGGCTGCTATTCTCCCATGGAGACGATCGTAGAGATGCTGGATCTAGTCCTGTCGAACGGCTTGCCATCCCATTTCCACCTGGCGCCTCAGTTGGACCAGCGTTCGTGCTGGACGTGCAGACCGCGTGAGACGACGCTTCATCCAGTCCCAAACATGCTCAATGGGGGACAGATCCGGAGATCTTGCTGGCCAGGGTAGTTGACTTACACCTTCTAGAGCACGTTGGGTGGCACGCGATACATGCGGACGTGCATTGTCCTGTTGGAACAGCAAGTTCCCTTGCCGGTCTAGGAATGGTAGAACGATGGGTTCGATGACGGTTTGGATGTACCGTGCACTATTTAGTGTCCCCTCGGCGATCACCAGTGGTGTACGGCCAGTGTAGGAGATCGCTCCCCACACCATGATGCCGGGTGTTGGCCCTGTGTGCCTCGGTCGTATGCAGTCCTGATTGTGGCGCTCACCTGCACGGCGCCAAACACGCATACGACCATCATTGGCACCAAGGCAGAAGCGACTCTCATCGCTGAAGACGACACGTCTCCATTCGTCCCTCCATTCACGCCTGTCGCGACACCACTGGAGGCGGGCTGCACGATGTTGGGGGGTGAGCGGAAGACGGCCTAACGGTGTGCGGGACCGTAGACCAGCTTCATGGAGACGGTTGCGAATGGTCCTCGCCGATACCCCAGGAGCAACAGTGTCCCTAATTTGCTGGGAAGTGGCGGTGCGGTCCCCTACGGCACTGCGTAGGATCCTACGGTCTTGGCGTGCATCCGTGCGTCGCTGCGGTCCGGTCCCAGGTCGACGGGCACGTGCACCTTCCGCCGACCACTGGAGACAACATCGATGTACTGTGGAAACCTCACGCCCCACGTGTTGAGCAATTCGGCGGTACGTCCACCCGGCCTTCCGCATGCCCACTATACGCCCTCGCTCAAAGTCCGTCAACTGCACATACGGTTCACGTCCACGCTGTCGCGGCATGCTACCAGTGTTAAAGACTGCGATGGAGCTCCGTATGCCACGGCAAACTGGCTGACACTGACGGCGGCGGTGCACAAATGCTGCGCAGCTAGCGCCATTCGACGGCCAACACCGCGGTTCCTGGTGTGTCCGCTGTGCCGTGCGTGTGATCATTGCTTGTACAGCCCTCTCGCAGTGTCCGGAGCAAGTATGGTGGGTCTGACACACCGGTGTCAATGTGTTCTTTTTTCCATTTCCAGGAGTGTAGTTTTCGTGTGTTACAGGTAACAGGTGCTGCTCAGTGTGGCACTGAAGTGCCACGGCAACTGGAAACAAAATCCACAGTTGGAGTACGAAGGACAGTACGATTCTCGTGGTCAAAACATCTTAACTGGACACAGATCCAACGACAAACTGTGGTAGTACAGTTTCGCATCCAATTGTAGTGAAACTGAGCCAACAGTTTAAATACAGACTCACAGACATCTGTAACGCTGATCGAGAAGTAACGATCTTGCACACAGAGATTTCCACTTTTCATCAAATCGAAAGGACATCTGGGTAGAAGGAGATTTTCAACGATGAGGACGTTCACATAACAGTCCTCTGAAGTCTCCGTGACCGAGGAACGGACTTCTGAAGTCGAGGAGTTGAACGATTGTCAGAACGTTCCCAAGGAGAAGTTTGGGAAGGGAATTTTCCAGAATAGGAAATAAAGACTTCGTAGTTTGTAGCTTACACTGCATTTTCGCCAGAGACAAGTGTATAGGGACAGCAACTGAACGGAACGAATAATATCTTGTATATAAGTTATGAGCATCAAAAACAGTAGGACCTAAATAATAGAATGTAACAGAGTTAAATCAGGCGATCCAGGGGGAATAAGATTATGAATTGAGATCAGTTTTGCACTTTGGACAGCAAAATAACAGATCAAGGTCAAAGAGAAGAGAAGAGGAGAGAATATAAAAGGATACAAAATGTAGATTGGTAATTGCGGCAATAACAGTGCTGTAAAGAGAAATCTGTTAAGACCGAATATAAATTGAAGTGATGGGAAGTTTTTTCTGAAGGCACCTTCATGGAGTGTACCCTTGTACGGAACTGACACGTGGACGATAAACATTTCAAAAAACAAGAAAATAGAAGCTTTTAAGTGTGATGCTAGACGAGAAGACTGATCGCGTAACTAATGCAGAGCTAGTGAAACGAATTGTAGAGAAAAAGTATTTGTGGAAGGACTTAACTAAAAGTGTGAATCGGCTCCGAGGCCAGTTCCAGAGCCGTCAAACAATAGCCAATGTTGTAGTGGAGGTAAGTGTAAGGGAGGGAGGGAGTCAGGGAAGAAATTGAAGACGGAGATCGAAATTCCAGATGGATGTCGACTGCAGTATTTACGCAAAGATGAGAAGCCTTACACCACATATATTATCGTGAAGAGCTGCATGAAGTCATACGGTAAGAAATCCTAGAATCAGCAACTTTTTTGCGTATTTTTATTTATACCAATACGCATTTCAAGCTTTCGCCAATCTTTAATAAGGATAGTAAATCTTTAAATCTTCTATTAGTGCATCGTAAAAAACATCAAAAGCAATTTGAATGCTGCAGGTGCCCAGTGCAAAATGGTGATGTTCATGTACTACACTTCTTGAGTGTTATACTAGCAATACTAACGACTAGACGCACTTTCTTCCTATTCCCACTCTTGATGCTCGTATTTTCCGCATTTTTAAGAGTGTTTTGAGCTTGTATTTTTTGGCGTTTAGTGTTAATTTGTCTTGATCTACATCTACATCTATACTCCGCGAGCCACCTTACGGTGTGTGGCGGAGGGTACTTATTGTACCACTATCTGATCCCCCCTTCCCTGTTCCATTCACGAATTGTGCGTGGGAAGAACGACTGCTTGTAAGTCTCCGTATTTGCTCTAATTTCTCGGATCTTTTCGTTGTGATCATTACGCGAGATATATGTGGGCGGTAGTAATATGTTGCCCATCTCTTCCCGGAATGTGCTCTCTCGTAATTTCGATAATAAACCTCTCCGTATTGCGTAACGCCTTTCTTGAAGTGTCCGCCACTGGAGCTTGTTCAGCATCTCCGTAACGCTCTCGCGCTGACTAAATGTCCCCATGACGAATCGCGCTGCTTTTCGCTGGATCATGGCTATCTCTTCTATTAATCCAACCTGGTAAGGGTCCCATACTGATGAGCAATACTCAAGAATCGGACGAACAAGCGTTTTGTAAGCTACTTCTTTCGTCGATGAGTCACATTTTCTTAGAATTCTTCCTATGAATCTCAACCTGGCGCCTGCTTTTCCCACTATTTGTTTTATGTGATCATTCCACTTCAGATCGCTCCGGATAGTAACTCCTAAGTATTTTACGGTCGTTACCGCTTCCAATGATTTACCACCTATGGCATAATCGTACTGGAATGGATTTCTGCCCCTATGTATGCGCATTATATTACATTTATCTACGTTTAGGGAAAGCTGCCAGCTGTCGCACCATGCATTAATCCTCTGCAGGTCCTCCTGGAGTACGTACGAGTCTTCTGATGTTGCTACTTTCTTGTAGACAACCGTGTCATCTGCAAATAGCCTCACGGAGCTACCGATGTTGTCAACCAAGTCATTTATGTATATTGTAAACAATAAAGGTCCTATCACGCTTCCCTGCGGTACTCCCGAAATTACCTCTACATCTGCTGATTTTGAACCGTTAAGAATGACATGCTGTGTTCTTTCTTCTAGGAAATCCTGAATCCAATCACAAACCTGGTCCGATATTCCGTAAGCTCGTATTTTTTTCACTAAACGTAAGTGCGGAACCGTATCAAATGCCTTCCTGAAGTCCAGGAATACGGCATCAATTTGCTCGCCAGTGTCTACGGCACTGTGAATTTCTTGGGCAAATAGGGCGAGCTGAGTTTCACATGATCTCTGTTTGCGGAATCCATGTTGGTTATGATGAAGGAGATTTGTATTATCTAAGAACGTCATAATACGAGAACACAAAACATGTTCCATTATTCTACAACAGATTGACGTAAGCGAAATAGGCCTATAATTATTCGCATCTGATTTATGACCCTTCTTGAAAATGGGAACGACCTGCGCTTTCTTCCAGTCGCTAGGTACTTTACGTTCTTCCAGCGATCTACGATAAATTGCTGATAGAAAGGGGGCAAGTTCTTTAGCATAATCACTGTAGAATCTTAAGGGTATCTCGTCTGGTCCGGATGCTTTTCCTCTACTAAGTGATAGCAGTTGTTTGATGATTACTTGTGTGGGAATTTATTTTAATATTTAGCTCATCTGAATAACACCACATCTCAGCTAACAGCAAAATATGTGACCATGCCATTTTTTGGAAATCTGTCGTATGAAGTTTCTGAGGATTAAATATCAGGGTCTGCTTTTACACGACTAACAAAATAAAGGTCAAAGCCGTTCATTATATTACATATAACAATAGACCGTATAATTGTGCAGGAATATACAAACTCAGCTGCATTCATGTTCGAAGATATCTATTGGCTGAAGAAGAAAGAAATTTCTTTATAAGATTCCGTGAAGATGTGGATGATCTTCGTTGAAAAGAAGCGTACCCTCATTTGCTCCACCTGTAGCTCAAGACGAAAATCAAGTGGCAAACATAGTAAACAACGTACAAATAAAAAATGGTTCAAATGGATCTGAGCACTATGGGACTAACATCTATGGTCATCAGTCCCCTAGAACTTAGAACTACTTAAACCTAACTAACCTAAGGACAACGTAGAAATACTTCATGTAGCCAAGAAAGGTAAAGCAATGAATCTACTCGAAGAAACTGAAACTTATTTTCACAAATGTGCTTCCCAAGATGACCAAACAAGGCTATTCTACAAAACGTTTCTAAGCAGCTTTCATAATTTACTTATGCAACTGTACTAACACTATAAATTTCTGCTGCGTTAGCCGCTATAAGCCTGTCCAGTGTATATAGTAGCTCTGTGTCATGTAAGTCAGTTATTATACCTCCAATTGTTGTTCTCGTTTCTCTTGTGCTGTCCGAGGAGGCTTTCTGTCTTTAATCATTCTAAATGTCAAAAATTAACAATTGCGGGTAAAACACGTAATATTAATTGTCTTGTATAAAATGTACTGTGTTATTTATTTAATGTTCGATATAATTTAGTTAACTAGTCAACTCTGCACTTAATAAATAACCATGCATAGCACTCAGTACATTGCATACAAAGAGATTTAAATTTGTAGTCATTCAGAACCTTAAATTAAAAATGTTTAATGTGCGTGATCAACTGCCTTCAGCAGTACTTTCAGAACTTCTAAGCAGTGAGCAGTTCTGACTGTAGACTTAAGTTCTGATGTAGCCTTACATGTCGGTCGGCATCATGGCGGATACTTCGCTGTTTTTGTGCGTTATGCAAATAGCAAGTGTTTGTGCCACGTTTAAAAATACGGAAAACAGAAGCAGCAACAAGAAGAATAGAAAATAAGTGCATCTAAAAAGCAATGTATTGTAAATAAACATCTAGCGAAGTACAGTAGAAAAACAGCAGTTTTATTTTCTCACAGGGCAGCTGCAGCATCCTAACTGCAGTCAATATTTTTTAACGACGTATTAACTGAAGATTTAAGTATGTATTAAGACAACAGAAGATCGACGAAAGCTCGAAATACGTGTTGCTATAGATAAAAATACAAAAAAGTTGCTGTTATTCGTAACGTGATGCACAGTCTAGTCACGTTAATGTTACTACTAGCTATATTCTATGTCAACGTGGAATAACAACTCAGACAGCAGATCCCAGTAGCTAGCGCTGAATGATATACAAAGCATGTCGGGGAGTATGCAAAACGGTGCAGACATTGACATAATACGGAAATGGAGAGATTTATCTGACGTCCAAAGTCATTGGCTTTCTGGCCAAGGGTGGAAGTATTTCCCAAACGGCTGGATTTGTAAGCTTTTCGCGTGCCTCCGTGGTTAAAGTATACTCCGTATGGAAAAATGGTGCTATCTGAACCCAGCGCCAAGGCAACTGTAGTGCCCCACAGGTCATAGATGACAGGGATGAACGACGGCTGCAGTGATGCATACATGTACACGGTGGAGCTGGTGTGCAACTGTTGGGCAACGGACTGCTCAGATAATACAAGGGGCTACTAACAGTATCTCCTGAACGACCGTTCAGCGAACTTTGCTCCGTATTGGCCTCCGCAGCAGGCCAAGGTTCGTGCACCCAAGCTGGCTGTTCAAAAATATTCAAATGTGTGTGAATTCCTAAGGGACCAAACTGCTTAGGTCATCGGTCCCTAGACTTACACACTACTTAAACTAACTTATGTTAAGGGCAACACTAACACCCATGTCCGAGGGAGGACTCGAACCTCTCGAAGGATTGGCCGCGCAGTGCGTGACATGACGCCTCAAACGACGCGGCAACATCGTCCGGCACACGCTGGCTGTTAATCATCGGCGACGAAGGCTGATATTTCCACTCGAGAACCACAACTGAACGTCCACTGAGTGGCGAGAGGTGGTCTTTTCATATGGATCACTTCTTACGCTTCTTCGGACAGATGGCCGTTGGTATCTAGGGCCCTGCAACAACGGTCGGATAGGTCCAGGCCGGAGGAGGGGCCGTTATGGTCTTGGAAATGTTTTCGTGGCGTTCCCTGGGTGATTTTGTCATTTTGGAAGGCGCAATGGATCAACAGAAGTAGGTATCAATGCATAGGGATCACGTCCATTCCTACATTCAATTTGTGTTTTCCTCGGCACTGTGGGGCATCTATCAGCTATTGAACGCACTGGGTGTGACCGGCTGCAGATAGTAGCACATGTCGGAACGAATGACGCCTGCCGCTTGGGTTCTGAGGCCATCCTTGGTTCCTTCCGGCGGCTGGCTGATTTGGTGAAGACAACCAGCATCGCACGCGGAGTGCAAGCTGAGCTTAATATCTGCAGCATAGTGCCCCGAGTCGATCGCGGTCCTCTGGTTTGGAGCCGTGTGGAGGGTCTAAACCAGAGGCTCAGACGACTCTGCGACTATAATGGTTGCAAATTCATCGACCTCCGTTATTGGGTGGAGAACTGTAGGGCCCCCCTAGACAGGTCAGGCGTGCACTACACACCGGAAGCAGCTACTAGGGTAGCAGAGTACGTGTGGCGTGCACACGGGGGTTTTTTAGGTTAGAGGGACCCCCCCTTGGGCGAAACGATAAAATACCTGACGGCTTACCAGAGAGGACATTATCATCGTTGATAAAGAACGTCCGTCCTCAGAGACCAAAAACAGGAAAAGTTAACGTAATATTGGTAAACTGCGGGAGTATCCAGGGCAAGGTTCCTGAATTAGTATCTCTTATTGAAGGAAATAGTGCGCATATAGTATTAGGAACGGAAAGTTGGTTAAAACCGGAAGTGAACAGTAACGAAATCCTAGACACAGAATGGAATATATACCGCAAGGATAGGATAAACGCCAATGGTGGAGGAGTATTTATAGCAGTAAAGAATTCAATAATATCCAGTGAAGTTATTAGCGAATGCGAATGCGAAATAATCTGGGTTAAGTTAAGTATCAAAGGTGGGTCAGATATGATAGTCGGATGCTTCTATAGACCACCTGCATCAGCAACCGTAGTAGTTGAGCGCCTCAGAGAGAACCTGCAGAACGTCGTGAAGAAGTTTCGTGATCATACTATTGTAATAGGGGGAGACTTCAATCTACCAGGTATAGAATGGGATAGTCACACAATCAGAACTGGAGCCAGGGACAGAGACTCTTGTGACATTATCCTGACTGCCTTGTCCGAGAATTACTTCGAGCAGATAGTTAGAGAACCAACTCGTGAAGCTAACGTTTTAGACCTCATAGCAACAAATAGACCGGAACTTTTCGACTCCGTGAATGTAGAAGAGGGTATCAGTGATCATAAGTCAGTGGTTGCATCAATGACTACAAGTGTAATAAGAAATGCCAAGAAAGGAAGGAAAATATATTTGCTTAACAAGAGAGATAGGGCACAAATCGCAGAATATCTGAGTGACCACCATCAAACGTTCATTTCTGAGGAAGAGGATGTGGAACAAAAATGGAAAAAATTCAGAAACATCGTCCAGTACGCCTTAGATAAGTTCGTACCGACTAAGGTCCAAAGCGAGGGGAAAGATCCACCGTGGTATAACAATCATGTACGAAAGGTACTACGGAAACAAAGAAAGCTTCATCATAGGTTTAAGAGTAGTCGAATCATAGCTGATAAGGAAAAGCTGAACGAAGCGAAAAAGAGCGTAAAGAGAGCAATGAGAGAAGCATTCAACGAATTCGAACATAAAACATTGGCAAACAATCTAAACAAGAACCCTAAAAAGTTTTGGTCATATGTAAAATCGGTAAGCGGATCTAAATCCCCTATTCAGTCACTCGTTGAGCACGATGGCACCGAAACAGAGGACGACCGAAGAAAGGAATACTGAATTCAGTGTTCCGAAACTGTTTCACTGCGGAAAATCGTAACACGGTCCCTGACTTCAGCCGTCGCACGGACGCCAAAATGGAAAATATTGAAATAAACGATATCGGAATTGAAAAACAACTGCTATCACTTAGTAGCGGAAAAGCATCCGGACCAGACGAGATACCCTTAAGATTCTACAGTGATTATGCTAAAGAACTTGCCCCCTTTCTATCAGCAATTTATCGTAGATCGCTGGAAGAACGTAAAGTACCTAGCGACTGGAAGAAAGCGCAGGTCGTTCCCATTTTCAAGAAGGGTCATAAATCAGATGCGAATAATTATAGGCCTATTTCGCTTACGTCAATCTGTTGTAGAATAATGGAACATGTTTTGTGTTCTCGTATTATGACGTTCTTAGATAATACAAATCTCCTTCATCATAACCAACATGGATTCCGCAAACAGAGATCATGTGAAACTCAGCTCGCCCTATTTGCCCAAGAAATTCACAGTGCCGTAGACACTGGCGAGCAGATTGATGCCGTATTCCTGGACTTCAGGAAGGCATTTGATACGGTTCCGCACTTACGTTTAGTGAAAAAAAATACGAGCTTACGGAATATCGGACCAGGTTTGTGATTGGATTCAGGATTTCCTAGAAGAAAGAACACAACATGTCATTCTTAACGGTTCAAAATCTGCAGATGTAGAGGTAATTTCGGGAGTACCGCAGGGAAGCGTGATAGGACCTTTATTGTTTACAATATACATAAATGACTTAGTTGACAACATCGGTAGCTCCGTGAGGCTATTTGCAGATGACACGGTTGTCTACAAGAAAGTAGCAACATCAGAAGACTCGTACGTACTCCAGGAGGACCTGCAGAGGATTAATGCATGGTGCGACAGCTGGCAGCTTTCCCTAAACGTAGATAAATGTAATATAATGCGCATACATAGGGGCAGAAATCCATTCCAGTACGATTATGCCATAGGTGGTAAATCATTGGAAGCGGTAACGACCGTAAAATACTTAGGAGTTACTATCCGGAGCGATCTGAAGTGGAATGATCACATAAAACAAATAGTGGGAAAAGCAGGCGCCAGGTTGAGATTCATAGGAAGAATTCTAAGAAAATGTGACTCATCGACGAAAGAAGTAGCTTACAAAACGCTTGTTCGTCCGATTCTTGAGTATTGCTCATCAGTATGGGACCCTTACCAGGTTGGATTAATAGAAGAGATAGCCATGATCCAGCGAAAAGCAGCGCGATTCGTCATGGGGACATTTAGTCAGCGCGAGAGCGTTACGGAGATGCTGAACAAGCTCCAGTGGCGGACACTTCAAGAAAGGCGTTACGCAATACGGAGAGGTTTATTATCGAAATTACGAGAGAGCACATTCCGGGAAGAGATGGGCAACATATTACTACCGCCCACATATATCTCGCGTAATGATCACAACGAAAAGACCCGAGAAATTAGAGCAAATACGGAGACTTACAAGCAGTCGTTCTTCCCACGCACAATTCGTGAATGGAACAGGGAAAGGGGGATCAGATAGTGGTACAATAAGTACCCTCCGCCACACACCGTAAGGTGGCTCGCGGAGTATAGATGTAGATGTAGATGAAAATGCAACGTGTCACTCGGCACGCTGTGTACGTGCGTGGTTCCTCTGGGCACCAAATCCCGGGGGATAAAACCCAACGAACAATGCGTGGTCCCAGCACCTCGATCAGTCTGTTCTCGCCATGGATTCTGATCTGTGAGACATAATGCAGCTGTTGACGTCACTGGAATCGGCAAGGATCCACAACACTGTCGGTACCTTCCAGAACCGCAATGCCTCTCTTCCCGCAAAGGTGGTTATTCAGGATTCTCACATGTGGTCTCATTAATGTCACTGGACCGTGTGTAACAGACAGCCATGGAGCTCAACAGCCAGTATAATCGATAAATTAATATTGACTGCATCAGTTCACTCGTCGGGTTGCAAATCACATTGACCACAAGTATAATTATTACAATAAAGCTTATAGGCTTCTTGTAGAATCTGGGACAGTTGTTCGGTGCTACAGCTTGATGACAGATTCCTGGTACGGCCTGAGAGAGGGCGGAGGGCGGGAGGCAGAGGGCAGAGGGCAGAGGGCAGAGGGCAGAGGGCGGCCCTCTGGGAGGCGACGCCCTGCCGCCTGATGGGGGCGTGTGTGGCGGACGTGTGCCGCGATCGATGTGTGTCGGGAGAGCAGAGTAGAGGCACGGGACGTAACACCACACGGCCACACGACCACACGACCAGTGCCCGCCGTCACTCAGCCACTACTGTCCTGTCTGTGTTATAAAGTTGTATAACGTACGCATCTTGCCGATAGTCCATAAGTAACTTTCTTTTTACACTTACAAGATTGGCGCCGGCAGAGTCACAACTAAGCGGGACAGGAAACTAGTAAGCAGCAGGAAACATACAGCCAGTGCCCTCTAATACCTTATCTAGCCTTGACAGGAGCGAGAAAAGGAGTCCGTAAGTTTCTTTTCCTGCGCTATATCCAGGTGATGACAGCCAATGATGGTTACATCCCGTAGAGCTGCCAAATTACTGCTACGTTTCAGTCGTTGCTCCAGATGGTCGTAGACATATCCTGTGGATTTAATATCGGGGAATATAGTGGACCGGACGAGGTGTCATAGGCTGCTCAATGGTTTGCAAAATTGGGAACATATGAATGCAGCCAGCCAATGGATAATGTCATATTTACCCAAAAGAATGCGGGAAGTTGCACTTAGTAATTCAAGCAATATAGTTCGGAGAAAAAATTTTGACTTTGGAGGAAATCACGTATGGGTTTCCCCAAGACCCAGTCATATGTCCAATATTGTTCCTCATGTATATACAACAAGCAGAATTAATTCATTTTACAGATGACACTAATATTGTAATCAGTCCATGCATACACACGGCAACATAAAAAATGGTAAACAGCATTCTTGAAAGTATGATAGTCTGGTTTCCCGCGAATGGTCTCACCTTCAAATTTAAAATGACACAACGTATTCTGTTCTGCACATCTAGGGGTAAAACACCAATGATAAGTGGAACACATGGCGAGGAGATCATAAATGGCGTGGGAACTTCAAAATTCTTTGGTTTCCATACTGATGAGAATTTAAACAGGGAAAAGCACATTTTCCAACTCCTAAAAAACCTTAGTTCAGCCACATTTGCATTTGGAATCATTGCAAATCTTGGGTGGAGACAAATCACTAAATTGACACTTTTGTATATTTTTATTCAATAATATCATACAGAAAAATGTTCTGTAGTAGCTGATCTTTAAGAAAGGAAGTCTTCATTGCTCAAAAATGTGTGGTAAGAATAATAGACCTATGTGTTGCTCATCCACGACCATCTTGTAGACATCTGTTTAAGGATTTGGATATTCTAACTTATGCTCGACAGTAGATTTATTCCCTCATGAAGTTTGCTGTAAATAATCAACTACCCCCTGTACAAAAGGAAGGATGATGTACAGAATTGCAATACCAGAGGAAGGATGACATTAATGCATCCACGTTAAGGTTGTCTTTAGCACAATAAGGGGCGCACAATGCTGCAAGGAAAATTTTTTGATCATTTACCCAGCGATATAAAATGTCTGACACTCAACAAGGCAAAATTTGTAAACAGACCGAGGAAGTTTGTCACTGACAACGCATTCTATTCCGTAGAAGAGTAACTATTGCAATAATGTGTAAAAGGTGGTGGGTAGGAATTACCAACTCACATCTGGAAAGTAAAATAAAATAACATAACGTAAGTTATAAATATGCAGCAGGCAGCTATATTTATAAATTAAAAAGCGATGTGAAGGTAAAATGACTGGTTCCACATTATCACGATTTATCGGTACAAAGTGATCAATGGGACATGAAACTAACTAAGTAGCTAACTAACTAACTAGCTCTGTGAATACGGTTGTTGTCGTATTGGAAGTCTCATCACTAAATAGCAGAACCAAGTATTACATTTGGTCAGCGAGATTCCTGAAATAAACATCCTGGATCATATTGACGGTAAACTGAACAAGTGGTTCCCAGTCATCGTTCTAAAAGCAGCCCAAAGCGTCAGAGAACGATCTTTGGTGTGATCTACAGCCACCATTCAATGTCCATTGAACGCCTCATTAGCCCCACATTGCATTAGAGATGGCGGTTATCGCTGAAACAATCGGTTTTCGGTTATATCCTTTTTTTTCAACGCCAGTTTAACTGGACAATTAAAACTGCTAAAAATAACCTGCTTCTGAAACATCCGATTTTCGGTTTTTTATTCCTATTACTTTCTATATTAAAAGTAGAAATCGAACAAAGACTGAAAAATTTTGAATCCCTCAGTTTTAAGATGTATAGAATCAAAATTTTAAAGTAAATAGGTAAAAAAAAGGAAGTTTACACCATCCACCGTTTGCTGCTTTTCTTGAAAAGTGATAAGAAATTTGACTACTGCAAAAAATGACTGGTTTCTCCTATCATTTCTAATTTTTTTAAACTCTGCTCAAAAATCATATTGTAATCGGTGATTGTACCGCTGTTTGGACACTACGAACAGTCAATGCTAAGGAGTGAAACTGAGGTTCAGTCCGTTCTCAGTGGCTACGAACACATACAGGCATGTTATGTGGATACAGGCAGCCGATCAGCTGCTTTCTATTTTTATTAGAGATTATAAGTCAATTGCTAAGTTTTTAAGTTTTCACCGTACGTTACCTAACAAATTCTTTGTGGCTCCTATCATTTTTAATCTTTCAAAGCAAATGAAGCATTGTACTTCAATGATTGTGCACTTCGTAAAAATTTACAGACTAGGGATGGCGCCATTCTGTAATACAACTGATGTCCGAAGGCGAAAGCGTGAAACTGCCATATAGGCCAGATGAGTAAGTCTTACATGCTGCATGAACACGAATACGATCGAGTAGGCCCCGCAACATGGTAACAGGCAGCCTACGTTATTGTCTCAAGAATGCTGTCACAATTCTTATGGCATGTGTTTATTGCTCGTTTCTGCCGGCATTGTTATTAAAATAGCACTCGTCACTTTTCCCATTTTCTACAGGGTGGTCCATTGATAGTGACCGGACCAAATATCTCACGAAAAAAGCATCAAACGAAGAAACTACAAAGAACGAAACTCGTCCAGCTTGAAGGGGGAAACCAGATGGCGCTATGGTTGGCCCGCTAGATGGCGCTGCCATAGGTCAAACGGATATCAATTGCGTTTTTTTAAAAGGAACCCCCATTATTTATTACATATTCGTGTAGTACATAAAGAAATATGAATGTTTTAGTTGGACCACTTTTTTCGCTTTCTGATAGACGGCGCTGTAATAATCACAAAAGTACTTGGTATCACGCAACATTCCGCCAGTGCGGACGGTATTTGCTTCGTGATACATCACACTTTTTAAAATGGACCGTTTACCATTAGCAGAAAGGTCGATATCGTGTTGATGTATGCCTACCGTCATCCAAATGCCTACCGGGCATGTGCTATGAATGCTGCTCGGTATCCTGGACGACATCATCCAAGTGTCCGGACCGTTCGCCGCATAGTTACGTTATTTAAGGAAATAGGAAGTGTTCAGCCACATGTGAAACGTCAACCACGACATGCAACAAATGATGATGCCCAAGTAGGTGTTTTAGCTGCTGTCGCGGCTGATACGCACATCAGTAGCAGGCAAATTACGCGAGAATCGGGAATCTCACAAACGTCGGTGTTGAGAATGCTACATCAACATCGATTGCACCCGTACCATATTTCTATGCACCAGGAATTGCATAGCGACGATTTTGAACATCGTGTACAGTTCCGCCACGGGACGATGACAGATTTTTTGCACGCGTTCTATTTAGCGATGAAGCGTCATTCACCAACAGCGGTAACGTAAACCGGCATAATGTGCACTATTGGGCAACGGAAAATCCACGATGGCTGCGACATGTGGAACATCAGTGACCTTGGCGGGTTAATTAATGGTGCGGCACTGTGGGAGGAAGGATAATTGGCCCCCATTTGATCGATGGCAATCTAAATGGTGCAATGTATGCTGATTTCCTACCTAATGTTCTACCGATGTTGCTACAAGATGTTTCACTGCAAGACAGAATGGCGATGTACTTCCAACATGATGGATGTCCGGCACATAGCTCTCGTGCGGTTGAAGCGGTACTGAATAGCACATTTCATGACAGGTGGATTGGTCGTCGAAGCTCCGAGCAGCCATAGCGTACGGATCTCCGTGCCGGCACGTTCACAGGAGCTCAGTCCGTCAGTTCACCTTATGATGGCGACATGTATGATCGCCGAAATATTGTGCCTGTTGGACACTATAGACCGGCAGCACACCCGTGGATATTTTGATTACCATTTTAAACTGTTTCTAATTTACGCGTATGTTGGCATGTCTTCTTGTTTAGCTGTTGTGTATCCCTAATAGGCCCTCAGACGAGTCTGTATAAACGATCCAGTCACATTAATGTCACAATTGTCTATGTTCGATGTCAACGTGCAGTGACCACTCACAAATGGCAGGTGGCAGCATTAGCAGTGACAAGTATAGAAAACATGTCAGAGGGGCGTGTGAAACAGTGCAGCCTCGTAATGCGGAAACGGAGCGATTTATCTGACTTCCAGAAAGGCAGGATCATTGGCTTTCTGGCCACAGATGGAAGCTGAGCCGTGTGGCTCGACCAGCGACATTCCCGCCGCCAGTATGGGTCGTCTTTCCTGCGGTGTGCGCAGAGGGTGCGCTGGCGCCACCTACCGGACCGATCGGGAGCGAGAGGAAAAGCTGAGGAAGAGGGAATGATCTTTGCTTTTGGACGCCAAGCAGTAACGGCGTTTTGGGAACTGCGGCGGACAGCTAAGGTCCGGTGTCAGCCAGCAAGCAGGGCACGTCGAGAAGGGGCTGTTTACCCGGATGACGGCGCCGTGGCAAATGTCGCCAGCGTGGAAAGACACTTTACTGGGAAGCCGTTGGTGGTGTTTTTCCGCTTGCTTCAGGTCTCCTGCCATTGGGATCTTCGGTGGCTGGCTTCGTCGAACAAGCAAGAGGGTAAGGGCCTTGCTTGTCCCTTAAATTGTTAAAGTGTGGTCGGAATCCATTACTGGGCTCTGTGCAGTTGACTATTTTTTTGGGCGGCCGTCGTTACTCCTACTGAGTCTGGCCTACAATGTGTTGATTTTAATTGGCTTAATATGTGATGTTTTAAGGTGTGTCTGGTGTGATCATTTACATTTACGAGGGCCTGGAGTGCTGGTCCTTGTTTAAGTACCGCCTGGTTATTGTATTTATATTACACCATGGAGTTAAGATGGCCAGTCACTATTGATATAATGTTTCCCTGCATATGTTTATCTCTGAATTGTAATAATATTACTGTTACTTTCTGTTTGAAGTGATAGCTTGTCTCATAGACACGTGCATAACTTTGAAATCAATAGTTTCCTAAATTCTTACCAGTTACTGAGAGGCCAGTTGTTGTTATGTGTTTAATGGCCGAAACGGATTCTATTGATGGTGGTACTAGAATTTCTTCGATGACAGTATATCGATGTTGTAATTAATTTCATGTATTAATTTTACTGATGTGTTGTAACGAGTTATTGTGTTTCTACATATTTAAGGCATACGTGAGGCTGTTGTAGACACCCACTAGTTCTGGGATTTTCTCTTGCCCATTCGTGACCGTTGCTGCTCCCGTCTGGGGTTGCAAAAAAATGGTTCAAATGGCTCTGAGCACTATGGGACTCAACTGCTGTGGTCATCAGTCCCCTAGAACTTAGAACTACTTAAACCTAACTAACCTAAGGACATCACACACGTCCATGCCCGAGGCAGGATTCGAACCTGCGGCCGTAGCAGTCGCACGGTTCCGGACTGCGCGCCTAGAACCGCGAGACCACCGCGGCCGGCTCTGGGGTTGCATGTCGAGCCTGTATTGGAAACAGTTGAACGAACGGGCGTCCTTTTTCTGAGCGTAGTTGCTGAATCTCACGAGCTTGTTTGCTCACATGAAATTTTATATGTTATATGCTAAATTAACTGAATGAAAGAGTACATTAGTTATAAAATTTAACTCATTTCAGTAAATGTGTAATAGGCCATAAGTGCCGCGTTTTTATGAATGCTCCAAATTAGTTCAATTTATTTTCACCTGAATGGTAAATTTTAAAGATGTATCGTAGTTTTAAACATGTAATTGTTTTATTTGTTAAGTTCTCTTGTTTAAAGGTACCAAATAAAATGTTAGGTGAAACTGTCGATGGTGATTGCCTGATGCGTTATTTTGGTCCAGTCCTACCACACTACAGCCTATTGTGCTGAGTTCGTGTCGTTGCGTAAAAGGTGTAGTTACATTTTGTCACGACACTACAGAAGCGTTTCGACAACGGCTACGTTTCTACACTGATCGCGTGCTGTCGTTAAGGTACAACGTGAGTGGCAAAATTGCGCCATTCACACAGGGCGCCGGGGCAACATCGGGCCATAGATGGCAGCTGTGGAGATGTGTACGGGCGAACAGACGGGCAACTGTTGAGCAAGCTGTAATATTCCTGGTCTCTGTAACTCGAACAGCAGTGAACAACAGTGAACCTGAGTGCATGAATAAGACGCCTGCTGCGGGTACCCACGCTCAGCACCGTTCGCTGAATGGTTGTTGAGCAGACACTGTTGAGAGCCCTTTGGCTCACCTGGCTGGTCATTAAATACAGAGTCGCGTCTTTACACACAGCACTACAACGTAGCTCCATCTTACGTTTGTCGTCCGTATTAACAACAGATACATTCAGCATGCAGAAAAGAGCAATGCATACCTTTGTGTACGTAAATAAGATACACAAGAGAAAATTACGTTTAAATAACTTCCTTAAGACCAAGGATGTAATTTACTGCTTAACAGTCGCAATTCATAAATCCGCCACGTGCTGTTAGATGGCTGTTCAAAGCCGTGAACAACGGAAGATACTATCTGTGACCGACGTAATCGGCAGATTGCCAAAAACAGCACCCAACACACAGTAAAACTCCAATGTTTAAAAATTCTTTGAGTCTTTCGTGAGATTACAAGCGACACAGGTGAGATCGCCCTATGGTCCATGTATTGGTTTCCGTAACGGCTCCAGAGGTTTCCGTACTACTTGGTGCTAAAGGAAGCGAGGGTGTAACGAACGTTAAGGTTTCCGTCGATGACAGTCTTATTAGAGACAGTACAGCAACTCCGAGTACCGACGGATTGGGGAGAGTATCAGATGTGTCCTTTCAAAATAACTATCCTGTAAGTTACTTACTTACAGAAACCGGGGAGAACCGAACGGTGAACGACTTTAGGTGATAGAAACAGCCATCCTCTCCAGTGTCTTCATATACACTTGTACTGGCCTCTGGGTATACTTAATTTGTCCTGTAGCCATTAAGTTTTAATTTTCTCATCGCAAAAATAAAGTTCCGTCTTTTTTTTTTTCCAGGTACATTTCTCCAGCGGTGGTTCACACAGAAATCCTTGAACGCCACAGAGGAGCCAGAACACAAGGTGGCTCCAGTGGATAAAGCTGAGGTTGTTGCGTTCGAATTCCTGTGAGTACCACAACTACCGACATTTAAGTACAAACAAACAAGAAATTAATGACGCAAGGAAGACGGACGTAAACCACTTGTCGAAATACACTGACGGAAAAAAAAAATCGCATTACTGAGAAGGAACTGTATGACACAAAAGTTGGTAGGCGTGTTTCTACATCTGAAAGATGATATCTATTCAGATTGCCGGCCGGTGTGGCCGTGTGGTTAAAGGCGCTTCAGTCTGGAACCGCGTGACCGCTACGGTCGCAGGTTCGTATCCTGCCTCGGGCATGGATGTGTGTGATGTCCTTAGGTTAGTTAGGTTTAAGTAGTTCTAAGTTCTAGGGGACTGATGACCACAGATGTTAAGTCCCAAAGTGCTCAGAGCCGTTTGAACCATCTATTCAGATTTCACGCCAGTCGCTGAAGAGTGCCGTTAGTAGCGGCATTATGAGGATGCAAATTAGTTTTGCTTTAAATACACGACGCATAGGTCGCGAGCGTTAGTTAGGTATGAGACTGGGCGTGGCGTTGATGTTAGGAATGCCTGAGTTTCAACGATCTCGTGTAATAGGGATACGAGAAGCTGGATGTTACTTCTGCGATACTGTAGAAAGACTTGTCAGGAATGTAGCCAGTGTACATGGTTGTTGGCAGCGAGAATGCACGGTCGCAAAAACACCGGGCCCCGTACGACGGCGTGGCACTACCAAGGGTGATGACCATTGTGTTCGGCGCATCGCTCTGGCGCATCGTACTGTATCTGCAGCAGTAATTTGAGCATTAGATGGCACCAAAGTGACACAACGAACTTTTGCAACTCGTTTACTTCAAGAACAGCTCCGACCCAGACGCCCTGGAGCGTGCATTCCACTGATCTCAAACCACCGTTATTTACGACTTCAGTGATGTCAAGCGGGAGCTCATTGAAGTGCAGGGTGGAGGTCTGTTGTGTTTTTCGATGAAAAGTGGTTCTGCCTTGGTGCCAATGATGGCCATCTGTTGGATAGAAGGCCGCTATTTGAGGGCCTACAACCAATCTGTCAGTGCTAGACATACTGGAGTTACGGTCCGAGGAGCGACTTCGTATGACAGCTGGAGAATTCTCGTGGTTATTCCACGCACCCTCACTGAAAATCTGTATGGCAGTCTGGTTCTTCAACCTGTGGTGCTGCCATTCTTGAACAGCATTCCAATAGAAAAACGCTCGCCTACTTACCACAGCCGGCCGGAGTGGCCGTGCGGTTCTAGGGGCTACAGTCTGGAACCGAGCGACCGCTACGGTCACAGGTTCGAATCCTGCCTCGGGCATGGATGTGTGTGATGTCCTTAGGTTAGTTAGGTTTAATTAGTTCTGAGTTCTAGGCGACTAATGACCTCAGAAGTTAAGTCGCATAGTGCTCAGAGCCATTTGAACCATTTGAACCTGCTTACCGCTGTTGTAGCCCAACATGCTCTACAGAGTGCCGACATGTTGCCTTAGCCTGCTCGAGCACCGTATCTTCCTTGAAACTAGCTCAAATGGGACCTAGACGCCCGCTAAACCAGCTGGGCAGAACAGATAATAGGATTGTGGAAAGGGCCAAGGGTTGAGGTCAGTTTCTGCCTCTAATTGTCTTTTGGTGTAATTTAATAACGTTTACAACCAAAGCGCCACATAGCCAAATCTTTAGCGAATGCAACTCTTTCACGGCTGAAGGCGTCCAACAAGAAACATTAACAAGATAAAACCCAATTAAGATAGCAGTGAAATAAATCAAAAACAACATATGCAAGGTGCAACACAAATGGCAGAGGTACACAATGAATTCCAAGATTTTAGAACGTATTACCATAGACCTTTAAACAAGAAATCTAAAAAAATCAAAATTCAATTAAGATAGCAATAAATTAATTTAGAAACCAAAAACGCAACACATGCAGGGGGCAACACAAATGGCTGAGGGCCACAATTAAATTTCAAAATTTCAGAATATATTACTGTTGTGTCTAGACAAGACAGCCTAGACACAATGAGAGGAAGCCGAAAGGCACGCGTTAAGCTCACGCAGATTGGCGTGAGGTCTGGAACAGTTAAAAGGAAATGAGAACTTACAAAATGGACGCAGTTGCTGTAATACTTAACTTTAATCCACAATTGTAGAACATCGCTCTTGATGATACATGCTTCATATAATAAATACCAATTGAATACGGCTCCTTGCTAGGTCGTAGCAAAGGTAGCTGAAGGCTATGCTAACTATCGTCTCGGCGAATGAGAGCGTATTTGTCAGTGAACCATTGCTATGAACGTCGGCTGTACAACTGGGGCGAGTGCTAGTACGTCTCTCTAGACCTGCCGCGTGGTGGCGCTCGGTCTGCTATCACTGACAGTGGCGACACGCGGGTTCGACGTATACTAATGGACCGCGGCCGATTTAAAGGTTACCACCTAGCAAGTGTGGTGTCTGGCGGTGACACCACAATTACCACAGACCCTTAAAGGCAGAAAGCCAGCATGTCTAACAACAAAAAATCTTAAAATCCAATTAAGATAGCAGTAAAATAATTTAAAGAAGCAACATATACAAGGTGAAATACCAAAGGCTGAGGGCCACAATTAAACTTCAAAATTTTTAAAATATATTACCAAAAGGTAAATTTAAAAATTAATTCTGCAAATTTTTTAAAAAACAAAACAAATAACCATAAACCTAAAGTTTAAAATAGCTGACAACAGATAATTAAACACCGGTAGCACTCAGAAAGCCTCCACGGAGGTCGGTCTGCCCTCTTTCACTTAGGTGAGATAGGTGTTGAGCCCAGCTATACTTCATCCATCGGAACCCAACCAGGGGACAGCCACGGACCCACCATCAGAACGACTTGCTTCCCGTCAATCAGTACATGAGAACTCAAACCGGCAATGTTACAAACGTGAAAATCCACAGTGGAGAATGTATTAGCTGTCAAAATTACATACCATGTTGGACAGCGACAACATGTGAGGAAAGGACGCTGCCTGAAATTACGTTAGTGGGCAGGGCAGGTAACCGGAACGCTAACGGCCACAAGACAGAAAATTCCACTGGTGCACTCAAATTGTAGCCGACCAAAATAGTTAATTGCACCGCATGGCGGCTAAATTTCAGCAGTAGAAACATTCTGTTTTGCTCACAGGAAAACCTCCCCAACAGCAAACCACCGAAATGAACCACACAACATGAACGGACGTGGCTTGGGTAGTTGAAACCACTGCTGAAGTTTGACGTCCTGGGTCGGTGAACCACGAAGCTCGTAGCGATTGGACAGCTCCACCAACGCTCCGACACTGCGCAGGGGCTGCCAGCCGCCCCAGCCAACTGCACCGCGCGGAGATGACTTCCCTCGTCCGCAACAACCGACCGACTGCCAGCTGCTCCGTCGCGACGGCACTGCTGGTGCGTCTCCCAATCACTTCCAGACATGGCGGAAACACTGGCTCGTACCCAGCCACGCAGAGGAAACACGCCCACAGACTAAACGACATCCCTGCACCAGGAAAGAGTCGACCCAAGTTCCTCAAGATAGTAATTGAAGGGCCCCAGTAATTGAGACCCAGCTACACGTCGCACGTTGAGACGACCGACCTCTCACAGGCAGTACGCCGACAACATTTAAGATAACTTGTCAAGGAAATAACGCCAACTGCACACACAACCTGACAAACACTTGCACGACGACCTGAACGATACCCACCTGCCTCGAGATGACTGGGTGTTTGTGTTGTCCTCATCATTTCATCATCATCCAGGAAAGTGGCGAAATTGGACTGAGTAAAGATTGGGTAATTGTACGGGCGCTGATAACCACGCAGTTGAGCGCCCCACAAAACCAAACATCATCATCATCATGAACGATACCCAACAGTAACTAACACACACGAAGACAAATCGGGAGTCGATGAACACACACACTGCCGACTCATGAACGATCGGCGAGCCTAAACGCGTCGTCCGGTTGGACGACCGACCGACGATCCACCAAGACTGTGGCCCGGCTCAAGTGATGCGTGGCGGCAAGGGTTGGGTGAGCCGTGTCGATGCAGACCTCACAGCTACTCCACCCGACTGTACTAGTGTCGCATTACAACTCCCCCGTGGGGGACTGATGACCTTCGCTGTTTAGTCCCCCTTAAACATCCAACAACCACCACCACAACTCCCCGACTGCAGGTCCGGACTGTGCTCGAGTTACGTTCCAACTGACTGGCCACCCGAACTAGCGACCCTAACTCCTGACATGAACAGCCTGCTGGCACCTACCAACTGACTCCACGACAGACAACAACCGGGAAGTAATAGCAGTCGAGCAAAGATATTACGAGAGGGGATATATCGATACGCGCTGCTAGCGCCGGTTACAGTCATGCAAAGCAGCAGCTCAGTGACAGTAGTAATTTAACGTAGTGAGGTGGAAGTACGTTAAAAACAGGGTGCAAAATACATGATGGCGGGAACACGAACCACACACGGCTCAGTACATCATCGGACGACAACATGACCATCATCCATGGACAGCATGAACTGTCACTGTATTGACCCACCAAGTGCAGCAAACATGAAACTCTGTCCCACAAACTGACATCCGGCACCTGTACAACCCGATTCTTGCACGTTTATATGCCTGCATTCATCATTCTGGAGGTGACACCAGTTTTTGTTGTACTAGCATTTCACATTTGCATTGGTATATCTCGCGAATACGTTAACTTGTGATCTTGCAATGTTGATCACTTAAATATGTTACCCAGACAAATGTATTCCCTAAATTTCTTTACCCTACATCAGTAACTTTTTGGTGTTACTATTTTGCTTACGTCAGTGTACAGAGAGCGTAAAATACGTACCGTAAGAAGAGTTCCAGTTATCTTCATGGCATCACATTTGGTAGCTTCGCTGACTGACGATAGAATTGTCACCTCACAACTTCACACGGATCATGGGCTCGTTACAAATCAGTCTGGCAACACATCGTGTAACCCGCTAAATGACATCTGAACTAAATAAATATTACCACTGGTTTCGTCTATCTGTTTGTTCACGTATGACGTCGCACGCCATAACGTAACTCTGTCACAGACCGACTCCCGGTATAGATTCGTTTAACCCCTCAATGGTGGCAGACTGTCTTACAAAATCTCCTAAATGGCTCTGAGCACTATGGGACTCAACTGCCGTGGTCATCAGTCCCCTAGAACTTAGAACAACTTAAACCTAACTAACCTAAGGACATCACACACATCCATGCCCGAGGCAGGATTCGAACCTGCGACCGTAGCAGTCGCACGGTTCCGGACTGCGCGCCTAGAACCGCGAGACCACCGCGGACGGCTACAAAACCTCCTAATTCAGATTACTGTGGTCAGCAGCTTGTGGTTGTTAGAGCTTCCAGGTTTTGTGCTCGACAGCAGGTAGCCAAAGACAGTGCGAGCCTGCAACATGCGACGTGCAGTCTTCCCCCGCCTCATCAGTTTCGATTCTAAGACTACTGTCGCAGCTGGCGACGCCGTATCCGGCACCCAGTACGTCGCGTGGCAGCCAGAGACCGTTCGGCATTCAAAGCACGCTGCAGGCGCAGTTCGCGCCTTTGGCACCGAATGCGCCAACTAATTGTTCTCTGCTTGATGGATGGCTACAAGGAATTTGGCAGCAGCTCAGCAGTACAAACAACATGGCTTTCTGGGAGCTAGGGGGTATCGTTGGGTACGTGTGTACATTTTTCACAGCGCGTTTGGAAAAATAGATGCAATCAGTAATCTGCAGGTGAATGGGGGAAAAAAAGCCGACAGTGTTCTTTAAACGTCATCAGAAGACGAACAATTTTAGATATGTATAAAATCTGATACGTATAAAGTCTTAAACAATGTTTACCATTCAAATGCTGCTAACGATGTTGCTGCCTCGCCGTGCGTGTTTTTATTTTCCTTATGGGATGTACTGTGCATAGGTTTCCACATACTACAAAGACTTTTAAATTTGAAACTCCAGAATTCAGCAATGCTTTTCGTAAGTAGTCTCCGAAGTATCTACAGAAGCTTCACTTGGTACATCGTCTGTAGAATTACGTTCGCTCTTCACGTTTATTTTTAAGGTACTTCAGTTTCTTTTCTTTATTTACTTATTCAACCTGATACGTTTAGCGCCATCAGACCCTATCTTATATCGGACCAGGGTTTCACACATACATCACCTTTTATACGTCAATAGTTACCTAAGAAGTAACAATAATTTTAAAATGAGAAAGTATTAAAATGATTCGTGTGTCTGTAGAGACAATGTGAGTAAATAATAATGGCTGTGAGCTAATGGATTTACTACTGTTCTACTATTATTGCTGCTGCTAGTAATAATGGTAATAATAATTATAAACCATTGTGTAGTTCTAATCTGTATTCTGTGTGATTAATGCAGTGATGAAGACCCTGTAATACATGGAAACATAATCTTTCCTGGAAGTAAGGAATGTTACAGGTCCACATTATGCGTAGATCTGTCGCTAAGCTGGCTAGGCCGCATAAAAAGTTATTCAGCAGGTGAGCAATGATTTTAATGAGCATAAAGCGACGCGTTTCGGAATTAATTCCATCTTTAAAGTCCAAATGCAGCACAAGGAAAAGAACACTACCAGATGTGTTCGTAACATGAGATGACAGACTACTCATAGCCTAAGGACATATCCGCGCACAATTACTAGAATGTTCGCTAGCCTCCCACATGACTATGTCACATCACTGTTGTTATAGGCCCTATTGCAACGAGCCGTCGGAACAATAATCCAGGAGATGGTATGCAAATTCTCGGGCGCTGCCGCGCACGGAGTCTCTGGTAAATAAATCGCGTCGTTCGTAGGTGGCACAGTACAATAATGGCGCCTCAAATGTCACCAACATAAGTCTTATAATTTTCTTAACTTACGCGCCAGAAGTTCCTGCGGGGTCGAAGAGAACGCAAAATCATCAGTGAGGACTTTTTTCATTCCACAGCGTCGCGTCCCAAACGTGAGTGTTGCTTGGGATTGGGCGACAGCGTTCGGAAAGATGGGAAATAGTCGGCTGGCCAAAGTGAGAGGTAGTCCTGACCTCACTATGTTGTTAAAGTCTCTTTATTACAAAACATAAGGCTTGGAATAAGTACTGAAAAGACAAGCACTATGAGTGTTTTACAACTTCTCACTTTATTGAGAAAACAGTATGAACTCCTGACATATTGCTCCAAAGTAATTTTAACCACGAAAAGACTAAGTCTTTGCACAGAGACGTTGACTAACTGCCACTGTTCCGTCTACTTAAATTGGAACTGTCAGTACTAACTGAGCCCGCAGCTACGACACTATACGACACGCAAAAGTTCCTAGCCAAACAGTTAGGATCCCATTAGCTGCGCTCTGCTTAGCCCTACATCGCTACTCGCTTCGGCTGCCTATGCTGCCAACTTCCCGCTCTCACTGTAATAGACCTCTGGGAACGTCCTGCTACCGAGTTTCATTCAATTGTCCCCTTCGCCCCAACCAGTCGCTGACATGGCGTGTTATCGAAGGGCCCTCACCAGCTCACTAGTTCTAACTGTACACTTTTCGTTGGAGGCAGAGTGGAGGGTGGGAGCCATCTGTCGTTAAATCACGTCTTAGGCGTGCTGTAGGCTCCTCATGACGAATAATGCCGCTTCCAAAGACTCTTTATCCCTCTCTTACCCTCTCTCATCGTCAACCTTTCGTCTCTGGTCACTATTTTCCCTAATGCATTTTTTTTAGCCCCTGACATTTTATGTAACCTCTCTCCAAGGTCTGGCTGTTGTCACACCTAGGCAACTAGCATCTCTTGTCTCCTAACTTCTATATCTACATCTAGTTGGTTAACTGTCAGTGAGAGAACACCGCATGTTCCTGCTGCTAATAAGGCGAGTACACGGTTTATTACCTATTTTTACAAACTTCAAACAGGAGCAACTTATTTCCAGTTACCTGTATAGTTAGTAGAATATTTTTGTAATTTCTTGTTTGAGTGCGTACTAGGAACAACCTTTTGTTTTAAAAACAGTGTAGCGTGTAGTACCGCCGTTGCTATCGACCCTTGTATCGACACTCATATCGTATAGGCTTTTGTTTGTTTTGGTTAGAATAGCTCAGTGTCCATTAGACCGTCAGTGAGATAACACCATGTGTTCCTTCTGCTAATCAGGCGAGGACATCGTTCGTTTATGAAATATTTTTACGAGTTTCAAACAGGAGCGACTTCAATAATGGCCAGGCACTGTGGTTCCTGTGTACAGATGCGAGCTGAGCTGGGGACCCTTCGCTCACAGCTCCAGACAGTGTTGGCTTCTGTCACACAGCCTGAGGCTGCTGCTAAGGGGCATCACTGTGGGGGTTCGGAGGCGGGGATGCGAGGGACGTCGAGCACGACCCCCGTGTCCCCCGATCGGTCCACTGCTGTAACCGCCCTGGGTACTGCCTGCACTGACGTCGTTGACCCCTCACCTGTGGTCGAGTGGGAGATCATTTCAAGGTCTGGCAGGCGTTGAAAGACTTTCCGAGGGGCCAATCGTAGGGCCTCCGCGGTTAGTTTGACGAACAGGTTTCGGGCGTTATCGGTGGCTGACGAAGACTCTGAGCCGGATGCAGTCGTCCACCCTGTTCCAGAGGAAGCTTCTCGGCACTCAAGGTCTGGGCATTCACAGAGAGTGGGTTTGCTGGTAGTTGGAAGCTCCAACGTTAGGCGCGTAATGCGGACCCTTAGGAACATGGCTGCCAAGGAGGGAAGGGGAACCCAGTGCACACTCCGTGTGCATACCGGGACGAGTCATTCCGCATGTGGAAAGGGTGCTTACAGATGCTATGAAGAGTGCAAGGTACAGCCAACTGCAGGTGGTGGCCCATGTCGGTACCAATGACGTGTGTCACTTTGGATCAGAGGAGATTCTCTCTGGTTTCGGACGACTAGCGGAAATGGTAAAGACTGCCAATCTTGCTTGGGAAATTAAAGCAGAGCTCTCCACCTACAGCATCTTCGACAAAACCGACTGTGGTACTTTGGTGCACAGCCGAGTGGAGGGTCTGAATAAGAGGCTCAGTCGGTTCTGTGACCGTGTAAGCTGCAGATTCCTTTACTTGCGCCATAGGGTGGTGGGTTTCCGGGTTCTGCTTAATAGGTCAGGAGTCCATTACACTCAGGAAGCGGCTACACGGGTAGCGGGGGTGTGTGGAAGGGCCTAGGCGGTTTTTTAGGTTAGAGGGTCACAGGGAACCACAGAAAGGGCGTCCTTCTAAAAGGAGGGCAGGTAAAACACAGTAAGGTAGTTGTAGAAACGATCGGTATTGTAGTTGTAAACTGTCGTAGCTGTGTTGGGAAAGAACCAGAGCTCTACGCTCTATTAGAAAGCACTGATGCTCAAATAGTTATAGGTACGGAAAGCTGGCTAAAGCCGGAAATAAATTCAGCAAAAATTTTTTCAAACGACCTAACAGTGATCAGAAAGGATAGATTAAATATAGTTGTTGGTGGAGTATTTATTGCTGTCAGAGGTGGTGTACCCTGTAGTAAAATTCAATTACATAGTTCCTGCGAAATAGAATGGGTAGAGGTTATTCTTGACAATCGGAATAAACTATTAATTGGATCTTTTTATCGACCCCCAGAATCAGAAGATATAGTTGCTGAGCAGTGTAAAGAAAACTTGAGTCTCATTTCAAATAGATACCCCACTCATACAATTAAAGTCGGTGGCGACTTCAATCTACCGTCGATATGCTGAAAAAATTATACGTTTAAAGACGGCGGCAGGCATAAAACGTCATCCGAAATTGTACTGAATGCTTTCTCGGATATCTTAGTTTGAACAATTAGCTCATGAGCCCACTCGAAGAGCAAATGGTTGCGAAAGCACACTTGACCTATTAGCAACAAATAATCCTGGACAAATAGGGAGTATCATGACGAATACAGGGATTAGCGACTACAAGGCAGTTGCTGCTAGGCTGAATGCCGTAAACACCCACAACCATAAAAAAATGCAAAGTACATCTATTTAAAAAAAGCTGATAAAATGCTCTTAACGCCTTTTTAAGAGACAGTCTCCACCTCTTCCTTTCTGATCATGTAAGCGTAGGAAAGATGTGGAATGATTTCAAACAGATTGCATCGATGGCAATTGAGAGATATATACTACATAAACTAATAATTGATGGTACTGATCCCCCATGGTACACAAAACGGGTCAGATCCCTGTTGTAGAAGCAACGAATAAAGCATGCCCAATATAGAAGAACGCAAAATTCCCAAAATTGGCAAAGTTTTGCACAAGTTCGAAATATAGTGCGTACTTGAATGCAGTCTGGTAGAAAACCCAAAGAGATACATGAAGCACACCAGTGGCAAGACGTCATCAATACCTTCACTGCGTGATACCAACAGTGAAGTCATTGATCCCAGTGCCACTAAAGCAGAGTTATTAAACACGGCTTTCCGAAACTACTTCATCAAAGAAGACGAAGTAAATATTCCTGATTTCCAATCAAGAACAGCTGCGAATAATCTAATAGAGCTACTCAGATTGTCTCCTGTGTCGTTAATATAGATCAGGAACTATACAGGGCCTACAACACTTCCTTGGGGAACGCCGGTTATTACTTCTGTTTTACTCGATGACTTTCCGTCTGTTACTAGTAACTGTGACCTTTCAGACAGGAAATCTCGAATCCAGTCACACGACTGAGGCGACATTCCATAGCCACGCAGTTTGGTTAGAAGATGCTTGTGAGGAACGGTGTCGAAAGCCTTCTGGAGATCTTGTCTAAATCATTTTGCAATTAGTTCTGATCATATGATGAGTTCACAAGACGGTTCATCTGCAAACAATATAACAGAGCTGCTCAGATTGTCTCCTATGTCGTTTACGTATACAAGGAACAGCGGAAGACCTGTAACACTTCCTTGTAGAAAGCATATATTACTTCTGTTTCACTTGATGCCATTTGGTCAATTATTATGAACTGTGTCCTTTCTGACCGAAAATCACGAATCCAGTCACACAACTGAGGCAATACTCCATAGGCACGCACTTTGCTCAAAAGATGCTTATGAAGAACGGTGTCAGAAGTCTTCTGCAAGTATAAATGTATGGAATCAGTTTATCCCCTGTCGACAGCACTCATTACTTCGTGAGAAAAAGTGATAGTTGCGTTTCACAAGAACGATATTTTCTGAATCCATGGTGATTATTTGTCAATCAATGGTTCCGTTCAAACTAATTTATGATATTCTAACACAGTATATGTTCCAAAATCCTACTGCAAATCGACGTTAGTTATATGGGTCTGTAATTCGGCGGATTACTCCTATTTCCTTTCTTGGGTACAGGTGCGATCTGTGATACTTTCCAGTCTTTAGGTACGGATCTTTCGAAGAACGAGCGGCTGTGTATGATTGCTAAGTATGGAGCTATTGTATCAGCATGCTCTGAGAGGAACGTGACTGATGTACAGTCCGGATAAGAGGCTTTGCCTTTATTAAATAATTTCAGTTGCTTCACTACGTCGAGGATATCTGCTTATGAGTTACTCATGCTGGCAGTTGTCGAATTCTGGCATATTTACTTCGTCTCCTTTTGTGAAGGAGTTCCCTTTGTTATGTTTCGAACTCATACGACTTGGTCGTTTCCCGTGGGTACTACAACAGGCGAAACAATTTCATATCTCATTGTTATACTGTCTCGGAACACTTCTACGTTCTCACGATAAAATTTTTATCGCACATACCCATAACCTTTAGGAGGCCCTTTGTTTCAGTTCCAATATGGTAGTGACTTGGATTTTCCATATGCTGAAGTAAAGAAATATATTTATCTTGTAAATCTCTTGTAAAACTATTTTCGTTGACCGATTTATTAATTTTATTAAAAGTGGCAATAAATTACCTTTGGAGAGCACTTCATGAAATTCAAGACTAAAAACAGAGATTTGTAATAGTCTTTTTTCGAAATTTTTACTAATAATTGAAATCATCATTAACTGATACTGCTGTAAGTAAAAACAAATGGCTCTGAGCACTATGGGACTTAACATCTTAGGTCATCAGTCCCCTAGAACTTAGAAATACTTAAACCTAACTAACCTAAGGGCATCACACACATCCATGCCCGAGGCAGGATTCGAACCTGCGACCGTAGCAGTCCCGCGGTTCCGGACTGAAGCGCGTAGAACCGCACGGCCACCGCGGCCGACTTGCTGTAAGTAGATGAGATGTCAATGACCGCTCTAATCTCGTTACGACGAGCTATTGAATTTTTTGTGTCGCTTCGCTCTATCCTCAATCAAGATTTTGCTGCAGAGGACTCTTGACTTTACGTTTTGAAATCATCACTAACTGGCAATGCTGTAGGTAGGTGAGATGCCATTGACCTGTCTAATCTAGTAACGACGAGAATTCTGCTTATCACTTCGGTCTGTCCTACATTAACCTTCCTTTTATCTCAGAGGACTCGTTACTTTGCATTTTGAAACTCCATGGTGCACACCGAACGTAGCAATAAGGTGCTAATGAAGACCAGCAACGTGAGACTTGAGTTTATTCTGGCGTGTACAGTTTTCAAGCAACTTACTGGAATTCAGCCAGGTAATATTTACACAGACGGCCGACATTTCGGCGGGAGTGCACTTCGTTATTTTCAAGCCACAAACTGCAACGGACAGGTGATGTACAAGCAAATTTAAAACCTCTTCTTTGAGTAATTCGGTAAAGATAAAACACATACACACACACACACACACACACACACACACACACACACACACACACACACACACACAAATTTAAAACCTCTTCTTTGAGTAATTCAGTAAAGATAAAACACATACACACACACACACACACACACACACACACACACACACACACACACACACAATGAAAAATAATGCTACCAAAGATGACCAAAGTCAGAGGTAACATTGACTCTTTTTTTTTTTTTTTTTTTTTCTTTGACAAAAAACAGAGGAACAAAGTCAATGTTACCTGAGCTGCTAGTTCTTGGAAGAGCAGTTGAACGGAATGGACAGTGTCTTGAAAGGAGGATATAAGATGAACATCAACAGAAGCAAAACGAGGATAATGGAATGTAGTAGAATTAAGTCGGGTGATGCTGAGGGAATTAGATTAGGAAATGAGACACTTAAGCCGGCCGAAGTGGCCGTGCGGTTAAAGGCGCTGCAGTCTGGAACCGCAGGACCGCTACGGTCGCAGGTTCGAATCCTGCCTCGGGCATGGATGTTTGTGATGTCCTTAGGTTAGTTAGGTTTAACTAGTTCTAAGTTCTAGGGGACTAATGACCTCAGCAGTTGAGTCCCATAGTGCTCAGAGCCATTTGAACCATTTGAATGAGACACTTAAAGTAGTAAAGGAGTTTTGCTACTTGGGGACCAAAATAACTGATGATGGTCGAAGTAGAGAGGATATAAAATGTAGACTGGCAATGGCAAGAAAAGAATTTCTGAAGAAGAGAAATTTGTTAACATCGAGTATAGATTTAAGTGTCAGGAAGTCGTTTCTGCAAGTATTTGTATGGAGTGTAGCCATGTATGGAAGTGAAACATGGACGATAAATAGTTTGGACAAGAAGAGAATAGAAGCTTTCGAAATGTGGTGCTACAGAAGAATGCTGAAGATTAGATGGGTAGATGGCATAACTAATGAGGAGGTATTGAATAGAACTAGGGAGAAGAGGAGTTTGTGGCACAACTTGACAAGAAGGAGAGACCGGTTGGTTCTGAGGCATCAAGGGATCACAAAGTTAGCATTGGAGGGCAGTGTGGAGTGTAAAAATCGTAGAGGGAAACCAAGAGATGAATACATTAAGCAGATTCAGAAGGACGTAGGTTGCAGTAAGTACTGGGAGATGAAGAAGCCTGCACATGATAGAGTAGCATGGAGAGCTGCATCAAACCAGTCTCAGGACTGGAGACCACAACAATAACAACAACAAATTCCCGTAAGTTGTTTGAAAAAAGTACACAGCACAACGCACCGTACTTGCAGTGTCTGATTTTCCAGAGACCTTCCCACGCAGCCGGATCGAACAGAGCAGCTGCGTGCCATGTGACGGGCTCGCATCTTTTCAGGAGGGAACCCTGCTTTCCGCAGTTGGCCGCACTGGAGCACTCCGGAGCGAATGCGGCCTGTTGGTGTATTCAGGGACGCGCTCGCGCAACGTCCCTCTGCGTGTGTGTACACAGCGGCGAGGGTCAGGGAAACAGCACGGCCGCCAACCAGAGCTCGTTTGCTTTAACGAATTTAATCTTCGCCCTCGTCCGGCACTTGCGCAGAACGGCGGTTCCATTTCGGAGGAGGCAAACGAATCGCAGTGTAACTGCGAAGTGCGGATGAAAATTACAAGTCGTAAAACTGCGTCAACTACCGCCCTACCCCTGGGAAATCTAGAGTGTGCGAAAGAATTTTCCGGGCTCTGGCCGGTATTTCCAAATTCCCCTGACGTACACACACGCGGCTAGCGATGACAGTTTCAGATGATGGCACCGAGCGAGGCGGCGGAGTGGTTACAACACTGGACTTGCATTTGGGAGAACGAAAGTTCAAACTAGCGTCCGGCCATGCAGATTTTGATTTTCCGTGGTTTCCCTAAATCACTCCAAGCAGATGGTTCCTTTGGAAGGGCACGGCCGATTTCCTCCCATATTCTTGCCACATTTCGAGTTTGTGCTCCGGCTCTGGTGACTTCGTTGTCGAAGTGATGTTGTACTCCAAGCTTCCATTGACAAAGTGCTCCGTGGTATTAAGTACGTAGGCTTACGCTGTCTGTATCGGTATTAATCAAACCGTTTTTGGGTACTATTATGTGTCAGCTGGAAACACTAGAAAAAATTATAAATCACCGCTACGGTCGCAGGTTCGAATCCTGCCTCGGGCAAGGATGTGTCTGATGTCCTTAGGTTAGTTAGGTTTAAGTAGTTCCAAGTTCTAGGGGACTGATGACATCAGAAGTTAAGTCCCATAGTGCTCAGAGCCATTTGAACCATTTGAATTATAAAACCAAGCCGATATTTCGATAGTCTTTCGAAACCATCCTCCTCAGTTCGGCCTAATTCCTCGCTTTTGGGGTTAGTCTTCCCTCTGTTTTTTTTCCATACAGAAGACTTTTGTGAAGAAGATCTCCACGCTACTCTGACCTGTGAGACCGGTTACAGGATATAGCGTACGACGCTGTTACTGCACGTTAAGTTAAGTAAGGTCATCGGCCAAAAATACCACCCGAGTGCGCACGCACAGATGGATCACTACGCCTTAACGCGCGTCCACACGCTGCCTTTTTTGGATTTTCCTTTGCGCTTGCGCATAAATTTCCGGTAGCGCAATCATGCATGCGCATTTGTGTATGCGTAATTTCCTGGAAATGGAAGCTGCGCTTAAAACTCATTGCTACCCGCCTTAGGTGGGAAACCTTGCGCCTTTTAGCGGACGACGCGCAGGTGGTGGGTCCATATGTGTTTGACTGTACAGTGTTTTGAGGTTATGCTGTAAAGCGATTTATGTGCAATAATGTCAGTTGACTGCACAGGAAGCACGCTTAATGTTGTGTCTAGGAATCCTGTATACTCGGCTCGCTAGACAAACAATCAAAGAACCCGTATTAATGAGTTTTACTACAAGAAGACTAGTACAAATACTGAATTTGATAATGTGCCGCAAGCAAAGGGCGACATACAAAATAATAAACCTTCTTCAGGGTAGAGAAACACAAGTCTGTGCTAATGACAGAGGCTACGATGCCTCCGCTAACGGAGTGGCTAACTTTGAAGCTGCTATCGAAGTGGGCTGCAACCCATCAGGCGCGGCACTCTTCACCTAGGGCCCGCTGCTGTCGCGTTGTCGTCCTGGAGGGAGGAAGGTCAGCGTGCGATTGGCTGACCTCTTCTCACAGCTGTCTCTTCTCTGTCGTTACTCACTGGCGCGCCGGGGCTGACCTTACGCCGTAACACGTAAGATTACAGATGATTAAAGACAATAAAAAGTCGTGTGTAACGCCACTTCTGAAGACATTTGACTAAAAATTCGAGATTTGTTGCCATGAGTGTCGCGTATTGCATAAAAAGTCTCCGATCACATTTCTGTAAACAACAAGATATCACAAATCTCGCAGTAGGAACAATGAGGACAGTAACCCAAAAATTTATGAAAAGGAAAACTGTGGACGAATATTCATGCTATGACGACTTAAATGCACAACTGAGGAGCCTTACACCTGAACAAAATAAGTCATTGGATATGTGTAGCTACTCAACAAGTTACTAGAAATAGAAGTGAACCACACTGATGATGCAAAAAAAAAAAAAAAAAAAAAAAAAAAAAAAAAAAAAAAAAAAAAGCGAAACTGGAAAACACAACTTCCATTCTACTTGATTCTGGCGACTATGTAATTCCCAAATTTATCGACTCCGAGGATGCTAATCTACATGTCATATTTCAGGATCGAATGCAAACGTTGCATTGAAATATGTAATGTCTAGGAGGCCTGCATACTCGGTTCGCTAGACAAACAATCAAACAAGTCGTATTAGTGAGTTTTATAACAAAAAGAAAATTACAATACCTAACTTTGGCAATTACACAGACGTGTCGCTAGCAGAGAGCGACTTACGAAATAATCATTCTTCTTCAGTATAGACAGTTCCAAGTCTGCGCTACATAGAAGAGTACAAGCGAAGTAACTAGAGCTGACGCTGCTATCGAAGTCGATAATCTTCAAGCTGCTATTGAATTGGGTCGTCACCAGTCGGTCGCTGCGCTTATGTCCTCTTCACATAGGGGCCGCTGCTGTCGCTTTGCCGTCCTGGAGACGGGTCTGTCAGCGTGTGATTCCGACGTCTTCTCACAATCATCCCTTCTCTATCGTTCACCACTGCCGTGCAGGCGCTTGACTTTATGCAGTAACAGGTGACAGCCCTAGTTTGGAAATATTGTTACGAAATGACGTGGGAACGGAATACGACGCTTCATTTGCTTAAAAGATTGAAGATTTGCCTCCCATTTCTATAAACAATAGAAGAGGAGGGAAATTATGGTAACAGTAATAAAGTAAAAAGTTAAAAATTCATCTATAGTATACAATAAAAATAGGAAGTATTTCATGTGCTACCTGTTCTTATATAATATGCCTTCATCTGCTTGTAGGCCTTGAAAACGGACAAATTAACACGAGAAAAGGAGTTCTTCAACCTCAGTTTTCACGCTTTAGCACGGACTGTTCGTAACGCTGAAACATTGGTATGATCCCGGATTATTGTATTAGTTTCAAAAAAGAGCAATAGTTTCAAGAAAGTGCGATAGTTTCAAAAAAGTGCAGTGGTTTCAAAAAAGTGCAGTGGTTTCAAAAAAGTGCAGTGGTTTCAAAAAAGTGCAGTGGTTTCAAAAAAGTGCAGTGGTTTCAAAAAAGTGCAGTGGTTTCAAAAAAGTGCAGTGGTTTCAAAAAAGTGCAATAGTTTCAAGAAAGTGCAATAGTTTCAAGAAAGTGCAATAGTTTCAAAAAAGTGCAATAGTTTCAAAAAAGTGCAATAGTTTCAAAAAAGTGCAATAGTTTCAAAAAAGTGCAATGGTTTCAAAAAAGTGCAATGGTTTCAAAAAAGTGCAATGGTTTCAAAAAAGTGCAATAGTTTCAAAAAAGTGCAATAGCTTCAAAAAAGAAAGAAAGAAATAGCTCAGTAGGTGAATACTGGTGATTTTTCATACTGTTCCGTCACTTACCACTTTTCGAGAGACGTAGCGAACGGTGGACGGACTAAATTTTCTCTTATTTGCCTATTTAATTTAATATATTAATTCTACGTATCTTGAAACGGAGTCAAAATTTTTCAGTCTTCGTTCGGTCTCAGCGTGTAGCATAGGAGGTAATAGGAATAAAAGGCTGATAATCTTTTATCTCTAAAAGCTGTTTGGAATTTTGAAGTTGGTGGAAAGTTCTGTGGGACCAAACTGCTAAGGTCATCAGTCCCTAGGCTTACACACGAATTAATTTAACTTTAACTTATGCTAACGACAACACACACACACCCATGCCCAAGGGAGGACTCGAACCTCCGTCAGAGAGAGCAGCGCGAACCGTGGCAAGGCGCCCCAGACCGCATGGCTACCACACGCGACAGAAAGCTGTTATTTTGAGCTGTATTAACAGTCAGATTGAACTGGCATGACAAAAAACCCGATATAACGAAAAACCGGTTGTTTCGGCGATAGCAGCCATCCCTCGCAATTGGTGGTTATCTTACCACCGTATGGAGAAGTTAAGTTTGGCAGCACTTATGCTAATCGAGAGTAGTAGTTCACATGCCGGCATCTGGTTTCACCAGCGTAACACTGCACTATACACGTTTACCTTACAATCAGCTACAATGACACACACAAGTGACACAATTCCCACATATCCGCAAGGAATGGGTCAGAGTGCGCGGAGGAAGAACACGCCTTCCGACAGGCGGCTGAGCCCACTCAGTGGGATATCCCAGAGAACAGTGCCATGCAACACTTACATTTTTTTGTTGGTGGTTAACGTTTCTAAACTGACTTTAAAGATACCAGGTCCTAATGACACCGCCCGGCGCTCTATTTTTGACAGGCGCCACCTACCGGTAGCTCTGCTGACTCATCGCTCTGCGCATCAGACATCTCATCGTGAAGTCAGCTTGTTAGTGGCGGCCCGTCGTTGTCTGCGGAGCTTATATGCCGCACCCAACTTGCTCCACCTCGGTGCAGGGGACCGCCCCTCCACAATCACTTGCCGCGTCGCAAACTTTTAATAGCGTAAAGTCGCTGCTAACAACCTGCGCACAACTTTGTTTCTTTGTAATCCGGCTGTGCCAGGTTCCGCAGCTCGTACGTCAGTCCAGGCAGACCACGAGGGCTGCAACTCCTTCCGGCCCCAGTGGAATACCGCGTGCACCGGCAAATTCCTCCGCTGGGCTACCTGTACTAAAAGTTTCCATTCGCCACAGGCTACCATACTACACAGTTCTTCACTTCTCAGCCCACGTTTCCATGTATCCTCGGTGGGTCAGTATTATCAATTACATGGCTGTTCAGCGTACATTTTATTGCATAATTTCCATGTTTTTTTTCTGGAATAGAATATTGTAAAATTGGTTTCTCCATTTTCCTTATACTTGAGTCTGTAACCATTAAATATCGACTAAAATAAGTCATGACTCCATTGAATTATTTGAATAAGCTCCTTCATTCAGCACTACTTGACAATTTCAACCTGATCTTATTTCACACTGCAACTAGTAACCATAGCAACGGACATGGATGACTACACGAACGAAAAGAAATACGTATACAGGGTGAACATTAATAAAACCGACAAACTGTAGGGACGGAGGCCGGCCGCTGTGGCCGAGTGGTTCTAGGCGCTGCAGTCCGGAACCGAGCTGATGCTGCGGTCGCAGGTTCGAATCCTGCCTCGGGCATGGACGTGTGTGTGATGTCCTTACGTTAGTTAGGTTTAAGTACTGCTAAGTCTAGGGGACAGATGACCTCTGATGTTAAGTAAAATAGTGCTCAGAGCCATTTTTTAGGGACGGGTTTCTGAATGGATGTGGAGGAAAAAAAGTTCCTGTGAACATGTGTCCGGAAATGTATCGTTGCCACCGTAGTTGGCGCTGAGGAATGACAGTTACCTCTGAACACGTGCCGTGTGTTCCTTGTGTGCTGCAAGCTGTGTGATTGACTCAGCGTACTGTAAGGAGCTGAATGATCCGGTGTTCATGCCGGGAACAAGCCTAGATGGTGTTTGTGTACGGCCAAGCAAGTGGAAACTGTCGAGAGGGAACACGACTATACCGAAACAGGTGCTCTCACAGACACCAACCACATCACACAACATTTCAAGCCCTTTTTTGGGCTTCTGTGTCATCGTGGTTGCTTGTAGATAGACAAACGTGCAGGGAGGCGGCAGACTGTGCGTACACCACATACAGAGGGCCGGTTTCCACAGGATATTCAGACGAACCCTAGTAAAAGCTCCACGCAAGTGGTCCGTCAACATGGTGTAAGCCAAACTCAGATTATTTTTATCCTGCATGACAACCGCTACTAGCCTCTGCTACTAGCCTTCTCACCAGCAGTCCCATGGAGGCCACTTCGAACGTCTCTTGTGAGGTGGATGCGTTGCATTTCTGTACTATGTTCCGGGACACGTGTTGTCGTTGAACGCACAACGTCCGTTTCCGGACTTTTGTTCATAAGATGCCTCGCAGCAGACGTATGTGCGAACCGTACCGTCAAATCTGTGAGTTTGAAAGAGGCTGCATCATTGGAATGAGAGAATGTGATGCATCCATCCGGGACTCTGCTGCTCGTGTGGGACGAAGTATTTCAGCAGCGCAACGGGTGTGCGCAGAACGGTTCACGGAAGCACACCCAGACCACCTCTGAGAAGATTGACACCTCATTTGAATGGCATTGCAGGACGCATCTTCGTCCTCCTTGGCTCCGGCACAGCATTGGAACAGTGGAACACATTGTACACTATCAGGGGTGACAGTTTGTAGCCGTGTATTACGGCATGGATTGGTGCTCGCCGTCCGATTCTCCGCCTACCTTTGACGAATGTCCCGAAACGTACTAGACGTTAGTGGTGTTGGAGCGACGTCACTGTGGACAGGAAAACCATCATAGAGCGTTTCGGACGAATCCAGGTTGTGATTGCTTCAAAATGATGGCCGCATTTAGGTTCACCGCAGACGGGGGCAGAGGCATCACAGTGACTGCATTCGCGCAAGATACAGCTCCAACTCGAGGCCTTATGGTGTGAGGTGTTATTGGGTACAGCCACAAATCACAGTTGATGCGTGTCCAGGACACTACTAGAAGCGTGACCTCCTGAAAGACATCCTGTGACTCGTAGCCATACACTTTCTGCAAAACACCCCGGGAGTTACTTTTCAGCAAGACAATTCACGATCACATGTTGCTGCACGATCACGTGCCTTCTTGGTGTCACAGGATGTCAGCCTTTTTCCAGGCCCGCGAGATCGCCAGACTTGTTGCCAACCGAAAGTGTGTGGGATGTGGTGAAACGACCGGAGCAGCGCTGTGACCCGATGCCAAACACCACAGATGAACTTTGGAACCAGGTGAATTCAGCATGGATGGCTACAGGACACTGCTCGCGCCTTATACGCGTCGATGCCATCACCCGTGGAACAAGTTAATCGGGCCCATGGCGGACCATGTGCCTACTAGGCAACATGACACATGCTGAACCAAGGTGACAAATGCTAATCATTTCTGCTGAACATTCTAATGTACATGTCCTGTGTATATGAGCGTCCTGTCTCTTGTCGTTCAAGGTGTTCTGATATTTCTGAACATGAGTGTATTTCACCGCACCCAATGCCGCATATTACAGCTTCACGATGAACGTGTCTTATTTTCGTTCTTCCCCGTATTTATTGTGGTACTTCAAAGTAACGTACAGCACCGCACCTATTTTGAAAAGTTTGCAGTGAAAAATGCAGTCCCTGGACAGTGTAAGTTTGGTCCATTTTACGGCATGTATTGCTGCGTAAGAAATGTAGTTAACATAGTTTAATTGTTTTTAACGCCGGAAGAAAAGCCGTTTCTCTTTGCAGTCTCGAGTACGTGTGCGATACATTTTTGCTTTCGGCTGAGACGGGCTACGACACGCCACACATGACACTATGAATGTGCGTCGTACTCGGTAGCAGGTTCGAATCCTGCCTCGGGCATGGATGTGTATGATGTCCCTAGGTTAGTTAGGCTTAAGTAGTTCTAAGTTCTAGGGGACTGATGAACTCAGATGTTAAGTTCAATAGTGCTCAGAGCCATTTGAACCATTTTTTGAGTCGTACTGTGCGAAGCTCTCTCGTGTTGCTGCTGATACATGCCGAAGAATTCACGCGCACGTGTGCCTTCAATCTGGGCAGATGTCTTGACCTGTTCATTTCTTTCTGTGCTGTGTATCTACATCTACATCCACGTAGGTAGGCCTACTCTGAAATCCACCGTACGGTGGGTGTCGGAGGGTATCCTTTACCACTACTACTACTTTCCAGTTCTAATAGCAAATAGAGCGAGGGAAAAATGAGTTTCTATATGCCTCCGTATGAGTCATAATTTATAGTATTCTATCTTCGTAGTCCTCATGCGCGTTGTATGATGGCGGCAGTAGAATCGTTCGACAGTCAGCTTAAAATGCCAGTTCTTTAAATTTTCTCAGTTGCGTTTTTCGAAATAACGTCGCCTTTCCTCCACGAATTCCGAAGCATCTCCGTAACACTGAAGTGTTACCCGAACCTACCGGTAACAAATTTAGCTCCCCCCCCCCCCCCCCCCCCCCCCTCTGAATTGCTTCGATGTTTTCCTTCAATCCGACCTGGTACGAACCCCAAACACTCGAGCAGTACTCAAGAATAGGTCGCACCAGCTTCCTATATGCTGTCTCCTTCACACGTGAACTACACTTTCCTAAACTTCTCCAAATTGACAGAAGTCCACCATTTGCTTTCCCTACCACAGTTCTCACATGCTCGTTGCGTTTCGTATCGTTTTTCAACATTACTCCAGATATGACTTGTGTCAACCACGACACTAGTAATACTGTGTCCGAATATTACGGGTTTGTTGTTCTTAATTATCCGCATTAACTTAAATTTTTCCACATTCAGAGCTAGCTACCATTCATCGCACCAAGTAGAAATTTTGTCTACGTCACCTTGTATCTTCCTACAGTCACTCAACTTCGATACCCTACCGTACACCACAGCCAGCATCATCAGCAGACAACCGCAGGTTACTACCTACCCTGTCCACCAAATCATTTACGTATACAGAGAACAACAGCGGTCCCATCACGCTTCCCTGCGGCACTCCTGACGATACCCTTGTCTCTGATAAACAGTCGCCGTCGCGGACAACATACTGTGCTGGGTTACTTAAGCAGTCTTCGAGCCACTCACATACCTGTGAACTTATTCCATATGTTCGTACCTTCGTTAACAGCCTGCAATGGGGCGCAGTGTCAAAGGCTTTCCGGAAATCTGGAAATGTAGAATCTGTATGTTAGCTTTCATCCGTAGTTCGCAGTATATCATGTGAGAAAAGGGTGAGCTGAGTTTGGCACGAGCGATGTTTCTAAAACCATGCTGATTCTTGGACATAAGCTTCTCAGTCTTAAGAAAGTGTATTATATTCAAGCTGAAAATATGTTCAAGGATTCTGCAGCAAACCCATGTTAAGGATATTGGTCTGTAATTTTGCGATTCCGTTCTTTTAGCCTTCTTATATACAGGAGTCACCTGGACTGAATCGCTCACACAAGAGAGCTGTTCGAAAATTCGTTCAGCTTGCCGAGATAAACCCTGTCTGTGGGATTTCAATATTAAATCGAATCTGAGGGTAGATGCGACCAGCTTGGCGTGAAGGAAGATAGCAATGGAAATTAAAGAAACGGGTAAGAACTTGCTGTGGCATCTGTAACATCGTTTGTAACTCACTGTGTGACGAAGCAAGCTGGGATATTCTTACTTCCCATCTTTTTTTCTATCTGCCTCCTTAAAATTCACTTTTTCATTTTTGAACTAAATACCACTAACATACGGGAGTATAATCTGCATTTTCATAAAAAAGAAAGGTTGGCCATCAGTTTTAACTGATTTTGCGCTTAGTTTTATATATGTAATTGATTTTCTAATTTATTTTGAATATTCCTATTTAGCATCTTTCATTATTGGGTGAATCAGTAATTGTTTCGTAATTATAAAGTTTTGGAAGAACAACTAATAGTATTCTTAAAGAAGCTATAGGAAAACGTGCAACAAAAACAGCCCTTAATTAATTCCAAAGAAATTAGTAGTTTTGTTAAAAGTATATCTGTTAATTTCATCACTTAAACGAAGAATTCGGCCTAATTCTTGTAGTAGAAGAAACTGTTGAAAACACAGAATTTTCCGATATATTCAGTTAATATAATGAGTTAAGTTTTAACTGTGATTTCTGTAAATTAAAAATCAAATAATGTTTAGTTTCAGTGCCTATTATTGTGAGGATATATAAGGGCCCAACTTTTGGTCCTGAGATAGTTAGTCCACGGCCGAGTTTCAGATGACGAACACTTGTTGGTTAGATCAACAACAATGCATCAACTGAACTGTGAAGTAAGTGTAATACAAAAAGGCCGTGTGTTAAAACAATGACAGTGTCTGTTCAATACGTACCTTATTATCCCGAAAAAACTGAACTATGAGATTAGGTTTTTACTGCTCGTAGATGTTCAACAGTAAACTATTGCAGCAGTATGTGGATTTTTGCCTGCAAACTATTAATGAGGCTTATCGAAAGTTAAACAGTAGTGCACTGGCCATATAACTGTGTATTATTGGGTGGTTGTGAACAGTGAAAGTAAGGAACTGTGAAACCCAAATGTTCACCTATTGACTACATCATTTAAAGTAGTCAGTGCTGATCTTTTCAGCGAGTGTAGCAACACAATATGTCGACACCGAGGACAGTCAATGAGATAATAAAGCAGGCAAACATCACATACGTTGCCCCAGGTGAGGACTATTTTATGTGGGCAACTAGGACTCACGAACTTTGACAGTGAACTCGAGCGTTATAGTGGTTTAAGTGGAGGAGATGCAACAGCCAATCAGCACATGGGTTTCAAGGCCACAGCAACCAGTCAGGCAGTGGGTTCTATGGAAGCAGCCACTGAGTACAGGAACAGCCAATCAGCGTGCAGGTGGACACAGCTGACCGGGATAAACAAGACGCCTCACTGAGATAATTACAACTTGCAGCAGCCGTGCAGATGACAGATCGAGATGACAACCACAGCAGAGCAGCAGAACAAGAGTGAATAAGAATAAGGTAATTTCATAGCAAAGGTCGTTTTATACCGAGTGATACATAATGAGTGGCTTTAATGAAAAAGACAGTGTGACTGCGAACAAAGCTGTAAAGGTTAAGTTTTTAAGTGACTGGTTCCGTAGATGATAGTAGCTATAAATCAGACATGGATGTAACTTTGAATGATGGGGACGGAAGTCGTATTGCAGATGGAATGATAAAAGCATCATATACATTGTATGGTGATGTGAGAGAAATGGAAGAAAACAGTACCGATGTGGATGAGATCGTTAAGGTTAAGGAGGAGGAACCTGGTAGCAAAAATCAGCAAGTGCAAAAGTTTATGGCAGGTGGAAAAGTGGAAGCGATGTTAATGCAAATTATAAATAGTTTGAGTAATGTGTGTACGAAAGACGACATTAGTAGCACGAAAGTAGACATTAGCAGGGTGGAAAAGAAAACTGATAGCATTAGAATTGACATGGTTAGCTTAAAGGATGAACAGAAGGAAGATATTGAAAAAGAGATTAACGTAGACATCTCTAATCTTTCAGAATTAAATAAGAAGGTTGAAGTGGTGGTTAAAGATTGTGATGAAAAGGAAAGTAGAGCAGAGTACTAATGATAAATTAACATTAATAAGTAGTAAATGTCTATAAGAGAGAAAGAAACTTTGTGATGACTATAGTAGGAGGGTGGATGCTTCCAAGAAATTTTGTGCTGAAAGTAGAGTTAAACTTGAGAACCAAATCAATCAGATTAAAAATTGAATGAAAGTGTTCAATGTAGATGATGCAAGAACAGCTTACCCTTCAAACTAGGAAGTTTATTTAGGAGAGGAACCAAATGGACCTTGTAAGCTGGCTGCTCAGCTAATACTGTGAAAAGTTTGTGTAAATAAAAAAAAGTTTGCTCAGATACAAAGTAAACTGGAGCTGGCTACTTTTATACACAACAAAATTAAATGTCAAATGCTTTTGTATTCCCAGCGCTTACATCTGGAAGAGGACGTGGACAAGTGACTGTGTCAGGACCGTTGCCAGGGTGCTTCAGCCAGCGGGCCAGTCACTCACTCACTACGAGCACAATGCGGGCGCAGCCTCGGGTCAGGACGCCCTTAGCGAGCCCAACACGCGACGTGTCCGCTCCACCGGGTCTAAACTTAGCCCAGCTCCACTGCACAGTGCTGTGCCGTGTAGCCTAGCCGCCGCGCCGCCTCGGCTATCGTTTTCCGGCCGGCTGGGCGCGCACTGCTGCTACACGTGTTCCTCGCGCCCGTTGAGAACACCTCCTGCACTTCGCTGCCGGCTTTGGCAGCTGGGCGCGCGAGTGGGGCGACTCAACGGACAGTCCCAGAAATACACAGCGCCCTACAGCTGCCGTGGTGAGTGGCGGCTTGGGGTTTACTTAAACACAGCAGATGCGGTGCTACGGACTTCAGGGACTTGCTAGTGGCCAATGTGACCTCTTCGCCAACATCTACAGCTACAGTTGAACTTCACAATCCGCAGTAGGGTTTGTGGCGAAGGGTGCACAGTGTATGAGGGTCTGCTTTTAATGGCGCATACACACTAGGCCAGCCAAGGCCAACAAGTGACAGAGACTGGATTTGGCCGAACGTTGGTCCCCAATCTATTGGTAATCGGCTTCTCATCCACGCCAAACGAAGGGCTTGGTGCCAAGGGATTCAGCTATGAGTAAAAGCTGTTTGTTCAGACTCTGGTAACTTGCCAACGTTGCTCCCATTTTATACCTACCTTAAAGGTAAACTGAAATATGGGCTATTTCATTTTTTTTCCTAATGAGAAAACGTTATTGAATTGAGAAGGGATGTGCTTGCAGCAGAAAGTTAATAATCACGCCCAGTATCGTTTGATTCTCTTTGTCGTTTATGGTTCACATTTATGGCGAAACTATGTTAATAAATACATCAGTTTCTATTTCACATTGTCATTTTAGTTTTGTAATAGCTGAGTAATTTCCCTTCAAGAGTTCGGTCTTTTCAGTTTGTTTTTGTAATCACATTTCTTAGGGGACCATAAACATCACCTTTAACGCTATCTCCCATTTCCAGTCTATACAACAGTATTTTTAAACACAATAAATACACATCCTAAGCGATATGAAGCCCTTGCATTGTAGTGGAAGCAGCGACAATTAAAATTAGGTTTTTCAGGACAGCCACACATTACACTGAATTCGCTTTTTAATTTATCAGTCAACTGGTGGTGGTAGTGGTAGTGGTGGTGAGGTCCCATTCTCCGAGGAGCGTAGTGGACGGTGCGGGAGACCCACACCGACGTACGAGGCAAGGTCCTAGTGGAGGTGGTTTGCCATTGCCTTCCTCCGACCGTAATGGGGATGAATGATGATGGTGAACACAACAGCACCCAGTCATCTCGAAGCAGTAAAAATCCCTGACCCTGCTGGGAATCGAACCCGGGACCCCGTCCGCGGGTAGCGAGCTGCTGTACTTGAAACTGTAAATTCCAGAGTTTCTGGTGATGCTTTTGTTAAATTGCGGAACCGGGCAATAAAACATAGTATGTGGGATCTGTGGCTGCCCAGAAAAAGTTTGGCCCCTTCTGCCGGAGGTCCGACTCGTCCCTCTGGCATGGCTGTGTGTGTTGTTCTTAGCATAAGTTAGTTTAAGTAGTCTGTAAGTCTAGGCACCGATGACCTCAGCAGTTTATTCCCTTAGGTATTCGCACACACACAAAAATAAGTTAAATACACCCCCGTTCTAGAGACATAAGTAATCCCTACTGAGCCAACGAACATTCGACACGCCGTCCATAGCTTGAGGGAGGTACCAACGCCAACCAACCGCCAACGCTGCCATGTTACCGCCAGCGGAGCGAACCCCAATGCATGCTAACCTCGTTTTTGGGTCCGATTTGCGGCCCGTACACACTAAGCAAATGTCGGCCAACGAAGTAGTTGGCTGTCGTTCGTTGGCTTTCGTTGGCCTAGTGTGCACGCACCTTGATGTTTTTAATGATACAGCCTTCCTCACATGAATGACACAACTAACGATCATGCTGATAACAAAATAACTTACAATTATAGCATTCAATTACAAATCATACACAGGGTGAGCCACATACAACCTGCACCCCACTTTTGCAGGGAATAGTTCAATATATCGAAAACGAGTTTACGGCAAACGGCACTAAGAAGAGGTGCACACACTTTTGTAGTCTTCTTCTTCTTCTTCTTCTGCACTTCAATACTGATGCACTTGCACTTGTTCCGTCTTCTCCTGTCATTACCACCTTATTCTTCATACGTCCCTTACTCCTCTTATCAGAGACCAGAAGTGGGATTTTTCTGCACTCTTTCTTTTTACGTGATATTTTCACAATGTTTCCTTCTCTTCCTTTTCATTAATATCATAAATATCAAATTCATTCCTAATATCTTCATTTCTAATACGGTCTTCCTTGGTAACAACTCTCACTTTTCTTATAAATCTAATTTCTGCCGCTTGTAGTTTACTTCGAACACATGTTTTAGGAATCTGTGACTCACTTCCATATAATAATAAAGTGTATTTATGGTTTTATAAAATTTTAATTTTGTTTTGCTCTGGAATGTTTTGTTTGTCATTCCGTATATTGACAGATATTTGTCAGTCCTATTTTATTTGTTCTTATCCATGCCATAGTATACATAGATGTTAAAAAATTAAAGTTGGAGACCTGCTCAAGTGGTGTATAATCTGTTATTTTTTAACCGTGGGGGGGGGGGGGGGGGGGGGGTTTATCCCATCATGAGCTTTCATTTTAGTTTTCTTTGTTGATCTTTGAAGATTATATTCTCTTTTTCCTACTTGGTGTAATTTATAAACTGCTTTTCGTTGCTCATCTTCTATTTATTCGAAAATGGTAACATTATCTGGAAACATAACGGCACTAACATATTTATCTCTGTTAAACGATGGACTAGATCTACGTTCTGTCCGCCGGTCGCAGTGTCCGAGCGGCTCTAGGCGCTGCAGTCTGGAACCGCGCGACCGCTACGGTCGCAGGTTCGAATCCTGCCTCGAGCATGGATGTGTGTGATGTCTTTAGGTTAGTTAGGTTTAAGTATTTCTAAGTTCTAGGGGACCGATGACCTCAGAAGTTAAGTCCCATAGTGCTCAGAGCCATTTGAACCATTTTATGTCCTGTCCCCAGTTCTTAATGATACCGTTTACATGTACATTAAACAATGTTGGTGACAGGCTACAGCGGTGTTTCAGTCCATTACTGGTAGGATACCCAGTTGCAATCATTATATCCCACACTTTCTTTCTGTTCCCTTGTCGTAAGCCTTTTCGAAGTCAGTAAGAGCTATACTGGTATCCATCTCTAGATCGAGTTCTCGTCGTTTCTCTAATCCTTTTTTGTGCTAAATATATTAACGCTGTGTGAACGATCCATTCGGAATCCATTTTGTTCTTGTAATAGCTTATGGCTCTTAAACGGTTATTGATGATTTTAGCAAATATTTTATAAGATGGGTGTAGTAGGCTAACTCCTCTACAGTTATGACAATTGTTTCTTTGACTTTTTTTAAAAAAAATTATGACGCTTCTTATATTTTCAAGGGTATGGTGTTTTACACCATTGCCAACATTCATTAAATAAATGTAGCCTAGTAATCTAAAATTAATAGTATCTGGTCCATAAGCTTTCTTGTTTTTCATACTTTTGAAAACTACTTGCAGTAGTTCTATTAGTTTCAATCCACCGTACCATTACGTGATGAGGTTATCCTTCCTCTTTTCCTTCTTGCCGGGCGCTGTAGCCGAGTGGTTCTAGGCACTTCAATCTGGAACCGCGCTGCTGCTACGGTCGCAGGTCCGAATCCTGCCTTGGGCTTGGATGTGTGTGATGTCCTTAGGTTAGTTAGGTTTAAGTAGTTCTACGTCTAGGGGACTGATGACCTCAGATGTCAAGTCCCATAGTGCTAAGAGCCATTTGAACCATTTGAACCATTTTTTGAACCTTCTACCATCCTGAATCTCCTATTTGCCCAATATTTTTATAATTTCTTTCCACTGATCTTCGCTAAATATTTTTTATATTTTTGTACTATAGTTATTAAACATCGTACCAGTCAGGATATTGAAGCAAGTATGGCTTTATTAAAAGGGACGTTGTGCTTTTTGTTTAAGGAACCTGAAAAGCCTAGTACAGTCAAATAACGCTCACTTATGTTGGAACTGAAACTTTTCGCAAAAATATTCGAGAAATGCGCTAAATTTGAAATGCTAGTCGGAAGGAATCGTCTACTGCACCGCCAGGTGGGACTCCCCTTGTCACGTTGCGTCCTTTTAGCGGGCCTGTGAAACGAACAACTCTCGTCGGCCCTGGTGGCTTCAGTCCGGAACCGCGTGACTGCTACGGTCGCAGGTTCGAATCCTGCCTCGGGCATGGATGTGTGTTATGTCCTTAAGTTAGATAGGTTTAAGTAGTTCTAAGTCTAGGGGACTGATGACCTTAGATGTTAAGTTCCATAGTGCTCAGAGCCATATTTTCGAACTACTCTCAGGAGCGTATCGGAAGCGTTAATTATGCAGTGAAAAGTGTATCTAAGCTGTAGCAACATAGTAACGTCCAGAATTCACCCACGAACAGAAGAAGACGTAAGTTATGCAACTAACCACACCAATCTCATTTTAAACACGAGAACAAGAACAACACATTTAGCAGGCAAATAACAATGACGTACAAATCAGGACAAGTGAAATACAGCAAAGAGAAGCGTCAAAAAAGGGCTTATACCATTACTTTACCGGAATATATAGTTTAAAGACTATTCTGAACAAAAATTAAATTCTGACGTCGTCGCTGTGTTGCGGATTATGTAGTAAATTAATACAGGCTTCTAGTTCATTTCTATTTGAAGCTTTAGGAAAAATATAATGTAGGAGAGAGGTAAACTGCGTTTCTAATCTAAACAACTACAAAATCTGCTTTCAACATATTCATAACCAACATAAAAGCTGAAATCAATAACTTTTATTTAATTGTCGAGTTCGGTTTTGACCATCCTGACTGCAAGAAAACCGAGCGAGGTGGTGCAGTTGTCAGCACACTGGATTCGCATTTGGGAAGACGACGACTCAATCCCGCGTCCCGCCACACTGATTTAGGTTTTCTGTGATTTTCCTAAATCGCTTCACGCAAATGCTGGGATGGTTCTTTTGAAAGGAAAAATTGTTGAAGAAGTTATGGTTGTTATGGCTTAAATGCTGGACGCAGTATGCGATCTTCAAGCAGTGCACGTGGTGTGTCACCACAGCTGAACATTCCGTGGTCCACCGTTGAAAATATTCTGCGAGCAACTGTGGAACGGCATCTCTAACGCGTTTCCAGGCTGTTGTGCATGCAGGTGGTGCTCATATCGAGCAACGGTACTAACCTCGAACGTGACTATGGTACACAATTAACAAATGTTATCCTATCATGTGGAAATTAAAATGTGTTTCTTTCAATTTTATATTCGTTATTCCTCTTCCCCATGCCCTTAAAAATGTTTCCATAAAGTTTCACTGCCCTACGACGACTCGTTTTTCATAGGGGTACTCAAGTACCAAAAGTTTAATTATAACCACTGCGTATGTGTGCTATGTACACTGTACAGAGTTTGTGTACGTGTGTAATACATTCACTATACGTAATGTCTGAAATGAATTGTACAAAGAATGTAATGTGTTCATTATGTGTGTGTGTGTGTGTGTGTGTGTGTGTGTGTGTGTCTGTGTCTGTGTCTGTGTGTGTGTGTGTGTGTGTGTGTGTGTGTGTGCGCGCGCAGGCCAAGTAGGTATTAAGACAACATGCCAAATAGCATTGTATAAATGTCCTAAATAAATAAGAAAATGAAAACAGTAATATCAATGATACCAGTATCCTTTCTAAGCCAGGTACAGAAACATTCCCCTCGCTTTAATACACTGAAGCGCCAAAGAAACTTGTATAGGCACGCGTATTCAAATACAGAGACATGTAAACAGGCACAATACGGCGTTGCGGCCCGCAACACCTACGTAAAACCGCAAGTGTCTGGCGCAGTTGTTAGATCGGTTACTGCTGCAGCTTATCAAGATTTAAGTCAGAACGTGGTGTTATAGTCGGTGCAAGGGCGATGGGACGCTGCGTCTCCAAGTTAGCGATGAAGTGGGGATTTTCCGGTACGACCATTTCACGAGTATACCGTGAATATCTGGAATCCAACAAAACATCAAATCTCCCACATCGTTGCAGCCGCAAAAAGATCTTGCAAGAACGGGACCAACGACGACTGAAGAGAATCGTTCAACGTGACGGAAGTGCAATCCTTTCGCAAATTGCTGCAGATACCAATGCTGAGCCATCAACAAGCGTCAGCGTGCGAACCATTCAACGAAACATCATCGATACCGAAGGCCAACTCGTGTACCCTTGACGACTGCACAGCACAAAGCCTTACGCCCCGTCTGGGCCCGTCAACACCGACATTAGAGTGTTGATGACTGGAAACATGTTTCCGGGTCTCGTTTCAAATTGTATCGAGAGGATGGACGTGTACAGATATGGAGACAACCTGGACCCTGCGTGTCAACAGGGGACTGTTCAAGTTTGTAGAGGCTCTGTAATGGTGTAAGGCGTGTGCAGTTGGAGTGATATGGGACCTTGATACGTCTAGATACGATTCTGACAGGTACCACGTACGTAAGTATCCTGTCGGGTGAGCTGCATCCATTTATGTCCATTGTGCATTCCGACCGACTTGGGCAATTTCAGTAGGACAATGCGACAGTTGCTACAGGGTCGCTCCAGGAACAGTTTCTGAATTTAAACACTTCTGCTAGCCGCAACCCTCCCCCCTTCCCCCCTACGTGACCATTACTGAGCATATTTGCGATGCCTTGCAACGTACTGTTCAGAAGAGAGCTCCACCCCCTCGTACTCTTACGGATTTATGGACAGCCCTGCACAATTCATGGTTTCAATCCCGTCCAGCACTACTTCAGACATTAGTCGAGTCCATACCACGTCGTGCTGCGACACTTCAGCGTGCTCGCGGGGGCCCTACACTGTATTAGGCAAGTGTACCAGTTTCTTTGGCTCTTCATTATATATGACTAACTTACGTATTCCGCAGGGTTAACGGATTACCGAGCGAGCTCTTGTCAAGAGTCTCAGGAGATACGGCTGCACAGGCCGAGATGGTGGAGGAAATTGTGGCGTTTTGCGAAGATGAATATACTGCAACTCGCTCCAGTTCGCTGTGTCATTTCCAGCCCGTCCCACAGCGCAACAAGTTAAAAAACGACTCCAGTCTGATCTGATCGTGTTTAGATCCCGTGACGGGAAACTTTTGGGGCGGGAGGGTGGCGAGGAGATGGGAGGAAGGAGGTATCTGAAAGGCGCCCGGAAACTTGGCGAAGGCGATTGGCTGTGTCAACAGCAGCTTCTGGTCGACTTCATGTTTGAGCAAGGCGTGTGATCTCTGGGATATAAAAAAACGATTACTAAAACGAAAGGTATGAAAAATTCTGTTCACAACATTCGACGGAGGTTTGGCACGCATTTTAAAATGAAACTTCTTGTAAGTAAATTTTAGTTCTCCTTAGACGTGTAGCTTTTAAAGTATTCAGAAAGATTCCCTTATATATGGACTGGAGAGTGTGTGACGCAGTTTGCTGCAAAACGGATCCGACGAAACTTGTAACTGCAGTTTGGTAGCGAAAACTTCATACCGGAAAGTGAATAATATCGTCTAAATGCCTCCCCGTTGCAGTGATGAAGCTGTTTTCCCTTTTTTACCTTTTTTCTTGTTAAGAAATCAAGACTCAACACTATTGCTACAGACGATCAATGAAAAAATTGCGTAATTATGGTTTAACGTTCCGTCGGCGATGATCACATTTCGGATGAAGAGCAAAATAAGGTTGGGGTGGGGCGGGGGGGGGGGGGGGATGTGGAAGGAAATCAGTCGTATCTTTATCAAAGGAACTATCCGGGTATTCGCCTGGAGCGATTTCGAGAATCCACGGAAAATCAGGACGTACTCAAGAAAACCAATGAACTCCAGAATTCAGGGAGCAAAATAATAATATACTTTTAAAGTTGAGAACAATTTCATCGACGCACACAGATTTAAACTTTTAGTTAACTGTTTCGTTCAGTCTACTTCTTCAGTTACCATACCAACGTAAAACTGTTGGAGGTCCGGAGATCACAATACACGACTGAAACAGGTAATTGTAACGCGAATTTTATATTGTAACGCTATTATTAGTTAAAATTGTTCTCAGGGAGTTTTTTCTGATATCTGATCCGCTCATATCTGTCTTTTCGGTTATTCTTTCCAGTTCTTATTGAGCAGGTGGTATTACGCTCTAAGTTCAACTTTTTCCACTGCTTATTACAACTGATTTATTTTTTCATCTTCACACCATATCCCTTTGTTCTTTTCATAGGTATTTATCCACCTTTGTACTGTATAAGTAGCCACTTTCCTAAATTCAATACTATATTCCGAAACGTGGTCAATTCGTTTATCTGAACACTGTATCCTTTAAAATCGTCATTATGTCTATGATGAAAGTCACTATATTTTTATATTCCCAAAAATATTCTAAGGTTAATTTGTGTGCTAAATCATTACGTAATAATTAAAAAAGAGGAGAGGCACCTTCGTTTTCCCATTACCTTCGAAGTTTTGTGTAAGTTTCGATAACTTTCCTTATTAACACCCTTTTTGTTTTTTGTTTTTTGGTGAATCTCTTGCAATTCGTCTTTCTAGTGTCTCTTCTTAGTTTATAATTTATTGCTGAGCATTCGCACTATGTATGAACGATCTGGTCTAACTACCGTGGCGTAAGGCCGTAGTTCTTTACTTCTAAATGGGAGTTTGTGGTTACGTAAGTACAAACTTTTTGTTACTCGGGAAAAAGATTATTCTCTTGCTACTGTTCCACACTACCGCACTAAAGGATGCTTGAGTTCATTAATAGGATATGCATGTGGTGGTATATCACATCGATAGCATTATACCAGAAGATGAAGCCGTAATTGCTTCGAAATTCATTGCAGATAAATTAAAACAATAAAAACAGCTTACTGGGAGAAAAGTGGTAAGAGAACAAACAGCCTCTGTTCTGTATAATAAAATAGTTCACAGTTAACGTGCCGGCCGTGGAGGCCGAGCGGTTCTAGGCGCTACAGTCTGGAACCGCGCGACCGCTATGGTCGCCTCGACGAGTACTGTTACCTGATTTCTCAAAAACATATTTTTTTAATCAAATTCTATTGTTTTTTATATTATCGCGAATTAAACCCACTTTAATCTTCTCAATAATTATTTGGACGCTCACTCCAGATACAGTGTGCATTGCGACTAATAAAAGGGCACTGTGGGCTTCTTATAATATAATTAATAACGTAATATAAAATTACAATTACATATATTATACGTATAATATATAATATAATTCAATAGATTATATTTAAAATGTCACATATTCCTAAGGGGCGTAGTGTTGGTCAAAATTAGAAGAATAATTTCCATAATTACATGTCCATTACTGACTGAGATATGGACTGTTGATGATTTGTACTTCACAATCGGCATTTTATTTACAGATGCCACAGGATTCACAAGTGATGGCAAAGAAAAGTACCACAATACGTACATGACGACAGATGCTAATCGTCGAGCGATCATGGAGGTCAGCATCGTTTCAGTATCAAGGTATGGGCAGGAATTGTTGATACCAGACTCGCAGAAGTCTACATTTCAACAAACAGATTAGAAGATGCTGTGTATCATAGATTTCTGCGTGATGGATTACCAGCACTATTGGGGACCGTTACCCTTGCAGAAAGAAAATTACCGTGGCGTGCGATCACGTCTCCTCGAATCGTGAGGCAGACAGTACCCCAGCGAAAGTTTTCACAGGCTGTGGGCCGGTCGAGGACGTCCATTAGCACAACGTACAGGCCTCCACGGACTGAGGACATTGGCTTCCTGTATGTGGGAACATTTAAATGCATTGTTGTATGACGAACCCACCGGCATTCTGCAGGCGTTACAGGAGCGACCAACACATGTGACGCTGTCCGCATGGGGCCAGTAACGTTTGAAAGTGTGTGTTATTCACTCCGAAGAAGGGTTAACGAGTGTTGAAAGGAGTATAATGGGGTACACTTGTATGTGATTCTAATGTAAACTAAAATTAGACTACTATATTTCAAATGACTTATGTCTTCGATGGGCTCTATAAAGCGGATTGCTGACTTTCCACTACCACAGAGCCAAAGATACTGCTTCCGGTCTGAGATTGTAGTGCTGGAGTAAAAGAGCGCTTGGAGCACAGCAGTGAGTGTGTATGAGTCTGTGAGTGAAAGAGGATGCAAGTTTTTGTGGTGTGCTCTATAAAGCCACCAAGTGTTAGATTATAATGTAGGAATTTTCTCATACCAATATTTTGTGTTACACCGCTAGTAAAATAGTTAAAAACGATGAATGATTTTATAATGGAATGTAAAGTGAAAGTAACCCCAGAACGTACGTAAACAGATTTGATGTAGAGACTGTTTAGATATTTCTCTTTTGTAATGTTTCTAAGATTTGTTAACACATGTATACGTAATTTGATGGTTTGTGTTCATGGTTTTTAGTGAAGTTAGATAATAGTTGCTGTACAAATCTCATTGTTTGTGACTACGTCAGCAAAGAAATGTTTTCATTTAGTAAAAGGGATGTAATTTTTCTGAGTAATGTAATTTCAGTTGTCAGATATTTTGAAAAGCCAAACTTAACTTCGAATTCAATTTCACTATTTAAAAAGTCAGTATGAGTAATTCCCTCAAATCACTACCGCCTCCAGGGCACATGTTTTTTACAGACATTGAATTTTTCTTAAATGTTTTCATTTGTCAGCCAAAGGAATTTCACTTATATTTCGAAGTATTACGGCGAGCACTGCACACCGCTGAGCCTTTATTCTTCTTCATGAGAGAGCAGAATATAACGCAGTCCACGGTTGCTTCTTTATGGGTAAGGCAATTTTATTTCTTTGTTGTGTACAGTGGCCAAAGTTATCAGTTTTGAGCACGGCCAGAGGATTCAGTATATAAGTGGCTGAATACACTTTTCAGTGGCTGTATTTCTTTATTGGTGTTGGGAGTTGCATTGCTCAATCAGTTCATATAAAAGTTTTGCTAACAATAACACAGTAAGCACACCACATGCAGTTAGAATACGGAACACGACAATTCGAGTTTTGTATGCATTCCCAGTTCAGGAATTCATTTAAGTATTTCAATAACTCATAAAGAACGTTACAGTACCTTAGGACGCGTGGTGTCTACTGCAGCAATGCCTATAGTGTCTACGTATGCGTGACGGACACATATGACAGAGAACAGATGGACCCGTAACTCAAGACAATTTGGTTCTGCGTATATCATTATAGGTACTTTTATTCTTGTTTTGACCAACAGAATACTACCTCTGTAGGAATATGTGACACTTTTTTTTAAGTGTAGGTGGACTCAGCCCAAACAGATGCTGCTCACACGTCTTTCATGCGACGTCTACTGTTAATGGACAGCGTCACTTTATTTCCTGTTACGAACAAAATTGTTTTTAAAGCGGTACTGTGCCATTCGGTTGCGTTGTCCAAAATTAATCTAGTTCAAACTCTTACTCTTACTCTCCTGGCCCCAGAAACCGCATTCGGTTTTTGGCCTTGTCAAGTAGCGTCTTACACAGTATTCTGTCTTCGGCATCTTCTTTCTTTGCTCCCAGTACCTGGAGATCCTTGGCAACCTTGTCTCTCCATCTTAGTTTCGGCCTGCCTAGACGTCTTCGTCCTTCCTGTTTATTATCTGAGACTTCTCTCAGTAAAGGCCCCTGCTCTCCTCTACAGACGTGGCCGACCCATCATAGTCTTCTTGTCTTGGCTTCTGTAACTACATCTGGTTCATTGTCTAGCTCCCTGAGCTCCCTGTTCTTTCTTCTTCGCCATTCTCCTCCCTCATAGATTGGTCTAAATATATTTCGCAGCATTTTATTCTCAAAAACTTTTATCTTTCTCTCCGTGCATTTATCTATTCTCCATATTTCCGCCCCATGTAGTAATGCTGGTGTGATTATGGTTTTATATATTCTTACATTCATTACTCTTGCAAAAGTTTTAGATGACAATAGTTTGTTGGATGAGGATGATCATCTGGATTCAGCTTTGATCCTCGCCTCTATTTCTTGCTTCTCATCGTTTTTTTGCTTACTACTGCCAAGATATTTAAACTCATCTACATCTTCAAACATGTGGTTATCAATCTGCAGAGTTTCCCATCTTATTGTTCCATAATTTCTTTCTACCCTCATGAAATTTGGTTTCTCATCATTTACTTCTAATCCAACTTTTTTTGCTTTTTGAAAGAGTCCTTTTGACGGTATTGTAAGGTCATCCGGGTTATCACCGATTAGTGCTATCACATCTGTAAAGGCCAGAACATTTATTTATTCCTCTTTTAATTCCCTCTTCTGCTTCACTTCCTTCCAGCGCTTCCTGTTGAATTAGTCTACTTCAACGGAGCCCTTTTGAAATACTAAATATTTTCCGCAGTCCCAAAATAGACAAAACTTGGTTACATGTTCAGTCTTTAATTATAATCATTTAATGAAAATCATACAAAAACAGGTACCTTATACACCACTGACTCCTACAACAATACACAGCATACGTAATACAATACACAAAATAACACTTTATCGAGTCTATTGTAAATTGGTAAAATTGTTTCCGTTTAATGGAAGGTATGACACTGTTATTTTTATATTCTTGACCAACTGTTTAATGGCAGGCTTGTTAGAAGCGAGATGAAGACGCATGTCAGGTTCAGCGTCGTGTCTTCTGAGGTATTTTGTCTTTGTAGCTGCATATCCTGAGAGACCCGTTTCACATAAGTATGTTGTTGGGCAAGTTGTGGATATTCATAACGAACTCTGCACCAAAATTCATCAACAGTCATTGTTTTGAACAAGGATCCCATGTTTGCATCTGGTTATTTCTAAAATTGTAAGACATTTCCAGGGGCAGATGTGGACTCTGACCACAATCTATTGGCTACGAACTGTAGATTAAAACGGAAGAAACTGCAAAAAGGTGGGAATTTAGGGAGATGGGACCTGGATAAACTGAAAGTACCAGAGGTTGTACAGAGTTTCAGGGAGAGCGTGAAGGAACAATTGACAAGAATGGGGGAAAGAAATACACTAGAAGAAACATGGGTAGCTTTGAGGGATGAAGTAGTGAAGGCAGCAGAGGATCAAGTAGATAAAAAGATGAGGACTAGTAGAAATCCTTGGGTGACAGATGAAATACTGAATTTCATTGATGAAAGGAGAAAATATAAAAATGCAGTAAATGAAGCGGGCAAAAAGGAATACAAACGTCTCAAAAATGAGATCGACAGGAAGTGCAAAATGGCTAAGCAGGGATGGCTAGAGGACAAATGTAAAGATGTAGAGGCTGATCTCACTGGGGGTAAGATAGATACTGCCTACAAGAAAATTAGAGAGACCTTTGCAGAAAAGAGAATCACTTGTATGAATATCAAGAGCTCAGATGGAAACCCAGTTCTAAGCAAAGAAGGGAAAGCAGAAAGGTGGAAGGAGTATATCGAGGGTTTATACAAGGGCGATGTACTTGAGGACAATGTTCTGGAAATGGAAGAGGATGAAGATGAAATGGGAGATATGATACTGCGTGAAGAATTTGACAGAGCACTGAAAGACCTGAGTCGAAGCAAGGCCCCGCGAGTAGACAACATTCCATCAGAACTACTGACAGCTTTGGGAGAGCCAGTCCTGACAAAACTCTACCATCTGGTGAGCAAGATGTGCGAGACAGGTGAAATACCCTCAGACTTCAAGAAGAATATAGTATAATAGTATAATAATTCCGATCCCAAGGAAAGCAGGTCTTGACAGATGTAAAAATTACCGAACTATCAGTTTAATAAGTCACGGCTGCAAAATACTAACGCGAAGTCTCTACAGACGAATGGCAAAACTGATAGAAGCCGACCTCGGGGAAGATCAGTGTGGATTCCGTAGAAATATGGGAACACGTGAGGCAATACTGACCCTACGACGTATCTTAGAAGCTAGATTAAGGAAAGGCAAACCTACGTTTCTACCATTTGTAGACTTGGAGAAAGCTTTTGACAATGTTGACTGGAATACTCTCTTTCAAATTCATAAGGTGGCAGGGGTAAAATACAGGGAGCGAAAAGCTATTTACAATTTTTACAGAAACCAGATGGCAGTTATAAGAGTCGAGGGACATCAAAGTTATTAAAAGTTATTAAAATCCATGGAGAAGAAATAAAAACTTTGAGGTTTGCCGATGGGATTGTGATTCTGTCAGAGACGGCGAGGGACTTGGAAGAGCAGTTGAACGGAATGGATAGTGTCTTGAAAGGAGGATATAAGATGAACATCAACAAAAGCAAAACAAGGATAATGGAATGTACTCGAATTAAACCGAGTGATTCTGAGGGAATTAGATTAGGAAATGAGACACTTAAAGTATTAAAGGAGTTTTGCTATTTGGGGAGCAAAATAACTGATGATGGTCGAAGTAGAGAGGATATAAAATGTGGGCTGTCAATGGCAAGGAAAGCATTTCTGAAGAAGAGAAATTTGTTAACATCGAGTATAGATTTAAGTGTCAGGAAGTCGTTTCTGAAAGTATTTGTATGGAGTGTAGCCATGTATGGAAGTGAAACATGGACGATAAATAGTTTGGACAAGAACAGAATAGGATCTTTCGAAATGTGGTGCTACAGAAGAATTCTGAAGATTAGATGGGTAGATCACATAACTAATGAGGAAGTATTGAATAGGATTCGGGAGAAGAGAAGTTTGTGGCACAACTTGACTAGAAGAAGGGATCGGTTGGTAGGACATGTTCTGAGGCATCAAGGGATCACCAGTTTAGTACTGGAGAGCAGCGTGGAGGGTAAAAGTCGTAGAGAGAGACCAAAAGATGAATACACTAACAAGGGAGCCTCCCCATCGCACCCCCCTCAGTATGAGTTATAAGTTGGCACAGTGGATAGGCCTTGAAAAACTGAACACAGATCGATCGAGAAAACAGGAAGAAGTCGTGTGTAACTATGAAAAAATAAGCAAAATATACAAACTGAGTAGTTGATGTGCAAGATAATTAACGTAAAGGACACGCTGAGCTCAAGGGCGCGGTGGTCCCGTGGTTAGCGTGAGCAACTGCGGAGCGAATGGTCCCTGGTTCAAATCTTCCCTCGAGTGAAAAGTTTAATTTTTATTTTCAGTTTATGTGACGAACTCTTATGTTTTCATCATTTTTTGCGAGTGATTATCACATCCGCAAGAAAACCTAAATCGGGCAGGGTAGAAGAATCTTTTTACCCATTCGCCAAGTGTACAAGTTAGGTGGGTCGACAACATATTCCTGTCATGTGACGCACATGCCGTCACCAGTGTCGTATAGAATATATCAGACGTGTTTTCCTGTGGAGGAATCGGTTGACATATGACCTTTCGATCAAATGTTTTCGGTTCCCATCGGGGAGGCACGTCCTTTTATCTACTAATCGCACGGTTTTGGGGTGCGGTCGCAAAACACAGACACTAAACTTATTACAGTGAACAGAGACGTCAATAAACGAACGGACAGATCATAACTTCGCGAAAATAAAGAAAGTAAAATTTTCAGTTGAGAGAAGACTTGAACCAAGGACCTCACGTTCCGCAGCTACTCACGCTAACCACGGGACCACGGCGCTCCTGGGCCCAAATAGTCCTTGATGTTGCCTATCTTGCGCATGGACTACTCAGTTTGTATATGTTACTAATTTTTTTCATAGTTCCACACAACTGCTTCCTGTTTTCTCGATTGATCCGTGTTCAGTTTTTCAAGGCCTATCCACTGCGCCAACTTATAACTAAATCTGAGGGGGGTGCGATGGGGAGGTTCCCTTGTAAGCAGATTCAGAAGGATGTAGGCTCCAGTAGGTACTGGGAGATGAAGAAGCTTGCACAGGATAGAGTAGCGTGGAGAGCTGCATCAAACCAGTATCAGGACTGAAGACCACCACAAACATATCTAAAAAGGAATGCACAGGTTACGTTTGATATATTTTCTGGCTTCTGCAGATTCGGTGCAAAAGGGTACTGTGCCGATGAATTCATTTTCAGTTTAGTATTCTGGTCTTCAGGTAAATACGCCTCAAAAGATGCGTACATGTCACGGAGAATTTGGACCAATTCTTCAAATACACTCCTGGAAATGGAAAAAAGAACACATTGACACCGGTGTGTCAGACCCACCATACTTGCTCCGGACACTGCGAGAGGGCTGTACAAGCAATGATCACACGCACGGCACAGCGGACACACCAGGAACCGCGGTGTTGGCCGTCGAATGGCGCTAGCTGCGCAGCATTTGTGCACCGCCGCCGTCAGTGTCAGCCAGTTTGCCGTGGCATACGGAGCTCCATCGCAGTCTTTAACACTGGTAGCATGCCGCGACAGCGTGGACGTGAACCGTATGTGCAGTTGACGGACTTTGAGCGAGGGCGTATAGTGGGCATGCGGAAGGCCGGGTGGACGTACCGCCGAATTGCTCAACACGTGGGGCGTGAGGTTTCCACAGTACATGGATGTTGTCGACAGTGGTCGGCGGAAGGTGCACGTGCCCGTCGACCTGGGACCGGACCGCAGCGACGCACGGATGCACGCCAAGACCGTAGGATCCTACGCAGTGCCGTAGGGGACCGCACCGCCACTTCCCAGCAAATTAGGGACACTGTTGCTCCTGGGGTATCGGCGAGGACCATTCGCAACCGTCTCCATGAAGCTGAGCTACGGTTCGGCACACCGTTAGGCCGTCTTCCGCTCACGCCCCAACATCGTGCAGCCCGCCTCCAGTGGTGTCGCGACAGGCGTGAATGGAGGGACGAATGGAGACGTGTCGTCTTCAGCGATGAGAGTCGCTAATGCCTTGGTGTCAATGATGGTTGTATGCGTGTTTGGCACCGTGCAGGTGAGCGCCACAATCAGGACTGCATACGACCGAGGCACACAGGGCCAACACCCGGCATCATGGTGTGGGGAGCGATCTCCTACACTGGCCGTACACCACTGGTAATCGTCGAGGGGACACTGAATAGTGCACGGTACATCCAAACCGTCATCGAACCCATCGTTCTACCATTCCTAGACCGGCAAGGGAACTTGCTGTTCCAACAGGACAATGCACGTCCGCATGTATCCCGTGCCACCCAACGTGCTCTAGAAGGTGTAAGTCAACTACCCTGGCCAGCAAGATCTCCGGATCTGTCCCCCATTGAGCATGTTTGGGACTGGATGAAGCGTCGTCTCACGCGGTCTGCACGTCCAGCACGAACGCTGGTCCAACTGAGGGGCCAGGTGGAAATGGCATGGCAAGCCGTTCCACAGGACTACATCCAGCATCTCTACGATCGTCTCCATGGGAGAATAGCAGCCTGCATTGCTGCGAAAGGTGGATATACACTGTACTAGTGCCGACATTGTGCATGCTCTGTTGCCTGTGTCTATGTGCCTGTGGTTCTGTCAGTGTGATCATGTGATGTATCTGACCCCAGGAATGTGTCAATAAAGTTTCCCCTTCCTGGGACAATGAATTCACGGTGTTCTTATTTCAATTTCCAGGAGTGTACTTCATTTGGTAATTCTGCTGTCTCACCAACCAACACAGTGTTAAAAAGCTTTCTAGTTCTCTTTTGCCAACACAGACAATCCAAAAAAGGATTATTTTTGGGTCGCGTTTATTTTGTTGTTAGTACTGAAAACTGTTCGATGTTGACTCTGATCCATTTGCGAGACGAATTTGCTGTGTTGGAGGCGACCAACTAGCTCTTCTTGGATACAGCCTCTGAGATCGTTAATTCTACTCGAAACAGTGTCATTCGAAATGACTCTGTAGAAAGATGCTTTACAGATTTTTCATCCAGCATACATTGTGTTATGTCTACCGTACATGGCTTCGTTAAATTATCAGCAGTAGTGTACAGTTCGCCGACTTGTGCGATGCCATCGTGGCTTCCTCATTCACAGTTTGGGTTGTATATTTTGTACTTTTTGACATCTTTCTTATGTATAAACAGTTGTTGATTCTTGTCTTTGCAATCAGGGTGTATAGTTCCTACACGCTGGTAAATCTTAGATTCCATGTAACTGTTTGGAAATAGTTTGCTGCAGAAAATGCAGTGAGATGAGCCGTTACAACCAAAAAATCCGAGATTGATGTAATATTCGTCATCGTTCCTTTTTTTCAACTTTAGTGAGTCGTTACTCATCTACCACCTTGAAACTATGGAGCTTGAAGCCGTTACATCACCTTCTGGAATCTCAACTTTGATCGTAAATAGTACAGGTTGTTGCCGCATTTTCCGAGCTCACCACCTTTTGTACTTTTGATGCAAGATTTTGTTGCAGTAGTTTTGCTTCTTAAAATCAACAGTTTAATTTTAAAATATGGCAAACGTAGAATAATATCGACACGATGTATCGAATTTCAACTGCAGTCAATAGCAAACACAAATCGTATATACTGCGGTCGGAGAGTGGTACGCGGATTCGGCGTGCCTAATTGGACTGCGCGTAGCGGTCGTGAACGACGGTAGAAACTGTACTCTGCGCTGCGTGGCGCGGGTTTATAAAGCTCCGGGCGGAGAAGCGGAGACAGCGAAGCTACGAAACCCTTCATAAATGAAATGTATTCAAAAATGGCTCTGAGCACTATGGGACTTAACTTCTAAGGTCATCAGCCCCCTAGAACTTAGAACTACTTAAACCTAGCTAACCTAAGGACATCACACACATCCATGCCCGAGGCAGGATTCGAAATGTATTCGCAGTGGCGAATAGGAACAACCATCAGCTGTATAAGGGAATAATGGCAGTGAAATACTGTGCCGGACCGGGACTCAAACCTGGATTTCCCGCTTTACGCGAGCGGTCGCCTTAACCGTTCTGGCTATCCGTGCACCGCTCACAGCCACGCATACCTGTCCGAATGTATATTGCATCGTTCTTCTTACAAGGGAACCTCTCCATCGCATCCCCCTCAGATTTAGTTATAAGTTGGCACAGTGGATAGGCCTTGAAAAACTGAACACAGATCAATCGAGAAAACAGGAAGAAGTTGTGTGGAACTATGAAAAAAATTAATAAAATATACAAACTGAATATTCCATGGGCAAGATAGGCAACATCAAGGAGAACGTGAGCTCTGGAGCGCCGTGGTCCCGTGGTTTGTGTGAATAGCTGCTGAACTAGAGGTAGTTGGTTCAAGTCTTCCCTCGACTGAAAATTTTGTTTTCGCAAAGTTATGATCTGTCCGTTGGTTCATTGACGTCTCTGTTCACTGTAATAAGTAGAGTGTCTGTGTTTTGCGACCGCACCGCAAAACCGTGCGATTAGTAGACGAAAGGACGTGCCTCTCCAATGCGAACCGAAAACATTTGATCGCAAGGTCAACCGATTCCTCCACAGGAAAACACGTCTGATATATTCTATACGACACTGGTGACGGCATGTGCGTCACATGACAGGAATATGTTGGCGGCCCACCTAAATTGTACACTTAGCGAATGGGTAAAATGATTCTTCTACCTTGCCCGATTTAGGTTTTCTTGTGGATGTGACAATCACTCCCAAAAAAGTGATGAAAACATAAGAGTTTGTCACATAAATTGAAAATAAAAAATTAAAATTTTCACTTTAGGGAAGACTTGAACCTACAACCTCTCGTTCCGTAGCTGCTCTCGCTAACCATGAGACCACGGCGCTCCGTGAGTTCCATTGTCCTTGATGTTGCTTATCTTCACATGGACTACTCAGTTTGTATATTTTACTAATTTTTTCATAGTTCCACACAACTTCTTCCTGTTATCTCGATTGATCTGTGTTCAGTTCTTCAAGGCCTATCCACTCTGCCAACTTATAACTAAATCTGAGGGGGGTGCGATGGGGAGGTTCCCTTGTTAGTAACACAGGCACTGTAATATCGTAGAAATCCTCATAGGTGTTTGTGGATGACAGAGATGGAGAGGGCTTAGTGGAATATTTGCGGCGTGTGTAGGTAGAGAGGGGGCAGCGAGGTAGACAGACAGACAGGCAATGAATGACATACATGTGTTTAAATGTAAACATTTACTATCTTCTAATAAGGTGGGTATCTCCCCATGCCTCATTTTAATCGGTAAATTACACGTTCTAGAAGTAAAAACTTTAAAAAAGTACTTTTTTTGTAAACGCCAAGATTTTCGGCACTCAAAACTGCTGTGGACAAATTTTCGGGCAAATGCTCATTTATAAATATCTTGCCGACAGGAAAGTTCTCGTGCTCAAATTGTTCTTGCGACTGAGAGCTAGCTAAAGTAGGAGGAAGCTCTCAGATATTCAGCGAGTCGTGGAACGCATATCGGATAGACAGATTAGAGCCCGTAGGAGGGGGAGGTTTCATTGCAGTTGACAAAAATATTGTCTCTATCGAGGTCGAAGTTGACTGTGACAGTGAAATCGTGTGGTCGCGTATAACAGATGTAGGTGAAACTAGGTTAATTGCTGGGTGTTTATGCCGGCCACCCGATTCCGCTGTGGCAGTTCTAGAGTCATTCAAAGTAAGTCTACAGCCAATAGCGCGTAAATACTCAGCTCATGCAGTACTAGTTCGAGGCGACTTTCACCTGCCGAGTGTAGACTGGGATGTCTATGGATTGATTGCGAGAGGTACAGGCAGACAGTCATACGAAATACTTTTGAACATGTTTTCTCAAAATTGTCTTGAGCAGATAGCTCGGCAACCCACACGCAGTGAAAATTTTCTTAGGTCTTGTAGCTACAAATAGGCTGGACCTTATCGACAATGTCAGTAGAGAAACGGGGATTAACGATCATGATGTCATTACAGCAACTATGATAACGAAAGGTAATAAATCAGTCAAGAAGACTAGCAGAATTTTTCTGCTAGACACAGCAGATAAGCAGTTATTAACGTAACGTCTTACTTAGACAGTGAACTGGCATCACTTAATACCAGTGGATGTAGAGGTATTATGGGCAAAGTTTAAGTAGCTTATAAATCGTAGTCTGGAGAGCTACATGCCTAGTAAGTGGATAGAGGATGGAAAAGACCCACCATTGTTTAATAACGAAATCCGTAAGACGCTGAGAAAACAGAGGCTGTTGCACTCTAGGTTCTTTTCTTTTGTGGCAGTTTACTAATACACAGCGTCACCGGTTCAGATCCGGTACAACTGTCTCTGTGGACAAGTGCAAGGAGACTCAAAGCAACGGCTGAGTAACAGTCGAACATAGCACGTTGAAGGTGTGGTTGTGGAACTTTAAGTTCCGTGCCACCCTCCGACGGTGGAAGTACAGAGGAGGGGTGCAGTAATGCGCCAACTCTATGGTCAAAGAAAAAAGTGGCTGGACGAGAACAGGCCACTGCTAGTGTCTATGAAAACGGACAGAAAAACGTGGTCGTATTGGGCCTATCGTCAGTCATAGCCCGGATTCGAGTCCTCTAGGATGATGAGTGGAACGGCGTGTCGGTGGCAGCGCCATGGAACTGTGGTGCACTCTAGGTTCAACAGTGGACGCACAAACGATGTCAAGCGTTAGTGAAAAGATCTAAGCGCGAAGCATACAACAACTACCACCGTCACACCTTAGCAAAAGATCTGACGGAGAACCAAGAAAATTATGGCCGTATGTATAAGGGGAGTTGAAAAAGAAACGAGTCGGAGTGTGGAATGCGCAAACCGGTGACAGGAGGGTAATATCGTGGCGTGTGTGACGAAGTGTGGTTGCGACCAGACCGTGGAAGTTCACAGTCCGTATTTAGAGGGCACGAGTGCACGTCACGTGGCTAAACAGAGCTAGCAGCAGTATGCATCAACCGATCAACGCTGCCAGTCGCATTGTAAACAGTGACATGGAGGAGCCAAAAGGAAAGAGGTGTAGTTCATTTTCTGACAGCGGAAAGAGTAGGAGGAACGGACGTTCATCGACGAATGTCACAAGTGTACGGCGAACACTGCATGTCCCTTTCAAGGGTCAAGGCGTGGCACAAGCCGTTCAGGGTAGGACGGATGTCGTTAGCCGATGATGCACAGTCTGGAGCCGCACACTGCACTACCGATGACATCGTCCAACTGGTGGATGCACTCATTATCCAGGACCACCGAGTGACAGTGAAAGTCACAGCCGCCGTGGTCGGAGTGAGCGTCGGAAGTGTTCACACCATCATCAAGGAACGACTGCCCATGCGCAAAGTGTGTGCCGAATGGGTGCCCCACAGTCTTCAAGCATATCAGGAAGCATGTCGAACGGCCCACTGCCTTGCTCATCTGCAGCACTATGCTCCGGAAGGGAAAGCGTTACTGGCACGAGTGGTGGCTGGAGATGAGCCTTGGTGTCATCACTTCGAACCGGAGTCAAAACGACAAAGTGTCCACTGGAAGCATCCAGGGTCACCACCACCAAAAAAAGGGAAGTCCATCCACAAGAGTACAGGAAAAGTTATGCTGACGTTCTTCTTTGACCATGATGGCCCCCTTCTGATTCACTTCCTGCAGCACGGGACAACAGTGAATGCCCAGTGTTACTCGCAAACCTCCACCACCCTTCGCCAAGTGATTAAATCAAAACGACCAGGCAATCTCACCCGAGGGGTCATTCTGGTCCACGACAGTGAAAAGCCTCATACGGCCAACATAGTCGCGGCACTCCTGCATAAATTGAAATGGGAGGTTCTCGGCCACCCTCCATGCAGTCTGGACCTCTCTCCCTGTAATTACGCCATTTTTGGTACCCTTAAGAGGCTCCGAGGGGCAAACGAGTCATCTCGGACGACAACGTCCAGCTATACGTGAAGAACTGGTTAAGATCGCAGCCCTGGGAATTTTATGAGACAGCTATTCACCACCTTGTGTCACAGTAGGACAAGTGTCTCAACAGCCAGGGTCAGTACTTCTAACATACGGGTACTGGTTTCTGTAATTATGCCTCCGGCTCGTTTCTTTTTGAACGCCCCTTATTTAAGTGTTAAGAGGGTCTAAGGCTTCCATTCAGTCCCTTGTTTACCAGTCTGGTGTGGCAGTTGAAGATAGTAAAACCAAAGCCGAAATACAAACTTAACGATAAAGAAATCGCCCACACAGGAGAACTGTACAAATGTACTGTCATTTGACCAACTCCGGTATGGACGACATACAAATAAACATACCTGGCGTAGAGAAGCAACTTAAAGCTTCGAAAACAAATAAATCACCAGGTCCAGATAGAACCCCAGTTCGATTTTACAAAGCGTACTCTATGACCCTGGCCGCTTACCTTGCTTGCATCTATCGTGAATCTCTCTCCCAGCACAAAGTCCCAAGCGACTGGAGAAAAGCGAAGGTGACTCCAGTACATAAGAAAGGTAAAAGATCGGACCCGCAAATTACAGAACAATAACCCCAACTTATGTTTGCTACAGAATCCTTGAATACATTCTCAGTTCGAATATAATAAAATTTGTTGAGAGTGAGAAGTTTATGTCCACGAATCAGCACGGTTTTAGAAAGCACCGCTCGTGCTAAACTCAGCTTGCCCTTCTGTCATTTGATACACTGAGAAAAACTAATGAGGAGCAACAGGTCGATTCCATGTTTCTATATTTCCAGAAAGTATTTGACACGGTGTCCCAGTGCAGGTTGCTAAAGAAGGTACGAGCGTATGGAGTAAGTTCACAGATATGTGAGTGGCTCGAAGACTTCTTAAGTAACAGAACCCAGTATGTTGTCCTCGAAGACGAGTGTTCACCAGAGTTAAGGGTATCGTCAGGAGTGCCCCAAGGAAGTGTGATGGGACCGCTGTTACTTTCTGTAGACACAAATGATTTGGCGGACACGGTGGGCAACAGTCTGCGGTTGTTTTCAGATGATTCCGTGGTATATGGTAAGGTGTCGAGGTTGAGTTACTGTAGGAAGATACAAGACGACTTAGACAATTTTTCCAGTTGGTGCGATGAATGACAACTACCCCCAAATGTGGAAACGCGTAAGTTAATGTGGATGAATAGGAAGAACAAACCTGTAATACCAAGATACAAAATTACTGGTGTCCAGCTTGAAACAGCCAAGTGGTTTAAATATCTGGGCGTAACGATGGCTCTGAGCACTATGCGACTTAAATTCTGAGGTCATCAGTCGCCTAGAACTTAGAACTAATTAAACCTAACTAACCTAAGGACAGCACACACATCCATGCCCGAGGCAGGATTCGAACCTGCGACCGTTGCGGTCGCTCGGCTCCAGACTGTAGCGCCTAGAACCGCACGGCCACTCCGGCCGGCTGGGCGTAACGTAACAAAGCTATATGAGATGGAACGAGCATGTGAAAACTGTGGTAGGGAAGCCAAATGGTCGACGTCGGTTTATTTGGAGGGTTTTAGGAAAGATTGGTTGACCTGTAAAGGAGACCGCATGTAGCACGTGGTGCGACCTGTTCTTGACTACTGCTCAAGTGGTTGGGATCCGTACCAGGTCGGATTGAAGGAAGCCACTCTAGAAGAGAGCTGCTAGATTTCTTACCGGTATGTTCGAACAAAACGTATTTGTTACGAAGACGCTTCTGGGCTTCAAATGGGAATCCCGAGTCCCTGGAGTAAAGGCGGCGTTCTTTTCGGGAAACACTATTAAAAAACTTTAGAGAATCGGCATTTGAAGTTGACTGCCGAACGATTCTATTGCCGCCAACATACATCGCTTGTAAGGACAACGAAGATAAGATACGAGAAATTGGGACTCATACGGAGGCGTATAGACAGTCGTTTTTCCCTCGCCCTGTTTGCGAGTGGTACAGGATGGGAAATGACAAGGAGATGGAACGAGCATGTGAAAACTGTGGTAGGGTAGCCAAATGGTCGACGTCGGTTTATTTGGAGAGTTTTAGGAAAGATTGGTTGACCTGTAAAGGAGACCGCATGTAGGACGTGGTGCGACCATTCTTGACTACTGCTCAAGTGGTTGGGATCCTTAAGGTGCCTTGCGGAGTATTTATATATAGGTATATATAGATCTAGAATTTTCCCGGCCCACTTCACTAGTCTAGCGAGATAGTCGTCTTATCGATGTGTATTAGGAAAGACAGTATAACACGAAGAATATCCAGTGAAAACTGAGACAGATGAAAGTATACGACGAGGAAAGCAAAAGCCATCTAGCAATTATCGGTCCACAAATGAGCGATTCGATTTGCGAAGTACCTGTAAGCGAGTGGCTACGACGGGCTACTGATTTAAATCCTACTTAGTATAAACATATCTGATATATAACCTGTTCGATTGAGACCCATTTAATTGGGCTCGAACTTTACCCACGGCTCACGGCTTGTGAACGTGCTACCTACATGATGAGGCACCGGCCTATTTTGCTGATGACGTAAGGTGACATTCAACATGTCACAAACAACGCAGAAGCTTGGATGGTCGGACACAGGGTTCTTATTCACAATCGATCAGCCATTTTCAGTGATTATTACTCATATTTAGGACCAGGCCATCAAACTATAAGCTTTCATAAGAACTATGTAGAATAACTGGACAACTGGCTGAACACAATGAACACACCACTATAACTAAGACCAAGGAAAAGAGAAAAATGAAGCTAAAGAAGAAGGAAGGAACGAAGGAAATGAAATCTGCAGCAATGGTAGGTTAAATATGAAATGTCAAAAGTGCCTAGCTTTCAGAAATAAATAAGGATGAGTCCGCCTTACTGCAAGTACAAATTGTTATTTTGCTTTAATACCCACACATGTTTCCGCACAGTTGTAGCATCCTCAGTAGGCTTTTTCCTTTTATTTTTCCTGGAGTACATGTATACAGATTATATTTAGGTTACGAAATTGTTGGCCGAGTTCGATTGATTTGGGGGAGGGGAGGATGGGACCAAACAGCGAAGTCATCGGTTCCATCGAATTAGGGAAGGACGGGGAAGGAAGCCGGTCGTGCCCGTTCAAAGGAAGCATCCTGGCATTTGCCTGAAGCGATTTAGGGAAATCGTGGAAAACCTAAATCAGGATGGCCGGATGCGAGTTTGAACCGCCTTCCTCCCGAATGCGAGTCCAGTGTGCTAACCACTGCGCCAGCTCGCTCGGTAGGAAATATGCTATAGAGGATTCTTTTATTTAAATTACATACGAACTTTACCTTTTATTTTACATCCTGTATATCATTTAGCTGCCAACCGAAATCACCCACAGGTTTTACTTACTACACCAATCGTCTGCGAGTATATAGAATGTTAGGGTATAGTCTGCATTGAATGTTTGCTTACGATCAGATCTTTCAAATATATTCGGTCAAAATCGTGGCGTATGTCCCTTTTTGGCCTTACCATTGACGTATTTGGCTTGTCCTGACATGTAGCTGGTTTGTATTTGTATGCCAAACGTGTCTTAATTTTTATGTAGAAGACAGCCAAAGTTGCAAGATTCAGTTTTTTATTTAATTAATGACTGATTTCGGGTTACCTCAACCCATTTTCAAATTACGGAAACGAACAAAATGGTATATTCCGTAACAACATGCCAAAAATATTAAGATAGTAGATACACACACGCATCAAAGTCGAATGTTTGACCTGACAATCTGCATGGAAGAACTTCACTTTGATATATGTGTACGCACAATTTTGACATAGTTCGCATGCCATTTTGTCTCTTTGGATGATTTGCAAATGATCCAGCTAACACAAAACTAGTCATCAATTAAATAAAAAGTAGATAACTGAATCTTGCCACTTTTGCTATTTTCCGCATCAAACTGGTTAACACAAGTTGCTGGCCACGTTGTTAACGCAGCAAGCTGGAAATCCATAAACATGTTTTTGGTTTTCGTGAAGTCGAAATGACCTGTGGACATCGGTTAATTATTTTTTTTTTAGCTTATGTATGGAGACGTATTTGGCGTATATTACGATTCGTATTTTAATACCGTTCACTCACATTTTTGCCCTCTCATTTATAAAATCTGATTGTTTTGGCTTCAAATGGCTCTGAGCACTATGGGACTTAACATCTGAAGTCATCAGTCCCCTAGAGCTTAGAACTACTTAAACCTAACTAACCTAAGGACATCACACATATCCATTCCCGAGGTAGGATTCGACCTGCGACCGTAGCGGTCGCGCGGTTCCAGACTGTAGCGCCTAGAACCGCTCTTCCACCCCGGCCGGATCTGACTGTTGTTTCTGTGGCTTGAACACTGTACAATTTTCGCTTTTACTGCGCTTTTGACTGTCATTTATTTCACTGTTTTGTTTTCTTTTGACGGTGGCGAACTCTGAATTTGAACCGTTTGTTTTCGTGTGTGTGTGTGTGTGTGTGTGTGTGTGTGTTTTATGTGTGTTGTTCGATAGTTCGTTTATAGTACTGAACGAGCTTGCACTCACATCACGGAAGAAATTCCCGATACATCACAAGGCAAAATTGTCGTTTTACTTCTAAATGTAATATTTTGTTGTAATATCACTGTTCACAGTAATCTATAAAATTATTAACAGATTTTATTTTTAAAAACTGTCATTCTGGGGTGATCTCAATAGAGAACTGTACAACTCTCCCTTTGGTACTATTGAAGCATGGGAGCAGCATTATAAAATCTTATCAATATTTACGAGATAGTGTGGAGGTGTTTGAAGGAATTCGTAACATATTGCAGAGAGGAGTGGATGGTTCCATCCATGTGCTACATCGAGACATGAGAGTACTGTAAATGGTAAAATGTAACGTGCTGAAATATGGGTTTCTAGTTAACCTAGGATATAGGTGAATTCTGAATCGTATTATACGCGATTTTATCGAAAAGTTTTACAATTCAGCTACGCTTATGTACTTACTTGGAGAGTATTTCATACTGAACTTAGCGGTGTTTCATAGCCACACACACTCGTGATTCTCTCGTAAACGGTTCGTTTTTAGGACCCTTGCCTCTCTTAACGGATCGCTTTTGCGCATGGATCGAGAAAAATGGAGTGATTTACAGGGCATAGTGCATACGGTGAGGTTCTGACCTCTGTTGGTAAACTAGTTCCACCGCTGCGGAACCGTGGGCAGACCCATTCCATCACGGGTACTTCCGCTCCAGTTACCTAATAATACCACCCCCCCCCCCACCCCCCCGACCCCTCGCCACCATACATAAAAGACGGACTAGTTGAAACCGTCGACTCCGGACGGGATATTATATTGCACTAATTTGAATTTTAAATTAAAGCATTCGGTATGCAACGTAAACAGTGCTGGCCGCAAAGTACAGTTGACACACATTTCCCGCATCGGGTGGATGCAAACAAAACAGTTACTGCACAACGGGCTCAGAAATGTGAACGGAATAGGCGAAAATCATAAGATCGATCGGAAACCCATCACTGGACACTTAGCTTTGTGAGAAGTCCGGAGACAAAATGCAGTCGTTTCGTTGTATTCATGCTTATTACTGTAGTAAACATGGGGTGCTTCCACAGAACTATATTCATAACGTCTGAGTGTTCAGGAGGCAAAGAAGGACGTAAAAGAAAAACAGTTTAGGAAGATTAATTGCCTGAACATCCCTTAAATCAAGTGCTACAAATTTAGTTGCCGTGATCAAAGGCAGATTAGCTACGAAGAAAAACACAGCTTATTAACGATGTTACATAGACAGCAATTTCACTATACACTTTATTATTTGATAATACCGTAGCCCATTGTCCATTATTTTTTACACTTCAGGCTTTCGACAGAATTGTTTCATTCTTCCATTTCTGTACAGTTGGTACAACCGCTCTCACTGCACATTCAATTTACAACTCAATGGAGTCCTAACACTTTGTACTAACTTAGCGAGTGCCCTGTATTCTCTTATGAGGGCATCGAAGGTTGAACTGTAAACAGTTTTCTTTCTTTCACCTTCGTTTAATAATTTAATGTATTTGCAATCAAATTCGAAGCAGCAATCTGCAAGCACTGTGGCATTGACATATGCGTGATATACTACTGAATTATATACTGTAAATGCACCCAGTGTCGAAGGAGTGTGCGCCCAAAACGCTCGTGCCAACCACTGCAGAGTATAAATTCGTCTTCATCGCTCATTTTTAAGAAAATAAGTTTCAACTGCTCAGCCGGCCGGTGTGGCCGAGCGGTTCTAGGCGCTTCAGTCTGGAACCGCGCGACCGCTACGGTCGCAGGTTCGAATCCTGCCTCGGGCATGGATGTGTGTGATGTCCTTAGTAGTTTAAGTAGTTCTAAGTTCTAGGGGACTGATGACCTCCGATGTTATATCCCATAGTGCTCCAAGCCATTTGAACCATTTTTTTTCGACTGCTCAGGCAATCATATACAGATCTTTAAAAGTTCGTAACAACTAGTAACTCGTCACATTTAGTACAAACACTATATTGTGTCGTTAGTATGTTTGTGCTACATGTAATGAGTTACTCACTGTGACGAAATTTTATTGATCTGTGAATGACTGACTGAGTAATCGAAACCAATCATCATTTTATAAATGTGCGATTAAAAGAAATGCATTTTATATTGAAAATTAAGATTTCATAGTCCACAAATTAGATTGTATCGAGCATTGTAACGATTCTAGTCAAGTATGTGAGACCCACACCAAATAAGGGGAACAGGTGCTACGGAAAGCATAGAAAGGAGGGCAGCAGGCATTGTCGTAGAGCTGTTTGATCCATGGGTCCTGAACTGCCATAGACTTGAAATTGGACAGGACACCTTCCATGGATTACTTCTTCCACAACTGATTTAAGGGCACTGCTTTTGTTGTTTTCTGACAGCCTCTTAAAACAGCCTTTTCATATAAGTCGAAGTGGGAGGGCGCAAAACCTCGATTCAGACGCAGAATTTCTTACAAAAGATGGTACTTGAATTGTTATTAAGTAATTAAAATTTCATTTACAAATGCAGTGCCTTGGCTATATTCGAGCCACGTTAATTTTCAGCTGGTGAAATACTATCGCTTGACCTACACAATAACGATATATTCAATTATAATTGTGACATTTTTTATGGCAAGTCCTGTCTCTTTTTTTACGTTGTTAGCACTTTTAGCGACATTGTACACCTGTATGATCAATGTATTGCAGTACAAATGTGATGCTCTTGCATACAGAACCGGCACAATGTGTGGGACTTCCGTTTCCGTTCCATTACGATGAAGCAAATCTTAACGCCTGAAAACATAAAACCTAAGTGGAATTAAAATGCATGTCGTCAATGTGATGTATGGTTCGGATGACTCTGCAACAATGACAGCACGGCCCTCCCAGTACAAAAAGAGCGGAATAGGGTGTGGCTACCAGACAACGTCACGGCGAGGTCGTCACGCTATCTGCTCCAACTGTGCTACGTCAGTCTTTTAGTTGCGAATACCTTTATGGTGGTAACATTGATGTCGATCATATTTGGCTTTTCACCTGTTTCCAGTATCGTTGCATGTTTTTTGTTGACAACAAACATTACGTGAAGTTATTTCTCATTATTCATTGGTAGCGTAACATTAAAATAATCTCATAAGGAGACCAGCGAGCGATCATATTATTGTATCTTTTATCTTTTTTTTTTTTTTACGGTACGTGGAGTTCAGAACTCAAGTATCAATATCCTGTACCAATTCGATGCAACTCTCAAGAATTCACGGATATATCTACCGTCTATGTAACTAAATGAAGAGTTTAGACCGAACATACCTCCATGAATTTTGAAGCAACTAGGAAACGACGGAAAACAGAAAAAATGACGTCTCAAAAATTATCTAAAAAATCGACTTTGTGCTGTTTTCCGAGGAATTTCAAGAAATAAAACGCTCTAAAATGAAGAAGATTTTAACGACAGGCAGTGTGGCTCAGTAGGCAGCGGTGGAGAATGGTAATCGGGTAATGAAACAATCACTGTTTCGAATTTCGCTGTAGTCCTTTTTCATTTTCCTTTTTTCATGAATTTGCAATACCTACATCATTTACTACAAAATTCACCAAATATATGCTAATCACCACATATCTAATCATTATTTTTATGAATAATGCACATCTTGTTTCTAATTACGAATCGGATGCAAAATTTCAGTTTCCATTGCAAATATAAATTCTTAAATATCGACATTATATAAATGATTGTTAATGAACTTCTTAAATTTTAAAAACATGATAAATTTATTAACAATCTCTCATAAACTGTCGATAATTAAGATGCTACATTTGTTATGAAAAAAAATTTGTGTTCAATATGTAATTATAAACAAGGACGCATGGTTTTTTTAATAGAAATAATGATTAGATTTAGGTTATTAACACATACTTGATGAACTTACATATTTAACAACTCGAACTGAACGAAAAAAAGAGATATTTAGACCAGGGCAAGAGTCGGACCAGCGATCCATTACTTATCATTTTTTGACGCTATCAACTGTTTCCTTCATTTCGTTCGCCATTGTGCTCATCACTTTGTCTTGGCTGACGTCACAAGAGACCCCTTGAGGTTCATCGTTGAATACATCACTCAGTTTTTGTTTTTTGATTATTTTTTTTTTTTTTTTTTTTTTTTTACAGTATCTGCACCGACTAGGCCAGTCAAGGGCAATTTTTTATGCCACTGTTCCACATATTTAGCATCACTACGCACGAAAAAGGTTCAACGGGGATTCCGCTCGCGTATTCAGTAGCACTATTTCATAATAAAAGTTGAACTTCTTAATTAGTGTTTCTAAGTAAAGGTATAAAAGACAGTTATTGTTTTAAGTTATCTATTTCTCCGTAAATTTCAAAATAATTTGCTGAAAATGCTTTCCTAAATAATAATATTACCATATGTTGATGCTGGTGTTTATTAAACTTAGATCCTTAGAGGAAAGTTTCCATTGAATTTCTTCTGATTATTGACTGAAGATATGAATTATTTTCCTACGAGCGATATATCGTTGGGGATATATTCTGTAAGACAATCTGTGAGTGTGATACTGTTAAAGCCCAAGCTGAATGTACATCGTATCACTTTCACCCCAACATTACCAGGAAAACCGGCAGCTGTGGAGTTTTTAAAATGGTCGCTTTTATTGGTCTTCTGGGACACGTCAGTCTCATTGTAGTCACACAGCGTCGTAAATAGCCATGCATTTGTTTCATAAAAGGTAGTCAAACTGCAATTTAATTGCGACGTTTCATAACGCCTTTTTAAAAGCATGAAATAATAAACAGAGGAATTTAATTTTAGAGCACCTAAGCGTACAGACACACCGCGAGCGTAAATAAATTTTAAGGAGGGAAGCTGCGTGTTTGTGCAGTTGAGAGAGAAGGCAATGCGAGGAAGTAGGCCAGTGGTGCATTTCTCGTTCTTACGCCATAGCGTCATCGTTTGAAACAGGGCTTCGCGATTTACGACGTCACCTACGCAAAATAAATTACGAGGGGCATACAAACTATCAGTTTAATAAGTCACAGCTGCAAAATACTAACGCGAATTCTTTACAGACGAATGGAAAAACTGGTAGAAGCTGACCTCGGGGAAGATCAGTTTGGATTCCGTAGAAATATGGGGACACGTGAGGCAATACTGACCCTACGACTTATCTTAGAAGAAAGATTAGGGAAAGGTAAACCTACGTTTCTAGCATTTGTAGACTTAGAGAAAAGTTTTTGACAATGTTGACTGGAATACTCTCTTTCAAATTCTGAAGGTGGCAGGGGTATATTACAGGGAGCGAAAGGCTATTTACAATTTGTACAGAAACCAGATGGCAGCTATAAGAGTCGAGGGACATGAAAGGGAAGCAGTGGTTGGGAAGGGAGTGAGAAAGGGTTGTAGCCTCTCCTCGATGTTATTTAATCTCTATATTGGACAAGCAGTAATGGAAACGAAAGAATAGTTAGGAGTAGGTATTAAAATCCATGGAGAAGAAACAATAACTTTGAGGTTCGCCGATGACATTGTAATTCTGTCAGAGACAGTAAAGGACTTGGAAGAGCAGTTGAACGGAATGGACAGTGTCTTGAAACGAGGGTATAAGATGAACATCAACAAAAGCAAAACGAGGATAATGGAATGTTGTCGAATTAAGTCGGGTGATGCTGAGGAAATTATCTTAGGAAATGAGACACTTAAAGTAGTAAAGGAGTTTTGCTATTTGGGGAGCAAAGTAACTGATGATGGTCGAAGTAGAGAAGATATAAAATGTAGACTGGGAATGGCAAGGAAAGCGTTTCTGAAGAAGAGAAATTTGTTAACATCGATTATTGATTTAAGGGTGAGGAAGTCGTTTCTGGAAGTATTTGTATGGAGTGTAGCCATGTATGGAAGTCAACGATAAATAGTTTAGACAAGAAGAGAATAGAAGCTTTCGAAATGTGGTGCTACAAAAGAATGCTGAAGATTAGATGGGTAGATCACATAACTAATGAGGAGGTATTGAACAGAATTGGGGAGAAGAGGAGTGTGTGGCACAACTTGACTAGAAGAAGGGATCGGTTAGTAGGACATGTTCTGAGGCATCAAGGGATCACCAGTTTAGTATTGGAGGGCAGCGTGGAGGGTAAAAATCGTAGAGGGAGACCAAGAGATAAATAGACTAAACAGATTCAGAAGGATGTAGGTTACAGTAGGTACTGGGAGATGAAGAGCCTTGCACTGGATAGAGTAGCATGGAGAGCTGCATCAAACCAGTCTCTGGACTGTAGACCACAAAAACAACAAAAAGCAAGGAAGGAGCATCTGTGCGCAGTTTATGAGCGTTGCGATGCTGATTGTGACATCGTTACAGCCCATGGGACGTGCGTTGATCACTTCGAACGTGAACAAACTGGCAGTCCATGGAGTGGCGCCATGCCACCTCTTCTCCGAAGAAAAAGTTCAAAGCCGCGCCCTCAGTCAGTAACGTTATCGTGACGGTCTTCTGAGACTCTGAAGGGGGTATTGCCTTTGGTATCCTCTCTCATGGTGTAACTATGAACTCCGAAGTTTACTGTGACACCGTCAGGAAACTGAACAAACGGCTTCAGCATGTTGGTCGCCACAAAAATGCAAACGAACTTGTCCTTCTCCATGACAACGCAAGGCCTCACAAAAGTCAGCGTATCAGAGAGGAACACACAAAACTTCATTGGGCTGTTCTTCCTCGTCCGCGCTACAGTCCGGATCTCGCACCTGCCAGCTTCCCTCAGTATGGCCTAAGGACGGATGCACATGCGGGAAGCAATACCTGGGTGATGGGGATGTTGTTGATGCAGCAAGACTTTGGCTCCGACGCCAAACAGTTGAGTGGTGCCATGCGTGAGTACAGGCCCTCTCATTAACGTGGAGTAAGGTCATCGCGTGGAATAGAGATTATGTTGAAAAACAGGGTTATGTAAAGAAGAGAGTGGGGAATACGATGGTGTATTGGAATCTTGAATAAAACCAACCTCGTTTCAGAAAAGATTATATGATGCCTTACGTACTGAACGCCCCTAATAAATGAAGTTGGATAGTTAAGGAGGAGAAAGAGATAGATAGATAGATAGATAGATAGATAGATAGATAGATAGATAGATAGATACATAGATAGATAAGTAGATTTAGGTAGAAAGAAATAGAGAGAGAGAGAGAGAGAGAGAGAGAGAGAGAGAGAGAGAGAGAGAGGTAGTAAATCTAAAAAAGAAGGCGCACGCTTTAGGCTGTGAATAGACAGTTGACAAGAAAGTTACACAGTGTTGAACAGTCTCAGATAAAGCTTTATCAAGGATTAAGCTACTAGATTGAATCGTTGGTCCTATTCGTATCTTGTCCTACTCTGTCTCTCTATGTATCAATTAACCCCAATCTCGTAATCTTCGTTTCATATACCAGTTTACAATTTGGGTCTTCTACTATATCATCCAGAAATGCTCCCCTACTCTATGTAACACTGCGTTTACATGTTCCTTAACTAACTCCTTAAGTTTTGTTGACCTTAGAAACGGATCATTTCCTGGCCACGGCTATCGACATGTGCTGGAAAGCTGGTTGCTATGTGACCGACAGTATCGGTCTCCCAGTGTCTGTGGGACTGCGGCTATTCTTCAGTCTGTACACAAAGCGCTGTATTCTCTAACCTGACCTGGCCTGACTAGGTGGTCTGCCGAGGCGAGTGTGTTTCCCACAGAATGGCTGCAGTTTCCTAATACAATCTCCTGAAGGCGTCAGCAGGTGGCAGCACTTCACAGTAGCCGACCTTGAGGCCGAGCAGTTCTAGGCGCTTCAGTCTGGAACCGCGCGACCGCTACGGTCGCAGGGTCGAATCCTGCCTCGGGCATGGGTGTGTGTGATGTCCTTAGGTTAGTTAGGTTTAAGTAGTTCTAAGTTCCAGGGAACTGATGACCTCAGATGTTAAGTTCCATAGTGCTCAGAGCCATTTTTGAACTCCACAGTAGTACTAAGTGCGTTAGCAGGACATGGCAAACCGCATGCCTACTTTCTCCTCTGGAGGCTGAATGGTCGAAACTTCCGTATGTGGACATAACGTCCTGGAGCTGTGGGCAGCTCGCGAAATCGAGGAGTCGGTCGGTGATCCTGGTAGGGTGCAGGAGGGGAATGCGTTCCCTCTGCCGCGGATGTGGGGAGTAGTATTTCGGGAGTTTGCAGTCAGTGGTCAGTAAAGTTTTTCTCCGTGTGCGAAAAGTTCAGAACCGGGTTCCCGGGTGCAGACGTGAGAGACCTGTAAGTCAGCTGCCTGTTTTCGAGGTCGGTCTTCATGTTTAGCCAGCGTGCACGGACTACTTAGGACGAGACCGCCTGACATAGCGTGGAGTCGCTGTCTAACTGGAGTTTTTGTCTAACGGACGAAGCGGTCTTAATGGGGGTTTTTAGAAGAGAAGTGAATAAACTGCGTTTTACTCGAATGGAAAATTGAATTGTGGAGTTTTTATTCACGTCCATGTCCTCTTTAACTTTAGACCGTGATACTGTGTGATTTCCACAGTAGATGTTAGAGATTAGTCGGCGACGGTGAAGAAACTGATTGCGGAATTCGTTGTCGAATCCAGTGGTCGGATTTGAGGGTCGTAAAATGGCTACAGGACATGGAGCAGCGGTATAGCAGAAAAGACTAATTTAACCTTGTCTCTCGGGGCGTAGAAATTATCCATGTCCACCAACAAACTTTTCGGAGGGACTCTACGAAGCAATACGGCGCGTGATCAGCCTCGTCAACCGCACGGCACTAACAGCCTGTGGGCTCTCGGCCGGAGCAGCGAAGGTACTTCACCAGATGCTGCAGAAGCTCCGGGTCAGCGAAAGAGGAGAAACGTTTCACCTTCTGTGGTGCCACAGTAATAATACATTCAGTGCTTCTTGGCTCGTACATAAGAAGAAATATTGACGCCTTTGACAGCTCAACTTTATCGTTTTTAGATAACCGCATTTCACCTAGTTATAATATATATCGTCAGTCGTCTATAAGGAAATAAAAGAGAATATTCTCTTATTCGCTAGAAATTTTTCTTTCCAGTGCCTAGAACTACGCGTTTTGGTAATAACATTAAAAATAAATTTCAGAATATGGCTAACACATCACTGTTTCAAAAGCTATAGATATTTTTCTCCAGTTCTAAAACAACTAGGTGTCCCGCTACGTACATTAAAAACTCAATTGCAAAATGCGGCTGAGAGATCATTGTTTCATAAGCTATCAATAAATTGTTTCCAATGCGTAAGACAGCTGTTTTGCTAAAACCGTGAAATACAAATAAAACAGTTTCGTACGTCAGTCACTTATCTACACTGACGGAAAAAATCCCAACGCAAACAAGGAGTTGTGCGACATAAACGAAAGTTGTTTCCACATCTGAAAGATGACGTAAAATTTTTGAAAACATCATCAGTAATCTTTTATTAATATTATAATCAAAAAACACAGCCTTCATTCCAAATTTCTTTTAATCGGACTACCGGTTTCAATCCTTGTGGATCATCTTCACACTCCAGAACGGCAGGTCGACTTCCATGGAGCAAGCTGCGCCGACTCACGACGCTGAACTGGCTTCGTCGAACAGTTCAGCATTGTGGGTCGGCGCAGCTTGCTCCATGGAAGTCCACCTGCCGTTCTGGAGTCTAAAGATAATCCCTAAGGATTGAAACCGGTCACTCCGATTAAAAGAAATTTGCGATCAAAACTGTGTTTTTTAATTATGAAAGATGATATCTATTCAGATTTCACGACAGTTGCATTAGATTGATGCTGCTTTAAATACGCGCTCTGAAGGTCATGAGCGTTATTTACCTTTGATATTGGACGTAATGAGTTGATGTTAATCAAGAGTGCTTTTAAGCGACAAAGACACCAGTGTCAACACCTCACTATGTTTGAACGATGTCGTGTAATAGCGCTACGAGAAGCTGGACGTTCTGCGACGTTACAGAAAGACTTGGCAGGAATGTAGCATCTGTATATGATTGCTGGCAGCGGTGGTCAGTAGAATTGGTCGCAAGACGACCAGGCTTCAGGCGGTCACGTGGCACTACCGAGAGGGAAGACCATCGTGCTCGGCGTTTGGCTCTGGCCCATCTTACAGCGTTTGCAGCAGGACTTTGAGCAGCAGATGACACCACAATGCCACAACGCATCGTTCCACATCGGTTACTTCAAGGACAGCTCCGAGCTAGACGCCCTTCAGCATGCATTCCACTAACCCCAAACCACCGCTATTTGTGAGTTCAGTGGTGTCGAGCGAGAGATCATTGGAAGGCAACGTGTAGATTTATTGTGTTTTCTGGTGAATGCTGTTTCTGCATCGGTGCCAGTGATGGACGTGTGTTGGTTAGGAGGAGGTCAATTGAGGACCTGCAACCAACCTCTCTCTATGCTAGGCATAACGGACTTCAACCTGGAGTAATGGTCTGGCGAGATATTTCGTACAACATCAGGAGAACTGTCGACGTTATCCCACGCACCTAGAATGCAAATTTTTCCGTCACTGTGGTGATTCGGCCTGCAGTGCTGCCAATGATGAACAGCATTGCAAGGTGTGTTTTCCAACAGGATAACACTCGCCCACATACCGCTGTTGTAACCTAACACGCTCTACAGAGTATCGACATATTGCATTAGCCTGGTCGATCACAAGATCTGTCTCCAGTCGAGCACGTTTGGGACACCATCGGACGAGAACTCCGGAGTTATATACACAACTGGCCATTAAAATTGCTACACCACGCACATAACATGCTGCAGACGCGAAATTTAACCGACAGGAAGACGATGCTGTGATGTGCAAATGATTAGCTTTTTAGAGCATTCATACAAGGTTGGCACCGTTGGCGGCACCTACAACGTGCTGACATTAGGAACGTTTCCAACCGATTTCTCATACACAAACAGCAGTCGGCCGGCGTTGCCTGGTGAAACGTTGTTGTGGTGCCTCGTGTAAGGAGGAGAAATGCGTACCATCACGTTTCCGAGTTTCATCAAGGTCGGATTCTAGCCTATCGCGATTGTGGTTTATCGTATCGCGACACTGCTGCTCGTATTGGTCGAGATCCAATGACTGTTAGCAGAATATGGAATCTGTGGGTTCAGGAGGGTAATACGGAACGCCGTGCTGGATCCCAACGGCCTCGTATCACTAGCAGTTCACATGACAGGCATCTTATACGCATGGCTGTAACGGATCGTGCAGCCAAGTCTCGATCCCTGAGTCAACAGATGGGGACGTTTGCAAGACAACAACCATCTGCACGAACAGTTCGACGACGTTTGCAGCAGCATGGACTATCAGCTCGGAGACCATGGCTGCGGTTACTCTTGTCGCTGCATCACAGACAGGAGCTCTTGCGGATGGTGTACTCAACGACGAACCTGGGTACACGAATGGCAAAACGTCATTTTTTCGGATGAATCCAGGTTCTGTTTACAGCATCATGATGGTCGCATCCGTGTTTGGCGACATCGCTGCGAACTCACGTTGGAAGCGTGTATTCGTCATCCCCATACTGGCGTATCACCTGGCGTGATGGTATTGGGTGCCATTGGTTACATGTCTCTCTCACCGCTTGTTCGCATTGACGGCACTTTGAACAGTGGACGTTACATTTCAGATGTGTTACGACCCGTGACTCTACCCTTCATTCGATCCCTGCGAAACCCTACATTTCAGCAGGATAATGCACGATTGCATGTTGCAGGTCCTGTACGGGCCTTTCTGGATACAGAAAATGTTCGACTGCTGCCATGGCCAGCACATTCTCCAGATCTCTCACCAATTGGAAACGTCTGGTCAATGTTGGCCTAGCAACTGGCTCGTCACAATACGCCAGTCACTACTCTTGATGAACTGTGGTATCGTGGTGAATCTGCATGGGCAGTTCTACCTGTACACGCCATCCAAGCTCTGTTTGACTCAATGCCCAGGTGTATCAAGGCCGTTATTACGGCCAGAGGTGGATTTTCTGGGTACTGATTTCTCAGGATCTATGCACCCAAATTGCGTGAAAATGTAGTCACACGTCAGTTCAATTATAATATATTTGTCCAATGAATACCCGTTTATCACCTGCATTTCTTCTTGGTGTAGCAGTTTTAATGGCCAGTAGTGTACACGTTACAGCCAAAGTCCGAAATCGGCCAAAGCGGAAACTGACCAATGTCGCTTTAAATTTGCCGGCCAACCTTGAATCGTTTCCTGATTTCGATATTCGGCCGGCCAGCTCGCGAAGTGGCTGGGACCGATCGGACGAAGAAAGAACCAAACCAGATTTGATTGAATAATTTCAAATTGTATAAGTCAGGAAATTGCTAACATCGCTGTAAATTGACCGGTTAATGACTGATCTTTTCTGGCAGGACAGTCTGCAAAGTGGCGTAGACAGATCGGCCAGAGGTGGAAGATAAATAAAGAGTGGCTGAATACGTATAATTTCAAGTTGTAAGCATTCTATTTATTTTATCAACCTCACTTATAAAAAATAAACTCTTAAAATATATTCACTTTATCAATCCTTTTAAAATAGTACCTGTGTTCACTTATTACAACAAGTTAAGTTTTCATGACGTTTGGAATTACACAATATTTTCTCATTACTGCAATTTCAGTGATTTGTGGCACATTTAGTGGAGCAATTGCATCTATTGTATCCTTGGCCATTGGTAAGTAACTGTAAATATGGTATGGTTTGTGATGATTTTTCTTCTTTGGCCACGGATTCCATCGTGAGTGGTTTTTCGTGCTGATTAGAGAACTCGTTCCTGGAACACCTTGTTCTGTTCCCAACTTGTAGAAAGTGCCTTAGATGTTTATGACAACTGCAAGAACGTTCCTGGGATCTCTGTGACCTCTGTTAACTAGATCGATGACCTCGCTGTCTGGTCTCCTTCCCCACAACAACCAACCAACCAACCTCTGTTAACTGCTGGTATACGAACATTGTATCCAACTTTTGCAGGTGGGAATTTTGCATATGAATTTTTAAGCATCCTTGCACCTTGTGTTAGCAAACTGTAGTGAGCTCCGAGCTCCTTCTTCCTGATTTCTTGTTTATTATAACATAGTTTCCAAATAACTTTCCCTCCACATCCTTCCTTTGCTTCATTACATTTTCCACAAATTGCATGCACATCTTTGTCGCAGGATATGCACCAGTAAGCTGCACTACACTCTTCTTCACAAATCACACAGAATATCTTCACCTTGTTATTGTCAGGTAACTGGCCTCGACTTCCCGATGCTCTAGTGTGGCAGTTTCATTGTTGGGAGTAGTCCCTACATCTATATTATCCTCAATTTCTTGTTCGACTTTTTCAAGGTCTTCCTCTGTCACTGCCTTATCAATAATTTCGTTAGGCAGATTTGAAGCACTCAGCCCCACTTCTGCTTAACAGTCAAACACTGCCTCGTATGGTGACTGCTGAATTCCTTTATGAAAAGAACGGTTTTTCATGAATCGGGTGAAACGGAGACTCTCAGCCAATGTGCTGAGGTATTTTTCTGCATCCATGTTATTATATTTTGTACATCATGGTTGGTCCGTCAGATGGAACCTTGCCTTTGGCTATGTCTGGCTTTTCCATGCACCATATTCAGTTCGGGCCACATGTTATTTAGCTCATTTATAACTTGGTTTGAAAATACCAATATCTGACTTCAGCACACTTGGAGAACCTATAGTGGTAAAGAGCAAATTGAAAGCAACTTCTTCTGCTCCTTTGCTTTTCATGGGTCGCAATGATATAAACTTGATTAATTGATGTTGGTAACTGAGTATGAAGTTGTACTCCCCCGTGTCGCAATTTACCTGGCGTCTTTAATTAAAGCCTGTCGCAGTGGCCGAGCGGTTCTAGGCGCTACAGTCTGAAACCGCGCGACCGCTACGGTCGCAGGTTCGAATCGTGCCTCGGGCATGGATGTGTGTGATGTCCTTAGGTTAGTTAGGTTTAAGTAGTTCTAAGTTCTAGGGGACTGATGACCTCAGATGTTAAGTTCCAAAGCGCTTAGAACCATTTCAACCATTTGAACCGCTATTATTTGCTTGTTCTTGCAGGGGCGAATTCGAAGTGTCCAGGAACCTGCTTTTCGTATCAAACGTCATTTCCGCATTTGCATGTATCCCACCTTCATCGTGAATATCGTTCAAGTATGAAGTACCCATGAGTCAGAATACGGAAGAATGATACGAATAACTGAAATTGAATGCCATTACATCCAATCAGCCTAGTTCTTACTACCAGATAATTAGTTCCGGTATGTTCGATTACTGAATTAGGGAATGTCCATTAATTATGTGAGCTCGAAATGGAAGTAATTAGTCTGGTGAAACCTCATCAATTCTCGTTTAAAGGGAGAGGTCAATTAAGTTCTAACTTTAATTTCAGAAAACCCCGATTATTATAAGAAATAAGATTTTGTTTTATAAAATCAATTCCAAGCATAGACAATATTAAAGTGCGCGTGAGTCATTATGTAGAATAAGATTTGAACTAAATGCATTGTACGGACGTATTACTGGGATTCCCCAATCTAAAAGGCGTGCCGCACATGTGCCAGACTGCATTTGCGAAGTTCCCTCACAGAGCGGCCGAATTCATGCATGTAAGTTGAGAAAGAGTTGTGGTATCTGCACTCACAAATGTACGTTATTGTGATTAAAATGGATTTGTAATGAAACTTTTATAATGTGTGTGTTAATTGGCCTGCTGACAAATGGAAACAAACGTCCCAGACCGAAGTTAATCTTTTGTGAAAGGAAGCTAAGCTCAAGCTCACTGACAAGAATTGTCTAAGTGATTGCCGCGCGGGAATAGCCGAGCGGTCTATGGCGCTGCAGTCATGGACTCTGCGGCTGGTCCCGCCGGAGGTTCGAGTCCTCCAACGGGCATGGGTGTGTGTGTTTGTCCTTAGGACAATTTCGGTTAAGTAGTGTGTAAGCTAAGGGACTGATGACCTTAGCAGGTAAGTCCCATAAGATTTCACACACATTTGAACATTTTTTTCTAAGCGATTATATAAATTTAGAATCTGACAAGGTACGTAACGATGAGGCTCGGTAGACGGAACAAACAATGTTGTCTTTCATATGAATAGCACGGTTCACTGACATTAGACTATCAGTAAAAGGTCAATTTTTTAGCGATCTGTTAAAACACTCAGGCCTAATGTTTTCAGGAACCTTTTTGTTGGTCTGTCAGGCGGTTTTAAGCGTGAATAGTAGCACCTAATCAGGGTTTTTGTGTTTAAAGCATGGTGTTCCCACGTTCTAAAAAGTATTTAATACAGTTCCTATACAAAAACATGTTTTACTGCAGCGTTTTTAATCAGCGGTTGAAACAAATAAAAAGCTTTTCAGCTCACTTGTATATTCTAGAGTTTGTTAGCACAGTGTTTTATACATATTACAGTAGAGGAAGCACACGAATGCTGCTATAGTGAATGAGGAATTAGGAAAGGCGGAACTGAAGAAATAATTTTCGAAAAACCGCGATTGCAAATAGCCCTTTGGCAGCTCTCAAAACAATCAGTTTCATTAAAGTCATTGTGTTACGGCGTGAAGTCAAGCGCCGGCACGCCAGTCGGTATCGATAGAGCGGAGAGGGCTGTGACAAGACGTCAGCCAATTGAACGCTGACCGACCCCTCTCCAGGACGACAACGCAACAGCAGCGGCCTCTATGTGAAGGGGACGTAACAGCCGCTCCCGACTGGTCGTGGCCCACTTCTACAGCAGCATCAAGATTAGGCACTTCAAGACCAGCGACTTAGGAATTGAGTATACTGAAGAGATTTCTTATTTGCATGTCGCCCTTTGCTTGCGACACTTCTGTATTATTGTCGAAGTACTGTCACTGTTCATTTCGTAATACAACTCACTAATACCATTTGCTTAAATTGTTGTCTAGAGATCCGAGGAAGCAGGTGTCCTGATCTCCCTCTCCTGTGGTCCCCTTCAGAGTCTCTGCACTCCCTCCTGCCTTGTCTTCCCTCTTCATCTCCAGCCCCACCTGTCTCCTGTCTCTTGGTACACCCCGTGACCCCCCTATTCCTTTCATCCCGCCCCCTCCCCTGCTGCACCTTGCTCTCTCCCCCCTTTCCATCCCCTCAGGCCTCTCCCTCGGCAGGTTCCTCCTGGCAGGTTTTATTCTCAGTCACGTCTGCTTCGTCTCTTAAAGTGGTTTTAAGGTGTCTTTGTTCTACAGTGTTTTAATACTGTGGTCAACTTTTAATCTGTGCGTGTGACTTCAGTGTCTTTTTTGTTCTAAAAACTTTTTTAATTGTCCCCCTATGAACGTCTCCATGTGAGTGTATATTTTCCCTTAATTGTCTCTCCCTACTCTGTTTTTATATCCCCCTTTTTACCGCCTTTATAGGTATAATCTTTTATTAGCGGTCATGTCACTCAACTGAAGAGCGGCGGATTGTGCCGCTGCCAACCCTCCCCTGCCCATATGGGGCAGGGGAATGAAATCACAATAAAGGACTAAAGAAACAGCTTTCCTAGTCACCTGATATTTGGCGAGTAGGCAGGATTCAACACACTGTAATGAACCTTAAAATAATGTGGTTATCATTCTCTCGTTGACTTTCACATAAAAATGTAATACATGAAACACAAGCTTTAAATATGTTTGGGAGCCACGGAGGTGGGGAGGGGGGTGGAGGGGGGGGGGGGGGGAGAGTGGTACATCACATTATTTCACTTCACGAAACTTCAAAAATTGGCGAAGAGGGAGAAAATAAAAGCAATAAAACCCCAGAAAAAGCAGCTCACGTAATTAACCAACGTTCCCATACCACGTCTGGTTGGTTCAAATGGCTCTGAGCACTATGGGACTCAACTTCTAAGGTCATCAGTCCCCTAAAACTTAGAACTACTTAAACCTAACTAACCTAAAGACATCACACACATCCATGCCCGAGGCAGGCTTCGTACCTACCAAGTCTGAAAGATTCACAACTACCATAAGCAAAAATACCAGGTAACGTTAACAGTACTCACATTTGATCCAATTTTTCAGGACGAAAAACAAGGCGCAGAGGCAGGATCTTCTCCGAAACGCAGCAGCCACCACGTGTACGGCACAGTTAACACTGAAAGTGACAGAAGTGCTGCCTGCCGCAGTGGGATTTAGCCAGGGATTTCGCGACGTGTGTGCAATCACACAGCGTTTTGGCCAGTTCGCGAAATGGCTGGCCAAAGTCGGATATACGCCTATTCTTTCAAGTAATCGGACTTTAGCCAATCCTCTCGTCCAAAGGGCGAAATACCCGGCCAATTCACGATCTGGCCGGCCTCAGAGCTCTGGCGTAACATATACGAACAGCAACAACCCTCCCTGTATTGACCAAGTGCAACAGGCATGGAACTCCATCACACAAACTGACATCCGACACGTGTACCACACAATGCACGCACGTTTGCGTGCTTGCATTCAACAGTCTGGCGGTTACATCGGTTATCAATGTACCCGATGTTATCAATGTACCATCATTTCACATTTGCAAAGGCTCATCTCGTGCTTACATTCACCTGTGGCCTCGAAATGTCGATTATTTAAGTACGTTACCTAGACAAATGCATTACCGAAATTTCGTGACTCTGCCGCAATTATCTTTTGGTGTTGCAGTTTTCTTTCGGTCAACGTATTTTGCCATTAGGCCTTTCAACGGTTCACACCATCATCTTCAGGTGGAGAATTGTTTAGTTACGTAGCTTGTGTTAAAGAAGGGTATAGACGCCTTTCCACAGAAGCACGCCTTTTGCTGATGATAAAAATTGTTTGTTAGAAAAGGCACTTTTAAAGTTAAAAAACATGTCTTTATGAGAGTAAATTTAGATAGAGGGGCAACAGAGCCGTAAAAAGTCTGCGTACTGCTTCAATGCCCTTGGTTAGACAAGCTGTGTGACGTGAGTGAAGAGTTTCGATCAAACAGAACACAGCTTACCATTCTGAACGGATAGAAAACTTCAGACGTCGAAATAGCTTCTGGCGTACCCAGTGGGGTCGCACAGAACCATTACTTTACATAATACGTACACCTGACCCAGTGGATAACGCCGGCAGTTCCACGAGGCTTTTGCCTCATAAAGCTCTTGTGTACAGAGAAGGGGCAACGTTAGAAAATTATAGCGGGAGGCAGGAAGATCTGCAGACGATCAACGCACGGTGCAGGGATCGGCAATTGACCCTCATATAAACAAACGTGGCATTGTGTATACATAGGCAGAAATACTCATTATTCTATGACTAAGCGATAGCAGAACAACCACTGGAAGCAGCTAGTTCCCTAAAATATCTAGGAGTGTGCGCACGGAGCGATTTGAAGTAGAGCGACCACATGAAATTAATGGCAAGAACGACTGATACCAGACTGCGACACATTGGAAGTATCCTCAGGAAATGACTTATACATACAAAGGAGATAGCTTACAAATCCCTCCTTTGATCTCTACCTGAACTAGCGACCCAGCCCTGCTTCGGTATAAATATCTACGGCCAGACGACTTGACTGGCGTAACGTATCTTGTTTTAAGGGGTCACGAATAAAATTCAGAGAACAACATTAAGTGAGTACCATAACTTTCATATAACTTACGATGTAAGGAGTGCACGACAGGAAAGTTGTCGTGAAGCACGAATGTTGTATGTTTCACATCGAACTAGCGTATGGGGTGACATATGGCAATGATGGGAGCAGACCGTGATATAAGTAATATATGTACAAGCAATGTAAATGTTGTATGGAATCGTGTGTGTGTGTGTGTGTGTGTGTGTGTGTGTGTGTGTGTGTGTGTGTGTGTGTGTGATTCACTATAAAATGGAGGCTGGCTGAGACAGCATAAGTAAAAGAAAGAAAAAAAAGTCTTGAACATGGGTGTTTCTCAGCAACCGCATGTTATTTTCAACATAGGAGTCACACAGCCAACCGGTTGGTTGTGTGATTCCTATGTTGAAAAAGAAGTGTTACAGCACTCCTCTTGTGAAGCTTAGTACGCATTGTGGCGCAGTGAGAGACTCACTGCCGCACCTGTCGTGGACTCTTCTTCGCTGTGTCACGTAAAGAATCATGCCCATAACTGAGTTTGATTCAAGGAAAGCAGAATGCAGAACGTTGAATCATTTACTGCAGTGCTGTAATAGCGTCTGCAAGCAACCGATGCAAAGATCTTTAGATTGCTGAAGTAGCTTTTCGGGAAAAGGTTTTACGTGTAGCATAAAAAATAAAGCACCACATACTTTAGATTGGCATGTTTTTCCTCTGTGAAATTGCTCTCAGACAGTTGCAAGGAAACTATTCGTTAAAAATACGATTATTTCAATCTGTTAGTATCACATCATATCCTGATGTAAGATGATGTTTTTTTCAGTTAAAACTGAAAGAAGTGAGCCCTCGGTCACTATTATTTTTAGTCTTATTGACCAGGTTTCAGCACTTCTAAGAGTGCCTTCATCAGAATTAAAACAATGTCAATCCGTTGCAACCTGTGGCTGTACAGGTACGAGCAGCCCGTAGTGGCTCGCCTTCACGCATTGCTTTTTACATATTTTGTGACTAGAGCCCTTCTGGCCTGTTAATTATTTTGTATGTGACATGTAAGTACTGCATCTGTATTTTATTGTTGGTCAGTACTCACACTTTTTATATAAAAATGTCTTTTACTATAAATTTATAACTATGTTATAGGCCATTTTAATTGTTTTAATTCTGATGAAGTCACTCTTAGAAGTGTTGACACCTCGTCAGTATGACTAAAAGTAATAGTGACCGAGAGCTCATTTGTTTCAGTTTTAATTTAGAAGCGGTCACTGAACCAAGCAGCTATGTTTAAAACTTCGTTATTTTTTTCCTTACTCGTCATATTTATTATTATATTTTCATTTGAATAATTCACTGTCCGTCGTTCAATCTACAGTGAACTAAGACTGCGAACTGCGACTGGTAACCTAAGGGAAGCCGATATTGGCAGTCTGAAATTTTCGTCACATTTCAAATTGCATCCCTGAACCAGCTGTAAAAGTATTTCCAAATGTTGAGTATTCATCCGCAAGAAACTTCTAAATCCCATTCAAAAGGTCGTGCACACGCCTTTAAGATCTATTAAAGACCTAAATCTCTGTCTAACGAGTAGAGACTCGTTTACCAGACTCCTGCACAAAATGGAAGTGTCCAAACAAGTAGCATATTTCATCCCACCACCCACAGAATCGTGTATACGTCTGTGTTTGACAAAAGGAGAGCAGAAAGCTCAAAATTGAGTTGCTGCACTGCTGAAAAACTTTCTTTATATAAACAAAGTAAAGCTCCAGCCCATGCTGCGTTTTATTCTATGCATAAATAATAGAAACCACAGGTTTTGCACTCCCACAGAGACATTTATACAACTGGGGAAAGAGGAGAGCTACAGTGTAACGTGGAATCAGAGCCACGTTTCGTTTCTGGGGAATCACCACGTCATTTAGAGATCAATGTTTAATTAAAGGGCAGATGAAAGCAAGTTATCTAATGAGCATTTGATCTCACAACCCTTTGGTTGCTAGCCAAACACTCTATCCCTTCCTTTATTCCTTCACTTTGCTGCTGTTCTCATCATTTGGTCTGGGCGGACATCATAGACAGCAGTTGAAGTTCAGCTTGTCTTTCAACCATGAACACGCTGAGCTAACATGCCAGGTGCACTACACCGTCACACGAGAAATAAATCCTACCCTTTCTGCTGCCTGAAGCCTCTGCTGCTCTCTCGAATTATGGCGGCGGCAGCGGCATCGTTTCCATATCTTAACTTCAGTTCGTCGTATCTTGGACAATGTGTACTAAATATTATAAATTACATACAAAAACCTACCTTGTGAATCTTTTAGCAAAAACTGAGTCAAAATCTCTGCAGCAGTTCCTGGGATTAGCCTGCACATACAGACGAGTACAAAGGGGCGAGTTAAATTTATGTAGAGTGTGTTCCAATATGAAAGAAAGGTCTAACTTCAGGGACAGGTTCCTTACACCAAAACAGGAAAAATATCAGTAAACAAAGGCTCTAAAGCGCTTACTTTAAAAGATAAGACCAATTGCTCATCTTCGATACTATGAGACAACTCTTCTACTGCAAGCTCCTTGCCTTTCATGGTCTGGGAGGAGGTAGTATGCACCGAGACAAGAAAAAAACTATTTAGTAAACACAGGCTCCAAAGTGCACACCTTTAGAGCTACGAACACTTGCTCTGTAGGCGAGAGGTGTTGCACGCTTTGGAAGATAAACAAGTGCTCATAGCTCTTAAAATATGCGTTTTAGATTCCATGTTTACTACACATTTCTTTCATGTCTTGGTGAATACTTACTCTTCCCAAAATATGGAAAGCAAAAGCATTTCAGCAGAAGATATCTGTTTCATAGGATCGAAGATCAACAAGTGCTTATATCTGTTAAGGTATGAGTTTGTAGAGCTCAGGTTTACTAGATATTTTTTACATATTTCTGTATAAGGAACCGGTACCTAAGGTTTGTAGATGTTTCTTTGGGACACCATGTGTTGTGTACGACTTCGATCAAAATGGTAAGGAAAAAGATGGGCAACTGAGCGTTACAGCAACTGTTGTAGAAAAGCTGTAGTGAACAAGTTAACACAGCAAACAGAAGAATTACTTAAGTGCTATTTCTTAAGGCATAGTAGGACTCTACAAATAATGCAGCAAGAAATAATTCCAGCTGCCTATTTGACAACAAGGATGAGGCTCTCTGAACTAACACACACACAATTGTGTCAGAGCCACGACCAGGTGGCGCCCACATAGCATCACGTAGCGAAGAGGTTCCTATAGCGAGAGGGTTGTGTGGCTGCCACCAGCCATCCTCTATTTGACGTCAGGGGGTGCTCTTGGTACAGAGCTGCAGGGGGACAGGCTGAGCAGGCACGCATCATTGGGTCCAACAAATCTCGGAAGTCCACTGTCGACTTTGCAATTTCCTTCCCAGCTTTGACACCCGTGGAGTGGTATCGACACTTGATACCACACCCTGTGTATAGAGAAGAGAAGAAGAGATATACTGCTCCCCTGTCAGATATCTGTACCAAGATAAGATTAACAAGGGAAACAGAGAAAGTACTAAGAAGAGCCGAGCACTGCGTTGCAGCTCCAGTGACTAAGCACGCCAGCATCACAGTCGTGCTCAGCTAGTGGCAGACGCTGCAAGAGAGGCGTTGTGCATCAGGGTACGAATTACTGTTGGAGTTCCCAGAGCATATGTTCCTGGAGCAAGCAGTAAAGGAAACAAAAGAAAACTTCGGAGTAGGTATTAAAATCCACGGAGACGAAATAAAAACTTTCAGGTTCGCCGATGACATTGTATTTGTGTCAGAGACAGACAGCAAAGGACTTGAAAGAGCAGTTGAACGGAATGGACAGTGTCTTGAAAGGTGGGTATAAGATGAACATCAACAAAAGCAAAACGAGGATAATGGAATGTAGTTGAATTAAGTCGGGTGATGCTGAGGGAATTAGATTAGGAAATGGGACACTTAAAGTAGTAAAGGAGTTTTGCTATTTTGGGGAGCAAAATAACTGATGATGGTCGAAGTAGAGAGGATATAAAATGTAGACTGGCAATGGCAAGGAAAGCGTTTCCGAAGAAGAGAAATTTGTTAACATCGAGTATTGATTTAAGTGTCAGGAAGTCGTTTCTGAAAGTATTTGTATGGAGTGTAGCCATGTATGGAAGTGAAACATGGACGATAAATAGTTTAGACAAGAAGAGAATAGAAGCTTTCGAAACGTGGTGCTACAGAAGAATGCTGAAGACTAGATGGGTAGATCACATAACTAATGGGGAGAAGAGGAGTTTGTGGCACAACTTGACTAGAAGAAGGGATAAGTTGGTACGACATGTTCTGAGGCATCAAGGGATCACCAATTTAGTACTGGAGGGCAGTGTGGAGGGTAAAAATCGTAGAGGGAGACCAAGAGATGAATACACTAAGCAGATTCAGAAGGATGTAGGCTGCAGTAGGTACTGGGAGATGAAGAAGCTTGCACAGGATAGAATAGCATGGAGTGCTGAATCAAACCAGTCTCAGGACTGAAGACCACAACAACAGCAACAACAATAACATGTTCCTAGAGAAATATTGCTTCTCCCACAATGTGTTGCGCAAAGAGATCGTGGAGGTAAAATTAGAGAAATTCGAGCCCTCACAGGAGCTGACCAGCAATCGTTCTTCCCGCGGATCATTCGCGACTGGAACAGTAAAAGCGGGAGTTGACATGGTATACAAAGCACCCTCCGCCACACACCTTACAGCGGTTTGCTGAGTATAGATGTAGCTATCTGCCTACAAGAAAGCACGGAAATTCCGCAGTCTTAACTCCCGCATTCTTTTCCGCTCGGTCATCTGCATTCCTGTGAAGTACCGCGACCGCTGCTTCGCGTGCTTGCGCTACCCCTTCGCCACGTACCAGGAAATCTGGGGGAGTCGTCGGCGTGCGGAAGAAACGCGCGCCGCGCCGGTCTCCACGTGAATATTCAGCGAGGCGAGGAACTGGTGGGTGGGTGGGCGGACCCACCCGTAACCCGGCATCTGGCTTGTAAATCGGCCCCCACCGGCCGGCTGGCTGGCACCGTGATACGGTGTTCTCGCCGCGCTGAGCTCCCCCTGGGGAAAGAATCGCGGCGGGCTACCGCAGAACCCCGGACCCAGCGGCAAGCGGTCGCCTTCCGCCGCCACTAACAGCACGCTCCTGCGGTAGGGGCTCGCATTACCGGCCAGCGTTTTCTACAGGAAAGCAATTGCGGAGATTCAGATCGAGTTACTGAATGCATATTTTTCTTCGTTTCTCGTTTCAGCAAGCACGCACCCGTGCTTCATAGCGGCTTACGAAATATCGCTTCGGATCGTCATGTTTATTTACCATAAAACCGCCCTAAAGCATTATAAAATCACAGTATTGCGTTTCGAGAGTCAAGCTCTCGTCATCACGCTGTGCACTCCCAAATCATTAGACAGATGATTCTCTGACATAGGAAACTGTTATCTTCTGTACTACTGATAAATCTGTCAAACTGCAATTTCTGTCTGTCGGAACACGCTTCTCTAAAACTACTAGAAGAACTTCCGCAGCTAATTTGAGTATAGCTTGGGGTACCGTACAGGCTTTATTTCATCAAAATCAGACCACGAAAAAAAAAGAAAAAATCATGATTTAAAGTTTTCTCTAAGGCTATCCTGCCTATCTGTCTGAACACGCTAATCTCCAAAACTACTAGACCAATTTTCGTGGGGGTTACGTAACTAATTTCAGTATAAATTGGGGCACAGTGCAGGCTTTATTTCATCAAAATTGGATAGCAAAAAACACTCGTAATGTAAAGTTTTACCTAAAACCGTCTTGTCTATCTGTTTGTCTGTTTGAACGTGCCAGTCTTCAAAACTACTGGACGATTTTTCATGGCGTTTGCGCTGGTAACTTGAGTGTAGCTTGGGGTCCAATATATGCTTTATTTCATCAAAATCGGATCACGAAAAAAAATCGTGATTTTAAGTTTTATCTGAAATCGTCGTATCTCTCTGTCTGAACATGCTAATTAATCTCTTTTATGACGTTTTCAAGGTCGACTCAGCATAACTAGGGGCACCGTTAGGCTTTTTCAATCAATATCGGATCATGAAAAAAATATTGCAATTAAAAGTTTTATCCCTATTAATATAAGAAATGCGAAAGTAGCTCTCTTATGTTTTCAAGACTAACCCACTGAAACGATTTCGATGAAATTTGGTATGGAGATATCTTGCACCCGGAGAAGGAACAAAGGCAATTTCTAAAGTGCATGGTACAAGATACCTCCTCATTACGCGAATGAGATGAAAATATTTACTCTTTGTAAAAGCTATTTACTCTCTCAGTTTCGATTTTTATCATGTTTCTGAATATGCTTTTATTGGTTGATACGTAATAAGATTTACAGTAATGAATATAATGCTTACACAATATTCAATGTGTTTAATCCATACTTTCAAACTATTTGTTGCGTGATGTACGTGTTGTATAATGAACAGCTCCTGCAGTAGCACGATGCGTAGATGCGCGTTCCTGCCCATTCCAGTCTTTACATACTGATTAGCAGGGACACGGCACATGCCAAAGCATCATGCTCTGGGTCAGTGTGTGAGGGAGGAGAGCAGGGCGCGCATCATGAGCTATGCTTGCCCTACAGGTAGGCACGTGAGGGCAGCTGAGGCCATTGTTGTACATGAAGTAGCTTCCTTACTCATTATCACCCATCATAACAGAGCTAGAGATATGAGAGCACAGCCATTTCTAATAGCTAGTTACTAAATAAAACTACTTGGACAAGAAATCCTCAAAATGGTTCAAATGGCTCTGAGAACTACGGGACTTAACATCTGAGGTCATCACTCCCCTAGAACTTAAAACTACTTAAACCTAACTAACCTAAGGACATCACTCACATCTATGCCCGAGCAGGATTCGAACCTGCGACCGTAGTGGTCGCGCGGTTCCAAAACGTAGCGCCTAGAACCACTCTGCCACCCCAGCCGGCAAGAAATCCTCATCTCACACTATAGTAATGAAGTAAAATAACTAGGACGAAAAGGCCCATCCCACATTTACGTTCACCAATTTTAGATCTTTCACATACGCCAAACTACAGGCCAACTCCAATAGTGCTCACGTGGCATCACTAGTGCTTCCTCCCACATCATCTGCCACCGAGTAGCTGACAATCCTATCCAATTCAAAAATACGGGAACGTCCCCTTCGAAAAATTAATTAATTACTGTGCTGATAAACCTCTTACATTATTTGATTTTCAAACAGCTGAGCGCAACTGAACGTACTTCGACATTTCGCTCTTTACCTATTCTGATCAACACTAAACTGACAGCCAATATTTTTAGCGCAACGCAATCTGACTTTCTATAATCCCTACAAGAGAATGGCCCTGACTAACATTAACCTATTCGTTTTACAAATCACTTACCTCACAAAAGTCTTCGTTACTCTAACTACTGCAATACAGCGAGCGCCACTACTGCCAGCTAAATAAAAGATTCAAACTACTGAAGGCACTAACTACTGATAGGCATAGTTAGCAAATGAAAGATTTTGATAGAGAACAAACAATGTATTTACCTTAATAGTGTTCAAAAGTCATAATATATATATCAGTCCATGACATCCAATATTACAAACTTACTCATTCTGATGGACACACGTCCAGATCGTCCACTCTCAAAATTCCGCTATCTCTCCCCCCTCATCCACCACTGCTGGCGGCTCACCTCCAACTGCGCAAAGCTACGCACTGTTAACATCCAACTGCCCAACACTACAATAGCGAACAACAATACAAACCAGCCACAGACTGCACACAGCACAGCCACTGACTTTCATACAGAGCGCTACGTGGCGTTACCAACATAAAAACCTAAACAGCCTACTTACAATATCATCACATGGTTAGTAGTTATATCTGGGAAGTGTGAAATGTTAATACTGATTTCAAACATGATCCTTGAAATAGCGGAGGAATATGGTGTGACAGTCTCCCATTTGTACATTACGGACATTACGAAACCTGTCATAGAACAAACGTTGCAGACATTGTTTTTTCTCTTCTTTGAAACATTCTGGAGAAAGTCTTGAATACTCAAATTAACAGATGTTGCTCCATTACGATTTGGGACAACAATGGTGATATTCTACAGCTGCGTGACCACTGTTTAACACACTGTATACTCGCAGCTAATTAGTCGAATGCACATCTGCCTCTTTACAGTTTTTAGTTCAGTCTGTCACATTAGTCACAGCACTGACGAGCTGACACGACAGGAACAAAATCGCTGTTGGACCATAAAGGACAGGGGACATCGGCTGATTAAGTAATTGTCAATGTGAATGAAATTCACCGACAGCCGTGTAACTTAAGATGTTATTTAATTTTATTTTGAAAGCTACCAGTTTCAGCATTTCATTAAGCCATCTTCAGGTCCCACATGCAGCTCTCCAAACGAACGAAACGTGATATACGGCCATAAATCACTGGATGTCGTGAACTGAATCGTTTCACTAGTGCTTCATTCGAAGACTTGATGGAGCTGCCATCAAGTCTTCGAATGCAATGTTTCTTCGGACACGCATGCAAGTCTGAAGGAACACTGCATCGTATCTCCTAAAAACATATGCGCTGCAGTACTGTATTTCTGGGACAGCATATATGTAGCGTGAACCAGAACTGAGCCTACGAACTTTCAGAGGTTTTTCAGGAGTACCTTCAAAGTATTTTGGTGCGAGGGAAGTATTTTGGTACGAGGGACACACGGTCTCTGGCGGCTCACTGCCGCGTTATTGAATATGGTTAGGTTTCTTGCACCAATCAATTTTGCATCTGTATTTCTCTGTAAATAGCGCACAACGGTGCAAGCATCGACGGTATGTGCTGTATGCCTAGTTTGGCCCGCCCGGTTGGCAATGCGGTCTAATGCACGGCTTTCCGGGCGGGAAGGAGCGCCTGGTCCCCGGCACGAATCCGCCCGGCGGATTTGTGTCGAGTTCCGGTGAACCGGGCAGTCTGTGGATGGTTTTTAGGTGGTTTTCCATCTGCCTCGGTGAATGCGGGCTGGTTCCCCTTATTCCGCCTCAGTTACACTACGTCGGCGATTGCTGCGCAAACAAGTTCTCCACGTATGGGTACACCACCATTACTCTACCACGCAAACATAGGGGTTACACTCGTCTGGTGTGAGACGTTCCCTGGGGAGTCCACCGGGGGCCTAACCGCACAATAACCCTGGGTTCGGTGTGGCGCGGCGGAGGGGTGAAGTGCACTGCGGTATTCGTCGTGGGGTTGTGGACCACTGCGGCTGCGGCGGGGACGGAGCCTCTCCGTCGTTTCTAGGTCCCCGGTTATCATACAATACAATGTCTAGTTTCTATTCACCCACTGTAACTGCTGTTGACAACTGCAACACCCTCTTCCCCGTTGCCTTCAAGTCTAGCTTCAGTTCTGCTCGATTCTGTCAAGGGTTTTGTTTCCAGCAGTGTTAGTTGTGCATTATCAGAGATACACAGTAGTGCTGTGTATAGTTTTACCAAGGAAGAGTTGGCCGGAACGCATGTCGTGTGTGGGTTTACCGAATGCAGAGGAATAGCGGCAGAACTACGCTGTGGGGAGCTGTTGCCGTAGCGACGGCAGCCACGTCATACCTCTTTTGCGAACGTACGTTTTATTGCTCCGTATTTTATGTTGTAAGTTTCGGTTGCTACTGTTGCTGGCTTCTTCACTGTTGTAAAGTTATTTTACCAGAATAAAGGGTGACTGCGGTAGCAAACCGAATAAATCATAATTGCTCTACACCGAGGAGACGAAAGTCATAGGATAGCGATATGCGTATACAGGGTGTTACAAAAAGGTACGGCCAAACTTTCACGAAACATTCCTCACAAACGAAGAAAGAAAAGATCTTATGTGGACATGTGTCCAGAAACGCTTAATTTCCATGTTCCAGCTCATTTTAGTTTCGTCAGTATGTACCGTACTTCCTCGATTCACCGCCAGTTGGCCCAATTGAAGGAAGGTAATGTTGACTTCGGTGCTTGTGTTGACATGCGACTCATTGCTCTACAGTACTAGCACGCACGCAATTGTGCAATCACGTCATCAACACAGATTTTCTGTGAACGTTTGGGCAGGCATTGTTGGTGATGTCTTGATTGGGCCCCATGTTCTTCGACCTACGCTCAATGGAGTACGTTATCATGATTTCATACGGGATACTCTACCTGTGCTGCTAGAACATGTGCCTTTACAAGTACGACACAACATGTGGTTCATGCACGATGGAGCTCCTGCACCCCAATTCCATGGCTTCCACGCTCTCCTGACATCAACCCTCTTGACTTTCATTTATGGGGGCATTTGAAAGCTCTTGTCTACACAACCTCGGTACCAAATGTAGAGACTTTCGTGCTCTTATTGTGGACGGCTGTGATACAATACGCCATTCTCCAGGGCTGCATCAGCGCATCAGGGATTCCATGCGACGGAGGGTGGATGCATGTATCCTCGCTAACGGAGGACATTTTGAACATTTCCTGTAACAAAGTGTTTGAAGTCACGCTGGTACGTTCTGTTGCTGTGTGTTTCCATTCCATGATACATGTGATTTGAAGAGAAGTAATAAAATGAGCTCTAACATGGAAAGTAAGCGCTTCCGGACACATGTCCACATAACACATTTTCTTTCTTTGTGTGTGAGGAATGTTTCCTGAAAGTTTAGCTGTACCATTTTGTAACACCCTGTACACAGATGGCTGTAGGTATAACACAGGGGACATTTCATTTCGGAAATCGTCAAGGAATCAATATTCCTAGATCCACACTGTCAAGAGTGCGCCGAGAATACCTATTTTCAGGCATTACCTGTCACCATGGACAACCCAGTGGCCAGTGGCCCTTATTAACGACCGAGAGCGGCAACGTTTGCGTAGAGTTGTCAGTACCAACAGGTAACAACACTGCGTGAAATAACCGCAGAAATCAATGTGCGACATACGAGCAACGTATCCTTTAGGACAAAGCTGCGAAGTGTGTTGCTGATGGACTACGGCAGCAGACGACCGATGCGAGTGCCTTGGCAAACAGCACGACATCGTTTGCAGCGTCTTTCCTGGACTAGTGACAATATTCTCTAGACTACTGGGAAACCGTGGCCTGGGAAGATGAGTCCCAATTTCAGTTCGTAAGAGCCGATGGTAGGGTTCGAGTGTACCGCAGACTCCACAAAGCCACGGATCCATGTTGTCAACAGGGCACTGTGCAAGTTGGTGCTGGCTCCATAATGTTGTGGGCTGTGTTTACATAGAATGGACTGCGTCTTCTGGCCCAGCTGAACCAATTATTAGTGGAAATAGTTATGTTAGGCTAATTGGAGGCCGTTTACAGCCATTCACGGACTTCATGCTCCCAAACAACTGTGGAATTTTTGTGGATGACAACGCGCCATGTCATCGGGCCGATTTTGTTCGTGATTAGTTTGAAGAACATTCTGGACCATTCGAGGGAATGATTGAGCCACCTAGATCCCCCGACATTAGTCCTATCGCACATTTATGGCACTTCATCTAGACGCGCACAAAATGCTGCACAGGCAACACTTTCGCAATTATGGACGGCTGTAGAGCCATCAAGGCTCAATATTTCCGCAAAGGTCTTCCAGTGATTTGTTGGGTTCATGCCACGTCGAGTTGCTGTACTATGCCGGGAAAATGGAGGTCCGACACGATACTAGGAGATATCTAAAGACTTAGGTGACTTTATTGTGTAACGAGCGTTGGAGACCGTGGATATTCCAAAATACTCAGAAAGTGTCCCTGAACCATCTCTGAAAGGTTGTCAGGGAAGTTCTAGGAAATGGATATACAGCCAGAAATGGTGACACTTTTCTAAAGCCTCAGGGGTATGACCAGGATATCGCCAATTACAGCCAGTGAACTCTAATTCTCTGAGTTCCATTTTTTACTTGTTAGCATTCGCCCGGTGCCTGCTGTCCTGCTGTCTGTGCGCACCGCAGCCTCAATCGGAGCACAATTTGCCTTCCTGTTAAATCAGACGCTCTTGATGGACTAATCGATACTTCATTTGGCCGTCGGATGCCGTTCGGCTTCGTGCCGAACACAAGAGAAGCGACGTTACGAAATAAAATGCCTCGCGAGCCCTTTGAAAGCGGAGAGGCAGGAAAAAAAATCCATTGAACTCATTATAACTGCAGCGCGTATATATCACAGTCGTCCTCTGCAGAGATGGACGAACGTTGGGAAAATACGACGGACAGCTATTCCCATACAGATGTACCGAGGGTATGATGATTAATAACGAAAACTGACGTGGATGAAAGTGTGTAATAACGGAAACAAAAGACTTCCAGCAACCCTGTGTCCGCAACTGAGTCGTCTGCAAAATATTTGAGAACATGTGGTTGCGACCTGCTACTGAGTTAAGTATGAAATATTGTCCTAGGTAGTATTTGAAATATAGTTTTCGATTAAATTCCACATTAAGTTGGCTCAAATTTAACGTACGGTTTATGGTGGCAGTATGTGGTGCACGCACAATTTACTGCTGATGTACACTGAAGCGCCAAAGAAACTGGTATCGGCATGCGTACTCAAATACGGAGATATGCAAACAGGCAGAATACGGTGCTGCGGTCGGCAACACCTGCAGAAGACAAAAAGTGTCTGGCGCAGTTGGTAGATCGGTCACTACTGCTACAATGGCAAGGTTATCAAGATTTAAGTGAGTTTGAACGTGGTTTTATAGTTGGCGCACCAGCGATGGGACACAGCGTCTCCCAGATAGCGATGAAGTCTGGATGGCACCTAAGACTATTTCACGTGTGCACCGTGAATATCAGGAATCCGGCAAAACATCAAATTTCCGAAAGCTCTGCGGCCGAAAAAGATCCTGTAAGAACAGGACCGACGACAACCGAAGAGAACCGTTCAGCATTACAGAACTGCAAACCTTCCGCAAATTGCTTCAGATTTAAATGCTGGCCTATAAACCTGTGTCAGCGTGCGAACCATTGGAAACATCGTCGATATGGGCATTCGGAGCTTAAGGCCCACTCATATAGCCTTGATGACTGCACAACACAAAACTTTACGTCTTGTCTGGGCCCGTCAATACCGACATTGGACTGTTGATTACTGGAAACATTTTGCTTGGTCGGACGAGTCTCGTTTCAAATTATATCAAGCGGATGGGCGTGTGTGGGTGTGGACACAACCTCATGAATGCATGGACGGTGCATGTCAGCAGGGGACTCTTTAAGCTGGTGGAGGCTCTGTGATGGTGTGGGGCGTGTGCAGTTGGAGTGATATGGATCGCCTGATACGTCTGGATACGACTCTGACAGGTGACACGTACGTGAGCATCCTGTCTGATCACCTGCATTCATTCATGTCCATTGTGCATTCCAACGTACTTGGGCAATTTCAGCACGACAATGCGACACCCCAGAAATTCAGAATTGCACCAGAGTGTCTCCAGGAACACTGTTATGAATTTGAAGACTTCCGCTGGCCACCCAACTCCCCAGACATGAATATTATTGAGCATATCTGGTAGGCCTTGCAACATGCTGTTCAGAAGATATCTCATCCCCTCGTACTCTTACGGGTTTGTGGACAGCCCTGCTGAATTCATGGTTTAAATCCCCTCCAGCACTGCTTCCGACATTAGTCCAGCCCATGCCACGTCATGTTGTGGCACTTTTGCGTGCTCGCGGGGGTCCTTCACAATATTAGGCAGGTGTACCAGTTTCTTTGGGTCTTCAGTGCAAGACGTCATCTAACGTTGCAATACGGACGAAGCCGCACAGTATCCAGTATCGCCCCACCTCAACCTCATGGATTTTTCTCTCTGACGTCATCTCAGGATTGTAAAGCAGTACCCGATGGTAAGGTTGAAGAAATGGAGAGCAGATTGCCCAGTCTTGTTATAATTTACAAGATCATTCGGGGTATCAGAAATAGTTCATAACTCAACATAGATGACTGCAGTATTTTCTCAAAATGTGAGATCGAACCGTGGAACATCTCCATCGACAGGTACACCTGTAGAGTAAATTTTTACGTGTAACGTGCTGAAGTAATATTGTGTTTCCTCTTCAGGTAGGGCGTGGGTAAAATTTGAGCCCATTTAGATGGAGATTTAATTAAAAACCTTACGTGTCGAATGGATTTGCACTAAGTAGAGCAATATTTTACACTGTAGTCAGTGGTTACAACATGCATGTACTCGCCGTGAATAAATTCAGAATGTTTATCGCGGCAAACCTCACCAAATATCAAGAAATATTATTGACAGCTAAACGAGAGTTGCGGAAGCACACTCAAATTGGATTTCATCGAATTTTAGATAATTATCTGCAACAGTTGGTAGTTTATGTTTGCTGTAGACAAAAGTACAAATAAATCTAACAATTACGATACGCTTTAAGAAGTTAAAATCATTTTGTCGAACACAGACTGATTAATGTTTCGAACACGTTGAACTTTTATTTGAATATTTTCTGTATGTTGACACAATGTTTTGTATCATGTCCACTTTATTTTCTTGTATAATATTCAATATTAACAAGTTAATAAAAGTTACATTGTTATAGCATGTAACGTCCAAATGATGTTTTAATCAACCTTGTGTATAACTGAGACTTCCGTCGCTTCTTGGTAGAAGAACATAATTACAAAAGAAAAACACAACGTTGCGTATGTTCTATGGGAATAATTCACCCACTTAAATGGTTTTCGGCTTAGAAAGTAATCATCAAAATTTAACTAACTGTCGTCATCAAAAAAGAAGCAAAATTTGTAAACAACATTGGATAATATGTTACTCACCTAGACTGAGGCATGAACACGCAGTAAATGTCATAGTTGAGAGTGCTGTGGTAATGCATATTAAAACATTTTCTTTTGAATTGCCTTACCACTACACTGTCAAAGATGACATTTACTGTGTGTTGGTGCATCAGTCTAGGTAACATCTTTTCCACTTTTGTATACAAATACTGTAACTTCTTTGGCGTCGATAGATAGAGGAAGATTGATGATGGCCTTGTAAGCTGAAAACCGGTTAACTAAGTAAATTACCTGCAGACAACCTTGTAGGTGGGGCAACAACAGCTTTGAGTAGTCATCTGGAGTATTAATAACTGCTTCAGCTGTGTTAAGTCCTTTATTATTGGATCACAACCGGTTTCGTGGCACTAAAATTCACAGCTTCAGGTGAAAATGTGATTAAAACATTAGAGCGGAAAAGCTCGGAATCTCTTTACCCAACATTCGCTGTCCGTCAAAACAAAACATTGCTAAAAGAGGGTATGTCATAGATTAAAAAACTGTCAGATTTCAATAGAGTATGACAGAGGACGCGGCCGGGTTCCCTGTACGTTGCTCCGCATAAATCGGAGAAGCGACCACTATAGTATGAGTAGTTTACGACCCATTCACTATAGAGGAATCTGGCAGTTTTTAATCCATGACGCACCGTCTTTTAGCGGTGTCTTCTTTTGATGGACAACGAATGATGGGTAAAGAGATTAAGAGCTTTTCCGCTATAATGTTCTAATCATATGTTCATCTGAAGATGTGGCTTTCAGTGCCACGAAACCGCTTGTGATCCAGTAATAATGGACTAAATACAGCTGATGCTGTTATTAATACGCAAGATAAGTAAATTAATCTTGCAGAATGTACGCAGATACTGTGTTCTTCATTCGTAATACCTATGTGTACATGGCGAGTGCGCTCTTTACATAACAAAGCTGAGGGTATGTGTAATGGAAGTTGTACACTCCTGGAAATGGAAAAAAGAACACATTGACACCGGTGTGTCAGACCCACCATACTTGCTCCTGACACTGCGAGAGGGCTGTACAAGCAATGATCACACGCACGGCACAGCGGACACACCAGGAACCGCGGTGTTGGCCGTCGAATGGCGCTAGCTGCGCAGCATTTGTGCACCGCCGCCGTCAGTGTCAGCCAGTTTGCCGTGGCATACGGAGCTCCATCGCAGTCTTTAACACTGGTAGCATGCTGCGACAGCGTGGACGTGAACCGTATGTGCAGTTGACGGACTTTGAGCGAGGGCGTATAGTGGGCATGCGGGAGGCCGGGTGGACGTACCGCCGAATTGCTCAACACGTGGGGCGTGAGGTCTCCACAGTACATCGATGTTGTCGCCAGTGGTCGGCGGAAGGTGCACGTGCCCGTCGACCTGGGACCGGACCGCAGCGACGCACGGATGCACGCCAAGACCGTAGGATCCTACGCAGTGCCGTAGGGGACCGCACCGCCACTTCCCAGCAAATTAGGGACACTGTTGCTCCTGGGGTATCGGCGAGGACCATTCGCAACCGTCTCCATGAAGCTGGGCTACGGTCCCGCACACCGTTAGGCCGTCTTCCGCTCACGCCCCAACATCGTGCAGCCCGCCTCCAGTGGTGTCGCGACAGGCGTGAATGGAGGGACGAATGGAGACGTGTCGTCTTCAGCGATGAGAGTCGCTTCTGCCTTGGTGCCAATGATGGTCGTATGCGTGTTTGGCGCCGTGCAGGTGAGCGCCACAATCAGGACTGCATACGACCGAGGCACACAGGGCCAACACCCGGCATCATGGTGTGGGGAGCGATCTCCTACACTGGCCGTACACCACTGGTGATCGTCGAGGGGACACTGAATAGTGCACGGTACATCCAAACCGTCATCGAACCCATCGTTCTACCATTCCTAGACCGGCAAGGGAACTTGCTGTTCCAACAGGACAATGCACGTCCGCATGTATCCCGTGCCACCCAACGTGCTCTAGAAGGTGTAAGTCAACTACCCTGGCCAGCAAGATCTCCGGATCTGTCCCCCATTGAGCATGTTTGGGACTGGATGAAGCGTCGTCTCACGCGGTCTGCACGTCCAGCACGAACGCTGGTCCAACTGAGGCGCCAGGTGGAAATGGCATGGCAAGCCGTTCCACAGGACTACCTCCAGCATCTCTACGATCGTCTCCATGGGAGAATAGCAGCCTGCATTGCTGCGAAAGGTGGATATACACTGTACTGGTGCCGACATTGTGCATGCTCTGTTGCCTGTGTCTATGTGGCTGTGGTTCTGTCAGTGTGATCATGTGATGTATCTGACCCCAGGAATGTGTCAATAAAGTTTCCCCTTCCTGGGACAATGAATTCACGGTGTTCTTATTTCAATTTCCAGGAGTGTATTGTACCTGACGTCCCCAGTTACACAGAGAAAAAGATTGCAACAAGAAACTAGCTTGTGAGAGAAGAGTGTACTTCATTGCCAACTCATTTTAGTATTTTTACGAACAATGCCATAGGGAAATGGAAAGAAAAACTACAATAAAAGACAAGAACTGACGACATTGTGTTAATGGCAGTTTCTGAAGATAAACTACAGAAATCAAACCGTCTTAAGCGTAGTCGTAAAGGATTTCCGTTTGGTGGAACTGAGACCACAACAGCTCGATAGGCCGAATCAGTGAAAGAAAGAGGAGAAGTAAACTTTTCCGATCACGTCACCAACTGACATATCCTCTACCATGTGTCGTCATTTGGATGCTGTGTGGACGGTAATGGCGCCAGCATAAACCTCTTCCAGTTATTGTCGGCTTTCCAGGCTTTTTAATCGCCACATGTCATTCACGTAGCTACTCGATTGACCTCACGGGGATGAATAGACCCCGCTACACTCCTCCCAAGAAAAAATTCTTGTCATCACTGGGAATTGAAACTAGGTCCTTTCCGTGGAAGTCAGACACGCTACTATCTTCGCTACGGGCAACGAGATGAACAGATTATTTCTTCAACGTTGTCTTTTCTCGCCCTTTCTTTCACTTGTGTACGTCTGTGCGAGGGCATTGTTGTACAAAATAATTTCATAAAATATCTAGAATCCAAATGACAGGATAGTTACCGTCTGATGCCGTGCAGAATAATGTACTCTCACAAACGTTCTGCGTATTGTCATATTGACATACGATGAAACTGACAATTGTGTGTGGGGGCTCTGGTGTCCCCACCAGTTTTGCACAAATCCTCATCCTTTCAACAGCAGCACAACCCTCATCTTCGCCAGCAGCATCAGTACCAACTCTCATCAGCGTCTGAACCATCAGCACTGGCCCAAACTGTAGCTTCATGACTACACCAAACGAACGCTCGTACTCAACAAAAAAATGGTTCAAATGGCTCTGAGCACTATGGGACTTAACATCTATGGTCATCAGTCCCCTAGAACTTAGAACTGCTTAAACCTAACTAACCTAAGGACAGCACACAACACCCGGCCATCACGAGGCAGAGAAAATCCCTGACCCCGCCGGGAATCGAACCCGGGAACCCGGGCGTGGGAAGCGAGAACGCTACCGCACGACCACGAGATGCGGGCCGTACTCAACACATCCACGAGCACCTATACCAGCAAAAACAGAACCACCACTAACTGCAGTGAGGAAACCTATAGGATCACGACGCCCCACCTTCAATTCTACTGGCTAACTCCTTCTTCTCGTGCTCGAAGCAATTCCAGTATCACACTTCGCCCACTCCACACTCCAAGAAGGAGAACCGCAAATCCTTCAACACCGAAGCAGCCACAGTTCGCAGCAGTCTCGCCGCCTTCGTAACTAATTGACTGAGACAACAGTAGGAATTTTCCGGTCTTTACACATTACAGCGTAGAATTTTCTAACTGCGCAAATTGTTCTTTGCACATGATTAGATGTGGATGGCTACACAACCCTTTGCGGGTAACTGCTGTAGCTGCTTGTTCCCTAGATCAACAGGTGAAGGTTACTCAACTTGAAGAAAGACGACTTCTCAACAAAGATTGGACTTCAAAAACCTTTATTTACGATGACCGGTTTCGGTAACCAGAGTTACCACAATCATGTCTCAGTACAGGTTAATAGATGTGTCCAATTTGAGCTATAAATTTGCTCCACATCTTAATTAGCTGGGCAATTGATGGAAGATACAATGATACAATGGCATCTAAAAGTTAAAAATGCTCCTTACGTCAGGTTTCTAGCTTCTTAAGATATGGAGTACAATCAGAGCTCAAATTGGACACATGTATTACCCTGTACTTAGATCAGATGGTAGTAAAACTGCTTCCAGAAACAGTCATCGTAAATAAATGTTTTACAAATGTTATCCTGGCTGAGAAGCTGTCTCCTTCAAGATGAATATTGACAGATAGCTGCTTGTTACTCAGCGTTAGCAAGCCAACAAAGGAGGAGGTTACTTCTTCTAAAGCTGTCTCGATGTGTGCGAGGTGCCGGAGCTAGCAGTGTATTTAACACTAAATTCTTACAAAATCTTCATATGGAAATGAAGCTCTAAGCCCCCCCTTTTCTAACTCCGACTTCTGCTGCTGCACATGGATTAAGAAGAAACGCAGACTGACTCTAATCGACCCTGAAAGTGGAGTAGAAAAGAGTTTGGCACCTGCAATAATTTAATTTTATAGAAATTAATTTGATAAATAAGTTTCATTAACGTAGTGAGAAATGAAAGGGTTGCTCTACCGATGTACAGAATGAAAGTTCTGTCCAAAATAACAATTTGATTTATTATGACTAAACTCAAAATAATAGACACAACACATGAAACATTTACAATACGTCAAATTGGATACTCAAATAAATGCTATGAAGGTGAAGTTATCTGTAAACTAGCTTGTGATGTTTATGATCAAGTAATATGTGGAGCCAATTCCTTGCAACTCAAATCTTAAGAGAAACACCCAGCCAACCCAACATTAATTGCTGCTACAGTAGTGAGAACTCAGACAATGAACACCCAAGACAGAACCACATAAGAAAAGACGGGCACATGCGCACTCAGCTGAGCTCTGATTATCACAGAGCAAAATTCCCGAATCTGCTGGTGCTGCGGACATACATTACCAAGCTGTCTTCTTAACTGCAAGGACACGATCTGGCGTACCGGAAGCGATCGCTGGTTGCTTCAACATGCAGTCGTGGTGATGATAATGTCGCGAGTATAGCCCGAATCAAATTATCCTAGTCTGGTTGTTCCAGACTAAAGACTTCCTATCAATACAAATGCGCCTCTGAGGGAGACGAAGAAGGCTCATCACACAATCAGAGAAGGTACAGTGATTGATTTTAACAAGCGAAGTCACACAGTAACTCCGATACAGTCAACTTTAGCCAAAACTACTCAAGACGGACAACATAGGCCGCTTGTACGCAGATCGCGCAATTGCCAACCGTGCTCGGAAAGTTACGTTGAAGTCGAAACTTCAGCAACTTCGTCAAACAGTTACAAGTAAATGAAAGTATATTAGACAGCCAACTGAAGGCAGGCTGTCCAGAGCAGCGAGAGCCCAGTCTTGTAACCTACTCTGACCAAAAGGCGAGAGCCGACTCTATCAAGAGCACCTGTACAAGCCGAACATTGAACATTCCCGCCCCCACGACAGTGGTTGTAGTTAAACGTTCCAATCAAACTCGAAAACCGACGGAAAGTTCCTCTCTATTGCTGACGCACTGCTATTCCACTAATGGAGATACTTGGCGCCAATTTCTGCACCGATTTTGCTACGTCACAGAGCTATCCCCTGAGCAAGCCGATCACAGTCATTATTTTGCAGGAAACGCGGGAATTTGCCCGCCAAGACTGCCTGGGAACACAAATCATTCCGACGCCTCACTGATAGCCCGCCAAAAAGTGTTTTCACTAAGTTTCTGCGAAGCAACGGAATCTCTAGCCCAGCCGCTCCGTCAGGCCCCTGTGGGCGTGTCGTCCCCACTCTTATGACAATGTCGGCGTCTGGAAAGCATCCACTCGACTCCCTCACACCTGTCGGCGTAACACTTTCAAGATCAGCAGAACCCGCCTGTTACCGGACCACCCGGGTGACGAGAGACGCTGCATGGGAAGTCCGCGTGTGAAGGAATAGCGACTTTTCACTGCATGCAATTAGAGAGGAAAATCTAATTACTCAGAGTAAGATAAAAATATGAGAGGGGGCTCATGCCACCTCTCATGTGCCCAGGGGATGTCTTCTCCGACGGCTGCAGATCTCAACATGTGTTCAGCAGACAATCAATTACGGAATGGCTTTCGAGAATATGTCGACGCTACTACAGTGAAAGTTTCAAAGTACTGGGGTGCCACCTGATTTATTGCATAATTCTGATAGTCAGGAAACGCATTTTTACTTTTTATAAGGGCTGCTATCCGAGAGCCAGTCTAAAATCTGTGTTTAAATCAATAACCTCGGAGTCTAATTACGACTTAACGTCCAACATGATGATGCACAAAACAATCTCTGTGTGCTTCTGACAGCATTAACGTTTTCTAGGGCAAGTTTAAAAATGAAGTCGCTTTTACGCGAATGTAATAATCACAAACAGCCCACACGTTTCGTTTGCCAGGAAGCAGGTCACAGCCTGGTTTACAAACGTTTCCCAAAGCTCGGTTAAACTTTCACTCAATTTGAATAAACCAAAATATTCCCTCGTATCACGCACATGTTGCCTGTATGAATGCGAATGCCGGACTGTCTACGAAATAGCACTGCCTGCATGCGTCTCGGAAGAAACACTACATCGCACTTTTTAATAAAACAGGCGAAGCTAAGAGGGCTATTCAGAAAGTGGGGAACGTGTCGTGTCTGACGCCGCTAGACGCGCGCCGATCTCGTATATTTTGGTACCTGCGTGCTCGGCAGCTCAGTCGGCATCCATCCGGGAACGTCTCTAAGCGTCTGGTTTTTTCGATATTTGAATTTTAAATGTGCGCTGCAATCGAAAATCCCGCCAGTTGTGAGGTGCGGTCTCTGATACGGTTTTTGTTGGCAAAAAACCTAAACCCTATAGAAATTTATCTTGAACTGTGCGAAGTGTACGGAAACAACGTAATGAGTAAATGTTCCGTCCGGAAATTGTGCATCCGGTTTAAAAATGGCCGAACCAACGTCCATGATGAAGAGAAGAGTGGACGCCCGAGGATTATGGCGGACGATCTTGTCGCTAAAGTTGATGGAACGATTCGTGAAAACCGTCGCTTCACAATAACGGAGCTTTCGCTATCTTTTACACAAGTTTCACGGACTTTGTAGTATGAAATTGTCTCTCAAAAGCTAGGCTACCACAAATTTTGTGCACAATGGGTGCCCAAAATGCTTACAGAGCACCATAAAGAACAGCGAATGGGGCCTGCGTTGACATTTCTGGAGGCCTTCCACAAACATGGCGATTCATTACTGGATCGAACTGTAACCGGTGACGAGACTTGGGTGAAACACGTCAATTGCAAGACAAAATTACAGTCCATGGAGTGGGGGCACACAAGGTCCCCCCACCTCCCTCACCAAAAAAACCAACAAAATTATTGCAAACATTGGCAGCAAAGAAGTTGATGGCGACAGTGTTTTAGGATAGGCAAAGTGTTCAAAAATTGGTTCAAATGGCTCTGAGCACTATGGGACTCAACTGCTGAGGTCATTAGTCCCCTAGAACTTAGAACTAGTTAAACCTAACTAACCTAAGGACATCACACACATCCATGCCCGAGGCAGGATTCGAACCTGCGACCGTAGCGGTCTCGCGGTTCCAGACTGCAGCGCCAGAACCGCGCGGCCACTTCGGCCGGCTAGGCAAAGTGTGCTTCTTATCGATTTTCTCCAACGTGGAGCAACCATAAATTCTGCCCAGTACTGTCAAACTTTGCACAGCCTTAGAAGACGTCCAAGATTTTGTTTTTGCACGACAATACCTGACCTCACATGGCAAACGGCCTAGAGAACTCTTTAATTCCTTCAAATAGGAAATCTTCCCTCATCCGCCCTACAGCCCCGATCTTGTCCCATGGACTTCCACTTATTCCCGAAGATGAAGAAGAACTGGCTTGCAACGCAGCGCTTCGATGACGACGTGGAACTCCAGGCAGGCGTGACTCACTGGCTGATGTCTTAAGCGGCAGAATTTTACGACTAAGGTCATCCAAATCTTGTCCACCGCTATGATAAGTGCTTCATTGTGTTTGGTGACTGTGTGGAAGAGTAGTACGTCAGTCGCTCTGTCAGATGTATATAATAAAATGTATTTCTTGTACTTAGTTTTTTTTTAATGCCAAAACATTCCCTTTAGTTTTTTTTAATGCCAAAACATTCCCTACTTCAGAATAGCGTTCGTATTTCGTATTTATTCGCCAGTACCAGGCCCTCGACTCTCTACAGATATGCCCATTTTGGACGAGAATATACGTAACGTACGAGTGCAGGTACAGACAAGTACGACGACGTATCCGTGCTCGGATACCCGAAGCGATTAAGGCGACCGCTCGGGTAAAACGGCAAATCCGCATTCGAATCCCTGTCCGGCAAGGATTTTCACTGTCGTCATTCCAATATATAGCAGATGATAGTTCACATTCGCAGCTGTGAATACATTCCCTGCTAGACTGTTTGCTGAGCTGTGATCACTTTTTCGCCTGTCCGCTCAGGGCGTTCATGTGGCTGGTCGGTTAGATAAACCAGTAATTTACAAAATTAAATTAAATATCCAATTAAACGTTGCACGTGAATTGTTAGAATACTGTACAAACATTTAAGCAGTAAACACATATAATAATAGTTATGTACCTTGGTGCCAAGCGCAACAGGTGGAATCACCGCTCACTACACACGCTTCAACACAACAGGGCACCATTCTCATGCTTCCTGACCATTTATTACATATGGGGTGGGTTGGTTTACAGCATCATGAGCCTTCACACTGTACATGGTAAAAAGTGGGCTGAGACGTGGTATAAAGCCAGCAAGTTCCTACTGCAAAGAAGATCCAAGGCAAACCTGTGAAAACAGAATAAAATGTTCAAATGTGTGTGAAATCTTATGGGACTTAACTGCTAAGGTCATCAGTCCCTAACCTTACACACCACTTAACCTAAATTATCCTAAGGACAAATACACACACCCATGCCCGAGGGAGACTCGAACCTCCGCCGGGACCAGCCGCACAGTCCATGACGCAGCGCCTTGGACCGCTCGGCTAATCCCGCGCGGCAAAACAGAAAAAGTGGGCTGCATCCATAGCAGGCGGCTTCACAAATTCACATCATCATCTTATGCCACCCGGATGCAAAAGTACTGAAAACAAAGTCCCTTTCCCCTGAAATCTGCCGGCCGTTGTGGCCGAGCGGTTCTAGGCGCTTCAGTCCGGAACCGCGCTGCTGCTACGGTCGCAGGTTCGAATCCTGCCTCGGGCATGGATGTGTGTGATGTCCTTAGGTTAGTTAGGTTTAAGTAGTTCTAAGTCTAGGGGATTGATGACCTCACATGTTAAGTCCCATAGTGCTTGGAGCCATTTGAACCCTGAAATCCGAGGAATAGCGAAGTAACTCTAATTACCACCGGCGAAAAATTCCATTCTCATCAAACCATCGTTCCCTGATTTCAAGTCCCATATTCGATCAAAAACAACCTTCATTTGTTCATTTTCGAGTGCCTCAATCACACTCCTAAGATGTTGCCCTCTCATTTAGTTGTAACTTGCAAGATGTTCGCGTATTTTTGCGACTTCGTCCAAGGGACGAACGAAGAGAGACTTTTTAAGAAAGTTAAAGCACGCCCACATCTTTAATCAGGAAAAAACTACATATGCACAAAAATTCTGATGCTAATTACGGTGCCTTCACACAATTTTCACTGAATCATCTTGTAAGGTGGCAGATTTTAGCACCTTACATGAGATTTATCCAGGAAATAAATGACAAATACCACACGGACAGGTATAGCCCTCAGGCAGAATAATACTAATGGCAAAACGAAGGTTCATACTGGTACATAAGATTTTGAGAACATTATTATTTGGAAGGTGGTCTGGACGGACACAGGAAAGAGCTGTTTTGGGCTGTACAACAAGCGAGGTGGCCGGAGCTTCACAAGGCCGGTGCTTTGGCGGAAGAGTGGCACCAATGGCCGCAGGGGGGCACCGGGCGAGCCTGGGGCGGGGGAGAGAGAGAGAGAGAGAGAGAGAGAGAGAGAGAGAGAGAGAGCGTACATGCGAGACAGAGAGAGACTGCTTCTCGCCGTTGCGGCTATACAACAGTTGAAACAGGACAAAAATACGGCGCTCCTATGGAAGGTGGGAGAACCGCGTGAAACTTCAGAGTCCTGATTGGCCGTAAAACGCATAGGGATGCACGTGTGACGAACTGGAAAGTTTGGCAGCAACAAAAGGCACGACTCTGGTGTCTGGTGTGGTGCTGGGCAGAGACGGAGGGTCTGGTCTGCGGGTGGAGGCCTAGACATAGTTAAGTTTGGAGATATTGCCGGCACTGCGACCAGTGATCCCTCTCCAATTGTTCAGAGTTAGTGCATACATCTCCACAAAAGCAGAGTCATCTGTTGTTCTGAGAACATAAAACAGATTTCTGCCCACTTGTAGCGTTCGAATGCAACATTGAGTGTTACTTTGCTGCCGCGCACTTGAGTCTACCAACAACTCCTGGCATTTGTGCAAGTAGATTGTGTACGAACTCGTGACGGACTCCGCAATTGAGCAACTTACGGTCAGGAGTTTTCGGGCGGAAATCACGTCCACGTTTTTAGCTTTCACAGGGAAGAGAAGACATCACGTCGGTGCCTGGGACCACCGTCGTAATCTTCACACTGAATTACAGCGCTATTAGCGCAAGCAGCTGTCAAAATAGGGCACTGTAATTGTAAATAAGTACATGTTTCACCAGCTCATTGCTTGAGCTCTCTGATTCTGTGTCCGTCTAGGTGGCGCTTCAGTAAACGACTTGCGTAATCAGTATCAACCAAAGTAAGTTAGGGAAATGGCTGCGATAAGGAATAGTTTCCACTGTGCGAGTGGTAGGATAGTTAGTTTAGAGACTTAATTTGATTGGTGTTGTAATGTCTTAGGTTAGTAACATTGACCTTCCTGTTTTTAATTAATAAATTTGTGATTTAATAACATACCATAATTAAATTTATTATCATTTCCGTAGGTAGCAAACCACTTATTGAGAATAAGAGTTTTATCGAAAGAAAATATTGTTCAAAACGGTATTGATGCAAACGGTATTGGAGATATCATTTACACAGTTAAACAGAGCCAAAGTAGGATAGAGCTAATGAAGTAATGATGTTTCATACATTTTACACGCCCGTACATTGCAATCTCATTCAATTTAGTGCATTCGTATATCGTTGCAGTTACGAAGTTGAAGCATCAGGGTTAGATCCCAAAGCATGTCTTTGGTAACAATGTTTGACATTTAATGACCATGTAAGAGAGAACTGTAAGAGCCCTTCCACCTGTCCTCATAGTAATAAAACGCACTTCCGCGACTAGTGTCCGTACCAACCTGTACCACACACTACCAGCAGCACACTACCTTTTCTCACCAATCCAAATCAAATGCTTCCCCCAAAATACAACGGAACACATGGTACCCATCGGTCCAATTGCTCCTCCACTGTACCCAATCAATCATCTTCACCCTCCATCCACAGCTGAAGACGTAATTCGCTTCACAACAAATGTCCCTCGGAATATCCATTCGTGTGACGTTCTCACATCCTGTCTCAGATAACATATGTCGTTCCACTCCATTTTGCATTACAAAAGTAATTACAATACTTTCAGTTTCTGCGAGTGAAAAACCATTGAAAAAGCTGCTAGCCGGCCACGGTGGCCGAGCGGTTCTAGGCGCTTCAGTCCGGAACCACGCGGCTGCTACGGTCGCAGGTTCGAATCCTGCCTCGGGCGTGGATGTGTGCGATGCCCTTAGGTTAGTTAGGTTTAAGTAGTTCTAGGGGACTGATGACCTCAGATGTCAAATCCCATAGTGCTCAGAGCCATTTGAACCATTTTTTTGAACCAAGAAGCCGCTATGCCGCACATTAACCGGCAAGTAAATGTAAGCTGTGGGTCTTTAGTCACTTTGGAAGTTGTAACGCCGGAAATGCATATCCTCCTATTTCCATCTATTGTACTGTAAGTTTTTTCCTTATTTTGTTACCTGAATATATGACACTTCTGTGCCTTTATATATTGTAATTGTTTTACTATTTGTATATATATATATATATATATATATATATATATATATATATATATATATGCATTTATGTCGATGTATAATTGGTTTGTTGTGTAAAGATTATTTGTATTTTTACGCTGGGTCTTGCCTAGGGAAAACTGCTATCGAACGATTACATCGATAGGTCGTGTGAAGAATCAAAGTGTGTAGGATCTTTGCTAGTGTTAACTCTGCCGCGTGGAGCGCGGGCAGAGGTGTCGGAGTCTGGCTGGAGTAGCGAGTGGAGCAGGTGTGTTGTGTGACGCTCCCGCGAGTTGCCGCGTTCGGGGTTTGGCAGCATCTAATTGCGCTCGACTCGCGATGATAGTTTCTGACATGGTGTCGCGGACGGGAAGCATTAGCTGGCGCACATCAAGAGCCCGTTTCGCCTGGTGACCGTGTCGACAAGAAGACGCGCCAACATCCAGCTTCTGCAATAGCGACGGCCGACAATGAGTGACTGTCGCCACCTCCTCGATCGACGGCTTCAAACCTTCAATCAACCAACAAGGAAGACTAAACGCACGTAAAGTTTCAGAACTGTATGGCAGACCTCAGCTTTTCAAATTATTCCATTTGCCTCGCAAAATTACAGCAACTTAGCATGAACCTTTGTTGCCCATTGTCCCAATTGCATTGCCAAGCAGGGTCCCTTCCTTTTCTGAAATGAACCCGAGTGTCGTTGAAATTCAAACGCCAGCATAATTCCATTTCACTGCTTTGATTTCAAAGTTCAATTTAATTATTCATAGCTGGCTACAATAGTTAGATTACACAAGCACAAATTAAGAGTGCGAGTTTTGTTACCGTATTTTAGCTTACCTGTGACTGCAGCTCAGCCTGGTACGTACTAAATTTTACTATTGTTAATTGTTCAGAATCGTTTAATTCAAGTTCAAAGTTAAATCTCTTCTTTCTAAATTGCGTAGATTCAAGTAGCTTTAGAAATGATTGTTGAGGTAGTCCAAGACTAACTGTATTTCGATGTGCTTCAGAAAGAAAGCTCACTATTAATTTCAGTCACTAAATTAACTTTCGATTTTCCGGTGTCATTAATTCTTTTGCTAAATTAAGTGTAGCGAAATTTATTACTTCTGACAAACTTTCAGTTTTCACACTACACGTGTCAACCTTCAGTTGCCACGCTTCTAGTGCTAATTATATGTGTAATAACCTTTCTTTTTCAGTTATTATAGTAATTGTCCATAGGACTGGCGACCGTAATTTCCCCCAAATCTCAAATATCTAATTACCGCTAGCTGATTGTTAACGTAACGGCCGCACATTTACTTTCTTTATTAACTTTATCCCTATTTCAAAATTAATTTCCACCAGTTTCACTTGCATTTTTCCTTTCATTTAGATGTAACCCTTTCCTCCCTCTTTACCGACAGGTTAACTTCGGTGACGATTGCTTTTCCAAAATTCCCATTAGGTACACGCGGTTTCATTTTTCACTGTCATTAAGGTCGATAAGTGAGGGGGAGGTTACAAAGTGATTCGCTCATTTTTCAAAGAACGAACACTGCGCGATCTTAACCCGCAGTCAGCAATATCAGCGTGTGTCAGCTGTTTCAATACGCAGCGGAGAAGGGAAAGAGGGTCACGTAAAGCTGGTCGCAGTATCGCGACTCATGTCGAATGGTGCGAAGTGCTGAGGGCCGCTTAAGTTATCAGGTGCCGTGATTAGACTCTTGGAACGGAGTGCTGACTGGGGTAATTGCCTGGGAGTACTGGTTGCAGCGCAGATTGTTCGGGGCAGATACACGCCTCTGTCAAGAAACGCCAGCACGAAACGAGTTGCAACGAGTTTCATTGTTCCCAAACAGGAAGGTGCTCAAAACACTTACGAGGAACACATTTCCCTTCTACTGTTCCGTTCCTACAATGACGGACGTCATAAAGTATGTATTAAAGTCTCAAAGAGCCATTGATTATCCGACTCTTCAATACTCAGGACAGATTTCCTATATTTATCCACTAACTAGATGACAATAAATTGTATTTCAAGCCAGAGAATATTTATTGGAACTGTATCCACATTTCTGGAGGACTCAGTTCTGCTCCATTTGCTTGTTCACACATTATTGGACTCTTATCTAGAGAGGTGAGTACCGGAGTTCGGTTAAGACGAAATAAAAATGTTTTTAAAGGACGCAGATGTATATTTTAAGCTCTTCAATGAGAGTTACCAAATCTAAAGTTGACAGGAACAGAAAAATGGTTCAAATGGCTCTAATCACTATGGGACTTAACACCTGAGATCATCAGTCCCCTAGACTTAGAACTACTTAAACCTAACCAACTTAAGGACATCACACACATCCACGTCCGAGGCAGGATTCGAACCTGCGACCGTAGCAGCAGCGCGATTGCGGACTGAAGCGCCTAGAACCGCTCGACCACAGCTGCCGGCTTTGACAGGAACAAAAGCGGCTGACGGAACAATAGCTTGTAGCATACAATTATCACCAGCAGATTCGCAAGGGTCGTAAGTGAGGCATTGTTTGACAAGAAGCTAAGCATTTGCTTCATACGATTTGTATTTTCTAAGACTGCTGCTCTCCATGACCATTTAAGAGTCATTGTTACGAAATTCTACGATAGTTGTACTTTTTTACCCACTCGCTTTGATGTACAATTGCGACGGTGTGCAGTACGACAAACAGCAATGTTACAAAACAGTTCTAAACTCGATGAAGTAATGAGCAAAACTTCTAATATCCATGTTATTTCGTGAATGTTTTTATTGCTCAGAACTACTTCTCGTGGAGGGGATGATGTAAAGGTCCAGTTTTGTCGAGCATTAGTGAAGATACTTGTTCACATTTCATTTTATTTCCCACACTGCTTGGAAAAACAATCAAATTTATATATCAGCTTTCTGATCATCGCTAATGTTCTTTCGAGCGCACACTCGTAACACATTCCGAATGCATTTTCAATACAAATTACAGTTTGCAACACAAAAATTCGTTTCTGGCGCTCGTACCGTACTATCCACAACACAAAGACTAGCTTAAAACTCCGGATATAAACAAAGACTGTACCACAAGAGCCAGAGAGAAAGACTAACGAAGTTTTCGGTGCGTATCACAAACGATATATTACTTCATGAAGTCCTAGATTGATCCAGAATCGTCAGTTGGTCAAATTAACTCTCCTATATAATTTTTTCCATAGATGACTGAACAACTACAAAGAAAATTCGCCTCTTGAGGTTAGTAAAATTGATAAAAATAGTTATACGTGGTAGTACATAATTTTGAGATAGTGTTTTGTAAGAATTGCCATGTATACCACATCTCCAAATAACAAGCATTTTATACTTTCTTTCGTATGGGTGTTTTTCTTATGAAAAGTTAAGTTTACTTTCGATAATTATAACAGTTCTTCATTTAACAGGTAGTCATATATCGTGAGAAGTTTCGTAAACAAAATATTGTAAGGTGTGGAATATACGCCATGGATGGTCAAATAAACCAAATGGATTTTATAATTTCTTCTAAAACAAAAAATTAAAATAATGTTCCTAAGTATTATAGGATAACTTGAAAAGTGTGGAATTTAATAAATATTTCCACGCAATGCATCGATACCACAGACTCACCTCTTGTGCTTCAGACTTCCAGTTTTAGATAAAACGTACCTGAAAAAAGAACGGAATCGCAAATTTCGCAAACAGGCTTAGTATCGTGATCTGCCATTGATCAAAAATCCCCGTAATTCTGATTCGCTATAGTTTACGCAAGGAACACTCACTGAGTCGCATCTAACATTGGACCAGTGCAGTGCAGGCACACCGAAGATGTTATGTTGCCCATGTCAGGTTTTGATACTGTTCTATTACGCCGTGTTTTATTAGCTTCATTTAAACTTCACATTCTCACCCGTATAACCATTAATGGATAAAGTACAAAACAATGACACCTATTTTGTGACATGTGATCCTGTAAGTACTGCAGGTGTCCCCTTTATCCAGTCGGATATCTAGGATAGGTTAGGGACATCCAAGTCGCCGAAGCGACGTCCGCGTGGAACACTAACCCAGTCACTGAACCATTCGACATAGTTATTATTGTGTTTACTATCGACGGCTTATAGTTAAAGTAGAGGCAGAATAGTCAACGCCATTAATACTAGGAATCTGACTATTCAGCAGCACATACCTTGTACCCCATGGTATCTTTATTTAGGTCTTAAGCCGAAAGAAGTTCTTACTATCAATACCTAGCTGAAGCGAATGCCTCATACCTACCAATAAAACAAACCACCAGTTCAAGTGAAGAACCTCTTCGAATTACGATTACTGTGCTATAGTTTTGTTATTGTTATTGGAGTAAGTAAAATACAATGTGAGAAATCACTACAGGAAGAACTCAAAATTGTTGATAACTTCTTACTCCGAGCAGTCTTAAGTTCTTTGTGTAATCAGTCCTGTAAATGTTTTCATAGATTCATTGCTTTGTAAAATAAATATTTAACGATGATTTAAGATTTTACTTGTTATCTGTCGTTTCTTAAATTGATTAAATTACGGGAAAGCTTAACTCTGAATGACGCAATGTTTAATCTCTCTATATTCAGAGAACGAAGTGTACATACTGGTTGGCTATAATTAAAGTTTAGCTGTTCACAGACGTCCAGTGCGAGCGGTATTTATCATATGACAGCGAATCTTGGTACATATTCTAATAGATGTACGATAGAAGAAAATCAGTTCCAATTTTTGTAACCACTAGCAAATCTGGCACTGTGAATGCGAGAAAGACACATAGAAATGTTACGTCAAATAGTGGTTTAGGAAGGGGACATGGACAGAGAAGGTCTAAGAAGCGAGAAAGGTATAATGTTGATTTTATTATTAAACGTCGCTTACACAGTTTGTTCAGTATGAGCACAAAAGACGTCGAACGGATGTTGTACAGCGCCACATTTGCACCTGGTGGCCAAAATTGGAACTAATGTTTTTCCAGCCTAAATCTGTTCCACAGTAATGCATTAGCATATGTATCAAGTTTTCCTGCCATACGACAATTTCAGCGCATACCGGATCTCCATGAGTAGCTGCAGTTTAATTAAAGCCACCCAGTATATAAATTTGAAATATTTCAGTCCGTTCATGTCATATGTATGAAATTAGTTCAATGCAATCTTGTATATTTTTTTCATTTTTATTTATTTTTGTTATACTGGCAGCCTTCGATGGCAGTTTCCATCACCCATCTACATGTCCGCAGCTCGTGGTCTCGCGGTAGCGTTCTCGCTTCTCGAGCACAGGGTTCCGAGTTCGATTCCCGGTGGGGCCAGGGATTTTTCACCTGCCCCGAGATGACTGGGTGTTGTTGTGTCGTCTTCATCATCATCATTGATCCCCATTACCGTAGGAGGAAGGCAACGGCAAACCACCTCCACTAGGACCTCGCCTAGCGCGGCGGTGCGGGTCTCCCGCATCGTTCCCCTACACTCTCTTAAGAAGCATAGGACTTCATCATCATCATACATCTACATCTCCATTGCGCAAGCCCCCTGTGAGATAAATAGGGTGGTCATAAACAGTTTGAAACGCTTGTAAGGATGTTGAAGAGTAGGTTGTGCTGAGAAATAATTAAGAAAAAATTCCATAATTTGTGCCCTTTCTGAGATAATTACTTCTGAAGTTAGCCAATCAGGCCGTTGCATGTTCAAATTCAAGTGGCCTACGAGGTTCAATGTTAGTGTCAGTCGTTCTTACAGCGTGGATGACAGCGGACGAAACTGCTCAGCCTTTGGCTCGAGTTCGAGCCGTTTTGAATTTTTCAATCGCTCTCTTGTTCGGGTTTAGGAAACCAAACGAAGTACACCTTTGGCGACACTCTCTTTGGCGGGCCTTATGAATTTGCTCGCGCAATGCCCTGATTGGTTAAATTCAGTCCGCAGCTCGTGGTCGTGCGGTAGCGTTTTCGCTTCCCGCTTCCCGCGCCCGGGTTCCCGGGTTCGATTCCCGGCGGGGTCAGGGATTTTCTCTGCCTCGTGATGACTGGGTGTCGTGTGACATCCTTAGGTTAGTTAGGTTTAAGTAGTTCTAAGTTCTAGGGGACTGATGACCATGGATGTTAAGTCCCATAGTGCTCAGAGCCATTTGATTTGGTTAAATTCAACGCTAATTAACTTGGAAATGGCACAATGTATCGAATATTTTCTTACCAATTATTTCTCAGCACAACCTACCCTGCAACACCCCGACAGACTTTTAAGGCTGTGACCACCCTGTGTGCCATTCTGTAAGGGATGTTGAAGGTGCAAGGGACAATAAGTCCAATTTATTTATCGTCCTATTTCGTCGAGTAAGCCATTTTCATGAGTACGTAGAAGGCGTGTAAATATATTTCCACAAGTAACAAACACACTTCCATAGATTCTCCAGGTCCTTCACCCAAATTATTGTTTTACACTTTAGGCTCTTCTATATACACTTATTTGTTAATGGTCAGCAAAGACTACTGACACACCAGTTTTGGTTATTCGAAAAAGTTAGGGAGATCAGAGTTTTAAGTGACAGCAAGGTCACTAGAGACGCAACACAGGTAACCGGCTGTGCCATTTGTAAAGGAACTGTGCCTGCATTTGCCTAGGGCAGTTCAGGGAAATCGCGGGAAACATAAGTAAGGATCGCCTGGCGGAGATTTGAATCGTCGTCTCCCTGAATGCGAGTCCACTCTATTGACCACTGCGCCACCACGCTCTGTGCGGTGTTCGAGCTGTTACCGTAGATGTTACTCGAGGCTCTATTTCTTGTTATACACATGTTCAGAAAACACAGAGGACCTTGAACGACTCGAGATAGGACGTTCACATTCACTGTATATGTTCTGCAGAAATGATTAGCATTTAAGTCACAGCCAGCCATGCTGCATTCACCTTGTTCCAGAGTCCATCTGAGGTGCATGGTATTGGGTCACAGCGCTACAACTGCCGTTTCGTCATACCCCACAACTTTTCGATTGGCGTCTAGTCTGTTGATTTGATGGGACAGGGCAAGAGGCTGGCACCCTATGACACCAACTGGATAAGTGTTCGTGCACCAAATGAAGGTCGTGCATTGTCTTACTGGAAAACGCTCTCTGCGGTGTTGTGCGGAAATGTTATGGCTGTGATTCGCAGGATGTGATTCACGAGGGTCAGTCACACGGGTCACAGTGCATTGGTCACGCACCAGCTGTGATTTGTACTTGTAATCAATAGCAACCCACACCGTAAGGTCTTGAGTTGGCGGTGTATGTCTTGTGCGAACGCAGTCACTGTGATGCGCTCCACCTGTCTGCGTCGAACCAAAAGTGCAGCCATCACTTTCAAACAAACAGAACCTGGATTCGTCCGGAAACGCTATCTGATGCCATTCCTGTTCCCAGTGACGTCGTTCCATACACCATTGCCGTCTAGCATGTTTCTGCACATTCTTCAAAGGCAGGCGGAGAAGTGGACGACGCGCACGTAACTCATGCCGTAGTAAACGGCGATGGACTATCATCCCTAATAGTGTACGATTTCTTATACGCTACTGTTGCGCCAGAGCCGAGGAGAACGCTTATCTGGCCAGCAATGATACTCGGATGAGGTGTCGATCACCTAGGGTTGTGCTGCCTGACCCCTCTCGTCGTGTTCTACGGCTTTCCGTGTACCATTCTCTACTCACCCGTTCCACTGCAGAAACACTTCGCCCCAGACGAGCAGCAGTTTCCCGTATGAATGCATCATCACATTCTCTCATGCCAATAATGCGCCCTCTTTCAGACTGAGTGATTTTACGCAACGGTTCGAGCACACGCCTGCGAGGCATATTGGGCATCTGCTCATATCACACTGGTCCATTACCTGCGGTTTATAACGACAACGAGGGCCACAGGCACATTTTACCGGTAGGTGGTGTTGCGCCGCGATATCGATGTTGACCATGAACCCGCGGGCCGACATGGTTCAAATGCTAATCATTTCTGCAGAGCATACTAATGTACATGTCCTGTGTCGTTCGCAGGTTCTAATCCTGCCTCGGGCATGGATGTGTTTGATGTCCTCAGGTTAGTTAGGTTTAAGTAGTTCTAAATCTATGGAACTGATGACCCCAGATGGTAAGTCCCATAGTGCTTAGAGTCATTTGAACCATTTCCCTGGTTCATTCAAGATATTCTGCTTTTTCTGAACATGAATGTACGGTACATTTGTTTGTTTGTTTGATCGTATTAAGAAAATATTTCACAGCTCGGCGTGTTGTTTGTGTAACTGTGTGTGCGCACACTGCCTAACAGAAAAGTGAAGCACCCAGAAGCGATCAGGAAAGGAAATGAAACCTCACGGGCGGAGACGATATGTGATGTTACTTCAGTGATTAATAAATCGAGCTCAGTTTGCCAAGAACTTGGCGAATGATCCCATTGATCAGTATCACATTGTATTCCCTCTATGATGCACTGATGCACTGATTCGTTCGGGAAGGCTGTCATCAAGCTACTGTATCCTTTCCGGAGGCCGCAACTGTTCGAACTTGTCCTTGAAATCACAGATACAGCCATGAAACATAGTTGACATCCGAGCTGGTCCCACACATGTTCATCGGTGACAGATCGGGGGAACTTGCTACTACAGAAGTAATTCGACACCAAACAGGCAGTTGGTTCATAAAAATATGTGTCTTGTACGGAAGAGGATTGTCCTGTTGGAAAATAGCACCACGATATTGTCGTATGAGACGTAACACACGAGGCCGCAGGATGTCCGCGACGTACTGTCGATGCGTCAGTGTTTCCTCAACCACCGCCAGCCGTGACCTGAAGTCACACCCGACGTCTCCCCACACTGACTCCAGGAGTAACATCGCTGTGCCTCTCCAAAATCATTGGGAGAACGGAACCTCTCTCCAGGTCGCCGCCATAGTCGCCATAGTTCGGGGTAGAGCGGAAGTACGGCTCATCACTGAGTACCTTGTAACACAATTCATCAGCAGTGCACGCTTCCCGGCGTAGGCACCAGACCAAATGCAGCCGTTCGTCTTGTAGAGTTAACTCCACGCGACGCATGGGACGCCTTCTGTTAATCTCCTACGATTGGTGGGAGATGAAAGAGAATGTTGCAAGGAGTCCATTACTACTTCTTGGATGGAATGAGCAGATGTGAAGGGGTTACGATGTGCCTGGTGTGTGTACCTTGTGTGCCGCGCGGGATTAGCCGAGCGGTCTGAGGTGCTGCAGTCATGGACTGTGCGCCTGGTCCCGGCGGAGGTTCGAGTCCTCCCTCGTGCATGGGTGTGTGTGTGTGTGTTTGTCCTTAGGATAATTTAGGTGATGTAGTGTGTAAGCTTAGGGACTGATGACCTTAGCAGTTAAGTCCCATAAGATTTCACACACATTTGAATATTTTTTATACCTTGTGGTGGTCAGACGAGGATGACAGGTATCTTGACACCTAGTATGCACGTCGTCAGTAAAACATCGATTCAGTGTCATATCCGAATGTCCCACAGATCTGGATATTTGATGATTAGCCAAATGGAAACCATACAATGAGGCCACTTTCAAACTCTGCCAGGTGCTGATAACGCTGTCTCATTGAGTACCCGCCATCTCTGTGTCCTTCACTGCGATCAGTGAACATGTGATACTGTTCTTGCCCCTGGTATTGCCTGTCTGACCTGGAAACAACAGTAAAGACGACCAACGCTAATGTACTGTTGTAGCTACCAACTTGTCACACAGAACTGCAGCTCTAATATCACTCACTGTGAGGTAACAAGACTCATCCGATACTTCCTAGTATTGTGTTGGAACTTCTCTTTCATGGCGTAGCGCAGCAGTTCGACATGGCATGGGCTCAACAAGTTGGAAGTCCACCACAGAAATACTGAGCAATGCTGCCTCTATTGTTGTTGTGGTCCTTAGTCCAGAGATTAGTTTGATGCAGCTCTCCATGATACCCTATGTGCAAGCTGCTTCATTTCCGAGTAATTACTGCAACCTACATGCTTCTGTATCTGTTTAGTGTACTCATGCCTTGGTCTCCCTCTACGATTTTTACCCTCCACGCTTCCCTCCAGTACTAAATTAGTGATCCCTCGATGCCTAAGAACGTGTACTACCAACAGATCCTTTCTTTAGTCAAGTTGTGCCACAAATTCCCCTTCTCCCCAATTCAGTTCAGTGCCTCATCATTAGTTACGTGATCTACGCATCTAATCTTCAGCACATTTCGAAAGCTTCTATTCTCTTCTTGTCAAAACCATTTATCGTCCATGTTTCACTTACATATATGGCTATACAAAAGTAGTTTCAGAAAAGACTTCCTGACACTTAGGTCTATACTCGATGTCAACAAATTTCTCTTCTACAGAAACGCTTACCTTGCCATTACCAGTCTACATTTTATATCCTCTCTACTTCGACCATCATCAATTATTTTGCTCTCCCAATAGAAAAACTCATCTACTACTTTAAGTTCCTCATTTCTTAATCTAATTCCCTCAGCATCACTTCATTTAATTCGGCTACATTCCGTTATCCTCGTTTTGCTTTTGTTGAATTCCATCTGATATCCTTCTTTCAAGACACTGTCCATTCCGCTCAACTGCTCTTCCACGTCCTTTGGTGTCTCTGACGGAACTGCAAAGTCGTCGATAAACCTCAAAGTTTTTTCTTTTCCATGGATTTTAATTCTTACTCAAAATTTTTCTTTTATTTCCTTTACTGCGTGCTCAATATACAGATCGAATAACATCTGATATACGCTACAACTCTGTCTCACTCCCTTCTCAACCACTGCTTCCCTTACGTGTCCTGCCATCTGGTTTCTGTACAAACTGTAAACAATCTTTCACACCTTGCTTTTGACCCCTGCTGCTACAGCCGCCCACAACTGCGAAAGTGTTGCCGGTGCAGGATTTTGTGCACAAACTGACCTCGCGATTACGTCCCATGAAAGTTCAATGGGGTTCATACCGGACGATCTGGGTGGCAGAATCATTCGCTCCAGTTGTCCATAATGTTCTTCAAACTAATCGCGAACAATTGTAGCCTGCTGACAAGGCGCATTGTCATTCATAAATAATCCATCGTTGTTTGGGAACATGACTTCTATGAATGGCTGCATATGGTCTCCAAGTAGCAGAATATAGCCATTTCCTGTCGGTTCAGCTGCATGAGAACACCAAGTCCATTTCATGTAAAAACAGTTCACACCATTATGAAACCACAAACAGCTAGCATAACACCTTAACCTGCGTCCATGATCTCCTCGGCTCTGCGCCGCATTCGAATCCTGTTATCACCACTTACCAACTGGAACTGGGCCTCATTTGAACAGGTCACGGTCTTCCAGTAGTCTAGCGTTCAGATGATATGGTCATGAGGCACGACGCTGCAGGCTATGCCGTACTGTTAGAAAAGGGCAGTAACTTCGGTCGTCTGTTGCCACAGCCCATTAACGTCAAATTTCGTCGCACTGTCCAAACAGATACGTTCGTCGTAGGTCCCAAACTGATTTTTGCGTTTATTTCACGCTTTACTTGTTTGTTAGCACTTAACATCCTACGCAAACTCCGCTGCTCTCGGTCGTTAAGCGAAAGCCGTCTGCCCCCATGTTGTCCTTGCTGAGCGGTACTGCCTGAAATATGGTATTCTCGGAACACTCTTGACGCTGTGGATCTTGGAATATTGATTCCCTAACGATTTCCGAAATGGAATGTCCCTTACGTCTAGCTCCAACTGCCATTCCATGTTCAAAGTCTGTTAATTCCCGCAGTCCGGCCATAATCACACCGGAAACCTTTAAACATGAATCATCTCAGCAAAAATCGCAGCTTCGCCAGTGCACTGCCCTTTTATACCTTGTGTACGCGATCCTAAGGCTACGTGTATATCAGCATATCGCTATTCCATGACATTTGTCACCTCATTGTACATATCCGCGGTGGTGCGTACCAGCGTGTAGGAAATTACACTGACATCCGACCATGTCTTCTATGTGGTTCTTTTTTTTTTTCAGGCATTGTTTTAATCCTATAATGTGTCACTTGCCCATATTTTCAAAATGTTCAAATGTGTGTGATATCTTATGGGACTTAACTGCTAAGGTCATCAGTCCCTAAGCTTACACACTACTTAACCTAAATTATCCTAAGGAGAAACACACACACCCATGCCCGAGGGAGGACTCGAACCTCCGTCGGGACCAGCCTCACAGTCCACTTCCAATCTTTAGCCTTCTATTAACATCACATTAAGACAATTCGTTACACTTAAAAGCAACGTCAAGATGCCGGTATGCTCAGGCCTTCCACATGCACGACATATACACATATCAAAAAACAGTTTTGCATCACCCCTGTACCGAGAGTTCCGGAACCTGTACTGAAAATTGGAACAGAGATCAACGTAAACATCATTTCCGCCCTTTTTATTGCTCATGAAAAACACACATTGCATGTTGTATCACCGTACAGCGATACCCTCAGAGGTGGTGGTCCAGATTTCTGTACACACCGATACCTCTAATACCCAGTAATACGTCCTCTTGCATTTATGCATGCCTGTATTCGTCGTGGCATACTATCGACAAGTTCATCAAGGCACTGTTGGTTCAGAGTGTCACACTCCTCACCCTCAGTGGTTGGTGGGTCAGGTCGTCCCTAAACAGTCCCTTTCACTCTATCCCAGGCGTGTTCGATAGTGTTCATGTCTGAAGAACATTCTGGCCACTCCAGTCAAGCGATGTCATTCACAAGATGTGCACGATGGGGGCGCGAATTGTGATCCATGAAGACGACAGCCTCACCAATATGCTGCCGATATGGCTGTACTGTCGGTCGGAGGATGGCATTCACGTATCGTACAGCCGTTACGGCGCCTTCCATGGCCACCAGCGGCGTACGTCGGCCCCACATAATGCCACCCCAAAACAGCAGGGAACGTCTACCTTGTTGCACTCACTGGACAATGTGTCTAAGGCGCCCGGTCTCACCGTGTTGGCTCCAAACACGTCACCGACCATTGTCTGGTTGATGGCATATGCGACACTCATCGGTGAACACGCAACAAGCGGCTACACGGGTAGCAGGGGTTATGTGGCATGGGCTGGGCGGTTTTTTAGGTTAGATGGCTTTGGGCAAGTACAGAAAGGGCAACAGCCTCAACGGGTGCGGGGCAAAGTCAGGACATGCGGGGACCAAGCAGCAATCGGTATTGCAATTGTCAACTGTCGAAGCTGCGTTGGTAAAGTACCGGAACTTCAAGCGCTGATAGAAAGCACCAAAGCTGAAATCGTTATAGGTACAGAAAGCTGGCTTAAGCCAGAGATAAATTCTGCCGAAATTTTTACAAAGGTACAGACGGTGTTTAGAAAGGATAGATTGCATGCAACCGGTGGAGGAGTGTTCGTTGCTGTTAGTAGTAGTTTATCCAGTAGTGAAGTAGAAGTGGATAGTTCCTGTGAATTATTATGGGTGGAGGTTACACTAAACAACCGAACTAGGTTAATAATTGGCTCCTTTTACCGACCTCCCGACTCAGCAGCATTAGTGGCAGAACAACTGAGAGAAAATTTGGAATACATTTCACATAAATTTTCTCAGCATGTTATAGTCTTAGGTGGAGATTTCAATTTACCAGATATAGACTGGAGCACTCAGATGTTTAGGACGGGTGGTAGGGACAGAGCATCGAGTGACATTATACTGAGTGCACTATCCGAAAATTACCTCGAGCAATTAAACAGAGAACCGACTCGTGGAGATAACATCTTGGACCTACTGATAACAAACAGACCCGAACTTTTCGACTCTATGTACAGAACAGGGAATCAGTGATCATAAGGCCGTTGCAGCATCCCTGAATATGGAAGTTAATAGGAATATAAAAAAAGGGAGGAAGGTTTATCTGTTTAGCAAGAGTAATAGAAGGCAGATTTCAGACTACCTAACAGATCAAAACGAAAATTTCTGTTCCGACACTGACAATGTTGAGTGTTTATGGAAAAAGTTCAAGGCAATCGTAAAATGCGTTTTAGACAGGTACGTGCCGAGTAAAACTGTGAGGGACGGGAAAAACCCACCGTGGTACAACAACAAAGTTAGGAAACTACTGCGAAAGCAAAGAGAGCTCCACTCCAAGTTTAAACGCAGCCAAAACCTCTCCGACAAACAGAAGCTAAACGATGTCAACGTTAGCGTAAGGAGGGCTATGCGTGAAGAGTTCATTGAATTCGAAAGTAAAACTCTATGTACCGACTTGACAGAAAATCCTAGGAAGTTCTGGTCTTACGTTAAATCAGTAAGTGACTCGAAACAGCATATCCAGACACTACGGGATGATGATGGCATTGAAAAAGATAGCGTTACGGAGATGTTTAATAAACTCAAGTGGCAGACTCTGCAAGAAAGGCGCTCTGCATCGCGGTGTAGCTTGCTCGCCAGGTTTCGAGAGGGTGCGTTTCTGGATGAGGTATCGAATATATTGCTTCCCCCTACTTATACCTCCCGAGGAGATCACGAATGTAAAATTAGAGAGATTAGAGCGCGCACGGAGGCTTTCAGACAGTCGTTCTTCCCGCGAACCATACGCGACTGGAACAGGAAAGGGAGGTAATGACAGTGGCACGTAAAGTGCCCTCCGCCACACACCGTTGGGTGGCTTGCGGAGTATCAATGTAGATGTAGATGTAGATGAAGAGAACGCGATGCCAGTCCGGAGCAGTCCATTCGGCATGTTATTGGGCCCATCTGTACCACGCTGCATGGTGTCTTGGTTGCAAAGATGAACCTCGCCATGGAAGTCGGGAGTACATCATGCAGCATATTGCACACAGTTCGACTCGTAACACGACGTCCCGTGGGTTCACGTAAAGCAGTATTCAACATGGTGGAGTTGCTGTCGGGGTTCCTCCGAGCCATAATTCTTAGGTAGCGGTCATCCACTGCAGTAGTAGCCCTTGGGCGGCCTGAGATAGGCTTGTCATTGAGAGTTCCCGTCTCTCTGTATCTCCTCCATGTCCGAACGACATCTCTTTGGTTCACACCGAGACGCCTGGCACAAATTAACAGTGCGGACGCCATCGAACTGCAGTATTGACCGTCTAGGCATGGTTGAACTACAGACAACACGAGCCGTGTACCTCCTTCCTGGGGGAACGGCTGGAACTGTTTGGCTGTCGGACTGCCTCCGTCTAATAGGCGCTGCTCATGCATGGTTGTTAACATCTTTGGGTGGGTTTAGTGACATCTCTGAACAGTCAGAGGTACTGATGAGTTCTGGAAACCGGTTTTATGCAAAACTTTTTTTGTGTGTGTGTATAAAAGCAGTTTGTAAAATTATTCTTTGATTTATTTGGAAGAAGACGGCGAATAACCGAAAAGTTTAATGTAAGCTTAGGCTTCCGTTGCGATTATCACAGACAGTAAAACCTTACTTGGTGTGTGACCACAACTTCAATGAGTAAAATTCTCCGACTTTTCGCCCACTGTTGCAAATGGCCTACAGCACGGTGTTTCTGCTAACTGCTAACAGTTGCCACTGTTCCAAATCATCTTCCTCGGGGTGGTCTTGCTAACTCCTATTAGCTTGCGAAAACACCCTGAGGAAGGCCATTTGCAATATGTGACCTCACTGACAGTGAGGTCACATAATCAGAAGAACTTTACTAACAATGAAGTTTCCCAGGGACAAATTAGTATTAGGAAAAAACGTATCGCTTGCTAAATAGTGTCCAAGAGTACAGATGTGAATGTTGTTCAGTTGTATATATGGATGAGAGTTATGTTCCCACCTGTCACACAGCATCGCACTGATGCAGTGACAATTCACTACGGATTCTGTTGAAACCTGTTTCGAAAGGAAGCAGAATTATTGTTATCCATGCTGGCGAGGAGGATGGTATTATATGGAAAGCCTAGGTAAGGTTTAAATTTGGCCAGAAAACAGGGTATTATCACAACGACGTGGACTTCTCAAATTAAGAAAAGTGGCTTTGGCAGAGACTGATACCCAATGAACTGCCTCACACTGTTCATGTTATGGATAACTCCACGAGGAGAGAAACGATGTACTAGTTAACAAAAAATGGAATTCAGTTCCACAAGGAGGTACTGAGTCCCCAGTTGTATTCATTCATCAAAATGAACAAACCAGGCTAGGCCACATATAAAGTAGACAGTATTTTAACTGAACATGGCCATACAGTGTTACGAATTTCTCCATACCATCTAGAAGTGACTCCTTTAGAGCAGATAATAATAATGGGCACGTTATTAAAACTTATAGACGAACAAGTTGCTTCCATAAGGAAAGAAGAGTGGGAGAAACTCTATGAGCAGGTAAAGAAAATTGAAGAGTAGTACATTTCCGGTGAAGGTTTACAGGACCTAATAATGGAGATGATCATGAATGTGGGAACTGGTACAGACTCGAATAACGATAGTCATGGTGACGGAAGAGAGACTGATTCTGCAAGTGAAGATGACAATGTATCAAGTGACACTGCCTGTGGAAGAGGAACAAACATGGCTATATAAAACCAAGAAACGTACGGTGGAGCATTTTCTAAGCGTGTTTTTTGTGTGGAAAGATTGACATTGAAAGATCCATAGCATTATGTCAAACGATGAAACATACCGTTCCATATTTGTACTGTACAGTCGTGTCTACAACCAGTCTAAAGATCCGTGAACGACTTCCCAACACTGATGCTACTGTTGAGGACCAAATCGAATCTTTCACATTGTTATGCTGGTAAAACCGATCCACTTACATTTTCTAACGAATGCTCGTGACTTCTCTATCGCCTTTGCTCGTCCACCACCCTGCAACACTTCCTCACCTCCGTTGCTTTCCCCTCCTGTTTATAAGAGGGTCTATGTCTCCATGCAGTGTACTGTGAACTGTGTAAATGATTCGTAATACATGTGAAGTACAGTATTAGAAGACAACAAGAATCCGTAAGGAAAAGTGACTTCTAAGTACACCAACATTAACATATTGTTGTTCTTGTTGTGGTCTTCAGTGCACAGACTGGTTTGCTGCAGCTCTCCATGCTACTCTATCCTGTGCAAGCCTCTTCATCTCCCAGTACCTACTGCAGCCTACATCCTTCTGAATCTGCTTAGTGTATTCATCTCTTGGTTTCCCTCTACGATTTTTACCCTCCACGCTGCCCTCCAATACTAATTTGGTGATCCGTTGATGCCTCAGAACATGTCCTTCCAACTGATCCCTTCTTCTAGTCGAGTTGTGCCACCAATTTCTCTTCTCCACAGTTCTGCTCAGTACCTCCTTCAGTTATGTAATCTACCCATCTAATCTTCAGCATTCTTCTGTAGCACCACATTTCGAAAGCTTCTATTCTCTTCTTGTCCAAACTATTTATCGTCCATGTTTCACTTCCATACATGGCTACACTCCACAGAAATAGTTTCAGCACGACTTCCTGACACTTAAATCTATACTACACATTCCATTATCCTAGTTTTGCTTTTGTTCATGTTCATCTTACATCTTCCTTTCAAGACACTGTCCATTCCGTTCAACTGCTCTTCCAAGTCCTTCGCTGTCTCTGACAGAACTAAAATGTCATCGGCGAACCTCAAAGTTTTTATTTCTTCTCCATGGATTTTAATACCCATTCCGAATTTTTCTTTTGTTTCCTTTGCTGCTCGCTCAATATAGAGACTGAATAACACCGGGGATACATTAACATATCACTAATTAAAAAAAAAAAAAACACCGTGTTTTTCTATGTGTATGTGAAGGCTAATCTCAGGAGATACTACAGAATTTGTATGTGGTCTTCACTAATAGACAAAGATTCATCAGTATTACTAGACTGCCCATATTTACCTTACAGAAATAAGGCTGCAGCTCACAAATTGCTAACATCACATCTAAAAAAAACGTAATACACGAAAAACGCACTTCACTTCATAATGAGAATTACACTGACGTGACAAATGTCATGGGATACCTCCAACCATCGTGTCGGACCTCCTTTTGCCGAATGTAGTGCAGCAACTCGACCTAGCATGAACTCTACAAGTCGTTGGAAGTCCCCTGCGGAAATACTGAGCCATGCCGCCTCTATAGCCGTCCATAATTGCGGGAGTGTTGCGGGTGCAGGACTTTGTACACGAACTGACCTCTCGATTACGTTTCATAAATATTCTATGGGATTCATGTTAGCCAAATCATTTGCTCGAATGGTCCACACATAACCATTTCCAGTCAATGATCGGTTCAGTTGGACCAAATGATCGCAGTCCATTCCATACAAACACAGCCCACACTACTATGGAGCCACCACCAGATTGCAACTTGCGTCCATGGCTTCATGGGGTTTGCGCAACACTCTAACTCTACCAAATGAAATCGGGACTCATCTGAACAGGCCCCGGTTCTAGAGTCTGATAGGGTCCCACCGTTATGGTCACGAACCCTGGAGAGGAGCTGGAGACGACGTCGAGCTGTTGGCACAGTCACTCGCTTCGGTCGTCTGCTGTCATAGCCCATTAAGGTCGAATTTCACCGCACTGTCCTGACGGGCACATTCATCGTGCGTCACACTCTAATTTCTGCGATTATTTCACGAAGTGTTGCTTGTCTGTCGGCACTGACAACTATACGCAGACGTTGTTGCTCTCGGTCGTTAAGTGAAGGCCGTCGACCATTGCATTGCCCATGGGGAGAGAGAATGCCTGTTCTTGGCACACCTCTTGACGCTGTGGATCTCATAATATTGAATTCCCGAAATGGAATATCCCATACGTCTAGCTCCAACTAATATTCCGCATTCAAAGTCACTTAGTCCCCGACGTGCGGCCAAAATCACGTTGGAAACTTTTTCACATGAATTGCCTGAGTACAAATGACATCTCCGCCAGTCCACTACCCTTCTGTACCTCGTCTACGCGGTACAACCGTCATCCGTACACGTGCAGATCGCTATCCCATAACTTTTCTAGCCGCAGTGTACTTACCGAAACGATTCGTGCAGAAACTAAACAAAGGAAAATCGTGATGTTGTTCACAACAAACGAAATCACTGTTCTTACACTCGCAGGCTTCCGAAAACCGTTTCATAGCGAGTAATAGTTTTAAAAAGTGACGCACATTTAACTGAAAGAAAGAGACAGAAAGTGTTCACAAACTGTAGGTGGCTCGCTATTGTATTGGCGTGACAGTGGAGGTTTGGCCGAACTGTGTGCGGGCCTTGTCCCCGGCAGTGGCGGTCGCTGCAGCTGACACGGCGGGCAGGCGTCAGCGCTCGGCGCTGGCAGAGAGCGCGCTGTCCGCTGTCACGAGAGGTGCCTGCCTGTCTGGGCCGACCGCTGTCACAGCTGCTGCGGTTCGCCCCGCTTGTCTGCCCGCCCGACACTCGGGGAGGACGTGTTGACCCGCCTGAACAGTCCCACCAGGCAGACAACACTGCACTGCCTCACGTCTGCCACAGTTGCTGTTATGAAATTTATGTGTCCCTGGCCTGGGAATACACTTGCCTGTACGCCTGTACTGCGAAAACCATGTTAAGGTCTGTGGCGGGGTGTACTGGTGACCTCTCCTTCATTTCGTGCTTTTCTTATTCCAGCCGCGAATGGTGCAAGGTATAATATTTTAATCCATGGATCGGATACTTCAATACTAAATTAGGCGGTCGATCGGAGACTACAATACTGTTCGCTATGTACCAGATATAATACAAGTTTGCACGCTCTAACGTCGCAAATTAATGTTCGTAGAGGAGGAAATACACATTTTAATACTACCTAAGGTATTTATAATTGCTTAATTTTATAATATTCAGTCTATATTCTCACGGATGTGAGATGAGATAAAAGAAATTATTCAAATAGTCACGGGAGACTGGAATTCGATAGTATGATAAGGCAGAGAAGGAAAAGTAGTAGGTGAATATGGAATGGGGGTAAGGAATGAAAGAGGAAACCACCTGGTAGAATTTCGCACAGAGTATAAGTGAACCCAGTCAAAAAACTGAGACGATATTGCATAAGCAAGCAATCTCACTACAAGCCGCTTGTGTGGTACAGTGTCAAAAGCCTTCTGGAAATCTACAAATACGAAATCAATTTGAAATCCCTTATCAATATACTCAACACTTCGTGTGTGTAAAGGGCTAGTTGTGTTTCAATAGAAGATGTTTTCTAAATCCGCGTTGCCTGTGTATCAATAGATCGTTCTCTTCGAGAAAATTCATAATGTTCGAACACAATATACGCTCCAAAATCCTGCTGCACATCGACGTTAACGATATGGGCCTGTAATTTAGTGAATAACTTCTACCACCCTTCTTGAAAGCTGTGCCACTTTCCAGTCTTTGGGTGCCGATCTTTTGTATATGATTCTTTAGTATGGGATTAATTTCATCAGCACACTTTTTTTTTTTTTTTGTGGTTTTAGGGCGCACAACTTCAATGGTCATTAGCGCCCTGACTACTCTAAGAATGCACCGCGAGGCACAACTTGACAACAACTAAAAGGGAAAACACGATAAAAGACAGACTGACAGGCATAGGATTAAAAAACAGCATCATCAAATGTCCTTAGCGAGGTTTGTCAAATTGATAAAACGAAGAACACGAGCAGCTGCTCGTGGGTCATCCGCTAAAATGGCATCGAAAGTATTGGGCAGGTTAAGATCGAGGCGCAGTGTGTTAAGATCTGGACAGGACATTAAAATGTGTCTAACCGTCAGCAAGTGCCCACATGGGCAGAACGGCGCCGGCGCAGCCGTCAGCAGATGGCGATGGCTGAACCGGCAGTGTCCAATTCTTAACCGGGCTAAAACGACCTCCTCCCGCCGAGAAGGGCGTGAGGAGGACGTCCAAGCCACGGGAAGAGGTTTTAAGGCCCGAAGCTTGTTGTCGGTAAGTGCAGCCCAATCGGCATGCCACAGAGATAAGATGCGCCGACAAATCACCCTGCTAAAATCGGACGAAGGGACGCAACAAGAAGCTGTCCGAGGCTGGAGGACCGCAGCCTTGGCCGCGGCATCTGCAGCTTCGTTCCCAGGGATACCGACATGGCCAGGAACCCACATAAAGCTAACTGGAGAACCGACGTCCACCAGCTGCTGAAGAGAGCGTTGGATCCGGTGTACGAAAGGGTGAACCGGGTACGGATCACTGAGGCTCTGGATGGCGCTCAGGGAATCTGAGCAGATGACATAAGCAGAATGTCGGTGGCGGCAGATGTAAAGAACAGCCTGGTAGAGGGCAAAGAGCTCAGCTGTGAAGACCGAACAATGGCTATGGAGCCGGTATTTGAAACTTTGTGCCTCGACAATAAAGGAACACCCGACCCCGTCATTGGTCTTAGAGCCATCTGTATAAATGAAAGTCATGTCGATGAACTTCGAACGAAGTTCCAAAAAACGGGAGTGGTAGACCGAACCGGGGGTGACCTCTTTTGGGAGCGAGCTGAGGTCAAGGTGAACGCGGACCTGAGCCTGGAGCCAAGGTGGCGTGCGGCTCTCGCCCACTCGAAAGGTTGCAGGGAGTGAAAAATTAAGGTGTTGAAGGAGGCGACGAAAGCGAAATCCAGGGGGTAGCAGGGCAGAGACATACAACCCGTATTGACTGTCGAGAGAGTCATCAAAAAAGGAACGATAAGACGGGTGGTCGGGCATTGCCAGTAGCCGACAGGCATACCGACAAAGCAGTATATCGCGCCGGTAGGTGAGTGGCAATTCGCCAGTGTCAGCATGAAGACTCTCTACGGGACTGGTATAAAATGCTCCGATCGCAAGTCGTAAACCCCGATGTTGTATGGAGTTGAGGCGGCGTAAGATGGATGGCCGTGCAGAGGAGTATACGAAGCTCCCATAATCCAGCTTGGAGCGGACGATCGACCGATATAGACGAAGTAGGACGGTTCGATCCGCTCCCCACGACAGACCACTGAGAACACGGAGGACATTTAAAGAACGGGTACAACGGGCGGCCAAATATGACACATGTGGAGACCAGCTAAGTTTCCTGTCAAATGTAAGGCCTAAAAATTTGGTTGTCTCCACGATTGGGAGAGCAACGGGACCGAGTCGTAAGGACGGTGGGAGAAACTCTTTGTAGCGCCAGAAGTTAATACAGACTGTCTTCTCGGCAGAAAAACGGAAGCCATTGGCGACACTCCAGGAGTAAAGACGGTCAAGAGAACGCTGAAGACAGCGCTCCACGACACGTGTACACTGCGCGCTGCAATAGATGGTAAAATCATCCACGAAAAGGGAGCCTGATACATCAGCTGGGAGGCAATCCATTATTGGATTGATCGCGATGGCGAAGAGAGCGACGCTCAAAACTGAGCCCTGTGGCACCCCATTCTCCTGGCGAAAGGTGTCGGACAGGACAGAACCCACACGTACCCTGAACTGTCGATCCATTAAAAAGGAACGAATAAAAAGAGGGAGGCGACCGCGAAGGCCCCATGTATGCATGGTGCGGAGAATGCCCGCCTTCCAACAGGTGTCGTAAGCCTTCTCCAAATCAAAGAACACAGCCGCGGTCGGGCGCTTCCGCAAGAAGTTATTCATAATGAAGGTCGACAAGGTAACCAGATGGTCAACAGCAGAGCGGCGCCTACGAAATCCACATTGTACATTGGTAAGTAGGCGTCGAGACTCGAGCAGCCAAACCAATCGAGAGTTAACCATTCGCTCCATCACTTTACAGACACAGCTGGTAAGCGAGATAGGTCGATAACTGGAAGGCAAGTGCTTGTCCTTCTCCGGCTTAGGAATCGGGACAACAATAGACTCGCGCCAGCATGCGGGAACATCTCCCTCAATCCAGATGCGATTGTATGTACGAAGAAGAAAACCTTTACCCGCAGGAGAAAGGTTCTTCAGCATCTGAATATGAATAGAATCTGGCCCTGGAGCAGAGGACCGTGATCGGCCAAGTGCGTTTTCGAGTTCCCGCATGGTGAATGGGGCATTATAACTTTCACAATTCGAGGAGCGGAAGTTAGGTGGCCTAGCCTCCTCTGCCTGTTTGCGGGGGAGGAAGGCAGGGTGGTAATGAGCGGAGCTCGAAACCTCTGCGAAAAAGCGGCCGAAGGCATTGGAGACAGCCTCAGGGGCCACAAGGACGTCATTCGCGACCTTCAAGCCAGAAACTGGTGAGTGGACCTTAGTGCCAGATAGCCGGCGCAGGCTACCCCAGACAACAGAAGAAGGAGTAAAACTGTTGAAGGTGCTTGTGAAAGCAGCCCAGCTGGCTTTCTTGCTTTCTTTGATAATACGACGACACTGAGCACGTAATCGTTTATAATTGATACAATTCGCCACTGTAGGGTGGCGTTTAAATGTGCGTAAAGCACGTCGACGAGCACGTAAAGCGTCTCTACATGCTGCGGTCCACCAGGGGACCGGTACGCGACGTGGAGAAGAAGGAGGGTGAGGGATGGAATATTCAGCAGCAGCGAGAATGACTTCCGTGAGGTGTGCGACCTGACGATCGCAGCTTGTAAAGGTTTGATCCTGAAAGGTCGCCCTGGAAGAGAAGAGCCCCCAGTCTGCCTTGGAGATGGTCCAATTAGAGAAGCACGGAGAGGGGGTATGCTGCAGGAGATGGATAACACACGGGAAGTGGTCGCTCGAATATGTATCAGAAAGTGCATACCACTCAAACCGGCGTGCAAGTTGGGGAGTACATATAGAGAGGTCTAAATGGGAATAGGTGTGAGATGTGTCCGAAAGAAAAGTAGGGGCGCCAGTATTGAGGCAGACAAGATCGAGCTGGTTGAAAAGGTCTGCTAACAAGGAGCCCCTCGGGCAGGATGCTGGAGAGCCCCAAAGGGGATGGTGGGCATTGAAGTCTCCAGTTAACAAAAATGGTGCAGGTAGCTGAGCAATAAGTTGCATCACGTCTGCCCTGGTAACGGCAGATGACGATGGAGTGTAAACGGTACAAAAGGAAAACGTAAAAGTGGGGAGAGTAATGCGGATGGCAACTGCCTGCAGGCCGGTGTGCAACGTGATGGGATCGTAGTAAATATCATCCCGGACCAGCAACATAACCCCTCCATGAGCTGGGATACCTACCACAGGGGGTAGGTCAAAACGCACAGAGGTGTAGTGTGCCAAGGCAATTTGATCGCATGGGCGTAGCTTCGTTTCCTGGAGGGCTACGACGAGCGGACGGTGCAAGCGGAGCAGCAACTTCAAGTCCTCTCGGTTGGAGCGAATGCTGCGAATATTCCAGTGAATAAGTGCCATCGTAAGAAAAGGAAGATGAGAGAAGTGGTCACCTCGAAGGCCGCTTAGGGCCTGGCTTCGAGCGAGCACTGCCGCCGCTATCAGTAGGCGGACAGTCATCGTCCATCGGGTCTATAGGGTCATCGGCCATCTCGGGAGGATGGCCGGGAGGGGGAGCTTCCTCCGCCAGTGAATGGCCAGATGTACGGCGACCAGCGGTGCGCCCAGGCGAAACGGATGACGGCCTGGGGCGGCAACCGCTGGGTGGCGCAGGAGAAGAAATGCGCCGTGGCGGAGAAGGAGAACTGTGCTTCCTATGCGCCTTTTTGGAAGGACGTGTAGTGGAAGTACCGGTCGAAGGCTGTGAGGTCGAGGTACGGAGGAAGTCTGCACGGGATGGTTCCTTCTTGAAGGCCCGTGCATCTGACTTCGGTGTCTTCGTCTTAGCAGAAGCTGAAGAAGGTGCTCGTGTCTGTGGGGTGATGGGAGGAAGAGGAGACGTCGACCGCGCGATCTTAGCACTGGCCGAACGGACGACCGTGGTGCTGAAGGTCAGATCGCATGTCTGGGTTGCTACCTCCCGGGTAGTCCGAGGAGAGGCGAGGACAGTACTGTATTTCCCCGCTGGGAGCAACGTGGGCTTCCTACTAGCCAACAGCTTGCGAGCAGCCGAGGTGGACACTTTCTCTTTGACCCGAATTTCTTGGATACAGCGTTCTTCCTTATAGACAGGACAGTCGCGGGAGGATGCGGCATGGTCACCCTGACAGTTCACACAACGAGGAGACGGAGGTGGACAGTCACCCTCATGGGCATCCCTGCCACAAGTGACACATTTAGCCGCATTGGAACAAGACTGTCGAGTGTGATTGAAACGCTGACACTGGTAGCAGCGCGTAGGTGTCGGGACATAGGGGCGAACAGAAATAACCTCGTAGCCCGCCTTGATGCGCGATGGCAGCTTAACACTATCGAAGGTCAAGAAAATTGTCCGGGTCGGTACAAGGTCATTGTTGACCTTTTTCATGACCCTATGGACAGCCGTCACGCCCTGCTCAGCGAGGAATGACTGAAGCTCCTCGTTAGTCAATCCGTCGAGGGAGCTAGTATAGACTACACCTCGAGACGAATTCAAAGTTCGGTGGGCCTCCACCCGGACAGGGAACGTGTACAGGAGGGTGGCCCGAAGCAGTTTTTGTGCCTGAAAGGCACTCTCAGTTTCTAGTAATAAGGTGCCGTTACGCAACCTGGTACAAGATTTGACAGATCCGGCTATGGCATCTACGCCCTTCTGAATAACGAAAGGGTTGACAGAGGAAAAATCCTTTCCGTCCTCAGATCGAGAAACTACGAGGAACTGTGGGGCAGGCGGTAGTTCTTTTGTCACTGTTGGCTGGTCACGTTTCCGTTTTTGGGTCGAAGTCGAAAGAGATGGAGTAGAATCCATTGCGGAGGAATCCCCCATGATTGCCAGCGTCTCCGATGGCGCGCTCCTTCCTTGTGGGGACCCTCTCAGAGGGCACTCCCGCCTTAGGTGAATGTTTACACCTCAGGTCACACCTCCCGAGAAACAGACGGAGGGACCAATCGGCATGGTCAGAAGGTATCAGCTCAGGCAATCACCCCTCCCCGGGCCTGGCCTTTACCAGGGGGTACGCGCGTGCCTTACATGTCTACCCAGGGCGGGGACTTACGCGTTACCCCGTCACCGGCTACGCGTGCGAACGCGTGGGTCGGCCTTCAGGCACGCACAGGGAGGAAGGAAGAAGAGGAAAAAGAAGAGAGAGAGGGAGAAAGAGGACAGACTGTCTCAAACGCCGAGGCGGAGACCAGAGAAGGCAAGGAGAAGAAGGCAATGAGAAAGCAAGGAGAAGAAGGCAATGAAAAGGCAAGGAGAAGAAGGCAATGAGAAGGCAAGGAGAAAAAGGCAATGAGAAGGCAAGGAGAAAAAGGCAATGAGAAGGCAAGGAGAAGTCAAGGGAAAGAGTAAGGAAGACAGTGAGGTGGAGAAGAGCAAAGAAAGGAACCAACAAAAGGAAGGAAGAAACGAGAAGTGAAAAACCAAAAAGACCACGATGATAGGTCGTGGAATCGTCCTTCTCCGGACGCAGGCGCTAACTACCCCCGTGAGGGGGATGGACTCCTTTTAGTCGCCTCTTACGACAGGCAGGAATACCGCGGGCCTATTCTAATCCCCGGACCCGCAGGGGGATCAGCACACTCTAAAAGGAATCTATTTGCTATACGGTGTGGACCGAAAGACTTGCTTTTATCAAGTGATTTAAGTTGCTTCACTACTCCGAGGGTACCCACTTCTCAGTTACTCATGTTGACAGCTGTTCTTGATTCGAATTCTGGAATATTTACTTTGTCTTCTTTGGTGAAGGAATTTCGGAAGGCTGCGTTTTGTATCTCTGGTTTGGCAGCACTTTCGTCGATAGTATTTTCAATGCTATCGTGCAGAGAACGCATTGATTGTGTCTTGCCGCTAGTATACTTTACATGCGCCGATTATCTCTTTGGATTTTCTGCCATGTTTCTGGGCAAAGTTTCGTTGTCGGAACTTTAAGCATCATCTCGCATAGAAGTCCGCGTGAAATTTAGAACTTCTGTAAAAGATCGCCTATCTTCGAGATTTTGCGTTCGTTTAAATTTGGCATGCTTTCTTCGTTGTTTCTACAACAGTGTTCTGACCCGTTTTGTGTACCATGGAAGATCAGCTCCGTCGTTTTTTACTTTATCTGTCGATACTATGTCTCCAAATTCAAGCCACATCTTGCACTTTTAATTTGAAAGGAGTAGAGATTGGCCCTCAGGAAGGCGTCCAGTGAATTTTTATCTCTTTCTTGAATAGCGATATTTTTCATTTATTTTTGGATGATTCGGGGTTGTAATATTCCATCTCTCTACGACAACCCTGTGTTCGCTAATCCCTGTATCCGTTTTGATGTTCAGGATTATTTGTAGCTAAGAGGTCAAGTGTGTTTCACAACCGTTAACTATTCGCATTTGTAGCTTTGCGTGCCACCAGTTTTGTAAAAAAAAGCTAGTTTTGTAAAAAAAGCTTAGAGCTCCAGTAACTAAAAAATATAAACACACACACACACACACACACACACACAGTAGGCCTGCATAGTGGAAAATATTGTACAAGAAGAATTGAAAAATATTATCATTTGTACCGCAGGCCGACCCGTTGATTTCCCCTTGCAGAGGCATCCAGAAGCTTTAAACTGCGCATACCATCGCCGAATGGAGTTAGCAGTTGGTGAATCTTTCTTGAACTTCGTCCTGAAGTGTCGTTGCACTGTTATGACTGACTGATGTGAGTGCATTTCAAGCACGACATACGCTTTCTCGGCTCCTGTCGCCATTTTGTCTCACTGCGCTCTCGAGCGCTCTGGCGGCAGAAACCTGAAGTGCGGCTTCTACGCATCTGTAGTGTGTCGTGACCATATGTCAACGAATGGAGCTACAGTGAATTTATGAAATCGCTTCAATCATTTGTAGTAGCCCTGTAGGTATATGTGATACATTTTTTATAAAGGAAAGATTTTAAAGATTTGTGCTATATTCGTTTAGCACTCTCAGACTCATGAAAGTTCACGATCTAGTAGTCAGTGTTATAAAGACACAATGGGATATTTAGCATTCTTTGTCATCAACGAGAAAATTAATACTTGGATTAAAACTGGTTAATTTTAACCTAAAATTGCTATCTGTATCCTATATATTCCTGTTCTTATTTTTCCCGAAAAGTTAAGTGGAAAAGGCTCATTCACGTAGATAGGTTCCCTAAAAACCCAATAAGTGTCTCAATGGAGAGTTCCTTTAAAGTCAGTACCGCCATTAGACTGTTGTTTATTTGCAGTTTTACATTTACACTTACACGATCATGATTTCGACTCTCGCATTTAAAATACACTATTAGTATGTCATCTTAGGCACTGTTTAACACTTAAAACAATTTATAATGGCACTTTGAAGCCGAAATTATTATCGTGTAAGTGTAAATGTAACAATACAAATAAACAACAGTCTAATGGCGGTACTAACTTTACAGAAAAATTTTATGAATGCGGCCCCGCATTATGAAAAAGTTATTCAATAGAGAGTAATTGAGCAATACCTGCACGGGGGCTGAACGTAGTGGTGTAGCGTCTAACGCCCTGAACTCGCATTCGACAGACCCAATTTCAGTTGTTGGGTCGGCCATCCAGGGATCAGTTTTCTCCGGTCACCAAGGTCACTTCATACAAATGCCAGGATGGATTCTTAGAAGGGCCATGACCACTTCCTTCCCCTCCAGTAGTAAGATATCCGAGCAAAGCTTGGTGTCTCATAACCCCTGCTGTGGAGTGGTCATAAGCCCCAATCTTCCTTCCTTCCTCTTTGTAGCGTCTGGATATTAAATGAGGAAATTAAAGCAAGTCGTTCTTCTGAAAAACTGTGCCTGAGAAATTAACAACTCGTCAAAAATTGCCATCGGATTGTGGCATGTTACGTGTTTACGCCATGACCGGCCAGCCAACGCAGCGCTCCAGCTCTGTAGCACAGTCTTTGGGGTTGTACACTTCCAGCCGCCTGGTGGCACACAATACTGGTGACTTTCAACATTAAGAAAAGAAAAATTCCATTCCCTCAGATCTTCTTAGACCAGCAGAGCAGGTTTCGGCGTGACCGAATGAACCAATCTCTTACGAGTGGTATAGGTTAGCAGTGGGACATTTCAACTCTTGTTTCATTCTGTACTCGCTGACCTTAACTACTGACGAATTTACCGAAAATTTTTGTCTTGTCTTCGACTGTCGACCAGCGTTCACGGCCCAGTGTCACGCTGCCCGAGAGCGCTAAGTGTGCGCGGACCATGGGTCGGGTATCGCTGCGCTAGTAGACTGGGCTGGCTTTAGTATGGCGTCTTCCTATACCGGTTCGGTATGGTGCTTTGTGCGCGTGTTGCAGACCATATCTACTCGAACCGGCAGCGGATTGGCGGGCAGTCACATGGCTTACTGTCAACCTCGAGATGCGTTATGGCTGGTGTGGTATCGACACTGATACACCACCCAAGCGTTTTTGTTTCCGCTCATTCCATTGAACAGGAATGTAGTTTGTAGTGCTCAGCTAACACCAGGCGCGACGTCATAAGCTAATACCAGTCGATAATGCGAGCAGCAGCCCACATTGCAAAGAACGACTATCAGACCTCCGCGTGAGCTTCAGCTTATATGATTTTCCACTTATGGTAATTTCGCGAGGCCGAATCTCGCCACATTAAGTATTGCCCATCCCTGTAAATAGGCATACTGGTTGCTTCGTTGCTGTACAAGTGGCACCAGCCGTCGTGTGACCTTCCACCGTTGACGCCAGACCAGGCAGTGAAAGGTTGCACACGTCAGGAGGTTGTATGCAGTCAGCACAGCAAGACAGGTTGGCGTTGAAACTTGAGAGAATGCCCGGAGAGAGCTGCCTAGTTTGGGAGTGCCCATGACGACATCCAGAATGAATATGCTCGGTTTGTTGGCGTATCAACCAGGACTGTCCAACACGTCTACGAGGCACAGTGTACTTGTCGAAGGTATGTAACACGGCATCGTAACAGTCGTAAATAATATCCGAACTGACAGGAACCAGAGATGAATGTTACTCACTATCAATGATATTACGTTCCAAACGCTACATTTTTCATTGCATTTACTGCATATTTAAAAACCTGTTGCCTGATCTTTTAGAAGGCAGGGAGTACGTAATACAGTTTTAGATGTAATAGCACATTGTTCCACAGTACTATCAAAATTTGTTTTGAGCAGTAAAACGAAAATAATAGCAACGAGCTGCAAAAAAGCTGAATTAGTTGAAAACAAAATATAACATTTAAATTACACTTCGTTTCGCTATCCCAGGTGGGGGGAGGGGGTTGGAGGTGGGGGTGTCTCGACAGAATCATCGACCTTCCACACCTGAAGTAAAAATTACGTCTTCTTTCGTTAGTAAATTAAATACATCATGAGTGACTGTGTGTATTTGTTTCTGCTGCCTAAGAAACTAATACTACTTATTACATCTTGTAAGTGCTTATGTAGTATGCACTAGTATGTTGCTACAACTAGACGTAGTTCTGCCTGTTGTATGTATGCTGTTATGTTGTATGTGTGCATGACCAGTGCGATAGGCAGGAGGAAACCTCGGAACTTAAACTTTGAACCTTCCCTACACGTATGGCGTATTTCTTGGAATGATTGTCTAGTTGCTTACATTAGTCATTATTCTTTGCATTATTTAGTTGTCATACTTAAAATGCAATTTAGATACATGAACCAATCACGTGCTATGTCGACTTTTCTTATAATAACCTTATTTATCCGTATTAGGTGCTATACTTCCTGTGTTATGACTCTGTGTCTAACGTTGTTTACTGTTTCTGTGTCTTTTTCTGTGTCTAAATCTACATCAGTGCCTGTGGCTGTGTCTAAGTTTGTGTCCTCCCACAGATCCTGTTGTGTTTGTTGTGTGTCTGTTCGCCATCTGCGGCATGGATTTTCTTGTTCCTAGGTATCATGCACTGTTGTTGAAATTTTGTCAGTGATGTTACGTAGAGCACACCATTTGTCTCTGTCGCGTAACATTTCCAAAGGCTACAGGAATTTCTGCTGTCAGTGAACGCAGACCTATCTCCGTCAACTTCCGGGCAACATTACGAAGAGAACTGCATACAGTGTACATGCGCAGACGGGAACATCGCAGAAGACCACAGCTCGCAGTGACACATTAAGCTTCACGTCTTCAGTGAATCCAACAGAGAAACTGGCCTGTAACTGACGTGGGGTGTGTACTGTGTTCCGACGAGTCCCTATTTTGTCAAGGGCCCCGACGTCCAAATGAGGGGTTAAATTTAAGGGTATGAATGGTATTTTTCAGGCGAGAGTTGGTTTTGTGACATTTTGGACATGTTTTTCGTACTGTGAGTCGGGTCTGCTCTTCCGAGTCACCGTCAACGTGAACAAGAATTTTTGTTTCAACACCGTTGCTGACGAAATGTAGCTCTTTCATCAGCATCTTCATGGTGACCAGGATGACAACAGCCAAGTTCACAAGCCCGAATGTCTACGTTCCTGGTTTGACAAACATTCAGGCATGCTATCCTGTCCGGAATGGGCCAATAAATCCTCCCAGAATGATATAATTAAATTTTCCTTGAGACCCAAACGTCTCAAGGAAAATATAATTGCATCAGATGTATACATCACCTGCGCCTAGTTACAGACAGGATTCCTCCACTATGTCCAACGCTGGGGTGCCATTCCTGTAGCGGAGAGACTCGGCAATAGTGACGATTTAAGAAGCGGAAAATAAATTTAAGACGTGAATCCAAGTTTTTGTTAGGGAGGGCGTTCCACCATGGTAGTCCACGCAGCTGAGTTACCTATACTGCTGTGGTGATGTAACGGCTAACACACCTGTTTTAATAAGCAAGGAGACGTGGGTTCAGGTGTTGGTGGTGCCATCAAATTTAATTCATTTCTTCAGCTTGTATCACCTGCTCTTAATCCAATAGGAAATGGTTGGGACTATTTTGAGCACCGAGTGAAACATAATCAGTATTACCACTATTTTGTGGCTCTACTGAGGCTAATCACCATTAAGTCGATTCAGCTGGTTATGTCATACTTGGTAGGTCACACGGTTGATTTGATTGCGTATCAATATCTAAAAGGCAATTGCTCAAATTTCAATCCATAAGATTAAGTAGGCATTCAGAATATCAGGATAACGCCAAGAGATGACAATATAAAAACTCGGTCCGTACAGCCCTCGAAAGGCCCAACGATACCGACTGACCGCCACGTCACCCTGAGCCGACAGACGCCACTGGATGCGGATGTGGAGGTGAGTGTGGTCAGAGCACCGCGGCGCTTCCGGCCGTTGTTTTCGTGACCGGGGTCGCTACTTTTCAGTCAAGTAGCTCCTCAATTATCCTAACAAGGGTTGAATGCAACCCACTTACCATCAGCGTTCGACTGTCCGCGACAATCACCCACCCAATTGCTAGACAAGCTCGACAGCGCTTAACTTCGATGGTCAAACGGGAACCGGTGCTACCACTGCGGTAAGTCCGTTGGCACATAGATCTATATGCAAATAATAAAGCTGTAATAGCGTAGTGTCTGTCTGAACATGCTAATTTTTAACTGTATCGTATTGGTTTCGTGATAAGCTTCAACGTAATGAATATAATGCTTATACAATCTTCAATGCGTTTAATTCATGCTTCCATACTCACAATGTTAAATGCGAAAGTCATTCTGTCTGTTATGTTTTCACGACTGAATTGCTGCACAGTTTTCAACGAAATTTGGTATTGTCTTGAACCATGAGAAAGAACATTTGTATAACAAGCACCTCCAAGGACTTCCTTTCTCCGTTGACAAGCAGTTTCCGTTGCACAAGGTAAAAAAAATTGGAAATTTGTGGTAAATATTATGGGACCAAATTGCTGAGGTCATCGGCCCCTAAGCTTACAAAAAAATGGTTCAAATGGCGCTGAGCACTATGGGACTTAACATCTATGGTCATCAATCCCCTACAACTTAGAACTACTTAAACCTAACTAACCTAAGGACATCACACACATCCATGCCCGAGGCAGGATTCGAACCTGCGACCGTAGCAGTAGCGCGGTTCCGGACTGAGCGCCTAGAACCGCTAGACCACCACGGCCGGCGCCTAAGCCTACACACTACTTAATCTAACTGAAACTAACCTACACACACACACACACACACACACAAACACACACACACACAACTATGCCCGAGGGAGGACTCGAACCTCCTAAGGGGGGGAGGGGGGAGGGGGGGAGATTGGGAGGGGGGGAGATGGGGAGGGAGCCGCGCAAACCGTGACAAGAGGCTCTAGACCGCGGTGCTACCCCGTGCAGCTGCACAAGGTAAAACAGCGCCACAAAATCGAGAGAAACACCAGCAACGGATGCTCACTTATCGTTACAAGGCGTCTGCTAAAGATATATGCAGTTGAGAAAGTTGCCCTTCGAAGAAAAGAACTAGAAGTATGCTGAAATAACAGTGCAATTTTGACTTTTCTTAAGAACACCATTGCTCATTGGGGTTTTAGTACTGACCAAAGCGTCTCGGATCTTACAAATGCATCATCTGCGCAGAATGAAGTTGAGGACTAGTTGAATTTTTTACAGTTCAGTGTCAGAAGACAGAGAGAATGTAAAAGAACTGGCCGGCCGTGGTGGCCGAGCGGTTCTAGGCGCGTCAGTCTGGAACCTCGCGACCGCCACGGTCGCAGGTTCGAATCCTGCCTCGGGCATGGATGTGTGTGATGTCCTTAGGTTAGTTAGGTTTAAGTAGTTCTGAGTTCTAGGGGACTGATGACCTCAGCTGTTAAGTCCCATAGTGCTCAGAGCCATTTGAACCATTTTTTGTAAAAGAACTTTTCATTGCGAGCAGAAAGTCCGAAGTTTAATGTGTGGCGTTATTCGTGTCTCTTAAAACATATTGCCCACCCTCCGTGTATGTGCCCTTTAAAAAAAAAAATTAAATAAGACGGTCTCAATACGGTCGGTAACTGACCGAAACTCGTAACCACAAAAATAAACTGTTTACGTTCATTTTAAAGTACTAAGAACAACGGCTGTTCTTCACAGGAAATGTTCTCGAAAATTACTTCTTTCCTGATGTTCCAGGGTAAATTTTATTTTAGTATCAGGGATGCTGTTCGTTTAAGAACCCTAAAAAAACCTAAAATCGACCTTTGCCTTACGTGTTGCTGGTGATGGACATCAGGTGACAGTAATTTACATATCAAATTCAGTCCTGACAAAAATATAATAATAATAATAGATAAATTATATTTTTTCCTCCTTCTGAAAGTGGAATCAAAACAACGAAGTATAAAGTAAATCATTTACTTCTTGCAGTATTCATTTCTAAGTGTTATTTCAAAATGCTAATCTCTTAACTGTCAGTAAAACTTATGGTAATACTTCTTATTCGATATGTTAAAAAAATAGTAAGTAAACAAAATGTAGGAGAGTTTAGAGGAGATAAAAAGGAGACACATTTTATGTGATAAAAATGTGACAGGTGCACCGTTTCGCAGCTAGGGGTTCCATGAATGTAATGACCAAAGTTTACAGACGGTACAAAAACTGCCGTGTGATGAATATTGTTGTAGAGATGCTGCTGAAAGTTTCGTCCGTTTACATTAATGCGCATCCGGCATTTGCATGCTAACGATTGCTAACACACTCAAAACAACCAGATGTTTTACGAATAGCACATGCAGATTCAGCTACATCCCTTCTGGAGTATCACCAAACGCTTCATCTCCATGAATAAAACAAAATCCACAGAAGTGTGGCAACATATTAGAAACGGTGGTTTAAACATCACTATCATCAAAACCTCCATGGATTAAGATAATTCTTATTTATTGTTCCGCCTCAGTTGCATATTTTTAACTTGGTTAAATGTTCAGATCACACTTAGGACCATCATCAGATCTTAAACAAAGTAAAACTAAATATGTACTATCTAATATCTTACAATAAATAGAAAAGGCAAGAATTATACATAAACGTAGAGTTTACATAAATAGTGGCGTCAGAAACCCGTCTTGTCTACTCAGAACCAAGTATCAGAGTAATGTGTTTTGCAACTGCTGTCAGTGTTTTAAATAGGTATATGTTGCATCTATGCGGGAGGAGGTAAGGGGAAATAGAATCCTTATACAACAACGTACCTTCGCTCCAATTCTTTTACAGAAGCCTAAGTTGGCAACGTGACGAATTCTGCATTGTATCAGTGAAGCTGTAAGTGTGTTTATTGTGCGTAGGAATGCGAACTCAGACGGTAACAGATTAAAAGTAAGTGCTCCTAAACATTAATTAAATGTAAACGTACAAGTCGGGGATCGTGGTAGCTAACGAAATTGTTATTTTGGAGGACGCCGTTGCAGCCCTCAAACAATTCGATGAAGATACCGGCTGGTTAAAGTTGAAGTGCGGCTACTCCCGGAGGGCCATTGTGAGCTGTGATTATCATGTTGCAGCGAAACTTGGTAAATAAGCTGATGCTTTAAGGCCAAACTTCTTTACGTTGAAAAAAAATTACTTCCAAATTTGGCCAACAGGTGTAAATCCGGCGCTACACAGCATCACGTCGACGTCTCTGGTGCCCATATTGAACAACCTGTGTAAGGGGCGGATAACAATAAAGTCAACATTATGCCTTTCTCACTTGTTTGACCTTTTTTGCCCAAGTCCTGTTCCTAATCAGTTACATACGCAAACTTTTCTCTACGTGTATCTTGCTTTCACAGCACCAGATGTGCAGCTGGTGGCCGAATTTGGAACTAATGTTTTTTCCAGTATAAATAAGCTTTACATTAACGCATTAGAATATCTAGCAAGTTTCGCTGCCATACGATAATTACAGACCACATTGGACCTCTGTTAGTAGTTGCACTTCCAGCCAGTATAAATGGATCACGCCAGCCGCAGATCACGTTTTGATCGAAATCAAGCTATATAAACTGGGCTGTCTGCTGTCCTTCTTCAAGCAATTTAATCCACAGTCATTGAGCTCAGTCATCATTAACATGGACCAGTTAATGTTTACTTTCTTTATGTGAGGCCTGCGAGATTTCTTCTACGTCGTGCGATAAAAGCACATATCTTTCTCTTCTTTTTTATCTCTTTTCCGTCTTTCCCTTAGTTGCTCTAAATTCGTGCTGGTATGTACCGCCTATGCAACTAAATAAAGGCAGTTTGTTTATTGCTACACGCTTCTTTTATTTGGAAAGCACCATCAGTGGCCTGAAATACATGTTTCCTTTTATACATACAATAAACGTATTATATGGTAGATGTAATATGGTGCTATATTACATTCTGTCGTGTTTTTCTCTTTCTTTTTTAGATTAAAAGCAGCTTTTGTAGCACAAGTTCCGTATTGTGAATGATCGCTCGGTGTTACGATTTCCAGCGCTTTTAACACATGTGTGTGGTCCTGGAGATCGACCAGCTGGAGTATGAAAACTACATATACATCTCCAGGACCACACACATGTTAACAGCGCTGGAAATCGTAACACCGAATGATACATTCACAATACGGAACTTCTGCTACAAAAGCTGCTTTTAATCTAAAAAAAAAAGCAAGAGAAAAACACGAGAAAATGTAAAATAGCAGCGTATTACGTCTACTTCATAATACGTTTATTGTAAGTATAAAAGGAACCATGTGTTTCAGGCCACTGATGATGCTTCCCAAATAAAAGAAGCGAAACGCGAATGGCAATAAACAAACTGCTTTCATTCAGTTCCTTCTATTGCAGAATTTCTAGTGCAAGCTGCAGCCGAGTTGTAGTTGTCGTCTCTTTACACGATATTTCGACAAGCTCCGTCTAGGTGTCTCAGACGGTTGCGGGACGCAGATTACACAGTACGCTGTTTGGACTCTCACCAAAATGTATAAAAAGAACACGAACGTTAATCCCGGCTGAAGCAGCTGACTGAGTCAGCTGTCGCCGAACACTGGCTGACCTGCGGGTGGCGATTGAAATACAGGGCTATTACAAATGATTGAAGCGATTTCATAAATTCACTGTAGCTTCATTCATTGACATATGGTCATGACACACTACAGATACGTAGAAAAACTCAAAGTTTTGTTCGGCTGAAACCGCACTTCAGGTTTCTGCCGCCAGAGCGCTCGAGAGCGCAATGAGACAAAATGGTGACAGGAGCCGAGAAAGCGTATGACGTGCTTGAAATGCACTCACATCAGTCAGTCATAACAGTGCAACGACACTTCAGGACGAAGTTCAAGAAAGATCCACCAACTGCTAACTCCATTCGGCGATGGTATGCGCAGTTTGCAGTTTAAAGCTTCTGGATGCCTCTGTAAAGGGAAATCAACGGGTCAGCCTGCAGTGAGCGAAGAAACGGTTGAACGCGTGCGGGCAAGTTTCACGCGTAGCCCGCGGAAGTCGACGAATAAAGCAAGCAGGGAGCTAAACGTACCACAGCCGACGGTTTGGAAAATCTTACGGAAAAGGCTAAAGCAGAAGCCTTACCGTTTACAATTGCTACAAGCCCTGACACCCGATGACAAAGTCAAACGCTTTGAATTTTCGGCGCGGTTGCAACAGCTCATGGAAGAGGATGCGTTCAGTGCGAAACTTGTTTTCAGTGATGAAGCAACATTTTTTCTTAATGGTGAAGTGAACTGACACAATGTGCGAATCTGGGCGGTAGAGAATCCTCACGCATTCGTGCAGCAAATTCGCAGTTCACGAAAAGTTAACGTGTTTTGTGCAATTTCACGGTTTAAAGTTTATGGCCCCTTTTTCTTCTGCGAAAAAAACGTTACAGGACACGTGTATGTGGACATGCTGGAAAATTGGCTCATGCCACAACTGGAGACCGACAGCGCCGACTTCTTCTTTCAACAGGATGGTGCTCCACCGCACTTCCATCATGATGTTCGGCATTTCTTAAACAGGAGATTGGAAAACCGATGGATCGGTCGTGGTGGAGATCATGATCAGCAATTCATGTCATGGCCTCCACGCTCTCCCGACTTAACCCCATGCGATTTCTTTCTGTGGGGTTATGTGAAAGATTCAGTGTTTAAACCTCCTCCACCAAGAAACATGCCAGAACTGCGAGCTTTCGAACTCATTGATGGGGACATGCTGCACCGAGTGTGGGAGGAACTTGATTATCGGCTTGATGTCTGCCGAATCACTAAAGGGGCACATATCGAACATTTGTGAATGCCTAAAAAAACTTTTTGAGTTTTTGTATGTGTGTGCAAAGCATTGTGAAAATATCTCAAATAATAAAGTTATTGTAGAGCTGTGCAATCGCTTCAGTCACTTGTAATAACCCTGTACTGAGACACCAGTCGCCCGCTGCAGGCGGCCTGCTTCTGCGACAGCGTGCTAAAGCCGACCTCTCACGGCACGTGAAAAAGCGCGTGGGCGAGGAACTGGTGACGTCACAGCGTGGAGTTTCACGTTCCATTACACTGAGGAGAGTGGGATTAAGAACCTGTCATGTCAGATTTTTGCCTCGTTGACAGGAACGAGGCCGATAAGATGTGGCACCGTTTTTACGTCACAAGTAGCCGCCATATTGTACGGAGATCTTATTTAGTGGGTTTTCTTTATCGTAGAGTACGTAGTGTGAATGTAAGCTGCGTGAAAGCATCAGAAAATCGAAGCTATTTGGTAAACGCGTCGTTGGCTACGGTTTCTTACTATAGAATTTTAGGAAATTACAGACGGGTAGTTAAAGGCTTTCTGTATTTGATGGCTTCAGTTTACTAAGAAAGTATACCGTTTCAGTGCTACGGCACAATGATGATCAATCAAAAACGCGTCATTTTGGTACAATTTGTCACAGTTAAATAGGAAACAATGAAATTTTCAGATGCGTTCTCCTTCGACAGTGCATGCCATATACGGAGATCTGCTTTTAATGTTGAGGCCATAGCTTCATTAGAAGAAAACAGTAGCAGGTTCGCGTCTGTCTCGTTCCATTCTTATTCTCCACTTGTTTTGTAAGGGTTTCTAGATCATTTTTATTAAATTGATAGAAGTATTATCTGCAACTGTCGATGTTACTTACACTGAAGCGGCAAGGAAACTGGTATAGCGGTTCTAGGCGCTACAGTCTGGAACCGCGCGACCGCTACGGTCGCAGGTTCGAATCCTGCCTCGGGCATGGATGTGTGTGATGTCCTTAGGTTCGTTAGGATTAAGTAGTTCTAAGTTCTAGGGGACTGATGACCTCAGCAGTTAAGTCCCACAGTGCTCAGAGCCATTTGAACCATTTCTGAAACTGGTATAGATATGTGAACAGACTGAATACGGCGCTGCCTTCGGCAACGCCTGTATAAGACAACAAGTGCCTAGTGCAGTTGTTAGATCGGTTACTGCTGCTACAATGGTAGGTTATCAAGATTTAAGTGAGTCTGAACGTGGTGTTATAGTGGGCACATGAACAACGGGACATAGTATCTCAGCGGTAGCGATGAAGTGGGAATTTTCCCGTACGACCATTTCACGAGTGTACTGTAAACATCAGGAATCCGGTAAAACGTCATATCTCCGACATCGCTGCGGCCGAAAAAATATCCTGCAAGAAAGGGAACAACGACGACTGAAGAGAATCGTTCAACGTGACTGAAGTGTAACGCTTCGGCAAATTGCTGCTGCTTTCAACGATGGGCCATCAACGAGTGTCAGCGTTTGAACCATTCCACGAAACATCATCGATATGGGCTTTCGGAGCCGAAGGCCCCTCGTGTACCCTTGATGGAAGTGATCGTATGGTGTCAGTGGCCAGGAGTTCCCAGGCTGGAAGTTCGGCCGCCAAGTGCAAGTCTTAATGAGTGCAATGCACAGTGGGTGACTTGCGTTTCGACAGTGGGGATGAAATGATGATGAGAACAGCACAACACTGAGTCCCTGAGGGGAGAAAATCTCCCACCCCAGCCTGGAATCGAACCCGGGCTCCCGTGCGTGGCATCCCAACGCTCTGACCGGGGCCGACTGTACCCTTGATGACTGAACGACACAAAGCTTTACTCCTCGTCTGTGTTCGTCAACACCGACGCAGTACTGTTGATGACTGGAAACATGTTGCCTGGTCGGACGAGTCTCGTTTCAAGTTGTATCGGGCCGATGGGACGAGTACGGGTATGGAGATAACCTCATGAATCCATGGACCGTGCATGTCAGTAGGGGACTGTTCAAGTTTGTGGAAGCTCTGTAATGGTGTTGGGAGTGTGCAGTTGGAGTGATATGGGAGCCCTGATACGTCTAGATACGACTCTGACACGTGACATGTACGTATGCATCCTGTTCGATCACCTGCATCCATTCATGTCCATTCTGCATTCCGACGGATTTGGGCAGTTTCAGCAGGACAATGCGGCACCCTAACACGTCCAGAATTGCTGCAGAATGTCTCCAGGAACACCCCTCTGAGTTTAAACACTTTTGCTGTCCACCAAGCTCCCCAAACATGAAAATTATTGAGCATATCTGGCATGTCTTGCAACGTACTTTGCAGAAGAGATCTCCATCCCCTCGCACTCATACGGCTTTATGGACAGCCCTGCAGGATTCATGGTGTCAGTCCCCCCTCCACAGCACTACTTCAGACATTAGTCGAGTCCATGCAACGTAGTGTTGCGGCACTCGCGGGGGCCTACACTATATTAGGCCGGTGTACCAGTTTCATTGGCCCTTCAGTGTGTTATAAATAATGCATTTACTGAAATTCTTATTGCAAGGACTCGAATGTTTCCCCATTGGCCAGAAATCTTAACGTGACTGCCAGTTTATGTCATACAGTAAACAATAGATACAAACTGGAATTTTTTAATTTTTGTTATTATGAAACTTTATGTAAAAGATATATACTTATCTCTTGGTATTTTGCAGTGCTTAAGTTTTGTATCTAGTCGGTAAATATTTTTTCCCATGATGGTGAGGAGATCCGGAAAAATCAGGGCTTCCTTTGAAATGATTTTACGAAACGAGTCTCGATCTTGAAATCTCTGAGATGAAGTACGTTACTTCTGAGTGATAGTAATCAGTGCAACGTAGGTACTATGTATGAACAGCCTTCTTCGAGATTCTCTCCATTCTTCTTCGACAATCGCTAACAGTGCTACGGCACTTAATTTACGGGCTTCCGTTTTCGTAAAGAAACTGTTTCCTTTACGCGTCAGAGGCAGCAGGGAATTGCCGCCTGAGAACGCTGAGGTCGGAAACGATGAGGAACACGTTAACAAGAGACGCATCTCCGTAGAGAAAACGAGACGGGCCGCACGTGCGGCGTGCGTCTTTATGAAGAACACGTCGCGTCTGAGAACGGCTTAATGAATGTGGGAGATATTAGAGGCGCTTTGTGTCTTAAGTAACGAGCCGGAACCGGCGCACTGTTTTCTTAATCACACCGGAAAACATCTCAGTTCTTTCTCTCCATCATTCCACACTCTCCACCCCCCCTCCCCGCTCTCTCTGTTCAATAATAGTGTTTGCTAACACTGTTTTCTCTAATGAGTATTGTATTACGGCACTTTCCATTCTTTCAACTGTCTTACCTTTGAATCTTTGACATATCCTTTTCGTCCATTTCAAAAGTCTTAGAAAAGGAAATATACAGTCGGCTACATAACCATCCGACAGCAAATAATATGTTGTCCAAGTCTCAGTTCGGATTTCTAAAGGATTCTGATATTCAGAAGGCAATCTACATGGACACTAAAAATGCACTTAATGCATCAGGCAATAAATTACAGGCTACTCGTATATTTTGTGATCTGTCAAAGGAATTTGATTGCGAAAATCACAAGATCGTTTTAAGTAAATTAGAATATTCTATTGTAACAAAAAGTGCTGCAAAATGGTTCTGTTCCCATATCTTCGATAGGAAAGAAAGCGTGTCATTACAAATAACACACGAATTTAGCTAACAGGTATCAATCAACTGGCAACTAATATATGTGGCACCTATAAGATTCCATGTTAGGCCTCTTACTTTTTCTTGTCTATATGAGTGACCTTTCCTTACGAGATGTCAAGTTTGTTTTGTCTGCAAATGTTATAAGAATAGCAGTAAATAGCAAATCATGTGTAGTCTTAGAATGATCGGTTAATGAAACTTTCGTTGACATTCATAAATGTTTCCCTGCCAATCCTTTCTCACTAAACTTTGAAAAAATACTCTACATGCAATTCAGAACTTTTAAGAGGTTTCCCACTAGTATATGCCTAAAATATGATGAGTAACAGTTGGATGAAGAGGACAGTGTTAAATCCTTGATACTAAATTCAATTGCAGGAGTACACAATAGATCTGTTGAACACCTAAACAAAATATTTCTGTTGGAACGTGAATTTTATCAGACACAGGGGATATTAAAATGAAAAGATGACGCACCGTGCTTACTTTCTTCCGTAATGTCATATGGGATTATTTTTTGGGCTAACCCATCAATACAACCTGAACTTTTCCAGCTACATAAACGTGTAATAAGATTTATTTGTGGTGTGAACTCAACAACATACTGCAGAGGACTGTTCATTGAACTAGGGATATCACCTACTGCTTCCCAATAAGTTTATACCTCAATGAAATTTGGTCTTAAAAATATATTTCATTTTCAAACCAACAGTTTGGTTCATGGAATCAGTGCGAGAAATAAGAATAACCTTCACAATGATTTAAAGTCATTTACATCGGTCCAAAAAGGTGTCCATTATTCAGAAACACACATTTTCAATAAGTGGCCAGCAGCCATAAAGAGTTTAAGAGAAGCCTAATCCTTCTAGTCCATTGATGAATTTCTTAGAACGAACAGCTGATTATGTGTGTGTGTGTTTTACTAATAATATAAAATACTGTGAATATTAATGGAACCTCACTACTGTACAACTTTACTGTAATAATGTGATCATTGCAAATAAGTGTTGTAAAATGGCCGGCCGTTGTGGCCGAGCGGTTCTAGGCGCTTCAGTCTGAAAATGCGCGACAACTACGATCGCAGGTTCGAATCCTGCCTCGGACACGGATGTGTGTGATGTCCTTAGGTTAGTTAGGTTTGATTAGTTCTAAGTTCTAGGGGACTGATGACCTCAGATGTTAAGTCCCATAGTGCTCAGAGCCATTTTTGTTGTAAAATGATTTTTCTATTCCGTGTTTATTAAACTGATGTATGGAAATATGCTTAAAATTTTTTTTATTTATTCGACATCCACGACGATTAATTCACTTGGGATCTGTGGAAAGTACATTAGCATAGCAGTATTTGTTCTGAATTGTAAATATTTATGGCGTGTTCTCTTTTTGCTGACATGTTGTACATCCCCGGGGATCTCCTCACTATGAATCAATTGGAACGAAAAGTACCTCTAATTTAACCTAATCTTAGAATACAAATTTTTCTATGGTATCGAAAACAGCGGCTATCTCGTGAATGTACATCACATTTTAAATAGATTTCACTATGTAAATTGCTTAAAGCGAGACATACTGAACGCAAATAAACATGCAGTTCGTTTGATCACAGCCAGAGCTAGCGTGTTCTGGTATCGGTGGAAAGCAACAATTGAATATTTATTGCCATTACATAAATATTTTTTGCGTTACGGTTACCGTAGACGATAAAGCATGAGACAATGTGCGTGTACGTAATAGGTCACAAACTGCCACAATGATTTTGAAACTATCATGAACATGTCGAAAAGCGTATACAAGTAATGTTAACACAATTCATTACTTACACGTCATCATATTATGAAGGAGTGCTGAGAAGTAATGTCTGCACATATTTTTTTCTGTTCCTAATGTCGGGTCGACTTTCCCGCATCTCTGCCGCAAGTTACAACCATCTGCCCCTAGAATGCTCCGAACTGTAGCGTGTAACACGGAAGTTTGTAACGGAAGTACGTCGCTCCGTGAGAAACAGAGTGCTGTAATCGAGTTTCTGAAAGCTCAAGTCCGAAGAGTTCGTCCGCACATTGAGCATCATCTCTTTCAGCATGACAACGCCAGATCACACACTAGCGCTGCGACATCTGTAACAATCCGACGCCTTGGGTTCACTGTCATCGATCGTCCTCCAAAAGGTCTCGACTTAGTCCCATCCGATTTTCATTTGTTTCCAAAACTTCAAAAACAGCTTCGAGGACTTCACTGCCAGCCTTTGTGACCGAGCGGTTATAGGCGCTTCATTCCGGAACCGCGCGACTGCTACGGTTGCAGGTTCGAATCCTGCCTCGGGCATGGATGTGCGTGATGTCCTTAGGTTAGTTAGATTTAAGTAGTTGTACCTTCTAGGGGACTGATGACCTTAGATGTTAAGTCCCATAGTGCTCAGAACCATTTGAACCATTTTGAGGACTTCACTTTGACAAAGGTGAAGCGGTGCAAGCAGAGGTGACGTTGTGGCACCACCAACAAAGGCAAACATTCTACAGTGACGGAGCCCACAAATTGATCTCTCATTGAGAGAAGTGCGTTTGTCGTAAGGATGACTATGTTGAGAAGTAAATATGTCGGCATCAAGAATAAAGTTGTAGAATGTTAATCAAATTTGTTTTATTTAAAAAGGTTTGCAGTGCTTTCACATAAAAAATCGGAGGCGTTACTTTCCAGCACGCTGTCGTAGATACGTAACTTCCCTATTGCAGGGTTCGCATCTCGTGGTCGTGCGGTAGCGTTCTCGCTTCCCGCGCCCGGGTTCCCGGGTTCGATTCCCGGCGGGGTCAGGGATTTTCTCTGCCTCGTGATGACTGGGTGTTGTGTGCTGTCCTTGGGTTAGTTAGGTTTAAGTAGTTCTAACTTCTAGGGGACTTATGACCTTAGATGTTAAGTCCCATAGTGCTCGGACCCATTTGAACCATTTAAACTAATGGACTACACAGATAGGTAATTCTCGTTCCCGATGGCATTTAACTGCAGGAAGCATAAATTCAGCCCTGCGGAATCTCACGAAGATGAACAGGCTTACCCAGGATAAATAAGCGTGGAGAAACGCATCAAAGCAGTTTTATACTGACGGCCTCAATAAACACGACTACTTCACGGTTTCCTTTTGCTCGTTTATAGTGATTGGATATTGCAAAATGTGTAATTCTCGCTGGTCGAACAGTTTCCTATTGGCAATAAAACCGGAGTACATTTCTGTACTTAACATCAGTTCTGTCGTAATAAATTTTAATTTCGCAGTAAATGTTTCTTACACTGGCTGAAAATGACGAAATAAAAAAATACTTTGGCGATATTTGTTTTGCGAGCGTTATAATGTGGCCTAAGCAATTTTTATGCGCCTAACGTTTCGTCTTCCAATGCTGAAAACATTATCAGAGGCTATAACAGGAACCTGTTATTATCCCAAACAAGCTCAGCAGACCGAATGTTTTACACGTACCCGCGCAACGGTCGGTTCGTGACGTCATGCATGGAAAAACACTGTTACTTCAAAAATCGAAAATGATGATGGTCGATAAACCAAAGTACATTAGTCATTCACGTCACCGAGGAAGAGCATGCTGTAGTGGAAACACGCAGGCAGGCTACCAAATCCGACGGCCGCGTGTTGCCTTATCCCCTGTCTGCTGCCGCCTTGCTGTCAAATCGTGAACGCCGGCTCACATCGATTCAGAGACGTCGCTCTCAATTCTCGTTTCCCTTTAGTCGCGCCCGGAAAAGCTCGCTTATTTCTTTTCATTTCAGAGAATGCGTTGCATCTGAGCCGTTTAACCAAAACAAACCGCGTTGCCAGAACGCAAACAAAAAGAATGAATTCCACTGAGCTGGCAGATATTTCCCGACAAAACAAGCTGTGGCACCATCAGCGGCGGCAGTACAGTCGCATTCAAATCAGAGGGAGAGGTACACTAACAAAGGTAGAAATGACGTATAGTCTGGGCTTCCCGCAATACACTAACAAAGGTAGAAATGACGTATAGTCTGGGCTTCCCGCAATACACTAACAAAGGTAGAAATGACGTATAGTCTGGGCTTCCCGCAAGCAGGAAGCTGTCGTACTCTATTCGTCAAGTGAGAATTACACACCGGTGTACATTCTGCGATATCCTGTCTGTGTAAAGGAGCGAAAGGAAACTGTGTGAAAAAGTCATGTTTCGTTGAGGTCTTCAGGCAGAAGACTGGTTTGATGGGTCTCTCTGTTCTTATTTATCTTGGGTAAGACTCATCTTCGTGGGATTCCGCAAGGCTGAGTCTGATTGTGCTGACTTTCCGTCATGCAGGGTTTCCACAAGGCTCCATTTTAGGTCCATTGCTGTTTCTCGTATACATAAACGACTTTCCACCTAACATACAAAAAGCAAGTAAGTTCTTTTTCCGGGGGACACTAGTCTTGCAATCAAGCCAAACATACATACAGGAACGGAAGAAGTAGAAAGTAACGTTCTTAAAAGCATTATGAGGGGTTTCCTGCGAATGGTATCACTCTCAGTTTCAAAAAAGCACAACATGCTCAGTTCTATACATCTAGAGGTACTACACCATGATAGGTGTAACACGTGGTGAGGAAATGACTAGGGTGGAAACGTCAAATATTTTAGGTGGCCATATTTATGAGAGTTTAAATTGGAAAGAAACACATTTTAGAACTCATAAAATAACTTAGTTCAGCCACATTTGCACTTAGAATCATTGGAAATCTTTGGGAGGTACAAATCAGTAAGTTAACATATTTTGCGCCTTTCCGTTCTGTAATGAGATTGACAGGAAGCGCAAAATGACTAAGCAGGAATGGCTAGAGGACTAGGATTTAGAAGCATATATCTCAGCTACAGCCACCTAGAAAATTAAAGAAGCCTTTGAAATAAAGAGAAGCAGCACCATCAATATCAAGAATTCAGACAGAAAACAAGTCAAAAGCAAAGGAGGGAAAGCTGAAAGGTGGAAGGAATGCATAGAGGGTCTATACAAGGAAGATGAACTGGAAGACAATATCACAGAAATGGAAGAGACCTAAGTCGAAACAAGGCCCTAGGAGTAGACGACATTCCGTCAAAACTACTAAGAAAAAAATGGTTCAAATGGCTCTGAGCACTATGGGACTTAACATCTGCGGTCATCAGTCCCCTAGAACTTAGAACTACTTAAACCTAACTAACCAAGGGACAACACACACATCCATGCCCGAGGCAGGATTCGAACCTGCGACCGTAGCGGTCCCGCGGTTCCGGACTGAGCGCCTGAACCGCTAGACCACCGCGGCCGGCAAAACTACTAAGATCCTTGGGACAGCCAACAATGACAAAACTCTTCTATCTGATGCGCAAAATGTATGAGAAAGGCAAAGTATCTTCACACTTTGAGAACAATATAGTAATAAGAAAGCTAGTGTTGATAGGTGTGAAAATTACCGAAATATCAATTCAATAAGTCATTCTTACAAATTAATAACACGAATTTTTTACAGATGAATGTAAATACTGGTATAAGCCAACTTCGTGGAACACCAGTTTGAATTCCGGAGAACTGTAGGAACACGCGAGGAAATACTGCAGAGTAGATTAAGAAAAGCGAAACCTACGTTTTGACCATGTTGACTGGAGTACTCTCTTTGAAGTTCAAAAGGTAGCAGGGGTGAAATACAGGGAGCGAAGGGCTGTTTACGAATTGTACAGAAACCACATGGCACTTATAAGAGTCGATGGACATGAAAGGAACGGAGTGAGACAGCGTTGTAGCCTATCTCCGATGTCACTCAATCTGCATATTGAACAAGCAGTAAAGGAAACAAAAGAAAAAATAGGAGTAGGAATTAAACTTCAGGGAGAAAAAATTACAAATTTAAGGTTCGCCGATGGCACTGTAACTCTGTCAGAGACAGCAAAGGACTTGGAAGAGCAGTTGAATGGAATGGACAGTGCTTTGAAGAGAAAATACAATATGAACATCAACGAAAGCAAACAAGGGTAATGGGATGTAGTCGAATTAAATCAATGAAGAGAATTACATTGGCAAACGAGACGTTTAAATTAGTACGTGAGTTTTGTTATTTTCGAAGCAAACTAACTAATGATGGCCAAAGTAGAGACGATATAAAATTGTCATTGACAAGAAAAACCTTTATGAAGGTTTTTTGTTAACATCGAATATAAACTTAAGTGCCAGAAACTCTTTTCTCAAAGTATTTATAGGGAGCGCAGCCATGTATGGAAGTGAAACGTGGACGATAAATGGTTTAGTTAGAAAGAGGATAGAAACATGTGAAATGTGGCGCTCCAGAAGGCTTCAGAAGATCAGGTGGTTAGATCACCCAACAAATGAGAGGGTACTGAATAGCTTAGGGGAGATAAGAAATTTGTGGCACAACTTGAGCAAAAGACGGGATCGGTTGGTAGGACACGTTCTGAGATATCAACGGATCACCAGTTTAGTACTGGAGGGAAGTGTGGGGGGTAAAAATCGTAGAGGGAGAGCAACAGATGAATACAGTAAGCAGATTCAGAAGGATGTAGGTTGCAGTAGTTATTCTACATCTACATTTATACTTAGCAAGCCAACCTACAGTGTGTGGCGGAGGGGACTTTACGTGCCACTGCCATTACCTCCCTTTCCTGTTCCAGTCACGTATGGTTCGCGGGGAGAAGGACTGCCGGAAAACCTCGGTGCGCGCTCGAATCTCTCTAATTTTACATTCGTGATCTCCTTGGAGGTATAATTAGAGGGAAGCAATATATTCGATACCTCATCCAGAAACGCACCCTCTCGAAACCTGGACAGCAAACTAAACCGTGATGCAAAGCGCCTCTCTTGCAGAGTCTGCCACTTGAGTTTGCTAAAGATATCCGTAACGCTATCACGCTTACCAAATAACTCTGTGACGAAATGCGCCGCTCTTCTATGGATCTTCTCTATCTCCTCTGTCAACCCGACCTGGTACGGATCCCACACTGATGAGCAATACTCAAGCATAGGGCGAACGAGTGTTTTGCAAGCCACCTCCTTTGTTGATAGACTACATTTTCTAAGGACTCTCCCAATGAATCTCAACCAGCCACCCGCCTTACCAACAATTAATTTTATACGATCATTCCACTTCAAGTCGTTCCGCACGCATAATCCCAGATATTTTACAGAAGTAACTGCTACCAGTGTTTGTTCTGCTATCATATAATCATACAATAAAAGATCCTTCTTTCTACGTATTCGCAATACATTACGTTTGTCTATGTTAAGGGTCAGTTGCCACTCCCTGCACCAAGTGCCTATGCGCTGCAGATCTTCCTGCATTTCGCTGCAATTTTCTAATGCTGCAGCTTCTCTGTATACTACAGCATCATCCGCGAAAAGCCGCATGGAACTTCCGACACTATCTGCTAAGTCATTTAAATATATTGTGAAAAGCAATGGCCGGACGCTGTGGCCGAGAGGTTCTAGGCGCTCAGTCCAGGAACCGCGCGACTGCTACGGTCGCAAGTTCGAATCCTGCTTCAGGCATGGGTGTGTACGATGTTCTTAGGTTAGTTAGGTTTAAATAGTTCTAAGTTCTAGGGGACTGATGACCACAGGAAGGTAGGAAGATTTTTCTGTGTAGCAAAAGCGACAAAAAGCAGATTACAGAGTACCTGACGACTCAACACAAAAGTTTTGTCTCAAGTACAGATAGTGTTGAGGATCAGTGGACAAAGTTCAAAACCATCGTACAATATGCGTTAGTTGTGTATGTGCCAAGCAAGATCGTAAGAGATCGAAAAGAGCCACTGTGGTACAACAACCGAGTTAGAAAACTGCTGCGGAAGCAAAGGGAACTTCACAGCAGACATAAACATAGCCAAAGCCTTGCAGACAAATAAAAATTACGTGAAGTTAAATGTATTGTGAGGAGGGCTATGCGAGAGGCGTTCAATGAATTCGAAATTAAAGTTCAATGTACTGACTTGGCAGAAAATCCTAAGAAATTTTGGTCTTATGTCAAAGCGGTAGATGGATCAAAACAAAATGTCCAGACACACTGTGACCACAATGGTACTGAAACAGAGGATGACAGACTAAAGGCCGAAATACTAAATGTCTTTTTCCAAAGCTGTTTCACAGAGGAAGACTGCACTGTAGTTCCTTCTCTAGATTGTCGCACAGATGACAAAATGGTAGATATCGAAATAGACGACAGAGGGATAGAGAAACAATTAAAATCGCTCAAAAGAGGAAAAGCTTCTGGACCTGATGGGATACCAGTTCAATTTTACACAGAGTACGCGAAGGAACTTGCCCCCCTTCTTGCAGCGGTGTACCGTAGGTCTCTAGAAGAGCGTAGCGTTCCAAAGGATTGGAAAAGGACACAGGTCATCCCCGTTTTCAAGAAGGGACGTCGAACAGATGTACAGATGTGCAGAACTATAGACCTATATCTCTAACGTCGATCAGTTGTAGAATTTTGGAACACGTATTATGTTCGAGTATAATGACTTTTCTGGAGACTAGAAATCTACTCTGTAGGAATCAGGATGGGTTTCGAGAAAGACGGTCGTGTGAAACCCAGCTTTCGCTATTCGTCCACGAGACACGGGTTCACAGGTAGATGCCGTGTTTCTTGACTTCCGCAAGGCGTTCGATACAGTTCCCCACAGTCGTTTAATGAACAAAGTAAGAGCATATGGACTATCATACCAATTGTGTGAATGGATTGAGGAGTTCCTAGATAACAGAACGCAGCATGCCATTCTCAATGGAGAGAAGTCTTCCGAAGTAAGAGTGATTTCAGATGTGCCGCAGGGGAGTGTCATAGGTCCGTTGCTATTCACAATATACATAAATGACCTGGTGGATGACATCGGAAGTTCACTGAGGCTTCTTGCAGATGATGCTGTGGTGTATCGAGAGGTTGTAACAATGGAAAATTGTACTGAAATGCAGGAGGATTTGCCACGAATTGACGCATGGTGCAGGGAATGGCAATTGAATCTCAATGTAGACAAGTGTAATGTGCCGCGAATACATAGAAAGATAGATCCCTTATCATTTAGCTACAAAATAACAGGTCAGCAACTGCAAGCAGTTAATTCCATAAATTATCTGGGAGTACGCATTAGGAGTGATTTAAAATGGAATGATAATACAAAGTTGATCGTCGGTAAAGCAGATGCCAGACTGAGATTCATTGGAAGAATCCTAAGGAAATGCAATCCGAAAACAAAGGAAGTAGGTTACAGTACACTTGTTCGCCCACTGCTTGAATACTGCTCAGCAGTATGGCATCCGTACCAGATAGGGTTGATAGAAGAGAGAGAGAATATCCAACGGAGAGCAGCGCGCTTCGTTACAGGATCATTTAGTAATCGCGAAAGCGTTACGGAGATGATAGATAAACTCCAGTGGAAGACTCTGCAGGAGAGACGCTCAGTAGCTCGGTACGGGCTTTTGTTAAAGTTTCGAGATCATACCTTCACCGAAGAGTCAAGCAGTATATTGCTCCCTCCTACGAACATCTCGCGAAGAGACCATGAGGATAAAATCAGAGAGATTAGAGCTCACACAGAAGCATACCGACAATCCTTCTTTCCACGAACAATACGAGATTGGAATAGAAGGGAGAACCGATAGAGCTACTCAGGGTACCCTCCGCCACACACCGTCAGGTGGCTTGCGGAGTATGGATGTGGATGTAGATGTAGATGTTAAGTCCCATAGTGCTCAGAGCCATTTGAACCATTTTTGAAAAGCAATGGTCACATAACAGTCCCCTGTGGCACGCCAGAGGTCACTTTAACGTCTGTAGACGTCTCTCTATTGAGAACAACATGCTGTGTCCTGTTTGCTAAAAATCTTCAATCCAGCCACACAGCTGGTCTGATATTCCGTAGGCTCTTACTTTTTTTATCAGGCGACAGTGCGGAACTGTATCGAACGCCTTCCAGAAGTCAAGGAAAATGGCATCTACCTGGGACCCTGTATCCAATATTTTGTGGGTCTCATGAACAAATAAAGCGAGTTGGGTCTCACACAATCGCTGTTTCCGGAATCCATGTTGATTCCTACAGAATAGATTCTGGGTTTCCAGAAACGACATGATACGCGAGCAAAAAACATGTTCTAAAATTCTACAACAGATCGATGTCAGAGATATAGGCCTATAATTTTGCGCATCTGCTCGACGACCCTTCTTGAAAACTGGAACTACCTGTGCTCTTTTCCAATCATTTGGAACCTTCCGTTCCTCTAGAGACTTGCGGTACACGGCTGTTAGAAGGGGGGCAAGTTCTTTCGCGTACTCTGTGTAGAATCGAATTGGTATCCCGTCAGGTCCAGTGGACTTTCCTCGTAGAGTGATTCCAGTTGCTTTTCTATTCCTTGGACACTTATTTCGATGTCAGCCATTTTTTCGTTCGTGCGAGGATTTAGAGAAGGAACTGCAGTGCGGTCTTCCTCTGTGAAACAGCTTTGGAAAAATGTGTTTAGTATTTCAGCTTTAAGCGTGTCATCCACTGTTTCAATGCCATTATCATCCCAGAGTGTCTGGATATGCTGTTTCGATCCACTTACTGATTTAACGTAAGACCAGAGCTTCCTAGGATTTTCTGTCAAGTCGGTACATAGAATTTTACTTTCGAATTCACTGAACGCTCCACGCATAGCCCTCCTTACGCTAACTTTGAAATCCTTTAGCTTCTCTTTGTCTGAGGGGTTTTTTGGCTGCGTCTAAATTTGCAGTGAAGCTCTCTTTGCTTTCGCAGTAGTTTCCTAACTTTGTTGTTGAACCACGGTGGGTTTTTCCCGTCCCTCACAGTTTTACTCGGCACGTACCTGTCTAAAACGCATTTTACGATTGCCTTGAACTTTTTCCATAAACAATCAACATTGTCAGTGTCGGAACAGAAATTTTCGTTTTGATCTGTTAGGTAGTCTGAAATCTGCTTCCTATTACTCTTGCTGAACAGATAAACCTTCCTCCCTTATTTTATATTCCTATTTACTTCCATATTTAGGGATGCTGCAACGGTCCTATGATCACCGATTCCCTGCTCTACGCTTACAGAGTCGAAAAGTTCGGGTCTGTTTGTCATCAGTAGGTCCAAGATGATGTCTCCACGAGTCGGTTCTGTGTTTAATTGATCGAGGTAATTTTCGGATAGTGCACTCAGTATAATGTCACTCGATGCTCTGTCCCTACCACCCGTCCTAAACATCTGAGTGTTCCAGTCTCTATCTGGTAAATTGAAATCTCCACCTAAGACTGTAACATGCTGAGGAAATTCATGTGAAATGTATTCCAGATTTTCTCTCAGTTGTTCTGCCATAATGCTGCTGAGTCGGGAGGTCGATAAAATGAGCCAATTATTAACCCAGCTCGGTTGTTGAGTAGAACATCCACCCATAATAATTCACAGGAACTATCCAATTCTATTCCACAACAGGAAAAACTACTACTAACAGCGACAAACACGCCACCACCGGTTGCATGCAATCTCTCCTTTCTAAACACCGTCTGTGCCTTTGTAAAAATTTCTGCAGAATTTATCTCTTGCTTCAGCCAGCTTTCCGTACCTATAACGATTTCAGCTTCGGTCCTTTCTATCAGCGCTTGAAGTTCCGGTACTTTACCAACGCAGCTTCGACAGTTTACAATTACAATACCGATTGCTAATTGGTCCCCGCATGTCCTGACTTTGCCCTGCACCCTTTGAGGCTGTTGCCCTTTCTATACTTGCCCGAGGCCATCTAACTTAAAAAATCACCCAGTCCACGCCACACAACCCCTACTACCCGTGTAGCCGCCTGCTGTGTGTAGTGCCTCCTGACCTATCCAGCGGAATCCGAAACCCCACCACCCTATGGCACAAGTCGAGAAATCTGCAGCCCACACGGTCGCAGAACCGTCTCAGCCTCTGATTCATACCTTCCACTAGGCTCTGTACCAAAGGTCCGCAGTCAGTCCTGTCGACGATGCTGCAGATGGTGAGCTCTGCTTTCATCCCGCTAGCGAGACTGGCAGTCTTCACCAAATCAGATAGCCGCCGGAAGCCAGAGAGGATTTCCTCCGATCCATAGCGACACACATCATTGGTGCCGACATGAGCGACCACCTGCAGATGGGTGCACCCTGTACCCTTCATGGCATTCGGAAGGATCCTTTCCACATCTGGAATAACTCCCCCCGGTATGCACACGGAGTGCATATTGGTTTTGTTCCCCAACTACCAGCCGGAGATGAAGAGACTTGCACAGGACAGAGTAGCATTGAGAGCTGCATCAAATCAGTCTTCGGACTGAAGACCGCAACAAAAACAATGTGATGCGGAGTAATGATGTTCTGGGCAAAGTGATCAATGTTCAAAAACGTGGCGTAAGAATAATACGTGATGCTCACCCACAATGAACTCGTGGACATTTGTTTAATTAGTTAGGCAGTTTAACTGCTGCCTCCCATTTATCCCCTCATAAAAATAGTTGCGAATAAACCACTGTAGTTCAGAAGGAACAGTGATATACATAATAACAATACCAGAAGAAAAAATGACATTCTTTGCCCCACATTGTGGTTGTTTTTATCACAAAGAGAGATGGGCAACACTGCCACCAAAATATTTCACAAGCTGTGGCAAGGTCGCGAATAATACTCGTACAGTGACCTGAATATAGAATAAATTTCCTCTGCTTCACGTCTATGGTCACAATTATTTATTTGTCATCAGACTAACGGTTTTGGCCTAGAATGACCACAGTAAGAGCTGTTTAAAAAAAAATGTCCTAATACGAGGGCTATCCACAAAGTAAATTACGTTTTGGAATTAAAAATAAATGATGTATGGAAAATTTTTTATTATATGCAGATGAAAGCCACACTTAAATACTACTTTTCTACATAGTTGCCATTTAAATTAAGGCGCTTATCGTAGCGATGGACGAGCTTGGAAATTCCTTCGTCGTAAAATTCGGCTGCCTGCGCCTTCAACCACGTGGTTACCTCTTCCTTTGGGACAGAAAAGGTGTGATTTTTGTGGATTTCCTGCAAAGAGGCATTACAATAAACTCTCAAAGGTATTGCCAAACTCTGCACAACCTCAGAAGAGCAATACAAAACAAGCGCCGGGGAAAGTTGGGCTCAAAGATCTTGCTGATTCACGACAACGCCCGGGCCCACACGGCAAATGCCACTCGTGAAGTTCTCGAATCTTTTAAGTCGGAGTTGTTTCCTCATCCGCCGTACAGTCCCGACCTGGCACCGAGCGACTTCCACTTATTCGCAGCAATGAAGAAGTGGGTGGCTATGCAGCGTTTTGATGACGACGCACAGCTTCAAGAAGAGATAACCACGTGGTTGAAGGCGCAGGCGGCCGAATTTTACGACGAAGGAATTTCCAAGCTCGTCCATCGCTACGATAAGTGCCTTAATTTAAATGGCAACTTTGTAGAAAAGTAGTATTTAAGTGTGGCTTTCATCTGTATATAATAAAAAAATTCCAATACTTTATTTATTTTTAATTTCAAAACGTAATGTACTTTGTGGATAGCCCTCGTATAATGGAGCCATAGAGACATCGTGAAATATTAAAAACAAAATCAGCACCAGCATCGTGAAATGTGTATAAATAATAGCATATGCAAGACTCATTTTGTCAGCAGCTGCTGATGTTTCAAGATAGAAAGAAGTTAGCGATTCTTTGAAGTGTAAATGGCTCGTTTTGGAATTCTATGAGCTTGGTTTAACGGAAGTAGCTATATGTGGAAGTAAAAGGTCAGCAATAACCTTAGAATCAAAGAAATGGAGATTAACGGAAAGAAAGTCTATTGTGTAAGAATTGATATGACATAGCACTAGCTACATGGTCATGAGTAAGATACTGGAAGTACAGAAAGCTTCTCTCAAACAAAACAAGCTAAGTAAACTTCCAAGAAGACGCAGCACTAGTAGCCAGTTACAGCCACCAAACAAATACAAACGCAAAACTTGGTAGCTCAAAACTCAATTAAATGGAACAATTTTGTTACGCAGGAACCGCTATTTCTGAAGACAACAGATGCAGTTCAGAAATTAAAAGAAGACTAGCTCTTGCTAGGAACATCTTCCAAAACAAAAGAGGCCAGTTAATAACAATAGACGTGAACAGCAAGGAAATAAATGTTTTTTATGAAGATAGCGAACTCCTATATGGAACAAAAAGCAGGAAAGTTGGTAAGAAACGCAACGACCATTTGAAAGCAAAATATATGTTAAGTGGATAAAGGTAACTAAAGCGAACTGGGAACAAAAGAAATATAGTGCAGATGTTCTCATATAAATAGAGGAAAGAAGCAAACTTCTTACAAGCATGGAGCAAAGGAAAGTAAAAGGTTATGCTCTCAGATTCATTACCTTCCCTAGAATAGTCTTTGAAAGTATTGGGGGAAAGGCTAAGATATGGACCCAGGAGATGTTGCTCTTAAGATTTCAAGAGAACGACGTTGTTCAGGAAGTGTCAGGAAACGGAGCACAAGGCCGTAGACAGAAGTCGAAGCAGGCAACTACAAGGTTTGCCTTTCATGGCGGCAGTTTGGTTTGCCAGCACTTCAGAGGGATCAGTTAATGAGATACCACACGTACAGTATGTCGAAAAATGGTTAATGAAAGGTTAATTTCTGTGGCAGACAATCTGTTGCTTGAATAACAAGCTAGGTTTAGGTACAATCGGTCATACATACAAGATATATTTTACTTACAAATATTGACAGAAAGTAGATGAGAAATCAGTACTGAGACACACTTTACATTCACTGATTACGAAAGGGCCTTCGACAGTGAAAAAAGAAAACTCGCTCCCATGGGATATTATGAAGAAACGAGGGTTATTTTAATGAAATGACCTGTTTCCATGAGTTATCCAATTATCCTTATATCTGGTTAGCCGGATCGACTGCGGTCCCGAGTCACCGGGATACTTGGAGTACTGTTTTACATTGAGTATCTGAGACGTAACTAATACAGGCAATTGGAGAGCTACTGAAGTGTAACATCACAACAGAAACCAACGGCGCTTACTGCCATCATGTTAATACGGTAGCCTTTTCAGTACCAATCAAATACAGTTTAGTATGTTCGAATTCACTCAAAACTATCAAGGATTTGTCTGAAACTGTTGAAGGGACAATCAGTGGGAAATACATAAGTACAACAAAGAAAAACGGAGAAATGAAGCTTAAATTACAGTATGAAAATTTTAAAGTAACACAAGTTCAGAAACTAACCTACCATCATAGTTAAGTTGTTATCTGAAAGGTTGCCTCATAAATATTAAACACGATCATCTGGAGTGCCCCAGGGAAGTGTGGTAGGTCCTCTGTTGTTTTCTATCTACATAAACGATCTTTTGGATAGGGTGGATAGCAATGTGCGGCTGTTTGCTGATGATGCTGTGGTGTACGGGAAGGTGTCGTTGAGTGATTGTAGGGGGATATAAGATGACTTGGACAGGATTTGTGATTGGTGTGAAGTATGGCAGCTAACTCTAAATATAGATAAATGTAAATTAATGCACATGAATAGGAAAAAGAATCCTGTAATGTTTGAATACTCCATTAGTAGTGTAGCGCTTGACACAGTCACGTTGATTAAGTATTTGGGCGTAACATTGCAGAGCGATATGAAGTGGGACAAGCATGTAATGGCAGTTGTGGGGAAGGCGGATGGTCGTCTTCGGTTCATTGGTAGAATTTTGGGAAGATGTGGTTCATCTGTAAAGGAGACCGTTTATAAAACACTAATACAACCTATTCTTGAGTACTGCTCGAGGGTTTGGGATCACTATCAGGTCGGATTGAGGGAGGACACAGAAGCAATTCAGAGGCGGGCTGCTAGATTTGTTACTGGTAGGTTTGACCATCACGCGAGTGTTACGGAAATGCTTCAGGAACTCGGGTGGGAGTCTCTAGAGGAGAGGAGGCGTTCTTTTCGTGAATCGCTACTGAGGAAATTTAGAGAACCAGCATTTGAGGCTGACTGCAGTACAATTTTACTGCCGCCAACTTACATTTCGCGGAAAGTCCACAATGATAAGATAAGAGAGATTAGAGCTCGTACAGAGGCATATAGGCAGTCATTTTTCCCTTGTTCTGTTTGGGGGTGGAACAGGGAGAGAAGATGCTAGTTGTAGTACGAGATACCCTCCACCACGCACCGTATGGTGGATTGCGAAGTATGTATGTAGATGTAGATTACAAACATACATTCACGAAATCAGTACTTCCTATCCAAAGCTACATTTGCGCTTAAACATTTGAGCCTTATAGCCATATCCTCAACTTCTGAAAAACTGTTCTCAAAAACAGAATATGTTTTGTGTCAGCAACGAAATAGATTGAAGGGGTAACTTCTCTGTAAGTGTTATTTTTACGCCCTGTGGACAGTAATTTTCGGGAAACATAATGTAAGTTATTGATTGACTGTTCCACTGGAAAACGTGAGATTTGTGTAATATTCTACAACTGTAGAATTTTACACCAGCGTACTGTGATTTTTCGTTCCTGTTATATTTTTTATTAATAAATTTCATATTAAAAGTTTATTATTTAACTTTTTACGCTTTTCTTTAAATTTGTCATTTAACAGCGATATTTTGGGTCAATTATCATCATCTATCGACGTTTAGACGCAGGTAATGACATCGAAATCAGCACCAACTATTTGCCAGTTTGGTACATCACTCTGACCAATTTCGTTTATAACAAAGACGCTTGCTATGGATGCTGCAGCATAGTTCCAACATAGGTGTTCCGTGGCTATTCTTTTAGAAATACAGCGAGTTGGCAGTGAATGAATCAAGATAACAGGAAAGTTTTCAGGATATCAAGACTGAAGAATTTACTACAAGTGCAGTCTCAATTTTAGCAGTTCCAGCGACATTAACTGGTTTAAAACTATAAACAATATTTTAAAGAAACTGCTGATATCTTGAGGGTTCGGCACCTAAATCGGTAAAAATGGAACCCTTATAGGCCCACTCTGTTGCCGTTTGTCTGTTTGTCCAACTGTTAACAAACACATCTTCTCAGGAACGGGTGGATATATCAAGTTGAAATTTATGTCACGTACTAAGATCTACGGTCCTTGGCTGTGTAAACTATGTAAACCAAGTTAAGCTTAATGCAATCAGTAGGTACGCCTATTTGCGTCAAATATTCTAACAACCGGAAACTCACTCACCAAAACCTATAGGGTATCTCACGTTGGGCTACAATTGTGAAATGCAGCAGGAAGCAAGGTTTCACAGTAAAGGAAAAAAATCCAAAAATTGTGAATCTGTAATTATATCACAAAAAATTTATCGCTTCTTATCAAAATATGTTTGTATCCGTCTGCCTGTTAAGACCCTTTCTCTCATGAACGGATAGACATACTGAAATTTTGTAACACAAAAATTTATAGTCCCTTGGCGGTGTAATAAATGTAAGCTTCTAAGTAAGTGCAATCAAAAGATACGGACATTTATGTCACATAATTTGGCATTGACTCATGACAATCGAAAGAGTGCCTCACGTTGACCAAGACTCATGAAAATGACCAAATAGCAAGATTTCATAGTGCAAGTAAAGGAAAAATCAGGCCACTGTTAACTTGTAGTTATGCCACAAGAAAGAAGTATTTCAACTGTTATCTGTTATCCGAGTACTAAATTAAAATTAAAACATACTCGAAAGTCTTGAAATTCCTGGGAGCGGATCTTGACAGTTTCAATGTCGACAACAGAGAAAAATTTTTGAGATTCTAGATGTCGTGCGTGGATGAACTGTGTATATACATGATTAAGTTTCTACGGAGCCCTGGTTAATTTTTTTAAAAAATAAAAACTACCGCATGTGTGTGAGAAACGTATACTAAATGCAGCAGTCAAGTGTAGTTTATTGTATTACTGTAGCACAGAATTACGATGAAAATACTACTTGAATTTTTACCCTGAACTGTGAAACGATTTAACATATACTCGCATGTAATACAAATACAGTCGATTGTAATCAGATAGTAATGTGGTTCGTTCCACATGATCGTGATCTGCAATTTTACTAATAGGTGGATTTTTTAAATAATTCACGTTCGGCGAGCAAAATTTACTACAACGTGGCGTTACAATTAAGCTTCTGAAGTAGCTCATGAAGCTGTAAGTAACAGATTGCACAGAATTTATACCGAACTGTGTTGCAGCGGCTGCCCGTACCTTGAAAAAAGCTGGACCGATATCGCATCGGCGGACCAGGAACGGGCTGTGTGGGCTCCCACCTCTGGACACTAGTTGTTACATATATGCACACACATAATACTGCAGTTTGCAGCAGGCACCGTGAACTTTAATGTGAACGTAAAACGGAACGATCGGACATTGAGCTGATTCGTGTCAGGATTAACGGACTGTCCCACTAAAACTCCGCGACGCGAATGAATTAACGGTCGTTTTGCGCTCTCGACCGGCACCGTGTGTGTTTGTTGATGGGGGGCGTGTCGCTAGGGGAGGGGCAGTTAACTGCGTCCTTCTCAAGGTCGCGCAGAAGGGAGGGAGGGAGAGGGATGTACGTTCCTTCCGGGATGCGCTAATTGCCGAGCGATGTGGAAAATTCCTGTGCGGGTTCCCGCTATGCAGATAATGCTGGGCGAGAATCAACAATTCTGCATCTACATCTTCGTAAATACCACACAATCCTCCATACAGTGCATGGCGTACGGTACATTGTTCCAGTATTATCGACCTTCTTACGTATTTCGTATGGCTGTCTAGAGCTTTAGTAGACACCTTACTTAGTCTGTCTTTATCTTTCCCTCGTGATCCCAACACAAGACACACGAGGCGTGATAAAAAAGTGACAGGAATTTTTTAATTTCGCGCCCTCTATATATCCGACTTTCAATTTTTTTTATTTTGTTAGTGCACGTATTCCTGATGCATGCCTGCATTTTTCAGCTGTTCTGAATATCTAGTTTATTGCAGATAATCGAAAAGATTATATGCCTTTTCGAGTGCTCGGCGAAATTTACTTTCGAAAAAGATGGAGCAAAGGATTTGCATTAAATTTTGCTTGAAAAATGGAAAGAAGTGCAGCAGCATGTTCGAAACGTTGACTGTGGCTTTTGGCGAATCTACTAGAATAGGACAAGAGTTTACCGGTGGTATAAACGTTTCAAAGAGGGTCAATAAAACATTCTAAATGACGACCGCCCTGGACGCCACAACGAATCAGTTACTCACGAGAGTGTGGAAGAAGTAGTCCGCAGCTTGTGGTCGTGCGGTAGCGTTCTCGCTTCCCACGCCCGGGTTCCCGGGTTCGATTCCGGGCGGGGTCAGGGATTTTCTCTGCCTCGTGATGACTGGATGTTGTGTGCTGTCCTTAGGTTAGTTAGGTTTAGGTAGTTCTACGTTCTAGGGGGCTGATGACCATAGATGTTAAGTCCCATAGTGCTCAGAGCCATTTGAACCTTTTTTTCTTTTTTTGGATGAAGTAAAAAAAATCGTTCTGGATAACCGCCGAATCACCATCAGAGAGGTTGCTGATGATGTCGTTATATCCGTTGGCTCGTGCCAAACAATTATTTCGGATGTCTTTGGCACCAAACTTGTAGCGGCAAAGCTTATTCCGAAATCGTTTGAATTTCGACCACAAACGACGTCATTTGAACATTGCTCAGAAATTGCTGAATGAAGTCGACACTGATCCAGAACTTTTAATTTAGGCTGTAACAGGTGAGGAAACATGCGTATACTGGCATGACGTCGTATCCAAGGCCCAGTCTTCTCAGTGGAAACTGCCTGAAGAGCCCACACCGAATAAATAGTCGAAAAGTCCGACCACATATGAAGGTTCTCCTCACTGTTTTTTTTTTTTCGAGTGTAGTGGCGTAGTGGATCATTAGTTCCTGCCTTATGGTCGTATGGTCAATAAGGAATACTGCCTGAAAGTTATGCGCCGTTCGCGTGAAGTAATCCGAAGAAAATGACCAGAGTTGTGACAAAACCACTCGTGGAAACTGCTCACTCACACCTCAGTCCTTGTTCGTGATTTTTTGGCGAAAAGAAAACCGTTATGTTGCCTCAGCCATCGCATTCTACACGTACATCTATATACACTCCTGGAAATTGAAATAAGAACACCGTGAATTCATTGTCCCAGGAAGGGGCTTGCCATGCCATTTCCACCTGGCGCCTCAGTTGGACCAGCGTTCATGCTGGACGTGCAGACCGCTTGAGACGACGCTTCATCCAGTCCCAAACATGCTCAATGGGGGACTGATCCGGAGATCATGCTGGCCAGGGTAGTTGACTTACACCTTCTAGAGCACGTTGGGTGGCACGGGATACATGCGGACGTGCATTGTCCTGTTGGAACAGCAAGTTCCCTTGCCGGTCTAGGAATGGTAGAACGATGGGTTCGATGACGGTTTGGATGTACCGTGCACTATTCAGTGTCCCCTCGACGATCACCAGTGGTGTACGGCCAGTGTAGGAGATCGCTCCTCACACCATGATGCCGGGTGTTGGCCCTGTGTGCCTCAGTCGTATGCAGTCCTGATTGTCGCGCTCACCTGCACGGCGCCAAACACGCATACGACTATCATTGGCACCAAGGCAGAAGCGACTCTCATCGCTGAAGACGACACGTCTCCATTCGTCCCTCCATTCACGCCTGTCGCGATACCACTGGAGGCGGGCTGCACGATGTTGGGGCGTGAGCGGAAGACGGCCTAACGGTGTGCGGGACCGTAGCCCAGCTTCATGGAGACGGTTGCGAATGGTCCTCGCCGATACCCCAGGAGCAACAGTGTCCCTAATTTGCTGGGAAGTGGCGGTGCGGTCCCCTACGGCACTGCGTAGGATCCTACGGTCTTGGCGTGCATCCGTGCGTCGCTGCGGTCCGGTCCCAGGTCGACGGGCACGTGCACCTTCCGCCGACCACTGGCGACAACATCGATGTACTGTGGAGACCTCACGCCCCACGTGTTGAGCAATTCGGCGGTACGTCCACCCGGCCTCCCGCATGCCCACTATACGCCCTCGCGCAAAGTCCGTCATCTGCACATACGGTTCACGTCCACGCTGTCGCGGCATGCTACCAGTGTTAAAGACTGCGATGGAGCTCCGTATGCCACGGCAAACTGGCTGACACTGACGGCGGCGGTGCACAAATGCTGCGCAGCTAGCGCCATTCGACGGCCAACACCGCGGTTCCTGGTGTGTCCGCTGTGCCGTGCGTGTGATCATTGCTTGTACAGCCCTCTCGCAGTGTCCGGAGCAAGTATGGTGGGTCTGACACACCGGTGTCAATGTGTTCTTTTTTCCATTTCCAGGAGTGTAGACAACCCGCAAGCCACCGTACGGTGCCTGCCGGAGGGCACGCTGTATCAAAACTTGTCGTTTCCTTTTCTCTGCCGCTCGCAAATAGAGCGAGGGAAAAAACGACTCTATCCACCAGACATGGTCCCCTTGATTTCCCCAAGGTACGTCATAATGATCGAGCGTAGAATATGTTAAAGGATCCTGCACCAGACATTTAAGTGCCTGGCAGAGGGTTCATCGAACCACCTTCACAATTCTCTATTATTCCAATCTCGAATAGCGCGCGGAAAGAATGAACACCTATATTTTTCCGTACGAGCTCTGATTTCCCTTATTTTATCGTGGTGATCGTTCCTCCCTACGTAAGTCGGTGCCAACAAAATATTTTCGCATTCGGAGGAGAAAGTTGGTGACTGAAATTTCGTGAGAAGATTCCGTGGTGCCTTTCCTTGAACTTTTTCGATGTACTCCGTGAGTCCTATCTGGTAAGGATCCCACACCGCGCAGCAGTATTCTTAAAGAGGACGGACAAGCGTAGTGTAGACAGTCTCCTTAGTAGGTCTGTTACATTTTCTAAGAGGCCTGCCAATAAAACGCAGCCTTTGGTTAGCCTTCCCCACAACATTTTCTATGTGTTCCTTCCAATTTAAGTTGTTCATAATCGTAATACCTAGGTATTTAGTTGAATCTCCGGCTTTTAGATTAGACTCATTTATGGTGTAACCCAAATTTAACTAGTTCCTTTTAGCACTCATGTGGATGACCTCACACTTTTCGTTATTCGGGGTCAACTGCCACGTTTCGTATCACTCGGATATTTTTTCTAAATTGTTTTTCAGTTTGTTTTGAGCTTCTCATGACTTTATTAGTCGATAAACGACAGCATCATCTACAGACAACCTAAGACGGCTGTCCAGATTGTCTCCCAAATTGTTTATATAGATAAGGAACAGCAAAGGGCCTATAAGGATACCGTGGGGAAATCATTTCCGTTTTACTGGATGACTTTCCATCAGTTACTACGAACTGTGACCTCTCTGACAGGAAATCACAAATCCAGTCACATAATTGAGACGATATTCCATAAGCACGCAATTTCAATAGGAGCCGCTTGTGTGGTACAGTGCCAAAAGACTTCCGGAAATGCAGAAATACGGAATCGATCTGAAATCCCTTGTCAACAGCACTCAGCACTTCATGTGAATAAAGAGCTAGCTGTGTTTCACAAGAACGACGTTTTCTAAAACTATGTTGACTGTGCGTCAATAGTTTTCTTCGAGGTAATTCATAATGTTCGAACACAACATATGTTCTAAAATCCTGCTACATATCGACGTTAACGATATGGGCCTGTAATTGAGCGGATTACTCCTACTACCTTTCCTGAATATTGGTGTGACCTGTGCAACTTTCCTGTCTTTGGGTACGGATCTTCCGTCCAGCGAACGGTTGTATATGATTGTTAAGATCTATTAACTTTCTTTGTAAAGAAAGAGGATCTATACTCTCTTTTCAGAAGCACGGGACTATTCTCTGTGAAGTGAACCTCGATAAATGGGAGCTGGTTCAAAAATGGCTCTGAGCACTATGGGACTTAACTTCTGAGGTCATCAGTCCCCTAGAACTTAGATCTACTTTAACCCACCTAACCTAAGGACATCACACAACACCCAGTCATCACGAGGCAGAGAAAATCCCTGACCCCGCCGGGAATCGAACCCGGGAACCCGGGCGTGGGAAGCGAGAACGCTACCGCACGACCACAAGCTGCGGGCCACGAGTTCATCACATCGAGCAGCAAACAAAACTGCAATCCGTGGAGTGCCGCCACGCCACCTCTCCCCCGAAGAAAAAATGCAAAGCAAAGCTGTAAACCGTGAACTCATGGCGACGGCCCTCTGGGACGCTGAAGGGGCTATTCTGTTTGATTTCCTCCCTCACGATGGAGCGAGCAACTCTGAAGTGTAATGTGTTACGTTGAAGGAACTGAAGAAACGAATACCGCGTGCTAGTCGCCATACTACTACACTAATTCTTTACATACGAATGGAAAAACTGGTAGAAGCCGACCTCGGGGAAGATCAGTTTGGATTCCGTAGAAATACTGGAACACGTGAGGCAATACTGACCGTACGACTTATCTTAGAAGAAAGATTAAGGAAAGGCAAACCTACGTTTCTAGCATTTGTAGACTTAGAGAAAGCTTTTGACAATGTTGACTGGAATACTCTCTTTCAAATTCTAAAGGTGGCAGGGGTAAAACACAGGGAGCGAAAGGCTATTTATAATTTGTACAGAAACCAGATGGCAGTTATAAGAGTCGACGGGCATGAAAGGGAAGCAGCGGTTGGGAAGGGAGTGAGACAGGGTTGTAGCCTCTCCCCGATGTTATTCACTCTGTATATTGAGTAAGCAGTAAAGGAAACGAAAGAAAAATTCCGAGTAGGTATTAAAGTCCGTGGAGAAGAAATAAAAACGTTGAGGTTCGCCGATGACATTGTAATTCTGTCAGAGACAGCAAAGGACTTGGAAGAGCAGTTGAACGGAATGGACGGTGTCTTGAAAAGAGGATATAAGATGAACATCAACAAAAGCAAAACGAGGATAATGGAATGTAGTCGAATTAAGTCGGGTGATGCTGAGGGAATTAGATTAGGAAATGAGACACTTAAAGTAGTAAAGGAGTTTTGCTATTTGGGGAGCAAAATAGCTGATGATGGTCGAAGTGGAGGGGATATAAAATGTAGACTGGCAATGGCAACGAAAGGGTTTCTGAATAGGAGATACTTGTCAGCATCGAGTATAGATTTAAGTGTCAGGAAATCGTTTCTGAAAGTATTTGTATGGAGTGTAGCCATGTATGGAAGTGAAGCGTGGACGATAAATAGTTTGGACAAGAAGAGAATAGAAGCTTTCGAAATGTGGTGCTACAGAAGAATGCTGAAGATTAGATGGGTAGATCACATAACTAATGAGGAAGTACTGAATAGGATTCGGGAGAAGAGAAGTTTGTGGCACAACTTGACCAGAAGAAGGGATCGGTTGGTAGGACATGTTCTGAGGCATCAAGGGATCACCAATTTAGTATTGGAGGGCAGCGTGGAGGGTAAAAATCGTAGAGGGAGACCAAGAGATGAATACTCTAAGCAGATTCGGAGGGATGTAGGTTGCAGTAGGTACTGGGAGATGAAGAAGCTTGCACAGGATAGAGTAGCATGGAGAGCTGCATTAAACCAGTCTGAGGACTGAAGACCACAACAACAACACGTCGCCATAAAAACGCAAACGGACTTCTCCTTCTCCATGACAACGCAAGGGTCTCCGCACCCGTGAGGAGCTGACGAAACTTCACTGGACTGCTCTTCCTCATCTACCCTACAGCCTGAAACCTTCACATTCCGATTTCCGTCTCTTAGGTCCAGTGGAGGAAACACTCCACGGAAGCAGTACGTGGATGATGGGGAGATTATTAATGCAGATAGAACTTGGATCCGATATCGACCATCAGAATGTTAATGCGAACATACAGGCCCTCCCAGTAAGGTGGATTAAGGCCGTCGCATTGAACGGAGATTGTGTTGAAAAACAGGGCTTTGTAGATAAAAGAATGGGGAATAATATAATGTGCTGGAATCCTGAATAAAACCAACTTGTCTTGAGAAAAAAAACCTGTTGCAAAACTTACTGAATGCCCCAAGAAGAACAGCTCATCGTGGGACGGACTCTCCGTAGTAGGGTAAAGGGAGATGTATCCCTGATAAATTTGTAATTTTGCTAATTACTTCTCATGTTTATGATATTAATCTTGCATGAATACTTTCCTGTTAGGAATTGGATGTAATACAACGGTTTTAGACTGTGTTTCTTATTTACTACTGAATAAATATGGCGGCATCTTCCAAACGATAAAACGTATGTAATTTCGTGACATAGGTACGTAATTTTGTGATAATAGTAATCTAATTTCGTGATAAATCGTAATTATGGTAATTTCACAACAAATTTATTGGCTTACTTTTTTTTTTACAAAATAACAATACAAGTGGTCATGCAGGTGAAAATACTCTTCTTTATTGTTATAACATACTGCTATGCATTGTTGTCTACGGTTTCTGAATCCTCGAATAGTTTTCGCACATTGTCCAGCATTGGATTCATTTAGCTTTTTTTTGCGAACATCACTTGAATAAGATTTATGGCATGTACCACAAAGCCAATCATCTTCTGTCTTGTCTTTTTTGAGTTTGGTTTTCGTGATCTCTGATATCGATGTACAGGCTTTTAGTTGCAGTTCTTCATTGAGACAGTTCGCTCCTGAATATTTTTTATTCTTTTCTGGTAAGCCTATTGGATTTTATCACTGCTGTTTGCAGTGTCAACAGATCGTTTTCCACGTCTTGTGTCATAGACCTCTTTCGTGTGGGTTGAACAGGCTTATTTGTTAGCTGTCAAGGAGCAACAGCCCTTTCTGTTGAAGGGATAAATTCCAGTTTTTATGAAGGTGCTTTGTATCTTCTTCGCACAAAAGCTCTGAATAAATGCTGGATTTAAAATCCCTTGAAACTTGCTTCTGTTCGACTTATCAGCCGGATCCTCTTTCTTGTACTGGTGCAGTCTTTTGGCCCAGTGAGCCTTCAGTGATTTATACACACCCACATCAAGTGGCTGCAGCAGATGCGATGTGAGGGCGGGAAATGTCAACAAGAAAATTTTGTTGGCCTTAGCCACTGCTATGACAGCAGAGTTAACATGTGATACTTGAGAATCCATCAGGAGGATGACAGGATGATCAGGATGACAAAAAAATTGAACCGTTCTAAAAACAAATCACTGTTAATCCAACCTTTAGGAGAGAGCTTTACTAATGGATTTCGAAGACTGCCATGCTTTTAGTACATAGCTCCACTGAACTCCTTTGAATATAATCATAGTTGGAATCCGTGCTCCATTGGGACAGATAAAACCTAAAAATGTATGCGACTCTCCATGATCTGCTAAGTTCTCTTGTAAACGTATCGCTTTCCTACTGACGTAATGACTTTATTTGCTTTGACGATATAAGAAAGACCAGTTTCGTCGCAGTTCCATAATCGATCAGGGAAGTTCTGAATTTGTAAATCTTCCACCAATTTCTTTAATTTGGAAAAGAAATTACACATCATCTCTTCGTTTGCCGTAGAAGCTCTGTTAGCGGCAAGGTTCGCAGGAGTTCGCGAAGTAACATTGGACCTCGTCTTGTAGCTCAACCACCACCATTTGCTGGCACATCCTTATTCGGAGTTTAAGAAATTTCCACTACCAGCTCGTTTCGCTAATTCGTATGCCAATTTTCTCATTATCATAACCGTCAACCCGAAACCCATTTCTTGCATCTTTATAACGTGGTTGTATAGTTCTATCTCAAGATCTGGCGCTAGAGCAAATGGTCTTTCTAATTTAGAAGGATATCGACTGTCTTTCACATTTCTGTTGAAGTAGTCTTTTAATGTACCCCACGGAACATGAATTTCCTTTGAAGCTTGGTATACGGACACATTACTAACTTTCACTAATTTAGCAGCGGCTATAAGTTGCTGAATAGTATACCTGTGGTATTTTGAAGACTCCCTTGACATCTTGTATGTGACCTGCAATAAATGTAGGTAGGTAACCTCTTGATAATGTAAATGTAAATTTCGTGACATGTCAAAACAAAATTTAGAAGGACAGACGTGTAGAACACACTATTAGCAATAACTCTGCTTTAGTACACTAAGCTGATATCTCTTTTACAAATCATACAATTGCGTAAAATAAGAGAGCATCCAAAAGACACCATTCTGTTGAGTGGAATTTGCTAAGAAATTCACTGTTCCCCTTAAGCACTATCACACGCAGCTTACGCTGCACGAGTAATTGCAGTGGATTTTTACGTTCACTGTATCACTGACTACAACATACCGTAAAATAAATCGAGTACATTCTATAGTTTCCACACAGTATCAAAAATACACAGACGATGCAATAACCACCACAGTATTTCACGAAACGGCACGACGAATGAGAAAAATTTTTGTATTGCTGACTTTAAGCATCGTGGAATAGAGACAGGCATATGGTGCCATATGGCGGGAAGCACAGAACTAGCACAACACGGGCCAACTTTCTTCTTGCATAGATATGTGCGCTGCACAAAAACAAAAAATTATCACGAAATTAGTTATACCACGAAAATATCTCCCTTTACCCTACACAGAGTTACTCCTAAGAATGCGTCCGCATAATAGTTTTATAAAGCATGAAGCTATAAGTAGAAAAATGCTATAAGAAACGCGTTTGGTTGTCAAGAGGGTAATGCGTAGAGCCTTTAATGGCTACCGATGCAGAATATTGTCGAAACATATTTCACAATACCAAAATAAATTCTGGTTATGCAGGATATCCAGCGAAGGAGTTCCTGATTTCAAAATTAAACATTTCGGAAACTAAGATGAGGAGGCGAGTACACCAAACGGAATGTTTATTGTGAAAGACGTAAGGCGTAAGACGTAAGAATTTTATACAGAATTTTCTAAATAGTGCGAAAATCTGCTAACTGACGGCGCTGTAATCGCAATCGTAGTGCCCATAAATGGTCCGCCACAGCTCAGAGCGATCACTTTCGCTATTGAAACACGAAAGGAGGTTTGCGTACCGAAGGAAGATGCTAAAATATATTGCACTGAACAGCGTATTTTTCTGCTACTGGAATGGGGCAAGTAAGAACATCGTCCTAAAGCAACAATGCGTAGTTTTCAAACGCGGTTTAATATTCCATAAGAATTCGATGCGAAAACCATCCGCAAGCCGTCCGCAAAATTCCAACGAACAGGCAGAGTGGCTGATGATCTAGCGCGGAATGTTGTCCGCGGAAGCACTGTAGATGTCCTGAAAATGTCACCACGTTTTCTGGAATTGTTCAGCAGAATCCAAGGAAATCCGTCTGACGAATTACAGAAGTGACTAGTTTGAAGCACGCAGAAAATACTGAGACGGGGTCTACACATGTTCTCATTCAAAACCCAAAGCCACCAGACCACAGCTCTACTAGCTGCGTGGCAGAAGGCTGACTTTGTGAACCAAATTCCCACACTGACCGATAACCAAGGTTTTGATGTTGACTGCTTCCGTTTGACGGATTAAGCACATCTCCACCTTCATAAAGACGTGAATAAGCAAATGTGGAAATTTTAGGGTTCCGAGAACTCTTGTGTGAAGCTAAATCGCTGTATTCTCCCCAAGTTACTGTTTTGGTTGCAGTATGCTGCAGATGAATTATTAGCCGTTTTTTCATGAGAGACATTTCATGTGGACATTTCTAAAGGAATGTAATGCCATTGCAGAGCATGAGTTTAATTATGCACACAGATACTGCATAAGTTGTACAGCGCACAACGCCATCTCTTAACAGCTTTTCGAGCTTTCCAACACACATTTATTGAATTGTAAGATGTACAACTTGGGACACATATTTACGAGACTCTCAAGTTCAGATTAAAGATGTTCAGTGTCCTCCACCAGTGGCACGAACACCATCACATCGATAGTCAAATTCCTCCTATACTCAGGCAAGCGCGTCCATCGTCACTTATGTTATGGCAGTACAGTTCCATTTCCTCAGCTCTTTCAACTAACTTAGAATGGACGAAAGTACAAGTATGAACCCACCCCTGTGTATGAATTGACAGACAAGCTTTTCAAACAAACAGCTTGAGGAACCGCAACAGAAAGCTACAACAGAATCTCTTCGACTGTGATCGGAAGAAAGTTATGATGTACTTCGAAAGAAAAATGGGTAAGAGAATGGGCTCAAACTACAAGCGGAGCCATCAAGAAAGATTTTTTTCCGACTGTTCAACATGGTCTTCCCATAAAATTACCGCAGTCACCTAATCTTACAACAATGTTGCATGGAAAATTAATGTCTCTCTACCGTCTGTACAGGCTAACCTCAAGTGCCGGTTGTACGTTAGGAGAGGGTGATCTAACAGCAGATCACCTCGTACGGTTTTTGGCGAATATAACGAAGAGGGAGATGTCCTAAGGAAAAGTACTTCAGAAAAGGGAGGCACCTGGTCCGTCGATAAACCAGTTTTAGTAATCTTCAGCTTTTGTCGTCCTGTCTTCCTCCGTTACGTGTAATATTACGGTATATTGATAATTTTTACTTTATGGACCGCCTGACAGCAACTGAATAAAACACACTTTTTAGTGCCAAAAACATTGCATAGAAACAAGTGTCGAGTTCATAGTGCTATGAAATGTGGGGAAAAAAACGCAAATTAGCATTTAGAAGAAGAACAACAACACTAAAAATGCAACAGGAGCGTAATATGTAGGAAATCGTCCACACAACCTGCCACTGGACCTGCCACTGAAGATGCCTTGCAGAAAATAAAGGTAAAACTCGTATGGGACTAAAAATTGTGTTTCATTCAGTTGCTGTCAGACGGACCATAAAGTAAAAATTATCAATATACCGCAGTTTTAGTAAAGCTATACGTGAACGAATTTCACAAATTTTGCACTTTAATAACGTTTCCCAGCATATGAGTATTTATGTTACTTAAAGTTTATAAAAATGCTCTATCTGAAAATATTCTATCGATCATACAAAAGTTTACTCTTATGAATATAATTATTAGTATACATTTTATCATGCTCTACCTGGAAACCTTACATCGATCTTACAGAAGTTTTGTATTGCGAGTACTTTTCATCCATACTACTATAACATGTAAGAATTCGACTTTTTCTTTATGTATCTTAGTATCTAAACATATAATATTACAAATGTTGTAATGGAGCACTCTGAATAAATATAATGAAAAAGAAACAGCGGTTCTAGATTCCGTGGTAGTTCGGTGCGTAAATGTTATCCTTAACAGAACCCCATAGGAAGAAATCACAGGGTGTCAAGTTCAGGTACCTTGGAGGTCAGCATAAAATTATTAAGCTGCTGACTTTTTACGATTAATTTAATGGCTCGGTAGAGTTTCATTGAGATATTCACGCTCTTGGCGACTCCAGTGAGAGGTGCCTCATCCTGTTGAAAAATCTTTCAGCCTCGGGAACAATTAGTTTTGTAGAACCACGTGCGGAAGTAGTTCGAATTCGTGCTACATTTTCGTCAGAAACACGACAGCAACCAGGATTCTTTCCTTCATGCACATACATCCCGTATCTACAAACTACAAACCATCGATATCATCTACGTATGTCGCATCTATTTGGAGGATCGGTCCGGTACGTCAACCTGAAATGCCTTTGCACAGTAACCACGGAATAACACTTCGCAAACTTTGAAACCTCCCCTTTGAACAATTATACACGACTGTGCTCAAACTGACACACAATATTTTGTTAGCGCAACGCAATCTGACTTTCAAAATTCCCTACAAAAGAATGGGCCCTGACTAACATTAAACTATACCTTTCACAAATCACTTACCTCACAAAAATCTTCGCTGCTCAAGCTACTGCAATACAGCCTCCGCCACTTCTGCCAGCTAAATAAAAGATTCAAACTATGGAAGGCACTAACTACTGATAGGGATAGTTAGCAAATGAAAGATATTAATAGAGAAAAAACAATGTATTTACCTTGATATCATCATATATAAATATAGCAGTTCATGACAAATTTCAAAACTCCGCCATCTCTCTCCCCACATCCACCACTGCTGGCGGCTCACCTCCAACTGCGCAACGCTACGCGCTGTTCACAGCCAGCTGCCTAACACTACAATGGCGAGTATTACAACAATGCAAAGCAGACACAGACTGCCCACAGCACAGCCAGTGATTTTTATACAGAGGTGGCGTTACCAATAAAAAACCTAAACAGCCTACTTACAACTTGAGAACACAAAATGATTTCTGCAGCGGAGCAGCCTTTTCCAACATGTGACGGTAACCGCACAAACAGAAGACAAACGACATCTAGCGACAATGAATGTAAACTAGACAATATATTCGTTCTTCCAATAATCGAGCCGTGCCGCAGAGATCGATAGTTCTGGCAGAATAATTCTTTGTCCTACCTATGTTCTTTTTGAAACACCCTGTATTTTGTAAGTACGTGAAGTGTAATGATCACATAAATTCAGTCGTACTAAAGACAGATATTAGACTTCAGTTCGTTCGTGGGATAGCGGGAAAATGAAGTCAGTCCTCAAAGGAGACTGCTTACAAATCACTAGCGCATTTCATCTTAGAATATTCTTCGTGTTACGCCATTGCCTTTGCCAGCTGGCGTCTGTAACTAGCGACTAGGCTAACCAAAGGGACAGCACTCGGCAGCCAAAAGTTGGAAAGGCGCCCAGTACGACGCCTTCGGCTGCTGTACCAGTTCTGTTAAATAAACCTGCCACGACAGCCATGGCGTTAACTTCTGTGCTTACTGACATGTCTGCCATCCTGCAACGTCATCGCAATTTGTTACTATGTCTGAACAGTCGGTCTATCCTGACCACGCTACATTCAAGTGTCAAACTCTGATCAAACAGAACGAATAGGGGATGTTGAACTATACAACGAAGGGCAGAAGAAACAGTCGCAAGTTTGTTTGGCTCAGAGGAGAGCATCAGAGATGTGTTGGAAAAGATAAAAACATGAATCGTCAGACTCTTGAAGATAGACGGCTAATTTTCCCCCGAGTTTATCTACAAAGTTTCTAGAACCATTATTAACTAATATTCTGCTCATAAAGGACGGCATCATGAAGCCTGTGACTGTTTATAAATCTAAATAGAAGAGTTTTCTGGGTCAGTCACTTATTTATTTTACCACTGTGCTCTGCGATGGTTCACACCATCAACCTCAGGCGGAGAATTGGAGAATTGTTGAATTAACATAGCTAGTGTTAGTGAATGTTACAGACGGCTTCCTACACAAGAAGACCAGGAGAAACGTAGATTATGTGCTGCCTTTTACTGATCATAAAAACTGCTTTTTAGAAAAGACACTATTAAAATTAGAAAGACATGAAGTTGTGAGACTAAGCTATATTTACAGGAGAAGTAGAGTCGTAAGATATTTGCACGCTGCCGCTTGTAGTTAACCTTCTCCACTTTACATTATGTTTACGCTGTTACTCCAAAAACGTTAGACATGTTAGAGATATGCTTGCTTACACTGGATACACAGATCATTGAAGGGTGCAAAAGTTACAGCTTCCCTATTCGTTACTATAGACCACCATTTAATTATTATATTTTATATATAAGATTACAACATGTTTGAAGAGATTTCGGAATTGCAGTTAGTCCTAGTAAACTACACTTCAAGGTATTTCGACTGGACACCTGCCACTCTTCTTCAGGTGAGCCATCGAAGACTGAAGAAGACGTCTCCGTTCTGCCTTGTACAGCGCCCTGAGAGTATTGCCATGCATGTGTAAGAATCATGGTGACAGAAGGGCATTCAGTGGAATATGACAAAACATTAATTTTGGCCACAGCAACATCTTTTTGGGACTCCACTATAAGAGAATCAGTTGAAATACGCACCACGGAAAATCTAATGAACCGTGACAGCGGCTACAAGCTGGATAATGCGTGGAATGCCGTCGTCTCCGAGATTTGCTCCAGGCGAAGACGCCACAATACTCCGATGACTGTGGCGGCCGGCAACGCCGAAGACAGCTGATCTCTGCAGTTCTGCCAGCGAGAGCGCTGCCGCCGGGCGGAATGGCCCTTCTGTCACCGTGACTCTGACGCATGCGCGACAGTACTCTCAGAGCGCTGTATAAGGCGGAGGACCTCTTCGTTAGCGCAGATATGCCCAAGCCATCCCCGCCTGTCCACCACCTCCAATATGCTGATGACACCGCCTTCCTGCCTCTCTGTCCTACCCTTCAACGGTCCCAACACATCCTCCAAATCCACCTTGACCAGATCACCACTTGGTGTAACCAGTCGTTCCTTTGTATCAACCCCTCCAAAACCCAGGCAATCATCATAGGCTGCACCACCCACTCCTTCGGTCTCCATGATTTCTACCTCACCATTTATGGTCATCCAATCCAGCTCACCCCCACCCTCAGATACCTTGGCCTTGACCTCACCCTCGACCATCACCTCACCTGGACCCCTTACCGTTAAGCAGAAAGCCCATTCCCACACCTGCCTCCTGGGGATTGCATCCTTCCACCATCCTCCACACCTACAAATCCCTCATCCACCCTATCCTCTGTTACGCCAGCGTTGCCTGGATCTCTGCCCCACCCTTTTATAAGGCCCTCCAAATCCTAGGACGCCATGAGCTCCTCCTTGCCTTTCATATCTGCCTTCCTTCCCGCACATGATTCCTGTATGATCTCATCCCTTCCCCCACCTCCTCTTTTTCCTCCAACATCTCCTGATCCTTTAATTTGTCCACAGGCTTGATCCAACGCACCGTTTCCTCCTTCCCCTATACCCCGACCCACTGCTGTGCCTCTATCCTCTATCGCTGTATCCCTCCCCCTCTCTACCTCCACACCCTCCATCTCCTTCATCAGGGCAATTTCCAGCACCTCCCCATCCCGGATGTTGAACTTTGTCATGCCATATACCCTTCCTATCAACTGTAGCCTGCCCTTGTTCCTCTCCCCTCCCCAGGGCCCCCTTTTCCTGCCCCCTCCATCTCCCAGAGCGGATTTCCCTCCTTCCCCCTGAGTCCCTGCACCCCCTCATCGGCTGTTTTCCTCTATCCCTTCCATCCCAAGCTCTCCTTTGGCGCGCCCCCCACCTCATGTCCCTTTCTCTCCCCTTCTTCTTGCCTCCTTTTCACTTCTCCCTTGTCCGTGCCCCCCTAGCACTTCCTCCCAAGTTTTTCTTCATTATCAAGTGTGCTGCATTAGTGTTGTGTTTGGTGCTGTTATACAGTCATCTAGTGATGTGGTTTTAATTGTGTGCTCGACCTGTATATAGTCCATTATTGTTTGTGTGCTTTTATACTGTGACCGACTTTTAACCTGTTTTTGCCTCCAGTGTTTTTTAAGTGTACTTCAAATTGCCAGCTGTGTCCTTTTAACTTTATGTCGACTTTTTAACTGTCCCCCCAGTGCATGTCCCCGTATCAGTGAGTATTTTAACTCCCATCATCTCCATTTACTATGTTTTTTATGTCCCCCTTTTTATCCCCCTTTTATGTAAGAGTTCGCTTTTCTGTACTTTTTTCTAAAGCCCTTTGGCTGAAGAGCAGTGGGCTATGCCGCTGTTAGCCCTTCCCTGCCTGTGTGGTTCAGGGGAATGAAATTAAAATAAAGGAAAAAAAACACTATCTTTGGTGGATCACCTGACGATTAGAGGCACGTGTCCAGGCGAAATAACTTGGAGCGAAATTTACGACGATTGGCTGCAATAATGAAATCTCTTTGACCAAGATTACAAAAGATCATCAATACATACACTACTAGCCATTAAAATTGCTATACCAAGAAGAAATGCAGATGATAAACGGGTATTCATTGGACAAATATATTATAGTAGAAATGACATGTGAGTACATTTTCACGCAATTTGGGTGCATAGATCCTGAGAAATCAGTACCCAGAATAACCACCTCTGGCCGTGATAACGGCCTTGACACGCCTGCGCATTGAGTCAAACAGAGCTAGGATGACGTGTACAGGTACAGCTGCCCATGCAGCTTCAACACGATTCCACAGTTCAACAGTAGTGACTGGCGTATTGTGACGAGCCAGTTGCTCGGCCACCATTGAGCAGACGTTTTCAGTTGGTTTGAGATCTGGAGAATGTGCTGGCCAGGGAAGCGGTCGAACATTTTCTGTATCCGTAAAGGCCCGTACAGGACCTGCAACATACGGTCGTGCATTATCCTGCTGAAATGTAGGGTTTCGCAGGGATTGAATGAAGGGAAGGGCCACGGGTCTTAACACGCCTGAAATGTTACGTCCACTGTTCAAAGTGCCGTCAATGCGAACAATAGGTGACCGAGACGTGTAATCAATGGCACCCCGTACCATCACGCCGGGTGATACGCCAGTATGGCGATGACGAATACACGCTTCCAATGTGCGTTCACCACGATGTCGCCAAACACGGATGCGACCATCATGATGCTGTAAACAGAACCTGGATTCATCCGAAAAAACGACGTTTTGCCATTCGTGCACTCAGGTTCGTCTTGAGTACACCATCGCAGGCACTCCTGTCTGTGATGCAGCGTCAAGGGTAACCGCAGTCACGGTCTCCTATCTGATAGTCCATGCTACTGCAAACGTCGTCGAACTGTTCGTGCAGATGGTTGTTGTCTTGCAAACGTCCCCATCTGTTGACTCAAGGATCGAGACGTGGCTGCACGATCCGTTACAGCCATGCGGATAAGATGCCTGTCATCTCGACTGCTAGTGATACGAGGCCGTTGGGATCCAGCACGGCGTTCCGTATTACCCTCCTGAACCCACCGATTCCATATTCTGCTAACAGTCATTGGATCTCGACCAACGCGAGCTGCAATGTCGCGATACGATAAACCGCAATCGCGATTGGCTACAATCCGTCCTTTATCAAAGTCGGAAACGTGATGGTACGCATTTCTCCTCCATACACGAGGCATCACAACAACGTTTCACCAGGCAACGCCGGTCAACTGCAGTTTGTGTATGAGAAATCGGTTGGAAACTTTCCTCATGTCAGCACGTTGTAGGTGTCGCCACCGGCGCCAACCTTGTGTGAATGCTCTGGAAAGCTAATAATTTGCATATCACAGCATCTTCTTCCTGTCGGTTAAATTTCGCGTCTGTAGCCCGGCATCTTCCTGGCGTACCAGTTTTAATGGCCAGTAGTGTACTATAGGGCGAACGTATTGGAAAATTAATGGATGTGGCTAAATAAACTGCTGTGTTTTCCCGCGCGGGATTAGCCGAGCAGTCTCAGGCGCTGCAGTCATGGACTGTGCGGCTGGTCCCGGCGGAGTTTCGAGTCCTCCCTCGGGCATGGGTGTGTGTGTTTGTCCTTAGGACAATTTAGGCTATATAGTACGTATGCTTAGGGACTGATGACCCTAGCAATTAAGTCCCATAAGATTTGACACACATTTGAACATTTTTGCTGTCCTTAGGACAATTTAGGCTATGTAGTACGTAAGCTTAGGGACTGATGACCTTAGCAATTAAGTCCCATAAGATTTGACACACATTTGAATATTTTTGCTGTGTTTTGAAATTTTAAATTATGAGAATACTTCAAGCACTTTGTGAAAGCCTTTGAAAGGGTTGGTTGAGCGTGTTTCATTATTGTCGTTGAGTGGATTTTCTTCAAGTTCCTTTCTATGGATACAGATTTCTACTTCGTTATACAGGGACATCATGTGTACTCTGCATGTCCGTGTATGTGCGCTATGGCACTCATGCCAGGCCATGCCTCAAGAGCAGAATTCTTGGCCACCCCTGTATTAGAGGAACACGGAAAGATCCTCATGCGGCACCGGGGTTGAAGAATACAGTTCGGAAGTTCTTTTTAACTAGCGATTTGGGAACTGTTCGTGGGAGAGGCCGAGTGCCAACTGCGCCACAAATTGTTGAAGAAGCTACTGTTGCCGTGGCTGAGGATGCTGGACCGAACGTGCGATCCTCAAGCAGTGCACAATCTGTGTTACGAAAGCTGAACATCCGATGATCCACCGTTCCAGAAGAGTCTAGTGCGATTCTAGATGGTCGTCACAATGAGCAACGTTTGTAACTTGAAACGTAAACACTGTACTCAATTAACAAAAGTTACCTTCTCGTGTGGAAATTAAAATGGTTTATTCGTTATTTCCCCTCTGCGTATCTTAAAAAATGTTCTCCCAAAGTTTGAATGTCCGACGGTCGCCCGTTTTTCATGGGAGCCTTTTGAACTAGGGAAAGTTTAACTTTAACCACCCTGTATTCTGTTAATATTCAAGGATTCGGAGTTGGCGATTCACATTTTTCATTCATCTTGGACGCCTATCGAAAATGCAACCTTCATGACAGTCTGTAGCTTGTGTGCACTGGTTAATAAACTAACTTACAAGTGTAAATAGATATCCAGAATAGTGATCCTTGAATGACCGCTGCTGTTTCTTTCGAGCAAGGCTATGTTTTAATCACAGATTCCACTCATTGACAGAGACGGCAGAGCCGTGAACGGTTCGAAACAGTCCTCTGTGAAGCTTTTTTACGCAGATATGGAGGAAAACGCGACAATAAAAATTTGCAATTCAAAATTTATTTACTCTATTGTATTTCGTTTTTAACGAAGTTGTTAGCGTCCATAGAGATACATGATTATTAAATAGTTATTACATCCTGCCCTACTCCCACATCTCTAGAAGAGAAAACGGTAACACTGTTTCAGGAAAAAGTCGGCATACTGCGTTACGACTCAGCTCGCCTCGGAATAATAAAAGCGCACGTCCACTGACGCCGAAAGCCTCGCCGCTCTTACGAGCAGTAATTTCCACCAGACTTATTCCATCATTTGTCCTAACTGCACCTCAAAGCTCTCGTCATACATGCGGGTTTTACTAGCAGAACAACCTCAACAGGATACGTAATTCTTTTTCCTTTTACCACCGGCGTGTCTTTTATAACGTGAACGAGATATTTCATAGACGACCCACATCATCTTTGTGACTCGTCATAAAAACGACCTGTCAGTTTTAGTTCACAACCTAAACTTTTATAGCCTCTACAAACGTATGGCTGTAACAAGAGTAACAGCCGAAGTATACAACGCTCGCTTTCTTTTCTTTCCCGAAGCTTTCATCACGTCCAGCGCTGGCTCCGTTTTTACAGTATTTGGTAATTTTTATTTTGTTATTTAACATTCCTGCCAGCTGCCTTTCATAGCGCCGCAGTTGTCGACGTAACCTCAGGGAGTCAAGCCGCGCATGCTATTTGTCCGTAATCGTGTAAACTTTGTTCTGTGTGCAATCTCGTATTTTAACTCTTTGTGTCTGCTATAGTCTGAGCATTCGCCTAAAAGAGCGAAGGAAACCGCCTAAAACCGATACTCAGGCCGGCTGGTGTACAAGCCAACGTTAATTCGACACGAGGATTCTATTAGAATCTTGGTTACCTCCCTGCCTCGCAAGCTAGTATGCAGCGCGTTGCGCATTATGTAGCAAGCCGTCGCCACAGGGGACGAGTTCGCATAAAAGAAAGTGGTTAGAATAATGTGTGGGGTTCATAGTCGCACATCTTGTAGGCATCTTTTTAAAAGATTGGGAATTCTTACAATAGCCTCACAGTACATTTACTCACTAATGAAATTTGTTCTCAACAACATGGAGCAGTTTACAAACAACCGTGACATTCATGATTATAATACCAGAAAAAAGACTTACACTATCCTTTACTCAACCTGTCTTTGGCACACAGAGGGGTAAAATATGCTGCTATAAAAACTTTCGACAAATTACCAGATGAAATAAAATATCTTCTTGACAACTCCTTCTATACCATAGATGAATTCTTGAATAGGTTCAAATGGTTCAAATGGCTCTGAGCGCTATGGGACTTGACTTCTGAGGTCATCAGTCCCCTAGAACTTAGAACTACTTAAACCTAAGGACATCACACACATCCGTGCCTGAGGCAGGATTCGAGCTTGCGACAGTAGCAGTCGCGCGGTTCCAGACTGTAGCTCCTAGAACCGCTCGGCCACTCCGGCCGGTTCTTGAATAGGAATAAATAAATCTATAAATATAGTATATGCATTTTGTGCCATTTAAGGGAATGAAGTAAATAACAGAAATAATAATCCTTTATATATATATATATATATATATATATATAATCTTGTTTCATATGTGTATTTCTTGCGCATGTGACACGTTCCACATCATAACGGCTACCGTACCGTGCGATTGATCAATGGAACACGCAACCAACTAACTCACTAACTAATGTTGACGCTGCGCTCTAAAGGTTTTGTGACGTCACTTCTTGCTGTTTCGAGGCCCATGAGAAAGGCAAGCCGTGGTGCGTGCGCCAAAGCAACTGACACTGTAGGTCTCACAAATGCCAGCAGCCGTCTCCGGCAGAGAGCGAGTAACTATTTCTGAGGAGTCAAAAATTCTATTATGTAATTTGTAGGAGGAGGTGGGAGAAAGGAAAGAAAATCGAAAGGATTATTGATATCAGTTGCATCAGGACTTTTGCGTCATAAGCGGTGACGAGTACAGGAACGTTGATTAGCGATCATGATATCATTACAACAACTATGGTTACGAAAGTCAGTAAATCAGTTAAGAAGACTGGGAGACTATTTTTCTAGAAAGAGCAGATAAGCAGTTGTTAGTATCTCACTTGGACAGTGAAATGACATCACTTACTTCCCTTAAGACGGACGCAGAGTAAGTATGGGCAAATCGTAAGTAGATTGTAAATCGCGATCTGGAGAATTATGTGCCTCCTACATGGATTAAGAACGTAAAAGATTCACAATGATTTAGTAACGAGGAATCAGAGGCTGTTGCACTCTCAGTTCAAAAGAAAACGCGCAAACGACAACAAGCAAAGGTTATAAGAGATCCGTACGTCTGTGAAAAGACCTATACACAACTACTACCACCCTCATTCCTTATCAAAAGATCTGACAGAGAACTCGTGAAAACTCTGGTCCTATGTAAAAACGCTACTGCATCTTCCAACACGATCGAGCACCTGTTCAGAGCCGGCCATAGTGGCCGAGCGGTTCTAGGCGCTACAGTCTGGAACCGCGCGACCACACCGGTCGCAGGTCCGAATCCCGCCTCGGGCATGGATGTGTGGGATGTCCTTAGGTTAGTTAGGTTTAAGTAGTTCTAAGCTCTAGGGGACTGATGACCTCAGCAGTTAAGTCTCATAGTGCTCAGAGCCATTTGAACCATTTTAACCTGTTCATACTGCACGGCCCGTGGCGGAGTGGTTACACGACAATAACATCCCTGTAATGGACTGGCCTGCACAGAGCCCTAACCTAAATCCTACAGAACACCTTTCGGATGTTTTGGATCGCCGACTTCGTGCCAGGCCTCAACGACCGACATCGATACCTCTCCTCAGTGCAGCACTCCGTGAAGAATGGGCTGCTATTCACCTAAAAGTCTTCCAGCACCTGATTGAACGTATGCCTGCGAGAGCGAAAGCTATCGTCAAGGCTAAGGGTGCGCCAACACCACATTGAATTACCGATGGAGGACGCCACGAACTTGTGAGCCATTTTCAGCCAGGTGTCCGGATACTTTTTATCACATAGTGTATGTCACCAGGTCCGGATGGAATCCCAATTCGGGTTTTCAAAGAGTACTCTACGGCACTGACCCCTTACCTTGCATTTCTCTCAAATCTTTCACCAAACGCCAAGTCCCAAGTGGCTGTAATGAAAAACGCAGGTGTCTCCAGTATATACGGTAAGAAGTAAAAGAACGAGCCCAGACAACAATCACAGACCAATATCTCTAACTTCGGTTTACAGCAGAATCCTTAACATATTATCAATTCGAATATATATAAGGTGTCCCATTTATCTTGAGCACCCTAAATAACTGTTCGTCCAGATGCAGATAAATAGGACACCCTGTTTACACTACTAGCCATTAAAATTGCTACACCACGAAGATGACGTGTTACGGACGCAAAATTTAACCGACAGGAAGAAGATGCTGTGATATGCAAATGATTAGCTTTTCAGAGCATTCACACAAGGTTTGCGCCGGTGGCGAAACCTACAACGTGCTGGCATGAGGAAAGTTTCCAACCGATTTCTCATACACAAACTGCAGTTGACCGGCGTTGCCTGGTGAAACGTTGTTGTGATGCCTCGTGTAAGGAGGAGAAATGCGTACCATCACGTTTCCGACTTTCATAAACGTCGGATTGTAACCTATCGCGATTGCGGTTTATCGTATCGCACCATTGCTGCTCGCGTTGGTCGAGATCCAATGACTGTTAGCAGAATATGGAATCGGTGGCTTCAGGAGGGTAACACGGTACGCCGTGCTGGATCCCAACGGCCTCGTATCACTAGCAGTAGAGATGACAGACGTCTTATCCGCATGGCTGTAACGGATCGTGCAGCCACGTCTCGATCCCTGAGTCAACAAATGCGGACGTTTGCAAGACAACAGCCATCTGCACGAACAGTTCGACGACGTTTGCAGCAGCATGGACTATCAGTTCGGAGACCATGGCTGCGGTTACCCTTGACGCTAAATCACAGACAGGAGCGCTTGCAATGGTGTACTCAACGACGAACCTGGGTGCACGAATGGCAAAACGTCATTTTTTCGGATGAATGCAGGTTCTGCGTACAGCATCATGATGGTCACATCCGTGTTTGGCGACATCGTGGTGAACGCACATGGGAAGCGTGTATTCGTCATCGCGATACTGGCGTATCACCCGGCGTGATGGTATGGGGTGCCAATAGTTACACGTCTCGGTCACCTCTTGTTCGCATTGACGGCAATTTGAACAGTAGACGTTACATTTCAGATGTGTTATGACCCGTGGCTCTACCCTTCATTCGATCCCTGCGAAACCCTACATTCTCGGTACGGGCTTTTGTTAACGTTTCGAGAACATACCTTCACCGAAGAGTCAAGCAGTATATTGCTCCCTCCTACTTATATCTCGCGAAGAGACCATGAGGATAAAATCAGAGAGATTAGAGCCCACACAGAAGCATACCGACAATCCTTCTTTCCACGAACAATATGAGACTGGAATAGAAGGGAGAACCGATAGAGGTGCTCAGGGTACCCTCCGCCACACACCGTCAGGTGCCTTGCGGAGTATGGATGTAGATGTAGATGTCAGCAGGATAATGCACGACCGTATGTTGCAGGTCCTGTAAGGGCCTTTCTGGATACAGAAAATGTTCGACTGCTTCCCTGGCCAGCACATTCTCCAGATCTCTCACCAATTGAAAACGTTTGGTCAATTGTGGCCGAGCAACTGGCTCGTCACAATACGCCTGTCACTACTCTTGATGAACTGTGGAATCCTGTTGAAGCTGCATGTGCAGCTGTACCTGTACACGCCATCCAAGCTCTGTTTGGCGCAATGCCCAGGCGTATCAAGGCCGTTATTACGGCCAGAGGTGATTGTTCTGGGTACTGATTTCTCAGGATCTATGCATCCAAATTGCGTGAAAATGTAATCACCTGTCTGTTCTAGTATAATATATTTGTCCAATGAATACCCGTTTATCATCTGCATTTCTTCATGGTGTAGCAATTTTAATGGCCAGTAGTGTATTTACTTATTTCCACAGACTGGCCGGTTCACCGGACCTCGACACAAATCCGTCGGGCGGATTTGCTCTGCAAATGAGTATATAGTCGAAACTATTATTACAGAATATAACCTAACGCAAAAAAGTTAATCAAGTGTGACAAAACAAAGTGAAGCTGCGATGCTGGTAGTAGGGCGGGTATTCTTTGCTAATTTCACAGCATTTGAATTAACGAAGATCTGTGACATAATTACGAGGGGAACACAACTTTTACTAAGGCAGGTTGGTTTTATTCAGGATTCCAATACAACATATTATTCTCCACTCTTTTCGCTACAAATTTCTATTTTTCCACGGAGTCTCCGTTCAACGTGACGACCTTACGCAACCTTACTGGGAGTGCTTTTATGCCCGCATGGTAGGGGAGAGCGGGGCTAGAAGTTACCGAGATAAGTTGTTCGGACTGAAATAACTCCACGAGGGAAAGAGATATGATTTTGAGGTAAACACGTCGCGAAGTGAAACGCCACAGCGCACCGACGGCAGCCATCCTAAACAGGCTACAGGTCCCCGGAACATCGGAACGACAGCACTTGCGTCGCTGGTTCAGTTAAGTAAATCGTCAATGCACCAGGGTCACCAGGGGTTGCTAATCTGCCTGCATCTTCTGGTGTCAAAAATGGTTCAAATGGCTCTGAGCACTATGCGACTTAACTTCTCAGGTCATCAGTCGCCTAGAACTTAGAACTAATTAAACCTAACTAACCTAAGGACATCACACACATCCATGCCCGAGGCAGGATTCGAACCTGCGACCGTAGCGGTCACGTGGTTCCAGACTGAAGCGCCTTTAACCGCACGGCCACACCGGCCGGCCTTCTGGTGTCATAGACGAACAACTCGGAGATGAAGTCCCTTTCTCTCCAGAAGCAATACGTCCATTTCCGACGCTACCGCCGTGGACTGGAACTCCAGTAAAACAAACTTTAGCAGAAGAGCAAAGCAAGAAAAGGAAAGCGAACATCAACAATGAAAAAGCGAGAAAAACTAAAGGCAAAGGGAAAGGTAAAACAACACAAGAAAATGTAAAAAGAAAAGGCAAAGGGAAGGGGATAGGTTTTACAAACGAGTAGTGAAAGGTCTGAGAGTGGAGAGGATAGTTTAGAGTATTATTGTCTAGTATGCTGTGACAGTTACTCTTATTCACGTTCTGGGGAAGAACTGATTCATGTCAAGAATGTAAGAACTGGGCCCATTTCAGATGTAGGCAGAAACAAGCTTTATTAACCTACCTATGCCCGAACTGTGATTGCGATGTATCTTCTGATGATTAATAAATTGTAAGGATATATGTCTTCTGCCTATGACGGCAGTATGGTAGAGATTTTTCAGTCCAAGGCAAGGGCAATATGATTTAAGATTGAATTATCAAGGCCGAGTAGTTACAAGTTATTTGATAAGCTGTTGATTACTAAAGGGATAATAGTTTGAGACCCGAGTTTCTCCTGGCGTATACAATTTTCAAACAACTTACCGGAATTCAGCCGGGTAATTACAAATTATAGTTACTCGTTGTAAAACATGCAAATGTTTACCTAGTGATTCGTGAGACATTGCTGATTAAAACTTAACTAAGCAGATATGGTTTAATCATTTACTGTTTTTTATTTCACAAGTTATAGCTTTAACAAATATGGTAACAACTTATCCCGGTTTGTTAATGATTTTCCGAGAAGCTCACTGGTCGTGAGTCGTGCTCGGGTGGCTCAGATGGTAGAGCACTCGCCTGCGAATGGCAAATGTCCCGAGTTTGAGTCTCGGTCCGGCACACAGTTCAAATCTACCAGGAAATTTCATATCAGCGTATACTCCGCTGCAGAGTGAAAATCTCATTCTGGAAGAAGAAGTTCGTTTGCATTTTGATTGCGACTAACATGCTGGAGTCGTTTCTTCAATTTCTTAAGGGCCGGCCAGCACGCGGGATGTCAGACAGGTTTGCGCGAACTTATTGCGAAGATGTCAGACGCCTCTCCCAACAACTCCCCCTGATTTTGTTCACTAGCAGGTCTCCATAGGCATTCTGCAAGCGCCTATGGATGCTCTTGTGTAATGGTAAATAACTTAATGACAACTCACAGCGTGGAACGCACTTCTGTTACTGACGCCATTTTGAAGGCTACGTAAAATGTCACCACCAATACGAAGTCCACGAAACTACATGGGCTGAAGCGGGAATATTGCACGATGTCCCACAAAAATTCTGCATTTTTTTCAACTGAAATTAGCGAGGAAAATAGTGTTGCATTATTTATCGAACGCCTCTCGTAAACATTTCCTTTTTATTAACAACTTCGACTAACGTTCTGTAAAACGAAATGTGCTCTGTTATTGAATACGTAGCTACTGTTATTCCAAAAGCTACAGTTTTCTAAATAATTCAGCACAAAACAGAAGAGAAAACGGAAAAGTATACTCATCTTCGATTGCAGTAATGTCATTACTCGGTCTACAGTGGCCTCGCTGCTGACAGAACGGCGGATAAGAAAAAGAGGGAAGAGGAATGTCCGGGGACTTTTACGCCGGAACTCGTAATGTCGCTCCGGCGCGGCCGGCGGCGACCACTTAGTGCGGTAGGTCGAGCGAGCGAGATCCATCCATCGATTGGTAAGAGCCAGCTGGACTAAAGCCGACAGGTCACGTAGACGCGGCCCACTGCTCGTCACATTAGCCTCTCACTGGCCATCGTCTCGGGAGAGCGAATTGACACCCTTTGTGTGTCTCCCAGGTAGCAAAATACACTGGCGGAAATACGAAATCGCGAACACCTCGACCAACTGGTGCTAAGCTGCTGCTCTTGCACTTGCATGTCTGTGGAAGATGCTGAATAAAATTCCATTCTTATGGGAACTTATTTTCAAAAGAGGGAAAAGCCGTTCCTACAGAAGAGAGTGGTCTGAGTACATGGTGCCTGCTGGTTGTGTCTAGCGTAACAGGAACTTTGCAGCTGGAATTGGTGGCACAACATACCCAGATTTCGGGCTTCGAGAAAGGTCGCACGAGTGGCAGACCGTAGAGAGGGGGCTGCCCAACAGCGACGGTGCAAATACATTGGCCGTTCACGCGGCTTTATTTATTTCCCCAATTACGTTATACGGCTAAGATAATATGAAGAAAAAAGTTGCTGAGTGGCTGACTCGAACTGTAAGTGTATGCGTGTGGAGGCTACATTTTATACTGCTCCTCATGATAAATGTGTTAGTAAGATTTACATGCCGCAGTCTATATCTACATCTACATACATACTCCGCAATCCAACATACGGTGCGTGGCGGAGGGTACCTCGTACCACAACTAGCATCTTCTCTCCCTGTTCCACTCCAAAACAGAACGAGGGAAAAATGACTGCCTATATGTCTCTGTACGAGCACTAATATCTCTTATCTTATCTTTGTCGACTTTCCGCGAGATGTAAGTTGGCGGCAGTAAAATTGTACTGCTGTCAGCCTCAAATGCTGGTTCTCTAAATTTCCTCAGTAGCGATTCACGAAAAGAACGCCTCCTTTCCTCTAGAGACTCCCACCCGAGTTGCTGAAGCATTTCCGTAACACTCGCGTGATGGTCAAACCTACCAGTAACAAATCTAGCAGCCCGCCTCTGAACTGCTGCTATGTCGTCCCTCAATCCGACCTGATAGGGATCCCAAACTCTAGAGCAGTACTCAAGAATAGGTCGTATTAGTGTTTTATAAACGGTCTCCTTTACAGATGAACCACATCTTCCCAAAATTCTTCCAATGAACCGAAGACGACTATCCGCCTTCCCCACAACTGCCATTACATGCTTGTCCCACTTCATATCGCTCTGAAATATTACGCCCAAATATTTAATCGACGTGACTGTGTCAAGTGCTACACTACTAATGGAGTATTCAAACATTACGGGATTCTTTTTCCTATTCATCTGCATTGATTTACATTTATCTATATTTAGAGTTGCTGCCATTCTTTACACCAATCACAAATCCTGTTCAAGTCATCTCGTATCCTCCTACAGTCACTCAACGACGACACCTTCCCGTACACCACAGCATCGTCAGCAAACAGCCGCACATTGCTATCCACCCTATCCAAAAGATCATTTACGTAGATAGAAAACAACAGCGGACCTACCACACTTCCCTGGGGCACTCCAGATGATACCCTCACCTCGCTGGGAATCAGGTACCTGGTCGTAGGAGCGTTCTTGGTGACGGCAGTGTAACCAACATGCCGGTACCAAAACAGTGTGTGAAAGAATTCGAAGCAGTGGTGTGCAAAATTAAAGCAACAAACTGCTATTTCCCCGTCCTGTGTCTAATTCACGATATAATCATACAAATTGCCAACAGATGTTGTTACGATCGTGTTCTGCACCGAAGATGGCATTCCGATAAACGGACAACCACGCCAACAATGACGTCAGGGAACCTATCAAGCGGGGTACTGTTTGCAGGGTAGTCCGACATCCACAGTCGCTGCGTACACAGTCACAGACGGTGCAGTATGGCACAGAGAAGACGTCTACCAGACTCTCTGCAGTGGAGGACCATGGGAAGAATGGAAGCAGGAGAGTCGTAATCTGATGTGGCCCGATGGCTTATTGTGAATCGTTCAGTTGTTTCTCGGAAGAGATGACATTTTATGGAGACCGAAACCATATCCCGGACACCAGGACAGGGCCGACTACGTGTGACATCAGAAAGAGTAGTCCGTTATTTGGCTGCGAGTGCGAGACGGTACCACATTAGCACTGCAGTGCAACTGGCATATTGCGTCGCAGCATCCACTGGACGTGTTGTATCGAGGCAAACGGCTTGAGCAAAGTGGCTTTTATTGTTGGAGACCTGCTGTCTGTTTATCTCTGGCGTGTCTTCACAGAAGAGAATGTCTAGAGAGGAGCCGCCAACATGCCATCTGATCTGTCGAACAGTGGGCCAATGTTCTTTCCACAAATGAGTCCCTATTTGATCTGAAGAGTGGTTCTCGACGGATTCGATACCGGAGGGCACGTGAAACTCGATTTCGGGGTCCAAACATTATGGAGAGGGACCGATATCGAATAGGATCCCTAATGGTGTGGGCAGGGATTATGGTGGCCACTCGAACACCTCTTCATGAAATTGTACGGGTGAATCAGCAAGATTTAACTGCTGTCAGGTACCGTGAGGAGAACTCATACGCGGTTGTTGCGCGGTGCTGTGGTCCCAGACGTCGTATTGATGGACTATAATGCTCTCCTCATAGAGCACGGGTGGTTGATGTTTTTTTGGAAACGGAACGTACTCCAGGCACGGCGTGGCCTGCTCTCTCTCCCATAGAACACGCCTGGAATGCATTAGGGAGACGTCAGCATCCACCAACCAATCTACAAGACCTGTGAGCAGCTATGCAAAAAGGATGGGCGTTATTGCCTCAACATGAGACTGATGATGTCATCCACTGCATGTCCCGTCGTTGTCAGGCTTGTATTGGTGCCAGAGGTGGTCACACCCCATATCGAGCACATTAACCAGTTGTCAGAATGTGTGCGCAGATCCGTTAAGTTGGAACAAAACGAAGAACAATTTTGTCTACAGTTATGCACGTTGCAGTTGATTACATTCAGTATTCTTTACATTGTTTCTATTTTACTGTCACTTGTTAATACTATTTTGTGGAAAAGTAAACGCGACCTTGAAACTTTCATTTGTTGCATTAATTTTGGACACTAGTGTGCATTTTTATACACGCCAGTTGTTGCATTGTGTAACTAGGTGACTGTTGTCCAGCCAGATAGTCAATTCAATTCAATTTTAAAATTAACTGATTTTTAAAGATCTTCAGGGAATAAAAAGAGCATTATGTGTATGTGAAAAAGTGAAATATAGTTTTCATTGCTGTTCTCAGTATTTTTCGTTTCACATTGTTAGATCGGAATTATTAAATTGATAATGACGAATTATGATGATTAAGTTGATTTATTACCCGAAGCAAAACTTAATTGTTTGAGAAGTTTAGTAATATCCTTCTCCCATTTCAAGTTGTCATCAATGTGACATCCAAAAATTTGGAGAAATCTATCCTGTTAACTGAGCCCTGTTCATATGCTACATCAATTGACGGTATGACTCTGTTCGGTGTACAGAAGTGGATATAATGAGTTTTTTCAAAATTATGGGCGAGTCCATTTTCTGAGAACCACTAAATAATTCTTTGAAAGACATCCTTAACAATATCTTCAGCTGCTTTTTCTGGAATGGAATTTATTATAACACTTGTGTCATCTGCAAAAAGTACTAGTTCCGCTTGCTGGACGTTAAGTGAGAGGTCATTCACATGAATAAGGAAGAGCAGAGGACCCAAAATTAAACCCTGTGGCACTCCCTTTGTGATAACTCCCTATTCACTAGAATTTACCGTCCTCCCAACATTATTTGTGTTATTCAACACAACTTTTTGCTTTCTGTTCGTTATGTATGATTCAGACCAGCTATGTGTACAGCCTTCAATTCCATAAAACCTGAGTTTTTCTAAGAGTGTGACATGATCCACAAAGTCAAATGCCTTGGAAAGATCACAAAAATACCAACTGGCGATAATTTGTTATTTAGGACATACACTATTTGATGGGTAAATGTGTAGATAGCATTCTCAGTGACATGCTGAGTAAATTATTTTCACTTAAAAGTGAGACTACTCTTTAATACATAACTTTTTCCAATATTTTAGAAAGTGATGTAAGCAATGAGATTGGTCTATAATTATTTAAGTCACTCTTGTCCCCTTTCTTACCAAGAAATTGAGTATTTCAATCTGTCTGAAAAAATTCCCTGTGCCAGCGAAGCATTACATATATCACTAAGGACTCTACTTATTATATTATAGCAACACGTCAAAATTCTGTTAGACTCCATCAACACCACATGAGCTCTTGTTTTTCAGTATATTTATAATTCCCTTAATTTCAGTGGGGGATGTTGGTGCTATTTCTAAAGGCCTGAAGTCCTGGGGAAAGACATTTTTAACATATTTTTTTGTTTCTTCAACTAAACCCTTTAATTATTTTTGTTGCTACATTGAGAAAGTGATTGTTAAAAATTCTTGCAACTTGTGAATTATCACTCACATCATCATCATTTAGCTTTATTGCTATGGTATACTGTGCACTGTCAGGCTCCCCGTCTCCCGTTTGACAATATTCCATATAGTTTTAATCTTATTATCCGAATTATTAATTTCTGTCAAAACACATAAGTTTCCAGACTTCTTAATGACTTTCCTTAAAACATTACAGTATCTTTTGTAGTAAGCAAGAAATGTCGGATCCTGACTTATTCTGGCCTGTCCATATATTTCCCTCTTCTTCTTAAACGATATCTTAATTTCCTTAGTAATCCATGGCATACTTGACTTTGTAATGGCTTTTTGGATAACGTTTCAGGAAAGCAACTCTCAAATATTGAGGCAAATTTACGGTGGAATAAATCGAAGTTGACATCAACATCATTTCTGTGTATACTTCATCCCATTCTATCATCTCTAGGCTGCTCTTAAAACTCTGTACCCTGCTCGCATCAATAAGCCTCCCTGTCTTGTATGAATCTGCCTGAAGCCTGTAAGGTGCTATATGTGTTATTTCCATTAACTGTGCACCATGATCAGATAGCCCATTAGCAACTGGGTACGCGTTGTTTCCGCCTGAGAACTGTCTATGAAAATGTTATCGCCGAGTGACGTACTATTCTGCTGCACACGAGTTGGAAAATTTACAATAGATACTGGATTGAAACGACCAAACAAAGATTCTAGTTCATCTACATTAAAATCACCACAAACCACTAACAGCTTCTTTTTCTCTGACAGGCAGCTCAATAATGCCTCTAGATTTTACATGAGTAGCTGAAAGTTACCTTGAGGGTATCTGTAGATTGTTACAATTACTATAGAAGTATACTGCGGTAGCAAACTCACAAGCTCGTGCTTCAAGGATCTGATCTACACAAAAACTATTTGTTTATATATTTATGACTTTGTGTCCAGTTGTTATATAAGTAGCAACTCCTCCTTTATCCACGTTGCTCTACATGAATAAGATGCTAATCTAAAAGCACGATGAACAACCGGTACACCAGCAGTGACTGGGCAGCGCTGCAGCATGGCGGCAGCAGTGAGCGCATGCCAAGGCAGTGCCGTTGCGCCTGCTGGTGTGGCCGAGCGGTTCTAGGTGCATCATCTGGAACCGCACGACCGCTCCGGTCGCAGGTTCGAATCCTGCCTCTGGCCTCGATGTGTGTGATGTCCTTAGGTTAGTTAGGTTTAAGTAGTTCTAAGTTCTAGGGGACTGATGACCTCAGATGTGAAGTCCCATAGTGCTCAGAGCCATTTGAACCATTTTTGAAGTGCCGTCGTTGCTGGAGCACCGGTTATTGATCCCGTTGTAATGTTCCTGTTAAAACACAGAGATAAAACGAATATGTCGCTGGACTAATTTGGGATAGTTCTATCGAATTCATACGAAAAACTCCGCTTTAAAAATCAGTTTATTCAATTTCAACGTTTTGATGATGTGTGACCAGCAACCCTTTTATTTCATGAAGAATTTAATACTTACATTTTGGTGAACAGTTTCGAAGAGAATGGTTCATTTTCAAGTCTGACCTACCAATGCTGGACTGAAAGTTCCTCATCTTAATGACAACTATCGAAAATTGCATCACACAGAGACGATATATAAATGTTGCGATATACGCATGTCAGAATAAAACTTAGTTTGATTCTGACCTGTATACTGAGCATTTGCCCATTTTAGATGGTTGTCTCTAACAAGGGGAGGCCGCCAATTGTGAAATTCAGATTCGATTCATACTGCGCATAATAAAAGCTCATGGCCAGAGGTGTAATGTGGCAAAGCACCAAGATGCACTTCTCAGCCGTTGTCGAGAAAATCGACAGTTAAAAGAAACCGGTGCGGTGAAATACTCTCTACGATTAATAGTTTTCTACAGCGTGGTGGCGCAGCGGTAAGCGCTCGGGTTCGTAATCCCGAGGTCGCCGGATCGAATCTCGCGCCATGCAACTTTTTTTTATTATTATTTTTTTTTAATTCAAATGTATACACACACACACATACACACACATATATATATATATATATATATATATATATATATATATATATATATAATTCCCGGCAATCAGTTGCAACAATTATGCATATAATAAGTTGTTGAAAGTCGTTTGATGTGGAAAAATAAAACTTGAAATAAAACACAATATCACAAATAATATTCAAGTGGATACAATTTATTGATAAGTTCGGTATACACTCGCACATAATTAACAATTAGTGACCAGAAGTAGCTGGAGTATCGCACGAACCAGAGTGATAGTTGTCATAGAAACATGGAAAGCAGAAAACAGCACGACATCGAGCACACCTGACAAACTATGCGCTTTTACAAGAACAATTGTTTTTTAAATTATCTGTTGGGAAACACTCCTGATTGACATTCTGAAAAATTTTTCTATCGTTCGTCAGGTTTGATGCATACCATGCGTATTGTATCATATCGGCAAAAATCGGAGAAGACAATTGGTGGTGGACGATGGATTGGATTTATTTCAAGTAAATATATATATATATATATATATATATATATATATATATATATATATATATACAGACAGACACTCTTTGACGTACTGGAAGAATATGGTATCGACAGAAAAACCAGGGCACTTATACAACAGACGCTTACAGACACTACCTCCAAGATTAAGTTCATGGGAGAAATTTCGGAACCCTTCCACATACACACAGGTGTCCGACAAGGAGACGGGCTCTCACCAATCCTGTTCAACATGGTGTTAGACAAAATTATCAAGCAGTGGGAGGAACAAGTTAAAGGAATACAGCTGGGAAGAACACGTGAAACCAAAACAATCATAAAATGTCTGGCATTTGCAGATGATATAGCCATACTCAGCAATAATACACAGGAGGCAAAGGAAACACTGGAATGCTTGCACGAAATAGCTGCCAAAACAGGTCTGCAGGTATCTTACGTGAAGACACAATATATGGAACGACAGACCAACAATGTACACACCATGCATACGGTATATGGATCCGTAGAATGAGTCGAAAAATTTAAGTATTTAGGGGAGTACATACAAATGGGAGGATCAAACAAGGCGGCTAACATGGAACGAACGAAGAAACTCCAGAAGGCATACAAACTCACATGGTCACATTATAATAAGAAAAGCATATCGAGGCAGGCCAAACTTAGGCACTACAAAACAGTTGTATTACCAGAAGCATTGTACGCGTCAGAAACAACCACAATTGGAGCATCAGGCATCATAGACACAGAAAAAATAGAACGCAAAATTCTCAGAAAAATATTTGGACCAATTCACAGAGATGGCATATGGATGAAGCGACCTACCAAAGAGCTGTACCAGCACACTGGCAGACTAACAGACGCGATCAGAAAACGCAGATTAACTTTCTATGGGCACATACAGAGAATGGACAACAACCGACTTACAAAGAAAATTTTTGATGTAGTAAACAGCTCAAGCAAGAAAACAAATTGGTATCATGAAATAGACGAAGACTTAAGGCAGATAGGGATCAACAGGCAAATGATAGGAGACAGGAAATACTTCAGAAACAAAGTTAGGAATGCAAAATTTATTGTAAAGAAGAGAAAGAAGAAAGGAACATTATGGACAGAGCAAAGGAAACAGGAGCACAGCCAAAGGATGAAGAGATTTTGGGAAGAGAAGAGGAAGAAAGGAAAGAAGTGAAAATTGTGTCATCATGTGATTTTCGAGTTCAAACACTGTCCATAAGGGCAACAATGAAATGAATGAATGAATATATATATTTTGAATTACAAAAAAAACAAATAATAAAAAAAAAGTTGCATGGCGCGAGATTCGATCAGGCGACCTTCGGATTACGAACCCGAGCGCTTACCGCTGCGCCACCACGCTCTAAAAGATTATTAAGCGTAGAGAGTATTTCACCGCAACAGTTTCTTTTGACTGTCGATTTTCTCGACAACGGCTGAGAAGTGCATCTTGGTGCTTTGCCATATTACACCTCTGGCCATGAGCTTTTATTATGCACAGTATGAATCGAATCTGAATTTCACAATTGGCGGCCTCCCCTTGTAAGACCGGGCATTGTCAGTGCAACCCCATTAGGTCAAGTTTGAGAATGAACCAATCGGTGCGGAACTAATCGCAAAAATATATATATACTGCAACTGTGACAGATTTGCAGTTTTAACGGGAAACAAACCGACGCTTTCCGTCGACAATGGACGTCGCATGAAAGAAGTGAAGAGCAGTATTCATTTGGGCTGACAACACGTACACACTGCAAAAACGAAATTTCAGATATCTGTAGAAGCGTCAGAGCTAATGCGCCTGACGCGTCTGTACATTCCTGGCTTAAAAATTATGAGTATTAGGTTAAAAAAAAATGCTTCAAATGGCTCTGAGCACTAGAACTTAGGACATCACACAACACCCAGTCATCACGAGGCAGAGAAAATCCCTGACCCTGCCGGGAATCGAATCCGGGAACGGGAAGCGAGAACGCTACCGCACGACCACGAGCTGCGGACAGTATTAGGTCCCTGTTGTACATTTCACTTGGGTCGGAATTGAATATTCTTCTCTGAGGGTCCAACAATGGGAGTGTGGACCCAGTAGTAGTCAGTTATTCCATCCGCCTAAATAGCAGAAGAGCCACAGTGGATGACTGTAGAGCGAATGGCGTCGTTGTGGACTGAGAACAACACTATGGCAAGACAATTACGTACAGCTCCTTGCTGAAGGACTGCACTTCTGGAAGGTAGCAGCATTGTTCTACAGTAGATCGGTGTCATCAGACGAAACCCAAGTATTGGTTACAGGCAAATTTTCACTAGGAATCGATGGGAAAACATTGCTGGAAATTCGCTAGGGATCTGGAGCAGCCATGCTTCGGTTACCGCCTACACCATACCACAGGCTAGAGACTTGGGTGGCGTAGAGCCACAGTCAACTGGGACGTTCTGTAGCACTCTTTAGTGTTCGGCGAAGAGTCCAACTTCTATTGGTGGCGGTCAGATTGACGTCAAAGCGTCTGTAGACGACCTGGCAAAAGGTCACAGAAAGTTGCGATTCTCAAGAACTGTACCTGTCCAACGACTGTGATCACGGTGCGCGGAGCTAACGGATATGATAATAGGACTGATTCAGTGATTGTCGAAGGTATGCTGAATACTCACCAGTGTGTGGCAAAAGAGAAACTATGTTGCCTCACCATTATTGAACATGGTACCAAATGACATATTCCAGCAAGATAATGCAAGACCTCACACAACAGTGGATACCACAAACGGTTCGAGAAATGTATGGATCCGTGATTAGCTTGCCCACTCCCCCAATACCTCACATGTAGAGCATATCTGCGAAAAACCGAAGGAAGATTAAGGCTTAACGTTCCACCCACATCGAGGCCATTACAGACAGAGAACAAGCTCTAAGTGTCTCAAGGGCGGAAGAAAATCGGTAGGGGCCTTTCAAAGGAAGCATCGCGGCATATTCCTGGAGCTATTTAGGGGAATCAAGGAAATTCTTGATCTGAATGGCCATAAGCGGACTTGAACCGTCGTCCTTCCGAATGCAAGTCCAGTTGGCTAACCACTGAGCCAGCGCTCTCGTTAGCATCTTTGGGACGCGGTGGGAAATCGTAAACTTCCTTACCATCTTCCAGATAGCAATCTCCATGAAATGACAGAATGTGTTTTGGACATGCCTAGACGATTATTCAACATGACATTTGGAATCTGAGTGCTTCAGAATCGATTGTAATTTGTATGAAAGAAGTAAAATAAAAGTAAACCAGGTGATTCCTGATAAAAAAGAATAAATAATTTTTATTCTAAAGTAAATAAATTTAGTAGCTGGTCTACTAAATTCTTCCAGGACTTTGTAAATAACAAGTATAATAGTATTCTTTGCTCCAACCATAGGGTTCACCGAACCACGTTCACAATAATTCTTTGTTGTTCCACTCTCGAACACCACGTGGAAAATGACAATACCTATATCTTTCCGTGCAAGCTTTGATTTTCCTTATTTTATTATTATGATCGTTTCTCCCTATGTAGGTCGGCGTTAACAAAATATTGTTAATTAGAGGAAGACCCATGTGTGAGCCTAGTAAACGCTGATTCAGAGGACGCCGCTGATGTAATGCTTTGCATTTTCGCCTCCAGTCGAAGTACTCTCTCTTTTGCGTAGTAAATTACATGGCCAATATTTATTGTGAGCTTTTCTGTCGATATAGCTTATTTTACGTTTGCATACAAACTGTTATTGACCCAGATCATACGGCCCGTATTGAGTTTATAGCCAAAATCATGAAAGCCACTTAAATGTCGCAGTTTTAAACATAAAATTGTCTTATTTTGCAACAAACAAAGAATATCAGAAACTATTCAGTGATTCAGTTTAGTTAAAAATCTCACAAATTTGCCTGTGACGTAAAGTAATGGATTTAGATTTTATTGAAAGGTCAAATATACCCTAAAAGTAAATTAATTTTGTCAATTTTATGCAACAAGCATCCAGGAGAAACGATTAATAATAATGTCATTTGGTGTTCATTGTTTGCAAAATGTAGCAAATGTACGTTCATGTATGTGTACTGAGTTTATGTAACATTTGTCTAATGAAATGGGGCTCTAATTAATTTGCATGGTTTCTTCAGATGTTGCTCAACTTCGAATCACACAGAATATTTTCATAATATTTAATGTGAGGGACTGACCACGGATTAATTAGTGTCTCACAGTGAGATAGATAAGCAGCATTACACGTAAAAGTTGGTTCAATAGCTTTCTAATGAAATAGATATTGCAGACTGTTAATTAGTAATCGAGATTTTGGGTTCAACTATAGCAATTTCTTTACTCATTAAAAAGTATGTATGAATTGGTCTGGCGACCGCAACGGCGTCCCGCTACAAGATGTAGTTACAGTTTTGTGTAACCTAGCGGAGAAGATTTGCCGTCCGCGTTGCTTTGTACACTGATTATACTATATTTTGAATCTGATCACCTAAATTAACCTTTATTAACACAATCATGCCCAAATTTTTCGTAAAACGTCAGCCCACGCGGCTTGTACAGTAGTTTTATTGAGATTTCACGCAAAGAAATAAAGACTTCTTCAAACGCTAAGACTTCAAATCTCAGATGCCTGTAAAATAAAAATTTGTTGAGCGGCGTGACTGATTTAAAGAAAGTCATTTTTGTGTAACACCAAGTGATTCTCGTGAGTTAAACATTTATTTACTACAAATTTCGACCGAAAAGGGAATCATGAGGCAATATAAAACTATTACACCTACTCCTACTCCGAAGTCAATAATGAAGGCAAGACTTTAAGAAAAGAATCCTGCGACACGGTCGTTATGGGCTAAATTCGTTTCTACACCTCAGTAATCTTGCGACACAGTCCATCTCCATGTTTCCTGCTGCTACAGGGAATACAGCGAGCGGGATCCACTCAGTTCAATCTATTCGCGAGTTTTGTGCAAAACTCCCCCAGACACCTTCCACCATGAGACTTTTTCTTGTTTCCAAACTAAAGTCACTTCTGAAAGGATGTGTTTCTAAACTGTTGACAATAGTAACAAGAAGCCTTCACGCGCTCCCAAACACATTTCTAAAAGAAGCCCGTTGTCATGTCTGTCAGAAGTGCCCTGTCTCACTCCCTTCTAAACTACTGCTTCTCTTTCATCTCCTTCGACTCTTATAAGAACAGTCTGATTTACGAAAAAATTGTAACAACCTTTCTCTCCCTGTGTTTCTACCTCTGCTATCTTCAGAATTTCAAAGAAGGGCGGGTATTGCCACTACCATCTATCTTCTGTATTGCACTATATGTGACTTTCTCTGTACACAAGATCATCGGCCACTAACAGCATCGCGGAGCTTTGGACTTAATCCACAAGATCATTTACGTGTACAGTCACGACTAATTTGTAATAGAGGGTGCTAAAAACCGACCTCGGGGTAAATCAGTTTGAGTTCTGGAGAAATGGTGGAAAACGAGAGATCTTATTGTTCCATAGACTTCTCTTAAAAGAAAGGTTGAAAAAACAACCAGATGTTTTACCACCTGTAGATATGAAGAAAACTTTTCACATTATTGAATCTATGATGTTGTTGAATCTATCTGTTGAATGAACTATATAGGAAACTAAGAAGAAGATTTGGAAGGGAATTCAACTACAGAGAAAATAAATAAAAAATTTAAGGTTTGCCAGTGGGATTCCAATAGACGACAGTAGATCTTGAAGAGTAGTTGAAAGGAATGGATAGTGTCTTGATAAGAGGTTCTAATGAACATAAACAAAAGTAAATCAACAGTCTCAGAATGTAGTCTAGGCGCTACAGTCTGGAACCGCTCGACCGCTACGGTCGCAGGTTCGAATCCTGCCTCGGGCATGGATGTGTGTGATGTCCTTAGGTTAGTTAGGTTTAAGTAGTTCTAAGTTCTAGGGGACTGATGACCTCAGAAGTTAAGTCCCATAGTGCTTAGAGCCATTTTTATTTAGTCTAATTAAATCAGGCGATTCTGAGAGACTTAAGTTGTGAATCGAAACACTAAAAGTTCTGTAAAAATTTTGCTGACTACGCAGTTAGATAACTGACAGGGACCGAATCAGTGAGAGTACAAATTTCAGAGTGGCAATAGCAAGAAAACCATTTGTGAAGAAAGAGAAATTTGTTATTATCTGTACTACTTTCTGTACCAATATAAAGACAAGTCTTTGATAACATTATTACCAACAATCTGGGAAAGATCTTGCCCGATTTACTCAAAGTTTTAAACAATATTCTAATAAATTATATATATTTTGGTAATATATATGGTATGTAAGCATACACATATGAAATACACTCCTGGAAATGGAAAAAAGAACACATTGACACCGGTGTGTCAGACCCACCATACTTGCTCCGGACACTGCGAGAGGGCTGTACAAGCAATGATCACACACACGGCACAGGGGACACACCAGGAACCGCGGTGTTGGCCGTCGAATGGCGCTAGCTGCGCAGCATTTGTGCACCGCCGCCGTCAGTGTCAGCCAGTTTGCCGTGGCATACGGAGCTCCATCGCAGTCTTTAACACTGGTAGCATGCCGCGACAGCGTGGACGTGAACCGTATGTGCAGTTGACGGACTTTGAGCGAGGGCGTATAGTGGGCATGCGGGAGGCCGGGTGGACGTACCGCCGAATTGCTCAACACGTGGGGCGTCAGGTCTCCACAGTACATCGATGTTGTCGCCAGTGGTCGTCGGAAGGTGCACGTGCCCGTCGACTTGGGACCGGACCGCAGCGACGCACGGATGCACGCCAAGACCGTAGGATCCTACGCAGTGCCGTAGGGGACCGCACCGCCACTTCCCAGCAAATTAGGGACACTTGTTGCTCCTGGGGTATCGGCGAGGACCATTCGTAACCGTCTCCATGAAGCTGGGCTACGGTCCCGCACACCGTTAGGCCGTCTTCCGCTCACGCCCCAACATCGTACAGCCCGCCTCCAGTGGTGTCGCGACAGGCGTGAATGGAGGGACGAATGGAGACGTGTCGTCTTCAGCGATGAGAGTCGCTTCTGCCTTGGTGCCAATGATGGTCGTATGCGTGTTTGGCGCCGTGCAGGTGAGCGCCACAATCAGGACTGCATACGACCGAGGCACACAGGGCCAACACCCGGCATCATGGTGTGGGGAGCGATCTCCTACACTGGCCGTACACCACTGGTGATCGTCGAGGGGACACTGAATAGTGCACGGTTCATCCAAACCGTCATCGAACCCATCGTTCTACCATTGCTAGACCGGCAAGGGAACTTGCTGTTCCAACAGGACAATGCACGTTCGCATGTATCCCGTGCCACCCAACGTGCTCTAGAAGGTGTAAGTCAACTACCCTGGCCAGCAAGATCTCCGGATCTGTCCCCCATTGAGCATGTTTGGGACTGGATGAAGCGTCGTCTCACGCGGTCTGCACGTCCAGCACGAACGCTGGTCCAACTGAGGGGCCAGGTGGAAATGGCATGGCAAGCCGTTCCACAGGACTACATCCAGCATCTCTACGATCGTCTCCATGGGAGAATAGCAGCCTGCATTGCTGCGAAAGGTGGATATACACTGTACTAGTGCCGACATTGTGCATGCTCTGTTGCCTGAGTCTATGTGCCTGTGGTTCTGTCAGTGTGATCATGTGATGTATCTGACCCCAGGAATGTGTCAATAAAGTTTCCCATTCCTGGGACAATGAATTCACGGTGTTCTTATTTCAATTTCCAGGAGTGTATAAAGAGGAAACATTAATAGCAAAATTCTCGACAAGTCCTTGATCAATTTACTTCTGATTTTTACACAATACTCTAACAAACATTTGGACGGACATGGGTTGTATACACTGAACCGCCAAAGAAACTGGTGTAGACATGCGTATTCAAATACAGAGAAACGTAAACAGGCAGAATGCAGCGCTGTGGTCGGCAACACCTTTATAAGACAAGCCTCTGGAGCAGTTGTTAGATCGGTTACTGCTGTTACAATGTTACGCCAGTATAAAAGCAGATACAGCAGAGTTGGTCTGCTAGGGGAGTTCAGTGACTTTGATCGTGGACTACTCATTGGATGTCACAAATCCCTCAGGGACATTTCAACCCTTGTGATGCTGACCAAGTCGACTGCTGGTGATGTGGGTGTGAAGTGAAAACGTGAAGGACTTACCACAGCTGAACCAAGACCAGGTGGCTCTAGTGTATTGACGGGCAGCTATGTTGGAGCATTGCAGAGGGTGGCATAAAAAAGTCATGAAATCAGCGGAGGAATCACTCCTGAGTTTCAAAGTGTTAACAGCAGTCCAACTAGTACAGCAGCTGCACGTCGGCAGTTAAAAATAATACGGCGCAATGGTCGCGCAGCTCTTCATAAGCCACATATTTCTGAAGTCAGTATTAAGTGACGCCTGAGGTGGTGTGAACAGACAATGGCCAGAGGATGATTGAAAATGACTCGTCTGTAGTGATGAATCACGCTATACGCTGTGCCAAACCGATGCAGCGGTTTGATTTTGACAGTTACCCTGGAGAAAGTTACCTGCTCTCATGCATGGTGCCAGCAGTGAAGTACGGACGAGGTGAGGTTACAATGTGGGGTTGTTACGATGTGGGTGTGTTTTTCGTGTTTGGGTGTGGTCCTGGCCGGCCGGTGTGCTCAGAGCCATTTGAACCATTTTTTGATGTGGTCCTGTTATTGGTTTTAAGAAAACGATGAATGCACATGAATATGAGCACTTTACAGAGTTGTGTACTCTGTGTAGCAGAGAAACACTTTGGAGGTGACACTGTCACCATGGCAATTCACCCTGTCATAAGCACATTCTGTGAGGCAGTGGTTTGTGGAGAAATACTTTCCTGAAATAGATTGGCCTGCCCAAAGTTCTCACATGAACATAATGGAATACGTTTCGGATGAGTTACAACGTTGTCTCTTCGCTGAAGACCTCGGCTTCCAACATCACTACCTACGCCACTTTCAGCTCTTGATTGGATTGGATTGGATTGTTTTGAGGAAGAGACCAAACAGCGAGGTCATCGGTCTCATCAGATTAGGGAAGGACGGGGAAGGAAGTCGGCCGTGCCCTTTCAAAGGAACCATCCCAACATTTACCTGGAGCGATTTTAGGGAAATCACGGAAAACCTAAATCAGGATGGCCGGACGCGGGATTGAACCGTCGTCCTCCCGAATGCGAGTCCAGTGTGCTAACCACTGCGCTACCTCGCTCGGTCAGCTCTTGAGGAAAATGTACGTTCAACCACTTTGTTGAAAGTATCCCTAGCAGAGTTCAAGCCATCATATAGTCGAAGCCTCCCATATTAATGTCTACCAACAGGTGTCAGGCTACTTTTGATCGGGCAGTGTATTTTGCAATAGTTATGCGGAGATAAAGAGGTCTGGTCAGGATGGACTAGTGCGGAGAGCTGCGTCAGTCCAATCTTCGGACTGTGGCAACAGCAGCAGCAGCAAGTGTCCTCGACCAAGTGACGTTGCTGGCACTTCGTGTGCCGCCGCGCAGAACGCAAGAAGCGAGCCATCTCCCGCGGACAATGACCGGTGGCGCTGGCGCGCCAGCCACCAGCCAAGCAGCCCGGTCGCTCCGCTCGCGCTTCGATTTCTCGATCGGCCGCGGCGCACAAAGCGGGGATTCCCCCACCGCCACACGGCCGCCGGTCCGCTCCCTTCACCGGCCATCCATCGCCTCGCCGGCCACCCTTCACCGGAATTCCCTTCACTTGCGGCACCATCGATCAGCCACAATGCTTTTCGTGGCCGGACAATTTAGGTAAGCGCCAGAGGGAATAAGCCCAGAGAAGGAAGGGGGAAAAAAACGGGCATGAAATTTGTTTCCAGAAAAACGGACAACGGTAACGTCCGGCTCTTCTCTTCGACTAGGATAATGTAGATGACATGCATACTGAGAACAGCATATTCCTGAGTAATGTGTTACTAATGGAAGACATCAAGTTGTCGTAGAGGTCAACGACCATGATGCGTTATCTACACAAAACCGATTGTCTGTATTCCACTTTATTTATCCACGTAACTCACGCGTTTCGGCATGCTACCATAAAAGGATCTTTGGTAAAAAAAAAAAGAAATAAACAGAGGATATATATGCAGGATTTTAAGAGAAAGGAAGACATCGGCCGAATTAGGCACTGAAATAAAATCAGTGATAAGTGAAAATTTCTGCCGGACCGAGACTCGAACCCGGATTTCCCGCTTTATGTGCGCGGTCACCTCAGCTTTAATCAGGGTAGCAAAGTACGATAGGTACATTCAACATTTTGGAGCATTATCAAAACAAAAATGCTATAATTACCATAGGAATGCAATTCTGGAGAAACAAAACAAAATGGCAACTGCATACCATCAATATACGAATAGGTTCACATTGATCCCCAACAGCTGCTAGAGGTAAACAATACACTGATCCGCATGTCCCATCAGCAGTGAGTCAAGCACGTCTTCTCGAAAAATATTCCATACTCCTATCTCATTGGTCAATTTCAGGAACAAACACCAAAAAAGAAATTCACCTTCAGAAGGCTCTAAGCACTTTGGGACTTAACATCTGAGGTCATCAGTCCCCTAGACTTTGAACTACTTAAACCTAACTAACCTAAGGACATCCCACACGTCCATGCCCGAGGCAGGATTGGTTCAAAATGGTTCAAATGGCTCTGAACACTATGGGACTTAACATCTGTGGTCATCTGTCCCCTAGAATTTAGAACTACTTAAGCCTAACTAACCTAAGGACATCACACACATCCATGCCCGAGGCAGGATTCGAACCTGCGACCGTAACGGTCATGCGATTCCAGACTGAAGCGCCTAGAACCGCACGGCCACACCGGCCGGCAATTCACCTTCTCACAACCCCTTCCCCTCCCCATTTTTATTGCATATTCGGATTCTAGGCCTAGAAATAGCTACAGTTTTCTCAAACCATTATTTTCCATTCCTGCTAGATAGCACTGTAATCGACAAATGTCAAATTGTACGTAAATGGAAACTAGTCTGGATTTTATATGAATTATATGAATGCGCTGTGTCTCTTCTTTCAGACATATCGAAAAGAACTGACACCATGCGGATTCTGCAGCTGTGATACATATTGTGTAAATTGAAGCGGAGGGAGCAGAAAGGAAAGGAAAGGAAAGGGAAGGAACCGATGACATCAGCTGCATCAGGACTTCATGAGGAACCACCGGTGACAATTTAAATTGCGTGCCGGAGAGGGGCTTGAACGCGGGATCTTCTGCTTACTTGACAGTTCCGTTAATCACTGTGCCATCAGTGTTTACTGCAGTGTTTACTGCAAAAGCAGGGACCTCTCACTGCGGATTCACAATACCGTTCGACCTCCTGCAGGAATCTCCAAGCAGCGAGGGTGGAGGACGTAGACGGGACGGCGACACCAGACAGGCGGTGCTAGGTGTGTGTGTGAGTGAGCTGGGGAGCGTATTGATAGAGCCCCTGCATTTGCGATAAACACTATGTCCGGATCGTGCAATGGTTAACGCAACTCCCAATAAGCAGCAGGAGGTCCTAGGTCCAAAGCCTAGTCCGGCACAAATTTTAATCTGTCGCCACTGATTCCGCATAACGTCCCGCTGGTATCATCAGTTCCTTCCTCCAATTTTCCTTTCCTTTCCCTCCCTTGCTGCACCTTCAATTTACATAACCTTTGTTTTCCAACTGTTGATGTTCCGACTTTACTTAGATGTAGCAAACGTGATTGTGCAGTACAAATAATATTTCTAAACACTGACATTGACTCTCTGACGTATGTATGGTGTCTGCTCTTTCGGACAAGTCCAGTAGAATAGACACCACACTAATATATAATACAGGATAAGTATTTTTTTTTTACATATTACCAGTAAGAAAATATGCACACAAACAGATAAGAAAAAAATGGAGTGCATACAGATAAAAAGCATACACACCAAAACCTAAGGGAAGTATCAGTGCCATGTGCCACCACGTTAGCCGGCCGGAGTGGCCGAGCGGTTCAAGGCGCTACAGTCTGGAACCGCGCGATCGCTGCGGTCGCAGGTTCGAATCCTGCCTCGGGCATGGATGTGTGTGATGTCCTTAGGTTAGTTAGGTTTAAGTAGTTCTAAGTTCTAGGGGACTGATGACCTCAGAAGTTAAGTCCCATTGTGCTCAGAGCCATTTGAACCATTTTTTTGCCACCACGTTAAGTAGTACTTAAATGTACCATGCAAATGAGCGTACTGACAATTACAATACCGCAAATTACGAAGTAAATTATGCATCTGAGAAAAGGTGGCATTCGTACAGTAAGATAAGCATACACCATATTAAAACACATATGACAGGCTCGGACATATATAAAATACAGTTTTGCATCAAATACAGGGTGGTCGGGAACATTCTGAAGAGCTTGTAGGTGTGTCCCAGGGTAGGGTTGTACTGAGCAATAACTGTTAAGAGAAAAATTCTATACGTTTCGGAGTTAATTAGCGTTGATATTAGTCAATCAGACCGTCACGCTCTCAGATTCATGCGGCCAGCCACAGACTGTGTCGCCAAATGTGTTCTTCGTTGTTTTTCCTAAAACCGAACAAGAGAGCGATACAAAAACTGGACATAGGGGGTAGTAATGGCCGATCTGAGCCAAAGGCTTAGCAGTCTCGTGCGCTGTCATCTACGTTATGAGAAAAACTGACAATTGTCGTATCTGGCGGGCCTCTTGAATTTGCGCACGTAACTGCCTTATCAGCTAACGTCAATTATAACTAACTCATAAATTGCTCAGAATTTGCTTATTGGTGGTTCCGTAGTTCAGTAAAACTTATATAACACATCCATATGGAGTATTTTATATCATTGTATAGGGATCTCATGACCCGCCAGGTCGGCCGCTGTGGCCGTGAGGTTCTAGGCACTTCAGTCCGGAACCGCGCTGCTGCTACGGTCGCAGGTTCGAATCCTGCCTCGGGCATGGACATGTGTGATGTCCTTAGGTTAGTCAGGTTTAAGTAAAATGGTTCAAATGGCTCTGAGCACTATGGGACTTAACTTCTGAGGTCATCAGTCCCCTAGAACTTAGAACTACTTAAACCTAACTAACCTAAGGACATCACACACATCCATGCCCGAGGCAGGATTCGAACCTGCGCCGTAGCGGTCGCGCGGTTCCAGACTGTAGCGCCTAGAAACGCTCGGCCACTCTGGCCGGCTAGGATTAAGCAATTCTAAGTCTAGGGGACTGATGACCTCAGATATTAAGTCACATAGTGCTCAGAGCCATTTTAACCATTTGACCCGCCAAGGTAGCCGAGAGCGCTAATGCGCTGCTTCCTGGTCTCCGGTAGGCACGCCGGCCCCGAATCGAATCCGCCCAGCGGATTAACGACGAGGGCCGGTATGACAGCCAGCATGGATGTGGTTTTTAGGCAGTTTTCCACATCCCGTGAGGTGAATACCGGGCTGTTTCCCACGTTCTGCCTTAGTTATATGACGTCTGGGGTACACTAATTCCTTCCCGGGGGGGGGGGGGGGGGATATGGGGTGGCCCACGTTGCAGTGGGTCAAAGGCCTACATAAAATGATGATGTATACAGATCTCGTGAAAAATTTATCGAGCTGTGTTAAAACAAGGAACTGACGCTAGGAAAGGGAGCCAAAAATAGGAAAGCATTGTACTGGCTCACACACAGCAACTCCATACCTCGCCACCCATTGCGTACGACTGCCTCACCATTTGCTCCCTGTATCCACTACCTGAACAACATACCACAGGCAGAGGTGATCTCCCTCATCTCAGCACGTGACACACAAGAACCGCAGCACTACTCCCAGACACGAGTGCATCTAAAGATAGGCCCCTAGCCCTTGTTAGTAACTCTTATAACACGATCCACTCTATGGGCTGGAGAACTGTAAAAATCATCTACATTCTACTTTTCCTCAAACCAAGAAAACTCCTAGCGATACTTCCTTATATCGACCTTGGCCTCAACTCTGTATTTAGGAAACTCTCCGAATCTATTGTCTCTCAGCGCATCCACCAACACCTGAACCAGCACTTACCCATTCCTGTTAATTGCCCAACGTCTCCTCAGGCGAACAATTCTGTTCTTCACAGAACTATCATATCAAGTTAACAACATAAATTTCTCAATTTTCGTATCTCTTGACCTCAAAAATGGCCACGATCGTACATGCCTTCCCAGCTTCCTCTTCAAACACATGCAATTCCAAGTAACTGTGTTTACCTAATTCGTTCCTTTGCATCCAACTGTTCATCTCCTGTCACTGCTAAAAGTACCGATTCCCGTACCTTCTGTCCTGCTGCCGGTGTGCCCCAGGCTCCATCCCCTCTTGCGTCCTTCACGTCTTCTGTACTTGATGTTGCAAAACCACCCCCTCCAGTCCAACTACTTCAGTATGCTGATTACATTCCATTCGGAGACCTCTACCAAATCTCCAGAAATCACGAAGATCCCTCCAACTCCATGTTAACTACTTTTCCTCCTGAAGGTAAAAGGCTCCAAAATACAAGCAATAATTATAGCATGCACTATCCATAGGTTCCATATTCCAGCTGAACTGGACAGGGCGCCTGTCTCTGACATGTATTACAGAATACTATACTTGCATTAAATTCATGATATGATCGAACGGAATCAAAATTGTAATTCTAATAACATAATCCAGGCTTATATTTTTTACAAACAGAAATGACACATGGAATTGATATGGAATTTGATTTTCAGAAAACGTAATTATTTTCCATATTTTCAATTCAATTGGGAATCAAAATTACATTATAAATTATCGTTATACCTATATTTGAAAATTAATACTAAAAACAGCTGTACAAAGATAGTCAAATAGTATATTTAGACTTTTTGGACGCAATATCGAGTGTCTTTATAATAGCACTGCTTTGCGAGTGTTATTTTGTTATTCTTCTTCGTCGTAGTCGACATACAGTAAGTGTTACATTTTGGCGCAAGGCTTTTGTGAAGCGGTAGGATCAGCGAGCTGGAAGGAGTGTGCTATGCTGAAAGTGCATTATCATAATTGAAGTATATTTATCTCGGAGTTTTGCTCCAGACAAAGACGCCAGAATACTCCGATAACTGCGACGAGCGGCAACGCCGAAGACAGCCGATCCTTGCAGGTCCACAAGCGAGGGCGCTACGGCCTGGCGGTGTGGTCCTTCTGTCACTGTGGATCTGGTGCGTGCGCGGCAGCACTGTCAGCGCGCTATATGAGGCGGAGCTGGCTCACCTGAAGATGACTGGCAGGTGTCCAGTCGAAATATCGTGGAGTAACGTTTACGACTACCGGCTGCAATCTCGAGCTAGCCGCGGTGGCCGAGCGTTTCTAGGCGCTTCAGTCCGGAACCGCGCGACTGCTACGGTCTCAGGTTCGAATCTTGCCTCGGGCATGGACTTGTGTGATCTCCTTAGGTTAGTTAGGTTTAAGTAGTTCTAAGTTCTAGGGGACTGATGACCTCAGATGTGAAGTCCCATAGTGCTCAGAGCCATTTGAATCATTTTTTGCGGCCCCAAAATCTCTTCTAACAGGTGAAAAATTGTCATAGACCAAGTTTTTGTTTGAATTTTTGAATGGACCAAATTATTTGGAGGGACCAGGTGACATGGAACATTTTTACCAAAGATCAGATATAGAAGATAGCACACTTAAATTGATGATCAGATCGGTTTCTAAAATATGTGGGTAAACTAGACAGAATTGTGGAAAAAATGAGCAGACAAAATCATTAGAGTCATTTACAAAGGGGTGGAAAGCAAACTTGGTTAAATGCTAATCGTGATGGAAGGGAAGGCAATGATTACAATTGTTCTGAATTTCATTAGGGAGATCACAATATAAAAATGATAACAATTTTTAGCCAAGGCTGCACTATGGAAATAGTTGGAACATAACTGGGAATACAGACTCTGATAATCGGTAGAGATTTTGGCATGGACACACTGACTCATGGAGAGAAGATAATGTAACTACAGTATTCAGGAAATACAAAACTAGTATGTGCTTCCCTGTCGGTCCACAAAGTAGGGGCGAATGCATTAAATAATAACTGGACCAACAACAGTAATGATTCAGAACACAAAGGTTCATGTGAAGTAATTAGTAATTATTTTTAAGATGTGTACTGTCCTATTTATATAACGTCTGTTGAACAGGAAGTATGTCAGTCAGTCAAAGAGAAGAATGCAGATAAGGAAAATAACACACTTATGTTGGTAAAGAAGATGGAGAAGTATTTAACTTAAAAGAATTTTATGATTGGGTAAAAGCCTGTCACTTGTCTGAAAATGAGCAGGTAACTGATCTGTATGATGACTTGTGAATCGAAAAGCTGATGAAGGAACCAGGTAAACAAGACGTGAACACTGTGTTAATTGAAAATGATTTAAATCTAGTTGGGTCAAAATAATTTATAGTTATCTCTTAAGTCTTATGTTCTTTGTGTTCGGTAACGGTCTATGTTATTACTGCTCATTTCCAGTGATTTCATATATCGAGTGTAATTAATACGATGTATTAATTACAGTTTGTCGCGTATATGTAATTGAAGTGGGGCTAATATTTCCCCCTAGTATTAACCATTGAGAATTCCTAATAGGATATAGGAAATGCGGTAACTGTTATTTCTGCAGTTTGCTGCTATTCAGTCCATGTCGTTACTTGTTCCTTCGGCTATGGCGTTGCAAAGTTCCGCGAGAAATAGTTTTACGACAGCACATCCAAATAAAGTTAAATGTAACTTGTGCTCGGCAGTGTTGTAGCTCCACTTCTTACTCAAATAGAAATCTGCGGCATAAGAGTCCTAGCCCTACAGTTTATGTAACTGAAACTTGTTGGAGACCAGTTTTTACGAGTGCAAACAATGACAAAGTCAGTTCAACTTTAAACCCGTGGTGCACTTGTCGACTGCAGTGGACAGCTGTGAACTGTCGCTTCTTTGGTGTTTCACACAGTCCTGAGGCTGCAAATAAAGTAGCTCACTTCAGTAGACACTCCCTACTGCTGCAGCGCCCTATGTGCGTTTGCAGTCTCAGGAATGACTGAAAACGCCAAAGAAGCTACTATTAACAGCTGTCCACTGCAGTAGACAAGTACACCACAGGGTTAACAAAAGCTGTGCAAGAATCTGCCATTTTAGTGCTTGCGCGTCAAGTTGAACAATTTGTGCAAGAAATTCTCAATACCGCTACTGCTTCAGTGTGTCAAAGACAAACAAAAATTACAGTATTTTCGTCAAGACCAGTGCCTTCATCGAAACGGCCCTAGAAGACTAACAGATTTTAAGATTTGTTATTAAAGAATATCTTTGGTATACGAAATACAAAATTACTAAAGCACCTGACTTAAAGTTATGGGTGCCGCTCTCACACGTCGTTGGTGTCTGCATAGCAATACTTATACAGTACACACTGAAGATTATTTAATGTAAGTACTTATACTATCACAACACACAAACTGCTTCATTACGTCGCAAAAGTGTTTCGAAACATTACTTTATACTGTTCTATTTGTTTCGAAACAGATGTTCCAGTTTACCCATCTTTATCGACTGGTCGGATCACTATCGCCTAGATGGTGTTTGTCGAATGTAGTTAGTTCTCACTGCCACCGAGTTATTTTCACGCCAAAAACAAACTCAGTCTCGCAAATTTTTGAATGGACGGTGTAGACCTCAAAGTAAAACACTGCTTACGATCGCTTACGCCGATGAGGCAGAATCAATTACTGTAACGATGTTCGTATATTCGTCTTCATTATCTGCGTTTGTGAAAGATATCGGTTTCCATTTAGATTCCTTTGAAGTTCTTTGCTGTGCAGATTGTGTAATATCTCTGTACAGCAGCATCAAATTTTAATACGGACAAAAATCTCATTTTCTCTAGCGATGCAGAGCTTCATTGATATAGGCCTATTACGCCTGTAGAACGTGATGGGGAATACCAAAACTCCACTAATGATTTTTTTAATGCAATTAGTTATGTGGGCTGCTGTTCGATCGCATCTTTCCCTGACTCTCTTTCTATGTACCTTTCTTTTCATTTTGTCCTGTACTAGCGAAAGAACAGACACAGTGTTTAAGACAAGATTTCGATAATAGCGAGACTGAGATTTCTTGGCACACATCCAAATTTATATTTTGAATGGTTTCCCACAATTACTGCTGGTGAATTCTGGAATGGTCGTTCAAAATGATTGCGACTGATAATCGACGCATGATTTCCGTTCTTATGCTCCATATCCTGTAAACTACTCGTTATTGAACGTTAAATCTTAGCCTTCCTCCTACGGTATACTCTGTCGAGGTTTTCATGTTGTTGCTGAAGACTTTTTCTGCTTTAAAAGTTTCCTCAGTTATACAACCTCTTTAAAAGACCACGTGGACAGCATGGAGGCTTTTTGTTGTAAACGGTCAATTTAGAATTCTGCTGTTGCAATTGTCCTGATAATTGTCTTTTTCTTTGTAACATCCAGCTGACATCAAGTAGGTGTGTGACTAAAAATTTATTTTTGTAAACGGTAATACGAAATTTAATAATTTTGGTTCGCAACCATAACATGTTTCTGTTAATGGCTGCTGACATAAATACCGAACTTTCGAGGTAGAAGTGACACTAGTCCATAAGTAAAGCGTCATACATTTATTGTTTCTTGTTCGTCTGATTTTTGAATCAGCCAATGGACGGGGTTGTTACGGTTTCACTTGTTTGCTGCTGGAAAGTGCCGCATCTTTCCGTGGTTCTCTGAGTCATTCACGAAAGGTACGCTGTAATCTGTAACTGAATGGATGTGTGTATTTGAAGCTCTCATCCGTACTGCTTCATCTAAGAAGACTAGCGGAATTTTTCATGAATGATTTCCTCTAGCATACTTGCAAAATTTACTGTTCAGAATTTGATAATGTGACATTCCAGAAGCGATGTCTCTAATTCTGTCCGTAAGTCTTCAGTTAGAACTCTGGAAGATTTAGCAAACATTATGTACAAAATAACTGCTAACCCGGACCGCGTTTTATGCATTCACGCACGCAATGCTTTCAGATGATTAAGAAAAGAGGGTTAAGCAGTGCTAGTGGTTGCTTAGAAACATTGTGGGTGGAGAATTTGAGCTACCACTGTGTTTTATGAGTGATTAAACTTGGTTTCATGTTTCTGGCCAAGAGAATAACTAGACTAATTGCTTTTGGTCTACAGAAAATCCTCACATTGTGTTTCAAATTCCTCTTCACGATAAAAAAAAAGAAAGCTGGAGTTGGGTGCGCTGTTTCTGGTAGCTGAATTATAGCTCAGATATTCTTTGAAACCACAGTCAATGCAGTTGTTTGGCAAAAATATTTTAGGAATTTATCTTCTCAGTCAGAGGAATATGAAAGTCAGTAATTTTTTTCAAGGAGGATGGAGCTATGCGCCCCATGTCACGTTAATTGCTGTCTCGTATTCATAACACCTTCATAGAAGAGCAAGCAATAAGTAAACATTTGTGACCACCTCGTTCGTTGCAATTATCTGCATGCGAATTTTATCTACAAAAAAAATGGTTCAATTGGCTCTGAGCACTATGGGACTTAACATCTAAGGTCACCAGTGTCCTAGAACTTAGAACTACTTAAACCTAAGTAAGATAAGGACATCACACACATCAATGCCCGAGGCAGGATTCGAACCTGCGACCGTAGCGGTCGCGTGGTTCCAGACTGTAGCGCCTAGAATCGCATGGCCACTGCGGCCGGCAATATAGCAATATTCTGTATGCACCGAGCCCTAGCTATCGTCCCCTCCAGAAACACCAAAGGTGAACAAAAGCTGTAGCTTAGCGCACACCAAACCATAAGGCATTAGGTGGCGCCAGTGTGCCTTGGACAAACGCACTGTACGAGGCAGCGCTCACCACGCCTACGTTGTACGAGCAAACGCCCTCACTTCCATTGAGGCAGAATCTGCTTTCATCACTGAAGACTACGGCACGCCATTCCGTCTTTCAAGTGATCGTCTGAGGCACCAGTCGAACCGTGCACGCCGATGTTCTAACATGAGTGGAAGCGCGCTAAGGTTGTGCGTGCCTCTAGACCCATTGCTAATAAAACCGGCTCGCAACAGTTGCAAGTCCTCTTGCGCGTGATGTGGTAGCTGCGCCATCTTCCACTGCTGCCCTTGCAATACGACGATCCTGGCAGGCGTCTGTGCCCCGTGGACGTCCAGACCCTCGTCTACTGGTGTGAGAATGCTGTGGCGGTACAAACCCCAGTTACTAGATGAATATTTCTAGTATGCAAAGATTGCTTTGTGGAGAGCGAGCGAGCGACATGGTGCCCGATGCGCGGAAGCGCGTGGCGCGCCCGCGCGAGATTTTCAACGGTCGGTCTCCCCGGCCGGGCGGCCACGTGGCCTGCAGCTTGGGGCATTGTTTGGTCTCTTGCGCATTACGCGAAAGCTATGTAAATTACGGTGAAGAGCGATGCGGCAGTGGATTGTGGTCAGCAATATGCACCTTCTGAAAGATCGATCTTTATTTCAAGCCACGAGACGTAAAAGTTATAGTGACCTCAACATCGCTTAATATCACTAATACTGAAAGATTAATAAAAATAGTAAGTAACAACTTAAAGGGATGAGCAGGCACTCATTAAAAAACGTTTCGTCATAGCGGATCGAGTGCCGTAGTCATATGTTAAGATTCATAAATAATTAAACCCGTAAAGAGCAATAAACAAAGTTTGAGGGAAAACTGTTTATAAAATTCAATAGAAAATGTATGACGTAAAGAACGGCACTTGTAAGATGGCAAGAACTATGCCCCTTACATGAAGTCATTAAAGATCACCTAACTCACGTTGAGCGAACAGTAGGGCTGAACAAAATTGACTGACAAGGCACAATGCATCTTGTAGAGCGTATAGTATGAACGTATTGGAATAATTAATGTCGGGTGATGGTTTTAAAGTAATTCACACGACATGAAAAACTTTGTGGAAACGCGTCGATTTACTGGAGACTAGTTTATCCCAGGGAAGTATACAGTGTGACCGCGGCCGGCCGGCGGGGGAGCGGCGAAGGGAAGTAACAATAGGCAGCTTAGGGTGGCTCAAGCTCTGAGAAAGCGGTAATGGGGCGCAGCCTCCAGCTGCCTTAAGATGAGTGACAGTGAGTCGGTGGTTGACCCCATGCTGGTGTACCGGGGAGCAGACGGAGAACTTGTACGTCTGTCGATAAATTTCCGTCGTCCCGTTTTCAGTAAAACATGCGAGAAAGCCGCGCAAAGCTACGGTGGAGCGGTCAACAGAGGTCGAAATATGCGTGTTCGTGACTATAGCAACTTCACGCTGAATTCACGGTCGGCAGAGCCTGAAGTAAATCAGGTGAAGAGCGACAGAATGAAATACACCGACCTCCAATGGGAACGTAGGACCAAGGAATCAGAAGTACTCTCCTGGGAGTCAGAATTCTGGAAAAATTGGTGTTTGTGCAGATGCTAACCTTGATGGTGGCCTGGGAGAAGCTAAATAGCAGAAGTTGAGAGGAAGGGAAATTTTGTGGGAATTTGTTCACTTCCCAGAGCAGGCATTGCTCGGCACTGGGAAGCGACGCATAATTAACGCGACTTGCACTGCAATTGGCGTAAGTGATTTTGCTGGTGGGGAAACCGAGACGAAGAGCGGACTGTGAGAAGTCTCCATAGTGGTATTCTGACTGCTATGGTCGCAGGTTCGAATCCTGCCTGGGGCATGGATGTTTGTGATGTCCTTAGGTTAGTTAGGTTTAACTAGTTCTAAGTTCTAGGGGACTCATGACCTCAGATGTTAAGTCCCATAGTGCTCAGAGCCATTTTTTGAGGGGTCTTCCGTTCCCAGTTTGCCTAGAGTGTGGACGTGGCGTTCTTTACTCAGCTTGCCTGAGAAAGGGTGAGCATCTCTGCAGTTTAGGACTTAGCAAATGGAACGATTGAGCTTGGAGATAGGAAGTTTTGGTTCAGCTATGCACTGAGCAAGATAGCTAGGAGTGAATAGACGAGCGCAGCCTTGCAGCACCATGAGGTCGGCCGACGTCTGCACAACGACACCGCTCCGCCACGCTGAATTCGGTGATATTGCGCCCGCTCCGGCCACTGATTAATTTGTCGGATCACGTCGGCAAAGTTTCCAAAAGGGTCTAATGGGCCGTGTATTGTAGAATTCTTCTCGCACTTCGCATTACGCCTGGGTCAGTCGACAGGAATTACTTTTGATTTATCGCGCTTTACTCCATGCAAACGAAATTTATTATCACTGCCTGTTAGGAAAGTCATGTAATGTGATGATTGAAGGTCGTGAGTTAAAATAAATCTGTGCTAATCGATTGCATCCGTTTTCAATCAAGAAGTTGATATCCTAAGTCACTATCTTAATTTTATGTTCAACATTTGCATCTGGTGTTCAATAGCTGAATATAATATCAATGTGCACCCCTTTTTAATTAAAAGGGATCAATTCTGAATCAATTAATGTCAACACTGCCACTGCAGTTCAATCAGGAGTCACAAGGCCTTATTACCTTTTTTTGCATTATCCGACATTGCGGCAGTTTTGCACTCTCTGCTGATCTGTTAGTCTATTACCTGGGGTGAACACACACCAAAACCAGATAAATGATGGGTGGGGTGTTACACACTATATAATATTTTGAGTAGTTAAGTTATACTATAGACGTAACTTGCAATAGTTTTCATTTTTTGCAAATTATTATTAACATTTATCGCCCATAGTTAATTAATTATTATTGATATGAAGATTTTCAGCAGCGCAATGTGTAGATCGCTATAGATCACGTCTAAAAACGGTGTTATATGCAGTTCTGTGTCAAAACTTTGTAGAACAGATGTCAACAAACAAATTTGCGCTAAGTGGCGAAATTTTGCAAAAACTAAAACTTGATTTACGGGCGATAGAATAATCCTAGAAATTAATGTAACATAGTAAATAAGATGTACCTTTTAGCGTTGTTCCGATGGTGTTCTTATTTCTGTCGAGGGATGTATGTATCAAAACTTGTTACCTTAACTGGTGAGACTGGTACTTGTATAACAATGGGGGCTAGACGTCCGAGCCTATATAAGCGAGCGGCCATCTTGGCTAGGGGTCAGTCGTTGGTCGGTCGTTTTGGAGGGTGGGTAGCGATCAGGCCCTGCTTGAGGGTGGCCCATGTGGTCGTCTGAGTAAGAATTTTTTGCGCCGATTTATGTCGACAAAGAGTATTGTTTAATAGTGCAAGTGTGCAAACATATATTTGGTGAACTGGAAGTGCTACGATTATTTGTGTGAGTACCATATACGTCGTAAGTGAACATGTGGCGAACTGTGATTCCGCGCCAAAACTGCTAGAACAAAGAGGACAGTGGGACTTGTAGTTCTGTTCGAATTATTTGAATAATTTTCGTTGATAGCAGCCTAAATTACTGCTATTGGGGGCCCGGAGTCAAATTATTATTGAAGTAAAACTGTAAACCGTCTCACCAGTGCTAATTTCATTGTGTGAAAGAAAAGGACAACGCCCATAAATAGTGATTGAACTGTGTCGTGAAAAACTGATTTTAGTATAATAATCGCCTAATTATTGTTCCCTAGCAGGACTGTACTTATGTCTGCGTGAATAATTAATTCAAAAACTATAACAAATGCGCGGGTGTGGAAGTGTACATATGCATCAAGTGTGGAAATCATCCGCTGAGACTTATGTGAGAGCCAAAATTTGCAATAACATTTTTAACCAACATTTGTATTTGCACATTCGCTTGTGAACTGTCTGCAACCGCACGTCTTCTTTATTATTTACCGCCCCGTCGCAATGTGAACGTGACCACCGTTGCACAAAAGACGCAGCACCTCCATCATGTGTGGCAGTTCTCCGAAAGGACCATCCCACAACGAGGAAGGCCACAATTTGACTCCTTTGAAACTAGTTCAGTTGGCTGAAGGAAGCACAAGTGCGTCTCCATGGCATGGCTTCATGCCTGCTTCACACGTCTGCACCACACTGAGCCTGCTGACTGATCATTCCCTGTAAAAGGGGAGACAGAGGTGGTGCTCTGGTAGTTATACCACTTCGCTGTCTGTTGGCGGACGACGTTGAAACCATGATCAGCACATCTAATTTGCTCCAGGTGGCACATGCCGTCATCCGATTAAAACCGACGTCGTCTTTCCAGGTGCACCTTTTTTTTGTTGTTGTTGCTGCGTTGTATTAATGTTCAATGACAGACCGTTATTTTCAGCCTGTGTTTAAAGCATTGTCTTGCACGTTGTCGTTGAGCTCGGAGAATATTAATGTACTAACGTGCGCTGTGGCAGTACTGAACTGCAAATACCCATTGTGTTTTTGTATTGATGAGCTCTTGACCAATGCGGTCATGATTTGTTTAACTGTCAATCTTGCTCACTGCCAGTTGCAGCCATTTGCTCGCGTGGGCGGTGCAGTAGTGTTAATCCTTGTGTAATTAACTTGTTTTATTATGTGCACGTTAATTGCGCTTCTGCGGCGGTTGTAGAAGCCCTCTAGTATTTGGGTACGTTACATTAATTTGGCGCGGGGCGTGACGCACTGGCGGCTGACCGAGTGGTTGTCGGAATAATTAACTTCGGCCAGGGGTGACAGAGCAGTTGCCATTTTTCTGAACATGTGCCCCTGAATAATTATCTTTACAGCTGGGAAAAACGCAGTTTATTGGCTCAAATGGCTCTGAGCACTATCGGACTTAACATCTGAGGTCATCAGTCCCCTAGAACGTAGAACCACTTCAACCTAACTAACCTAAGGACATCACACACATCCATGCCCGAGGCAGGATTCGAACCTGCGACCGTAGCGGTCTCGCAGTTCCACACCGGCCGGCGTATGTTGATTAATGCTGTTAATTACCAGAGCTTTGGGTCAACATTTAATCAGTTAATTGGCAAAATTTCTTTAAATAGCTTAAAATAAATCGTGCCCGAAGGCCGTGCACTAGTCTTTAATTTTTCTACTAAAAGGCATGTTAATTTAAACTTTTGTGTTTTGATTATAAGTAAATGAATACTTCTTGGGGTGTAATACAAGTAATTGGGTCATTGCTTTATAATTGCGTGCCTGATTAGCTGAAGTCTTTCTTAGCTGTTTAAATTCTTAACTGTTAAGGGCCAGAAAGTGGTATGCCTTCTTAAGATTGTTTTAAAATTTTGTCTCGCCTATTACCTTGTAATTGGTTGAGAGCGTAAGCCCGATCTCGTGTTGCAGTGATGTTTGGAACATATGAACGTCCAGTGGTTGTTTTTGTAACAATGTATGCAAAATTTTAACCTTGTATGTTTGTCAAAATAAATGTTTAATAAAATACCCAGTCGCTCACGGCTGTAGGACCCTCGTATCGAAGCCATCTTGCTCCATCATTAACCGGTTCCTATCACTAGCCAATGGAATCCCATTTCAGTGTTATAGTTCTAGTACGGTCGCAAATGAAATATAGCTAAAAATGGACTTTGACTCTACAAAATATGGATTATTTATATCGAAACATTCGTTAAAACAAAACAAAAAGTTTATCAAGCTCTGAAATGACTCGATAGAGACGGTATTTGTAGGAGCACTTTACAGCGACGTAACTAGCGGGAGGAATGTTTCTCGTGAATTACCAGCACTCTTTCGGAAAGCAACACTTGTACTGAAAGTAGCTGGTGCTGTTAGTACACAGTATCGCCCAAAATCTAACGGCAGCAGAGCTCGCAGATTAAGTTTTACTAGATTTTCTAGAGGCGTTCGGCACAGTACGTCACTGTCAAAACGATGTCGATGCCAGAATGAATTTTAAATCTGCAGCGGAGTGTGTGATAATCTGAAACTTTCTGACAGATCACATTTGTGTGCCGATGGACTCGAAATTTAGACTTTTACCTTTTGCGGAGGAGTGCTCCAAGAACTGAACTATCCAAACACGTCATTTCTAGGTCCCAAGTTTCATACAATACAATACAGTAAAAGCACAACTTACGACTTGCCTCCACAGTTTCTCCAGTACCTCATCTCCTAGCTACCAATCTTCACGGAAGTTCTCCTGCATACCTCGGAGGACTGGCACTCCTGGAAGAAAGGAAGCTGTGGGGGCGGGAACTTTCCCGCTAAAGGCATAGGCCCCAGGTTCGATTCTGTTCTGCCAAGAAGTTTCGATGAAATTCCACCAAGCATCAAGGCGCACAATGGTAAGATACTGGACTCGCATTCAAGAAGACGGCGCTTCAAATCCCCGACCGACCATACCGATTCGAAACCTAGTCTGACTAGGAATGAATGAATGAATGAATGAATGAGTGTATAAAAAGAAGACTCGTAAATGATGCACGGGAAGAGTGACTATCAGTGAAACTGCATAATGAGCTCTCGGAAGATGAAGTGCTTTTAGCGACAAGCAGAAACAATACATACACGAGTAGCTAGGTAGAACGTTAATCCGATTTCGAACTAAAAGGACAAGAGCAACCGGTGTCGATCGATTTAGACTGCCGACGACCAGATTCGGGAACATAGGTTATAAAGTTATTCAAATACGCAGTAAACTCGTTAGCACGGAAGGGTAGTAGTAGTGAGACGGTCCGTAGTCGATATCGCAGAGTGTTGCTTTCCCTAGGCGATGTAGAGGTGGCGTACGTGGAGCAGCGAAGCCTTAGTGGGGAAAACAGTGACCGGCAGCTGGGCGGTTGTGGCATGGGCGGGTGAATGTGCCTGTTTAAACAACGGGCAGCTTGGTGTGCTTCGCTCCAGTTTGAGATTACAGCAGGGATTAGGTGGTGGTGTGGCGAATTGTACTTTAATGTTAGTGGAGATCGAGCACAGTCGTGAAACGCTATTAACACGTCGTGTATGGGCTTGCATGAAGATACAGCGCTTGCCATGAAGGAAGTTGCACGTTGCGGTGGGTTGAGTCGGTCGTTGCAGCCGCACTGCGCGGCGGCATTGTGTGGAGTATGATGGACTCTAAGCGTCTTTAGTTGGTGTCACACTGAAAAGGCCTTGAGCTGGTGGGAAGTTCATCTATGCGACTGAGCAAAGTCGAACTCAGCTTCGGCGCAATATTGGTGAGGATCTGTAATGTAGTAAAACTTTGTTCATTACCCGAGCTTTAATTGTTTTAGTGGGTCGCACTGTGTCCCTAACAGCACTGGTTGCTATTACTTTTATGCGAATTTTGTATGTTATCTTTGACAGATAATATGCTGGCTGCTTGAAAGACCTGGGTTTTATTATTATATGTTCTATTGGAGTTGTTTCAAAGTAGTTGTGCATTTTAGATTTTATTAAGTTATCTTAAGCAATGCCGAGTCTATTGAAACAGACTCTTACTTAATTACTTTAATTTGGATATATATATATATATATATATATATATATATATATATATATATATATATATTCCGGCTACTGATAGAGCTTCATTTGTTACAAGTAAACTGCTGTCCGTCCCCGGTAGCTGAGTGGAGCCGGCACGGTAGCTCATCGTGTTTGGTCAGAGCGGTAGCTGCCCTCTCTAATAAAAGAAACTGAGTTAATGGATCAACGACGAACTGAAACGGGTGTCTTGCGACCTCCGCACCGAGCAGATGAAACGAACGAAAGCGAACAAAATGAGGTTAAAAAAAAAAAGGTGGTCAGCGCGACGGAATGTCAGTCCTAAGGGCACGGGTTCTATTTCCAGCTGAGTCGGTGATTTTATTCACCCAGGGACTGGGTGTTGTGTTGTCCTAATCATCAACATTTCACCCCCATCGACGAGCAATCGCTGAAGTGGCGTCAAATCGACAGATTTCCACCCGGCGAATGGTCTACCCGACGGGAGGCCCTAGACACACGACAATTAACTGCTGAGTAATTTTAGCGGCGCTATTAGGTGACGCCGAGTATCTTTCGTTTAAAGTTGGGTTTTTTAAAGTTTCTTGAGCAGGAAAATATCCTTTAATAATATTGCAGTAATTGTGTATTACAGTTCCGAGCCGGCCGAAGAGGCCGTGCGGTTAAAGGCGCTGCAGTCTGGAACCGCAAGACCGCTACGGTCGCAGGTTCGAATCCTGCCTCGGGCATGGATGTTTGTGGTGTCCTTAGGTTAGTTAGGTTTAACTAGTTCTAAGTTCTAGGGGACTAATGACCTCAGCAGTTGAGTCCCATAGTGCTCAGAGCCATTTGAACCATTTTTGAACAGTTCCGATCTCGGGGCGGGTTGTTGGCTTTTAAAACAATTGTGGTTGTTGTCGTATGTGTACTCGTTTCTTGTAAGAAACTGTAACCCAATTATTCACCATACTGCAGGTGGCCGCTTTCGGTGTAATATGGAGCCTGGGACCTTGTTTTGCCAACACCACCGACAGATAAGGCGAAACAGCCGTAACTTGACGTCATAGCCAAACGGTTATAGTAGTACACAACAGCCAACACCAAAATTATTTGTGGCTCGTAAAATGAGCGATTTTTGAGTTGATACTTGAGCTTAGTTATCACAGAGGATACACACGCCGAGTGGTTACAATTAAACAATCCCCCCTTTTAACACGTCATAGCGCGGAAACTAATTACCATACGAGGACATGGGGAAGAGAAATAATGCAGAATCAGTTGAACTGAAACACTTTGAATCTGCTACGGTACATCATACCATTACATACCGGTACCATTACTGCTACAAAAGGGCTCAATATGGTGCCCTCAGCGTCCAGGAAAGTCTGAAAGCGCAGGATCGCATTCTGCACAGCAGGATGAAGCATGTCAGTAGGTGTGCTGGCTACCTCTCTTGACATGCTGCGCTTCAGATCAGCAGATATGTGAATGTTCCCCTGGTAAACCCTGCCCTTCAGGTAGCCCCACAAACAGAAATCACAGAAAGTGACATCATGTGATCGTGCCGGCTAAGCATTTGGAAACGATCGGCTGATAATTCGATCGTTTCCAAACGTATTTCGGAGAAGCAGGCGAATTTCAAGAGCGATGCGCGGTGGGGCCCCAACTTGCATGAAAACTGTGAGTTCAATGCGTCTCTCTCCTGTAGGGCGGGTATGACATGCTGGCGAAGCATACCGCAGTAACTCTGACCAGTCACACTGCACGTCTTTAGTCCTTGAGCTCCAACCCGTTAAAAAAAGAATGGTTCAATCATGAACGCAGCCGTGAAGCCACACCATACGGCGGCACGTTCACCATACAGATGAACTTCATGCACAGTGACTGGAGGTGAAGATCTCCACACTCGGCAACTCTTGTGTATTCATCTACCTGTCAGAGAGAAATGAGCTTCATCTGTCCATATGATGGTCCAGGGACATGCCTCGTCAACTTCAATCCTTGTGAGAAAGTGGATAGCGAAGTCAACACGTCGATGTGAGCCCTGTGGTGCAAGCTGCTGTACGATATGGATCTCCTACGAATACCATTTGAGAATTGTTGGAAGCACCTTCCGTACAGTGGATCACGGGACGATAGGCTGTCATGACACAGCACGTGCACTGCCTGACGATCGGGAATTGGGCACAGCTTTGTCCACCATAGCAACAGTGATTTCATCACCCACCAATAGTGCAACCGGTCGTCGGCCTCTTCCCGGAGCGACACCCAGTTCTCCAGTTCATTCGAACTTCTTCATTATGCTGCGCACAACAGGTGGAGAAAGAGTACCCTTCCGTAATGCTGTCAGCCGGCGATATTCTCGCAGTGCAGCTGCAGCACCACTGTTGTTTTGCTAATAGAAGTTCACCAATAATGCCCTGCTCCTTTTGTCCGAGCTCATGTTGATACGTCAACAAGTGCACTGCGACCGGTCAGGTATGTGAGACTACGAATCACGATGACTGATCACGGCACCTGGTGGCATAGTTGAAAATGGGCGGTGCCGCTGTGACTCATGGGAATCATGCACCCCGTACTCTGGACATTAATGCTGCCAAGTTTGGTACTCATACGTTAATTAGTTTCCGTGTTATAGCGTGTTAAATCGGGAGAGTTTAATTATAACCAGGTGGTAGTAGTGTGTGTGGAAATATGGAGAAAACAATGAATACCGCTTAACTCCGATTAATTTTGTGCATGGCATATACAATATGACTAGTCATTTGTAAACAAAACTGCTGACGACTTTGAAAATTCGTTAGTTTTTCTGGTATGAATTGATAAGAACATCTGTGGCATTTTTGAAGGAACAGTAGTTGTTAGTAAATCATTCATATATTTCCAAATGATACTTGTGTACAAAAACGCGGAGGCATGCAACATCACAGTCGGTTGTATTCACATAATTTTCTGTTACCAGTACGAATTCAAGAACAAATTCACTGGTTAGAATTTCGTTTGATGGAACTCCTTTTGAACAGATTATCCGTCACATTATACATACACAAAGTAAACGGACTGCACCAACATATCGATACGCATAAAAAATAATACTCTCTTCTTTCGCTATTTTCACCGAATACTTCCGTAGAGATATTACGTTAACTTTAATTTTCAATTCCTTATGTCTCACATATAAAATTCTTTTTAAATACTAATTATGACTGGCTACACTAATCTTGACGTTTTCCTGAAATACTGCTGCCTTCAGCGTGCTTTTTCTCATGATCCCTCTCTGGAAGGTGCCGCATCTGAGGATAGGTAAGCTGGACAGATCGGAAAAACGCCTGGAGCGGCATTTGGGTAACGTCGTGGTTTTTAAAGTGGAACAGTTACGATTTTTCTGTCTGTTGCAGATGCTAGCTTTGAAATGCTTGTGACACACCTGAAAAACGAGTAATGAAATACACTAATCATAATATATTCCAGCCTTGTGATCCGGCAAACTATAGTATACTATAATCTAAAACGGGCATTACTAAATTACATTTAAAGCAAAAATTACCACTGAATAATTAGTAACCGCGATATACTGCCTTGGAATTAAATGTAACCATTCCTGTCTCACTATATCGTCTTTAGGATACCAGAACACATGCACCTTTTTTCCTGTTGCATAATTTCCATTATTTTTTTGGTACGCAACACTTCATAGCCGTAATGATGTTCGGCCTTACCATCTAGGTGGTGTTGTTTGCGCCAGTTTTCTAACTGCTTTGTAATTAATCATGTTTTGTTCGCTGCAGCTATATAATTAATGTAAGTGTTGTAATAAAGTGTTCCGAATCAAAAATGTGTTGCCCTTGGGTTACGTTCCTAGCACTCTCGTGTTTGAACGTAATTTTGTCGTTTCTCTTGCGTTTATGACTGTTCTTCGATCGTATATAACTTGCTTGAAGTTCATTGCTAAATTTAGTCTCGAGAAAGCGTTGCCTTTTCATGTTATACCAACGGAGAGACTGTTCCGTAGATGGTACCTCCAAGGTACACAGTGCCGACTTGCGAAACTACGCATACATTTTCAGTGGTAAGAACAAATAGTCTGCGAAGAAATACTGAAAAATTTGTATGCCAACTGCCTCGAACTATTCCCACAGCTCACAAGAGAAAGAAATACAGTATGTGATCAAAAGTATCCGTACGGCCCTATATAATGTGCTGTTGTCACCAAAGTAAGACCCGCTAGTATCAAAGGGCCCAGGAAGTGATGTGTTGCCAGTGGAGTAGCAGGAACAACAGAATGGACCGGTCACGAGAACTCGCTGACTTCGAACGAGGACTGGTCACTGGATGTCACCTGAGCAGCATGCCCAGGGACACTTCAGTCCCTTTAAAGCTGCCCACGCCTAAATGAAGTTTTTAGATCACTGAACCTGTAAAACAAAGAAATGAAGCAGATTAATGTAATATGCCTAAATCGCTTTCGTTTTATATTGTTTTCTTCTAGTGCAGTTGAACTTCAACCTCTAATGAGTATCTTAATAGCGTATGTTTGGAAGTGAGCCTGATGACCAACTAATCAATAAATTGAAAAGAAAATGGAAAAATATTAACAATGAAATCACAGAATCAGATAATGACTTTTTGTATTTCGGGCGGTAGGAGACGAGATCTATATATGGAAATAAAGTGATAAACAGAAGATGGTTCAAATGGCTTTGAGCACTATGGGACTTAACTGCTGAGGTCATCAGTCCCCTAGAACTTAGAACTACTTAAAACTAACCAACCTAAGGACATCACACACATCGATGCCCGAGGCAGGATTCGAACCTGCGACCGTAGCGGTCGCGCGGTTCCAGACTGTAGCGCCTAGAACCGCTTGCCCCCACGGCCGCCAAACAGAAGATGGAAATGCGCTGATGTGCTATTGCTAGACGAAATGGAGTTTCCGAAACGAAGCTTATGACGTGTTCACACCACTGCTTATAATCGAAAGTACAATCGTATGGGGTATCAAGCGAGATATGTGACTGGATTGAGGCTTTCTTAGTATGGAGCACACAGCATGCCATCTTGGATGGAGAGTCACCTACAGATGAACAGATAACTCCAGTTGTGCTCCAGTGAAGTGTGTCGGGACCCTTGCTGTTTACGTTCTATATTTATGAACTTGTAAACAATACTAATAGCAACCTCAGGCTTCTCGTAGATGATGCTGTTATCTATAATGAAGTACGGGGGTGGTTGTAATTAAATTTTCTCTGCTTGAGAGGGCCTCTTTGAAAAACGACTGAAGTGGAACAATGTAACTTTCTGGAAACATTTGTAAGGCCATGCGAAAAGGAAATATTGACTAAACCACTGAAGTAAAAACATTTTGATTTCCACATGAGAGAGTAACATTGGTTAATTGCCTACCGTTTTCACGTTGCAGGTTACAAACGTTGCTCAATGTGACTATACACCTGCATCCACGACGGCCTGGAACGGCATTAGAGATACCATTTCACAATTGTTGGCACCACTTCTCGAACGGTGGACCATGGAACATTCAGATGCTTTGACATAGCTCGTGCACTGCCTATCACAGCCGGCTCACAGCTTGTCGCAGGTTTCAACTGCGTTATTACATTGGCAGCTGTGTGACGGGCCGAGCAGCTATAGCCCCTTCTTAGTTTTACGCCCAGGCAGAATTCATGTACTGTCAGCCAGGATCCATACAGGAGTGCGGAGGGTGGTTGTAAGAAATGGCATGAAATTAGCGGAAAATGTCATACGTGAGTTCTAAAGTGCTGCAGCAGCCCAGCTAGCACAATGACTGTGCGTAGGTAGTTAAAAAAATTGAATGCAATGATCGCACAGCTCTCCATAAACCAAGCGTTTATGTAGTCAGTACTAAGCGACAGGTTAGGTGGTGTAGAAAGCGACGCCACTGGACAGTGGGTGACTGGAAACCAGTGAATTGGAGTGATGGATCACGCTGTACCCTGCAGCAGTCTGATGGAAGGGTTCAGTTTTGGAGAAACCCTGGAGAACGTTACCCGCCAACATGTACGGTGACAGCAGTGAAATGCGGAGGAGGTCGTGTTTTTCGTGATTAGGATGTGGTCCCCTTATTACATTTAGGAAAACTCTAAATGCAGAAGGATGTGAACGGATTTTGTAGCATGTTGCTTACTGCCTACAACAGAGGAACAGTTCGGAGCCGATGAGTGTATCAGTATATCAAAGCACACTCTCATAAAGCAGAATCTCTGAGGCAATGGTTTGTGGACGATAAAATTCCTGAAATGAACTGGCCTGCCCTGAGTCCCGATCTGGAGACATTGGAACATTTTTGGGAAGAGTTACAATGCCGACTTCGGTCCAGACCCCAATGTTCAACATCACATCTTTGCATCTTGTAAAGCCAGCCTCATTAGTAAGAAGAGTTCAACGAGGAGGGTATGACGTGTTTTGTAATTGTGCGTGTGTCGTACAAGTTCAGCAAGATTACAATAAAATTAGATACTTATTATTAATGTAACATGAGATTTCATTTAATCACTGCTTTTCCGGGCTAATGAAAGTTATTTTGTTAAAGAAATCTCCACGTGGGGACATGTAGCAATGTTGTCTGTCAAGTGGTGTATATATTACTAAGTTCAGTCACAAAAGTAATCATTTATGACCAAAAAGAAGCTAAATGTATGATAAGTAATCTTAACTAAACAAGAGTTATGATTTTTACTAATTTCAGTGCTGTTGTTTAAAAGACTCTTTGCTAGTTGCAGATCTTTTATCAGAGTTAAGGCTATTGTTATTTTGATGTGTCAACGCTTTTATTTAAACAAAATGAACAGTTTTCACCGCAATACCACACGTACACAACACTAATGTATTTTCCTGTTGAAATATTTCATAAAAGTTGTTACGAAATGACCAGGCTCCATACATCAGCAGATAACAGTTTCTATCACGTAAGATGCTGTTTGCATTCATAGACGTTCGATACGTTCACAGTCTAACTGGAATTTATTAGCTCAGAGTGGGTTCTTGGCCACTAGTACACAATTATTATTGCAATTTTAGCAACAACATTTAAGTCTGTATAGAAAATTAATTTCAAATTGCCGCAGCAATATTTCACTAAAATGCCGGCTAAAATAAGACAGTCATCGATTCTGCTTCAGGATGTGTTTTACTGGTAATAAATAATATTTATTAAATCTTTTCTCACCTTCACTATATGCATTAACATTTGAAAATGTTTCTCAATGTTACAAGACACATTAATATTCACCACTGCGCTGTAGATCAATAGCGCTAATGGCTGCGCTCTTTGGTAGCTGAGCAGAAAACTTAGCATTTATATAGCACGAGAAATATGAGGGCATAAACCCCAAACAAAGAAGATTTGTTTCAAATATCTGTTAGCAACATGACAATATTTTAGTACAGTTTTTTAAAGACCTCTGTGTTGCGAGAAATAAGTCACATCCTATGAGTACAGTAGTTCGAACAAGAAGAAGCAGGATTTTTCTACAAAATCATAGATAACTAAAGATTAAGATTTTATCTTTTTACATGGCTATTGTCTGAGGTACAATTTTTTACAAAATATTAAATTGTGTTGTTGACAATTATTTATTATTTTATAAACGATGAAGTCCTTTTTATTAGTATTACGAGAATAGGACCAAAGTTCAGACACATTCCACATACAATGTTGGCGTGAATATTATCTTGAATAAAATATAAGCGTGGACATTACAAAAGCTACTAAGATTAACGTGCTACTAAGATTAACGGGAGGCCACAGCACTACTCCGAGTGATGCGTTGTTAGTCTTTTAAGAATATTCCCACTGGACTTGGAAATTAAGAAAAGGAGCTCCCTTTTTGTGTTAAATAAAAGCAGTCTAATGCAAGTACGAAAGACGTTTAGAACTGAGGTCAACATGAAAAGTTAATAAATGTTCGCACATTACAGCTGCGGCAAAATGAAAGGGTCTCTTCAGACACAGACAGGAGAACGTACCAATTTCTCCCCAGCATCAGTAGTCCAGTGAAACTGTCAGAAAAAAAGCCTGTACCTTGCAAAAGGTGGGGTAGAAGATTTTATTTTTTTAACTCGTTCATATTGTTGGAAAGGTTAGAAAACCGAGTTTTGCCAACAAAATTTCTCTTGGGAAAACTTTTTGCAGTCAAAAAACTTCGAAAATTTCGGACTTTTTTCAGTTTTTGCAAAATATCTCAGTTTCATTTGCTCCTATCGCTATGACGTCTATTTTCTTCTGCAAAGAGCACAAAATTCACTACACATTTCATTTTTACCACTTTTTCTACTCCCAATATCTAAGGCGCTACAGCGCGTCAAAAAATACCAATTTTTCTAATTTCGAGAAAAGTGGCAAATTACCTAATTTCTGAACACTCTTATTTCAGTTTCTATTTGTGTGGTATAAACATATTACTCATCATGTTATTCACTCGAATTTACCATCTCACTCTGCTGCAGGGCCAGGACAAACAGCATCATATTCAATAACTACGAAAACATTCACGTCGGATTGCGTGAAGTTTATTTGTGTTACAATATGTAATACGATTGCATGCAGGTGCCTTACATTTTCTACAGTTGATTGACGTTAATGATCAGTTATAAGAAAAAGTATGTAGGAATTGTTCTTTAGCGGACAAAAGCGTATTTATTTTTTGGCGGGCGGAAGGCAATTATCTCTAGTGATCGTTCACAGCGCGCTGACAGCTATTAGCACACAACAATAAGAGTCCTAGATTTTGGAGTCGCTTCCATTCAATATATGTTGTGGTGCTGAAAATGTGTATGTCTCACATGAATTTGTGTTTTATTTGCGAAAAAACTGTGGTGAGTGGTGGATGCAATGTGAAAAAGAAAGGACTGAGCACACTTATCGATTGTAGTGCTAAACGCAGGGAGTCTGCTCACACCCGTTTTTTGAAAACGCTCAGTGAAGTGATGGTGCATGAAGCATGCTACAAGAAGTACATTAATGAGAGAATGATAGCAGCAAACCTTCGACATCCTCAGGAACCAGCAGGCGTGCTACGCCGGTCGCGGGGAAAAGGTCAGTTCAAGTTCAAAGAGAAATGCTTCTTACGCGCAAAAGGGAATTCTGATGACTTTTTAACCAAGCAGTTAAGACTGCCATATGCCAAACGAAATTTTGATGGAGGGTACCTTATCCACAAAGTGACTTGGACTCGAAATGTTTGCTTCAAGTCAATAGCCCAAAGCTATGTTTCTTACCTGCAACGTGAATTTGGATCTCAATTCGCTATTGTATTTGATGGGTATCCATGTGAGGGAGACAAATGTTGCACAAAGAGTGCTGAGAGGATTCGTAGGTCCAAAAAACATTCTTCGGTTGACGTTGTGGTTGAATCAGAGATGGTGAACCAAGTCCCTCAGGACAAGTTCTTGTACAACGAACGAAACAAGATGCGTTTGATCACACTTCTTAAAAAGGAATTTCTGGATTGTAGCGTTGAAGTGCACCAGCCACAAGAAGATGCTGACGTTATGATTGTAACATCTGTCATTTCAAGAACCAAAGATTTTGGTAGTGTTGTCATTGTAGGAGATGATGTTGACCTGCTTGTGCTCATGACCGGTTTGGGGCAAGGCATTGAAAACTTATTTTTCTTAAAGCCAGGAAGAGGAAATGCAGAAGACAAGTGGTTTTCCACTGCATCTTACAAGTTTTACAGTGAATATATTCTGTTCACTCACGCCTTTAGCGAATGTGATACAACATCCGCTTTTTTTGACCAAGGAAAAATTAAGTTCTGCAATATTGTTGCGAAAAATGAACACCTAACCTCAGCGCTTTGCACATTCAATAAACCACATACTACCCGTGAAGAAATAATAACAGCAACAAAACAGGTTACTATCGCATTGTATAGTGGAGGTGTCAGCAGTTCCCACACACTAGACCATTTGCGGTACCAGCTATTCGCCAAGTCTGCCACAAAAAGCAAACTGAATCTTGCACGGTTGCTGCACAACATCATTCGTTGCGGACTTACCAACAAGACCAAAGTTGGATGGGAAACTGGAAACCTCCTGAGAAATGGTGCTGGAATCATAGTGACCACGGTCCAATACCCTGAGCCAAGATCCAGCACCTGAAGCACTTCTTCACATTGTTTCATGCTCATGCAATCTGAACTGTGGCGCAGCGTGCTCCTGCAGAAAAGCGGGTTTGAAATGTTCTTCAATTTTCAAGAAATGTATTGGGGTCAACTGTGAAAACGTGCCAAAATTTTTATATGAAGACAGTGAAGAAGATGTTATGGAGGATGTTGAGGAAACCGCTGACGAAATCAACGAACTTGCTGAGGCTGACTCGCTGTTTAAAGAAGAGGTCAATCTGGGAACAACTCTAGGTACAGACCCTGAATCCGCAACTCAAGGTATTTATGGTGACACTGAGGAACCTGGCCCATCAAAACGTTGGAAGTGATGCTCATATCTGTCTCAAGTGCGCTAATGTGCGATATTACAGATATTACACGCCCAGAACTGTCAACATTTTTAGTAACTGACAATGCATTTTAATTGTAATAAAGCTACTTATTTTTAATGTCAACTGTGTGGCTTTTATACACAAGAATAATTACCTACCTAATTAGGTTGCCTATTGCTGCTAATAGTAGTTCAGTTTCCTGAGACTATTTTGTGTGTGTGTGTGTGTGTGTGTGTGTGTGTGTGTGTGTGTGTGTGTGTCTGTCTATGTCTCTTAATGATGTATTTTTATATTTATAGTTTTACAAATACCAGGGCTGAGGTGGCCCATAGTGAACTTCAGGTAGTGATGTAAGAATCACAATAGTTGGGTGCCCAGCAATCCTCATGTTGCATACAGAGAAATTGAATACTTGAAAGTGAGGTGGTATATTCCAACATATAACATGATGTATAATGTATTTATACTACACAAACAGAAACTGAAAAAATAGTGTTCAAAAAATAGGTATCTTGCCACTATGCTCAAAATTTGAAAAATTGGTATTTTTTGAGGCGCTGTAGCGCCTTAGATATTAGGAGTAGAAAAAAAAGCAAGAATCAGATTTGTAGAGAATTTTGTGCTCTCTAAAAAAGAAAATAGACGGTAAAGCGATAGGAGCAAATGAAAATGAGATATTTTGAAAAAACGGAAAAAGGCCGAAATTTTCCAAGTTTTTTGACTGCAGAAAGTTTTCCCAAGCGAAATTTTGTTGGCAAAACTCGGTTTTCTAATATTTCCAACCATATGAACGAGTTGAAAAAATAAACTCTTCTACCCCACCTTTTGCAAGGTATTTCTGCAATTTGACTGGACTACAGGGGGAGATTACAAATGTGATTTCTTAACGCTTCAAGTGAAAGGACACATTACCTGATCGGTCATGACGCTTATGCTGCATATCCACGCAAAAGCAAAAGGCAGATGAATGGCAGTTGCGCCTGCGGCAGTGTGAACACTGCAGAGCACACTATGTGGGACTAAGTGTGTTCTACGGAGACGCGGCAGGTAATGGCCGTCAGGCGTTAAGGAAAAAAATGGCTCTGAGCACTATGGGACTTAACACCTGAGGTCCAGTCCCCAAGACTTAAAACTACTTAAATCTAACTAACCTAAGGACATCACACACATCCATGCCCGAGGCAGGATTCGAACCTGCGACCGCAGCAGCGTGGTTCCGGACTGAAGCGCCTAGAACCGCTCGGCCACAGCGGCCGGCAGGCGTTAAGGATGCCAGGTTCCAAAGCAGCAGTGAGGAGTGAGTCAACATGGCGCATCTTCGGTGACACTGCATCCGCAGTATCCACGAAGGCATGCAGTCCATCCGGAACGCCCTAATGTAGAACGAGGCCATGAAACACATTTCAGGAAGCGTAGATGGCAAGCTGAGATTCATCGGGAGAATCTTGAGGGAATATAAGTGGCTTACATACTTGTTCGACAGATTCGTAACTATTGCTGATGAGTATGGGACCCGTAGCAAGTAGGATTTCCCGTTCGCAGCAGCTTCTGCTCCAAAGGCAAGTGTAAATGATTCCTTCACTGCAGGAAAAACACGAGGGCAAGTCATCTAATTGCCTTAACAACATAGCGCAGAACTACAGCCAACGTATTCATCCTGAGAGAATCAGCAGCTCAGTTGATATTTAAAAACAGTTCTCACTTATTCTTCAGTCACAGTTGCACAATTTGTTTTTCATAATTATATGGGATGTTTCGATCACTATGGATATCTTCAGACCTAAAAATGTAAAACAATCGGATGATTAAAAAAGAACTGATTTCAGTTTTTATTGCAGACAGAGTATAAAAGATAGCAAGGCATAGCGCATGTCATTGGATAGAGGAAGGTTCAAAGTTTCGACACAGCTGCACTTTTGTTCGGTTTTAGCAACGTGGTGACTACACCACGAGAGAAATCTTTTGCGTTTCGGAATTCGCGCGAAGTCAGTCGAAATTCAAGTGCGATGTGCATTCCGCCTTCGGTCCAGTAAGCACAAGCAGATTTGCGACTGGCGTATAGAATGTGTGGAAGTTGGTCACATACGCAAAAGGAAGAGTACTGGACGGTCACGCACGTGTGATGAAAATGTCGAGCGTATCCGAGATGCGTTCACATCGAACCCTTTGAATTCCACATGATGGCCAGGCAAGGAACTTAATCTCATCAAACAGCAGTGTGGCGTGTTCTGAAACGACGACTGCATATTAAGCCTGACCAGTAGATGCTACTGCAGCGATTGTGTCTCGGTGGCCGTAGCAGAAAGTGTGAATTTTGCGTCTCAGTTCTTCAGGATGTGGCAGAGGGGACTTCTCCCGGACGATTCATCTTTTCACACAAATCGACGTTTTATCTATCGGGCAATGTAAACTGCCATAATGTAAAAAATTGGGGGTCATAAAATCTTGGCTTCGTAGTCGAATATGAAAGAGACCCAACAAAACTGAATGTGTTTAGTACCGTTTCTGTTCACAAAGCTTATGGACATTTCTCTTTTTGCGGAGGAAACTGTGACACAAAGCCGTACCTGGACAGGCTGATAAATTGGTTGTTTCGTCAACTTCACGAAGATTCCAATGATTTTATTTTTATGTTTGACAAAGCCCCGAATTACTTTCACCCTGAGATTCGGAGATTAGATTAGATTAGTTTTTCGTTCCATAGATCCGTGTTGAGGAGATCCTCGTGGATGTGGAACATGTCACTTTTTTTTTTAAGCTGAAATAACAATACTAATACTTTGAATATATACAACACATCATTTGTTTCTATTAAAAAATTCGTCAATGGAGTAGAAGGAGTTGGCCACTAGTAAGTCTTTCAGGCTCCTTTTAAACTGATCTTTATTTGTAACTATTATTATTATCTGAACAACAACACCACACAACGTTGGATTGGAAGAGGTGCACAACATCTACATCTACAGCTACTTCTGCATGGACACTCTGCAAATCACAGTTAAGTGCCTAGCAGATGGCTCCTGGAACCACTTCCACAATAATTCTGTATTACTCCGGTCTCGAACAGCGCACGGAGGAAACGAACATCTTTATCTTTCGGTGCGAGCTCTGATTCCCCTTATTTCATTATGATGATCGTTTCTCCCTACGTAAGTAGGCGTCAACCAAATATTTTCGCATTCGTAGGAGAAAGTTCGTGATCGAAACATCGTGAATAGATTCCTCCGCAACGAAAAACACCTTTGTTTTAATGATGTCCACCCCAAATCCTGTATCATGTTAGTGACACCCTCTCCCCTATTTCTCGATAGTGCAAAACGTGGTGCTTTTCTTTGAACTTTCTCCATGTACTCCGTTCATCCTGTCTGGTAACGATCACACATCGAGCACCAGTACTCCAAAAGAGGACGGACAAGCGTAGCGTAGGCAGTCTTTTTAGTGGACCTGTTGCATCTTCTAAGTCTTCTGTCAATAAAACCTAGTCTTTGGTTCGCCTTCCCCACAACATTTTCTAGGCGTTCTTTCCAATTTAAGTTGTTCGTAATTGTAATTCCTAGGTGTTTTGTTGGATTTACGGCCGTTAGATTTGACTGATTTATCGTGGATGACCTCACACTTTTCGTTATTTAGGGTTACCAAGATATTGTTCATTGTTTTTGGTCAGCAGATATCACACCTTGCGATTTTTTTTCTGTGGGTGTACGTAAAAGACAGAGTCTTTGTTCCACTTATGGCCGTTACTCTTCAAGAGCTGAGAAATTGAATTGTTGGAGCTGTCGATTCAATAAACAAGGACCTATTGATTCTTGTGTGGAATGAAATACACTACCGTTTCGATGTTTCTCGAACAACGCATGGTGCTCATGTTGAACGTATGGTACAGTGTCTGTGCGATCATAAAACTTTGAACGTTGATCTGTCCAGTGACATGCCCAATGTGTTTCTGTATTTCATAGTTTGTCTGTGATAAAGAATTAAAATCTGTTCTTTCTTTTCGAATCACCCTGTAGGTCAAACAGGCAGCACGTTTTAAATACACTTCAATGGGCATGTTCCATTTCAATAATAAAACAGCTTTTGGTGAACATCTTTTAACAGTGAAGCACGCTGTTGGACTCATTGAAACGCATTTGGAAATGCTGCTCAATGAATCTGAGGGACAACTGACAATGTTGAAAGTATCTGAGATACTTTTTACAAGAGCCTAGCAACATATTGAAGCAGGAGAACACTGCCTTTTTTTAGAAACTTTGAAATCCCCTTCAGACGCAGCGCATGTACGAGCAACAGCCCCACTCACTGAGCGTAGGCAGCGGCATCGCATCGGCTCATAAACCGTCCTAGCAGCAGGCCGCTGTGCAGACTGGCTCCCGTACACACTGCAAAAGAACGCTCTCTACAACGCCACCAAGCAGAAGCGAATGCAGTCAACCATAACTGTCACAGCCTGCTTCCTCGTAATCTAGTTTCTACACATAGTTTCACTTGTATGAAAAAATGGTTCAAATGGCTCTGAGCACTATGGGACTCAACTGCTGAGGTCATTAGTCCCCTAGAACTTAGAACTAGTTAAACCTAATTAACCTAAGGACATCACACACATCCATGCCCGAGTCAGGATTCGAACCTGCGACCGTAGCGGTCTCGCGGCTCCAGACTGCAGCACCAGAACCGCGCGGCCACTTTGGCCGGCTCACTTTTATGACTTACTGTATTATACTTCCATGGTTTTGCGCTTTTAATGTTTCAAGTATTTTTGTATTTAATTAGACTTAATGGAGTTCCGCGTATTGTGCACAACTGCTACAAATTCGTCGGGCAACAGGTCATGCTGCTCGAACTGTCAACACAACTGGCAATCCTACGACTTCCACATCGCTGTCAACGGGTTATACACAATGTTGGTGTCCACTCTGAAGGTGAGTAAATCTTTGAAACACGTATCTATTTTGTACGAGCTGTAAATAAATGGTTGCCACTATTAAAGTTCCAACCCTTCTATATAATAATACTTTGAAATACATTACTAACAATTTCATCTGTTGCTTTCTATCTAACAGAATTTGTTATAACACAAGTATGGTGTGATAACTGTACCGATTGTGAGTGATGAATGGTAAGTGGAATGTCATGCACATGTATGAGGAATACGAGCGGACCCAAAGTTAACCCTGTGGCAGTCTCCTCTTCTTCTAACATTGTCTAAATTATTCAGCACAATGTTTGGCATAATTTTAAAAATTCACATTATTCTTCAGTTCTACTACACATATTTTTCTATAACTACATGACAAGTTACGATCACTCTGGATCATCTTTAGATCTAAAAACAAACAAAAAGTAAATATGTGCAGTCTAATATTTTACATTAAGTTGGAAAAAAGTGTTCATAAACGTAGAGCTGACCTACGTAGTTGCGTCAACAACCAGACATGCCTTTACATGAAGATCAATTCAAAGTACTGTGCTTTGCAAATGTGGTCTATGTTTTAAATTGGTATCTGGTGGACGCAGACAAGAGGGGAGGGATAGTGGGCGGGGAATGAAGCGAGAGTGATTGGAGAGGGCAAAGGAAGCAGGCAGGGGGATTGATAGGGATGTCATGATTTTAATATGAGGTACTTATGTAAAAATTCTCGTTAAAATATCAATAGTATAGAACAATGGGCGTGTAATGTGTAAGAGCCGTAAACTATTAAAATTATAAAATGAAGCGAGAGGAGACTAGGAGTGGGGAAAGAAGAGAGGGAGGAGGAGGGATGGAGAGGAGAGATGTTATGAGTTTAACAAGAGAGGGTCTTACGCTGAAGCTGCAAAAAATGAATTATGTTAAAATTTTTCATTAAAATGTTAGGAGTATGGATCAATATATGTGTAAAACCGTAAAAGGCATACAATAGTAACATGTGAAAGTAGAAATAAGGTAGCTAAAACTGGATTAATGTAAAATATTTGAAGTGTAGAACGTTACTAGTCTTGATCAGAGAGCATAGAAAGTAAAACTATATGCAAATTCTCGGTCTATTCCTCGACGAATTTGTAGCAGTTGTGAAGCGAATGTCGTGAAGTGTTTCCTTCGTTTAGATATCGAGTTGAACTCACGAGGGCTTAAGTCAGGGGAGTGCAGTAGGTGGTATAGCACTTAGCAGCCCCATCAGTGAAACATATCAGTAACAGCTTGCACTGTGCCTGCTTGAGCATTGTCCTGCAAAATGATGGTCAGGTCGTGGAGAAAGTGTCATCACTTCTGTCTCTATGTTCGTCGTAGGTTGTGTTCCAAAAATGAACAGCTTAGAGTCAGGACCTGACCATCATTTTGCAGGACAATGCACAAGCAGTTACTGATTTGTTTGACTGATGGGGCTGCTAAGTGCTATACCACCTACTGCACTCCCCTGACTTAGGCCCTCGTAAGTTCAACAGTGCCGCTCGAACTGTCAATACAACTAGCACTGCTAATCACTGCTAAGAGTATCCTACGACTTCCACATCGCTGGCAGCGGGTTATACACAACGCTAGTGACTACTTTGAAGGTGAGTAAAACTTTGAAACACGTATCTATTTTGTACGAGCTGTAAATAAATAGTTGCCACTAATAAAGTTCGAATCCTCGCAGTTCTCAGAAAATCGACTCTTCTTAATTTTTGAGAGGACGTACTATACTCAGTTCTGTACAACAAATGGAGCCACAACAAGAATTGATGAAGCATATGAAAACGAGTGAGTAAACAGAGTAGAATGGTCCTAATTTTTGAGTGAGCGTGTTGATGACGTCTTGAACTTGAAGAAGCATATGTCTGAGCTGTACAAGAAATAAATTCAGCTACTTTTTATCTTCGTTTAATTGCTGGTCTTAGAATGAAACGAATCTACTTCCTAATTTATTAAGCATTACTCTATAATATCTTATGAAATAATTCTCTGGGATAAGGAAGTATTGATTGCACAAATGAAATGATCGTGTGGCATTGTCGGCCAGGAGGCCCGAATTGGGGAAATTTGGCCGCCGGGCTGCAAGTCTTATTTCAGGTGACGCCGCATTGGGCGACTTGGACGTAGGTGACGATGAGATGATGATGATGACAGCACAACATCCAGGCCACGAGCGGAGAAAATCTCCAACCCGGCCGGAAAATCCAACGCGGGCCCGTTGCACGGCAGGTAAACATTTCGCCACTCACCTAAGCAGGCGGACACTGATTGCACAAAAACGAGCAGTAAGGGCAACATGTGGTGTACACCAGAAGTCATCTTGTAAGTACCTCTTAAGGAAACTAAGCATTTTATGTGCACCTTCATAACGTGTACCAGGCCTTTTACCTAAGAGCCGTCAGGCGCATATTCTCTGGTGTTTCGGCAGATATTTGTAATTTCGCTTTTGCATTGTGTAGCTGGACTCAGCCCAAACAATTCTTGCTCGTCACTTGTTTCATGTTGAGTCCAGTGTCAACAGAAAGCGTCCCATTACATCAAAACTGTTTTTAAAACAGGATTTTATACGCCCATTCGACAAAGCGCTCCGAAATTAGTCTAGTCCGAAATCCGTTTTATCGATATGGATTAACAGGATGAGTAAAACACGAAGAATAAACAGCCATCCAGCAGCGACTTAGTAACGCTGCATGCTTGACGATATCAGTCAGCACGACCCATGGCAGAGCTTTCGCTGCTAGAGCACAGGTTATTACTCCTGTTTTACTGTCGCAGTTAATAAGGACTGAGTAAAAGAACGTCGTACTAGAGTCATTTGGGACCGCTCTGCCGAATGGACATGTAAAATTCCGCTTTAAAAATAATTTTGTTTGCAACCAGAAAAGAAACCAACGCTTTTCGTCGATACTGGGCGTTGCATGAAAGACCCGATGAGCACTATTTGGTTGGGGCGACTCCGCCTACACAACGCAAAAGAAGAGATTGCAAATATCTGCAGAAACAACAGAGAGAATGCGCCTGATGACTCTTAGGAGAGAGATGTAACAGGAATAAGTGCGGATATTTTCATATGTGGCACCTTAATATGTAAACATATCAGTGTCTTGATTGTTTTTTCTCTGGGTCAAACAGTTTTCCTCAACATGTCACATAATTTATGACCCAATGTTTTCTGCACAGCCGTAGTTGCACCACGAAGTTTATTATGCCTGTTAGCATAGGGATTACTCGCTTTGCGTCCTCGTGTCCACACTTCAACACATGACCCGCTGCCTAGAGGAAAATTAGCATTAATGGATTGCTCTTGCCACATGAACTTGGACGTACTAACCAAACCAAAAACGTACGATTTGTAATAGCTGTAACTTTTAGTCTGCAAACGATGTAAATACCGATGTAATGTTGTTCAGTATACGTCCTCATTTACAAGTAGAAATACCTGCACTTGTACATGTTACACAAGATATATACTGGGTGTCAAAAAGTCTGTATAAATTTGAAAACTGAATAAATCACGGAATAATTTAGATAGAGAGGTACAAATTGACACACATGCTTGGAATGACATGGGGATTTATTAGAACCAAAAAAATATAAAAGTTCAAAAAATGTCCGACAGATGGCGCTTCATCTGATCAGAATAGCAATAATTAGCATAACAAAGTAAGACAAAACAAAGATTATGTTCTTTACGGGGAATGCTCAATATGTCCACCATCATTCTTCAACAATAGCTGTAGTCGAGAAATAATGTTGTGAACAGCACTGTAAAGCATGTCCGGAGTTTTGGTGAGGCATTGGCGTAGGATGTTGTCTTTCAGCATCCCTAGAGATGTCGGTCGATCACGATACACTTGCGACTTCAGGTAACCCCACAGCCAAAATAATCGCACGGACTGAGGTCTGGGGACCTGGGAGGCCAAGCATGACGAAAGTGGCGGCTGAGCACACGATAATCACCAAACGACACGCGCAAGAGATCTTTCACCCGTCTAGCAATATGGGGTGGAGCGCCATCCTGCATAAACATCGTACGTTCCAGCAGGTGTTTATCAGCCAGGCTGGGGATGATACGATTTTGTAACATATCGGCTTACCTCTCACCCGTCATGGTAGCAGTTACAAAACCAGAATCACGCATTTCCTCCAAGAAAAAAGGCCCGATAACGGTAGATGTGATAAATCCAACCCATACTGTGACTTTCTCGTCGTGCAGTCGTGGGCGTTGACAGACCCTAGGAGCGTGAAATGAGCTTCGTCGGTCCACAACACGTTATTCAACCAATCGTCATCTTCCGCCATCTTTTGAAACGTCCACACCGCAAATGCCCTCCGCTTCACTAAATCGCCAGGTAACAGTTCGTGATGCCGATGGATTTTGTACGGATAGCATCGGAGGGTACGCCTAACTGCCAAGCAAACAGTAGTGTATGGAATTCCGGTGCGACGTGCGACTGCACGAGCGCTGACTTCCCCGTGCATAGACAAACCCGCTACAGTCTCCAGTTCTTCCTGAACTGTCTCAGCAGCATTACGCCTTGTGCTCGGTCGGCCATTAAGGGATCTATCGTCTAAACAACCCGCGACTTCAAACTCCGAAATCATTCTCGCCACAGCTGCATTTGTCAATGGACCTTTACCCATTCGAATCCCCTTCCTATGGCGATAGGATCGTAATGCTGAACTAGCACATTCCCCATTCTGATAACACAGCTTCACTAAAAGTGCCTTTTCAGGTAACGTCAACATGCTGCGACTGCTGGCGCATCTGATTCTCTCCCACATTACAGCTCCTTTTATACACGATTGTCATGTGTAGTCACTGGCGTTTTGCTGTCCAGCGCAATCTGTCGGACATTTGTGAACTTTATTTTTTTCTTGTAATAAAACCCCATGTCATTCCAAGCATCTGTGTCAATGTTTACCTCTCTATCTACATTATTCCGTGGTTTATTAAGTTTTCAAATTTATACTGACTTTGTGATCACCCGGTATATACAGGGTGTAGGGTGGGCCAAGTAAAAGTGGTCCGGAGATCAGGTGTCGGTGAAGTATTCGTCCTCATAATGGATATGCTGTGTCGGTCTCTTCATTTGGTAGGAGTCTGAAGCGTTTCCTGGTGAAATGCAGAAACATTTTCTGGAGTGCAGGCACGTTTCGGAGTGTGTTTTGACTTGTTCTAAACTGATCCTGTCTGATGCTATTTTCGGACTAAGCGTTGCTTGGCACTCTTTGTTGGCACCACTAAACTTCTCAGTATGCAACTGACCACACCATTTCCACAACTTTGTTGTCACGTAAATTTCCACAACGAATACCCGCTGCTCCACTGCGAGTACCGTCATCCCCTTTGCGCTGTTCTACTGACACTGACACACTTCGCGCTACGCTCTGGATCACATGACGGGCGTACATGTCGTGTGTGGTTATATCCATACAGCCACGTCCAGCTGTATCCGCTAGTCCCTGACACTTTTATTTGCCCCCCCCCCCCTCTCCCCTATGTCCATCACAATTTACCGAACGAGGTGGCGCAGTGGTTAGTGCAGTGGACTCGTGTTTGGGAGGACGACGTTTGAAACCCGTGCACGGCGATCCTGATTCAGGTTTTCTGTGATTTCCCTCAATCGCTTCAGGAAATGCCGGAATGGTTCCTTTGAGAGAGCACAGCACATTTTGTTCCCCATCGTTCCCTAATTCGATGGAACCGAAGACATCGCTGTTTGACCCTGCCCATAAACCAACCAATCATCACAATTTGAGAAGAATAGTCATGTCCGTATTTCAATACCACAGAAAGGAATGACTTTTATTACACGTTACTAAAGCTGCCAGTAACTCAGAGAAAAGATCAATATGAAGCAACAAAAATCTTTATTCATTGCCCTATAACACAAACTGTATGACAGATAGTAATATAAGTTTTAATGTGTTGTTGTTGTTGTTGTGGTCTTCAGTCCTGAGACTGGTTTGATGCAGCTCTCCATGCTATTCTATCCTGTGCAAGAAAAACATGTTCAAATGTATGTGAAATCTTATGGGACTTAACTGTTAAGGGGGGTAGACGTCAAACGGGCCGACTTGGAGCAGAAGAGGCATCACAGGACATTTTAGTTTTCCTGTCTATACTTTTACAAGTAAATTGATAAAACTTTGTCAGTATGACCAGGAAGGATTCAGGATTCACACTCGTAGCAGCGGAAGTTCAAAAACATAACAAAATAATTTTTTTTTTCATGTGAAATTTCATCATTTTTTCACTTGCTATTGGCTGCATTTGTTGCTATAGGTACACTTTTCTTCATAAGTAAGAGAGGCTGTTCGATGAATTTTGCACAGCATGCAAACCATACTTACAGGTGTCTGAAACTCTAGAATCTATTTAATATATGAAAAAATGAATGAGCTGCTACGTTTTAAACTTTATGTTTAGCAGAAAATAAAATTTTGTAGCTAATTATCTCAATTTTTACCACAGTTTTTAATAGATTTGGAAAACTCTAGATTTTCATACACCTGTAGGTATGGTTTGTATGCTGTGCAAAATTCATCAAAGAATCTCTCTTACTTGTGAAGAAAAATGTACCCATAGCAACAAATGCAGCCAACAGTAAGTGAAGAAAAGATGAAATTTCATATCTAAAAAAATTTATTTTGTTATGCTTTTGCACTTCCACTGCTATGAGTGTGAATCCTGAATCCATCCTGGTCATGCTGACAAAGTTTTATGAATTTATTTGTAAATGTATAGACAGTAGAAAATAAAATGTCCTGTGATGCCTCTCCTGCTCCAAGTCGGCCCGTTTGACGTCCTACCCCCCTTAAGGTCATCAGTCCCCAGTCACTAAGCTTACACACTACTTAACCTAAATTATCCTAAGGACAAACACACACACCCATGCCCGAGGGAGGACTCGAACCTCCGTCGGGACCAGCCGCCTGTGCAAGACTCTTCATCTCCCAGAACCTACTGCAACGTACATCCTTCTGAATCTGCTTAGTGTATTCATCTCTTGGTCTTCCTCTACGACTTTTATCCTCCACGCTACCTTCCAATACGAAATTGGTGATCCCTTAATACGTCAGAATATGTCCTACCAACCGATCCCTACTACAAGTTGTGCCACAAACTCCTCTTCTCACCAATCCTATTCAATACCTCCTCATTAGTTATTTGATCTACCCATCTAATCTTCAGCATTCTTCTCTCGCACCACATTTTTAAAGCTTCTATTCTCTTCTTGTCTAAACTATTTAACGTCCATGTTTCACTTCCATACATGGCTACACTCCATACAAATACTAACACAAAATTTTTTGTTCTGGATAACTCCTCCTAATCCAGCGACGAATTTTTATTTAAAAACGGGTAGCCTGTTCATGTTCACTAATGCTGGGTCATCGGACCTATTTTCAAGGGTTGACTAATATTTTGTCCGTGTAAGAGATGTGATAATGAGGAAAGAGAGACTAGGTTGCGAACGGAAGAATAACAAAAAAAAAAGGTTCAAATGGCTCTGAACACTATGGGACTTAATTTCTAAGGTCATCAGTCCCCTTAGAACTACTTAAACCTAACTAACCTAAGGACATCACACACATCCATACCCGAGGCAGGATTCGAAACTGCGACCGTTGCAGTCGCGCGATTTCGGACTGAGGTGAATAGAACCGCTCTTCCACCGCGGCCGGCTGAAGAATCCCGGCAGTTTATTTTGCCTCGGTCGGTACGCTAACGGAACGGAATTGAAAATGGCTAACTTGGGTACGAAATTCACTCCGCTATGCTGTGAAAAGTGGGGTGCGAAGTACGTTGAAGACTTTATTGACTGACTGTAGTATTATCCTCATGCCTCTAGCTTATAACTTCTGAAATGACCTGAGAACAAGATACGGCGCCTGCGAAGCCATTTCTGCCGCCCTCCTTTGGCTGGAGGAATAATATAGGGAGGGACGTACAACAGACGGCAGTACCCATCGCCACGCGCCATAAATCGGCTATCGGATTACGTACGTAGATTTGAATTTAGATTTCGAAGTCACGAAGGCAGGCGGTCGGTGAGGCCCTGTTTAATGACGTGGGCCGTAACCTTGGAAGCTCACAGCGTTATTGGCACTATCCCAGGCCAGCCCCGGTTCCTAGACGGAGTTGAATATTTATCTACCGGAACCGTGGGAGAGTCATCTTTTCCACCACAAGCAAACGTTCCACAGTCGTAACTGCAGCCATAAAGCACCCTTACTAGGTCGCGCGAGTCGTTTGTGAAAGAACTTAAGTATACGCCTTAAGCGTATGTTAGAGTAAGCTTTAATATGATACCAAAGGCGATCGTCCCCCCTTTCGTTCCGTTCGTTTTTTCACCGCAAAATTTTCCGAGCGTTCTGTTAATATGATTCAACACGGCAAGAGACACAGACCAGGAGGGACAAACGATGAGATTCGTATGATATTATCTAAGTTCTCAATAGGTTCCCTGTTTACACACGTTTAAAACGAAACCTTACATAGACGCATTAATTGTGCAAAAGGTTGAGTTCATATCTGTACGTTCTCTGCAACCAGTGCCTTTGCTCATTATTGCCCTACTAGCCATTAAAATTGCTACACCACGAAGATAACGTGCTACAGACGCTAAATTTAACCGACAGGAAGAAGATGCTGTGATATGCAAATTATTAGCTTTTCAGAGCATTTTCACAAGGTAGGCGCCGGTGGCGACACCTACAACGTGCTCACATGAGGAAAGTTTCCAACCCATTTCTCATACACAAACAGCAGTTGACCGGCGTTGCCTGGTGAAACGTTGTTGTGGTGCCTCGTGTAAGGAGGGGAAATGCGTACATCAGGTTTCCAACTATGATAAAGGTCGGATGGTTAGCCTATCGCGATTGCGGTTTATCGTATCGCGACATTGCTGCTCGCGTTGATCGAGATCCAATGACTGTTAGCAGGATATGGAATCGGTGGGTTCAGGAGGGTAATACGGAACGCCATGCTGGATCCCAACGGCTTCGTATCACTAACAGTCGAGATGACAGGCATCTTATCCGCACGGCTGTAACGGATCGTGCAGCCACGTCTCGATCCCTGAGTCAACAGATGGGGACGTTTGCAAGATAACAACCATCTGAACGAACAGATCGACGACATTTGCAGCAGCATGGACTATCAGCTCGGAGACCACGGCTGTGGTTACCCTTTACGCCGCATCACAGACAGGAGCGCCTGCAATGGTGTACTGAACGACGAACCTGGGTGCACGAATGGCTAAACGTTATTTTTTCGGATGAATCCAGGTACTGTTTACAGCATCATGATGGTCGCATCCGTGTTTCCGTGCATGATGGAAGGATGTGACTGATGACAGGTGTAAAGGTCAAGTAGTATACCTTCGTGGGCGACCTTTACTTTCAGCATGAAAACGCACCACGACACTGCCCCAGAGTGGTGAGATGTCGTTTGTGCGGTCCGCAGGTCAATTACCTACTTCTTTTTAAGGGTATCTGGGACGTCATCGAATGGATTGTACGTACTTTGGACCCAACAGCACAGGTAAATCAGCACGAGATGTGGACGGGTGTAGATACGTCATGCATCTATCTCTACATCATTTCTCTGTAGTTCAAAATTAAGTGCTTGGCAAGCGTTAACAGAACCACTCTCACACTAGTTGTCGGCCTCTTCACTTTCGAATAGCAAATGAGAAAAATAGCCAACTCTTTCCGTGCGATCTCTGATTTCTAGTATTTTGACACGACGATCAATTCTCCCTATGTAGGTGAGATACAACAAAATATTTTTGCATTCGGAGGAGAAAGTCGGTGTGATGATTGAAATTTTGTGAAAAATCTCTCCGCAACGGAAGACGCCTACGTTTGATGACTACCAACACCATCTCGCGAATCATAGCCGTGACCCTCTTGCATCTCGCGATAATACAAAACGAGATGCCTTTCTTTGAATGTATATCCCCAGTCAGTGGTGCGTGGTAAGGATTCAATATTGCGCAGCAATACTACAGAACATGGAAGACAAGTGTAGTTAGTCTGTTTAATAGATGTGTTGTGTCTAGTAAGTTTTCTGCCAATAAAACGCAATCTTTCGTTCGCCTTTCCCACAACACTTTCTAGACGATGTTTCAAATTTAAGTTGTTTGTTGTTGTAATCCGTTGTAATTCAGCTGAATCGATAATATTTAAATTTGTATTACTTATCACATGGCCGGCCGCTGTGGACGAGCGGTTCTAGACGCTTCTGTCCGGAACCGCGCTGCTGCTACGGTCGCAGGCTCGAATCCTGCCTCGGGCATGGAGGTGTGCAATGTCCTTAGGTTAGTTAGGTTTACGTAGTTCTAAGCCTAGGGGACTAATGACCTCAGATGTCTACCGCAAGTCCCATAGTGCTTAGAGTTATTTTTGATTTATCAAATGTCTGAAATTTGACGAATTCTGTTTAGTACTCTTGTGAAGAACTTCACTGTTTTTGTTGTTCATGGCTAACTCCCACTTTTTGAACCATAAAGGTACCTTGTCTAAATTATTACGTAATTTTTATTGCTCTCGTGACTGTACTAGACGGTAAACGACAGCATCACCTGTAAAATATCTTAGGGGCTGATCACACTGTTTCTCAAATCATTTATACAGGTTAGAAACAGCAGAGGGGCCATAAAACTTTCTTGATGAACTTCAGATATCATTTCTGTCAAATTACTAATAATTGTGTCCTTTTTGACAGGAGATTTCGAACTGAGGCGACACTCCAGAGGCACGCAAGTTGATTAGAAGCGGCTTGTGAGGAACATTGTAAAAAAACCTTATGGCATATGGAATCCAGTTGAGAGCATCAGGCTGGACTCCAACGAAATGTCATTGACAGGCCCGCGTCACCACGCATCACTGTACGTCATAACGGCAAATGGAGCAGCTAGACTCTGTTAAAACGATTTTGTATATTTCAGTTGTTACTGAATATAAATATTCAAAGTCGAATTACTTTCCACTGCTCTCAGTTCCCCGTGAAGTACTCACTAGTACTCACTGCATTCTGCATTATATTTGCAGCACGGACAATGAAATGTGGAAGTTTCTTTCAGGAATACAGTGAATCGAAAAATGATCACGACTCCAAATGATGCTGGGATTTATTCAACACACCGCAATCAATGGTGGCTTGTACCTACCTCAGATATCAACCGTCCCACATGTCAAGGTTTTCCACGTCACTTAATGATAATTAAGGGGGGACGTTGATGAAATTCACCAAAAATGTCAATTTTCGATTTATTTTTCATGTATTAATACAACTCATGGGCAGTAAGTTCCCAAAGTTTCAATGTTTAAATCGTATCCAAAGTGCCTGAAAATTAATTAAAAGTGTGACGCGGCCTCCCTACCACGCCAAGCTCAGAGGGATAACAACCCCTACATTCACAAGGAGAGGCTCCCAAATTGTATCTTGGATCTTGTTAAGCGCACTTACAGGTTTCTGACCGACCTGCACTTCTCAAAAAGTGTCTTCATGGCAAAATCCAACATCCAAATGAGTCTCTAAATTCACTCATATGGAAACGGTGCGCTAAAGATGCATTTGCATCTACTACGGTTGTCAGAATTGCAACTTATGATGCAGTTGTTGTCTTTAATGATGGCAACGTCGGGAGGATAAAGGTATTAGAAAGAATGGGCTTCAAAATAGGAAATTTTACTCAAGACATCCTGAGAAAAAAAAAATAGATTTACAGCGCGTCTCTGCAAAAATGGTTCAAATGGCTCTGAGCACTATGGGACTTAACAGCTGTGGTCATCAGTCCCCTAGAACTTAGAACTACTTAAACCTAACTAACCTAAGGACATCACACACATCCATGCCCGAGGCAGGATTCGAACCTGCGACCGTAGCAGTCTCGCGGTTCCGGACTGAGCGCCTAGAACCGCGAGACCACCGCGGTCGGCGCGTCTCTGCAGCTGAAAAGTCAGTTGAAGACCTGGTAAAGGAAAGAAGACAGACAACAAGAAACCAGAAGAGAAGCCTTGAAAGGAAAGACGACCCAGAGTACAAATGTGATGCCTTCTAAAGAAGTGACATAAGGAAAAATGTTAGATTGAACTTTAAATTGCTTTTCCTGAAAAGTTTCTTTTTTAAAGTTGATCTACCTTTTCCTCGGATTCTATGAATGCTAGAATTATGAAATTTTGTACACATATTTCTGTAGATCTAATAAACGTTGTATCTAGAGCAAATTTTGAAATTCTGATTCCAAGCTGAGATATAGGGCAAAGCGCTTGAAATTTTGCATGAATTTAAAATTGCACTTGTGGAATTATAATTAAGAAATTATGAAAATTCTCCTATTTGACCTACTCCAAAAATCTCATGAGAGAAGCTTGCAACATATAAAGAGATGAAACAGAGTAATTTTTGTAGAAATCGCTTGAATAGTTTCTGAGAAAAAGGAACATACATTATTTTTTGAAAATAACACTTCAAATTTCATTAAAAAAAGTTAAATATATATAATCAAAGGATTTTGTATGTACATGTGTTACTTTCATGTAAAGCGTGGTACAAAATTTCATTGCCATATCTCCAAAACTGTGCATTTGGTGCATTTTTTAAATAGTGTGTGTTTTTCATCAACGTCCCACCTTTACTCCATTAGTCCTCACAGCAGCAACCTACCCTTGTTTTCTACTCTTCCCCAAAGACATCCTGTCATCTCTTCGGAATAAAACGAATAGTTACGAAAGCTATGAATAGTTTTTAAACGTTTACGTGTGTACAGGAATTTCGCGTCCTGAATGTTGTACCGTTCACCTATAGTGTCACATTATTTTTCAGATAATAAAAATGAATATAAACATAAATCTGTACTGTGTTTCATTAGTCTCGTCTCACACAGAACATTACTGACGTCAACGCAAAACGTGGTGCACAATGGAATATTGAAAATCTCTGTACTGACAAACTTCGTCACGTATTCCTTCCCATAGCAGGCAACGGCCCTTGTCAACGATCGCTGATATACGTATGCGTAATGTACATTCGAAATAGCACAGAAACTTTGAATTTCTCTGACTCTCCGGTAGAGAACTTCTAGTAAACTCGCTCACAGCAACGTGGCATTCGACAACCGCTAGACAAACTACCAGTACTGAGTTGCACGAGTAGTCTCGCAAAGTTGATCACTGTGCGCGTAGAAGCGTGCAGGTCTGCCTTCAGTTTAACTATGTGACGGAAACGTTTGTCGGAAGTAACACAATTCTGAAGACATGTCAAGAAACCGTTTACGATCCGAGTCGTAAAATGGTGCACTTGCGAGACACGTGTGGAGCTGCGAAGAGATTATCCGAAATTAAATTTTATCACGTGAACAGAACTGGCGTGGCTGTGATTAACGTATGTAGTGTATTGTTAGAACGTGTAATTGCAGCACAACATTTATATCGGAAACTAATCTGCCCATTTAGCAAAAAAAAAAAAAAAAAAAAGATGTCTGCACTGCATACTTCACTAGCAAACACATTCCATGAATTTTATGTTATGACTCGCTTGGCAGTTGGTTTTAGATGGAACATTGTAAATAACTCGACAAGATAATCCATTTTTGTCTATTTTCAGAAAATGTCATTTTATACGAACTGTGTTTCTACGTACAGGACGCTTTTTAGTGTCACTGATTCAAAGATAAGCCCATCTTCTGGCGTACTATGAAACAAAGAAGGCACAACCGCCAGAGACCTTAAATGATCATTTATAATATGTCAAGATCTTACAATATGCTCATCAAATACATAAAGGTATAACAAAGGGAGGAGGCGCTGCAAATATATGCTGTACATTGCTTTGAAATCGCCCCCGCCATGTTAGTTTCCCCTAAATATTAGCAGATATACTTCACAATTGCTTCTTGTTCTCTATTTCTGTCTAATCTAAGTAACAGTTGTTTTAAACTGTAAATAGTAAACGGCTTTCGTGAGTAGCACGGCATCAGGAAAGCATTTTCATACATGTTTCTGATCATAAAGGATAGTTGATCCAGTAACACTACACATTGGCCTCGTTACTCTTTCTTTTTGTTACGCATTTCAAATAACCAAGAAGCGAAGTTTGTGATGTGAAAAAGCTGGTTCCGTAATCCAGCGTTTGCTTTGATACGGACTGACGAAACTGATGTTCATTAAAAGTCCTGTTCCCGAAAATTCTGAGAACTCATTTTGCTTTGTCTAGACGGTTTGCAATATGTCCTTCTCTCCGCGTTCAAACGAAGCCCTCTACGAGTTGTACTAATAAGAAATGTAAAATCAAATTAGAGAAATAAAACCACTATCGAAAAATTCGCGTATATAAAAGAAAATATCGCTTGAACGAGGCCACGTACGAATGAAATGTGATTCCTTTGCACTTTAGACTATAATCAAAACGATTAGAACATCTGAAAATGATGTAAACTGGCATCCGCCGGAAGCAAATGTTTGAGGCTACCAACATGGTGGACGTTGGCTTCAAGTTTGTGACATCATGACAATGCCACAATGACCACACACAACATCACTTCATTTTTCTGGTGTATATTGTAAAACGTATTTGTATTTCACGCTACCACTCAATTTCTTTGGTGCTTGTAGATAATCTGTTTCGTAGTATACAACAAGACGTGAATTACTGTACCGTAAGAGCAGAAAATGAGCTTGTAACACGAATTATGGGTCGTGTAAAATGAAATAATTTTTTTTTGAAACATAGGCTAGCCGTGTGCTTTATTACGTAATCTACCTGTTCTATTACGCATTATATACCTGGCGCCGTGATACTGTATAAAAAAAACGGTTTATTGTTCATCTAGATTGCATATATCTTCGTCGAACCATCTTCAGGTCTGTTGAGATAAGAAAATGAAATAACTAACCATCATACAACTTATCCACAACGCTGCTATTACACCATATCTAAAAGCATATGTACCTAAGTATGTAGGATACAAGAGTAACCTATCGAATACCGTAAGCAATATGGATACTATGCCATATAAAAATGTAGTAGAGCGGTAGCTTTCCCGTTGTTAACATAAGGCCGCGAGGCAATTGCCAGTAGGTGCCGTGAGTGTTCAAACCGCGCTCCTGAATTACGCCTGGTACATTTGTCATATATTAATTAAAAATATATTTCCAGATTTAATTAATAAACGTTAGTTCACGAAGCACTAACACGACCTCCCGACAGTTGCCTTGCGGGCTGATATTAACAACGCAAATGCAACCACACAGTTTTATTGTTCTACGGCGAAGCATGTATATTGCTTTCAGAAATTGTCGGGTTATTCTTGTATCCGACATACTGAGCTACGTTGTGGAACGTTTCGTATTATGTCTGCTGTAATAACAGTCACATGATAGTCAGTTATTTTATTTTTATAGTCTCGACTGATCTGCCGATGGTTGCACGGAAATGAAACCACTCATAACTTTGAAAATATATTCAAGCTATACGTACAATGAAATGTGGTCGACAACACTGACTGCTGTTTATCTCCAAAGAAGAATATGTGTCGGCTATTGCGTGGCAATCTCACAATATTCATTATAGCCTCTAACACGTGTTTGCCTTTGTGGGCTTCAGTCGACAGGAAGTAGATTAAACATACGCATAATATCACGAAAAACGAGTCTTTTACAGACTGACACAGCTAAAGAGACGCGTTTCCCTTAAGTTAATCGTCAAAAGGAGTAGCGTAACGCATTCAGTAATTGCCTGGACACGCCCTATTGACTTTACATTCGACCTTAAAAACCATGGATCGCCTGCCCCGTGTTAAGGCCGATTCACACTAAACGTCAATGGATCGTCACATGACGTCATGTGAATTCGCTTAGTCGAATACTGAACGGTGAAAGTTGTTGTTGTTGTTGTCTTCAGTCCTGAGACTGGTTTGATGCAGCTCTCCATGCTACTCTATCCTGTGCAAGCTTCTTCATCTCCCAGTACCTACTGCAGCCTACATCCTTTTGAATCTGCTTAGTGTATTCATCTCTTGGACTCCCTCTACGACTTTTTACCCTCCACGCTGCCCTCCAATACTGAATTGGTGATCCCTTGATCCTCAGAACATGTCCTACCAACCGATCCCTTCTTCTGGTCAAGTTGTGCCACAAACTTCTCTTCTCCCCAATCCTATTTAATACTTCCTCATTAGTTATGTGATCTACCCATCTAATCTTCAGCATACTTCTGTAGCACCACATTTCGAAAGCTTCTATTCTCTTCTTGTCCAAACTATTTATCGTCCATGTTTCACTTCCATACATGGCTACACTCCACACAAATACTTTCAGAAATGACTTCCTGACACTTAAATATATACTCCATGTTAACAAATTTCTCTTCTTCAGAAACGCTTTCCTTGCCATTGCCAGTCTACATTTTATATCAACTCTACTTCGACCATCATCAGTTATTTTGCTCCCCAAATAGCAAAACTCCTTTACTACTTTAAGTGTCTCATTTCCTAATCTAATTCCCTCAGCTTCACCCGACTTAATTCGACTACATTCCATTATCCTCGTTTTGCTTTTGTTGATGTTCATCTTATATCCTCCTTTCAAGACACTGTCCCTTCCATTCAACTGCTCTTCCAGGTCATTTGCTGTCTCTGACAGAATTACAATGTCATCGGTGAACCTCAGAGTTTTTATTTCTTCTCAATGGATTTTAATGCCTACTCCTAATTTTTCTTTTGTTTCCTTTACTGCTTGCTCAATATACAGATTGAACCACATCGGGGAGAGGCTACAACCCTGTCTTACTCCCTTCCCAACCACTGCTTCCCTTTCATGTCCCTCGACTCTTATAACTGCCATCTGGTTTCTGTACAAATTGTAAATAGCCTTTCGCTCCCTGTATTTTACTCCTGCCACCTTTAGAATTTAAAAGAGAGTATTCCAGTCAACATTGTCAAAAACTTTCTCTAAGTCTACAAATGCTGGAAACGTAGGGTTGCCTTTCCTTAATCTTTCTTCTAAGATAAGTCGTAAGGTCAGTATTGGCTCACGTGTTCCAGTGTTTCTACGGAATCCAAACTGATCTTCCCCGAGGTTGGCTTCTACTAGTTTTTCCATTCGTTTGTATAGAATTCGTGTTAGTATTTTGCAGCTGTGACTTATTAAACTGATAGTTCGGTAATTTTCACATCTGTCAACACCTGCTTTCTTTGGTATTGGAATTATTATATTCTTTTTGAATCTGAGGGTATTTCGCCTGTTTCATACATCTTGCTCACCAGATGGTAGAATTTTGTCAGGACTGGCTCTCCCAGGGCCGACAGTAGTTCCACTGGAATGTTGTCTACTCCCGGGGCTTTGTTTCGACTCAGGTCTTTCAGTGCTCTATCAAACTCTTCACGCAGTATCATATCTCCCATTTTATCTTCATCTAAATCCTCTTCCATTTCCATAATATTGTCCTCAAGTACATCGCCCTTGTATAGACCCTCTATATACTCCTTCCACCTTTTTGCTTTCCCTTCTTTGCTTAGAACTGGGTTTCCATCTGAGCTCTTGATATTCATACAAGTCGTTCTCTTATCTCCAAAGGTCTCTTTAATTTTCCTGTAGGCAGTATGTATCTTACCCCTAGTGAGATAAGCCTCTACGTCCTTGCATTTGTCCTCTAGCCATCCCTGCTTAGCCATTTTTGCACTTCCTGTCGATCTCATTTTTGAGACGTTTGTATACCTTTTTGCCTGCTTTATTTACTGCATTTTTATATTTTCTCCTTTCATCAATTAAATTCAATATATCTTCTGTTACCCAAGGATTTCTACTAGCCCTCGTCTTTTTACCTACTTGATCGTCTGCTGCCTTCACTACTTCATCCCTCAAAGCTACCCATTCTTCTTCTACTGTATTTCTTTCCCCCATTCCTGTCAATTGTTCCCTTATGCTCTCCCTGAAACTCTGTACAACCTCTGGTTCTTTCAGTTTATCCAGGTCCCATCTCCTTAAATTCCCACCTTTTTGCAGTTTCTTCAGTTTTAATCTACAGGTCATAACCAATAGATTGTGGTCAGAGTCCACATCTGCCCCTGGAAATGTCTTACAATTTAAAACCTGGTTCCTAAATCTCTGTCTTACCATTATATAATCTATCTGATACCTTTTAGTATCTCCAGGGTTCTTCCATGTATACAACCTTCTTTCATGATTCTTAAACAAAGTGTCAGCTATGATTATGTTGTGCTCTGTGCAAAATTCTACCAGGCGGCTTCCTCTTTCATTTCTTAGCCCCAATCCATATTCACCTACTACGTTTCCTTCTCTCCCTTTTCCTACACTCGAATTCCAGTCACCCACGACTATTAAATTTTCGTCTCCCTTCACTATCTGAATAATTTCTTTTATTTCATCAGACATTTCTTCAATTTCTTCGTCATCTGCAGAGCTAGTTGGCATATAAACTTGTACTACTGTAGTAGGTGTGGGCTTCGTATCTATCTTGGCCACAATAATGCGTTCACTATGCTGTTTGTAGTAGCTTACGCGCATACCTATTTTGCTATTCATTATTAAACCTAATCCTGCTTTACGCCTATTTCATTTTTGTTTATAACCCTGTAGTCACCTGACCAGAAGTCTTGTTCCTCCTGCCACCGAACTTCATTAACTCCCACTATATCCAACTTTAACCTATCCAGTTCCCTTTTTAAATGTTCTTACCTACCTGCCCGATTAAGGGAAAGTGAGGCTACGAAATACTATCCATGATACAAAAAGTCGGAATATCGAAACTGCGGAACTTGTAACACCGAAAACGCAGATAATATACCTCCATCACTATTCAAAACTTTTATCCGTTTAATATCCGTTGATAACTTGCACTGTATTTCTGATTCTGAATCTGTAAGCTTTATTTGCAGATCTATATTTAATACGTAATCGATTTAATAGAGTATTTATTTCTGTCTGTACATATTTGATTATAATTATAATGAAAATATTGTAAATTGTTGGGTAATAGCCAAGGGAACTTTATTTAAATGTATCGATACCATCGACGTAATAGCAGTTGTATTACAATCCAATAGGCCCAATTGGAGGGAGGAGATTACAAACTAGCAACGAAAAAGATTATTAATGGCCAAAGCAAACTTTATAACGAATATTCTTGATCAGTGCTGAGACTGGAGACAACAATCTAAATATCATTATTTATTTTCTAGCAAAAATATAAGATATATATAATTATACATCAAACCGTATGTATGATGCCTTAGCCAATATATTTTTTTCTTACGTCATAAATAACTGTATTTTCCCCCTTCATTAGAGTTGGTTCTCTCCCTTAAAAATCTCATTTAATGAATAATGCTCTACCAACTTACATTCTTATTTATGCTCAGTGTAGATGACAAGTCTATTCCGTCGTTGTAAAACCAAAACTATTCGTCGCTTTCATATACCTGACCTCGTTTATGGAAGAACACTCAATGGAAAAAATATTCAACGTGTCATGGAACATTTGCAGTTTGCCACGAAAACAAAGCAAAATAAAATAAAGTAAGTATCGTGAAGACACAAAAACCTGACGTCCATTACATGATAAAATAACTGAGCACGGTGAAAGTAGCTTAAATTCCGATGTTAGCAGACGACGACACTGTCAAAACGTTCTTTCCGAGAAACCTTTACATTTCGTAATCGTCCGTTAAACGGCCTGATTGAATAACGCCATTTGAAATGCATTGTGGAAAGTTTGATGTGACTAGACGCGACGGCAAGTGTGCATCAGCCTTCAGTTCTCCTCTGTCCCTAGTGACTTCAATATCGACGAGACTTTAACGGCTAACTGTTTTTTCTTTTTTGTCAACGGCCATTGTGTCGTACTTTTACATTGCTTCTGTGTGTTCTGAATACATGCAGCCATCTTTCTTTCGATGAAATGCCCAATTGCACTACACGACATTGTGAGTCTTGCGAGCAGTAGCTTATTTTTATATCGTAACTTCGGGCCTAGTACCTATTGCTACATTATCGTTAGCATGTTACAATGTTCGCCGTAAGTTTCTAACGAATTACATGTAATTTATTAACATCTAACTACAGAATTCAATGTCATTTAGTGAGTCATCTGAAAAATGCGACAAAAGTTAATATATCTTCAAGCAAAGAATTTTCTGGTAGAATTACTGTCGCACAGACGCCGTAACTGTAGAAAAACTAGAAATGAAAAAAAAAGAAATAAATATCGAGTGAAACACGCAGAGTTAGTGGCTGGCTCTGAGCACTATGGGACTTAACATCTATGGTCATCAGTTCCCTAGAACTTAGAACTACTTAAACCTAACTAACCTAAGGACAGCACACAACACCCAGTCATCACGAGGCAGAGAAAATCCCTGACCCCGCCGGGAATCGAACCCGGGAACCCGGGCGCGTGAAGCGAGAACGCTACCGCACGACCACGAGCTGCGGACGCGTAGCGTTAGTGTTTCTGTTAGGAATATAAAATCTGTACGACAACATAACTGTGCGTGATCGAAACCACGCATCGGCGACATAAGAGAAAGGTGCATTGTCTACTTACATTGTTTTGAGGTTGACAGGCTTGCTTTTGGTAAAATTAAGCTATTGAAACAGCTTAAAAAGGCCATTCTGCAGGTACATAGTCGCTATGAACAACCAGTAACTGATGGTGAACAAAATCGGTTCAGAAAAATAGAAGGATCTTCATCTAGAAGCTCTGTAATAAGACGTACATTAACAAATTCACGTTCCTTTCAGAACTGTTACCATAACATGAAAGAGTCTTCTAGCTTTCTTTTATTCGCTTTTCTGGTTAAAATGTTTGTAGAAAGTAATTCTTGTTGGTCAAGAAATGAAAAATAAATAATTCGCAGCCCACTTCACAAAATCAGTGCTGTTTACTACGCGAATTCGAACCGCACTGATGCGAAATTCGAGACCACTGGATGTCTTGGTTCGATTACGTACGTTGCTTTAAAAACAATTACGATGGATATGTACCCGTCTGAATCTCCTATGCCGCGACGTAAATGTATTATTCGGTTGAAATGTAACTGTATACTAAAACTTCACGTTAGGTTGCGCTAGGTGTCCGGGCTGTACACTAAAATATATACAGAACAATAAGAAGAATGTTAATGGGTCATAGGTCTTACTAATAATAATAATTGCGAAAGATGGCGTTGCATGGTGTCTAGGATGCAAGTCATATGATGACGTTGGATAGTTTCTAGGATTCAGCTCATATGTAAATCGCAGCTAATAAATAAAATCTCAAATTCTCGGTTGAAATCTATGGAAACATTTAAATCAACGAAACTTTCGATTGAAGAATACATTTCAGATTTGTCGACAGTTCAGTCGCCCTGTCACTTGACTAGATCAAGTAAGGACGACTGCAAAACTCTTGTGTTTGAGTCGAGCTACCGTCTGTCAATCCGACACTGCACAAACCCGCTATTTTTTCCATCACACAGGTGTTGCACGGTCAGTGTTTTTCGTCGACTATGAAAAATCCATTGAAGTTCTTTGCTTGGCACCACCTTTCCAATAGTCGTGCTTAGCTCAGCTCCTCCTCCACGTGCTCTGTCTTGGCATGCGAAGATGTTGTAGAAGTGTCACTTGAGTGGTGACCTTGAGCTCAATAGTATTTGTTAGTTCCACTGTAACCTCATTCTTCTACACTTAATGAGCAGCAGAACTGTACGTTCACGTTCTTCAACATCGCTTCGGCTCTTACATTATCCGTTCCATAAGCGTTTTATTTAGCGTGTCTAACAATCTAAATGGAATTCAAAGGAAATCGCTACAAGCTGTATGTAATTATTAAGGGTTGGTTGTCGTTCACCAGTTGTCACTCACTTACAAATTTTTATCGATTTAAGACACATCAGTTTATTTAGGAAGATTTGCTTAGGAAGCCTTACGTAATTACCTCACAAAGGGAAATAAACTGTTTACTTCTAAAAAGGAAGCCGTCTGAGAACATATAGGTCTGAAAATAAACTACATTTTTCAAGAGGTAGAGAGATGTGTCCCTATTATTGCTATACAATGCTTAATTAATACACAAACAGCTTCCTATAAGAGTACTCGCTTAAAGTATGTGAAACCCGAAACACATTTCGTTTCCCAACGAAGCACTCATTACGGGCTCCATATGCTCACCATGGGTTTGATAATGCATGGAATATTTCAATCACTGCAATATACTTGTACTTTTTGCACTACGCGAGGAATGTAAAATGAAGTATGATAACGGAAAAGTAACTGTTTCCTATGATTAGCACGAGCACCTCATATTCATGTCCCTATGCACTCACCATTCATTCAGCAAGTTTGTAGCACTCCTCAGTCACTTCCTTTCCTGAGAGTATGTTTTCATCTCCACACTCCTACCACATTCATCAATGTTAATAATCTGTCTCTCACATTCTAGCGAGCTCAACCAACATTACTTCCTATATAGTAATTCTTTCAATACATAAATAACTATTATTGGACTCCCGCTATATTTACAAGTTCATAGACCTTATTTTTACAGAGCTCTTTAATATTCTGTTATGAGATTCTGTTTTAGTAAATCTTCATTTCATATTTCATTGCTCCTCTTAACTACAATATTCCTATTGTTTTTAATGAGTGAGATGTCTCATTCTTAACCTATCTTCAACCTCTTTTAAAGGTAGTCCTTCACGTCCAAAACAGAGTCCTCTCTTCACTTAGCATTTTACCAGTCTATATAGAGGCATTGTTTACGTTATTTTTTTATGCTGATACTTCAATGGGATTGCATCACTCACATTCTGTTGTAATTTGTATCCTACAAGAATAAAACACAGCTGCGAAACTGTGTTCATTAGCACATTATCTGTACACATAAATACAAGGGAGTAATAAATTTTCGAAGCTGACACTCCCCTGAGAAGTCAGACCTTATCTTCTTCTTATGGCTTCTGTTAATTCTGTCAACATTTTTTGAAAGTGTCAGACAGTCTCTTACGTCGTACCTGACAGTTTCCCAAGTGTTAATGACAATCCCACAAATGACAAACACGACCAGATAACTCTCTTCAGTTCACACATCTGCCACATTTTTGGATGATGACAATTGAGTGAAAAACCAGTCTTCACCTCCTACTTATAGCTGCTTTTATTTTTATCGACAGTCTTGTAAATCCTAAACATGGAGTGCTAAGTCGGAAAGTCGTATCTGATAATTTCCCTTTTCCTAATGACAATCCCGTAAGTATCAAACACAACAGGGCAACATTCTTCATTTCGTGTTACATCAGAGTCTCTCTTTCTCGTTCGTGCGGGACGTTTTTGCATTGCCCTGCACTGAGCTGCTCTGCTGTCATAATGATGCAGAAAAATTTTAATGAATGGGACACATCTTCTTTAACTTCCACTCGCCATAACATTGACGACATTCTCTGAACAGTAACTTTTGACTATGAACGATGGGTATGCCTATGATCTTTTAACATTGTTCACCTGATGATGCAGCTTAAAGCCGCGAAACCGGTCGGGTTTTAATAAACAACAATTTTATCAGCTGAGAGCAGAATTCTTCCTAACATCAAGACAAAACAAGCACGCGACTGCAGATATTCTTTGACACTGATTGTAAATTTGGCGTTCTATTTTTCATCTTTTTCTTTTCTTTTATCTGAAAGACAATCCCACAAGTGTCAAAACGAACAGGTAACTCTATTCAGTCTGCGTAACTACTACATTTTCTTAATTCTGACCTTTAAGTAGAAATGTTTGCCTCGATCCTCCGTCATCCTCCTTTGTTTTCATCGAAACCCTACAAGTGCCAATCACACACTGGTGTTAGGCAGTCGCTCTCACCTGTTAAATCTGTAGCAGAGTTTCGGTCGACCAGCTGTTGAGGTGCGCGTCTCTGTCGATTTCCAGGTTAAGGACGAGGGGCGCGGCCGGTTCGCTGGCGGGCCTTCCGGAAGCGGCGACAATCCTCACCGGGCGCGGCGTCGGCGTCGGCGTCGGCGTCGGCGCTGTGAGAGGCGGCGTCGGAGGCGGCGTCGGCAGCGAGGCGCACAGGGCGTGGACGCGTCCCTCCCGCGCGGCGGACGCTCCCAGACTGCCTCCGGCGTCGGCGTCGCAGTCGCCGCCAGACAACACGCGGGACTTCGGTGGCGCTCGGCTTCCGCCGGCGCACTTCGGCGGGGGGCGGCTGGCTCCACCCCCGACAGCGTCCGCGCGCCCAAACGCCGCCGCCGCCTCCACGAGTCTGCTCCGCTTCGCCCTCGTTTGTCTGCCAGCGGGGTCATCGATCGCCGATGCGCGCACACGCCGCACTCCCGCAATGTAAACAGTAGTGGCTCCGTTTACAAACCTGCAGGTACACTGCCCGTGTTATCGGGCCGTATTCTGAGCTGAGTTTGTCGCAATAAGTCTGCTCGTCATTACTGTCGAAAACGTGATGGTGTGGGCTGTTTGTAACAGCCAAACATTTCACGCGGGTGTTGCAGCTGGGCATGTTTACTTTAGTCATACGTTGCGAATAATCTTTCCCTTCGCCTTGTGTCTTCTGTAGTTGTGTCCACTATAAGGAAGACATCGCACTGTTGTGGGTCCATTGACAGCACACTTCTTGATTGTAATTAGAATCACACACACACACACACACACACACACACACACACACACAAAATGGTTCAAATGGCTCTGAGCACTATGGGTCTTAACATCTGAGGTCATCAGTCCCCTAGAACTACTTAAACCTAACTAACCTGAGGACATCACACACATCCATTGACGGCATTTCCAGCAGGATAATAAAAGCTTGTTCCCAAGGGATAAGTGGGATTCTTAGCCACATATGTAATAGCTCTCTGAAGCAGGGTATTTTCCCAGATAGACTGAAGTATGTCATTGTTAAACCACTGCATATAAAAGGGGATACGTCTGATGTCAACAACTACGGCCCAATCTCTCTTCTGACTGCCTTATCCAAAATTCTTGAAAATGTAATGTATTGTAGAGTGGCTTCACACCTTTGTAAAAATAAATATTTAACAAAATGTCAGTTTGGTTTCCAGAAAGGTTTTTCAACGGAAAATGCTATATATACTTTCACTAATGAAATATTAAATGCTCTGAGTAACCGTCACCCGTTGCGATTTTTTGTGATCCCTCAAAGGCTTTTGATTGTGTAAAACATGGAATACTCCTAGATAAGCTCAAGTACTGTGGTATGAATAGGACAGCGCTCAAACGGTTTAAATCATACCTAACTGGAAGAGTGCAGAAAGTTGAAATAAGCAGTTCACATAATATGCAAAAAACTGGTGATTTCTCAAACTGGGGAATAATCAAGAATGGGGTACCGCAAGGTTCGGTCTTGGGTCCTCTGCTGTTCTTAATATATATTAATGGCTTGCCATTCTATATTCACGAAGATGCAAAGCTGGTACTTTTTGCCGATGATACAAGTATAGTCATCACACCCGACAGACAAGAATTAACTGGTGAAATTGTAAACGATGTTTTTCAGAAAATCATTAAGTGGTTCTCTGCAAATAGGCTCTCATTAAACTTTGACAAAACACAGCATATATAGTTCCACACAGTAAATGGAATGACACCATCAATAAATATAGACTTCGATCAGAAATCGGTAGCTAAGGTAGAATATTCAAAATTTCTAGGTGTATGCATTGATGAGGTGTTGAACTGGACAAAACACACTGAAGATCTGCTGAAACGTTTTAGTTCAGCTACTTATGCTATTTGGGTCAGTGCAAATTTTGGCGATATACATCTCAGTAAAGTATCTTACCACGCCTATTTTTATTCTCTGCTTTCGTATGGCATCATATTCTGGGTAACTCATCACTGAGTAAAAGAGTGTTCATTGCACAAAAGAGTGTAATCAGAATCATTGCTGGAGCTCATCCAATATCATCCTGCAGACACTTATTTAAAGAGCTACGGATCTTCACTGTAGCCTCACAATGTATATATTCACTTATGAAATTTGTTATTAACAATCCGAACGAATTCAAAAGTAATAGCACTATACATGGCTGCGACACTAGGAGAAAGGATGATCTTCACTACTCAAGGTTAAATCTACCTTTTGCTCAGAACGGGGTAAATTCTGCTGCCATAAAAGTCTTTGGTAACTTACCTAATAGCATCAAAAGTCTGACAGATAGCCATATAGCATTTAAAAGGAAATTAAACGAATTTCTTAATCGCAACTCCTCCTACTCATTAGATGAATTTTTGGATGTAGTAAGTGGGTAATTTCCCAAACCGCACAAAAAAATATTAAGTGTCATGTAATATTTTGTGTAATGTAATGTCTTGTATTGACACCTGACACGTTCCACATCATTACGAAGTGTCGTATTCATGATCTATGGAACAAGTACTAATCTAATCTAAGCTAATCTAATCTAATCATGCCTGAGGCAAGATTCGAACCTGCGACCGTAGCAGTAGCGCAGTTCCAGACTGAAGGGCCTAGAACCGCTCGGCCACAGCGGCTGGCACAAACACACACACACACACACACACACAAGCGCGCGCGCGCTGCTTCTCCCAGTGGGTGTTGAATTTTTTTTTTTTTTTTTTTACTTATTACGAGTACAGGGTGGACATAATTAAACTTCCGCTACTTGAGCGAGGGTAGACGGGAAACTATTTACTCTATGGGTACCCAGCTCCACAAAAATGAAGTTCCTACTATAGGAACGCGTAGTGTCTGTTCTTTCGGACATATCCGCGACACTATGCTTTCATTTAGTTGATTCGCCTCGATGGGCAGTGAATCCACCGCCTTTAGCGCGGACGTACAATTACGTTTAACCACCTGTGGGAATCTCAAAGTAGCGAGCATGGAGGACGTGGATAGGTGGCGATAGGTGGAAATGCGGGTCTGCCGAAAGGGGTGCCGAGACAGTCCACGCATTTGCAATAAGCACTGCGTCCGGGCTGATCAGTGGTTAACGCACCTGCCTAATAAGCAGGAGATCCCGGATTCGGATCCCAGTCCAGCACACAGTTTCACTCGTCGCCGCTGATTCCGGTGAAGTCCAGATGCAGCTGATATCATCGGTTCCTTCATTTTCCTTTCATTTCTCCCCCCTACATCTTCAATTTGCCTGTAATGTTCAGACTGTGGCGCTGCAGTTTTTGAGTTGTGAATAATGTCAGTGCCATCACTTGCCGTTAAGCGCCGTACAGGTACTGAGACCTAGGTTTGAAACTAAAGCACCAGTGCGCATTACAGCTGCACACGGTCAACGTAGAACTGGACAAGAAGTTCAGGGCTTTACTCGTAAATATGTTTCATCAAAACAACAGCAGTGGTGCTGCTGCTCTTCGGAAGAGTCGACATGTTGAAGGAATACAGAGAGATACTCTTTCCGAACCGGACTTGAAGAACATGAATCGGATGTTCAAATTAAATGGCGATGCGGGTATTGCTCCTGTGAGAGGCGAACAGCCAACTGCGCCAAAAATTCTTGAAGAAGTTACTGTATTCACGGCTGACAGTGCTAGATGCAACTGGCGATATTGAAGCAGTGCAGGAGCTGTGTCACGACAGCTGAAGATCCAATGGTCCATCGTTCGAAAAGCGCTGCGAACAGTTGTGAAACGGCCATCTCTAGTCGGTTCCAGGCTTTCGTGGATACAGCGGGTCGTTACATTGAGCAATGTTTGTAACCACTAATTAGACTGAGCAAAGTTTGCAACTTTGAACGTAAACGTGGTACGCAATTAACAAACGTAGCCCTGTTATTTGGAAATTAAAATGCAGTTCTTTCACAGATTTGTTATTTGTTTTCCACATATCCTTACAAACATAAAGCTTCATTGTCCTAGATCACTCGCTTTTAATGGGTGCCCCTCAAGTAGCCGAAGTTTAATTCTAACCACGCTGAACTACCGTTGTGGAATGTGGACCAGTCGTTATCACAAATACTTCGCAAATAATTGCTCACAGTTTTGAGGCTACTGGTTCTCCTGTACTTTCACTTCTACCAACAATGTTTTACGTTTATAAAATAGCGAGTTTATCTCTGCAGTGTTTCGCCAGTTCATACTACAGTCATCTTTGGTTAGCCGAGCATAGTTTTTTGAGCTATCTCTTCGTGTTTCCACTGGAGTGTGTTTGTATTTTATACATCTACATCTGTACTCCAAAAGCCACCATACGGTGATTGGTGGAGAGCACTTTTTGTACCGCTGTCTTTTCTTCCCTTTCCTAATCCAGTTACGAGTGGTTCGCGGAAAGAACGATTGCCTCCATGTGGAAGCAATCCCTCTAACTTTACATTAATTCAGTGTCTGTAAAGTTTCGTGCAAGGTTTCGGACAGGAATCGAACGTTACAGACACTGTACTAATACATTTCATCCCAAAGCCAAGGCACTCTGATGAGAAAACTAAATAAGTCTTTCCCTGAGCAAAAACCACATAATTTTTAGAAGGAGACACTGGCTGTGTGCGTGAAGCGTGCTCAGATAGGCGATGCAGTTACGATGACTACTCGGGTAAAGTGGGAAATCCGTGTTTGAGTGCCGATGTAGCTCAAATTGTTTTCAGTGAATTGTATGAGTGTGGTGGTACCGTCTTCGTAGTTTGCATCCCTAATATCACCTTCATGGTCTTTCGTGAGACATACGCGGGAGAAAGCAGTACACTGGTTGACTGCTCTGGGAACGTAGGCTCTCGGAAAGTTAACAGCACACAACATTGTGATGCAGAACACCTCCCTTGCAGCAACTGCCACTGGTGTTGGTTGTTCATCTCTGTGATGCTTTCGTGAGCACTAGATAAAACTGTGACGAAACACGCCACTGTTATTTGGATCTTCTCTACTTCCACTATCAATACTATCTGCTACTGATCCCATAGTGACGAGAAATATTCAAATGTTGGTCGAACGAGCGTTTTGTAGGCTACTTACTTTGTTGATGGACCACTTTTTCTGAGGACTTTTCTCATGAATCTCAGCCTGGCATCTCCCTTACCTAAAATTCCTTTTATGTGGTCGTTCCCTTTAAATCGCTACGTACTCATACTCCTAGATGTTTTATGGGAGTAAACGCTTCCAGTGATTGTTCTGCAATAGTGTAATCATACAATAATGAATCTTTTTGTGTACCTGTATGCATTACGTTACGTTTATATATGTTCTGCGTCAATTTTCACTCCCTGCACCAATCGTCGATCTTCCGCAGATCTTCATGCATTTCGCTAAAATTTTCACGTGTTGCGACTCTGTGTACAACAGCGTCATCTGGGATGGCCACGTGGAAGGCCCAAAGTAGTCCATTAGGCCATTTACACTGAAGAGCCGAAGAAAATGGTACATCTGCCTAATATCGTGTAGGGACCCCGCGAGGACGTAGAAGTGCCGCAATACGACGTGGTATGGACTCGACTAATGTCTGAAGTAGTCCTGCAGGGAACTGACACCATGAATCCTGCAGGGCTGTCCCTAAATCTATAAGAGTACGACGGGGTGGATATATCTTCTGAACAGCTCGTTGCAAGGCATACCAGATATGCTCAATAATGTTCACGTTTGGGGAGTTTGGTGGCCAGCGGAAGCGTTTAAACTTAGAAGAGTGTTCCTGCAGCCACTCTGTAGCAATTCTGGACGTGTTGGGTGTCGCATTGTCCTACTGGAATTGCCTAAGTCCGTCGGAATACACAATGGACACGAATGGGTGCAGGTGATCAGACGGAATTCTTACGTACGTGTCAAGTTCCAGAGTCGTATCGAGACGTATCAGGGGTTCCATATCACTCCAACTGTACAGGCTCCACACCATTACAGAGCCTCCACCAGCCTGAACATTTCCTTGCTGACATGCAGGGTCCATGGATTCATGAAGTTTGTCTCCATAGACGTACACGTCCACCCGCTCGATACAATTTGAAACGAGACTCGTCCGACCAGGTAACATGTTTCTACTCATCAACGGTCCAACGTCGGTGTTGACGGGGCAATGCTAGGCGTACAGCTTTGTGTCGTTCAGTCATCAAGGGTACACGAGTGGGGCTTCGGCTCCGAAGACCCATATCGATGATGTTTCGTTGAATGGTTTGCACGCTGACACTTGTTGAAGGCCCAGCACTGAAATTTGCAGAAATTTGCGGAAAGATTGCACTTCTGTCACGTTGAACGATTCTCTTCGGTCATCGTCGGTCCCGTTCTACCAAAATCTTTTTCCGGCTGCAGTGATGTCGGAGATTTGATTACCGGATTCCTGATATTCACGGTACACTCGCGAAATTGTCGTACCGGAAAATCCTCACATCATCGCTACCTCGGCGATGCTGTGTCCCATCGCTCGTGCGTCGACTATAACACCACGTGCAAACTCACTTAAATCTTGATAACCCGTCATTATAGAAGCAGTAACCGATCTAACAACTGCGCCAGACACTTATTGTCCTGATACAGGCGTTGCCGACAGCAGCGCTGTATTCTGCCTGTTTACATATCTCATGTACTTGAATACACATGCCGGCCGCTGTGGCCAAGCGATTCTAGACGCTTCACGCCGGAACCGCACTGCTGCTACGGTCGCAGGTTCGAATCCTGCCTCGAGCATGACTGTGAGTGATGTCCTGAGGTTAGTTAGGTTTAAGTAGTTCTAAGTCTAGGGGACTGATGACCTCAGTTGTTAAGTCCCATAGTACTTAGAGCCATTTGAACCATTTTGAATGCGCATGCCTACACCAGTTTCATTGGTGTTTCAGTGTAATGCATATTCAGAGAGAGGGATTTGAATACAGAGAATTGGTAACGGGGCTAGAAGCATCTAGAATAACAAAAAATTAAGATGTTACACTATGATAATTGCTGGTTGCGGTGGACGGAGCAAGATCCCTAGGAAGACGGAAGTCAACTGCTGAATAAGACAGCAGTACTCGAGTAGAACAATGCAGCCTTATTCAGCGGTTGACGTCCGTGTTTTTACGGTTCCTGCTCCGTCCACCGCAACCGACCACTATCATTCCATACCATAATTGAATACAGGTAACTGTGTTTTTGCATAATGGTGAGATATTTCGAGGAATATAAGATTGTGAGAGCCTCACCATTTTCAATAATACGTGGGGGTTTCTGTTAAGTCGGGGCAAATAGCCCTCCAGCATAACAGCAGTGCACCATGGGTGGCATACACCAAAAGTCGCAGGGGCTACAACGGCGAACACCAGCAATGCTGTTCCGAGTGCAGGCCTCGCCGACAGGCAGCAGCGCATCACTCCAGCTCTACTCAGTCAGCATGTATCTACTCTTCTCCGTATAGTCACGTGCTCGACAATAGGTCCCCATCCTATCCTGGCACCTCGACAGCATTTAGGCCTGCACGCGGCTGTGTCCAGCCACTTCTTCATGAGCGAGCTCTTTGGGCCCTATGCCGACTGCTGCCACAGTTTCTCAATCAGAAGCTCCCCTGGAGTTCTCTCACGACCTGTCGCCAGACGCCAGTCTCCCTGCCTAGGATCTTCAAATCCGATGCTACCTGGAGATACCAAATAGTCGTCTTCAAGCTGTATTGAGACTTGACCTTTAGCGCACGGACCTCTCTTACTTTGCTTTTTTTTGCGTAATGAGAGACAATAATTTCCTTGTAAATCAGTACTTTGACTGTATACTCCATCGTAGGAATAAACCTCATGCAAACAAACACAAACGCGACGGTTGGTCGCAAGCCGTAGCACACCTACACTGCTGTTGTTACGCTCTTGGAAGTAGGTTCTACTTACGTATTTGACATCTTATTACTAAGTTACATTCAATGAAACTTTGCGGTATTCTAATACATTAACAGCCATGAACGTTCTTCTTAATCACGATTTAGCTATGTAGTTTTTATTTAAAAATTGTGTACAGGCGGTCTCTGTATTGTTGTGCTCTGATTGTCTCGTAATAAGCAGTATGAAAATGGCTGAGGCTGCTTCCTGTTCCGTAGTGAAACACGCATGTGGAACACGGTTAAAAAGTGCCAAGAAATAGGTTGTTCTGTGCGTTTTTCACAAATTTACTGAGATAACTGGAAACGATGGAGTGTATTAGATTACACAATTGGACGTATAGCGCAATCGCTGGCATAATGTACTGTAAATTTACTGCAGCTCATGGTTTGCTGGTTAAACTCTCGCGTGGGTCATCTCTTTTTCTCGTTCAGTTTGAAACACCTACATTTCGTAATTGTGAAAGTCATCATTTTTTAATCAATAATGCCAGTCTTCTTGTCTATAATTACATACTGCACGCGAAATTCCTGTTTTCATTTCAAATGTAAATTCTTAATTATCCACATTTTATGAAGGAGTTAATACAAGAAAACATAACAATTTAACATTTTAAGGCACTAATGGGAAACCAATTACTCTTTATTTGAACTATCGCCATCGTTTTATACCACAGATGGAGATAAGTGTCGTAGAAACATGAAAATCAACCATTTTCACAGCATCGAGTGCGTCGCACAAATGCTGGATTTTTACATTTGCCACTGTACGATTACAACATGAACCCAACGGAACTGATCTGGAGTCAAGTTGTGGTATTCGGCCCGAGAAGTAACAAGACTGTCAGACGTATTGGAACTAAAGCATACAACTGTTCCACACGTCACTGCCGAACGCTGGCGAGATATAGAACGGCTCATAAGAAAAGAAGAAGAGAAAGTGCGGCGCCTGGTTCGCTTGGTGGATTCTGTTGTTGATAGGCTCGTTATCAAGGTAGCAGATGACACTTCCAGAACTGAAATGTTGTTTCTCAGATTCCGATAAGAAAGGAGCTAAGAGATTACCCGACGAATGACTGTAACTGATACCTTCAGTGGCTTTAGTACTCAGTAGAACGGTAAATCCCTGCAGTACGCTGTTGCATCAGACACAGCTCGCCCTGAAAAATTACCGTGTGTTTTAGTTAGAATTTTTCATTACTCTTGTCTCTGATTAGAATACTATGTCAGGTGAGAACGAGAGCATTTTATCCTCCCCGTCAGGTCACCTAAAAAGCACACGGTAGTGCTGGAGTTTTGCGATAAATTATTTCATTCTCTCTAAAGTTAAATGACATTCGAAGCTGTATTGTCTCTTTGCTCGTCTCTTTTTACGTCTGAACTGCAACTGGTCACATAATTGTAGCTTAGTTGGATGGCTGGCTGGCCAGTGCTGTCCAAGTTTAAGGCGCTGGTAAAGCTGTTGTCCCGCCTTATCGCTCAGTCAGTGTGCGTCTAACACAGCATAAAACGTATCCTTATGATCGTACTTCACTGTACTGGTCACAGCTTCGCTTCCGCTCCACGTGAAAAGAAATCCAATGGGATCCAAGCAAACGCGGAAGAATACACGGCGTAATGTTTACATCAAGTTTATTCTTATGATGAACAGAGTATAGTAATTGTGATTCATCTTTCAATGGCTGACCTTCCACCAAGCTTTGCACTCCATTCACTTCAAAGACAGAGACTTAATTTTGAACTATTTCTTATGCTACTTAATTACGCTCCAAAGAAGGAGAAATTAAGTTATTTATTCATTTATGAATTTTCCTTTTGACTGTCTACCTGGGCTTTGGTACCTCTATGTCAAACCTATTGTGGGCCACATCAATAAATAGGTGACTGGGTTTTTCTCTGTAGATTCACTCTGCATGCTTGTGCTACACCCCAGGTAAACTGTGCTTCTTTGTGTGTTTTCTAAGTTTCTGGTAGACTAAAGTTTACTCTTTGTTCCAGTATGTCTACATCCATGGATACGACCGCTATCTAAAAAACATGCAACAGCCTCAGAAGCTGATGTTAGAGAAGATGGCTGCAATCACCTCTACGCTACAAGAAATCACCACACCGTTGTCTCGAATCGACTCATTGGTAAACGGATTCTGTTACGCACCTACGTCATTTTGGGCGTTTGACAAAAAGGCGGATTTGTGGGCTACCTACTTCGCCCACGTTGAATAGAACTTCATCGCTCACTGGATTTCAGGTGATATCCAACAGTCCAAATCGTCTTGACCTATATTCGAGCACAAATCTGTCTCCTTTTACAGCAGCTCGATCCTAATGTTTTGTCTCATGAATATTTAAAATTCTGATTGTGGGACTACTTTGATGGTCAAGTGCACGTGGAAGCCAGCCATCACAAATTTTTAGCAGCTATAAACAAACCGGATAGCCATATTTGGAGTGGTTAGCTCATTTGCTGTGTCTTTCTAGAGAATGCCGTTTCTAGTGCTCTGGTCCTCATTGCAAATCCTCTTACGTGGAGCCGCTGGTTACGGATACGATCTTGGTCTACTCTCTAGATCAAGGATCCCAGAGTGACCTCTTAAAGCATCATGATTTTCCTTTAGCTACATGCCTTCGCATTATTCGGACATTTGAACAATCCATCAGATCCCTCACAGGTAAGTAAGACCCAGGGAAGGTGTTTTCCTCCCATCAACAAGGCTCAGTCCCATCCCGTAATCTGGCCTGTTTCGCTGGTCAAGCTCTTCTCTGGTAGAGACACCACTGATGGACAGCACACTCAGCAATTTTCTCACACCTTAGCGCTAATGGTGCTGCTTTCCTAGGACAAAATGCATAGCCTGTGGAAAAAATGGACACAAAACTGCAGTGCGGTGATCCCCATGAAGATCAAAGTCGATTGTACCCAACTATATTCCAGGCATTCTGATTCAGATGCCATTGACTCCATCTACGGTCCTGATGATCCAGACCCGTCCTGCATCTTATAGGTTATCAGCGTTGGAAGTGGCCATCAACTCTATCCCATTTGTTTTCGGTTTAACTCTGGATCTTTAACCAGTGTTATCGACTAGGAGATGTATCGCTGCCTGAGCCTCACTACATTGCAGCCTTTTTCTAAGCAGTTTAAAAACTATCGTAATCACACCATCTAGGTAAATAGTCAATTCGGCACTCCCGTTCAGCACCAAGCAGTGCTCTGTTGACCTGTATGGTTAATGTGGCAGTGCCCATAAATATTTTGGGTTTTGATCTGTGCTATCCCCCTGGTTTAGGAATCCACGACACGAGAAATCACATACAACCATTTGACCCAAGTTTCTACTTGTGGAACCTTTGTTCAAAATGTGCTTTGATTTTTGTCAATTCCATTAACCAGTGTCATTAACTTCGAAGCACACATGTCTTTACTTCCTTCGATGATGCCCTTTTTTGTAAGGCATGGAACGTTCGTTTTGCTCAGCGCGTCTTACTTCATCTCGAGCGTCAACACAGATGGAATTGTGAACATTGAAAAACCGAATGGATTTTTGAGGATATGTGGGTATTTTAAGTCATCTATCAATTCCTAGTCCATCATCGATGCATATCCTGTTCCTAAAGTAGAGGATATCATATTGCACCATCTCAGAAGTAAAGTTTTTGCAAAAAGTGACCTTCGAGATATTAACTTGATGCTCCCGTTAGACAAAGCCTCCAAAAGTATCGTGATCGTCAAAAGAGCGATTGGTCTGTTACAGTACAATCTCGTGCCTTTCAGTACTGCCACTGCACGATTGTCCAATGCTGTTCTGAACACCTCACACAGGACACTCCAGGGATGGCAAACTACTTGGACGATATCGCTGTCAATGGTAAAATTTATCCATCAACCAATCTGGACTCTATGTTCACCGTATTAACACAAGCTAATATGAAATGAAGTCAGGAAAATGCTGTCCGTATGTGCCGCAAGAGGAATATCTGAGACGTATTTTCAGCGCATCCGCGGTGCAGTTCATCCGCATTATATCGAAACCACATAAAACCTATTGAACATCAGAGATGCCAAACAACTAAAATCCGTATTATGTTCAACTGGGGTATTAAAGAAAATTCAATCCTCCTGTGGCAGCTATCATCAAACCACTACATCAGCTCTTTCGTAACAATGGTAAGTGGCAATGGTCATTCAGATGCTTTACTTGATCCAAAGTACCTCAGGCATACGACCATTCCAAGCCCCTCATATTCGTGGCAGATGCATCCGACTATGTTGTAGTGGTCATTCTTTCTCTCATAGAGGTTTAGACGTGACTGTTGCGACAGGGAAGCAATGACCCGTCCGAAATCGACATATTATGAACTGTATGATAGCCACATTTATTTAATAGTGTGCATCGCTTTGCGTAGCTTGTCTTGCAAGTACATTACTTTTTTTGCATTTGTATGCAGTGACCAATAATACATTTTAAATTGTGACATTCACAAATTACATTTAACGGAAAACTAAAAATTTTACTAATCTGCAATGCTGTACCCGTTAAGCACAAACCATTGCTTAGAGACATAAACTTTGTATGTTTTAGAGTATAATGGATATTAATGATTGAAGTAAATGTGTTAAGTGGAATAAGCAACTATAATAAATGATACATATATGTCAAGCTTAAATCTAATGGCAGAATTGAGTATACAGGCTGATTCAGGATGTTGTACACATTGAGAGAGATGACAGAAGCGTCGAAATACAAAAACCTTGATATAGGGACTTACGGTCTTGGTAGTAACCCTGACCCAGCAAAAGCTTTGAAATGTCAGGACCACAAGGACACTCACTGTACACACGCCTGCAGTTCATCGAAGATAATATGCTGCTGTACATTACAGAAGGTGTTCAAAATGGCACATTCAGTACAGACGTGACATCTTCGCAGAAGATTCCCGCACATTCTACCAAGTAAACTACGCATCCCACTAACCTCATCAGACGATGCAAGTGTCGTGATGAACAGTGCTTTTTCGTTGAAGGGTGGTGTCACGTAAACGAGGCTTTTGATATGCCCCAACAAGCAGTTGCAAGTATACGGAAATTGTGCATTACCTTCGTTGAAGTTAAGGTACATGTGCACTGATTGTTCTTGTTGTTCCTGATATCCCAATGCTACCAATGACTCAGGATTAATACCTATTTCTAAGCTGTATTTCGACTCTTCTGACAGCTCATTCAAACTGTGCGCAACTTTTTGAATCAACGTGCACAAAATTCTAAGTCATGAAGTGGAGAAATAAGAATTATAATAGGAAACCATTTAATTCCTGTGTGTGTGTGAAATCTTATGGGACTTAACTGCTAAGGTCATCAGTCCCTAAGCTTATACACAACTTAACCTAAAGTATCCTAAGGACAAACACACACACACCCATGCCCGATGGAGGACTCGAAACTCCGCCGGGACCAGCCGCATAGTCCATGACTGCAGCGCCTTAGACCAATTTAATTCCTGAAGTATTAGGAGGTCTCATGTGAGAAACTGGAAAAATGTTGTAATATAAGAATCTTCGTGACGTCACTTAAATGTTTAGATTTCATTGCGTTAAAAATTCGAAACGACGTAAAAAACTTCTTTAAATCTGTTTATGTTAGAAATAGGTAGGTAGTGGAGGCTGTAAAGACGTCAACAGACATTTCGTGCAGTCGAGATAAGAGTCCAATCAAAATTACAACTTGATAATTTAAGGTCTGTATCACAATCATACATCGCAGTAGCGTCATCAGGCGATGCAAGTGTCATTTTTAATTTCACAAAATGGGCATATGATTACTGAAACTGAACAATTCAAATTTCTAGATGTTGAGATAGAAAGCAAACATTCGTGGGAAGCCCACGTTCAGGATCTTGTTCAAAGACTTAAAGCTGCCATTTCTTCTAGTCGAACGGTAGCTGAAGTAAGTCATAGTTCGATACGAAAAGTAGTCTGTCTTGCTTATTTTCATTCGCTTATGACGTATGGTATTATATTTTTGAGTACCTCTTCACATTCTCAAAGGATTTTTTTGGTTCAGAAACGGGCGGCTCGGGCAATAAGTGGTGAGTTCGCAAACCTCTTGTCGAGTCCTGTTCATTAGTCTGGATAGTCTAGCATTGGCTCTCAACATATATATTCTTTACTACCCTTTCTTGTTAACAGTATCAGCTTATTCCCAAGAACCAGCAGATTTCACTCAGTTAATACTAGGTAGAAATCCAATCTGCATTTGCATCGCACTTCCTTAACTCTTGTGCAGAAAGGTGTGCAGTATTCAGCTGTATATATTTTCAGTAAGCTACCACAAGGATTCAAAAATCTAAGCAGTAATCCACGCGCTTTGAAATAGAAACTGAAGTGTTTTCTCATGGAGCACTCCTTCTATTCTGTCGAGGAGTTCCTTGACAAATTAAGCTGATTCCTGTGTTATATTGTTGATTGCGATTACATAGACTTTTGGCATGTCTTTTTTTCGATTCATAAACATTTTGTTTTATCTGTTATTACATTTATGTGGTAATTTCATGTAGTTACAGGTTCCATGACCTTGGAGATTTGCTCCTCGATTTGGTCCTACGGAACTAGACGTGAAAAATAAAAAATAAACAAATAATAACCAGCAAGTGACGCTGTTATATTGATACGTCACCTGGTTATGACAGTCATTTTTACTAATAATTTTGTATCAGTTAGATTGAGTGGCGATTTTAAAAACTCTCTCTTCTTTTATGTAGCTAACAAATGATAATGACTATTAACACAACACAAATTCATACCTAAAATAATCACATTACATAGGTTTCTTTCAGCTGATTTAACCAAAATAGCACGCTGGTCAAAAACTGGATGAAAAATTTTAGTAACGGACCAAGCGAAACCACGACCATAACAGTGGAAACACGTGTTTGGCTGGTGCAGCGTGGGAATGTGGCATGCCTTTCACAGGATGCCTCTGCTACATAGAGTGGACTTGATCCAACGCCTCTCCCATGCGACTGATTGTTCTAACACTCTCGTGCAACTGTCTGTTCTAGCTTCTCGTGCTTCTAGCGTCTAGCTAGAGACTAGAACAGAGAGATGCGAGCTAACTGATCCGTGCACCTTAAGCCGACTGTACTCATTAATTTCTCAGATTGTATTTAACGACCCTACATCTACATCTACACACATCTCCGAAATCCACAATATGGTACGTCGCAGAGGATACGTTGCGTCACTATTACTTATTTCCTTTCCTGTTACACTCGGATACAAAGCTAGGAATAAACGAATGTCTATACGCCTCAGTAGGAGCTCTAATTTCTCGCATTCTATGTTCGTGGTGCTTACGAGAAATGTGGGTTGGTGGCAGTAGAATCTTTTTGCATTCAGCTTCACATGCTGGTTCTCTAAATTTTCTCGTTAGTATTCCTCAGAAAGAATGTCACTTTCCTTTCAGGAACTCCCGTTTGAGTTACCGAAGCAATTCCGTAATACTTACGACGTGTTGCTCGACCCTACCGCTGACACATCTAGCAGCCCACCTCTGAAATGCATCGATGTCCTTTTCAATCCGATCTTGTCAGGATATCAAACACTCGAGCAGTGCTCAGTAATGGGTAGCACTAGTGTGAATCACATTTTCCTAAACTTCTCCCAGTAAGCAGAAATCGACCATTCCCCTTCCCTATCACAATCCTCACGTGCTCTTTCCATCTCATATCGTCTAGTTATTTAATCGACCTGACTGTCTAGTAGCACATCACTATTGCTGTATTCGAACACAGCGGGTTTGTTCTTCCTACTCGTCTGCATTAGCTTACAGTTTTCTACATTTAGAGATAACTTCCATTGAAGACACCAACTAGAAATTTTGCCTGAGTCATGTCGTATCCTCCGTCAGTCACTGAACTTTGACATCTTCCCTTTAACTACAGCGTCATCTGCAAACAACAGCAGAGAGCTGCTCATCGCGTCCATCATATCATTTATGAATACAGAGAATAATAGCAGTTCTATCACACTTCAAGGGCCACTCCAGACGAGCGCCTTGTCTCTGATTAAATTAGCCGTCGAGGACAACGGACAGGCTCTATTACTTCGAGCCACACACATATCTGGGAACCCATGCTTGTATCTTCATTAACAGTCTGCAGTAGAGGACCGTATCAAACGCTTTTCGGAAATTCAGGAAGATAGAATCTGCCTGTTGCCCTTCATCCACAGTTCGCTAGATATCACGTGAGAAAATATCAAGCCCATAGAGTGTCGTCTGCTGCACCTTTATGGAAAATATTTTACGTAAGAAAAGAAAAGTTACTTCCATATCTAAATTTAGATTTTTGTTGAAAAAAATCACTCTTTTTATATTAGCGTGGTTTTCTTGCTATTCAACCGTTCCCATACGATTTGCAAAGAAAATAAGACTCACCGGAGGAGAAACACCCCTCTGAAGATGTCCAGCGCAGCTCTGGACGAAACGTTAGGAGCTGAAGAGTTTCATGGACCACGACCTTACATCCCGCAAGGTTTACCAGAAGATAAATAATTATTTCTTTTATTGTAGTGAAATAAGGCGGGACAATATGCGATTGCAGTCTTTCTCGGCGTATTCCACTGATGAATTCTTCTCAGGTTATCAGCCCAGTGGTGGCGTCGTCTTGTCACAATCTTTCAGTGAGTTTCGTACCCATCATCTTCCGGCGAAGATGATGGGTACGAAACTCATTGAAACGTTATCACAAGACGACGCCACCACTGGGCTGATAACCTGAGAAGAATTCATCAAAGGCGGGACAAGTGTGAGAAATTAGACTCAAACTGCGTTCGAAAGTGTCTCGGATGACCAGACAGAACCGACCGACCACCATGTCATCCTCTGCCGACAGACGTCTTTGGATCCGGATGTGAGGACCATGTTGTCAGCACACCGCCATCCCGGCAGTTGTCTAATTTCGTGACACGAGTAATTAGAAACAGTAGCAAATAATCATGAACAGTTTTGTGTTCCAACTAAGCTTCTAATACCTCTTTGGCGCTCCTCCTCCTACCTCTCTGCGTGAACAGAGAGGTAATTCATGGACGCCGTATGACAGTTAACGTTCGTTTAAAGCAGGTCCGGCTACGGCGTGCTAAACAGCATACGCGCCGGATGTAGGGACCACGTGCGACCCAAGGTTCAGCCTACCTCGGCTTTCCTCGATCCTTCTCAGAAGTATTTGGTACAGCGCAACATTTCATTTAGTATTCCTGTGTGGTATTTTTTGGTCGGCACAACTTTCTTCAGTTTGACAGTTTCGTGGTTGATATTTGTTCGTGGCATGAAGGACATACACAGGTCCAATGGCGGTTTGCACAAATAGAGGCATTTTACCGACTTCTCGTAAAAAGCCTTTAAAAATGAATGAGAATGTGGGAATGAAAGAAGGGAGGGATGAGAATTCTCAGTATCTATTATGCAGTCAAACATTCGACGGCTGGTGTAAATTTGCTATAAAATGACATGGCAGTACCATGCAGAAGGAATTTAAAGATTTAGTAGATAATGAAGCAGCAAAAAAATACAGCGAGTGACAGACGGGATTTATTGTTCTGTACATCAAGAAACACTTTGTACTAAATTTCCAGTCGTGGAGCACGTGAAGAAATTGGTGGTGCAAATAATAAAATACCTGAAGTCGCACGTATTATTCCACTGTCGGCTGCAACGGTTTTCAGTAGAATTAAACGAAGAGTATGGTGACTTTATGTATTACTGCAAAGTACGTTGGTTTAATCAAGGGGCATGTCCGGAACGATTTTTCTATTTAAAACACGCTGTTATTGAATTTATGAAGAACGCAAATCAAAACATCCTGAATGGATTGCAGACCTCGAATCCTAAGTGTATTTGGCTGTACGCTACCCAGAGTAAGCCATTACGAGGTTAGAAGCAACTTATTTACGATTTCACGGACATGCATTTAAAAAGAATATCGCATTGTAGAAGGAGCAAATCCTGACACACTATACTGACCTGTAGAGTTTGTTTTATAAAAACAGCACACCCCGTTGTAATAGAGAAAGGATACGAACTGATCGAAAAGGCCTCCTGTCGGAGAACATAAAAAGCCATATGTTCTTCTCTTTAAAAGACAGAAGAATGGGGATCAGCTGTCCCAATCTTCATTGAGCCTTTCTCTCCAAAAATCTTGGCATGCGAACATATTCGCACGTTTTTGTGCTGAAAGAGTGTAGCAGAGAGACGGTGACTGGGGAAGATAGAGGAGACAGTGCCAGTGGGAGAGAAGGGAAGAAAAGACAGCGATGATGGGAGAGAGTGAAAGAGAGAGGGATGAAGACAATATCAGTGTGATCCAAACACAGGAGAAATAGTGATGCTCAGTGACAAACAGTGGCAGTAAAAGGGAAAGATAGGTGGATGGACATAGTAGCAGTAGAAGCAAAGAGAGAGGATACGGTGAAAATGGGAAAGAGAGACGAGAGGAGAACATAAATAGGCATGAGGGCCCTGGATCCCCCCAGATCGGCAAACTTTAACAAGAAAAATATTGCCCAGTTTTCCCCGTCCTTTACCCACTTGTTCAAGTTTCCCAGTCTAGGAGGCAAGACCCCAAAGAAACCATCCCCAAGGTCATCCGTGGAAAAGCGGCAATGTGTTGGGAGAGAAACACAGCAGACTGTAAGCGAGAAAGAAAGAGACAGTGGCAATGGGACAGAAAAAGAATAGGATAAAGACAATGGGAGAGGGACAGAGTGAAAGGGGCATAGGAGAGGACAGTGGTAAGGGAGCACGAGAGAAAGTGATCAAGATAGAGACAGTAGGACAGACAGGTAGAGACAGCCAATTGGAAAAAAGGAGACAGTGGGAAAGAGATATATGAGTACATAGACAGCGGCAGTCAGAGGAAGATGCTGAGTATTGACGGTTCACAACATAGAGAGACTGGGTGAAATGATTTAGAATGTTCTGTGTTAAGAGGGCGCGAATTTTTTCCCAAGTCAAAATTTTTGGTGCGTAAGGCATAATGATGATTGATGCACGTCATTCTCCATTTTTCTGTCTGAGTTTCCTTACAGAGAAACATGTTCGCCCACTTGTGCTCAGACAGAAGCATTTTTCCGCTGGCTGTTAATTTGAAGATTTTATCGTAGTAATAGACATATTGTGTTTAATGAAAAATACAAAGTGTTTGTTTCTCCATCTTGTTAACTCACGTCGAAGAGTTCTGGCGATCGCTTAGTGATATTCTTCACCCAGCATGAGAATACCACTTCTCTGGATTCAACTCACTGCAACAGGAAGCCTTAAGCTGTACCACGTCTCTTCCGACGGTTATGATTATGAAATGAATAAACCAATCATAATGAATGTAATGAATGCGGTTAATATTGTATGCAGATTCTTTTGGCAATGCTAGAGTCGAATTCCATCTTATTACACGAGTTAAGATATTAAGACGTGACGTAATACTGCAATCTCTACAGACAAATCACCTGATTTGAAACTATTGTGAAGATAATTAATAATAATTTAGTTAAACATATCGTCTGATGACTCTAGTAGGGAATTTATTTTTAAAATTACTTAATTTGAAAATTTTAATAAACTGGCTTACTACGTTGAAAAATTCCTTTAAATTGCATGAAGTGCTATTCGTGAAATATGATATTTCTGGTGTCAAAATATTTTACCGAGTCCCACTTCCAGAACACTATCCGGTGTTTCTAAAAATGGAACAGATGGCCTTGGTAGCCGTGCGTTCTAGGGCGCCTTGCCACAGTTCGCGCTGCTCCCCCCGTCGGAGGTTCGAGTCCTCCCTCGGGCATGGATGTGTGTGTGTGTGTGTGTGTGTGTGTGTGTGTGTGTGTGTGTGTGTGTGTTGTCCTTCACGTAAGTTAGTTTAAGTTAGATTAAGTAGTGTTTAAGCTTAGGAACCGATGACCTCATCAGTTTGAACCCATAGGAAATTAGCACGTACCACCTTCTGAACATAATGAAGCTGTTGAATTTGTAGAACTATATTTATGATGATTATTTAAAAGTAACCATAAGGAATATTCATATGGAAAACTTCCAACTTCAGATATAGCTTGCTGCAGAGAAACCAGCTATTCACAGAATTTAGCCATTTAACTGAGAGCGGAATTAAATGTCATCGTTGATTAATTAAGCAATGAGTAGATCAATACAGAAATTATATTAGGACTGTATAGAAAATGAACTTCCCTTTCTAAGCCCATTCTTCCTCGGATGAAGCGGACTACAAATTGTGCATAATTAACAATATCCAGTCAAAAAAAATTAAATATCAGAAAAAAATCTTCGGTGGGAACGGGGTAACAAAAGTTCAATTCGTAATTTAAATACGTCGAAGGAGACCCATTTCACCATAATATGTGAAGGAATGACCACACGAAATTGTAAGTGGATCCTAAAACTGTTAAACCTCAAGAGCACCAGAAAAGTTGGTCATAATCTAATATTAGTTAAAGGAAGCTGTAATACAAAAAAAATTATAAAACGGTTTTACCACTTACCTATAATACTGAAAGTACGAGGGTTGCCCAGACAGTACTGCACCAATTTTCTCCTTCAACAATTCTTTATTGATCATAATGAGAATTAAATACACGAAAGAATGGTGTTTTATCTTCGCACTATTTTTCCACGTTATCTCCATCCCGCTCTACGGCATTTCTCCAGCGCGAAACAGGAGTGTGTATGCCCTGTCGGTGCCAATCCTTGTCCTGGAGGCGGAGCCAGAGCTTCAGTATGTGAATCACCTCCTCAACGTCCTCAAAATGTCTTCCACGAATGGCATCCTTTAATGACGCAAATATCAGCTCGCTGCAACATGTCAGGTGTGACAGCCGTGGATGGTTTCTCCAATGGCTGCAAATCTTGGAGCTCCGCCTAACCGCCTTCTGATGACCTCACCCTCCGTGCCCAGCGACTAACTGTACTCCTGTCGACAGCAGATGCTCCATAGACTTTGCACAAGCGTTTGTGAATATTCCACACAGTTTCTTTCTCTGCAGTGAGAAGTTCAATGACGGCACGTTGCTTGTAACAGACGTCATTTTGAAACTGTCCGCAGCTACGCTATCTGTCGGAAGTGGCGGAAACTTGGCGCTCTCACTCAAGAGACTTCAAATAATACACTCCTGGAAATGGAAAAAAGAACACATTGACACCGGTGTGTCAGACCCACCATACTTGCTCCGGACACTGCGAGAGGGCTGTACAAGCAATGATCACACGCACGGCACAGCGGACACACCAGGAACCGCGGTGTTGGCCGTCGAATGGCGCTAGCTGCGCAGCATTTGTGCACCGCCGCCGTCAGTGTCAGCCAGTTTGCCGTGGCATACGGAGCTCCATCGCAGTCTTTAACACTGGTAGCATGCCGCGACAGCGTGGACGTGAACCGTATGTGCAGTTGACGGACTTTGAGCGAGGGCGTATAGTGGGCATGCGGGAGGCCGGGTGGACGTACCGCCGAATTGCTCAACACGTGGGGCGTGAGGTCTCCACAGTACATCGATGTTGTCGCCAGTGGTCGGCGGAAGGTGCACGTGCCCGTCGACCTGGGACCGGACCGCAGCGACGCACGGATGCACGCCAAGACCGTAGGATCCTACGCAGTGCCGTAGGGGACCGCACCGCCACTTCCCAGCAAATTAGGGACACTGTTGCTCCTGGGGTATCGGCGAGGACCATTCGCAACCGTCTCCATGAAGCTGGGCTACGATCCCGCACACCGTTAGGCCGTCTTCCGCTCACGCCCCAACATCGTGCAGCCCGCCTCCAGCGGTGTCGCGACAGGCGTGAATGGAGGGACGAATGGAGACGTGTCGTCTTCAGTGATGAGAGTCGCTTCTGCCTTGGTGCCAATGATGGTCGTATGCGTGTTTGGCGCCGTGCAGGTGAGCGCCACAATTAGGACTGCATGCGACCGAGGCACACAGGGCCAACACCCGGCATCATGGTGTGGGGAGCGATCTCCTACACTGGCCGTACACCACTGGTGATCGTCGAGGGGACACTGAATAGTGCACGGTACATCCAAACCGTCATCGAACGCATCGTTCTACCATTCCTAGACCGGCAAGGGAACTTGCTGTTCCAACAGGACAATGCACGTCCGCATGTATCCCGTGCCACCCAACGTGCTCTAGAAGGTGTAAGTCAACTACCCTGGCCAGCAAGATCTCCGGATCTGTCCCCCATTGAGCATGTTTGGGACTGGATGAAGCGTCGTCTCACGCGGTCTGCACGTCCAGCACGAACGCTGGTCCAACTGAGGCGCCAGGTGGAAATGGCATGGCAAGCCGTTCCACAGGACTACATCCAGCATCTCTACGATCGTCTCCATGGGAGAATAGCAGCCTGTATTGCGGCGAAAGGTGGATATACACTGCACTAGTGCCGACATTGTGCATGCTCTGTTGCCTGTGTCTATGTGCCTGTGGTTCTGTCAGTGTGATCATGTGATGTATCTGACCCCAGGAATGTGTCAATAAAGTTTCCCCTTCCTGGGACAATGAATTCACGGTGTTCTTATTTCAATTCCCAGGAGTGTATATACGTAACGTTCCGCATTTGTAGCATTGTTTTCGGCTGAGAAAAAAAAATGCGGTGCATTACTTTCTGGGCAACACTCGTATATAAAGGAATATGGGGCTATGTACTGTAAGCCACTGGAGACCCTTAGAATTTACAATTAATCGTAACGCTCCCGGTTCTCAAACATACAGTCTAGCATTTGTCCGCAGACAAGTACGTTCGCTATGTTGACGCTCAGTCACACTTTTTACAGTTTGAGCAGCCTCGACGTTCGACTTAGTTAGGAGGTAAACGCATTCCGCTACAACAATAATTTCAAGTGGCTCAGTGGCAGGGTGCAATTCTTTCAATTGACGCCGCTTCAGCGACTCGAGTGGCCCTAATCTACTAGTTATCGAACCAGGGAAAGCGGACTTGCAGTTTAACGAGGAATCCGTACGATGTGTCTATTCTGGAGACTCCTCCCATCGTTTAGAGATGAAGGCTAGGTCGAAGGCACACTGAAAATTTCCGTGATCCTGCGGGGATTCAATCCCGTGATCTCTCGGTTCCCGGACACACCCTTTGCCACTTGACCACCAGGCCCGACTGCAATACACTTAAGAGTAAAGACCCCAAGCGTGCAACCGGCGTTTGCCATGCATTCCCGGAATTTAGGGAGGTGCAAAACGTTTTTTTTCAGGATGGGATCAGAAACGTTCACTAACTGGAATGAAGTAGGGTAGCTCATTTTTCATTCACCTACTAAAACAAATTAAAGGAAGGCTTCGGCATTTTTAATGCAGGATCACCTATCTTACGTTATTTTAATCTGTTTTGAGAGAGCAGAAAAAGTGGATTAATATTTTCCATTAGGTCTCTAGTAGTTCTAGAGACCTCATTGTAATTAAAGTTGTCACGACAAAATTCTGAGTATTTTTTTTGAAGTCGGGAAGTTATAAAAACCAAATACAATCTCGTTGCTTTTACTAATTGTATTGAAAAATGTAGTATAAAACTACGATTTAAATAAAATTAATTTCTTACTTCCTGAAATGATGTACAGTTCTCATTTATAATAACACATGTCTTCTCCACTAAATTTCGGGTATGCAGCCGCATAAATTCTATTTCTCCCTCTAATATACCATTGGGTCATCTTCTGAGTGAGCCGAAAGTCTTTCAGCTCAGTCTGATGACGCCGAACAGTGTACAGATCAAATGCCGGATGAAGAAGAGGAATGTATGGGGTAGCGAGCCCGACATTTAATGGAGCGGTCATTGCGCCTTGAAAACATGAAGATGGTCAGTATATGACCAGTTCAACATTTGCTGCAGATTCGGTTCGTAGCTTCCTTGAAGATGACTAATGATATCATGGAACTCCTCCCAAATTCAAAAATTCCCATCCGTTACGGTGGTAACTTTGTTGAGTTTGTTTTCTTAAATTTTACTGTATACTGCCTGACAAAAGAGCGAAGTACCAAAGGAAGAGGTAGAAACAAAGTAATCTTTGTGGGATGCGAGGATGCATAACATTATGTCTTTGCTAAGAGACTGGTGTGATATTTAGAAAGAAACTGGCAGTATGAGCCCACCTATCACTGTGATGTCGATCCCCCTCTGGCCTCGATGCATCCACTGAGTCGTGCGGAAGGGATGTCGTGAAGGTGTTGCATTCTCTCCTGAGGCAAGCTGGCCCACTGCTGTGGTAAGTGCTTTTTGATAAGCTGGAAACTGGCACTGGGACACAATGTATCGGGGACTGATCTGGAGATCTTACTTGCCACGAAGGTCCCTCAACATCACGCAGTTCACAGAGTTTACGTGCCGTGTGTGGACGAGTACTGGCCTGTTGAAAAATGGCGCCACGATACAGTCACATAGGAGGTAGCACCGGGTGGTTATAATTAAACTTTCCCTATCCAACACGCTATAACACGGAAACTAATTACCGTACAAGAACCAAACTTGGTAGCATTACTGTCCAAAGTATGGGGTGGGTTATTTCCATGCGTCACAGCACCACCCCCCAGTTCCAACTATAGTCAATAGGTGCCGTGACCAGTCATCGTGATTCATAGTCTCACACACCTGAGCAGTCGCAGTGCTCTTGTTGACTTGTCAACGTGAGCTTCGACAAAAGGAGTAGGGTATTACTGTTGAAGCTCAGTAATCAAATGAAGAGTAATGCTGCAGCTGAATCACGAGAATATCGCCGGCTGAAAGGATTACAGATTTCTCCACCTGTTATGCGGAGCATGGTGAAGAAGTTCGAATCAACTGGAGAACTGGGCGTCGCTCTGGGAAGAGGCCGACGACCAGTTGCACCACAGGTGGTTGAAGAATGGAATGGCTCTGAGCACTATGGGACTTAGCATCTGAGGTCATCAGTCCCCTACAACTTAGAACTATTTAAAGCTAACTAACCTAAGGACATCACACACATCCATGCCCGAGGCATGATTCGAACCTGCGACCGTAGCGGTCACGTGGTTCCAGACTGAAGCGCCTAGAACCGCACGGCCACACCGGCCGGCTGGTGGTTGAAGAAATCGCTGTTGCTATGGCAGGCAGCGCGCGTACTATGTTATGACAGTTGAACATCCCGTGGTCCACTATACGGAAGGTGCTTCGAACTACTCTCAAATGGTATCCCTACAAGATCCATATCGTAAAGCAGCTTGCACCACAGGACGCACAACGACGTCTTGATTTCGCTCTCCGCTTTCTTGCAAGGATTGAAGTTGACGAGGGCTGGAGCTGGACCGTTTACAGACAAACGAAGCTCATTTTTCTCTGACGGGTGAGATGAACACACAGAACTGCTGAGTGTAGGTATCTTCAGCTCCAGTCACTGTGTATGAAGTTCCTCTGTGTGTTGAACGTATCACCGTATGGTGCGGCTTCACGGCTACGTTCATCACTGGCCCATACTTTCTTGAACAGGTTGGTGCTCAAGAACCAAAGACGTGCAGTGTTACTGGCCAGCGTTACTGCGGTATGCTTCGCCTACATGTCATACCCGCCCTACAGGAGAGAGACACATTGAACTCAACAGCTTTCATGCAAGATGTTGCCCTACTGCACAGTGAAGTTCAACTGTTTCTCCGAAACGGTAGAATTATCGACCGATCGTTTCCAAATGCTTAGCCGGCACGATCACCTGATCTCACTTGCTGTGATTTCTGGTTGTGAGGCTACCTGAAGGACAAGGTTTATCAGTGGAATATTCATACATACGCTGTTCTTAAGCGCCGCATATCGAGGGAGATACCGAGCATACCTACGGACATGCATCGTTCTGCTGTGCAGAATGCAATCCTGCACCTTCAGACTCTTCTGGATACTAATAGGCGCCATATTGAGTCCCTTTTGTTGCAGTAATGGTACCAGTATGAACTAGTATGAGCCGTGGTAAAAATTGCTGTTTTCTAGACCGCGCCGCAGCGCATTGTGTGAAGCAGTCGCCCCCCGTTTCTGGCGGTGACGCCGCTGTGGCAATCGCAGCTTTGGTGTCTCCCTCTGGTGGGAAAGGGAAAGGTAGCCTGTTCGCGTGGATTTAAGGGGCGCTATGAGCTCGCTAGGAGTGAGTCTGGTCAGTTGGCTATTATGTGTTAGGCCCCCAGTCTGCTCGAGTTTGTTCAGGCAATGGTCACTGGCGGTTAGATCGATCACTTGGTCGGTCGCGCACTGAGACACAATATGACATGTCCGCCTTCAGCGTCGGCGCATGTGAGGTCCGCACATGAGTCCAGTGGGCCGCGCCGTATAACGAGGGATAGTGGCTTCGCGGCCGACACGAGAGCAACAAGAGTCAACCCACGACATCGGTCTGGCTGGCGCGAGCTGCGACGCCGTGAGACGGGAGATCGGCGCGCCTTCCTGCGTCCGTTGAAGCGGCTGGCAGCGGACGGTTCGGGAGAGCGTTGGGGATGCTACGCCAGGTCTTCGCCATAAATCGCAGTTTATTAGAAGTTAAGTGATTCGTGATATGTTGTCTCATTTACTTGTTAAATTCTACTTGTGTTCTTGGTTAGTCTCTCGTCCCCAGCTTGCTCGTCCGTCTCTCGTCCGCATTTGTTAGACAGTGTCTGTCTGTCTGTCGGTCGGCCGTACGTTAATAGCTGCCTCTGTCATGTTTGTCGGATTCGGTGTTAACGAATTTATACCTTGAAGTGTAACAGCCGAATTCCTGAAATATGTTTTTATCTTGCCTATCATCTTGAGGTGCGGTATACGTGTAATGTAGAGCATGTTTGTATATTTTATCTAAGACTGCATTTCATGGGTTTTTATTTAAATGCTCATTTTGGTAAATAAAGTTGCCACCCTTCCACTATAAGAGTTTTCTTTTAAAAACAAGTTGCACTTTCGGTGGCAAGTAATTTTTTAATGTGAGTGTTTTGTACAATTTCTATCCCTCCTACGGGGTGCATAGTTATGTGTTTGTGTGAGTTGTTAAAATTTTTAGTTTCAAGTAATCTGGTGTACTGCAGATTGGCACCAGTGTAGTCTTTCAGAGGTTGTTGTGAGCGGTCGTGACTACGGCCGTGTTAAAATTGAGCGGCAAGGTTCTCAGCCCGAAAGCTCATACTGTCAAAAAATATATATATATTGTTTCTGCTTCTGAATAAATTGTAACTTGATATTTAGAGGGTGCTTTCTGATTACAATTTTAAATCTTTTTTTTTTAATAAGAAAGTGTTTTAGGAATAATATTTCCATTTATTGAAAGAAATTTGTTTTTATCAGTTACCCACTGGCAACTACTACCACGCTCACATAGTGTGACTAAATGTGTTAATGTTCTTGATGAGTCGCTAGTAAATAAAGTAAATTCTTTAAGAAAAGATTTTGAAAGTAAATCCACGTTTCATAGTATAATGTATCTTAGCAGCACATTCAAAGTGTTTCAAATGAATTTATTCTGCATTATTTCTCTTCCCCATGTCCTTGGCATTAATGCTGCCACGATTGCCCCTTGTACGGTAATTAGTTTCCGTGCTATAACGTATTAAATAGGCAAAGCACCCGGTACTTAGGGTCGCAGCATATCCGTGACGTATCGTTCTGCCGTTAGAGCTCCCTCATTCACTACCAGCTGTGATCCGAAGTCATACCCGATGGCTCCCAACAACATGACGCCGGGGGAGACACCATTGTACCTCTTTCCAGGTCACCGTCATACTCACCAAAGATGCTCATTTGGACGAGTGCAGTTCAGCAACCCATAGCTGGACACAACGTAATGTTATTCGTCAGCAGTCCATGCCATGGTAAAACACTTCTGTTCATGGTATGGTGTAAAAAGCAGTCTACACATGGGGTGGTAATTCCATAGTCCAGCTGTTACAAGTGTCTGACTGATGATAAGGAACGACAAGATGTTGGATGAAGTTTGTTACTTTTTCTCGGGTGGCAGGCGCAGATTTCAAATTGTTACAATGTGCTTTGTGGACAATATGAGGAGCATCCTTGAGACATAGTCCACCAGAAACTTTAAGACGAGCATGCGTGCCCTCACGTTACTATGCAGTTCATCATCGGATCGCTATCACATAGCCCCCCAAATCTGGACATCACATGATTCGACCGGCTGGCCAAATGGAGACCCACAATGCACCCGCATTCTAACTCCGCCTGCTGCTGATCACGCTCTTTAGCTCGAGTGCGCAGCATCTCCGCGTCTTCGCAGTGATCGCTTAACATCTGACGCTGTTCCAATAAGTGAAGGAAACCGTTCTCAGAGATCTACACTCCTGGAAATGGAAAAAAGAACACATTGACACCGGTGTGTCAGACCCACCATACTTGCTCCGGACACTGCGAGAGGGCTGTACAAGCAATGATCACACGCACGGCATAGCGGACACACCAGGAACCGCGGTGTTGGCCGTCGAATGGCGCTAGCTGCGCAGCATTTGTGCACCGCCGCCGTCAGTGTCAGCCAGTTTGCCGTGGCATCCGGAGCTCCATCGCAGTCTTTAACACTGGTAGCATGCCGCGACAGCGTGGACGTGAACCGTATGTGCAGTTGACGGACTTTGAGCGAGGGCGTATAGTGGGCATGCGGGAGGCCGGGTGGACGTACCGCCGAATTGCTCAACACGTGGGGCGTGAGGTCTCCACAGTACATCGATGTTGTCGCCAGTGGTCGGCGGAAGGTGCACGTGCCCGTCGACCTGGGACCGGACCGCAGCGACGCACGGATGCACGCCAAGACCGTAGGATCCTACGCAGTGCCGTAGGGGACCGCACCGCCACTTGCCAGCAAATTAGGGACACTGTTGCTCCTGGGGTATCGGCGAGAACCATTCGCAACCGTCTCCAAGAAGCTGGGCTACGGTCCCGCACACTGTTAAGCCGTCTTCCGCTCACGCCCCAACATCGTGCAGCCCGCCTCCAGTGGTGTCGCGACAGGCGTGAATGGAGGGACGAATGGAGACGTGTCGTCTTCAGCGATGAGAGTCGCTTCTGCCTTGGTGCCAATGATGGTCGTATGCGTGTTTGGCGCCGTGCAGGTGAGCGCCACAATCAGGACTGCATACGACCGAGGCACACAGGGCCAACACCCGGCATCATGGTGTGGGGAGCGATCTCCTACACTGGCCGTACACCACTGGTGATCGTCGAGGGGACACTGAATAGTGCACGGTACATCCAAACCGTCATCGAACCCATCGTTCTACCATTCCTAGACCGGCAAGGGAACTTGCTGTTCCAACAGGACAATGCACGTCCGCATGTATCCCGTGCCACCCAACGTGCTCTAGAAGGTGTAAGTCAACTACCCTGGCCAGCAAGATCTCCGGATCTGTCCCCCATTGAGCATGTTTGGGACTGGATGAAGCGTCGTCTCACGCGGTCTGCACGTCCAGCACGAACGCTGGTCCAACTGAGGCGCCAGGTGGAAATGGCATGGCAAGCCGTTCCACAGGACTACATCCAGCATCTCTACGATCATCTCCATGGGAGAATAGCAGCCTGCATTGCTGCGAAAGGTGGATATACACTGTACTAGTGCCGACATTGTGCATGCTCTGTTGCCTGTGTCTATGTGCCTGTGGTTCTGTCAGTGTGATCATGTGATGTATCTGACCCCAGGAATGTGTCAATAAAGTTTCCCCTTCCTGGGACAATGAATTCACGGTGTTCTTATTTCAATTTCCAGGAGTGTATTTTGCGTAATTTTGACTGTGAGTTTTGAGTATTGGTTCAAATGGCTCTGAGCACTATGGGACTTAACATCTGAGGTCATCAGTCCCCTAGAACGTAGAACAACTTAAACCTAACTAACCTTAAGACACCACACACATCCATGCCCAAGGCAGGATTCGAACGTGCTACCGTAGCATTCGCGCGGTTCCAGATTAAAGCGCCTAGGACCGCTCGGCCACTCCGGCCGGCAATTTTGAGTATTTAAACTCAAAAGAACCCACTTTTCTCCCAAAGCTAACTAAAATGCCCCCCTCAGAGTATGGTAGCGAACTAACACAGAACACAAACTAAAGAAAATCTCGCAAATAATTTAGTAAACGATGGTGAAACAGACTGTACTTCATTTCAGTTATAAATGAAGAGCCAAACAAACTCGCACTTGGTCATGAGTATGCCTTCAAATGACATCCTACGGAATGTAAAAACAGTTTACATAGCTGACATCTGTCAAATTAAAAATTCGCACTTACAGGGTGCCTCGCACCGACAGGGGACGAGTAGCCTGGCTTTGATTGGTCGAACGGCGAACGCAGGATGCCACATACCTCAACGAAACACCTAAATGTGTCTGAATAAAACTCTGTTCACACTCATAAAAACACACGCCGTCTAAAGACATGTTAAAATAAATGCAATAACAGCTACAATAAAAATAAAGGAATAAGACAAAGAAGACAAACAGCAGTAACTACTAAAGGTGGACTCTATAATGTCAATACTGATTGCAAACACGCTTCACAGAAACTACATATATCTTAAAGAAAGCAACTACTCAGAAAAGTTTTTCACAAAACAGAAAGAAATTGCTACTGGAATTACATGAGATGCTTTAACACTTCACAGAGGGAGAACACTTATTATTTGCATCTTATCTTAATATGGGGCGTTGTGACGTTGACTGAAGCTCACTGGTGACTGTGTGGAGTGATTAACGTAGTTCCAGCAGTTGAGTAACTGTAGCGAACATCTCTCCTCGCTTATTACAAGTTTCTTCGAGGGATAATACTATCCTCCTTGGCGTTTCTTTTTATCACAGTCGTGTCGGAAGCAGCTGTTCCTGTATAAATCCAAATTCGTATGTGCACAGCAATAACTTTTCTTGATTTCTTGCAGACACGATTCTGTTAGCAATGTCCCGTAAACAGTTTTAAAACAGAATAAAATCTCCTTTAACTCTCCGGTCGCGAAACTACAGATCGCGAGTTCTCAGTCACAGCTTGAAAGTGTCCATGACGACAGCTAATGTTTTAACGAGCGCAAACATGATCAGTATTGTAAGTACATTAGTTCAGGCAACTCAGTTAAGTGCAAACAGTTCGGTTTTAACGACAACTATCACTGTTCATTCGCATGTACATGCTCAAAATGTTCAACTGTGTGTGAATTGCTAAGGGATCAAACTGTTGAGGTCATCGGTTCCTAGGCTTACACACTACTTAAACTAAGTTGTGCTAAGAACAAGACACACACAAACACCCATGCCCGGGGGAAAACTCGAAACTCCGGCGGGAGGGTGTATAAGCTCACTGTATTCACACAGTGTAACGTTTTGTTTCATAAAGCCGACGTTGAAATTTAGTTCATACAATGATTGGAAAATAAGAACGCGGCCATAAATTCGGTGTGTTTCTGTCTAGCACGATTACACATCACACGTGCGTCCCACCCACCACTACACACAACTGACTGTCACTGTTCGACTGCAATTATCGACATCCTCTCGCATCACAGTTCACACAACAGTTCTGCATATTACATTTAGTTTCACTGATGCATTTCACAAAAGCATTACAAAGACGATCAAACATACGTTGAAAATTTGCATACTCAATTAAAATAGAATAATGTAGCAATATTAACAAAGCAAAACGTAGTCAGAACGAAAAAATATTCTAAACCATCGACGATGTATCTACAGAATAAAAGGAAGCAAAGAAAAAAGAAGGAAGAAAAATTTATGTATCACAGTTAGCAATATCTTCACAAATAGCACTGTAGTTTCGACGCAAGCTGTTGATAACTTTTTGTTCACTGAATTATCTTCCTGTCAACATCAGAATTCCAAAGAGTGTATTTCGGTAAGCTGTCTCAGAGTCGTTTTTATCTCTACAAATGTTGTGAATAAGGGGTTGTCTTTCTGCAGCATGTCCTCCTAACTAATTTCTGTTAATTTCTTTATTTTGAGCTTTTCCTCATTACAGAGTCTTACCTCCAACATAATAATTTACTCGGAAATTACAATACAAGGAATAAACGTTCTTAAACGATATTTTGAAAATATTCCTCCAGGTGTTCGATCTTGTGTGTCCTCTTTCTCTGCGCCTATTCTCCTCATTGTGTGCGGTTCATTTTGGAGCCAGGTGGTCATAGGTCGTCTTCTTCTTCTCCCCTCCGGTTCCCACTCCAGTATCAATATTGGTATTCTGGCTCTCTCCATTCGTCGTACATGCCCTTACCACTGAAATTTCTTCCTATCCATTACGTCATATATTCTTTCTTTTATTTCCATTCTCTTTATTATTTCGGTGTTCCTTATCTTTTCTTTAATGGAGATTCTTGCCGATCTTCTCCAGAAGTCCATCTCTAGAGCTTGTAATTTTTTCATGTGCTTCAGGTTTATTGTCCTGGTCTCCATTCTATACAGAATCACACTCTCCAATATGGATTTGTATATTAATTTGTTAGTTCTGCTCATTACTTTCCTGCTCCATAAGACTGAGCTAAGCATCCCAATCACCTTCCGTCCGCTACTAATTCTTTTATTAATTTCTGATTGATTTTCCCTCGATTCCTAAAATTGATCCCAAATAACAGAAAGTGTTTATCTTTTTGATTTTCTTTCTTTCAATGTATAGCTCATCTGAATCATTAGTCAAGTATTCTGTTTTTTGGTAATTAATCTGCAAACCCAAAGTTTTGTATGCTACTGCTAGTTGATTGCACATATAGTTAGCATCCTCCCCATCTTGTGCTACGGCCACTTGACGATCAGCAAACAATAAATTATGTAAGTAAACTCCATCTCTTATTTCTAATCCCATACTATTACATTTACGAGACCATGTTCTAGGGCTAATATCTATATAGGTTTCAAATAATGTTGATGACATGGGACAGCCCTGTAAAATTCATTTGCTTGTTCTAAATTTCTGTGAAAGTTTATTACCAACTTTCACTTGGCAAATGTTATCTTTATACATCTGTTGTATTATTTTAATCAAGGGAGGTTTTATGTTTGCCATATGTAGTGCTCTCCAAAGTAATTTTCTTGGAACAGTATCGTACGCTTTTTCTAGCTCTATGAAAATCAATGCTATTTTTTTTTTTTTTTTTCCTATGCTTCTCCAAAATCTGTCGCAATGTGAAAATATGGTCTACGCATAATCTCCCAGCCGTGAAACCACATTGTTCTTCTTGGGTTCTAAATTTTTTTCCAGTTTGTTTCTAATTACTTTCGCGAAAATTCTCATTAATGTATTTGTAACATAAATTCCTCGATAGTCTGAACAAATTTTGCGGTTCTCTTTCTTAAATATGGTATTAATGTAACCTAGCCTCATCTCGTTGGGTATTGAATCTCCATGTATCATTTTGTTGAAGAGCTGTGTTATCAGTTTCACAATTTTCTTACCACCATATTTCAGACACTCCAGATTGATGTTGCCTGGTCCCGGTGATTTACCATTCTTTCCTGTTCTTTCTGATTTATCATTCAACCACTGAAGGAACGCATTTCGTTTTTCTCTGACGAAGACCTCTATTTCCTCTGACCACCATTCTGCAACACGGTTATGGTTGCTATCTTTTTTACCCATCAGCTCTGATGCTATGACTTCCACATTAGTAAGTAACAGGGTAAATATTACCCTGCATGTTCCTACATTTGTCCGGAACCTAAACTAATATTCCCATGGTCGGCTTTTGCTAGTTGGTCCATCTTTCTTTTGATAATTCGTGCTAATATTTTACAGCCAGGTCTTGTCAAGCAGGTGGTGTGGTAATACTCACCCCTAACAGTAACTAACAGCTTTCGTTATACTATTATTTCATTGCTGTATCCCTACAAGAGTACACCAGGGTCAGTCTGACCCAAGAGTTTTTTGTTTCTCACTGCTCATGCACAACCGCACAAACACAACCCGCTTTCACCAATGTAAATCCAATATTGAGTGAGGCATAGTAACCGTCGGACGTTCAAAGTTGTGAACCAACGTTGTTAAATTACTTTGACGTAAGTATTTGTTGAAGAGCCACTCTCACTATGCAGTACATATCGTGTAACTGTTCGAACGTTAAGTACATTTACGTGGAAATGGCACGTAGAAATTACATTTTAGTAATGGAAGATGCTACACGTGAAGCATTATTAGATGAACTCAGTCGTGAAAGTGATGTAAGTGGCTTTCGTCATGAAAGTCATTCTGAAGCTGATGCTCCTGCAAAAACGCCGGTCATGTGCCAACAACACTGTAGTCCACATTCCAACAGTGTGTAAATAATAAATGAATGAATTTATGAATAACTGAGAACATCAAAAAATATTCGTGTAATATGTCCGTTTGATTAAATAAATAGCGTCTTCATCTCATTAAACTGCCAATAAAATCTTTAGATCCGGATCAATTTCAAGTTTCATCACTGAAAAGCTGGCAAGAAAGTATTTTCTTTGTCTCGAATTTTCGCTACATTAATATTAATATTGATTGAAAAAGTACGTGACAGAGGCAAAATAAAATGCATTTAGTATATGGAAGGTCAATTTCATTATAAAATATCCTGTATTCAGGCAGTTTAGCCAGCAAATAGTCCAAGGTCACTGTGACTCAGGTGTACAGTTTGTCGGACAGTTCACGCGATGTACACCACTGGGGATATTATAGACTTAAAATTTTCGTCAGAAGTGAAGGGATCAAAAATTGTATAAAAAGCTATTTTGTCATAAGAAGCAGCTCTGACTTATCTACAGAAGCCTGTCTACAGCGTAGTTACTGTTAAAAATAAACAGTCGAAACGAGACGGCATTATGGTTACTCTACAAAGTGAGATTAGTTCGCTTGTAGTCAGTGCCACTAACGCTTCTTCATCTAGAGTGTAATTATATTCCAGCTGGTCGACTGTAGCTTGAAATAGAATTTTTACCTCTTGAAAAAGCTTTGTAAATATTCCTCGTTTGAAGGTAACGAAAGCCAGCTGTTACACAATTTTTCACCCGCCTTTAAAAATAACGCTAAATTCGTCGGACATTCTCGTGGTTCAGAACTCTACACAGGATTCGTAGCTATGAAGCCACGGTTACAATTAAGAAGTCTTCGATCTGCATGTATGGGTTGATTTGAACCAGTGAGCGACCTTAAAAAAAGAAAATTTGCTGCCTTGTAGACTACATTTCAGCTGACACGCTGAACTGAGGGAAATGTAAACACGCACATTTCCTTACCTAAATGCAGTGTACAAAACAAACCAGTTCATTCGCAGCTTTCGCACTGTTCACATTAGCGAAAATCAGATAGCATAAAGTTAGAGAAAATAAAACAGTAGTAATTCCCTTATGTTCCTCAAGAATCTGTTGCCAAGAACATTCGCACATTTTCGGAGACACAGAATTAGCTGTTGCAAGGTGCGTGCAAGCCTGATGGGAGACTAGACACGGTAAAGATCCAAAGATGATTATTATCGGAAGTACGATTCAATGATCCATCAAATGCAGCCTGTGAGTGGACTGGGCATTTCTTAGTGAGGAAGACGCAGCACATATCATGGAATGAGAGTAATCGTCGGGCGTAGAAGTAACTTCAGGTGCGTTGCAGCGAAGTTCGTTGAGACCCTTGCTGTTCACGTTGTATATTAGTGACCTTGCAGACAATATTAATGTATTAATGTATTTTGAAACGTGCGTTGTGCTATCGACCAACCGTACATCGGGTGACTGATGATAATTCTCAGTCAACACCTACGTCTACTGCCTTTTTGCCTTACGTAGGAAACACGTCCAATAAGATCGGTCGTATTTTACGGAAATACGACGTGAAATGTGTTTTCCGACCTCCATCTAAAATTAGAGCGCTTCTGAGTTCCGTTAAGGATGATCTTGGACTGCGTAAGGCGGGTGTATATCGTATTCCTTGTAGCTGCGGCATGGCATATATTGGTCAAACTATCAGGAACGTGGAGGACCGATGTACTGAGCATAAACGGCACACACGATTACAGCAGCCAAGCAGATCTGCTATTGCCGAACATTGCTTGGATACTGGTCACCCCATGTTATATAATAACACCGAGATATTGGCATGGACGTCCAGCTGTTGGGACAGTGTTATTAAGGAGGCAGTTGATATTAAATTAGTGAGCAACCTCGTTAACAGGGATGGAGGTTTCTGTTTAAACTCTGTTTGGAATCCGGCTCTCTCCCTTGTCAAAAAACAGAGGGGCAGAGTCAATACTACCTCACGTGCGAGTCCGTAGTCTCACTATCGATAGCTCTGACTTTGGTCATCTTTGGTGGCACTAGTGTTCAGTGTGTGTGTTATCTTTCCTGCTTCAGTCAGAGAACCGAGGTTTTAAATTTGCATCTAGGTCGCCTGTCCGTTGCAGTTTGCCTTGAAAATGGCCGAAATATCGGCGGTCGCTGAAAGTGTCACCTGGCTGAATTCCCGGAAGTTATTTGAAAGTTGTATACGCCAGGAGATACTCAGGTCTCACAATATTAATGAAACCTCTTTCATGGCTGATGAGGTACCGTCTGAAAAATATTGCACAGAGAAACAGTCAGATCTGGATAAGATTCAAAGTGGTCCAAAGATTGGCAATTTGCTTGAAATGTTCAGAAAAATATAAAATTACGCACTTCTGAAAATACAGAAAAGTAGCAACGTATGCATACTGGAACCGGTCAATAATTCGTAGGGATATGAAATGGTGTAACACTGAAAATTCAGATAAAATAACTTTTGCACCATATAAAATTTCTCACCGTTTAATATCCGTTGATAACCTGTACTGTATTGCTAATTCTGGATCTGTAAGCTACATTACAGAAACCATATTTAATACGTAATGGATGTAACAGTGTATTTATTTTTAATGTATATAATTGATTGAAATTATAATGAAAATATTGTAAATCTCTGGGTTAAAGCCAAGGAAACTTTATTTAAGTGTATTGATAGCAACGACGAAGTGGCATTAGCTGTGGCGTTTTTTATCTTTGCCTATGTAGAGTCCTTGTCGCGCTCCGGGCAGCTTGTGTCTTGAAAGAGTGGGGAGGTTTTGGTTGGGCGCTCCCGTAGACGCGGTGTGCATCTATGCTCGCACCAGTGTAGGCACACCTACCGAGAGTATTGAGAGCACCGTCGGAGTGGACAGGCGGAGGAAACTCGAATTGCCCGTCCCATAATTACCCGTGGCTCTGGAGACGTCTCGTGGTTCTCAACCAGCGGCAGCAACAGCAGTAGTTCAGCACTGTCGTCGGCTACATTCTTTGTAGCCGCACAGCTACAACGTCGTAACACTTAACTGACAGAGTATAAGTAATGTTGTATAGGCATTATCCAGTGGCATTTCTTTCACAAAGTTTCACTAACGTACATTAATAACAACCAGCAATAGTTCAAACTTGTAGGGCACCTGTGGTGTCATTGTCCACAGACATGTAAACAAGCAGGGTCCCTTTCCATGCAGTCACCAAGTGTTGTAAAAATACGAAAATTGTGTAACTGTTTTCTTGGTACCTCAGTAACTGTTCATTCTCGTAATGCAATTTTGAATATTAACTTCACTCACTTAATGTAACATAGAAATTCACAGCAAAACTTATAACTAAAGTCACAGCAAAAATTCAGAGAGCACAATTTCACTTATTTTGTATTTAGCTTACCGAGTGACTTCTGTTGGCTTGGTAAGTATCTCAATGTTCTTGTGTTATAAATGAATCAGCTGCTCAGTCGCTTAAAGTAAATTCAGTTCAATCCTTCCGTAATAAAAAGTAAATTGCTTGCCATTTTCTAAATTTTGCTTTTACGCTGAGCTTACTAAAACTGTTTTTATTACATAACAAAGTTTCAGTTACTATCAGTCATTTATTTAACCAGCAACTTCATTTAATTTTTCTTTAGAAATATAATATTTCAGATTAAGTTACTACAAACTCAGAGCATTCTGATTCTTTTATTTTCTCAGGAACTGTTGTGTTGCGGAAAAGAGTGACAGCCTTCTGTTGCCACGCCAGTGATTATTTGCTTAATTTTCTTTCCCATTACCTTTCTTAGGATACTGGATATTCAGTGTCCTACTGGACCGGCGACAGTTTAATTATCTCTTTTTCGCTAAACAGTATTTTTTGTATTATCAGTATTTTTTATATTGAAATTATTACGTAGTACCCTCCCCCTCTCCCCCCCCCCCCCCCCATGTGAGGAATTGCACTGTAATCCATCCATTTCAAAATTATTATCAGTATTTAGATTAGCTTTAGAATAGATTCTTCCATCAGAAGGATCTGTTGTACACTTTCCTCCAACTAACTGGTATTATTTTCCTTCGGTAACGGTGGCCTTACTAACTGTAAAATTTCATTAGGCATACGTGATCAGGGTCAATTATATGGAAATCCACCAGGACGACTAGGAAGGGGGTGGGGGGGCTTACAATGGCACGATCACATAGGATAGTCTGACGCAAAGGAGGTGGCAGACTTCAAAGTAGAGTGCTTACAAAACATTCGTGCGACACATACTAATACATCCTCAAGTGTGTGGGAGCCATACCAAATAGGACTAACAAAGAATACCACACGGATCCACAAAAGGTCAGCACAATAGATCGCAAGTTCGTGTGACCCGTGGGAAAGTGTAACTGAGCTGGTGAAGAAACTGAGCTGCCAGACGCTTGAAAATAGACGCAGACTACCCAGAGAAGGCCTATTTATAAAGCTTCAAAAACCGTCTGTAAGTGATGACTCTAAAAACCTACTACTTGTTGCTTCAATAGCGATCGTGAGGGAGAGATTAGGTTAATTACAGGGCACTCAGAGGCATTTGAGAGTCACTTTTCCCGCGCTCCATAGGTAAAAGAACCCCTAGTGACTGATACGATGGGACGAAAACTTTGCCATGCACTTCGGCTGTGGGTCTGCAGATTATGTATGTAAATGTAGAAGTAGAACTGGCAGTCTGTAAAATACATCTCAGTATCACGAAATTATCACAAATTATTGAAGAATCTGGACGTGACTCTGCAGCAATACTTAATTTCATGCTGAACAAATCTATCTTTGTATGTATTTTTAGAATAAGGTGTAAGGCTGTAACCTCCCCCTTGATAATCTGTTAATGCGCAATTTTGATCGTGATCGCATGCGCCCAATACAAACAATAATTTTGGATAAGGGAATCGTTTCCGAACGAAAATTGCGGGTTAGTGGGGAGACATGTTCAACAAGTTATTATCGAACAACTTATTCCGCCTCCTCTATTCTCTGCTTATCTGAATTTCAATTAATGAATGTAAAACAGTGCACCCACATACGTAAATATTGAAATGATAACAAGTACCACGAAATTCGAATGACCCACAATAAACACAGATGAAACAATTTAGAGGTAATCAGTCGGTCGCCAGTCCAATATCGGACAGCATCTGTTCAACTACTTGTACAATAATGAGAACAGCAGTGACGACGTATCTGTTTAACTAAGCACGTGGTGACAGAACGTTCGTACACACGTTTCCAACAACGCAACGCGGTACCAAACAATAAAAGGAAAATCATGGCGACAGCATTGCATCGTTAATAAAATCAAAATACGATAATGACTAAAACTAATCAACAGGACGAAACTTTTGTTATAGCAACGATTACGTAGACTCACAGTAACGTTTATGTACATCCACAGAGTTTCCAGATTCTGTGAACGAAATACGTACAGACGTTGCAGCTGACTTCAACACCAATCTCCAACACATTTTCAGTGCCGGAATATGAACCAATGCAAACACAGAATAGCAATTTGACAATTATCATAAAGCGAAAAGTGCAAAATCTGTAGTTTTAGATACAATGTTCGTTTCCCAGTAATATGTTATGTAAATTTATTTCCCTTTTACTTCACTTAAGATTTTAAGAATCAACTTTGCCTCTGATTATTATCATAGGACAGAACAGTAAAGTTACTCGGACATCATTAATAATTACTTTCAGTTGTACTTTCAAGAAGGAAACAAACTCGGATTATTATTCTTTCTCGGTAATGTTCTTTTAGATTTATACATCGACACTCAGATATTTATATGTTTGTTTACAGTTTACGGGTGCTCAACAGTAAGTTTATCCGTACCCTTATGAAAATTAGTAGGAAAGAATGTGGTTAACATGGATAAAAGTTTCGCAAACAATGAGAAATAAATCTACAGAACTACACTCTCTCCCAACCTCACTCAGGGTCACCCTAACAAGCACACCGTCTCACATTCCTGAAGATAACGTAAAAACCCAGAAATGTGCTACAGCTGTGATGAAAACACAAGCAAAGCAAGAAAGGAGCTAAATTTGACTGGAAACCACTTACCAAAAACATGGATGATCTAACCATCCTGGTAACACATTGAGAAAATTCTCCCTAAAATGTGAGTGAACAGTTCCATCAACGCACAAAACCTCAAATAGTCATACCACACCCGTTCGATTGTCAGTTAAAATAGGGGGCATTCCGGTCGACAAATGCAACTCTGTTCTTTGGCCTGAAAAGCGATATGTAGGGGAAGGCGGGGCAAGACGGGGAGGTGGGGTAAGACGGGGAAGGGCTATAAGCTACAGTTAGAGTGCTGCCATCTGTGGATAGCTACGTCAACATCATCAACACACAGATCCCAATGTGTTGACATTGCTGAACTTTAGTTTCACGGCGGTTTCTGTGAGCTTCTCAAGGTACGTACAATTGTTATACTGATTAGCAATGTTTTACACCTTTCGACGTCCTAAAACATGTGTTTCGTGAACATTTGTCCAGACTGTATATATAGCACTGATTAGTAGGACATATTAACAGTAAACTGCTGTGTCAGTAGTCAATGTTCATTAAATAGTGTTCATGTAGGTGTAACATAACCTGACAGCATGGTATGGGGCAAGACGGGGTGGGGCAAGATGGGGAGCTTCCCCGTCTTGTTAATACAATTTGTCAAACCATTACGTTCTTATCGTCTCATGTGTTTATCTCGCTGCGGGTTTTGAACACGTACATTATACGTTGAACAAAACTGTAAACAGAATGGTATTCGTTATTCGAACGTTTCCTAAATAATTACGAAATATGCCTTAGGCTATGTGGTGAATAAAAAAACACAAAACGTTCGAAGTCAGTACTCTTGCTATGTTTTAACGACTGACTATTGGAAATATGGTATTTACTACATAATGTAGATTACCAGGAATGATCTGACTCAATAGTACGTTCCACGTGTTTTATTTCAGATGGTCGCAGGTATCGGCGACAAACGTCTAGGCAAGATTGGTCATTGGAGTCAATGGAAGGCGCTCTAAATGCTGTTATAGAAGGTTATATCGGTTCTTTCAGGGCTGCTCGACGGTTCAACGTGCCACAGACAACGCTTGAACGACATGTGGCAAAGAAACGTGCTAATCCTGGCTATACAGTTGCGAAAAGGTTAGGACCAATTATTAGTGTGTTTACCCCAGAACAGGAGGCAGAACGTAAAAGACTACTTAACACAGATGGAAGGACAGTATTTTGGCCTAACACTTAAAGAACTTTGTGGACTTGGTTTTCAGCTAGCTGAACGAAACAACATCAAACATCCATTTAATACTGCAGCCAAATCTGCTGGAAGAGATTGGTTAAATGGGTTTCTTGCACGAAATCCTACCTTAACAATACGAAAACCAGAGGCCATATCAATCGCACGAGCAATGGGGTTTAATCGAGTTGCTGTAGATCAGTTTTTCGATCTGTTAGAAATTCAATTAGACACATTCAAGTTTACGGGAGACAGAATTTTCAATTGCGATGAGACTGGTTTAACAGTCATTCCAAAAGGTCACACAAAGGTGGTTGCTTTGAAAGGGCGCAGACAGTTGGGAGCAGTTACTTCAGCAGAAAGAGGCCAGACTGTGACTGCAGAAATCTGTGTTTCAGCATCGGGGTGCTATGTACCACCTATGTTAATTTATCCTCGAAAACGAATGCAACAAGCATTTGAGACTGGCCTGCCCTCTGGTGCCTGAGCAGAAGTCCAAGAAACTGGTTGGATGACGAAAGAACTATTTTTGACTTGGTGTAAGAAGTTTATTGCATTTACTGGAGCGTCAAAGGAAAGACCAATACTTCTCATATTGGACGGCCACAAAACACACACCAAGAATTTAGAACTGATAGATGTGGCCCGCGTAAATGGGGTTGTCTTGCTGTGTTTGCCACCACACTGCTCACACCGTCTTCAACCATTGGACGTGGCGTTTATGAAACCTCTCAGTAGTAATGTAAGTAGGCTGTTTATGTTTTCTCTATGTAAGTAGGCTGTTTATGTTTTCTTGTTGGCAACGTTAAGTAGACTGTTTATGTTTTCACTATGTAAGTAGGCTGTTTATGTTTTCTTGTTGGCAACGTTACGTAGCGCTCAATATGAAAATCACTGGCTGTGCTGTGTGCAGTCTGTGGCTGCTTTGCATTGTTGTAACACTCGAAATTGTAGTGTTAGGCAGCTGGCTGTGAACAGCGCGTAGCGTTGCGCAGTTGGAGGTGAGCCGCCAGCAGTGGTGGATGTGGAGAGAGAGATGGCGGAGTTTTGAAATTTGTCATGAACTGCTATATTTATATATGATGATATCAAGGTAAATACATTGTTTGTTCTCTATTAATATCTTTCATTTGCTAACTATCCCTATCAGTAGTTAGTGCCTTCAGTAGTTTGAATCTTTTATTTAGCTGGCAGTAGTGGCGCTCGCTGTATTGCAGTAGCTTGAGTAGCGAAGATTTTTGTGAGGTAAGTGATTTGTGAAAGGTATAGTTTAATGTTAGTCAGGGCCATTCTTTTGTAGGGAATTTTGAAAGTCAGATTGCGTTGCGCTAACAAAATATTGTGTGTCAGTTTAAGCACAGTCATGTATAATTGTTCAAAGGGGACGTTTCATATGTCGACCCTTAGCCGAGGATACCTCACTGGGATCTTCTGATTTTTTTTTCTTGTAGTTTGTGTAATTAGTGTAGATTTTGTTTATTGATAGCGCGTAATCATAGAGAGAATTTCCTTTGTAGTTATAGTTTTTCATTGTTGTACAGTAAAACAGTTGTGGCATCCATGCAGATTTGCACCAAGTATTTCGCAGCTGCGCTGGCAATTAAGTAGACATTATTTCCATTGCTATGTTATTTTATTTTGCTCTTCAAATTGTGCTTTTCTGTGTTATCGTGTGAAATATTGTGACAATTATGGCGTGTGAAAAACGTAATACTAGGCTCCAAAGTAAACTGAGAAATGACAGTGAAGACGAAAGCAGTGTGTTAGCGCCGCAGAGTAATGAATTAACTAATGTTCAAAGTAGTAATTTGGTAATTGCACATAAGGAAATGGAGCGGGCGGCAAACAATGGTGTAGACAGTGAAACAGGTAGTGAACAGGGAAGCGTTATCGATCGATTGGTCGGCAACAGCTCGCCTCAGGAATCGGGAATGACAGAACACAATATTGCAAATACTGCAGACTCAGGTTTTGGGTTCTCACCGTTTTCTCAAATGAGTCAAGACACATTTTCCGCTTGTCAAAATGTGAATGTTGCCGGTGCAACTTCACTGCCGAAAAGCACTGAGGAACATGTTTCAGACACCAGTGCATTGTTATTACAATTAATGCAACAAAGGGGACAAAAGCTTGAAAAGTTAGACACAATGGAACAACACCAGAGACAAACACAGCAACAGTTAGACACAGTGGAACAAAATCTTAAAAAGTTAGACACAATGGAACAAAATCAGAGACAAACACAGCAACAGTTAGACACACTGGAACAAAATCAGAAGCAAACACAGCAACAGCTTCAAAAGTTAGACTCATTGGAACAAACTCTTGAACAAACGCGTGAAGATTTAACTACTGAGTTACATAACATTGAATCGAAATGTCAAAAAGTCTGTAATGACGTAAAAACTCAAATTTGTGAGCATTTTCAACCTATTTTTTCGCGGCATGAAAAGGCATTACAGAATCACGAAGCAGCCATAAAAGAACTGCAAATTATTGTTCATGAAAATCATGAGACCTTGCAAGCTAAATTTGACTCAGTTGCATCTACCGATTCGGTTACGCAACTTGCAAAACTCAGGAAAACTTAAAGAACACAGTAGATTCGATTTCAACACAAATGGACACTCTGAAACTTGGTTCAGAAAAATACATTGAGGAAATGTGTTCACTATCGGAGAAAGTAGCCGAACTTTCGGATCAGTTCACTAACTTATCTACAAAGGTAGATGATAATCTGAACGACACAAAACCGGTAGTCTTTAATGACACAGAAGAGTGCGAACAAATTAGGAAATTCAAACAAAATCAGAATCAAATTAATACGCAACACCAAAGAAAAATCCGGGATGTACAAGATCAGCTGACTCAGGTAATGCAAGAATTACGTATTTCAGAGGCCACTCGCGCTCCAATACGGGAAGAGGGACTTAGAAATACGGAACAACCACAAAATAATAACACAGGACATTTCGGAAGTTATGGAAGAAATTGGCAATGTGCACCGAATTTTGAGATGGAACGGCCGACACGACGTAACAATGACCGATATGCGACTCGCCGACATGACGATTTTGACTATAAGCTGTTCATTACTACACGTAAATTCAAAACATTTAAGAATTCCGGCAACGACATTCATCCACAAGCATGGCTCCATCAATTCTCGCATTGTTTTCCTCCCAACTGGTCGTTGGAACACAGATTAGAATTTATGTGTGGCTACTTAGAGAATGAACCAGCTGTAAGAATGCGATCGGTCATTGACGATTGCCACAGTGAAGGAGAATTTTACCATGCCTTCCTCTCAGCATATTGGTCTCAAGCCACACAAGACCGCGTAAAACATGGCATCATAATGATGAAACATTTCGAACAATCTGAATTCTCCAGTCTTGTGAAATATTTTGAAGACATGTTGCACAAGAATCAGTACCTGTCAAACCCATTCAGCCCCTCAGAACTTATCCGCATTTGCTTAATCAAATTGCCTGAACATTTACGACACATTATTTTGGCAGGACGTTGCAAAGACGACATTGAAGCTTTTCAGGGACTGTTACAAGAATTGGAAATTGACACTGACAATCGCGGAATGCGGAAACAGGAAAACAATCACTACAGGTCACATCCGTCACAATTTCGTGACGACAGAAGCAATAACTGGACACGACAAGCCTATTCTTACAACGCAAATCGTGACCAAAACAGACACCACCCATATGACAACCACTGGCAGTGTAATAATAGTTACAGAGAAAGATCGCATTTCCGTAGTAAAGAATATGACAGAGATTACCTTAGAAACAGACAATATGGGAACCAAAACAATTATTATCAAGGGAGACAGAATAACTTCAGACGCAACAGTTCAGCGCGCAGTTACGATTCAGGGAGAAATTCTCCACCACTTAACCGACAAGAAAGAAACTACAGGAACTACCGACAAAACGACAGACGTGAATTTCATCAGAACTGGCGGGATTCTAATAGAGCTGGGCCCTCTCGGCAAGGCGAATTTGTAGAAGTTAGGTCTCCTAATCCCAATAACAGCGCGCGCCAACAAAGAGACAGACAATGACTCGCACAGCAGGCAGCTGCGTGCGGCCGCTGGCTTAGGGAAAAATAACAAAGACGCTAGCCTTGAGAAAAGATTTAGCATTCTTTACCGATGTAAACAACATGATAATTGCTTTGAAGTTGAAAGTCTGCGTATTAGGAAGAGTAAAGGATTGCACCACACTTCACATGTAAAACCGCTTACTGAGAGATAATCTGCTTTTTAACTTTGTCTTTGCCATATAACTTTTCACTTTACATTACTAGTATGCTGTGTTAGACTTAATAATCTGTTAACATGCAACAATGTTTGAAGTTAAATATCCAGTCTAGAACCTAGGGAACATTTTTAAACAGAAATTATGAATGCATTGTTATAGTGAACAGACGTCACAGTGTTATTGTATTTGTACATTCTTGCTTGTTAGTTGCACGATTATGGAACGACTATAAGGCTTACATACTTAGGACACATACTGGTACTGCTAATGAGATTTTAATGCAACATTTTGGTTTACTTGAAAATACGTTCTGGGTTTAAAGTACTTTCTGTGAGATACCAGAGGACACAGTGGTTAGTTTATGTAACAGCTACACGATGTTATCACGACGCTACTAATGAGTGACAATTTACAATGTTGCTTTTGCAGTGTATCTGTTTTATATCTGCACAGTTTTCTGAATTCTTCTGGAAAGTAAAACATGTTTTAGTAGTAACTTTTGTGGTACAGCAACAATGAGATTGTCTTTTTCGTAGCACAACAATACGTTACAGCACAGTACTTTCTTCATCACGGCAATAAGCGTAATAACTAAGATATCTATACATAAAGCATTTCACTTTTGTTTATCATGAGGTAAGTACATTGACTTCTGCAGAACTTGGCTTTCGGAGGACGATAAGTACGACACTTCCACAGAATTATCTTACAGCAAGACGCACATTTAGCGCTACAGGACACGCATTTCAGTGATTAATGTTGTACTTAAAACATTTATTTTTAAAGATTTTTGAATTACAAAGAAAGTTTTCCGTGATACATTTCATTCCATTGCTGTAATCTGTAACACCTGAGGGTACAATTACATTTATCCTCAGGGGGGTACACGCTTACTTTGTGTACCATGTGTTTGGCAACCACAAGGAACCCTAGCTAATATGGTATTTGCTTATACAACTTTACACATCGGTACCATATTTCTCTAACACACAAATTACACAGCTATCTGATCATGTAACTGAGAGATAAACTTTTTTTATTACATCAGTGACAGATGTTTACGCAATTACACAGTTGGATAACTTCACACTTATGAAATTGTATTTTGTCTGTACTTTGTGAAATGCTCATATTTTTTCGGAACCATTGTGATACTATGAGAGCTTTGAATGATGTATTTGGTATGGATTCATGATTTTTAAAGTACGTTTGAGGTAGATGACACTATTGAAATGAGCAGAGAATTTTTTTTAGGTTTTGAAATTATTACAGAAAGCTACGACGTTTTTGAGATTTGACTGAGGTGTTATGATGTTGTTATTACGACGACGATGTGTACTATGCTGTTGAGATATTATTATGATCAATAAGATGATGCTACCGTATATGAGGAATAAGAAGTATGTTGGAAACCAAGAATCGTGCTTTAAGAGTTACGAAATGTGCGTAAATGCGTGACTGTATCACAATGCTGACGAATATTTTATTTGGACACTTATATTTATAGAATTTTCTTTCTACAGAGTTGCAACGCTAATTCTTGACCTGTGAAATATTTTTATGTGAGACTGTCACTGTAGCGGAAACTGGTGTCGTAAATATTTTCGTAAGAATGTTAAGTGACCACCTGCACATAATGCGTCGTGGGCACGCAGCTGTGTCAAACACCTGGAGAACAAGCCATTAGGATGTGCCTTTCCGGAAGCACAGGTAGAAAAAAAAAAAGAAAAAAAGGCAGGCCTTTATCCTCGCCATTGGCATTCCTTTAGAGAAAATATTGCAAATGCGACACCCTCATTACTTCCATTAACCTTGCTATTGACATTCCTTTGTAGAAAGCATCGCAAATATTACACGCTCATTACCTGAAAACATATGATTACTCGTACTTTGTGCTAATTACTGCAATGCTTATGAATTGATGGGAAATATTCGTACATCTGCACACCTGATTATGACAAGTGTCTTTCTATGAGAGTTGAGAGCTACTGACTTACGCAATGCCACATGACTATTGAATGATATTTTTATTCCTTTGCTTTTCGTAGTTGCTTATTTCACTTGATATCTGGTTTCCAGCTGTGTTGCAGCATTGTTTTTATATAATAAAATGCATTTGCTAATGTGAACACTTTCTGTCAACAGATCTATTAAATAATAATTTTGTAATCCACATTCTTTAAAAAAGGAGCACTTGGAAAGGAAAGAACAATAAGAAGGGACTAGTAACAGTAACTGGACACATAATTCTCTTTTCAAGCACATGGTAATATTTTTTTTTTTTTACAATAAGTTGTTGTGGTGCACCACTTTAATTTACATAGACATTAAGATGTGAATATACACTTCCCTTATCTGCATTGTTGTTTTTACTGTAATATCTTTTCTGCTTGAGCTTTGTCATGTATAGATATAAGTTTTATATTTTTTATATTTTTTATATTTGCTGCTGCTGTTTGCCAGGCATAGTGCTACTGAATTTTAAATTGTGTTACTCTGTTAAGCTAGTTTTACTACTGACTTATTTTTCTTGCTACTGTACATTGGCTCATATTAGTTGTAATGTTGCATTGCTTGGTAATTTATATTTACTGTAGCTTGCTTTGCAATTTTCCATTTTTTTAATTGCTGTTTATATTAATTGTTTTATGTGCTGCTGCATTGCCTCGTCCCTTAGTTTAGCATCTGAGCTCAGTAGATTTAAGTTAGCTTAAGAGGGGGTAGACTATATAAGAAACTAACTATTATAAATTTATAAGAAATAGGATACTGTACAGTGGAGAAAAACTATTATTGACAGAGGATGTGAACAAAATACAGAAGGCAGGCTTAGATAGGACTTTTTGGGAATAATGATGAACAAAGGGAGATCTCCATGCAAAATACTGCAGTAAAACAAAACCTGTCCTTTCCCTTTTGTGTTATCCCACTATATGTTTGCGTACCCTTGTGTAGATGTTTTCTTCCTGTCTCTGTGTAGTTTCTTAGAATTTTTTTCTCTTTTAATATTAAGCTACATTCACTATGATGAGGAATACTGTTATCCTCGAATATAATTGGCATTAATAATATGTTATTTACTTTGTAAAGATGTTAGACATTATTAATTCCGTTCTGTTTAATGCTCATGTGTGAAGTTGATGTTTCAAAAGTTATTGTGATCTTTTATGTATGTACTCATGTCATAATTCCACTGATGTATATGTTAGTTCGATTCTTTTGTAAAGCCTGTACTACAAATGTTATCTGTATTATTATGTTCTTTAATGATGTATTTTGTACCTTTGTAATTGTATTCTTATGTTATACAATTGTAATTGACACCAGTTCATCAAATTAAGTAACTTGTAAGCATTCATTTCACTGCACACATTTCCGTTGGTCATAGTATGTGGACAATATGTGAGAAGTAGGGACTGTTAGTGTTTCCACGTCTGTTAATAATTCAGCAAGGGACTGGATAACAGCATTGCTGGTTCTAAGGACAATTCCAAAAACTTTGTGAGTGCACAAGTGGTGGTTTATGGACATGCTATATTCTCCGCAAGAATCTTCGATGGTGATTGTGCACCTGCACAATCGCAACAGATGGCTGCTGGTCATCTCTACAAGGACTACAGTGGGTCTACACCTTTGATGATCCATCAGTACCATTATTTCTACAAGGACTGCAGTGGGTCTGCGCCTCTGGTGGCCCACCAATATCGTAATCTCTACCAGGACTACAGTGGGTCTGCTCTGTGATGACCTACCAATACTCTTCAAAATTACGACTGACTCTGCTGTGGGTTTGCTCTGTTGTGGCCCATTACCTGTCTGCATGTCGAGAGTCAGCACTGTCTTTCCATTGGAAGGACAACACTACTTCTTCAAGACTGCATGGAAATCCACTACTTCCGTGTGCATTTTCTTCTACTGCTCAGACTTTGAGAAAAACACTATATTTTACCGTAATGGATGAATCAAGACTGTCTTTATAGACTGTGAGAAAATTTTAGCTTTTGACCAACATTGTATCAATAAGTGTGTGCATTTGATTTCTTTGTTATTGTAATTATGAAAATTTTTTTCAAATCTGTATTGGGCACTGCCCAAACCAATTTGTAAAATTTTTTGTGGGGAGCATGGGGGCTATGTAAGTAAGCTGTTTATGTTTTCTCTATGTAAGTAGGCTGTTTATGTTTTCTTGTTGGCAACGTTAAGTAGACTGTTTATGTTTTCTCTATGTAAGTAGGCTGTTTATGTTTTCTTGTTGGCAACGTTACGTAGCGCTCAATATGAAAATCACTGGCTGTGCTGTGTGCAGTCTGTGGCTGCTTTGCATTGTTGTAACACTCGACATTGTAGTGTTAGGCAGCTGGCTGTGAACAGCGCGTAGCGTTGCGCAGTTGGAGGTGAGCCGCCAGCAGTGGTGGATGTGGAGAGAGAGATGGCGGAGTTTTGAAATTTGTCATGAACTGCTATATTTATATATGATGATATCAAGGTAAATACATTGTTTGTTCTCTATTAATATCTTTCATTTGCTAACTATCCCTATCAGTAGTTAGTGCCTTCAGTAGTTTGAATCTTTTATTTAGCTGGCAGTAGTGGCGCTCGCTGTATTGCAGTAGCTTGAGTAGCGAAGATTTTTGTGAGGTAAGTGATTTGTGAAAGGTATAGTTTAATGTTAGTCAGGGCCATTCTTTTGTAGGGAATTTTGAAAGTCAGATTGCGTTGCGCTAACAAAATATTGTGTGTCAGTTTAAGCACAGTCTTGTATACTTGTTCAAAGGGGACATTTCAGTAAGATCGGGGTTTCGCACCCATCCTGTAAAAGTTGTTACGCTGCATCAGATCGCAAGTTTATTCGGCAAAGCCTTCATTCATTCAGCTACAATGTCCACAGCAGTGAACGGGTTTCGGAAAACAGGCATTTAGCCTGTAAACAGAAATGTGTTTCAAGAAAGTGATTACCTTCCCTGTTCAACTGCAGGCATTCAGCAAGCTCACACATCTGAAGTTACAGAAACGGAAGACCAAATACCAGAGATGTTGTCAAGACGTAAAACACCTGAACAATTAACAACTGACGATCAAGCCTGCGTTTCGTCTAACTTTCAGGCTACGAGCCCTGAAACGGTGTTAGCTATTCCGAAGGTGGCTAAAAAAAAAGAACAAAAGGAAATCATCAAACAGCCGTGGAAAGCCCGTTTTTTTTTACCGAATCTCCTTATAGGAGCGAACTATCTGAAGAAATTAAGCGAAACGGAGTCCCCAAACGTGCTGCATGTAAACGAAAACTCTTCTCAAAGACGTTTAATAAACCTGGGATACCACCAAAAGGACGTAACGACAACGAAAAAGTGACGAACGTTACTGACGTCTTAACCACCCCTTCATGCTCAAGGGATAATAAACTGAGATCGAATGACAACGAGGAAGAGAGTGAAGAATGGATATACTGCTATGATTTCTCTGAAGGAGGCTGGATACGGTGTATTAGCTGCGGACGCTGGGCCCACGACACTTGTGCAGGGATACAAAGTGATGATGACGAGGCTGTCCACACTTTGTACTATGTGAAAGTAAGAGCTCTAAATAGAACGTAATACCTGATTCTACAATTCGCAGAACCATGTTTCGAAACCTTATCGTCACATGATTTCGTTATTCCAGTCCTTATTTAAGCTTTAGAGATGAATTCATGCTAGTTCCCCATCTTACGCCGCATATGGGGCAAGACGAGGAATTGGTAGTTTATGTTTCAAATCGAGATATTTCTAACTAAATTAACAAGTCTGCAGGTTTATTTGCATGCTATTGTAATTCAATGGTTAAGTAAACAAATGATAATCAAACCTACTTGAATTTGTTTATTTTTGTCCCCTTTGTAAGGGTTTAAAGTTAGCTTCCCCATCTTGCCCCGCCTTCCCTTACGCCACAAGCACCACATAATGAAGAGCGCTCTCACCGCAGCAAGAAGCAGTGCGTCATATGGCTGCGTCCTGTTTGAAGACGAATGTAAAGATCCTCGTCCCTATGGCGCGGCTGGAAGGCGGTAGGCCATGTACGCGCAGTGGCCTTTACCGACGCAACATCGTCTGTCTGTCTACCTGTCACTTCAAGCCACACTTCTTCCCTTCGATGCATGACTCTGTACCTCAAAAGCGAGGCGACACTGAATGAACTGAGAATCACGAGGTGCCTTTTTGGCTGCTTGATCCTCGTTTTCGTTCCCCGTAATACCCATGCGCCCTGGTACTAAGCGAAAGAACCTCCTTCAAAAGTCTATGTATGCGGACGAGGGCATTCTGGAAATTTTAGATTGCTGTATTTGCTCGCCAGAAGGGTTGTATGGAGTGAAGGGCATTCAGGGAGACGGAAAAGCTGAGGAATTTAGAAGTCGCATCACATCTCATATGCTTCAGTGCCTGCAAGATCGCATATAATTCTTAGTGCCAGGGTACGATTTAGTACAACGACATAGGATAATAAATTGAGTGGGGGTCTAAAGGTTTCACATTCAAAACTTCTTATTGAAATGACGTTCATTTAAAGCCAGTGGATAACGCTTCACGCTTCAGTGTTTCAAAACGCGAGGAAATAAAACGATGTCACAGTTGGTCCTGAATGTTCAGATGCTGTCTTCGCTCCCGCTGCTCCATGTATAGTGGGCACACCTTAATTAGCAATGACTAATTGCGGGACAGGATCTGAATGTTCGTGGAGCCTAGAGTATCTACCTACACTTTCCATGGCCACGAGCGTCGCAGTTAACAACTTCTCCCCACACATGCCTGATGGTCCAGTACACACGCCGCCATTAGCTCTCGGATCTCAGGCTGCCGTCCATCTTGTGTGCGCTACCTTGGACTTCACATTACTCGCTCCAGAGACGGTACTAGCATCCTAACATTACTCTCTGACAAACAATATTTTATCTCCCTAAAACTCCCCCCGCCATTAAACGGAGTACAATTTCATCATCTCACAGAAATCATTTACACTACTGCCCATTAAAATTGCTACACCATGAAGATGACGTGCTACAGACGTGAAAGTTAACCGATAGGAAGAAGATGCTGTGATATGCAAATTGTTAGCTTTTCAGAGCACTCACACGAGGTTGGCGCCGCTGGCGACACCTACAACGTCCTGACATGAGGAACGTTTCCAACCGATTTCTCATACACAAACAGTAGTCGACCGGCGTTGGCTGATGAAACGTTGTTGTGATGCCACGTGTAATGAGGAGAAATGCGTACATCAGGTTTCCAAGTTTGATGAAGATTGTATTGTGGCCTGTCGCGATTGCGGTTTATCGTATCGCGACATTGTTGCTCGCGTTGGTGGAGATCCAATGACTGTTAGCAGAATATGGAAACGGTGGGTTCAGGAGGGTAATGCGGAACGCCGTGCTGATCGCAACGGCCTCGTATCACTAGCAGGCCAGACGACAGGCATCTTATCCGCATGGCTGTAACGGACCGTGCAGCCACGTCTCGATCCCTGAGTCAACAGATGGGGACGCTTGCTAGACAACGACCATCTGGACGAACAGTTCTACGACGAAGACATTTGCAGCAGCATGGACTATCAGCTCGGAGACCATGGCTACGGTTACCCTTGACGCTGCATCACAGACAGGAGCGCCTGCGGTGGTGTACTCAACAACGAACCTGGGTGCACTAATGGTAAAACGTCATTTTTTCGGACGAATCCAGGTTCTGTTTACAGCATCATGATGGTGGCATGCCTGTTTGTCGACATCCCGGTGAACGCACATTGGAAGCGTGTATTCGTCATCGCCATACTGGCGTATCACCTGGCGTGATGGTATGGGGTGCCATTGGTTACACGTCTCGGTCACCTATTGTTCGCATTGACGGCACTTTGAACAGTGGGCGCTACATTTCAGATGTGGCTCTACCCTTCATTCGATCCCTGCGAAACTCAACATTTCAGCACGATAATGCACGATCGCATGTTGCAGGTCCTGTACGGGCCCTTATGAATACAGAAAATGTTCGACTGCTGCCTGGCCAGCACATTCTCCAGATCTCTCACCAATTGAAAACGTCTGGTCAATGGTGGATGAGCAACTGGCTCGTCACAATACGCCAGTCACTAGTCTTGATGAACTGTGGCATCCTGTTGTTGCTGCATGGGCAACTGTACCTGTACACGCCATCCAAGCTCTGTTTGACTCAAGGCCCAGGCGTATCAAGGCCGTTATTACGGCCAGAGGTGGTTGTTCCAGGTACTGATTTTTCAGGATCTATGCAGCCAAATTGCGTGAAAATGTAATCACAAGTCATTTCTAATATAATTATATTTGTCCAATGAATATCCATTTATCATCTGCATTTCTTCTTGGTGTAGCAATTTTAATGGCCAGTAGTGTATATAGGTCTCGCCGTACTTACAAGGCGTGTTCAGTAAGTAATGCAACAAACCTATGTGCCCAATTATTTCCTGGATTTTTTCCAACCTCTGTCTTCCTCTACAATTTTTACCCACTACAGCCCCCTCTACTACCGTCGAACTTATTTCCTCATGTCTTAACAGACGTGCTAGCTTCCTCTCCATTCCTCATTGTTTTCCACATACTCCTTTCCTTTCCGATTCTGCACAGAACCTCCTCAATCCTTACCTTATCAGTCCAGCTAATTATCAATATTCGTCTGTAGCACGTTTGACCCATAATGTTTCGCTACCATACAATGCTGTGCTCCAAACGTACATTCTCGGAAATTTCTTCCTCAGATTAAGGCCGATATTTGACACTAGTAGACTTCTTTTAGTCAGGAATGCCCTTTTTGCCAGTCCCAGTCTGATTTTGCTGTCCTCCTTGCTCCGTCCGTCATGGGTTATTTTGCTACCTAGGAAGTAGAATTCTTTAACTTCGTCTACTTGGTGACCGTCAATCCTCATGTTAAGTTTCTCCATAAAGTGAATATGCATGGACGAGCTGCTACACTGAAACCATTAGTAACGACAATCAACGCAAATAAGCGTAAAACAAGGGCTCAGGAGCATAAATCCTTTACGACTGATCAGTGGAAACGTCAACGTTTTCGTTATTTCCAACATCGGGCCGGGTTTACGTCTGGAGAACGCCAAAGGAAGCCTACAATCCAGATTGCTTGATTCCACCGGTTAAGCATGGAGGTGGAAGTGTGATGGTGTGAGCAGCCATATCATGGTATTCTGCAGGTCCCATCATTACTCTCAAAGACCGTGTTGCAGCCAATGATTATGTGAACATTTTAGGTGATCAGGTGCACCCCATGGTTCAAATGTTGTTCCCCAACAATGATGCCATATTTCAGGATGATAATGCACCCATCCACACAGCAAGGGCCGTACAGTCGTGGTGTGAGGAGCATCCAACTGAACTGGAGCTGCTTCTGTGGCCAGCACAGTCCCCAGACTTGAACATTATCGAACCATAGTGGGCGGTATTGGAGCATAGACTCTAGAGCAGATTTCCGCCTCCCTCGTCACAAAAGGAGTTAGAAGAGGCTCTGATCGAAGAGTGGCATAACATTTCACTGGAGACTATACGATCATTATATCCCAGTACTCCTAGAAGAATCGCAGCTGTATTACGGGTAAATGGGGGTCCAACCCCTCATTAATGAACCATTCCCAAGAAAGTACAGGTGTTCACATTATCCTGTCTATCCCTTGCATATAGCATACCTTCTTCCCTCTGTTACCAATCTGACGATTCCCAGCATTGTAACTAAATAGTTAATAATCTTACGTGCTCTATACTCGTACGTTCATCACAAATGTTGTAATCGGGTGAAACGGGTTCTTTTCTCTTTTGTTGTGGGTATTATCTTGCATTTACACACATTTATGGTGAGCAGCAATTCACACCACCAAGTGGAACTCTTTATCAAATCTTTCTGGAATTCCTTACGATCACCTAACGACGAATTCAGTGTCTTAACATCTTGATTATCTCTATGGCTATAACAGACAGTACAGCTTCGTATACAGTCTGAGCTCGATTAAGGGGCAGTGCAACAGTTGTGTACCATCTAATTCGACAGTTATGGGGCATCTGCTGACTGCAGTATTAATTGGCACATACAGCACTGTGCAGGCATCCATTTTCGTAAAACCACAAATGTATCGGACTGCGTTGGCTACTTGAACACAGTCGTGGGAGTGCTGTGGGACGATATGCATATTTTTCGAACGAGTTTCAATAGGACGTCTCCTACCTTGATGACCAGATACACGCCAAGTGCTGCCGTTTTGACGACTATCTGCCGGACTACGTAACTGAGCAACGTAAGTGGCAGTCTGCGTGCGTGATGGTCCGGGGCGCAACTGGATGAACCCGGCAAAGTCCTCTCTCTCGAACTGATTGTGGGCAAGGGTGATCTAAACAATGCTCGCTGCATCGAGGAGGATTAGTAGCTCAGGGCAACTCCAGAGGTCACATTTCTGCAGCATAATGGCAGACCACTTATTCAGAAGAATGAGTAAATCTTCGCCAGTAACCATTGGGTGTAATTGAAATCATAAATTATTCAACAGCGTCCATTAATTGTGTGAGTAATATTGATGTTGACAATATATTGGCAGTAGAATATCGAAATTTCCTGTACATCTATAGGGCTTTTTAATATAACAAAATGAGGAATTATTTTTAGAAAAATGTTATTAGTTTTGAAACAGGAACTCTTGTTAATTAAGTTTGTTACATGAAAATCTCGCACTGTTGATTTACACAAGTTTTAAGTAGATATGTCTTCGATTTTTACAGGAGGCATGTTGATACGTTGACATTATAGAGCTGTACACAAAGGTATTTTTGGCGTTATGAAAAACTCAGAGAAACGTTAAACTGGAACACCAACCTCATATAACAGTTTTCGCATTGTCTTAATTCGATCTACTCCACTGCTAAATACATCTGAGGACAGAAAACCTTTTTGATTTTAGTGAAATTGTAATTGCATCTTTTACAGACCTAGCACATTCGCAAATTACGTTTGAATTCTACTCACTGGAAAAACATTGCACATAGAGCGATTAACTATGAAAGGAAAGAAAGTGTCTGCTCCTTTATACTTACGAAACTCAGTATTTCACTACCAGGCTAACTTTTCTCTGTCAAGCTAAAGACGGCACAAAGATCCTGCGAGAGAACGCACAGGCGTGTCTGCTGTTGACGTTGCGATCACGTGTTGGATGCGTCTTTTCTGAGTCCCCAAAATCACCAGCCAGTACGATCACTGCAGTGAACAGCTATGATAACAAATTTTTATTGTGCGAACTTTACAATTTCTTTTGCGCCAATCTGTTTTCCGAGTACTGTTTGAGTCACAAACAAACAATGTGCTTTAAGCGAAGCGTTCATTTTCATTCCGTGATTTAATACAAATCTAAGCTCTTTTCTTCCTGCCATAACAAACTGTGAAACTGTCCAACCGGCTCAGTTCACAGAACTTAATAATTCCTCTCTCTCATTTAACTTTCTCTCGATCCTGGAATAAGTAATGGCTCTGGAATAAAGGAGTCTAATGAATTTTAAAGAGGAGTAATAACTTGAACTCCTTTATTACCCAGATGTCGTCGAGAGATGGGCTACAGAATACTTTTCTCCAAGAGGAAAATGCCCGTCAAAAAATTCGTTCATAGAGAACGTCGGTAAACGTTGCACAACTACGAAGGTGCGTTTGCGAAGAATAACTCACTGAGGACGCTAATCTCCTAACGTTGTGCAAAAGGTCGGTCATTCGAAAAACTGCGCAACGTATAAGTGAACTAGTAGTAGTTGTAGACTTAATTTTCTGTGGATCACATCTAGAATGATATTATACATGTCATGGTATTAAAGTTTAAGAACAAACAAAAACGTAATTAATATACTGTCATCAGATGAATCCGCAATTTCGAATAATGGCTACCATCAGCTGTACAATGTAAGGACGACAGTGAAAATTTGTATCGGACCGGGACTCTAACCCAGATCTCCCGCTTATCGCGAGCGGTCGCCTTACCAATATTTCTTTTTTCTTCTTTTTTTTGCATTTTGTTCATTATTGTTCGTTTTATTTGATGTTAGCGGACGTCACATGACACCGGTTGAAGTTAGGTGTTGATCCCATCACCCAGTTTTTTTTTTATTACAGAGGCCAGCCAGCTCTCTGACCATTTGGCTATCCGCGAACGACTCACGGCCGGACCCAAACCTCCATATGTCGTCAACCATGCTTCTACGATCTGCACTCGCACATCCATCATGTGTATTCCCGTACAGATCAGACGTTATGCTTGAAAGTCGCATGCCCTCTACTGGCATATAAATAGGATATTGCAGTGCCGGTGTTATTCCGATGACGATGCACCACGGCGACCACAGCCGTTACTAAACACATCGGATAAACTCGTGAAATGCCCGCTAAACGCGCTGGGCAGAACAGGTCATAGGATTGTAGAAAGGGCCAAAGGTTGAGATCAGTTTCTATTTCTAATTCTCATTTATTGTAATTTAGCAACTCTTTCACGGCTGGAGGCCTCCAACAAGAAATCTTAACCAGATAAAAATCCAATTAAAATAGCAATAAAATAATTCAAAACACAACATATGCAAAGTGCAATACAGATGGCTAAGGGCCACAATTAACTTCCCACAATTTTAGAATATATTACAATAGACCTTTAAAGGCAGAAGGCCTACAAGAAATCTTAAAAAAATCAAAAATTGAATTAAGATAGCAATAAAATAATTTTAAACCCAAAAGGCAACATATTGCAAGGTGCAACACAATGGCTGAGGGCCACAATTAAATTTAAGAACTTCAGAATATATTACCATGGACCTATAAAGGCAGAAGGCCAGCATGTTTAACAACAAGAAATCTTAATAATCAACAAGATAAAAATCAAATTAAGATATCAATAAGATAATTTAAAAAGACAACACATGCAAGGTGCAGTACCAATGGCTGAGGGCCACAATTAAACTTCAAAATTTTTAATGTTTGAAAGATAAATTTAAAAATTAATTTTGCAAAATTTTAAAAAAACAAGCAAATAGCCATAACCCTAAAATTTAAAATAGCAGACAACAGATAATTAAACCGGTGGCACTCAGAAAACTTCCAGGGAGGTCGGTCTGCCCTGGTTCACTTAGGCGAGACAGGTGGTGAGCCCAACTACACTTGATCCGTCGGAACCCAACCAGGGGACAGCCACGGACCGACCGACACAACGACTTGCTTCCCATCAATCAGTACATGAGAACCCAAACAGAAAATGTTACGGAGGTAATTATCCACAATCAAATGTGTACAAACACACGGTGTTGGTCAGAGGAAAATCTCCCCAACATCGAACCACCGAAACGAACCACAACATGACTTGGTTATTTGAAACCACTTCTCAACTTTAACGTCCTGAGTCGGTGAACCACGAAGCTTGTAGCGATCGGACAGCTCCACACGGGCTCCGACACTGCCCAGGGACTGCCAGCGACCCCAGCCGACTGCACCGCGTGGAGAATTTCCCTCGTCCGCAACAACCGACCGACTCCTCTCAGAATGCCAACAACATCTAAAATACATAGCCGACTTATGAACGATCGGCGAGACAAAACGTGTCGTCTGGTTGGACGATCGACCGACGATCCACCATCAAGCGATCCGTGGCGGCATTGGTCGGGCGAGCCATGTCGACGCAGACCTCACTGCTGCTCCAACCCGACTGCACTAGTGCCGCGTTGCAACTCCCCGACTAGCAGGTCCAGACTGCGCTCCCGACTCGTTCCAACCGACCGGCAGACCCGAACTCCCAACCCCAACAGCTGATACGAACTGCACTCGCTTACGAAAAACAACGACGGCCAAGTAATAGCAGTCAAGCAAAGATACTACGACAGGGGATATATCGATACGGGCTGCTAGCGCCGCTCACGGTCAGGTAAAAGCTGCAACCCAGTGACAGTAGTAATTTAAATTAACGTAGTAAGGTGGAAGTACATAAAAAAGGGTGTAAAATAGATGATGGCGGGAACACGAGCCACGCACGACTCAACTCGCAATTGCGAATAATGACTACCATCATTGTCGTCATTCTATTCTGCAACTGACGGCAGTCATTATTCGTAATTGCGGATTCATCTGATGTGTTCAGTAATGGCTGTGGCCGCTGCAGTTCATCGTCATCAGAATAATACCGGCACTGCAGTATCGTTAATACAGTCTATCAGATCAAAAGTATCCAGATATCCATTTCTCTTGTGGAATCGACCTCTAGATGTCACGAGAGCAGACGTGCCAGCATAATACATAACGGGAAGTATTGTGTTGCCGGTACAGAAGCAGTAACTACAGAATTTGTCAGCCAGGAGAGTTCAGTGGCTTCGAACAAGAAGTACCCATTGGATGTCACTTGAGCAACGAATCCACCAGGGACTTTTCAACCCTCCTAAACCTACCCGGTCTACTGTTGGTAATGTGATTGCGAAGGCGAAACGCGAAGGGACGCCCGCAGTTAAAACAAGATCAGACAGACATTACGTACTGATGAACGGGGCCCGTCGAGTATTGAGGAGAGTGGTCGTATGAAATTACGTGAAATGGTCGGAAGGAATCACTGGAGAGTTCCAGATTGCTGCCAAAGCACTGCTAAAACAAAGGCTGCACGTTGGGTAGTCTTCGCCAGCCACACATTTCTGCAGCAAGTGCTTAGCGATGTATGAGGTGGTGTCAGTGGTGTACACGTTCCGCTTTTAACCCGCCCATGCTTGCCCGGTGGCCAGGCGGGCAGGCCGCCGCGCGTTGTCAACAGAACGGGCAGGCTGCTTCACTCCCAGCAAAGGCAAGCAGAACCCAACCCGGGCAGGCTGCGGGAAACTTGCTTGCCTGCCCGTATTACTGCTGAGCTGCGGTACGCAGCCGTTTAGATTGCGCGAGTCATTGACGTATTACGAACGTTAATTAAGAGTTTTTATCTTACCTGAGCACCAAAAGACAAACGCCAATATATATATATTAATTTCAGGTCAAAAAATATTGGGCTTTATTTGTACTTCTTCCTTTACGCATATATTTCGGGCTTATTATCCATATAAATAAAAATGAATTGCCAAATGTGTCGATAATAGTAAAACTCGAGAACGGCTGGACCAATTCGGCAATTCTTTTTTTTTTTTTTTTTTTTTTTTTTGCTGTGTTCGTAATTTTGAGGACAAGGTTTTTATGAAATAAAATTTTTGGAAAATCGACCTAAAAATTGGAAAATTTGAGAAAAACTGAAAGTGCGTTTTCATTGTGCCCGTGTGTTTCTATTGCATACAATCTTGATGAAATTTTGCACACTATACCTTGAAACCAAGAGGAAGGTCACAGTCTACATAAAATTTCGTAGGTGCATGGCAGAGGTTACTTCACCTAACGGAATTCGACAAATTGTAGATTTTTATTCCGACCTTAATGAAATTTGGCACACTTTATAGTGTTTTTTGTTTTAGTGGAACGCAATGCAATCTGTGTTGCAGTTTTCAACAGTGAAACGGATGGATATTTGTACTGAAGAAGTGAACCTCCACCCCCCAAAAAGAAGGTTGGTCCCCTCCCCAGAAGAATACATTATCTACGCCCCTGATAACCACGGTACTGCAATGACAACCAAATTAAGATTTTCGATGTCTAGATTCTTTAACTTTAGTACGTTTCAGCCAAATATGACATCAGTTATACAAATATTTAACTACTTTTCCAGGATGTATTTTACTGTTTCTGTGAATTCATTCGAAGTTGGCAAAATCATTCTAAATTGCCAAAATGCATTTTAACAAAATCGAAGCACTTGTTTCGTATCTAGTTCGTCTAAAAACTATACTGCTGGGAACACAATGGCGACTCTGAGCCATTTTTCGCGGCGTCTACGTTTGCGTCATGAGAGTCCACAGCGCAACCTGTTGTCAGGCGCAGCAAGCTGAGCGGGTCCCGTGAAGCTTGGCCGGCCTTCGGGAACCCAGGTAGCCCGGGCTTGCGGGAGCCCAAGTCGGCTGCATTACCCACTATGCCTCAGTACACGCGCACTCTTGTGTGTACGTCGCGGCAGGCTGGCCTGCAGAGGAGCTAGGGGCAAGCAGGCTGCAAGTGGAATTTGTACACCTCTAGGTGGTGTAAAGAGCGACATATGATCTGGAGTGATGAATCATGCTGTTATCTGTACTATCCGATGGAATTCCTTGGGTTTGGCAAATGCCATCGTTTGTAGTGCCAGCGGTGAAGTAAGGAGGAGGCAGTGTCACGTTATGCGGGTGTTTTTCATCGTTAGGATGTGGTCATACTTAAGAAAAGGCTAGATGCGGAAGGATATAGACTACAGGGTAGTCTGAATAGAACAGAACAACCTCATTCGGAGTATCTTTGGTATACAATACAGCTTCGGAAGAAGATGTTTCATAATGTAAAATGGTAGTGCTGCACTGCTCATTGTTTCCTCAATACAGATCTATCACTATAACATTATTCAGCTATTATTTCATAACGTAACACTACACGTACTGTTAGTGGACATCAAAATCATGGCGATACTTTCCATTAGCTTCTTTGAAAAACTGGACCAGTATCCTTCTATAACAAGTGAGAAATTGATGTCAGAAAGAGGGTAAGGTGTTGCAAGCAGAGCTTTGGAGCCAGGTATGAAACTCTCTGCCCTAGGCTGTAGAACGGGCAAACAGCATTCCTTTTCCATTCCCAGCGAGACCAGGTGGCGTCTCACGGGCCACAGAAAACGCTGAATCGAGCACCAATGTGCAGAACTGTAAACTTCCTCGCCGGCAAGACGAAAGCCCTTGCAGCCTCTCTAAGCGATGGTTCCATGCTGATGAAAGACTGCATCGTGGTTAGCCGGAGTCGACGTGGTTGCTCTGTTCGTCCCTCGTTTCCTTTTGGTTGAAGAGTTTCTAGAGACCAGGAGGGATAAAGAGGAACCATTTTAGGTCGGCCGCAGAGTGTCGGTTGATCGTCTTTAGACTTATACGACAAAATGAGCGTCGGGTGGTCTGACGACTTTGGACCTATCTTCCTCGATTTCATTTTTCTCTCTCCAGTTTGTACCACTACTACTGACATCACTTTTGCTTATTTCAATAACTTCTTTGTGTGCTTTTACTTAATGCGACACCTGTATAACCATGTTCTTTGGGTAACATCTATGTAAAAGTTCTCTTAACAGTGTATGTCAGTGCAACTACTCTCTAAATGTAATTTTAAAAGTAATGTTCTGCAAAACTGTAGAAATGTTAAAACTATATTTGTAGCACTGGTTCATGCATAGGGCAATTACCACTGTATTGATGTAAACCCTGGAGGAAAGTCACTTCCCTACGAGAGGTGGATTTGGCGGTCGAATTGCGTTGGTTAGCTCTAAGGTACGACGCTAAGAAGAGAAATTTCAGGGCTTCTTTTACAGTAAGGGCCATAGACACTTTTGCTGCCTTTTTTAAATAGCCACAGTTCACCAAAGTCATCACCTTCATTTTACATAATCATTGACTTTTGTAAAACTGCACGGCCATTTGTTTGGTTTCTTACCCAATAATAAGTGAATTTTATTTGAACGTTGTATTGAGCACCTACATTTCACTTTTAGCCATTTAACTAGACAGGGTCATATTTTATTAAACTGGTAAGCAATAGTCTTCTGTAACAACACTTAATAACTTTTTTAGAGCAGTAGATTTCTTTACCATTCAGTGAGCCTTGTTTCTGAAATATTCCGCTTTTTCCGTAAAAGGATATTTAATGGCTCTGAGCACTATGGGACTCAACATCTTAGGTCATAAGTCCCCTAGAACTTAGAACTACTTAAACCTAACTAACCTAAGGACATCACACACACCCATGCCCGAGGCAGGATTCGAACCTGCGACCGTAGGGATATTTAATGTTTCACCAAAGTGCAATTGCGAGGAAATAATCTAAAGTGTATTCTCAACTGTCGTCCTTACTGAATCTCAGTTCAGTATTGAAGTTTCCTGTACAAGGCTGTGATTAGTCAGAACAGTTACTGGCTAATTAAGCTGAAGGACCATAAGGAATAATTAATGTACAGGCCTGTAACGTTTATATTTCATGTATTAGTAGTTTCACATATTGTGTTGAAACAAAACTGATTATCCTTGATCACTCATAGAACATTTTCAGGGACCTCATGCTAGTTGTTGAGACAGTTCTGCATTCCATATTACTACACTACCGGACATTAAAATTGCTACACCACGAAGATGACGTGCTACAGACCCGAAATTTAACCGACAGGAAGAAGATGCTGTGATTTGCAAATGATTAGCTTTTCAGACCATTCACGCAAGACTGGCGCCGGTGGCGACACCTACAACGTGTTGACATGACGAAAGTCTCCAACAGATTTCTCATACACAAACACCAGTTGACCGGCGTTGCCTGGTGAAACGTTGTTGTCACGCCTCGTGTAAGAAGGATAAATGCGTACCATCACGTTTCCGACTTTGATAAAGGTCGGATTGCAGCCTATCGCGATTGCGGTTTATCGTTTCGCGACATTGCTGCTCTCGTTGGTCGAATATGGAATCGGTGGGTTCAGGAGGGTAATACGGAACGCCGTGCTGGATCCTAACGGCGTCATATCACTAGCAGTTGAGATGACAGGCATCTTATCCGCATGGCTGTAACGGATCGTGCAGTCACGTCTCAATCCTTGAGTCAACAGATGGGGACGTTTGCAAGACAACAACCATCTACACGAACGGTTCGACGACGTTTGCAGCAGCATGGACTATCAGCTCGGAACCATGGCTGCGGTTACCTTTGCCGCTGCATCACAGACAGGAACGCCTACGATGGTGTACTCAACGACGAACCTGAGTGCACGGATGGCAAAATGTCCTTTTTTTCTGATGAATCCAGGTTCTGTTTACAGCATCATGATGGTCGCATTCGTGTTTGGCGACATCGCGGTGAACGCATATTGGAAGTGTGTATTCGTCATCGCTATACTGGCATATCACCTGGCGTGATGGTATTGGGTGCCATTGGTTACACGTCTCGGTCAACTCTTGTTCGCATTGACGGCACTTTGAATAGTGGACGTTACATTTCAGATGTGTTACGACCCGTGGCTCTACCCTTCATTCGATCCCTGCGAAACCTTACATTTCAGCAGGATAATGCACGATCGCATGTTGCAGGTCCTGTACGGGCCTTTCTGGATACAGAAAATGTTCGACTGCTGCCCTGGCCAGCACATTCTCCAGATCTCTCACCAATTGAAAACGTCTGGTCAATGGTGGCCGAGCAACTGGCTCGTCACAATACGCTAGTCACTACTCTTGATGAACTGTGGTATCGTGGTGAAGCTGCATGAGCAGCTGTACCTGTACATGCCATCCAAGCTCTGACCCAATGCTGAGGCGTATCAAGGCCGTTATTACGACCAGAGGCGGTTGTTCTGGGTACTGATTTCTCAGAATCTATGCACCCAAATTGCATGAAAATGCAATCACATGTCAGTTCTAGTATAATATATTTGTCCAATGAATACCCGTTTATCATCTGCATTTCTTTTTGGTGTAGCAATTTTAATGCCCAGTAGTGTATAATAGTGCTCTTGAAATAGAGTTATCAATTTTATAACATTCGTGTGATTTCATAAATAACTGCCTGCAGCTATTTAAACTGCAATTGATTTCAGAGACTACAGGTTTCGATTGTACTTTCAGTGACAGTGTTTCCCTAGGATTGTGCTGATAAATGAACCTCATGTCAAAGTTAATAGTGCCCCATTGGCAGGAACGTAATGAGCATTAGCTTTCCCTATCAATTATGCAGTCAGTAAGTGTAGTGTTGCCAAAATGTTTAGTATTTCTTCTGTGTTGTTCGTGTATAACCACTAGTAAATTGCTTTGTAAAGTGTACTACTGTCTCGTATCCTATAACGAAAAACAGATTTTCCGTAGCCAGTATAGCAAATACCAAAAGTTAATTTTCTTTATGAACAATTCTTGTACTTAGTACAATTTTGCCTAATTAGGGTGTTGACAGTTTTATTTTACGTAATTGTTGTTTACTTTGTAACTAATAGAACTTTGGTTCGAATCACGTTTGTTCTGCTACTGATTTCTTCCTTTAAAATTCTTTCCAGAAACGAAATTTAGTCAGATACTTTATCCATTACGTAAGATCACGGTCATTACTACTTTCCATCTTACGAATGACATTATGGGCGTATTACTAGTTCTGTAAGACCCGGCATGCTATAAGTTTTCTTGTCATGGGATTCTTACTGCTGCTCGCTGTGTACTATTACCAATCGTCTTTGTGACTTCACATTTGGACGTCAGCATTTTCTATATCGGTCATTGTTTACCTTCTAATGCTTCGTCTTTGAACATGAGCGTCTTTTTAGGGGCTCCTGCAAGCATAGGTAACTTGTAACGGCCTCGTAGCTTCACTTTTCATTAAGACAGAAATGAATTACGGAATTTGGCTGCAAATGGTCATTAATTTAAATCAATGGGAAAGGTTGAAAAATTGTGCTGGAGAGGGTTTCAAACCCGGAACTCCTGCTTACAAAGCACATGCGCTGTCCACTGCACCATATGGACACAGCGGTCATTACCCTAGCATGCCTACCGTGAGGCCCGAATTCTGAATTTACCCACACACTACGAACGTAGTACCTGTCGCACATTTTCGTGATTACTCGGGGCATTTCGTATCGTTAAGTGAAACAGGAAGTTACGAAGTTAACACTGAAGTTCGAACAAAAGCATTTCTCAACGAAGGTGATATTGTTCCAATACTGCTGTTTTTATTGAGCTGGTTCTGAACAAGCTTCTGCCTCTTAGCGCATTTTCAAGTGATTTTCTGTATAAGAGGGAGTAAAAGAGAAAACATTGCCTCCGCGTATAGGAACGTTATGATATGCATGTAGCTTATTAGAAATTCAGCTGCAGTCGATAAATGTGCCACATGCACTTAAATGGCGGCTTATTTACATTTACGTGTTCCATTCGTTATGATTCATATATGCTGTCATAAAGGTTCGACAGTTTGCATTTTAATAAGGTACGAAATATGCAGAAATGTTAACTGACCAACGGAACCAAATGTGCATAGACTTTTAATTTCAGATAACACTGTGTGTATTGCGGGAACTTAATAAAGGTAAGAAACAAAAATAATATGGAAAATAAAAATATTAAAATATATGGTGACTCCGTCCGAACAGGCCCTGGAAGGCCCATGTTACCGACCGGCCGCCATGTCATGCTCTCAGCCCAGAGGTGTCACTGGATGCGGATACAGAGGGGCATGTGGTCAGCACACCGCTCTCCCGGCAGTTCAGTTTTCGTGACCGCAGCCGCTACTTCTCAGTCAAGTAGCTCCTCAGTTTGCCTCAGTGTGAGTGCACTCCGCTTGCCAAGAGCGCTCTGCAGACCAAACGGTCACCCATCCAAGTGTTAACTCAGCCCAACAGCGCTTAACTTCGGTAAACTGACAGGAACCGGTGTTACCACTGCGACAAGGCCGTTGGCAAAATATGTGGTGAGGTAATACTAAATTTTAAATTTTATTCATTACGGAAGTGTCTGGAGTTATAGAGAAAGTTTGTGTTCTGTAGATATGCCTGTTCATTAAGAAGAGTATCCGGTTGACCTTTTAATGATTTAAAATTTCAGTTTCTTCTAATACATTCATTTTATTTCCATTATTATTGTAATGCTGAATTTGATGTTTTTCGTTAATGATTGTGGACGAATGTTTGTTTATGAAATGTAGTGTAATGGCACTTCCACTTTTATCGTCAAATTTTGTGTGCTCTTAAAACGTATCCGAAAGTTTCTACTGGTTTGCCTGATCTACATCCACGTATATACTCCGCTAGCCACCAAGCGGTGTATGGCGGAGGGCACAATTCGCGCCGAAGTCATATTCCCCCGCCCCCTCTTCTAATTTCCCTTATCTTTGAATGGTGATCATTGTGCGATTTGAAAGTTGGTGGTAATAATACGAGTATATGCTCTACATCGTCGGCGAAGATCAGATTTCGTAATTCAGTGAGCAGCCCCTTCCGTTTAGCGCGTCGTCTATCTTCAAGTGTTTCCCTCTTCAAACTATGAGATTTGTAACGATATCGCGATGGCTAAATGTACCAGTCACGAATCTTGCCGCTCTTCTTTGGACCTCCTCAATTTCTTGAATCAGACCTAACTGGTAAGGGTCCCATACAGACGAACGATAGTCTAAGACTGAATGAACTAACGTATTGTAAGCGATTTCCTTTGATGAAGGACTGCATCGCTTCAGGATTCTACTGGTAAACCTCAATCTAGAGTTCGCCTTGCCCGTTACTTGTGTAATCTTGGGATCATTTCGAATAGTCACATACTTGATGGATGTTACCGCTTCCAAAGGCTGGGCATTTTTTGTACTCGTACATTAATGGGAATTTTCGCCTTGTTATACGCAGTAGGCTACACTTACTATTATTGACAGATAACTGCCAGTCATTACACCACGCGTTTATTTTCTGCAAATCCTCATTGATTTGTTTACAACTTTCGTGTGATACTACTTTCCTGTAGACTACAGCATCATCAGCAAACAGTCTAATGCCGCTGTCAATACCATCAAACAGATCGTTTATGTAAATCGTAAAAAGCAGCGGACCTATTACGCTGGCCTGGGGCACACGTGAAGTTACGCTTGTTTCTGTTGAAGTCACCCCATTCAGGACGACATACTGCTCTCTGTCTGTTAGAAAACTTTCTATCCAACCGTTTATGTCATCGGATAGGCCGTAAGCGCAGACTTTTTGGAGCAAGCGACAATGCGGAACTGAGTCGAACGCCTTTCGAAAGTCGAGAAATATGGCATCAACCTGGGAGTCGGTATCTAGACCCTTTTGTATATCATGCACAAAGAGGCCAGCTGTGTCTCGCATTACCGCTGTAGCCTAAAAACGGTGCTAGTTTCTGCAGATGAGCTTCTCAGAGTCTAGAAGGTCATTATGTCTGAACATAAAATATGTTCCATGATTCTACAACAAATCGCTATCAGTGAAATTGGCCGGTAATTATGCGCATCCGATTTTCTCCTCTTTTTATAGATAGCTATGACCTGGACCTTCTTCCAGTCCCGTGGAACTTTCCGCTGTTCCAAGGATCTCTGACAAATGATGGATAAGAATGGTGCTATATTTGTAGCATAGTCATCTTACGGGGATACCGTCTGGGCCAGATGCCTTCCTGGCGCCTTAGGATCTTAACTGTTTTACAATCCCAGATACACTGAACACTATGTCAGCCATCCTTGCGTTTGTTCGCTAAATGAAAGGGGGAACGGTGCTGCAGTCCTCTACCCTAAACGAGTTTTTGAGAGCTAGGTTTAGAATGTCGGCCATCTGTTTATCATCATCAGTTACATTACCTGTACTGTCAGCAAGAGAAGGTATTGAATTATTTGTAGCGTCACATTCAATTTCGTGTATCCCTGGTGTTTTATATGGGTCTGTTGTATTGATTGTGTGTCTTATGATGTGGAGAGTGTCAGCAAGAAAAAGTTTAGTGAACGTTCGAAATTATGCGTAAATCTTGTTTCATGTCACTAAGTACTCTCGTTCTCAAATACTGGATGAATATTGTCTGGGTATCTCCACAATGTGCGTGACGCTCTTTTTCCACCCCTGTGCATTTGAGAGGCAGGTGGTCCTTATCACCGTAGTGCTTCTTTCCAGATAGTGCCTGATGTTTATCACACTTTGCTAAAATCGATCCAGTAGCTTAAGAGATGTTCAACACACATACGGATACACATACATATATTTATGCACAGGGTGATTCATGGAGACTTGAAAATATTTTAATATGTTATTCGACAAGTAAAACTAAAAAAGAGTTCGTATTAACGTAGGACCGCAAATGTTTAGTTACGGGTCTACGGCCAACAAAAGGTACTGCCTGAAATTTAGCAACTTCGCTGATATGAAGCCATCTCAAAACTGTACGAGGTTAGAGTAAAGAACAATTTCCATTTATTTTATTGTTAATGGTCTGGTGAATCTGATAAGACATGGTCCAGACGTGGATCTGCAGTAGTGCCAGATGGCACGCTCAGAAGCAAAGATTATTACACAAGTACGTTTGTTTACTTTCCATTAAGAATGTAGAAACGTTTATGTCATTGTTGGCTCTCGTTAGTGAGTTGTTTCAGTCGTTTCCTAACCTTGAAACAAGTTATTATTCTGTCTTGTTCAGTGAAAGAACCTAATAACAACAGTGAAACCATACAGTAACTGTTGTAGTTTGTAGATTATTTATGAAATAAGGATGCCTTTCAAATTTAAGATAGATTAATATGCTGATACGGTGTTTATTTATGGCAAATGTGATGGTACTGCTATGACTGCAGTTAAAGAATATCTTGTACGTTATCCAACTCGGAGGATTTCGAATGGACGAATAATTAGCGGAGTACTTCGAATATTAGAGGAGACAGGTTCTCTACCTAGCGTTCATAATCAGTACGAGCGCTCGATACGTGAAGACTGCTGTGGCTGCACACTTGGTTCATCGTAGCGCCTACTGCATCGGCATCCCACTTTACGTCCAACCATCATGGGATGCCTGCATCACAGGGTGTATATTCACCAGGAAAACCTGTGTCGTCTGTGTTGTCAAAACAAAGACTTACTGGCGGCCACATCACAACACACCACCAGGTCTCCACCAATGACCGCCAGGGCTCGCTACCCGTTCAGAGGTCTCAGCCAGCCTAGGAACTACTTTGCTGCGCCAAGCACGTGATCGCAAATAGTTCCAGCACATGCATCCGCAAACGGGCTTTATAAGGCGGAGCACTAGCGGCAAAAGGCAGTTCGACGCACCGCTCGTAAGGATAGCCAGACCCCTCTTCTACCTGTCCGACGTACCTCTTAACGTTTTAGAACTGTTTGTGCTCGCTCCCCGTGAAGATTCTGGTCTTTATTATTATTATTATTATTATTATCTGTTATTTTGTATTTGTGTCGATCAGCAGTAGCGATCGAGTCAGTTTTTCTATTGGATATTGTATTATTGTTTCGTTTTGGTGAGTCCAATAAATTGTTTTCGGACTTGTTTCTCCGCACTTCTATTCTGCTACCGCAGATACTTGAAAGACAATGATGAGGATACTATGGATGCTGTTCAACGTACCTGGGTACCAGTAAACGACGTATCTTTCAACGATTCGGCATTTCACAATCTAAGGTATGGCATACACTGAAATACAATATTCTGTATCCTTACCATAAACAAAAAGTACACCATTTGCATCCAGGAGACCCTGCCCTTCGCTAGGAGTTGCGCAACTGGTTAAATACTAACTGGCAGTTTACAAATACATTTTATTTACTAATGAAGCACAGTTTATTCGAGATGGTATAAACAATTTACGTAACGAGCACTTATGGCCTGAAACAAACCCACATGCAACAGTGCAACGCAATTTCCAGCAGCGATTTAGCATAAATGTGTGGTGTGGTATAATCAACACACATTTTACTAGACCATTCATTTTCCCAAGACGTCTAGCTGGCGAGACGTACTTACAATTCCCTCAAGATGAAAAACCCCGCTTGCTCGAAGATGTTCCAGTTGCTACGCGATTTCAGATGTATTTTCAGTATGACGGGAGGCCTCCACATTTCATCAACGCCGTTACTACACATTTAAATAACCATTTTCTCCAGAAATGGATTGGTCGTGGTGCTACACGTCTGTGGCGACCCAGATCACCCGTTTTAACACCAATGGATTTTTGTGTATGGAGATGGATGAAAGACATAGTTTATGAGGACAAAGTCATTACACGTGAGGCATTACTTGCTCGCATTACGAATGAGGTAGACGACATTAAGAACAACCCTATGAAACTGAAACGAGCAACAAAATCTGTTCATATATCTGCAGCTAAATGCACTGAACTCGTTGGAGACATTTTTGAACATTTATTGTGAATGTATTGTGAAACTGTATGTATACTGCACAACTTCTTAAAAATTTTACAAAACTACTTCTTTGCTTGTCTGGATGTTCTGGAAAACTACTGCAGATACACGTCTGGGACATGTTTTATTGGATTCACCAGATCAATAACAACAAAATAAAGGGAAATTGCGCTTTACTTTAACTTTGTACAGTTTTGGGATGGCTTCATATTAGCAAAATCTTTTATTAGCCGTAACTCCATAACTAAACATTTGCGTATCTATGTTTATATAAACTTTTTTCCTTAGTTTTACTTGCAGAATAACATATTAAAATATTTGCATAACATCCTAAATCACGCAGTATAGAGATCCAGGACTATCGGCTAATTAGCAGGCTAGTTAAAGTTCAAACATTCCCTTTTACCATTTCCATATCCCTTTAACAGAAGTCGGCAAAGGAATACTCCCCGCCTTTCCAGGTTTATTACCCACAGTCTGTGATGCCCCACCCAGTTCTATCCTTATATGCATCAGTTTTCACCTGTAAATGACCGTGGTTGTCGATCGTACTCATAATGAGCGGAACTCGCGTGCTAAGCTCTTACCACACAATCTTTAATTTTGAATAATTGGAACCGATATAGTCATTTGACAAGCAAACAAGGGGGAGGAGAGCACACAATTGAAAAAGCGACATATATTGCATATTTACAGTAAGGATCCTACACATACATTACTTTCGTTATCGCAGCAAAAGACACTTTCATAAGTAAAGAATAAATCTATTTTAAACTTGAGACAATTTTATGTAAAGTAACACTAAAATGTCGAGTGAAAAGATCGCGCTAACCACTGAAGATCCATGGTCACTGAGGTGGTGTTATTTGTAATTTTTGTAATTAATAAACATCTTTCTTTAACACTATTATTATGCTTGTCAGTGTAATAAATAGCTGGTACTCTGTACACAACCTGATGCTTTGCTTAATATGGCAATAATAATTTCTAGTACTTTGTATAGGCATGCGTATATCCAACTTATGATCGAAAATGTTGCTGATTAAATATCACAGTACGTGAAAAGGACACACTACACATCTACTGAAATAACAGCACTGTGATAAAGCTTGTTGCTTTTAAACACTTAATCTCTTTGCTTAACTTGTACATGAGGGCAACGAATCATGACTTTTACTATGTTCGTTACTATGCAAAATAGATAAATACTTCAGTCCTTCTGTGGTGTTGAGCAACGTATTGCCGCCTCGACGAGATTTTGGTAACGATGGATGGTTTAGCAGTATTTACACAGTGGCTTCCAAGTCGTAATTCCCAAGGTAAGATTTGGCCAGTACAGAGGTTAATGCTGCAACATAATGTCTGCCTCCTTCATCGCTAACACTCGCTCTCGTAATAACACTGCCGCTTTTGATTGGTTGATAGCTGCTTATACTGTAGAATTATGTGTAGCAATAATTTCCTGTCCATCCGAGGCCTTTTGACAATGACTGTGCTCATTTTAATCGCCACACAATACAGTACATGGGCATCGCACCACACGCCACTTCACAACCCTTCCTACTCACAAAGAGCACTGTTCTGGAACTTTTTGTCGCAACGATCCTCCCGCCTTACCCTTCTGCGGGGAAATCACTTTAGCTTTTAACGTAACCCTATAGCCATGACTTGTTGCAGATTTCATTGCAAACGTTCATAACCCTTTTAAAACTAAGTTCTACTTAACAATATATAGAGATTAATACAAAAAAAAAACATTATGTAGACTATACATTTGAAACACAGTTGCAGATTATTGGTCGTGTACCTGGGAGGCTGGTGGAAGCACCTTAGCGGCGAGTTGCCTTACTTTACCCTGCTGCCTTTAGGTGGCATATGTGCCCACAGTACTTGTCATCCCACTGCTTTCTTTATACAGGCTCTTACAGCTCCCCTCTTACTGATCGTGTTTTTTATATTATGGCAGAGAATAATGAAATAACTTCAATGAAATGAAATGGAACAATTCCTACACTGTTGGACTTGTATCGTTACAAATAGCTACAAAACACAAGAAATCTTGAGGAAATTACTAAACTCTGAAAACAACATAGTCGAGCCAGATCTGTTTAGGAAGGATTAAAGGAAGACAGACCATAATCTCCGATCTCGGAAAATCAGTCACTGCCTTACACTACAGCTATAGGACGAACACACATGCATGGCAAAAAGTCACTGGGAATGGGTAAAAATGTGAAAACACGGTGAGAAATGCATGCTTGAACGTAAAGGCAGGTGCTGCCCAAGTCTGCAAGTTGCGCCGTTGCATCTGGCAACGAACGACACTCGTAAAATGTCCTCAGTAAGTTGCACGTGCTAGCAGTGGTCGAAACTGTGTTCTGAGTAGGCTGTGAGTGCGTTATAACAGAGCTAAGTGATATCGAACGTGGACAAATTGGCGGTGCTCGCACGGTGGGCGCTTCCGTAACCAAGGCAGCCGAAGTGTTTGTCGTTTCAAGAGGCGCCGTATCGAAGGTCTATACCGCACACGGGAAAAGCGGAAAAGCATGATCCACTACGTCACAACGCGGACAAGCGGAATGGGAATAAGGGATGAAAGAGGAAGCCACCTGGTAGAATTTTGCACAGAGCATAACTTAATCATAGCTAACACTTCGTTCAAGAATCGTAAAAGAAGGTTGTATACATGGAAGAAGCCTGGAGATACTGGAAGGTCTCAGATAGATTATACAATGGTAAGACAGAGATTGAGGAACCAGGTTTTAAACTGACATTTCCAGGAGCAGATGTGGACTCTGACCACAATATAATGGCTATAAACTGTCGATTAAAACTGAAGAAACTGCAAAAAGGTGAGTATTTGAGGAGATGGGACCTGGCTAATCTGAAAGAACCAGAGGTTTCAGGGAGAGCGTTAGGCAACGATTGACAAGAATGGGGGAAAGAAACACAGTAGAAGAAGATTGGGCAGCTCTGAGAGATGAAATAGTGAAGGTAGCAGAGGATCAAGTAGGTAAAAATACGACGGCTAGTAGAAATCTTTAGGTAACAGAAGAGATACTGAATTTATTTGATGAAAGGAGAAAATATAAAAATGCAGTAATGAAGGACGAAAAAAAGGAATACAAACTTCTCCAAAATGAGATTGACATGAAGTGCAAAATGGCTAAGCAGGGATGGCTAGAGGACAAATGTAAAGATGTAGAGGCATATATCACTAGGGGGTAAGATAGATACTGCAGACGGGAAAATTAAAGAGACCTTTGGAGAAAAGAGAACCACTTGGAGTTCTAAGCAAAGGAGGGAAAGCAGAAAGGTGGAAGGCGTATATAGAGGGTCTATGCAAGGGCGATGTTCTTGAGGACAATATTATAGAAATGGAGGAGAATGTAGATGAAGATGAAATAGGAGATATGATACTGCGCCAAGAGTTTGACAGAGCATTGAAAGACCTAAGTCGAAACAAGGCCCCGGAAGTAGACAACATTCCATTAGAACTACTGACAGCCTTGGGAGAGCCAAGCCTAACAAAACTGTACCATCTGGTGAGCAATATGTATGAGACAGGTGAAATATCCTCAGACTTCAAGAAGAATATAATAATTCCAGTTCTAAAGAATGTAGTTGGTGACAGATGTGAAAATTACCGAACTATCAATTTAATAAGTTGGTTCAAATGGCTCTGAGCACTATGGGACTTAACATCTGTGGTCATCAGTCCCCTAGAACTTAGAAGTAATTAAACCTAACTAACCTAAGGACAGCACACAACACCCAGCCATCACGAGGCAGAGAAAATCCCTGACCCCGCCGGGAATCGAACCCGGGCGTCGGAAGCGAGAACGCTACCGCACGACCACGAGATGCGGTCAATTTAATAAGTCACGGCTGCAAAACACTAACACGAAATCTTTACAGACGAATGGAAAAACTAGTATAAGCCGACCTCGGGGAAGATCAGTTTGGATTCTGTAGAAATGTTGGAACACGTGAGGCAATACTGACCCTACGACTTATCTTCGAAAATAGATTAATGAAAGGCAAACCTACGTTTATAGCATTTGTAGACTTAGAGAAAGCTTTCGACAATGTTGACTGGAATACACTTTTTCAAATTCTGAAGGTGGCTGGGGTAAAATACAGGGAGCGAAAGGCTATTTACAGTTTGTACACAAACCAGATGGCAGTTATAAGAGTCGAGGGGTATGAAAGGGAAGCAGTGGTTGGGAAGGGAGTGAGACAGAGTTGTAGCCTCTCCTCGATTTTATTCAATCTGTATATTGAGCAAGCAGTAAAGGAAACTAAAGAAAAATTCGGAGTAGGTATTAAAATCCATGGAGAAGAAATGTAAACTTTGAGGTTCACCGATGACATTGTAATTCTGTCAGAGACAGCAAAGGACTTGGAAGATCAGTTGAACGGAATGGACAGTGTCTTGAAAGGAGGGTATAAGATGAACATCAACAAAAGCAAAACGAGGATAATGGAATGTAGTCAAATTAAGTCTGGTGATGTTGAGGGGATTAGGTTAGGAAATGAGACGCTTAAAGTAGTAAATGAGTTTTGCTATTTGGGGAGAAAAATAACTGATGATGTTCGATGTAGAGAGGATATAAAATGTAGACGGGCAATGGCAAGGAAAGCGTTTCTGAAGAAGAGAAATTTGATAACATCGAGTATAGATTTAAGTGTCAGGAAGTCGTTTCTGAAAGTATTTGTATGGAGTGTAGCCATGTGTGGAAGTGAAACGTGGACGATAAATAGTTTGGACAAGAAGAGAGTAGAAGCTTTCGAAATGTGGTGCTACAGAAGAATGCTGAAGATTAGAAGGGTAGATCACATAACTAATGAGGACGTATTGAATAGAATTGGAGAGAAGAGAAATTTATGGCACAACTTGACTAGAAGAAGGAATCGGTTGGTAGGGCATATTCTGAGGCAAGTGATCATCAATTTAGTATTGGAGGGCAGCGTGGAGGTTAAAAATCGTAGAGGGAGACCAAGCGATGAATACACTAAACAGACTGAGAAGGATGTGTGTTGCAGTAGGCACTGGGAGATGAAGCGCCTTGCACAGGATAGAGTAGCATGGGGAGCTGCACCAAACCAGTAGCAGGACTGAAGACCACAACAACAAGTCACAATGCGGACGGAGGCGTGTGCTGAGTGATCGTGATTGACGGTCATTGTACACGGTGGTGTCAGTAAAGAAGAGCACGACAGCTGCGAAAGTCATTGCAAAACCGAATGTCGCACTCGCGAACCCTGTCAGCACCAAAACCACTGATCAGTGATGCAGGAGCCATAAAACCTTGACTAAGGAAGCTATGAAGAAAATCAGTTGATCAGACGAATCCTGTTTCACACTGTTTCCACCTTCTAGCCGAATTTACATCCCAAGAGTGAAACACCGCGAGGATTCGGTGTGATTTGGGCAGCTTTATTGTGGTATTCCTTGAGCTCCATAGTTACATTGTAAGGTCGCATGACTGTCAAGTTTTACGTGACCATTTCGGGTCAAGTCCATCATATGGTAGAATGTTCGTTTCCCGATGGTGATGCAGTGCTCAAAGACGAGAGAGCACCTGTTCACACAGCTCGCATCGTCCAAGACTGGTTGTATGAGCTCGAGGACGAATCGTCGCATCTTCCCTGTACAACACAGTTTGCAGTTCTCAATATTATTGAGTCTTTGTGGTCTACTTTCGAGAGGAGATTGCGTGATAACCATCGTCATCGTTACTCGAATCTGCCGGTACTATGCCAGAAGAATGATAGAAGAGTCGCTTCAAAACCATGTATTTATCCATTCCGAGACGACGAGATGCTGTTTTGCTGTACACCGCATTAGGCGTCGTTGAGTTCACATATTTGGTCCACCCCTTGTGTCTTACAACATGAAAAACAAGAGGACCTGGTAATTCATTAATCAGATCACATTGCACATGTCTTAATGGCAAGACGTTCTACGTACACTCCTTTGAACTTACTGTAATCGCCATCAGGTTAAGTACACTCATCATCATCTTGGACAGTTTCCAGCCACTGGCTGGGTCTGTCGGGAACACAAGCCTCTCCATCGTGTTCTGTCTTTCCACCATTCCCCCTCTTCCACCTTCGTCCAGTACTCTCCTCTTCTCATCACACATTCCTTCACTCCCTTCACCCATCTATTTCTTGGTCTTCCTCTGGGCCTCTTCCCCACCAGTTGCAGATCAAACATCCTCTTTGGAATTCTTCCCTCATCCATTCTCTTCATGTGTCCATACCACTGCAGTCTTGATTTTTCTATCCTGTCCTGTATTGGTTCCTCCTTTAGTCTTTCCCTCACATACACATTTCGCAATCTGTCTCGTCTTGTTACACTCAACCTGCTCCTCTGGAACTTCATTTCACTAGCCTGTATTCTACTTTTGTCGCTTTTGTGCATTACCCATGTCTCACTTCCGTATGCCAATATGGGGACAAAGTAGGTTCGGTATATAATTCCCTTGGATTTCTGTGGCACCTCCTTGCTCCAAATAAGCCCCCAAATAAGCCCGTTGAGTACACCATCGCAAGCGCTCCTGTCTGTGATGCAGCGTCAAGGGTAAGTACACTACTGGCCATGAAGAAAAGAAATGTAGATGATGAACGGGTATTCATTGGACAAATATATTATACTAGAACTGGCATGGGATTACATTTTCACGCAGTTTGGGTGCATAGAACAACTACCTCCGGCCGTGATAACGGCCTTCATACGCCTGGGCATTGAGTCAAAGAGAGCTTGGATGGCGAGTAGATGTACAGCTGCCCATGCAGCTTCAACATGATACCACAGATCATCAAGAGTAGTGAGTGGCGTATTGTGACGAGCCAGTTGCTCGGCCACCATTGGCCAGACGTTTTCAATTGGTGAGAGATCTGGAGAGTATGCTGACCAGGGCAGCAGTCAAACATTTTCTGTACCCAGAAAGGCCCGTACAGGACCTGTAACATGCGGTCGTGCATTACCCTGTTGAAATGTAGGGTTTCGCAGCGTAGAGCCACGGGTCGTAACACATCTGAAATGTAACGTCCACTGTTCAAAGTGCCTTCAATGCGAACAAGAGGTGACCAAGACGTGTAACCAATGGCACCCAATACCATCACGCCGGGTGATACGTCAGTATGGCGATGACGAATACACGCTTCCAATGTGCGTTCACCAAACACGGATGCGACCATCATGATGCTGAAAACAGAACCTGGATTCATCCGAAAACACGACGTTTTGCCATTCGTGCACCCAGGTTCGTCGTTGAGTACACCATCGCAAGCGCTCCTGTCTGTGATGCAGCGTCAAGGGTAACCGCAGCCATGGTCTCCGAGCTGATAGTCCATGCTGTTGTAAACGTCGTCGAACTGTTCGTGCAAATGGTTGTTGTCTTGCAAACGTCCCCATGTGTTGACTCAAGGATGGAGACGTGACTGCACGATCCGTTACACTCATGCGGATAAGATGCCTGTCATCTCAACTGCTAGTGATACGACGTCGTTAGGGTCCAGCACGGCGTTCCGTATTACCCTCCTGAACCCACCGATTTCATATTCTGCTAACAGTCATTGGATCTCGACCAAAGAGAGCAGCAATTTCGCGTAACGATAAACCACAATCGCGATAGGCTACAATCCGACCTTTATCAAAGTCGGAAACGTGATGGTACGCATTTATCCTTCTTACACGAGGCATGACAACAACGTTTCACCAGGCAACGCCGGTCAACTGCTGTTTGTGTATGAGAAATCGGTTGGAAACTTTCCTCATGTCAACACGTTGTAGGTGTCGCCACCGGCGCCAACCTTGTGTGAATGTTCTGAAACGCTAATAATTTGCATATCACAGCATCTTCTTCCTGTCGGTTAAATTTCGCGTCTGTAGCACGTCACCTTCGTGGAGTAGCAATTTTGATGGCGAGTAGTGTATTTTGCTTAAGTTGTCTGTTCTGTTCCTCCTGGAGTTCATTTAGCACAGAATCATTACACAGTACAAGTGAGTGCAGATAACACTTTCACAACCAGACAAATGCCTGTTTCTTTTCCTAGCCGCGCTATAATAACATTGATCTGATTCTCCTTACCCTCATTTCCGTCCCACTACCATCACCATTGTATCTCCCTCCCTCCCTCTCTCTCACACTCTCACTCTCTCACTCTCTCTCTCTCTCTCTCTCTCTCTCTCTCTCTCTCTCACACACACACACACACACACACACACACACACACACACTATCTCATACTACTTGGCAGCTACTCAAGAACAGTCTCCCTCCAGCAATTATTCCAAAACTATGTCAAAACTATGTACACTCCAGGTAGGCCACATATCATACCAGCACCGAGGTTCCACATTTACCTGGAAAGGCAACAAAGGGCGAAGCTGTGTGGCGGTCTGCGTTCTACCGCAGTCACGCGCTCATTAGCGAAATATCACGGCCGAAACGTTTTGACAGCCGCGTGTTTAACGAACAATTACGCCCATAATCACAACACCACACAAATCGTTGAAAGCGGTTTCAATTACATTCCATATATAGCTCCCTATTTTCCTCGCACCGCGTAAAAACGGGTAATGGTTTGATGCTACGGAGAAATGGGGAAGAGCGGCTTAATAAAGGGCCAGCGATAACCGTGGGTCAACATTTCATGCGCCTGGCGTAATGTTCGTCCGAGAGATAAAGTCGTGCCGATATTGCAGCATCTCCGGTCGTTCCCTGTGTCCGTAATTCGCCGACCCACACAAATACTGCCGCACACAGAAACCTCGAAACGACGCAGATGCGCGCGCTTTATTGGGAACAGGAGGTCGTAGGGGTAAAAATAAAATTGAGGGGACAGCAATAGACAAAGGTTGCAGGACGGTGAAAGAAATTTCGCTTCGGAATTATATTTTTATTGGAAAACGAATTATACACATCGTCTTTGTCAGCAATCGCACTAAGAAAATTACTGCATAATGTTGCTCTCATTTTCACGTATTTTGTCCCTTCTTCTGCCGTGCAGCGTATGAGTTTGATTGACTGGCTTTATCATTTCATTCACTGTAGTTGCTCATCTCCTCTTCTTCTCTTACAACTATTCTTTTGCGCCTCTTGAAACACGTTACTAATTCGAATAAAACGTTACGTATAACATGTGTCAAATTTTTATCGGTGACAGAGAGAGATTTGGTAAAATGCAACCCAAACAAATACTCACAGATGATGTCAAGTAAGGGCAAATGCACTGTCCGTCACGTTAATGTAACCGGCATGTCAAAAGCCTACATTATCGTCTTCTGCAGCTTGGAACGTTGCGGGGCGTGCAGGCATAGAGTCAGCCAGATTGCGGAAAGTTCGAAATGGGTGTGGAGTCTAGCCGCCTGCAGTGTCGACAGCTGCGCAGGGTTTCTCGGTTGAGGGTGCATGCCGCGAACAGATCGATTGACTCGTTTGAGTTTAAATCCCGGGAGTGTGGAAGGCTGGGGGACTACGGTAAACTCACTCTGAAGCTCTTCGCAACACGCACGTACGCTGAGAGCAGCGTAGCATGTTGCATTGTCCTGATGGTAGATGCAAAAGTGCCAAGGAAAAACAAAATGTGTGCATACCTGTGTTGATTGAGACTTCAAGAATAATGTAATAAATCCAATCCCAAAGAAAGCAGGTGTTGACAGATGTGAAAATTACCGAACAATCAGTTTAATAAGTCACGGCTGCAAAGTACTAACGCGAATTCTTTACAGACGATGGAAAAACTGATAGAAGCCGATCTCGGGGAAGATCAGTTTGGATTCCGTAGAAATATGGGAATATGTGAGGCAATACTGACCCTACGACTGATCTTAGAAGGTAGATTAAGAAAAGGCAAACCTACGTTTCTAGCATTCGTTGACTTAGAGAAAGCTTTTGACAATGCTGACTGGACTACTCTCTTTCAATTTCTGAAGTTGGCAGTGGTAAAATACAGGGAGCGAAAGGCTATTTACAATTTGTACAGAAACCAGATGGCAGTTTTAAAAGTCGAGGGACATGAAAGGGAAGCAGTGGTTGGGAAGGGAGTGAGACAGGGTTGTAGCCTCTCCTCGATGTTATTCAATCTGCATATTGAGCAAGCAGTGAAGGAAACAAACGAAAAATTCGGAGTAGGTATTAAAATCCATCGAGAAGAAATAAAAACTTTGAGGTTCACCGATGACATCGTAATTCCGTCAGAGACAGCAAAGGACTTCGGAAGAGCAGTTGAGCGAAATGGATAGTGTCTTGAAGGGAGGATATAAGATCAACACAAACAAAAGCAAAACGAGGATAATGGAATGTAGTCGAATTAAATCGGGTGATGCTACGGGAATTAGATTAGGAAATGAGATACTTAAAGTAGTAAAGGAGTTTTGCTGTTTGGGGAGCAAAATAACTGATGATGGTCGAAGTAGAGAAGATATAAAATGTAGACTGGCAATGGCAAGGAAAGCGTTTCTGAAGAAGAGATATTTGTTAACATCGAGTATAGATTTAAGTGTCAGGAAGTCATTTCTGAAAGCATTTGTATGTATTTGTATGGAGTGTAGCCGTGTATGGAAATGAAACATGGACGATAAATGGTTTAGACAAGAAGAGAATAGAAGCTTTCGGAATGTGGTGCTACAGAAGAATGCTGAAGATTAGATGGGTAGATCACATAACTAATGAGGAGGTATTGCATAGAATTGGGGAGAAGAGGAGTTTGTGGCACAACTTGACTAGAATAAGGGGTCGGTTGGTAGGACATGTTCTGAGGCATCAAGGGATCACCAATTTAGTACTGGAGGGCTGCGTGGAGAGTAAAAATCGTAGAGGGAGACCAAGAGATGAATACACCAAGCAGATTCAGAAGGATGTAGGTTGCAGTAGGTACTGGGAGATGAAGAAGCTTGCACAGAATAGAGTAGCATGGAGAGCTTGTAGGGAAGCAGCCTACTCACGCTGTAGTAAATTCACATCAGTTTCCATTGTGTGCCAGCCAGTCTGCTGTAACTAGCTCTGACGTCATAAGTGTTGTGCGATACCTTAAAAATCAAGCAAATGACCTAAAACTTTTCTAGCATGTCAGGAATAATACTAAATTAATATGTGTTAAATATCAGTTCGATAACTTCAGCCATTTTCGAAATTTGGACGTTTTTCTGAAAAAATCATTGGCGCAACAGAAAAGAGCTAGAGACTTCAAAATTTATATTTAGATTCATATTTCATAATGATTTAATAAAAACAGTACTTTGGATTTCACAAATTAAGATTTTAGTGGAATTTCATGATTTTCTGGTTTTCATCTCAAAACTGAAGGAAGCAAGATAGATTAAGTAGGCTAATAAATAAGGCTAGGATGTTTAGATTTAAATAGGTTGGAGGTCCGCTATGACTATGAAGATGTGTAAAGTTTCTTTTGAATACCTATAAAATTATAGCGATAGCGGATCTCAAAAGGGCCAGTTCAGAGTTCATCTACTGCGTGCAGTGTGATTTAATTAATTCTCTCGCCCAAAATATTTAACTTAGCCACGTCAAAATTTTATTATCAATACTTACCTGCGTGCTGAATGCACGTTTAAATTAAGAGCTTCTTCGGCCATCAGCAAAAGAAGCTATAAATTATTATGTAACTTGAAGTGGTGCGTTACTAGCCCAGCGGCTAGTCGGGAGAGCCGAAAAGATCAGGCGTTCCCTTAGCCGTCCGCACCGCGGCTTTATATATAAGAACGCTGCGCGAGGAAGGAAGGCCCCAGTTCTCTCCAGACGCTGAATGACACGCCATCTGTGTCGGGAGCGGCGTCGCATCAGTGTCACTGCTACAAACAGCCTCGGGTGCCGTATTAAGTTACTAGAGGTACGCGTAACCATGAAAACATTTCATGTGAAGTGTTAATTCTGGAATGATTTTCATTATCTAGCTACAGTTTGCGTATTGTCGTATTTTCAAGTGCCGTCGCGGGACAGACATTCTACCAACTATTTAGCGTGGCATTTGATGAAATATTTTCATCAAATTATGGCGAGCATTCTTTTTAACATTTAATTCGGACATTTATAGTTGCATCAGCGCATTAGACTCTGAACTGCTCTGTTAGTTAGGTTGTAGGGATACTTGTGTTTTTTATCAGTGAATTTCAGAATATACTCAACTATTTTGGAAAACCGTTTTTGATTAGAAATCCCAGACAGTCTCCTAATTCCTCAGAGCTATAAGCTGCAGCTATAATAACATTCTCAGATAAAGTGGGCACTAGGATCTCTAATTACTGGTTCCATGTTTTATTAAATCACTTTCTGGGTGCCAAAAAGTAAATAGAGAGCCAGTGTTGAGAACGGCGAAAGACAGCATTAACAACATTCTAAAAGCCAGAAACTGATTCAACATGCAAGCATTTATACAGCAATTAGATTAAATGTATACAAACTTATCCGCCGCCCCACAAGCTGCATCAAACCAGTCTCAGGACTGAAGACCACAACAACAACAACAACAACCTGTGTTGATCCATTGTCCCTTCCAGAAAGGGAAATTCCCCAGGGAATGCCACAAAAACATTCCCCTAGACCATAAAGCTTCCTCCTCCGGCCAGGAACCATCCGACGACTGTTGCAGTGTGTTTGCTTTCAGACGTTTCACGTCGTACACGCCAACGGACATCTGTCATCTCAAAAGACCATTTCTCACCACGCAGTGGACGTCCAGTTGCGGTACTAGTGGGCAAATTCCAACCTTCGTCGGTGGTAAACAGTAGTCAGAGTGGGCGCACGAACCATGCCCTGCTGCCGAGAACCATATGCAGTAACGTTCGCTGAAAGGTGATCGAGGAGGCCCTGCCGGTAGTCTTGATTAATCTGGCAGCGCATGGGGGGCGGTGGCCTGTTGCTAAACAATTGTATGTCTATTCTTCTTCTTTCGCTTACGCCACAGTCCCGCAGCGATCGCAGGGTCAGCGTGTTTAGAACGGATTTGGCAAGGTTAGTTTTAGGGGTGGCCGGATGCCCTTCCTGCCGCCACCCCCTGTACCCCCAGGGAAGGAATCAGTGTACCCCAAATGTCGGCATCTAGTGTAAATCGTGAAATAGTGCGAACGTGTTTCAAATGTCTGTGACGCGTGTAACTCAGGCGGAACATGGGGACCAGCCCGGTATTCACCTAGCGGGATGTGGAAAACCGCCTAAAAACCACATCCAGACTGGCCGGCACTCCGGCCCTCGACGTTAATCCGCCAGGCGGATTCGATCCGGGGCCGGCGCGCCAACCCGAGTCCAGGAAGCAGCGCGTTAGCGCTCTCGACTACCCTGGCGGGTTCAACAATTGCATGCCTATTCACCTCGTTCAGTCATGTCGCCTATGGCATGTGGTGCACAACAGTTACCAAGGCGCTGCTTTTGGATAGAGCGATTTTGCCATGCACGGTATACTTTAGCCACGACGGTACGTGGACAGCTTACAAAGTACATTAAACGTATTCGCAGATTGACAGTTGCGAATATGGACAACCATCAGCTGTATAATGGAATGACGACAGTGAAAATATGTACCGGGTCGGGACTCTAAAAGGGTTTGCTACTAATCGTGAACGTTTGCCTTACCGTTTCGTTATAACAGCACTGTTTACGTCCAGGCCCAAACTTTGACATGTTGTCAGTCATGTGTCTACAGCCTGTACTTGTACATCCACTGTGTACTTCCCGTGGGGGGGGGGGGGTTTACTTGTAAGTCGGTTGTGTGGCATCGGCAAGCGACTTTCAAGTAAAATGTCTCCCCTGCACAGGAATGGACGTAACGGATGTACGAGTACTGGTTGTTGACGACATATGGAACTTTGGGTTGTGCAGTACGACCCGCTCAGTTAGCCAGATGGTAAGACGACCGCTCGCGATAAGCGGGAACTCGTGGTTCGAGTCCCGGTCCGGCACAAATTTCCACTGTCGTCATTTCATTACACAACTGATGGTTGTCTATATTTTCAACTGTGCATACATTTGATGTATTTCCCAACGGCTGTAGTCTGAGCAGCGCCTGTTCCTTCGGACAGGCAGAAGGAACATTACATCGTAATTCGGAATAATGCAGGCACTGCAATTTCATGTTCACAAAGTAGTCGTTTCTGAAATACTTACACCCTTGACCCGAAAGCAAATCATCATATCCTTTTGGAAGCCAGAGAAATCGCTCAGTTTACGCGACAACTGCAATGTTTTCAGCATTCGCCGACCCCCTTTATACATTGATCAGCCAAAAAATTACCCACCGCGATCGTGGATGCCGCCTGGTGGCGTTCCGTGACGCGGTGACCGAAGTACACTACTGGCCATTAAAATTGCTACACCACGAAGACGACGTGCTACAGACGCGAACTTTAACCGACAGGAAGAACACGCTGTGATATGCAAGTGATTAGCTTTTCAGAGCATTCACACAAGGTTGGCGCCGGTGACGACACCTACAACACCTACAACGTGCTGACATGAGGAAAGTTTCCAACAGCAGTTGACCGGCGTTGCCTGGTGAAACGTTGTTGTGATGCCTCATGTAAGGAGGAGAAATGCGTACCATCACATTTCCGACTTTGATAAAGATCGTATTGTAGCCTGTCGCGATTGTGGTTTATCGTATCGCGAAATTGCTGCTCGCGTTGGTCGAGATCCAATTACTGTTAACAGAATATGGAATCGGTGGGTTCAGGAGGGTAATACAGAACGCCGTGCTGGATCCCAACGGACTCGTATCACTAGCAGTCGAGATGACAGGCATCTCATCCGCATGGCTGTAACGGATCGTGCTGCCACGTCTCGATCCCCGAGTCAACAGATGGGGACGTTTGCAAGACAACATCTATCTGCACGAACAGTCCGACGGCGTTTCAGGCAGCATGGACTATCAGCCCGGAGACTATGGTTGCGGTTACCCTTGACGCTGCCTCACAGACAGGAGCGCCTGCGGTGGTGTACTCAACGACGAACCAGGGTGCACGTCATTTTTTCGGATGAATCCAGGTTCTGTTTACAGCATCATGATGGTCGCATCCGTGTTTGGCGACATCGCGGTAAACGCACATTGGAAGCGTGTATTCGTCATCGCCATACTGGCGTATCATCCGGCGTGATGGTATGGGGTGCCATTGGTTACACGTCTCCGTCACCTCTTGTTCGCATCGACGGCACTTTGCACAGTGGACGTTACATTTCGGATGTGTTACGACCCGTGGCTCTACCCTTCATTCGATCCCTGCGAAACCCTACTTTTCAGCAGGATAATGCACGATCGCATGTTGCAGGTCCTGTACGGGCCTTTCTGGATACAGAAAATCTTCGACTGCTGCGCTGGCCAGCACATTCTCCACATCTCTCACCAATTGAAAACGTCTGGTCAATGGTGGCCGAGCAACTGGCTCGTCACAATACGCCACTCACTACTCTTGATGAACTGTGGTATCGTGCTGAAGCTGCATGGGCAGCTGTACCTGTACACGCCAACCAAGCTCTGTTTGACGCAATACCCAGGCGTATGAAGGCCGTTATTACTGCCAGAGGTGGTTGTTCTGGGTACTGATTTCTCAGTATCTATGCACCCAAATTGTTTGAAAATGTAATCAGATGTCAGTTCTAGTACAATATATTTGTCCAATGAATACCCGTTTATCATCTGCATTTCTTCTTGGTGTAGCATTTTTAATGGCCAGTAGTGTAAATTCTATGGACTCTATCTAGGTCGCTATCGGGCGCCATAGCATCTTATGCAAATCAGCAGCCCATTATTACTTACGCGAATTAAATGACCTGTGGGTAAACATCGATTGCGAAGTATCCCGAAACACCTACCAACAACATGTCGGATCCCTGATATGCTGAATTTGTGATGTATTTCATTGGAAAGACGGACAAACAAACTGTTAAGCAGGTAGTCATAACGTTGTGGCTCACCAGCGTATACCTTTCTTGGTGTCCATTTCTACCGATCCATTTTCCGGGAAATGTTACTTTCACATATTGTGTCACCTTGTAAGTAGGCTGCTTAGGCTTTTATATTGGTAACGCCTCGTAGCGCTCAGTATGAAAATCACTGGCTGTGCTGTGTGCAGTCTGCGGCTGGAGTGCCTTCAGTAGTTTGAATGTTTTATTTAGCTGGCAGTAGTGGCGCTCGCCGTATTGCAGTAGTTCGAGTAACGAAGATTTTTGTGAGGTAAGTGATTTGTGAAAGGTATAGGTTAATGTTAGTCAGGGCCATTCTTTTGTAGGGATTATTAAAAGTCAGACTGCGTTGCGCTAAAAAATATTGTGTGTCAGTTTAGTGTTGATCAGAATAGGGAAAGAGCGAAATGTCTGAGTGCGTTCAGTTCTGCTCAGCTGATTGAAAATCAAATAATGCAAGAGGTTTATCAGCACAGTAATTCATTAATTTTTCTAAGGGGACGTCTCAACCTGACGACTGGAATGTGCGGGGATCCTGTCATGCTGGAAGAACTTACCCATCGCTGTAGCCACAGAAACTTACCTGATAACACTGGAAGCTCGTTTCCAAGAAAGGCAGAGTTATGGAGCTCTGTAAGCCGTTGTGGTAATACTACAGGCCAAACTGACGTACGACAATACGATACCACACGTACCTTTCTGAAAGTGTGCCTCCATGAAGGCATGTGAGTTTTCATCGGACCACCGATGTGTGTTACGAGTGTTATTGATACCATCACGAGTGAAAGTGGCGTAGACAGTATCAATGGGCATCTTCATGTTTTTCCCACGCAATGAAATCTCCATTACACTTCGGACGTGTAGCCGCAAAAAGTCCACTTCAAATATTTCTGCCGTACACTGTTCGGCCATCTTCAGAGTGAGCCGAAAGACTGTCTCTCGGCTCACTCTAAAGCTGGTCAAATAGTATGCGGACGAAATATTAGAAGAGTAAGTGAGATTTATGCGGCTACGCGGCTAATTTTAATGGAATAATATTAATGTGACTACTCGCAGATTTGCAACTAGATAAAAACAAAATTCTAGTCGTCTCCTTCCATCTCCTATTCGGTTTGTATCAGCTGTAAATGATATAGGTAGAGCATATTCATACGTGCTGTCCAGCATCTTCTTGTACGTAGAACACCGATCGTAGAAATTGTGTGTGCGCTTGTTGAAGGACTGCGCTTCTGCCAACTCAATGGCGTCTTCTGCTTCATCCACTCCCTGTTAATTTACACGTTCACGTAAGATATGACTGCTGGGCGCTGCGCCATTCTCACGCAGTTTCAGTCTGGTACTCCGCTCCTAGTAAATCGTCTACTCATACCTCTACAAAAAGCAGCAACATTTCCATTACAAAACACGTACACACACAAATTGCATATCGGAAAATTCGGTATCTGCAAATACCCTGCCTGACAAAAATTCTGGTGCACACAAAAGTGGAGGAGAAAACAGAAGTGAAACTGCAAGAGTTGAGTAGGTATAGAATGTTATTTCAGTGATTACAAGATAGAGTCAAATTTACAGAGAAATTATGACGTTGCGCCCACTCTGGACTGTATGCATGCATTGATTCGGTCGCGAATGGTCTCATAAAGCCGTCGTATCCCCTCCTGAGGCAGGCTGCCCCACTAATGTTGTAAATGGTCCTTCATGTCGTCAGTACTGGAACTGGGATGTCCAAACTTGTCTAACACATGGTCTGTCGGAGACATGTCAGGGGATACTGCTGGCTATGGGGATATGTGAACTTGATGTAGACAGTTCAAAGAGACACTATCACGTGCGAACGAGCATTGTCACGTTGAAAAATAGCACCATGTTATTTCGAATTTGACGCAACATGTGACGACGCAGTATGTGCGTGACGTAGCGATGTGGCGTCGGAGTTCTCTCAGTCACGACCAGCCGTGACGTGAAGTCATACCAGATAGCTCTCCATACTATGACGGCAGGAGTAACACCTCTGTGCCTATCCAAAACCTCGGAAGAACGAACGGTGCCTCTCCACGAATCACCGCCATGCTCGCCGACGATAGTCATCCGGGTCAGTGCAGAACCACGATTCATCGCCGAACACGATGTCCCGTGCTTCCGGTTACGTCACCACTCCAGACACAGCCGTTTGTGTTCTGTTCTTAGCGGCAGCCTACGCATGGGACGGTAATTCATTAGTCTAGCTGCTACTGATCTCTGACCAATGGTGTGGGATGACAAAGAATGTCGCAGGGAGTCCATTACTTTTTCTCGGGTGATGTGAAGAAGTTAGAATGTACTTGGTCCACTGTACGATTATCCTCCGTTTTGGTGCTCACACGTGGTCGGTCGGAACTTCGATTACCAGTATGTCTGACCTCAGGTTGCCATATAGGCCAAAAATGGGCCACTGTCACATCCGTGAGAACCACAGATCGGGATATATGCACGATTCAATCAGCTGGCACAATGAAGGCACAGAATGAGACTCTGTCAGATACAGGTAACGCTTTCTCACACGAGCATCCGACATCTCCGTTTCCATTACAATGATTGCTCAATAGCTGACGCTGTTTCCTATCCTTATATATCCTATTACAGCAAATATGAGCAACACTTAAGCACTGTGATGGCCGTATTACCTGTCTCAGAGAACTGCAATTCTAATCATTTGCATACCGGATGATGGTGTGTGCGGATACGAAGTTACATCCGTCAATATGTTCTCGGGCCTACTTTTTTATGCATAAAGGATACAGTAGAGTTGACAAAGAAATCACGATCATAGATACAGCCGAAGAATTCTATTATGTTAACTCAAGCAAAGCTCCACAACAGAAAATTCATAAGGAAAATAACAGTAGTTAAATAAACGGATGATAAATGGACTGTCAACACCAGAAATGAGAACATACCACAAGTCAGCTGTATCTCTGAAAGCAAAATTGAACGCAAGTTACATTGAATGTTTTATTCGAATTAATATATTTTGCCACCTCATGAAATACTTGCTGTTCCTCCTGAAAGTCTGTATAGACAGTTACTTAGCCACCAAAGTGGATTTTGCCACTGTGAGTCTGTGAAACTTAACACGTGCTTTTCACACGTGAACGACCCACTGTAAGAGCAACTGATACAGGTAACTAGGTGCATAGTTTGTGTCTACTCTTGTGAAAAATCTTCGATTCACAGCCAGTGAACCATGAATTTACTTTCAAAATCTTTCCTTAAGGAATTTACTTTATTTACTAGCGATTCATCAAGAACATTAACACATTTAATCACACTAGGTGAGCATGGAAGCAGTTGCCAAGGAGTAACTGATGAAAATGAAATTACCTTTAACAAACGGGAATTTTATTCATAAAAGGCTTTTCAAAAACAGATTTAAAATTCATAAGCAGAAAAGCACCCTCGATTGTCAATTTTATTTAGAGGCAGAAAGAACAATATTGACAGTATGAGCCTACGGGCTGAGAAGCTTGCCGCTCGCTTTCAACACGGACGTAGTTACGACCGCTCACAACAACCTCTGAAAGACTACACTGGTGCAAATCTGCAACACACCAGATTACTTTAAACTAAAAATTTTTAACAACTCACAGAAACACATTAACTATGCACCCCGTAAGAGGGATGGAAGTGGTACAAACACTCACACTAAGAAATTATTTGCCACCGAAAGTGCAATTTGTTTTTAAAAGGACTCTTACGGTGGAAGGGTGGCAACTTTATAAAAATTACTATTTAAATAAAACCCATGAAATTGAGACTTACATAAAATGTACAACATGCTCTACATTACCCATATACCGCCTCGCAAGATGATAAGCAAGATAAAAACGTATTTCAGGAATTCGTCCTTTACACCGTAATTCTATAAATTCGTTAACACCGAATCCGACAAACATGACAAAGGCAGCTATTAACGTACGGCAGACCCACAGACGTACAGGCAGACACTAACTGCCTAACAAATGCGGACCAGAGACAGACGATCAAGCTGGGGACTAGAGACTGACCAAGAAAACAAGCAAAATTTGACAAGTAAGTGAAACAACATATCTGCCGGCCGGAGTGGCCGAGCGGTTCTAGGCGCTTCAGTCTGGAACCGCGTGACCGCTACGGTCGCAGGTTCGAATCCTGCCTCGGGCATGGATGTGTGTGATGTCCTTAGGTTAGCTAGGTTTAAGTAGTTCTAAGTTCTAGTCCCATAGTGCTCAGAGCCATTTTTGAACAACAAATCTCCAGTCACTTCAAATAAACTGCGATGTCTGGCGAAGACCTGGCGCAGCACGCCCAAAACGCTCTCCCGAACCGTCCGCTGCCAGCCGCTTCAACGGATGCAGTAAGGCGCGCCGATCTCCCGTCTCACGGCGACGCAGCTCGCGCCCGCCAGACCGATGTCGTGGGTTGGCTCCTGTTGCTCTCGTGTCGGCCGCGAAGCCACTACTCCTCGCTATACGGCGCGGCCCATTGGACTGACGTGGCGACCTCACACGCGCCGACGCTCAAGACGGGCAAGTCATCCTGTGTCCCAGTGCGCGACCGACCAAGCGACCGATCCAACCGCCAATGACCATTGCCTGAACAA